>NC_068283.1:8116609-9337323 GCF_025860055.1 Xyrauchen texanus
TTTGAGGTGCATTAAGGAGTTTTAAGAGTTTGAGGAGTTGCTATGCGACCGCAGTGCTATTTATATCTGCGCTCGTACATTTCACGTTCGAGCTTCGGCTCATCTGATTTAGTACGTCATGTTAAAGACATGTAATCTAATATCTTGATGTGTTTTATACTTTCATATTTGTTGTTGGGATTGATCAGTGCTTTGTAATTTAGTATATTGTTATTTGGATCGCTTTAGAGGTTTTTCTATCAAAGCTGTGTTAACTCGTATGGAACATTGCATCCAGTACGGGGTTTTTTCCACGATAACGCATCAAGCTGTTTAGTTATTTAGAAGCTATAAAGTGTATTAATATAGATGATAGTAAACGATGTCTATGTTAATGGGAATTACCTTATGATAAACTCTGAGAATCCTGTATATTAATGTTTAAATCTTTTCACTATGCTTACATTATTATAGTTTAAGAGATATACTGTATAGTTATATACTGACTATTGTTTGCTTATGTTTTGCAATGTATATTAGTGTTTATAGAGGGATGTGTATGCATTTGTTTCATTTATTCATTCTGTATTTGTTTATCTCTTTATAGAAAACCACACTAATACAATCAGAATTCACAAGAAAGAAGAATAAAGAATAGAAAGAGAATTATCTCTCTGCTCATCATTTCATACTCTGGAAGATTTGGCCTTGAGTGGTGTTCTGGCCGACACACCTGAGTGAACTTAGTGATAAACCCAGAATTAGCGTCTACCTAATATCTTCACTACATTGATGGTCCTTCGAGCCGGATACACTGAGTTTACGTTAGAGATGGAACTACATCCAGAGTATGATGCTGGTGGTACACGTCCCAAACGGCACATTCGCCTACCTGTGCGCTATGCAGATTATGAGGTCGATCATAGAGGTTACATCGATCAGAGGTACAGAGAGGAAGTAGAGAGTATTCAGCAGGAGGGAAATGCCAGGATGACACCCCTCACCTCCCCTTATGACTCTCTCCATCGTCTGCAGAGGCGGGATGCTATTCTTCAGGAGATGGACCTGGGATATAGGGCTGAGAACCTACAGCACAGACAGAGGAATCAGCTAGCCCCCCAGCGACTTCTAGAGAGGGAGTTTAGGGAAAAGCCACGAGATTACTCTACTCCCCTACCTCCAGCGCTGCACCCCATACATCCACAGGATTACAGCCAATTTGAGTTAGATGACATTCGTCATGAAATACACCTCCTGCAGCAGACACAGCTAAACGTGGCATCAGACTTGGTTGAGCTTAGAGCGCTGCGAGCAGATATGAGACAGTTAGTAGATTCTGTTTGCAACAAGCAGAGTCCAGTCTCTCTTCATACCAGAAAGCCAGAATTAACGGTGATGTCATCACGGCCACCTGTTGAAAGTGTACCTAACGCTGACATAGAGGGTGATTGGCTTGCTCCACCGCCATGGCCAGACCCAGTAATTGACTGAACCTCTGCCTGGTGGACCACCTATGCTACATCCACTTATTAAGAGAATAGATGAGGTTCCAAGAACTAAGGAAGAAGCACTGCCACCCCCAGCTATTAACATGTTTGTGGGCCAGCCACAAGTTAATCACTCAGCACGTGGGGCCCTTCCTACTGCAAAGCCATGGGATGACACTGTCCATCATCCACCGCCCTGGTTTAAGCCCGTTCAGTCTCTGCCACAGCCACACAGAGTACCTTCAGCAGAGCCCAAGTACCCTACAGCTGATGGTGGTCAACAGAGTGAGCTTGGCTGCAACCCAATGCCCCAGCAGCAACATCCAGGCATGGTATGGACGCAGCCACTGCCCTTAAAATCACCTCCGGGTCATAATTCCAACATCCCAGAGCCAAGTTACCGTGGGCCACGCCCAACAATCCGCAACTTCGCCAGTCGGGACCCAAGTGAGTTTGCACGGCTCAAGATCTCATTGGAGAATCTCTTACCACATGACGCATCTGAGCTGTTTAAATACCAAGTGTTGGTAGATCACCTGCAACTAGAAGAAGCTAGGTTAATAGCAGATGCTTACCTTAACTCCCCAACACCCTTCTCAGATACAATGGTTGCTCTGAATGACAAGTTTGGCCAACCACATCAGATAGCGCTGAGGCGTATTGCTGCTGTGCTGGACTCACCAGACATAAGGCGGGGAGACTTTGCTGCATTTGAAAAGTTTGCACTTCAGATACAGTCACTCGTTGGAATGCTAAAAACACTAGGCCATGAGGGCGAAGTGGAACTACAATGTGGCTCACATGTTGCTCGTCTGCTGAGCAAGCTACCATCTGAGGAAAGAGCCGAAGTTTCACGCTGCATGTATCATCAGGGAATAAGAACCCACACCTTAACTAATCTTTCAGACTGGTTGAAATATGAGTCTTGGTGCCAGGACTTTGAAGGACAGTTAGCTGTAAGAGGAGCACGAGAGAAGCCGGTGTTCCGACAAGAGGGTAGGAAGGGTAAGCAACCTACTACTGTACTCCATGGTATGAAGGACACAGCTAAAAAACCTGAGGCTCCAATGCCACGCAGCTCCTTCAAAGGGAACAAGAGCAAGCCATACTGTCCATTCTGCAATAATGAGCAACACTACCTTAGTCAGTGTACAGAGGTATCCAAGTTAACAAAGGATCAGCTGATTGAATGGATAAAAAGGAACAAGAGGTGTTGGCGTTGTGCACGGCCACACCAGGCTGCTCAGTGCAACTTAAAAAAGACATGTAGCCTTTGCCAAGGGAAGCACCTCCAGGTTCTGCATGAGGTGAATATGAGGTCACTCCAGGAGGCATCATCAACACCAGCAGCAGAAAGCCATGACATAAGGGGCACAACAGAGGTTCTGTATTTAGACAGACCCACTGACGGCAGTCGGGTTCTTCTGAAAGTTGTCAAAGTCTGCATTCACCATGGTGACCAATCAATCAACACCTATGCCATACTTGACGACGGTTCAGAGAGAACTATGCTGTTGCCAGATGCTGCAGAGAAGTTAGGTGTGCATGGGATTCAAGAGGACTTACCATTACGCACAATTAGAGATGAAGTGCGGACCCTCCGTGGTGCATCAGTGTCGTTCTCCATTTCTTCGCCGTCAAAGCCAAAGACTAAGTTCAAAGTTATAGGTGCATTCACCAGTGCTCGTATTGGTCTAGCTGCCCATACTTACCCCATGGAGCAACTCAGGAATGCATACAAGCACCTTATTGGCCTTCCCATACAGACCCTTATGAACGTTAAGCCCTTGCTTCTAATTGGGAGTGACCACCCCCATCTCGTCACTCCCATTGAACCTGTCAGATTGGGACCTCCAGGTGGTCCTGCTGCCATCCGGACCAGGCTGGGCTGGACACTACAGGGCCCAGCGAGTGTAGTCCGTCACCTTGCCCAACCACAGCAGTGTTTATTTACAACCGTAGCACCTCACCAGAGTGAGCTGATGAAACATGTTGAGAGGTTATGGCAGGTCGACGATGTCCCATTCAGAAGTGAGAAACTAGTTACTCGTTCAAGACAAGACCAAGAGGCCATCAGCATCCTGGAGACCAAAACCATCAGGGTAGAGGTTGATGGCATTCTACGCTACGCCACACCGCTGTTCAAGAAGAGAGACATGCCGATCTTTCAGGCTACTAAAGAAGCCGCCATGCCCAGTTTACGAAGTGTAGAGAGGCGACTGGCCAGAGATCCTAAACAGGCAGAAGCCTACAGAGTGGAGATGGAGAAACTTATAAAGGCGGGCTCTGTCATCAAGTGTGGACCGAAAGTTTCAGCTGAGGAAGGTCGTGAGGAATGGTATATCCCTCACCATATGGTGAGCCATAATGGCAAGAATAGGCTGGTATTCAACTGTTCCTATCAGTATCGAGGGCAGAACCTCAACGACCATCTACTGCCTGGGCCGACATTAGGAGCATCGCTACTGGGAGTTCTGCTAAGATTCCGAGAGCATGCAGTTGCGATTAGCGGAGACATCAGAGGCATGTTCCACCAAGTTCGCCTCCTCCCAGAAGATCGTGCTCTGCTCAGATTTCTTTGGCTGATGTCAATAAAGAAGGCCCTCCTGCAGTGTATGAGTGGCAGGTGCTCCCGCTTGGTACAACATGTAGCCCATGCTGTGCCACATTCGCCTTACAGCCCACGCCTCTGATAACAGCCAGCCAGATGAAGAAGTGAGGTTCTCAGTTGAGAGATGTTTTTATGTAGACAACTGCCTCCAGAGTGTTCCTAATATTGCTGAGGCGAGGCACCTTGTAGATAAGTTACTGAGCCCTACTTGCATCTGCAGGCTTTGATTTAGCGCCAGTGGGCAAGCAATGAACCAGGTGTAATAAGTCACCTACCAGAGGAGAGCTGCTCTGCCAGTGTCGAGCTATGGCTGGCTCAGAACAAAACAGATACCCCAGAATCTACTCTAGGCCTAAGCTGGCTCTTCCACACTGATGTCCTTGGCTACAAGCATCGCCATGCGGATTACGGGGTTCCCACGATGCGCAATATCTACAAGGTGCTGGCAAGTCAGTATGACCCTTTGGGGTTCATCTTACCCTACACCACCAGGGCTAAGATAATTGTCCGACACCTTTGGGACAAACACAGGGGATGGGATGATCCACTATTACCACAGGAGCTTTTGCAGCAGTGGAAAGACTGGGAAGAAGAACTAAAAGTCTTACCTCAAGTCACCCTGCCCCGACCGTACTTGGCGAAGGACGTGGACATCTCCAGTCTTCAGAGAGAGGTGCATGTATTTTGCGACGCCTCAGAAGAGGCTTATGGCTCAGTGGCGTACCTCCGGACCACTGACAGACATGGTGAAGTGTATCTGTCATTCCTGATGGGCCGTTCCAGAGTTGCTCCCAAGCGATTTCACTCTATGCCCCGATTAGAACTTTGTGCTGCCCTTACTGGTGCACAGCTCTCACAGGTGCTGAAGAGGGAGCTTACCATCCACATTGATCAGACAATACTTTGGTCAGATTCCACAACGGTGCTGACATGGCTGAGGTCTGAATCTTGCCGATTCAAGGTCTTTGTGGGCTCCCGCGTGGCCGAGACACAGGAGCTGACTGACAGGCATGCCTGGAGATATGTTGATACCGCAAGAAACCCTGCTGATGATGTAACACGAGGGAAGAAGCTGCGAGAGCTTGTTCAGCCAAATAGATGGAGCCAAGGACCTGCCTTCCTCCTGAACAGTCCAGACTCATGGCCAGAGGACCCCGCTGTTGAACAAGCAGAAGATACCTCAGAGCTGCGCAAATCTATCTTCTGTGGGGTCGCTGCAGTTGCATCAAGTCAGTCGACTTCAGATGTGGGACAGTACGGCTCATGGAAGGAACTGCTGGAAGAGACAGTGCAGGAGCTGCATGGGGCGGCTAACTCTAATGGAAAGCCCACAGCTGAAGACTACCGACTGGCTGAACAGTTAATACTTCAAAGGGCTCAGAAGGATAGTTTTCAGCAGGAGTACAGCCTTCTGAAAGCTGGTAAACCAGTTCCCAGCAGTAGCCGACTCCGCACGCTGTCTCCAGAGCTGGATGGAAAGGGAGAGCTCATACGTGTTGGAGGACGACTTCGGCGTGCAGAAGGCTTAGAACTGACCACTGTTCATCCTGTCATCTTAGACCCAGGTCATCGAGTGACTACACTCTTGATCCAAGACTTCGACAACCGACTCCTCCACCCAGGCCCAGAGCGGGTGTTCGCCGAGCTTCGACGCTCCTTCTGGATCTTGCGAGGGCGTGAGGCTGTCCGGCGCTACCAGTATAGCTGTGCTGACTGTCGGCGATGGAAGGCAAGACCTGCAGTGCCGAAGATGGCAGACCTACCATCAGCCAGTCTGCGCCTTTTCAAGCCTGCTTTCTATTCTACAGGGATGGACTGCTTTGGGCCATTTGAGGTCAAAATTGGCCGGCGCCGGGAGAAGAGATGGGGGATAATTTTCAAGTGCCTCACAACAAGGGCGGTGCACTTGGACCTCCTTACCTCTATTGATACGGATGCTTTTCTAATGTCCCTTCGTCGGTTTATTTCCCGTAGAGGAACACCTGCCGAGCTGTTTTCCGATCAAGGGACAAATTTCAAAGGAGGTGAGCGAGAACTCCGTGAGACCTTCGCTGGAATGTCTAGCGAGCTACAACATCTCCTTGCACCACAGAAGATCTCCTCCCACTTTAACCCCCCAGCTGCTCCCCACTTTGGAGGGGTGTGGGAGAGGGAGATACGCTCAGTTAAGAGTGCCCTCTATGCCACAGTCGGTGCTCAACCTGTTCCAGAAGAAGTGCTTCGCACTGTACTTACTGAGGTAGAAGGCATCCTCAACAGTAAGCCCTTGGGTTATGTGTCTTCAGATGCCAGTGACCCAGATCCAGTGACACCCAGTGTTCTTCTTATGGGGCGGCCTGATGGTTCGCTACCTCAGGTAGTCTATCCCGAAAGAGAGCTCATCTGTCGCCGCCGTTGGAAACACTCTCAAGTTTTGGCTGACCACTTCTGGGCTCGTTTCATCAGGCTCTATGTGCCAAGTCTGCAAGCTCGCCAGAAGTGGCATGCTACACCAACTGATATTACAGAAGAATGTGTAGTGATGATCGCTGATCCACAACTTCCGAGGGCCCTCTGGCCCATTGGGGAAGTGGTTAAGACTCATCCCAGCCCAGACGGGCACATCAGGTCCGCTGATGTCAAGGTGAAGGAGAGGATTTACACACGGCCAGTTGCCAGGCTGGTTGTCCTACCTGCACTTCCTTCTGGAGAAGATGAAGACAGTTCCACTCCTGCCACTACACCCCAGTCATAGAACTTTGTTGCCTTTATTGATGAGCTTAATGTATTACATACATTCGGGCGGCTGTAGAAAAGGCCCCAAAGTTATGTTAATGTTGCTATTATTTAGTACAGTTGACCATATTAGGCTTTATGTTTTCACGCTTACTTCCGCTTAATCAGTGCTGGCCAACGCCGCTGGTTTGTATATTATCTGACGCCACGCAGTTTGTATGCAGTAGAATAGAGATAGTCGGTCGGTTGGATTGTTGTGAACTGCACCTTTCTTCAGAGTGTGCGTAAATGAGAAGAGTAAGTACATCTGTGATGTCGTATTATTTGTTATACTAGTTATTTCTGTGATTTGAGGTGCATTAAGGAGTTTTAAGAGTTTGAGGAGTTGCTATGCGACCGCAGTGCTATTTATATCTGCGCTCGTACATTTCACGCTCGAGCTTCGGCTCATCTGATTTAGTACGTCATGTTAAAGACATGTAATCTAATATCTTGATGTGTTTTATACTTTCATATTTGTTGTTGGGATTGATCAGTGCTTTGTAATTTAGTATATTGTTATTTGGATCGCTTTAGAGGTTTTTCTATCAAAGCTGTGTTAACTCGTATGGAACATTGCATCCAGTACGGGGTTTTTTCCACGATAACGCATCAAGCTGTTTAGTTATTTAGAAGCTATAAAGTGTATTAATATAGATGATAGTAAACGATGTCTATGTTAATGGGAATTACCTTATGATAAACTCTGAGAATCCTGTATATTAATGTTTAAATCTTTTCACTATGCTTACATTATTATAGTTTAAGAGATATACTGTATAGTTATATACTGACTATTGTTTGCTTATGTTTTGCAATGTATATTAGTGTTTATAGAGGGATGTGTATGCATATGTTTCATTTATTCATTCTGTATTTGTTTATCTCTTTATAGAAAACCACACTAATACAATCAGAATTCACAAGAAAGAAGAATAAAGAATAGAAAGAGAATTATCTCTCTGCTCATCATTTCATACTCTGGAAGATTTGGCCTTGAGTGGTGTTCTGGCCGACACACCTGAGTGAACTTAGTGATAAACCCAGAATTAGCACATAGACTGAGCGTCTACCTAATATCTTCACTACACTATTAGACCTGAACAAAATTTACAGTTTTATAAAAATGTCTAAATATCTGATTTTTTTTTAGACAAAAGCCTGAAATCATGGGCAAATCGGAGCTCGCTCCCATGAGTGGCTATCAAAGACGCAATTTGAGAGAATCGCCGACGCGTTGCTGATGTCAACGAGATATCTAGAATGTTAAATATCTGGATTCCAAATCGTGCAATGTGAAATATGTTTTGACTGAACACAACTGCAGTGTTGATCTACAGCCAATAAGAGAGCAAGAAACGGGGCACGGGAAGTTTCAGTGTGAGTCCTGATGTACCTGCAACAGAACATCAACTAGCATGGATGCGGCATCAAGAAAGTCTCATTGGACTGAAAAAATTTAGGAAACATTAGTAGGAGCAACAGCGCCTATTTGATGTTTCCTCTGAACTGTCCCACAACCGGGTGGAGAAAGAGAGAGTTGGAGAGAAATTGCCAGTTCTCTTGGACAGTCAGGTAAACAAATAGGTCAATTTTACAGTAGGAGGTACTTTTTCATATTGTAACCAATAAAATATAGGATTAAAAACATACACATCATAATCTGAAATGCATAACACATGATCATGCATTTGTTTTCGTATCTCGTATCACTTCTAGCGTGCACTCTGTTGTGAAACGTAATTTGGAGTGCAGGCAGAGTCGTCGGGGATTCGTCAATAGAAAAATGTTTTGTAATGTGTTCACCCTGTTGCGGATTCGTCATGTAATTTGAAAACGCTACGACTTCAGTGACAAGACAGACAGATGTGTAATATGAACAATACCACGATCCGACGTCTTTGAAAGTCGTGTAGTGTGTAGGAGCCATAAGGAGCCGTTGGCTCCTAAACATACACATGGGACTCTTATTTTGAAATGTCTGCACTTCCAGTTGTGAGCTCACTTACGGCTGATTCGACTAGATTTAAAATTATTGTCAGAATCAATTATTTTGTCACATTTGAGACCATTTTAGTATCAGTCTGGAGCCCAGTAAAATGCCATACAGATTTTTTTAAATCTAAGATACCAAAATTGACACAAAAAAACCAACAACAAAAAAAAACACTTGCTTGATACATGTTTTAAATTAGAATTTTTAAAGATTTCCTCTCTGACAACCTTATTTGTCCCAGTTAACATGGTGAAAGTCACAAAATTGCTTTCCTTTGATAAGAGCCTATTAAAACTTGATTAGGGACCATCCTAAAGCTTTGCTTACTCCAGATATAACTGGGATTTTAAATAATGGAACTATACCAGTATATGGAAATAAATGGAAACAGTCCCCATTTAAATATACATTTTGTCTTTATCACAGTTAAGAAACATGCAGTGCTAAACAGACAGTGTTGTGAAATTCTGCCACTGAGGAGAAATGGTCAAAGTGAGGTTATGTGAATAAGACAAGGGTGGAGGGGACCTCGCACTTTCTACTAGAGATCCAGAACATGAAGCCTGCCTTAGTCTCAAGTCACATGAGTCACAAGGCCACATGAGATCAACAGGTGTTGGTTCCCTCCTCTGACCCACTTTAACTTTATCTGCTCTCCGACCCTGATTCAGCCCCAATGTCTAATCAACAGTTTCAGTCATGGCATGCGAGTTTGTTTCTGTGTGCCAAAGCCATAAAAATAGATTAGGCAAAGTAAATTAAAAAAAGTGTAAACCCTCCTATCCAGAGCCGTGTCTCTGGGCGTTTACTGGGCCAGTGTTCAGGAAGTACATGCGGTGGAACTGCTGTAAACAGTTCTCACTCACTTCCTTCTGTGATCTCATTTCTCTCTCATAAAGTCTGTTAACATTGTCCTTCAAATAAAACATGCCATTTAAATGAAAACTGTGGCTTATTGGTTATCACACATGCATTGAAGCATAGCAAATTGTGCTCATGTGGGAGGAAATAGTTTGAGTCCAGCTTGTGTAATCTCCTGATCATAGTCTCAGAGGTCAACGTTAGCTGATATTTTACAAATGGTCACACGGTTTCTTTTACAAATTAATGTGAAAATGACAATGAATAAAAATGTAATATTACATGTTCTTATAAGTGCAGACCCCTCTTCATCATGTGGCTAGTATTATTTCTGCATTGTGCATTTACATTAACAGTCTTTACAGAGAGCGGTCTGCCAAAACGTCATGTCCATTTTTATTACATCCGTAACTCAAGTCCATTTCCCGATCTAAACGGTGGAAAAACTTTCTAATGTCTGCACTGTATCAGCAGGATTTTATGATTATACATACAAGTGGTTTACTGATATACTGGCAATGAGTACTTAAGATGAATGTCACGATTTCACTGCAAATATCACATCAGTAACGTGGTAATTGCAGCTTACCATTAGCTATTTCTAACCTGTCAGCAACTTTGACAACGATTCAAAGCCATTTTATATCTGACCATTTTATTTCTCTGGATGAATTAAAATAAACCCTTCTTACTTGTATGAAGTCCTGACAGCGAAAACCAGGAGCCTCAATCTCGTGCGTTCTCAACAAAGTGTGTGCGTGATGCAGAAACAGCAGCGAAGTTTGAGTGAGTGAAGTTGTTCAGAGGGAAGGTTGAATGACACGTGTTTGTAAGAAAAATTCTCACAGAGATTGCACCGGACAGGACATTGTCGAAAACCAGGGTCATAGCCAGAACTTTTTTCAAGTGTGGCCAGGTAAGACCCACTGATTTTTTTGGGGTGGCCAAAAAATTCACAACTGATTGTGACATGCTGTACCAAAAGCAAATTCTACAGACAGAAATTCAGTAAATTCTACAGAATGTAAAGATCACAAATGTACACAAGGAAATTTAAAGTTATTAATTTATTTACAATGCCATACAAAAGGAGGAAAAAATGTATTGGCTGCATATCTAAATAAAACAAGGTTCTGAACTCGTGACTACATTGGCACAGCTAATAAAAACATGCATCAAACATCCACACTAACCCAGACTTGTTTTTTTTAAGATATGCAGCCAATAACCTACAGACAAGGAAGTCTTAAATAATGCCTAAACTACAGACTTTGCTAAATAAATTCAGCTGACTCTATACATGTGTTAACGGACTATGATAATGGTCTACTCAGACAGCACATTTTTTACTAGAGCTGGCAGAAAATACTCAAAACAGACACAAGCAGTGTATCTGTCAACCATATATAATATAATATTGAGCAGCAGCCATTGGAGTTGCATTAGAGTGGCGTCACCTCCCCTCTTCGAATGATTGACTAGACGAGAAGCTGACGATCAATAACTAGTGGACCAATGGGGACGCAAAATGGCCCCTGATTTACATGAAACTCTACCCACAAGTAGGGTTGCACCGTTCCTGGATCGTATCGGCTCCGATACTGAAGCTTTTAGATGGATCGGGTATCGGCCCGATGAGCCCGATCCAAATCCGATACTGTGTTAGTCATGTTTATTACTGTCAATCTCCAAAAATGACATAACAGAACCACAAAAAACACCATTAAAGTAGTTCATACGACTCGTGTATTTTATTCACGACGTGTCAAATCAAATCAAATCCTTTTATTGTCACACTACCATGTACACAAGTGCAACAGTAGGTGAAATTCTTGTGTGCAGTTCCGAGCAACATAGCAGTCATGACAGTGACGAGACATATACCAATTACAGTAAACAACATACTTACACAACACAATTAACAAATCAAATGTACACATACTTACACAACACAATAATTATATACAATGTACAGTAAACAATACACACAATATAGAATACACAATAAGTAAGAGTACACTCACCTAAAGGATTATTAGGAACACCATACTAATACTGTGTTTGACCCCCTTTCGCCTTCAGAACTGTCTTAATTCTACGTGGCATTGATTCAACAAGGTGCTGAAAGCATTCTTTAGAAATGTTGGCCCATATTGATAGGATTGCATCTTGCAGTTGATGGAGATTTGTGGGATGCACATCCAGGGCAGGAAGCTCCCATTCCACCACATCCCAAAGATGCTCTATTGGGTTGAGATCTGGTGACTGTGGGGGCCATTTTAGTACAGTGAACTCATTGTCATGTTCAAGAAACCAATTTGAAATGATTCGAGCTTTGTAACATGGTGCATTATCCTGCTGGAAGTAGCCATCATAGGATGGGTACATGGTGGCCATAAAGGGATGGACATGGTCAGAAACAATGCTCAGGTCGGCCGTGGCATTTAAACGATGGGGCCTAAAGTGTGCCAAGAAAACATCCCCCACACCATTACACCACCACCACCAGCCTGCACAGTGGTAACAAGGCATGATGGATCCATGTTCTCATTCTGTTTACGCCAAATTCTGACTCTACCATCTGAATGTCTCAACAGAAATTGAGACTCATCAGACCAGGCAACATTTTTCCAGTCTTCAACTGTCCAATTTTGGTGAGCTCTTGCAAATTGTAGCCTCTTTTTCCTATTTGTAGTGGAGATGAGTGGTACCCGGTGGGGTCTTCTGCTGTTGTAGCCCATCCGCCTCAAGGTTGTGCGTGTTGTGGCTTCACAAATGCTTTGCTGCATACCTTGGATGTAACGAGTGGTTATTTCAGGCAAAGTTGCTCTTCTATCAGCTTGAATCAGTCGGCCCATTCTCCTTTGACCTCTAGCATCAACAAGGCATTTTCGCCCACAGGACTGCAGCATACTGGATGTTTTTTTCCTTTTCACACCATTCTTTGTAAACCCTAGAAATGGTTGTGCGTGAAAATCCCAGTAACTAAGCAGATTGTGAAATACTCAGACCGGCCCGTCTGGCACCAACAACCATGCCACGCTCAAAATTGCTTAAATCACCTTTCTTTCCCATTCTGACATTCAGTTTGGAGTTCAGGAGATTGTCTTGACCAGGACCACACTCCTAAATGCATTGAAGCAACTGCCATGTGATTGGTTGATTAGATAATTGCATTAATGAGAAATTGAACAGGTGTTCCTAATAATCCTTTAGGTGAGTGTATATGAAATATATATATATATATATCAGTAGTTGTATTGAGGAGAATATGTTGATAGTCCAGTGTAAGATTATAGATGAATAAAGTGCAGTGCTAATTATTGATCCTGATAGATCAAGTGTTCAACAGTCTGATTGCTTGGGGGAAGAAGCTGTCATGTAGTCGGCTGGTGCGGGTCCTGATGCTGCGATACCGCCTGCCTGATGGTAGCAGTAAGAACAGACCATGACTCGGGTGGCTGGAGTCTCTGATGATCCTCCGAGCTTTTTTCACACACCACCTTGTGTATATGTCCTGGAGGGAGGGAAGCTCACCTCTGATGATGTTTCTGGCAGGTCGCACCACCCTTTGCAGGGCTTTGCAGTTGTGGGCGGTGCTATTGCCATACCAGGCGGTGATGCAGCCAGTCAGAATGCTCTCTACAGTACTAGTGTAGAACCGTGTGAGGATGTGGTGGTTCATTCCAAACTTCCTCAGCCGTCTCAGGAAGAAGAGGCGATGGTGAGCCTTTTTCACAACGGCCTCAGTGTGGACGGACCATGTGAGTTCCTCAGTAATGTGGACACCGAGGAACTTGAAACTGCTGACTCTCTCTACCGGTGCTCTGTTAATGGTGATGGGGCTGTGTTCTCTGTCTTTCTTCCTGAAGTCCACTACAAGCTCCTTGGTTTTACTGACGTTGAGGGAGAGGTTGTGCTCCTGACACCAGCGTGTCAGAGTGTGCACCTCCTCTCTGTAGGCTGTTTCATCATTGTCAGTGATCAGACCTACCACCGTCGTATCGTCAGCAAACTTAATGATGGCATTGGAGCTATGTGTTGCCACACAGTCATGTGTGTACAGGGAATACAGGAGTGGGCTGAGAACACAGCCCTGCGGTGATAGCTGTGATAGTGATGAACTCGTGGTTATTTTTAGCCTTCACAGGGGTGCGCAATATTTGAGGGCTACTCACAAACAACATCTCAGATGTAGATGCTCAATAGTTCGGTTCACCGAACTATTCACTGGAGGTGCATTTTACCAGAATTTGAATAAGAAGCGAATAAAACTACTGTTAACTTGCCTACAAACAGACTAAAAGCTGAAGGGATTAAAAAGTGCACAACTTAAATATTTTACTGTTGTATTTAGAGTTAAAATTAAAAGTCAATAATAATATTAATAACAATTTATTATTATTATTATTATTATTGTCATCATATTGTTTTAAAATTTATAACAATATTTAAGTTGAATGGGTTCCAAAAAATAACTGCGTGAATAAAAAGTGGACTGATGTCTTACAACTAAATTGAACAAAATAGAGATTTGAATACTTTAAAGTCCAGATACAAGTTGAAACATTTTTGGAAAAAAAATAAATAACTAAATAAAATAAAAAAGGCAAAAATAAAACACTGGTTTCTTTTCTACTGAAGACTTGAAGACTGGAATTACTGTTAATTCTGCTGCTACATTATCCAGTATACTAGTTAATAATAAAGTGTTTCTTAATAAGCTAAACATTTATATTGAAATAATGTGTAGTTAGAGGTTTGTGTTTCTTAACATACTAAAGAGTACACCTAATTAGTTCCACACAATAATGCAAAAAAAACAACAACACTGGTATCGGCTTGGGATCGGTATCAGCTGATACTGCATTTCCGATATTGGAATCGGATCGTAAGAGAAAAAGTGGTATCGGTGTATCCCTACTCACAAGTTTAGGAAAGTCAAGTGCAGAACTTGGAAAAAAAAGCAAAGAAAAATACAGCGCAAGAATACAAAAATTTTTTAAATATGAGCAAAATTGTCAGAGCACAAAAAACAGTAATATAACCAAGGAAAACATGATTTTGTTTGCAGTTCTGATGACTTCGCTTGAATTTTTCTGTTGTTGTATTTTTTGCAGCATATTTTAAATGTGTTTATGTATTTTTGATTCATGCTTGTCATTTTTTGATCTGTGCTAATTATTTATTTTTGCGCTTATAATTTTTTTTTTATCTGCGCTTATTATTTTTTGATTCACACTTATTGTTTTCATTCAAGCTTATTATTTTTGGATCCGTGACCGCAATAAATTTGGAGGGATTTAGATCCCATACACTGCAATAGTCGTTATATGACATCACACCTCTACACACAGAGGTTTGTGCCACGTGAGCGGTTCGCAGCTGTTCAGCCTGAATAGCGCAGACTGTTTGCATCAGAGCGGCGAAAAAAATTCTCCCGTATATCAGTGTTGTCAAAAGTAATTTGCACAACAGGGGTGGCACTGGCCACGCATGGCCACCATGTAGCTACACCCTTGCCGATAACATATGAACCCCAGATTACATTTTCTCACCAGTTAAGTAGTTTGCTACATGGTCCAATGTGATTATTAATGTGATTTTATTTAATTAATCCAGAGTCTGTATGTGCTGCACGTTTCAGAGTGTTCTACTCTCTGTCTTCTAACACACACAAGAGTGCGTGTGATGATCATGATGTGTTTAACGTTCACTTTGAAGCATAAGCATTTCGACAATAATTTATAGACAAGATATACACATTTTTATCATGAATAAAAACACTATATTTTACAGTGTAGAGCATGTTTGTTATTGATGTTCAAATAATTAAAAATTGAAAAATATATAATTATTCTGCTTTTAAGCTTTGCGGAAACAGTTCCTTATAAACCCACATGAAAGAAAGTTATATTTCTGGATTATAATTACAGACAGAAAACAATATCTTGTTTGAGCTCAAGAAGCTTCTTAAATATTTGTATTTAATGTGGTTATCAGCAGTTTGCATCTATTTTGTGAAAAGCGCTCGACAGTGTCTTGCACAAGCTCCAGATACTCATGAAATCCATCTTTTCAAATACAATTATTGCTGTTAAATACAAAGAAAATAAATATCATCAAGTTGCATTTGATTTATGAATGTCTTATTTTGACATTTTTCATAATTTCTTACACGGTTTGTTGATCTGACTCTAGAAAAATTGCTTTTGAGGTCATCAAAACAGTGACGTTTTAGAGCAACTTCAAAATGGCCACATAACAGTGGTCCCAAATTACTCATGAACGAAACATTTGATTGGCTCCAAATAAAAAGTAAAATGATCCTAAAAAATCTGTGTATTTTCTCTGCAACAAATATTTTCCCTCTTGCTTTCGGTCTTTTTTATATTTCAAAATAAAACGGGGTTTTTCCTGAATTGAAAATTATTCGATGGCCGCTGAAGCAAAATTTTATGACAACGTGCCGAAAGCAAGATGAATAAGTGATAAATATGCTTCTTATGATTGAAGACTGGTATCACTTGCGTGTTACACGATCCACAGAGAATCTATCGCACAAAAGATGAAGCAATTCAACCATTTGAAATGGCTACTGCACTGACATTCTGAACAGCTCTGACGAGGGAAAGAGAAATGACCCGTGCCAGCATCAATAACAAGACTTTTTACATCTACACATCAACACCTTTACTAACAATTATCACAGTAAACTTTAATAGATTTTTCATTCCAACTGTGGGAGTTTAAATGTGTTTAGGCTATTATTTGTTCATAACAAATTAACAGTTTATTTTTTAAGAAAGTCTACCTAACTAACAACTGAGGAGCAATCCATACCTTAGCTATGGTAAACACAAGGGCAAGTAAGCTACAATGTAGAATATAAATTATGAAGAAAGTCATGTGCAATATTGTTATATAGTTCCTGTTCTAATGATGTTTGATATACGGAAACAAACTGGCCTGGTTTGGATTCCTAAATTATTAAGAGTGTGATAAAAGAAAAACTTTTAAAACTTCTTCTCTAATGAAGTAGGAAACAAATATATTTTCTACAGAAGCACAGTTCAAGTCAGTAAAGTGGTTTACTCATGAATATTATAACTAGCCCTCTAGAAATAAAGTGTTAAGTTAGTTTAATTTCCCACCATTCTGTTGAGTTCAGAAGTTTTTAGATGCTAAGATGATCAAAAATAAATATTTTAAGTTTATTAAAAAGCATAAAAAGTTATCATAAATATTAATTACATATTTTTTTTAAACTGCATTGAGATGAACGTGTACATCGTCAACCACTGAAGACCATTTTTGATCCTGAAACAGAAAGTGGTCTTATATGGTATGTGGGCTTAATTGGATCACTTTCCCGCCAGGTTATGGACACGTGGAACCCTGTATGTGTCACGATTCATTCACAATTAATGGTAGACTGATATATCGGTTTTACCGATACACCTGCACAGCCAGTTGCTTTTTTGGAACAATCGGTTGTTGGCAAAAATCAACATGACAGTTGCTTTTATTTGTATTATTATTCCTCCGTTTCTTGCACTGAAGGATTCTACAGTTAGAACGGAGGCTTCTATAGGTGAAATAAAAACAATCACTGACTCGGCATGGAGTTTGATTGTTGTGCCATGTGACTATGCTACAAACAGAACCAGAACCTTAAGAAGCTGATTGAAGCAGGTGAGACAGGGAAAAGCCAAGGCATGTATACAGTTGTCACGAACGCCACTTCCGAAAATCCTCTCATCTGCTACCGGAGGTCTCTCTCACCAGAGTATTGAAAATTGGACTACAAATCCCAGAACCCAAATACCTGGACTGATTGTACATACACCATTTCAATGACACTATGCAACTTCTTGTTTTACCTGCCTTTTACCCTGCCTCGTTTATCTGGATATTGTTGTTATCTGTCTGCTGCCTGCCCTGACCATTTGCCTGTTACTGACCATGATTGCCCCGTCTTCGTTGCTGTTGTTGTTCCTGGTATTTCGGCCCATGCCTGTTTGTACTTGGATTCTTCTGTTGTTTAATAAACCGCACCTGGATCTTTATCCCAATTCTTCCGGGTCCTCGTTACAGAAGACTTCGCCAACTACAGATCCAGCGGTCATCATGCAATTGTACACCGAGATGTCAGCTCAAGCAAACTTATAAGCCATACATCAACAATAACTAACGTTGTTAACAATGCTAACCAAGGAGTTGGTGAAGACGTTACAGAGTCATCATCTGCCGCACCAGATCCTGCACCATCGACAATCCAACCAAGCCAAGTACCCAATCCAGTCTCTCCGAGCAATATCACTGCTAATCCACATCTGGCTTTTCCTGTCAAATTTGAAGGTACACCAGCAAGATGTAAAGGATTTCTAATGCAGTGTTCTATGATTGTGGTGCAACAAATCATGTTATACCCCACGGATGGCAGTAACATTTCCCTAGTGTGCTCATTGCTTACCGGAAAAGCTTTGGATTGGGTGACAGTGATCTAGTCAAAACAGGGCCTGAGTCTCCCCTCATTCAATGACTTCATCCAGCGGTTACGAGAAGTTTTTGAATACCCAGATGGAGGGGAAAGTGCCAGAGATCAGCTGCTTTCACTCAGGCAGGGGAGGAATACCACAGCTGAGTATGCCCTATCATTTCGCACTCTCGCCACTCAGACTGTGTGGGCGACATGTTAAAACTCCTGTTTCTTAAGGATTAAATATTGAGGTGCAATCTGAGCTGACCTGTTGTGACGAAGGGAGAACACTGAATCGATTCATCGATGTAGCGATCCGCATCAACAATTTCATACGCTATAGGAGGCCAAACAGGTTCTCTAATCCACTTCACCAAGCAAACCTTCCCTCAGATGACGTTGAACCCATGCAAATCAGACTAACACATCTATCCACAGAGGAGTGAAAACGTCGTATAAGAGAACATCTATGTCTATATTGCGGCCAAGCAGGAAATCTGAGAGTGAACTGCACAACTCGACCACCTCAACCGTATTCGCCAAGGGTGAGTAC
This sequence comes from Xyrauchen texanus, assembly GCF_025860055.1. Lineage (NCBI taxonomy): Eukaryota > Metazoa > Chordata > Actinopteri > Cypriniformes > Catostomidae > Xyrauchen > Xyrauchen texanus. The sequence continues at coordinate 8,135,333 of NC_068283.1, forward strand.
ATCCGCTCTTCCCAGTCAGTCCACTTAATGCATTGAAGTACCTGTAAAAAAAAACTTTCACATACGAATACTAAGGCCCTGCTTGACTCGGGTGCAGCAGGTAGTTTTTTTGAATGAAGATTTAGCTCGACGCTATGAGATAACACTAATCCCCTGTGAATTCCCCTTGGCAGTGGCAGAGCTAGATGGAGGTTCTCTGGGTACTGGCCACATCCAAAGCACCACCACAGACATCACCTCACAAGTTGAACTTCTACAAACAGAGAAGACACATCTCTATATCATCCATTCCCCTCACAATCCAGTCGTCCTTGGTCTACCTTGGCTTCAGAAACACAATACTCTGATTTATTGGCGAGAGAAACAAATCATGCGTTGGGATACCACTTGTCTGTTCAGTTATTTAAAGCCCATCTCACCCATGCCCATTGGAACCACAGCCATCGAAGTCAATACAAAGCCACTACCAAATCTGCCCCCAGAATACTCCAACCTCATTGAAGCCTTAAGTATAACCAAGACCTCAAATTTACCTCCTCACCACGCCAGCACCATTGAACTTGTACCAGGCACTACACCACCTGAGGAAGAATCTTCCCACTATCAGAACTTGAAGCTAACGCTATGAAGGCATACATCAACGAGGAATTGGCCATGGGATTCATTCGACCATCCACAGCACCGGCTACAGCCAGATTCTTCTTTGTGGGTAAGAAGGACGGCAGTCTCTGCCATTGTATAGACTACCGTGGTCTCAATGATATAACGGTCAAGTTTTGATACCATTACCTTTTGTCCCGGCCACATTAGAACAATTGAGAACAGCTAAATATTTCACCAAACTTGACCTCCGCAGTGCATACAATCTCATTCACATCTGTAAGGGGGATGAGTGGAAGACGTCTTTTCCACCAGTAGTGGACAATATCTGGTAATGCCGTTCGGATTGGCTAACAGTCCATCAGTGTTTCAGTCATTCATAAATGATGTGTTCAGGGACATGTTAAATCATTGGCTGATCGTTTACACTGATGACATCTTAATTTATTACGGACACCTTAGAAGAACACATTAAACATGTCAGAACAGTCCTGAAATGCATTAACTATACACCAAGGCAGAGAAGTGCGAATTCCACCAGTCTTCTTCGTGGTTACATCGTCAGTTCTGAGGGGGTAGCCATGGATGACAGTAAAGATTGGGGTGGTGTTGAAGTGGCCCCAACCTACAACTGTGAAGAAGTTACAATGATTCCTAAGGTTCGCTAATTTCTATAGAAGATTCATCAGGAACTTCAGCACTATCGCAGCTTCACACACCTCCACGCTAAGGGGGGAACACCAAGCTTTGCTGGTCTAACGCAGCTATTCAGTTCTTCCTTTACTTAAAGTGTCACTTCACTTCTGCACCCATATTGCACCATCCTGACCCCAATATTCCATTTGTGGTCAAAGTAGACACCTCAAACACAAAATCTGCGCCGTTCTGTCCCAATGCCAAGGTAACCCCCCTAAACTATAACCATACACCTAGTATTCACGTAAACTCTCCTCTGCCAAGCGTAATTAGCGTAAAGTGGGCAATTGTGAATTACTATCGATGAAAGCAGCTTTTGAAGAGTGGTGACATTGGCTCGAAGGGGCAAGACACCCATTCCTCGTGTTAACTGACCATCGGAACCTCGAATACTTACGTTCAGCCAAGAGACTAAATCCAAGGCATGCTAGGTGGGCACTGTTTTTTACTCAATTTGACTTTTCGGTCACATATCGCCCAGGCACCAAGAACATCAAGGCAGACTCACTATCATGCCAGTGATAATCCCACTCAAGAACACATTATTTGTACCTCACTAATCCTGGCTCTAGTTCAATGGGATGTCATGACCAAAGTCACTCAAGCCCATGCCCAAGATCCACCTCCCCTGGAATGTCCACCAAACGTATCTTATAAGCCTCACCTCAGGGTATCATCCAAAATCAAACAGTCAAACCAAATGTCTAAACCAAGAGCTCATAAGATTTCTTAGAATGTATTGTCAGTCTGACAGCAGAATCAGTCAGACTGGAGCCACTTCCTCCCCTGGGCAGAATACGCTCAAAACTCCCTTCAGAAACCCTCCATTGGTATGACCCCTTTCCAACGTGTCCTAGCATTTAAACTCCCTGTATTTCCCTGGTCATGGGAATCCTCAGAGGTAACGGCTGTTGACGAATGGATCAGATCGAGCGAGACAGTATGGGACCAAGCACACATCCACCTTCAATGTGCAGTAAACAGACAAAAGAGACAAGCTGATCGTCACTGTCGTTCCAACCCCAATTATGCACCATGATAAGTGGGTCTGGCTTTCTACTCGGGATCTTCGTCTCCACTTGCCCAGCAAGAAGCTCAGTCCCAGGTATGTGGGTGCTTTCAAAATTGTAAGACAAATAACTCCAATATCATATTGTCTCAAACTGCCTTCTAATTAATGTATTTCCCCCACTTTGCAAAGCTAGACACTATGCAAAGTCTTGTTTTGCTGTGGCTACATTTCTGAGCATTTACACACTATTACTGCCTTCCTTCTGACCCTGCCTTGTTTATCAGGATATTGTTGTTGTCTGTCCTGACCACTTGCCTGTTACTGACCACGATTACTATTGTTGTTATCTGTCTGCTGCCTCCCCTGACTATTTGCCTCTTACTGAGCACGATTATTGCCCTGTCTTTATTGCTGTTGTTATTCCTGTTATTTCGACCCACTCCTGTTTGTACTCTGATACTTCTGTTGTTTAATAAACTGCACATGGACCTTAATCCCAGTTCGTCCTCATTACAACAGTACACATTACCATTACATATCGTCATGGTACAATAAATCAATACTTTAAGCCAACCAAACATTTCATTGTAGTTTGACAATTAACTAACAAATTGCTGCATTGGAAAACTGCAAGGTGGAGAGGATGCTAACATTAGCTGTTTAAATGGTTAGAACAAATGTTACAAAAAGAAGGATGGAAACTTCGCACCTTTCGTCTCAATTTGCCATTTAGAATAAAAATGTAACATGATTTGTGCAGATCTGGGGGGGGGGTCCAATTTGCCACAGTAAGAGGCACCAGAGAGGTGTTCATGTCAAGACAAGTTAATCATAATTTCAAATTAATGTTCATGTTGATTTTGAAGGTGTTCCAAGAGAAAAGGAAGAAAGACAGTTTTTACATAATACCGGATTACCAGACAATTATGACAAGTGATCACTGATGATCTACTCTTCATGAATGGTGATAAACTGTTGATGGATTACTGCTCATACAGTATTTATTAGCCAATATGATGAGGTTTACTTCATAGTGATTGCAGATGATTATACTGATGATATTATCTCAGAGTATTGCAGGCTTGTTTTTAGTTAAAAGTCCAGGGTTATGCACCAAATATTTTTTCTCCCATTATGCCTGTGTTTGTCACAGTAAAGATGTGACAGGGCGGAAGTCGGGGCCGGGTCATGATGCTGCACACAAAGGCCAACTGCGGATGGTGAAACGACAGAGAGCGAGAATGTTTATGGGCAGCTGACCATCGTGTGTTGATGTTTGTGTCTTTTGTTTAAGTTTACCATTAAAATATAATTTATATTGTCAAGCCGGTTCTCGCCTCCTCCTTTCCATTGAACCCCTTTACAAAAAATTCACAGTAAAAATCTATTTTAAAACTATTGGTTGATTAAATGGTTATTGTCCTTTTTCACCCACTTAGTTATCAGTATCGACAAAACCTCTGATTCCAATCTATTACAATATAATAACTGGATCCAAACTGAAACTGCCCCAAATGCATGGAAGCGACTGAACCTGTGAGATCAGTTTCAATGTCTATTGCAGTTTCATTTTTGTCCAAAAGAGGCTCCGAGCACCGATTTCAAAATTTCTGCTTATTTGAATGCAGCTTAAATAATTGATCTATAGGATATGAGAAGAAATATAAAAAGTATTGATACAAGGATACTAAAGTATCAATGCTTTAATATGAGAAAAGGAATAATAATAATAATAATAATAAAAACTGTATATGATTGTATCAACACAGGCCTTGTTAAAAAAAGTTGCAATAAGACCACAGAAACTTTAGGAAAAAGGACACTTTAGGCCTATAAATGACAAAACCTCTCCTTAGTCTAATATTTATAAGGGCTTGTTGGTAGAACCACATTAATTTAAATTGAGCTGTTCTAGTAATGAAACCTAAATGTCAGCTTGAAATGTGATTGGAGTGGTTATTCAGGGGCAAATTCACTCATAGACTTTCATCACAGCTGCTGTAGGTACCACCCAGTCACTCATAGAAACTTCCATTGCTAAGAACAAAAGCTGTAGGCAGGGTGGGGTGGACAATGACTCCAGAGACATAACAGTGACATTACCAGAGCTTTACAGTAGACAGTAACTCTTTGATCCAAAAGATCACAGATCATCCAACGCTTCTGCATTATCAAAGACAGCAAACATTCTAACTACAATGAAAATGAAACAGAGAAATAGCCGGTGTGACTGCAATGAATCAAAACACACTACTTCCACCCAAAAGTTTCTAGACTGATTTCAATGAAAGAGACCTGTGCTTAGTAAGCATTGAGTAATAAGCAGGGCTGCCCCTGACCAAAGATTATCCTGATGATGGTCAGAATGATCGCCAATAGCTGATGCCTTTGACCATGTCAAGACTATATTTGGCTCGTTTTCCAATTAATGTATTTTATAATTTAATTACTAGTCTATTATTATTATCAAATTAATATTACAAATAATTTGCCCGTAGACACAGACACGCTTGAAGAAACACACTTTATTATATTATTAAGAACAGATGACAGTTGCTCTATGTGCATGTATGACACGCTGTTTGTTCGGGGGCGTGCAGTCTTGTGGCACAAACGCATGTAAAAGGTTCTCACTCTTTCTTTGTTTCTGTCTTCTGTATTGTTTTTGCAGTAATGTCTATGAGTGCTACATATGACATATCTCAGATCTTCAACGGTGATCTTGTTCATGCAAGATCATCCTTAGATCATTTTTGGCCTCAGTGGTTGCACTTTGGAAATTAAAATCATTAATTTGGAATCAGAGTAATTTTGTGAAAATGTTAAATCTACCAATACCAGCTGCATGGCAAATTAGAGCAGAGGCGATAACAATGAAAGTTATTCCTGAAATATGCTATTCATGCCATATTATTTATGTTGGCTACACCTTCAAATCACACTTTGAACAGTTAAGCTGAATTATATTATACAAATCAAATTCACATTGGCCTACTTATTATCATATCAAAACAAAACTGTTATTACATTTTTAATCAATTGTACACAGAAATCAAGCAACGTGACAAACTGTCCCATTACAATGACTCCTGTCACTCACTGCAGGTTTACGCTGTTTGAGACCTGTATTTCGACGCGATCGCAGTGACGCTCCACACAATGTTCTGCACTCTCACAAATGCTCTCATTAAAAACAAAGCTGTCAAATCACCATAACAACTCAATTATTTCCCGCCTTGATTAAAACAGGATCATTTTAGTTTTGTCGTGTTAATCATTTGCGGTGTATTTAACATCTACGTTCAAAGCGAGCGGCGCAATATGCAATGAATCCCAAATATTTACAAAGTGTTCTCTTTGTAAATATCTCTTTTGTAAAAACTCTTGTTCTACAGCTTCTTTTCAAGTGTCAGGTGATGTTTCTTCCGTATTAATGTTCGTGTTCTGCGCGAACAGAGCAAGAACATAAAGCAAGCATCTAGCCATTTAGATGGTTTAAAACTTGCGCATTAGGATCAGTTGCATTACAGATAGGACAGAAGACTAATCTAAGCGGCTCTGACTGCCATTGCCATTTCATTGCTCAACGGAAATGTTAGTGATTGGTTAGAATACTCAACCGCTGCAAAAACATGTTGTAAATTGAAACCATTGACGCAACAGGAGTGGACTTAAATTGAACGCTGTAATCGTCAGTTTTCACGATTACATATTTGTGGCAGCTGTGATCGTAATCGCGATTCGTTTTTTCCCAGACAACAAAATACCCGATTCATTTCTTTTTCCAGTTTCATTAGATTTTTTAGTTAAAATAAATAAAGTTCAAAGTTTGAAATCAAGGTGTCTTGCTTTATTTTGTAAGCTTAGCCCTAACCGTGCTACCCCATAGTACCACCTAGCTTCCAACCAGCGGTAATACCGGTGTTTGTCGGTTTGAAAGTGAATAATTAATTACCACATGAACCAGCTGTGTAAACGATCATGTCTGTCTGTCACTGACTGTGACTTGGTCGACCAAGAGTCTTCTTATCAACTAACGTTTGGCCAACTGTTAGGGGGCAGTCATGGTAATAAGACAGTAGATCCCAGAAGAAGAGAACTTCTGATTTAATAATGCAATAGGCTCAGAGAGGTCATGCGTTATAGATATTTTAACACAGTTAAGGAGTGCTGTTTGGCATGACACAAAAAATGCCAGTAAATTTATAGTTACGTTAAAGTGCAATAAAGAAAATTCACTAAATCTGTTATGGTTAATCCGTTAATTAAAAACAAAATTGTTGACAGATGACAGAGTAATCATGATTATAATAGAGCAAAAATCATATATTTTCTATAGGGGAAATTATTATTAATGATAAATTAAAAACCTTTAAAAGACAGACTTATCACGAGCTCTGTTAATCGATCGTATATCCTTTTTTTAAAGCCATTAGTCTGTATTATTAAAATACATTTTTAATAGCTGAATTCCTGGTGAAGAACTGCGCAACCCATAGAACTTTTCCCGCTGCAGGAACTAGTGCTTTTTCTTCTTAACTGTTTAGAGGGACTTTAGAGGGCATCAAGATGTCTTTTATAACTCAATAGGGGAGTAGTTTAGTACAGTATTTTATGATGAGTCATAGAAGCCTTTATTGTAATGATTGCATTGATAAATAGGTTATAGAACATTTTCAACACGAGGATGAGCGCCTCATCTCTCCTCTCACTGCAGCTTCAGGGATGCACAACCGCACTGCTCCATGTATAGACTGTGACCTAAAGGCACGGTCTGTGTAAAACAGCACTGACAAAAGTGTAGATCCGATCCTGGCGTCCTCCATAGGTGTTGTTGATTTTGTTGTTGCTACTGAATAGCACGTGCAAACAACGTCACTAGAAAAATGGTAGACACCATCACGCCTGGAGTTCCTTTTTGAGGTACAAATGCAAGAGGAAAATGTTTCCAGGGGTGTGCCGATCCTGTAGATTTTCATCTAGAAAGTTCCTCAGGGGAAAGTACCGGGGCTGTGTGTGGGAAAGAGGCTCATGATCCAGCTGAGAAAGATTCACCAATCAGAGAATCTAGACCGTGTTGGTCTCCCTAAACTATTAAACTACTTATATTTTTGTATAGTCTCTAATACATTGACTCATAATCAAGAAATGTAAATCAATAGTTTTATTTTATATTGTTTTTATTTATATTGCATCATTCATAATGATTCATGGGATTGTAGTTCATTCCCTCATTGAAAATGCTACGTACTAGTGTTTTTGTCTGAATTTCAAAAAAATTTTTTCTTCAAATCAAAGTTTGAGATGTTGTGATTCACCTCAGAGCTGGTTGGTTTGGTTAGTGAATTAGAACTCGTTTATGAAATCCCTATGGAAGAAATGAATGGGGAAAATACTTATAGAATCAAGAAGGCTGAAAATGTAGGTGGGCATTATTGGACTAAATTTTGAGAAAAATAACTGTGATTATCATTTAAACCTCTATCATGCAGACCTGACAGATAGATATAGAAACAGACATACAGACAGACAGACAGATCTGATATGGCTAGTAATGTGTTGTGTGTGTTTTGACTGTTGGCCTGTGTCCAGCCTTGCTAAGTTCAAACAACATAGGAGACCAGAACGTCCTGGTAAAAGGCTTCCTTTGTGGCACCAGTGAGGGAGGGATAGTATGTGTGTTGGGGGGTGGGTATTAGCAGCCACTACTGCTTTTACGGTTATATCAAGCAAGAGGGGTATGAACACTGCACCAGGTGACGGAGTAAAAAAACAACAACAATAATTATAAAAAAGTACATCTATTCTTTTTTAATATTGAATTTAGTTAAAATATAAAAGGAGGAAAACATTTAAAAGAAGGTTAAGCAATTGGCGTGTTGACATGGTATAGTTGGTATTAAGCTAGTGGTCTGAAACAAGTTTAAATACAAAAAGTCAAGAAGTTCTTTTATGCAATAGCTGTCCTTCTGTTTAAACAGAAGGACAGCTAACAAATGATTGGCTTGGAAATAATGTTAGCAACATGTCAGGAAAAGTGGTGTAAAGGCTTAGGTAGGGCTGCATGATTTATTGCAAATAAATATTACAAATGAACAAATGTATATCACAAGCAGCATTGGGTAACGTTACTTTTAAAAGTAACTTGTTACAAATTGTGTTACTCCTTAAAAAAGTAACTTAATTAAAAAGTAATTTTTTTATGGAAAGTAAAGCATTACTTTTGCATTACGTTTTCACACAGTCACTATCTCTTCTGCTATGCATTCCATTCAAATAAGCCATGCATTCCTAACAAGAGACATTACAGGTCATGCTAGCTACTGTACAGCACATGTCAAAACAACATAGCAAACAAACAGATATTTAGAAAGTAGGTCTTCACGTCATATTTACAATAAAGAATCAATAACATGAATATGCATGATTTGCTTTTCCTTCAACATGGCAGCCAATATTAATAATGAAGGATAACCACAGTCTTACCTAAAGCAGCAAAGTCCAACGCTTGAACCTGCATCATATACGTCATCATGTGCTGTGCCCATCGACAATGCCAGACTCAACTTAATATGTTCTTCTGAAGTCAGGATAAAATTCAGTGAGGAATGTCAGTCTAACATGTTCAAGGAATAAGTCAAATTAATATTTTTCAAAAAGTTATCTCAGTACAAGCTTGTTTTGAGTTGATCCACGGTGCGTACAGACACCACAACTTCAAAGGTGCATTTTGACACTTGAACGGAATCTTTTTTTAATGCTACTAAAATGTCATAAAAATGGTTTGTTTCATGAATCAAAACAAAATTATAAAACAAAAAATTTGAAACTAAGACATTTTCTCTGCATACACAATCGTTGTAGAACATTGTTCGGAGCCACTGATCCAGAGTCAGCTATTCTCATCCCATTCTCCAAGTTACGGGGAGCTGTAACACGGCGCAGTTCGGCTGCATAAGTCAGTGAATGGAGCGAGTATTTCACCCTGTGTATCATGTCATGACCAGTGGAAGACGAGTCTTATAATCCCTCTGCCTAAACATGTTTACTGACTTTTAATGCAATGTGTTTTTACACATGAATCAACCGTGTTTCACTCAATCGAATGTTGACCTCAAAATACTCTAAAACGAACGAACGAAATGCCCATGCATGTTAGTGAGTTGATTGACAGGTGATGTCTTTATCTAAAAGGTGATTGGCTCTTTACTTGCAAGGCGGGACTTCCTTTCTACATCCATTGACTGTTGTGTACTAGAGCTTCTTGGTTGGGCATTCCAATTTCCCATCATTTAATTAGAAGTGACTCATCTGGCTAAATAGTCTCTGGCCTCACACTCTGTAGAACTACGATACCAATCATGCACTACGTCTCCTTCCTGAAGTTTGCACACTTTTACTCATGATTTCTCACAATATAGGGACAGTAGAGGTGTACAAAAGCCACGCGTTACTTTTTTAAAAACTCAGATATTATGGTCTAAAATAAAATAGCATTACTTGTTACTCGGAAAAAAGTAATCTAATTACGTAACGCATCACTTTTATCACGTTACCCTCAACACTGATCACAGCGGTTTGCGATAACGGAATGATTCTCTAACTTTGAAAAGTAATGTTTATGGTGACGCAAATAGCAGAGAATAGAATGGGTGCAATTGTAATTTGGTGCGTGGGGGCACAAAGACATGTACATTTATGTTATATGTTTTTGGCTGCTGCATTGCGTGTCATTGTTCCAGTGTCTATTCATTATTATAGGCTGTTATAATGTAGTCTGTTACAATAAGTTCAAAAGTATATAAAAAATATAATTTTATGATATTGTCATTATGTAAAGACTTGCTGGCCAATTCATTGAGACAATGCTCAGAACGTGCGTCTCGTTTCTGCCTTCAGGCTACTGTAATAAGCTTGGTAGGTTCGCATCTCCGTTTCTGAACCATGTATCTGCAAACCGTGGTTAGCATGACTGGAGACACCATAACCATCATGTTTTTAAAACACTGTGTTAAGTTGAAAATAGTTTTGAAGACCCAGCTATCTGTTACATTCAGCTCTGCTTCATCTAGATGTTTGAATGAAAGAATTCACCTTGTGTGTGTGTGCACGTTCTTCTCTAGAGTTTGTTGAGCGCTGTCTTTGCCTGGACAGAAAGTCACGCTGTGCTCTGTTCGTGGAGTTCATTGCTGTGATGATTCATGCTTCCTCCCATTTAACTCAGAATTTTAAACTTCATACTGGAAAAACTGCAATGGAATGCCACTTTATGTTAGACTTACAACTTGTGCTGAAATCTTCAGCTCTGATTTAGCTGTAATGCTGGTGTGACATGTCTGCACCAAGGGAGATTTACAGTCAATGATAAACCTTCACTTTTATTAAATTATATACATTGAGTCAACGTTTCTACATTATATGACAATAAAACTTAAGCAAACAGAGACAGATGTTCAAAACACTGTGTATTAAACTTTTAGATAATCGTAAACCTGTAGAACAAATACTATCATTGCAGCATCGTTTATCAGTTTGGTTGCTATGAGATGTCTATGTTGACATTCAAGGTACCAAATCTCAACGTAATCAATCTCAAAATAAATAAAGGCCCCTCTGACACGTTTGTGTATAGTTGTCAGGCATTTTTCACTGAATTTCAGGTACTTGAGTACTCTAGTGAGAACTCATTAGTAGCCTATGATTTGTTTACAGTCTTTAGTGTTTTGTTGTAACACAAATCACGAATTATTAAGCAAATGTATGAAGACGTAGTGCCGTTTTATGAAGGTTAAACGTTAGTAGTGGTTGTACTGTGACAAACATATCTGATTAAAATCAGAGTTCTAACAAAAAAGCGCTTGGATGAGTGACTGAGGAGACATTGAAAGCACCTGGAGTGTTGAGCACATGTTGGAATTTGAAACTAAAAGTGCACATAATTGCTCAATCTCTGCCCATCGCTCCACACAAGTGCAAATTTGCGAATACTTAGAATTGCCAATGGCCCAAATGCCATTTTTCGAAGGCTTTTGAAGGATGTGACAATCAAATGGAGTGTGGCGCAAAAGAGAGAGTTTGAGTGATTATGGGTGTTTTCAGTTACACTACATGCGCTCTCTGTGCAAGGTGTTTTCACACTTGGTCCATTTCAGGTGTCTGAGTGCAGTTTGTGGGATATTTGGCCCATATGTGAACACTCCGAACGATCGAAGACCTCTATGTAAACCGAGGTTGTCAGTAGATTATGTATTAGGGTCCTGTATTAGGGTAATCAAGCCTCCGAGAGGGATAAAGGTCGACTGCAGAGGGTCGCGCTGGGGGGGGGGGGAGAGAGAGAGAGAGAGAGAGAGAGAGAGAGAGAGAGAGAGATCGTTTACATGTCCGTCATGTGTGTGTTTCAGTTTATTATTCAAATATTATTTGAATAATATTATTCTCGCCTCCTCCTTTCCATTGATCCCTTTACAAAATACAATGCATTCAATTCATTGTATGAACTGAATGCATTTGGTTTCATATGATTTATTCATTGTTCATTTGTTTCATGTTGTATTAATTTCAAATGAATATATACAGACAGACTTGCGGTTTTATTTAGATAACGCTATATTCAAATAAAGTTCTCTGGATTCCCACATTGAGTTTTATTTGTGATAAATTGCCATAAACTATAAAATATTTATCAGAAGTGGGGCGTTGAGAACTATTACGATCTTAATCCTCATGTAAATTAGATTTCATGATGATTAAGATCGCCATTTACCTTTAAATGTTAATTAATGTACACAGAACAGAACATGAATAATTAAGCTGGCAAGGTGCAGATAGAGAGTCATTTAAGTCTTCTGTCTGAGAACATTTTATATTTGAAGTCAATAACAACATTGACGGTCAAAAAACAGTTAATGGTAAATGGTCTGCACTTATAGCTTATACCTTTTTAACCTTAGCGGTTTTCAAAGCGCTTCACTCATGATGACAGAGTTGCCATGCAAGGAACTAGCCTGCCATTGGGAGCAACTTGGGGTGCAGTGGCTTGCCCAAGGACACTTCGGCATATTGAGTCGTGTGGGTCGGGAATCAAACCGCCAACCATGCAATTAGTGGACAACCCAACAGCCCACAGTTAGTATAGTAAATGTACATAATGTATATGTAAGAGTTTGAAATGCAATTGAATTACTTTTATGTTAAATGTTGATTTAGTAATCGAAAAAAAACAAAAACCTATTAAAGTGTTTACCACATCAAGAGCATTGATTGACCAGTGACCATAAAACCAAACATTTTTTTGAACCATTACACCCCTAGTCAGAGCTGTGGCCAGACAAGTCATATGGTTGACTAAGACTTGAGACCACCCAGTGATGTGTCCAAAGCCCATTCCAATAATTTGTTGACACATTTAACTTTCTATAAATAAATAAAAAAATGGAAAATGAAGTAAGCCAATTGTCAGAAGCTGGCTTTGAGATGCTTGTATCAGGCCAAGAGACCTGATGCACCATGATGATAACCAGATGATCAACTAGAAACACAGTGGCTGATTTGCATCTTCCCTGGCTGTGGTGTACCCCTGCTTTGTTTATGTGCTCTTCCCATAGAACACTGCAACTCCTGGCAAAAGGTGAGGCTAAACCTAAACACTTCCGACAAAGAGAAGATGTGTTTGATTCAAGTGTTCTAGATGAAATAAACAGAGAAACCATGTCCTATGGGTATTTCACCATTCTGTTGTCTTTTAATGACATGAAGTCATTTAGGATGTGAAATTACAAACTATGCTGTATTTGAAATTAAGCACAAATACTGTATGTTGTTAAAAGAGTTTTGATGTAAAAATGACATAACACTGGAAAAACAGTGCAGACTCATTAATGGTCTGTCAAATCCAATGATATCAGCAAATGAACGTGAGGAAATGCGGTATGTTTGCACACTTTAAAGGGGTCATAAAGTACTATTTATTATTATTATTATTATTATTATTTTATTATCGTCCCTGAGGTCAGTAAAGTTTTTTTTTGCACCAAAATATATTATCTTTTCCCACCCAGTCTCTGGCCCTCAGTTTAAAGCTATCTGGCCCTTTAAGACTTCAATGTAAAGGCCCACTGTTCTGATTGGCTAACTTCATGCAGTCCCTCAAATAAAGCCATATTTGAAACTCAATCAGAAAAAAATGAACAAGCTTCACATTATAAATTAAAAAACTACATTTCAGGGTTAACACATAACGTACGCCAAACACATTTCATCTGAATGTATCAAAATGTTCACACAAGCACAGCAACTATAAAACAGCTATAACATTTGTGAATGAAACCGTTTACTCACGGGTCTGGTAGTGTTTAACTATTCAGTTAATTTGCTATGCTTGATCCTTCATATTGTGACTGGTTCATAAGCAATCCACACTGATCTGAGCCAAAAACATACAATCCATGCTGAAACGTTCTGAACACACATTGTGATCTTGGGTGCTTCAACTGGCTTCAACAGGCCAAAGCAGAGATGCTGGTCTTTACAGGAGTGACATCTAACATCTTCCATGTTTGTTTACACACAGAATGGCACATGGGTCTCCCAGTCAGTGGCAGCAGCTGAATGAGACATGTTTTTAAAAGTTGCACTTGTACCGCGCTCAAAACACGGCACACATCGCTGGAAACGCATCAAAATGTACATCCATGTAGTGCATGCTTACAAAAGATCAACAATTAAACAGCACAGATTGGAGCAAAACAGTCCAGGATGCCTCAAAACAACAAGAAACACAATGGAGGTCTCCTATCTAGAGTTCGAACTTGATATAGAGTCTTTTAAAAGTGGCACAAGATGCATGATAATGGTCAAAGCCGTTATGTAAATGAATCTCCCATAACAGGCCCTCTCTCCTCTTCACCTGTGACTGACTGTGAATGCCAGTGGGTGGGGCCAATGGTGCAATGACAAAAAATAGGTGTTGATGTCTTGCTGGAGGCAGTCATTATGCAGATGTATTTGGTCCTTATGACGTCACAAGTTCCACAAATTTCAAACAAGCCATTTCTGGAGCTGGGTTTAAATAAATGAGATTTTTCTATTAATGAGGATGTTTTCAGTTCTGAAACATACAGTATGTTTTTATAGTACAATGATCTATTATATGTCAAAAGATCAAGGATTTGATTCCTCATTTCATGACCCCTTTAATGGGTCTAAATTGTTGAAAGTGTGATTTAGTGTGAAAGTGTGATCTCCAGGTCATTTCTAGGCATGGAAGCAGCCAGGGGAAAATCAAGTGACCACAGGAAAGAGAGCATACAAATTAAATTCAGTACCTCACGCACACAGACTCGCTAAATAAACAGAAGTCTGAAAACAGCAGGTGCAATCTGATTCTGGCAAACATGCTAAGATTTTGTAAAAAGTGTCCAGAAGTCAAAGGCAGAGGGGGCAGCACAGGAAGAACTCAAGCTGGTCAGATTTAACATAACGACTCTCTCCTGTAGATACAGGAACAGCTGGGAGTAATTTGGGTTGACTGTTTTTGTGCACTAGGCCTAAACCACTGGCTGTGTCATCCGGAGGTCGCATTTGTCTGCTGCATACGTCATCGATGAGGTCTTGTTTCAGAAAATTGAATAGGACACTTGGAATGCAGGCTTCGAATGCAACCTTCTTTCATGGGAATTTGGAGGATGCATGAGGTGGATCCTTCGTGGGCACTCACAATTCTTTGCTTCAATGGAAATGTAAAAAGAAAATGATGCCAATTTGCCGTGTAAATATGATGTTCAAACGCAAGGAATATTAATTCCCAAGTACCTCAGTAGATGGGTGCAGAGTATTTAATATGTATAATTATATAAATATATTAATACAAATAATTAATAAAAATAAAATGTTAAGACTAAAATAACCTGTAAAATCTATTTTCTTTACATCTTTATATCGCTCCTAAAATTGACCTAATACATTCCTTCTTAAGGGACTTTGTTCCCTTCTCACTCACGCTTGTTAAAGAGTGGCGTGCTGTCATAGCAACCATGTTACATTCCGTATTTAGTGTAAATTTATAACAGTTTATTTTAGATTATATTATCCTGGAATACATTTTTTAAATGTTGTTACCACAGCTGCAATGAGGCGTCTAAAACAACTGCCGAGGATGTGACAAACATTTAGCCTATTTCTCTCTTCTTATTGCATTTATCAAGCGCTTTATTTTAATCTTGTTCTTCAAAGCATTGAAAGCGCAATCATTGATATTTTCTTATGCTGTTGGAGCAAACGGGTAAGCAAAAATGTAATTAGCTGTGGTCTCTCATTCACAGCCATTCAAGTTTACCCTGCTATGATTCTACATCCGCTCTGCAAACCCAGATATGTGAAAAGGGTCCATTCTGTATAATGACCAGTAAACTGTATAAATCAATTGTTGTTCCAGGCTTGAATAAATGGCTGATTGTACATTATTCCATTCTTATATTATTTTATATACAGTATCTGCATTACATCTATCAAGTAAAAAGGACTTATTAAATACTGATAAGAGAAATATTTCAGCTCATGGTAACACTTATTCGTTTTTAACCAATGTTAAGTGTATTACAGGCCGAGCTTCATTCACCGAAAGACAAACCGGAGCAACATCTATAAAGAGTGCAGAGTCCACCTTTCCCTATTTTGTTATTCTGTAGCCATGTCAACGGCAAAGCACAATTACACTTGAACATGAATACCCACTTAAACTGAATGGCCTACTCTTATCTCACCATGACTTTTGTCAGTTAAAGTTTATCCACTAAGACGCCCAGTTCCGTCAAGACAAGAAGTAATTTTACTGCGCTGCATATGCGTTCATGCATTACGCAACATTTCCAAATGTACCAGTAAGCCTCTATTGGAATAGACACATGTATTTGAATGATATTCCAGTGAACTCTACTCTAATGATGCTCTGCTGTTAACGAGACTCCCTGAAATTCTTCTCGGTAAAATGCCATAACAAAACAAAGTCTCTCCAACAAAGTGTGACGATGCAGTCATTATCCTTGGAGATTGTGATGTCATACCTGCGTGGGTTACAGGAGATACTACAGATGCAATAACAAGGCACCAATGTGGTTGACATGTCATCTTTGGTGGGTCAAGTTAAGAAAGGATCTCCACAGCTCTGACACATGACCCAACAGGAAAGGGGGTGTTTCATGTTTGTCAATCTGTCTGTGACTGTGATGAGGAGGAGGGCTTGGCCGGGCTGTAACAATGGACACCCAGCACTGAATCAGCCCAAGAGAGGGATAAAGGAGCCGGGGACGCCAGTTAGAGAGAGAGAGACACACGCTTTTGTGTTGGTGTGTGCGCACGCTTTTGTGTTATGATTTTATGTTTTTAGCATTTTATGTTGTGTTTTGTTTAATTAAAAGTCTTTTGGTTGTATAACCTGGTTCCTGCTTTCTCCTTTCCCGACGAACAAGAGGCTTGTCTGCCACACTGGTGCCGAAACCTGGGACTGGAAGACATGTTGTCATGGAGTCCTCGCCGCTGCCGTCCACTGGAAGGTGGAGGAGCCCGCTGCCATCTGCCAGTGCAGCTGGCAGAGGACCATATGGCAGCATGGTTGGGAACCAGATTTTTTTATTTTCTCTCTCTCTCGGGCTCTCCCACCCACTTTTCCTCTCCCCTCTCCCTCCCCTTGTCCTACTCAGATTCCCAGGAAGGCAGGGAAGACTGGCCGGTGGAAGGACGGCCAAAAGGGCAACACCTCCCCTCCAAGAAGTTTGGTCAGCAGTTTTCCACGCCTGAATCTGGTATTGGGAGTATGTGACAAGGAGGAGGGCATGGCTGAGCCATAATGATGGGCGCACAGTGCTGAATCAGCCCAATCAGCTGAGAGAGGGATAAAGAGGCCCAGGGATGACAGTTCGAGAGAGACGCACGCACCAGTGTTCGTGTGTGTGTGCTTTTGTGTTATGCTGGAAAGCAGTTTTTTGTTGGGCTTTGTTTAATTAAAAGTCTTTTGGTTGTATAACCTGGTTCCTGCTTCCTTTCTTCCTGATGAACAAAAGTCTTGT
This sequence comes from Xyrauchen texanus, assembly GCF_025860055.1. Taxonomy (NCBI): domain Eukaryota; kingdom Metazoa; phylum Chordata; class Actinopteri; order Cypriniformes; family Catostomidae; genus Xyrauchen; species Xyrauchen texanus. Next base: position 8,152,703 of record NC_068283.1, read on the forward strand.
CTGCCACAGTGACTCTCAAGACTATACAATGTCAGCTCATCTGCCTGAAGTCAGCTCCGGTTTCAGCTCAACCGAGCACTAAGAACTCAAGAGGTTCCACTCGCTGAGGAATGGCCAGTGACGTGTAAAGCAAGGGCTGTGTTTGGATGTTATCTGTCCAAACAGAGGCCAGTTTCTGCTCTTATCACCTTTGAATAGGGAGAGCATTGTTAACGGCCTATTAGGCGATGTCCAAATGTTACAGCCCTCTGAGGAAAAGGTCAAGGAAAAGCCAGCCACACTAAAGACCCAGACATGAAGAAAAGACAGTCCATCACTCTGAAGTATGAATGCTGTTAATTGTTCACACACATCCTCATAGAGGAACAATGTCTGAAAAAACTGCATTAGGAGTGTTAAATAAACCAAGTAACACAAGGAAGGCAACAATCATTTATCTAACTAGATCACAGAAAATCCAACCAATTGGGTTTTACACAGAACATGTACAGAGAAAAGCTGCTTTAAAAGAAAAAGTTCACCCAAAATGTTGTCAATTCAAATTCAGCAGATATATTTTTCTTCTTCAATGCAGCACAAAAGGAGAAATTTTGAAGTCGTTTTCCACTCAACCAAAGAATACACCGACGAGGGGCTATCAAGCTCAGAAGAAAAGACCACCATAAAAGCGACAAAAATGTAGCCCAAGTTTGAATATGTGGCAGCACAAATGATATTTGAGAGCTATGTAGGCCGTAGAAGATTTTCAACTAGAAGAAAAGTGTCACCCCCCAGGAGCAAATATCAAAGGAATGTTCTGGGTTCATTTTATGAGTTAAAGGGATAGTTCACCCAAGAATGAAAAATCTCTCATAATTTACTCACCCTCATGCCATTCCAGATGTGTATCACTTTCTTTCTTCTTTAGAACAGAAATTAAGATTTTTAGAAGAATATTTCCGCTCTGTAGGTGCATAAAGTGAATGGGTGCCACATTTTTGAAGCTCCAAAAAGCACATATAGCCATCATAAAAGTAATCCGTTCGACTCCAGTGTATTAATGAATGTCTTCTGAAGCAAAATGCTAGGTGTGTTTGAGAAATGGATCAATATTTAAAACTATGTTTTACTGGGGGCCTTGGTAAGCTCAGCGAGTAAAGATGCAGATTACCACAGCTGGAGTCGCGAGTTAGAATCCAGGGCGTGCGGAGTGACAGTTCTCCTAAGCAACCAAATTGGCCCGGTTGCTAGGGAGGGTAGAGTCACATGGGGTAACTTCCTTGTGGTCGCTATAATGTGGTTCACACTCTTGGTGGGGCACGTGGTGTGTTGTGTGTGGATGCCGCGGAGAATAGCGTGAAGTCTCCACACGCTCTATGTCTCCGTGGTAATGTGCTCCACATGATAAGATGCGTGGATCTCAGACGTGGAGGCAACTGAGATTCGTCCTCCGCCACCCGGATTGAGGCAAGTCACTACGCCACCACAAAGACTTAGAGCGCATTGGGAATTGGGATAAGAGTCAAGGTTGGCAAGTTCACGTGAGAACTGCATGGAATACTGAAAAAAATAAAAAAGCCCTATCTATGCTCCAACAGAGGAGCATAGATAATCATACATAGCTGCCACATCCATGATTTGGAAACGTCAAATGCAGCGCCATCTTGGAACGGTCAACAAGGAGAACTGTTTGAAATGGTTTGTATACAAGTGGTTGAGTGGAGGAGATGCCTCAGACAGAGCTCCTGCACAAATTCCTTTTGTGTCGAAAAAGTACCACCGCCCATAGACACAGCAGCTAATAAGGGATCTACATAAGAATATCTATGCAGAGGAGGCTTACAAGTTTCCGTCATGCGAGAAGCAGTTTGAACTTCACCCTCGTCAAAGTACAAACCTCAAGCTGGCCGGACGCAAATCAATTTAATGAATATTTTCGTCGCACTCAGCTGTATATCATCACAAACACTGATTGTAATCCTAAATTATTCTGTCACCAAGTGTTTTGCCTGCTTTTTTTTTACCAAAACTAAAATGAAATCAGAAAGTGGAGCCACAACAGTGTTTTTATTGAACGTAATTTCTTTACTCACTGAAAGCTGCTTACGGTCATACTTGTTCTGAAGCAAGCCTTGAGGGGATAAATACACAGTCACGCACTTTCACGAGGTAAAGCTCCATGAATCACATCCTAAGGGCGTTTTCACCATTTGATCCCTAACCTGGTGCGTTTTCTCCCTAGGTTCGGTTCGCATAGGCATAGTATATGTACATGGCAATCGCATGTGGATCCGCACCAAAACAAACGGTTTGAGACCACCCGGACAGAGATGAAGTCTGTAGGTCAGCTCGTCACTGTAATTCATCATCAAAATGTAGATATAGCCTTTTGGCAGCTGTATTAGATAAAGGTTAGTCTCCACTATCGCTTCTCTCTTTTGAATAGCAGCAGAAGGGACACAGGTAGGACGGCGTCAGCAACTTTCTGACAAATGTATTCGTTCTCTTGGCCAAAATCAAGTAGTTTGGAGTCTGCTAATGTGGCACCGGCTTAAAGCATTTGCAATGGAAGTGAATGGGGCCAGACCATAAACACTGAAATACACACTGTTTCAAAAGTATAGCCACAAGACATTTTAGTGATAAAATCGCTTACTAACCTTATCTGTGTAACGTTTTTCGTTGTCATGTCAATGGAACCTTGTAATCAATAGTACATTTGATATAACTTTCTACAGATCACACTAAAATAATGCTCATATGGATAATGTTTACATCTTGAGGCCATACTTTTGAAACAATGCATAATTTATGTGTACAGTATTTTAATGTTCATGTACTGGCCCCACTCACTTCCAATGTACACTTCTTAATGTAACCGCTTCTTTAAAATAAGCAAAGGGTGAGTTGAAATTAGCCCATTTCTTGTGGAAATCAACATTATGCCTCAAATGCTGTTGATCGAGCCTACTTTGTAGCTGACCAAGAAAATTCCTTTAAAGAATCAGTAAAAAAGGCCTTTTGAGTAGTTTAGACCAATAGAGGATCACAGACCACAATGCCAACAACAACCCAAACCAAGTGCAGGCTCAGATCGTAACATTAAACACAAATACATATTAATAAACACTGAATACACAGAACTTATTAAATTCTCAAGTTATAGGGTTTGTGCCTAGATAGGCTACTGTACTCTATATTGTCAAACATTTTTATTAGCATAGTTGCACACTGCTCTTTAAGTGTCTTCAGTTCTCAACCAGTGTCTCTATCTTCAATAAACAATAGGCCTATATGTACACAGAACACACATGCAAATACTGTCTCTCTCGAAGTCATCACCACAGAGATTATGGCAGCGAGTGGCAAATCTGCTCTTTGAGGCATGTTTAGTCTCATGATCTGAGCTGTGTTGAGCAGAAGCTCAACACTGACATTTCTCAAAAGAAATATAGTAGTTCTATGCAGTGGAAAGGCACAGATCGGACCAGCTGGTTATTGGTCCTTTTGAGTCAGTATCTCGTCATGCAAAAGTAGATTAAAGTGTCTTTATGGTCTCAGCAAGCCATGGGAGACCCAGATGCTCACACAAAGGATTTGTTCAGCACAGCATACTACCACTCGCACTATTACTGCAGTATGTTAATTGTGCACAGTATGCAACAGAACTCACAAGGAGTGAACTGTAACTGTACTTTTAAAGCTGATTTTAAACTTGACTTTCTTGATCTTATTATTCAATGGGACTGACAAGAGTTAAAGCATTCTTACACAAAACTCTTAAATAACGGTTTTGGAGCTGGTATTTCCTTAGCCCACGTTAAGACCATGAGGACATGCACCCTGATTTCTCAAACCTGACCAAGATGTTTCAATAAACGCACTTGCTCTAATATCATGATCATGAGAGGCATAATATATCCACCATTATTATGGTCAGGCAGACAGAGTGCAATGTCAACAAAACGGCTTGCATATAGTCAAAGATGGATTATTTGAAACGTGCCAAACAGCAGATGCGACTGAGACGTGATTCAGCTACATAGCATTCTTTATACTGCGTTTTTATGACACATATCTGTACATTATCATTTCATCAGTGATTATGAGGCAGGTTATATTTAACATGAGAAAACTGTGATAATGGAAGGTAAAAAGTACATTTCTTTCTCAGTATTAAGTGCTAATGAGGAGCAAGCAGTGTTTATCCAGAATAACATTTCAGTACTAATCTTTTAGCAGATGGCTTGACCAGGAAAGCATAAAGCCCTCCATGACTTTTCAATATCTCAAGATCTGGGAAGCACTGCACTATGGGAAGAGTAAATGGAAAAGTATTCATTCATTTCTAATTAAAAAGAATCCTGGGTACATTAGCTTTGACTCACCCAGTTCTCTGGAAACGGGAGATACAGCTGCAGTCTCTCCAATCTTAGATACAGCATCAAAGTACTGCTTTCCAGCCAGGGCCATGGCTGCAAGACAGAGATAAGAAAACGTTTCTACTCAGGTGTAATAATATGTGATCGTGACTTTTGATCAGTTATCTTGTAATAGTCCATCGCTTTGACAAGAAATTGGGTTAACCTGGGTTCCCACCCCTTTTGACCAATGAATTTCCATGACTTTTCCACAATGCCTCCCGTCCTTCATGATTACAAAATAAGAATCATTTTATAAAGATGGTAGAGCCATAAGAAATCAGTTTTATTATTTCCTAAATTTTGTTTCATTTTCCCCCAAAATGTTGTGTTTTCCATTTTATCCTTAATTACATATTTTAAACGCTGTCTAATAAAATGTATGAATTCATTAAAATGTAATTAAATGAAAAAAGATTTTTTTTTATCAAATGAAATGCTACTAGAAAGATCCTCAAAGCATAATCCAACACACAACATTAACAATCACACTACGACAAGTTAAAATGTATTTTGATTGTGCATTCGAACGTTACTTTTTATCCCAAATATGCCAAATGCCATGATATTCCATCTTTATAGCCTATTTCATTCCATTTCTATGAATTGATTCCGCAATTCCATCCATGTTTTCCGCATTGCGGAAATCATAGGCCCCAAAATTGCAAAAGCAATTTGAGCCGAGCATAACAACAGAAATTTAGAATGACTTTCTAAATTATGATTTTAAGATCTCTGTTATTATTTCTATAAGTTTTCCAGTCCTGGAATTAACCATTTTAAAATTCCCTTGGATCCCAGGTAAACACATGTACAATAATCAGTGATAGACTGACATAGTTAACTGGCCATACAGGCCAGTTTATTGGCAGGTGAAGATAATATAAAATTGTCATATATCAGCTGATTAAACACCCAATAACCATTCATGCTTGGCTGACAAACAGATTATTACGCCTTGTCAATGGATAATGAATATTTTCTGTTGTCCGCTCCTGTAATCAGGAAATGGAAAGGTAAGGCTCACCTGAAACGGCTTTCTCGTAGCTCTTTCCCAGGTTTATGAGGTTACGCAGCCCCGGGTTGAACTGTTCCAGAACATTCTAAGAAGAAAGGTTTTTAGTAAGAATTGGTTAATACATCAGCATGAGCAATCCTTATGTAATCAGCCCCAATCAAGAGAGTGTTTTGGTGTAGACTGAGCCATTCTGTCAATCAAATAACCTATTCAGTCCAATATATGAATAAAACTGTTGCTGATTGAATGTAATGTACAGGGTTACATCAAAAGTGCCTTTCCTGATTTCACAATGTAAAAGTGCGACTGCCTAGTGGAATAGTAATGTTTTAGTGCTTCTTTAATTCTGTGGGTGATGAGAGTAGAGGTCTGCTACCTGACAACTCAGACTGTTCTCACAGTGAGATCGGAAACAGTAGTTAACTTTTCTTAAGCAAAAATCGGTATACTTACCGAAATACATAACACTGCCCTCCAAAGCGGTAAGTGTTGTTGGGCGTGTGGGCACGAGTGAGCTTCAATTTCTGGGAGTAATGTCCACGTAGGGGCGCAAAAAGCAAGACATGAAGCAAGTTGTTTTCAGTTGTACAGGCAGTAATACAGTGAAGAAAAATGCCTAGTATTCGATTCGACAGTCTCAATTCATTGAGTCATCCCACTCCCTGACGCATATCGCACCGTCTGAGACTGTAAAACAGGAGGCACGGCCAATATGACAGTATACTGGAATGCACCTTTATTGGAATGATGCATTTATGGACAGGTAGGGCATGGGTCCAGGTCTATGGAGCCAGAATTATCTCAAAATCAGGATTCAGAAAATCCGATTCATAAATTCAAAATACAATTCATAAATACACATAAAGTGAGAGGAAAAATATTTCCCCAATTGCCCACACAAATACTTCTCACTTAAATAAATTCAAAAAAATATAAATACGTATCTATCAAGTTCTTGAATTAATTAGCATCAAAACATTTGTGAATGTTATTACATTTATTTATGGATCGTTGAATCTGTAAATCGTCACATGTGAATGGCTTTTTTGAGACTTTCCTGCTAGGTTTCGATTCAGAAATGGCATTGTTTTTTTAGGAAGTCCTTTTTGCTGATTCACATTCTTCATGCATATCAACCCAGGGAGAAGAATTTATGATTAAAAAAAATGACTTAAATATGGTTCGAATCCAGGGCATGTTAAGTGACTCCAGCCAGGTATCCTAAGCAACCAAATTGGCCCGGTTGCTAGGGAGGGTAGAGTCACATGGGGTAACCTCCTCGTGGTTGCTATAATGTGGTTCTAGCTCTCGGTGGGGCGCGTGGCGAGTTGTGTGTAGATGTTACAGAGAATAGCATGATGCCTCCACATAAACTAGGTCTCCGCGGTAACACGATCAACAATCCACGTGATAAGATGCGTGGATTGATGACCTCAGATGCGGAGGCAACTGAAATTCGTCCTCCGCCACTTCAGATTGAGGCAGTCACTACACCACCACAAGGATTTAGAGCGCATTGGGAATTGGGGAGACAAGGGGAGGGGGAAAAAAATGCTTTTGAGGCATTTTAGAGCAAATACATCATTATCGAGATATTTATTGAATATCATTAATAGGCTGAAAAATATCAAGATTTCATTTAAGACATATCATCCAACCCTAATTAAATATTGATCTGTTTCTCATCCACACCTATAATATCGTGTCTGGACACATGGATTTAACCACTGGAGTCTTGTGGATTACTTTTATGTTTCCTTGCTCCCAAAGACATTGGTTACCATTCATTTGCATTGTATGGACCTACAGATCTGAAATATTCTTCTATAAAATCTTAATTAGTGTTCAGCAGAAGAAAGGAAGTCATACACATCTGGGATGACATGAGAGTGAGTAAATTGTGAGAGAAATTTCATTTTTGGGTGAAATATTTTTCCTTTAAATATGGTTGTGCTCATTTTAAATCTGGTTTTGGGAGGTTTACAAAAAAATAAAGCATGTTGTTTGTTGACATTGGAGTTGGGAGGTAACAAAACAATGAGACAACAGGACTATATAAATATAATTCTCACTACACATTGAATTGTTTAATCTGGGATTCATTGATCAAACTGGTCTGGATGTGTAAATAAATGTAATGTACCACATGTACAACATGGCAGCCTCTTAAATGTCATAAAAATGAAGAAAATGTTGTTCGTCTTCCCAAGTTTACCACATTAATCTTCAACTGACCAATTGTAGAAACGTCAAGTGTCATTCTCTCACCTTGTAAGTGCTCTCGGTCAGTTTATTCACCTCCTCCGGGTCGCGCGACATTCTTCAGTCCTTCTCGCGACGAGCGAGCGCACGCACTCAAACACCGATCCGTTGATCCGCCAAAAGTCTCCGGTCAATCGAATAGTCCAAAACAACTCGCTTTATCGGCTCCTAAGTCCTCATAGTAAGACAGGAGTCTACTGTAAATGTATGTTAGAGAGTTACTGGGGTGTTACTCAATAACGGGCGGGTGAAGTTGAGCCGAGGGGAGCTTTGCTTTCAAACTTATGAGTGCGTGAATGTGTCTGTCTGGTTGCGTCAGGGGCGGGAGAGATAGGTGAGGGGTGCGACGTCACACACACGGTCCGCTCTGACAGGTGAACTCAGGCAGAAAGAGAATAAACAGCGTCATCTGCTGTTTATGACTTGCCATTCTAAAATAGTTTACATAGGGGACAACAGAGAGTGTGTGTGTGTGTGTGTGTGTGTGTGTGTGTGTGTGTGTGTGTGTGTGTGTGTGTGTGTGTGTGTGTGTGTGTGTGTGTGTGTGAGCGTGTATTTATCACTTTGTGGGGACCAAATGTCCCCATAAGGATAGTAAAACCCGAAATTTTTGACCTTGTGGGGACATTTTGTCGGTCCCCATGAGGAAAACAGCTTATAAATCATACTAAATTATGTTTTTTGAAAATGTAAAAATGCAGAAAGTTTTCTGTGAGGGTTAGGTTTAGGGGCAGGGTTAGGTTTAGGGGATAGAATATAAAGTTTGTACAGTATAAAAACCATTATGTCTATGGAAAGTCCCCATAAAACATGGAAACACTACGTGTGTGTGTGTGTGTGTGTGTGTGTGTGTGTGTGTGTGTGTGTGTGTGTGTGTGTGTGTCATGTGCAGGATATGAATTATAGATATCAACTATTAAATTTTCATCAGTAATTTTTCTTACTAAAATACTACTTGGTATCAGGAATAGTACTACTAGTGAAAGTGCTAATTATTGATATTGGTAATTATGTTGGTTTGACAAAGCCAACATACAGTACTGTTATTCAACAGACCTGGTGTACTGCATGGTTATTGTTTTTTTCCCCCCAAAAATCACTAAACCAAAGAAAGATTTCTTTTTTTTATATCAATATCAACTATAACTCCACCTTGAGCTTTCAAGCTACATCCACCAAACTTGGCAAAAACCTTCAGACTGTTCTAACTTAGTGTGCTATGTCTTTTCTAACTGATCAGACAAAAATTTTCACACAACATCTGATCAAATCTCTGAAAAATCCCATCTAAACTTACATTGACGGAATGTTCAAATGGGCCAACGGAATGCTCGTTAATTCAAACTCCTCTATCCATCCATTATACATCCATCCATCCATCCATCCATCCATACATACATCTGATGGTTTGTCTGACTATCTACAGAATGTGTCTGTCTATATAGCTATCTGGCTGTTTGTCTCACTGCAATCTCTGTATAACCATCAAACTTCAAACTTTTAACCCTAACATCAAAGTTTGTCTTGACGAACTAATCTAGTTACATTTGCGCTTGTGAAAATGTTCATTCTTTATTTGTAAAATGCCACTATTACACACGGAAACACACATTCTTGATATAAAAAATGGAATTACAAGTTATCCAACTAGTAACAAATATACTAATTTTGGAGATCTGTAACTGCACTTTCACTAGCAGAATTTAACCAAAATATCAACATTGTACTACTTACTATCAATTTTTTTTTTACATCAATAATTACATTGTTATAAGTGCAAATGTCCATTCTTCATATTACCAGTTGAATTTCAACTAGTAAAAGCGCTTGCAATTTCTTCTCACTAACAAGAAAATCTATTAAGATATCTTTAAATACTCTTCTGTTTATTGATATCTGAAATCCATTGTCAAATATCTGAAATACCAAATCCTGCATGCTGAAATACAGATATCAAAAAGTAGCATTTTCACTTTAGTTCAGTAGTTTATATCAGGAATAATATTTATGATGTGAAGCCGTGCAAGGTTCGGAAGTGTGAACTACGAGCTATGCACACTTTGCTAGTTTTAATACTTTTTATGTCAAAAACCGGTGAGATTCGATATGCCCTGTTCCTTAAATGATCTAGGCAATATATCAAAGAATTCAAAATCCTCAGGCTCTGGAGACATTAAAAGACACTTACGTGCTGAAGCTGACGCCCCCGAGCAGGCCGCAAGCCCGGGAGTCGATTTGGCTGGAGAAGTGAGGGTAATTTGGCAAGAATCGTTGAACATGTTAACAATGCTGACGAAGGTCGTTGCTTAATCGGAGGATGTTGCTGTAATACGTTGATTGTTCAACCATGGAGATGAAATTCACTGAGGTCGTTACAAGAGTGGGGGATGTTGAGAAACGGATCGATTATCTGGAGTCATTGGAGAGGGAATTATCTGCAAATCTGCTAGCGACCAAGGTGGATTTGGTGCACATCTGGGAAAAGTTGGAGGATATGGAAAACCACAGTCGGCAGAATATTGTCGGTATTGTTGGAATTTCTGAAGCCGAAGAAGGTCGGGATATGGTGAAATTCCTGAATGGACTCTTTCCGAGTCTGTTCGATATAACAGGCCATAAGCTGTAAATAGAGTGAGATCACAGGGATGCAGCTCGGCGATCCGCTGAGGGAGACAGTTCTGGCCACATTTCTGAGATCATCCGATAAAGATCTCGTGTTACGCGAAGTGTTAGGCAAGGAGTAAAAGAAGGCTTTCTTGGAAGAACGACAGCAATTTCTTGTTCCCATACTTGAATTCGACAAGACAGAAACGTGATCAATTGAAGGAATGCAAGACAATCTTACATCAACAGAAGGTTGCTTTTGCACTGATGTTAACGGCCAAATTGAGAATAGATGACAAGGATCCTTCATAAATTCAGTGGACTTAGTAAGTTATTTTGTGGTACTTACATTGCAGCCAAGTGGACTGACTCACTGAACATTTGTTTGACTATCCTAGAAAAGTGAACGCACTTTTTATTTTGTGCTAGTTCGGCTAGCGGCTGGAGTTTGTTTTGTGGAGGAACACACCTTTGGAACAGTTATGTGGATGAATCTACAGGTTCTTTGTGTTTATTCTGCCTATTGGCTGGAGTTTGTTTTATAGATTATCTTTTGTTGTGTAATTCTGTCTCACAAAATCTGATAGAAACACCGGACTTGAGCAATCCGATGGCAAAGTTTAGAGGGATGGATGCCAGTTGGCGTTGTCCCTGCGCACATTTTTCTTTTTTCTGTTTGTTTGGTTCAGGTTTGATTGTTGCACTAATGTTGGAATGTGGTCTTTATCATTTTATTTTTGACACAATATATTTTTTCTAATATGTCTAAATGTCAAATGTTAATATGAGCGGATTGTCTCTCTCCACTTGGAATGTGAATGGGTTGGGGCACCCCATAAAAAGAAGGAAGGATATTTTTCTTCTTAAACAAAAGAAATATGATATAGTGTTTCTTCAAGAAAAGCATCTTTCTCCACAGGAAGCTGAAAAATTTGGGAAAATATGGGGTGGGCATGCTTTCTTTAGTGCTGGCTCAAGTAAGAGCAGGGGAGTCATTACATTGATAAGTAAACATCTACAATTCAAATATCTAAAAACAGATTCAATGTAAATTAGGAAGATTTATTATTGTTTTAGAAGAAATTCAGGGGCAAATATTTATTTTGGCTAATATTTACGCAAATAACACTGATGATCGGGGCTTTTTTATAGATCTTGAAGGGATGTTGAAAGCTGCAGGAACCCCTTATGATATAATATTGGGAGGAGACTTTAATCCATTGATGGACTCAGTCCTTGATCATAGTGAATCAAAAGTGTGTAAGCCCCCAAGAGCAACACTGACGCTTCACAGGATGTGTAAAAATCTTGGTCTTAAATATATTTGGAGACTTTTCAACTGGTAGGGACTAAAAAAAATTTATCAGACCATAAGATTTATTCTTGTATAGATTTTATTTTTTGATATCTAAGTCCCTCATTTCATCTATTGTTGAATGTTCAATCGGAAACATCTTAGTCTCAGATCACGCCCTGGTGAGTTTAATGTTATTAAAATGAATTGTATTCCAAAATTAAATTACCTGTAGATGTCCCTCTCACTTATTTCAAGCAATCTGATAGCATAGCGAAGTCCTTCATTTGGAATGGGAAACGTCCCAGATTACATTTCAGTAAGCTGCATAGGCCGATTGACAAAGGTGGGCTAGGCCTACCCAAGATTTTGTTTTATTATTATGTAGTCAGTCTCAGACATTTTGCTCATTGGTTGCTTCCACCTGAGACAGCCCCTCCCTGGTTTTGTATTGAACTGGAAGTTCTTGCCACTATTTCGCCACTGCAACTAAACTAATTAAACGGTTAGTTTACTATTAAACTAACCGAAGAAGCATTTGCACTCACTATGGACAAAAGTGTCCAGAGTGTTTCATTCTGACATTTATATAAATGTTGCCTCGAGCATATGGCTGAACCCCAAATTATGTATTAATAATTCCCCTTTCTGCTGGTCAGAGTGGATTGTGAGGGTGGTTACTACACTCGGGACCTATTTGAGAGTGAAGTGTTGAAATCCTTTCAAAATGTGGTTCAACATTTTAGGATTCCCAGATTTCAGTTCTTTAGGTATTTACAGCTGCACCACCTGTATTGTTTCTGGAAATAGAATACGCCCCATTAAAGCGGCAGATACTCTGGGAGTGGTGATTACTGCTTTTGGAAAAGGTCATGAGCAGGGCTGGACTGGTAATCTGGCATACCGGGCATTTTCCCGGTGGGCCAATGCACTTTGGGGACAATCAGAGGCGGATTGGCCATTGGGAGAACTGAGCGGGCCGAAAGAGCTGCGATAAGCTAAAACGAGCCACCGCGTTATGCAGAACGGATGCAGCACCGTATGCAGCGAACAATCCCTTTTGGGCCAGTTGCTGTGTAAAATCCCTGGCCGATTTCTCTTCCCAGTCCAGCCCTGATCATGAGGCATAGTGTATTACTCTCTGCTAATTCAGAGTCTGGGGAACGGAGCTTCAACTTCTCTCAAGAGATTATGGGAGAAAAATTTTAACTTTGTATTGGAGGAGGGAGTGTGGGCTAGGATTCTAAAAAAACATCAAGTCTACATCTAGAGACTCAAGGGTGCGCCTGGTGCAATTTAAGATTTTACATTGATTCTGTTGGTCCCCCTCTAGATTGTATAGGCTTGGTCTTAAAGACACCCACCTGATGGCAATGCCAATAAGACGACGGGGACACAACCCATGTATTTTGGTGGTGTGTTAAGATCCAAGAATTTTGGTTGAGGGTTCAGAGATTTATGTGTGACGTATTGGACTCTCAATTTTAATTTTTCCACAGACTCTGTATCTTTGAGGCAGTGATGAGGCAGTCATTAATATAGGGAATTGACATTTTAAACGTTCGGGGGGAGGGGCTTAATTAATATAATTTGATTCAGTATTTTATATTATGTTTACTTATTTTAAGAATGGAATCAATAAAAATGGTTAATAACAGGAATGGATATTTATACGTAAAATTGAGAAATTGGAGTGAAACAGGAGTGAATGATTATTGTGAACTTTTACTAGTGAAAATGCTGCTGCATATATAAACATTTTGGTTTTATCTAGTTGAGATAAAACATTTTGACATCAAGATTGGGCATTTCCCTGAGTAATTATGTAATTTTCATCTGTCATTTTATTCTAGTAAGTAATAGACATGATGGCGCCATTTATGTTGTTTTGAGCTGACGTGCGTGTGGGATTGTATGCGTTTCCATTACCTTCCACAAGGGGTCACCCGAAGCGCAATTAATGAATCAAGTGTATCTGCATATACAGAAAATGTGCGTGCATTACTGCCATTATTGAAATAGATTTATTCTACATCTGAATCTCGTGTTCTTACAGTTACACAGTGTTACTCAGAATTAAAATGTATGTGTAAAAAGACAAACAGAAAAATAATTGAAGTGGCAGTGCAGCAATGCTTTCACATACTGTTATGTAAAAGCTTTACTTGGAATTCTACATAATCCTGATGGGACCATAATGTGTTTTTGCTGTTGTGTGTATGATGTATATTTATCAAGCCCTTATTAGCGGAACCATGAATGCAGTGAAATCCAGACATGTGAAAGGCTGCATGTTTCAGCTTTTTGAAGGGCAACAGAACATGTGTGCTCTAATGTTCTCTCACACAAGACTGTAATACATAAGATCCGGCAACATGAATTTTGAATGATGTTGAATGAATAAATTCTGAAAATAAACACAAGTAGTTCTTTGAAGAGAAGAGAAGTAGTTCTCTTTCAGATTCTGTCAGATCAATCCTCTTTCCTCTATAAATCTTCTGTATAATCTTTTCTGTATCTACTCAGATAAAAAAAAACCTGTCAAGAACATGTTCAGGTGATATTTCACCTCAAAATCTAAAAGAAGAAAAAGGAAAGACAGGAAAAACAACTAAGGTTTTTGTCATTGTGACATTATTTTCATGAACATTAAACACATTTCCTCCAATTCTCATTATTCTAATGCAAAATTCCCCTAAAATTGGGACTATTTTGGGCAAATCTCTTTCTCATTACTATAGTACGAATAAATTGTGGCATTTATTTAAATTATTACCTATCATGGTGGTTTTCTTTGCACCGCCTTTAATTTAAACCGATATAAATACAAAATAATTGTATTTACAGTAATCTTTTAACTGTAATACAGAAGAAAATATTGTATTACAGTAAAGAGAATCGCAAGAGTATAATGGCATTACAATATTGAGAACTTTGGGGTAAAATAAAAAAAGACTTAAAAACGTATAAGAACAACTGCAAAATGTGGCCTTCCTATCAATTAAATGGTGTATACAAGGATTTTCAGAATGTTTAGCTAAAACACATACAGGTATAAATGCAATTAAACACAAAATTTAGACACCAATATACATTTAGAATAAATTGAAGAACAGACAGATCCTCAGTTATTTCGAACAAAATCTGTCCAACAACAAGATGTTTTTGGGTTTGTTGTGGTGGTTTGAAACAACTTGCCAGCGCAAACTTTCAGAAAAATGTTGTATCTGCTGTATGACCCCCGCTGCTCCACCTACTTTGACACAAACATCTTTTTTCAGTTACGTTTTTCTTCAGTCAGTCGAGATCAGACAACATAAACACACTGGAGTGCAGTTACAGTTCATATTTGACATATTTTTTTAGTGCACCTGGATGACTAGGAACATTAAATTGTTCAGCCATGACTTCCTGTTTCACAGGGGTATAAATATGAGGTAACACACAGGCCAAATTCCCTTAAACATCAATCACAGTGGATTAAATTAAAGAATATATTTCTGA
The DNA here is from genome assembly GCF_025860055.1 of Xyrauchen texanus. Lineage (NCBI taxonomy): Eukaryota > Metazoa > Chordata > Actinopteri > Cypriniformes > Catostomidae > Xyrauchen > Xyrauchen texanus. The sequence goes on from NC_068283.1 coordinate 8,167,785, forward strand.
GGTGTGGCAAAAGGTTGTTGAGCTTCAGAAAATGGGAAGTGGCTATAAGAAAATAGCCAAAGCATTGAAAATGCACATTTCCACCATCAGGGCAATAATTAAGAAGTTCCAATCGACCGGAGATGTTAAGAATTGGCCTGGAATAGGACGTGTGTCTATATTGTCTCCACGCACAGTGAGGAGGATGGTTCAAGTGCCCAAAGAATCTTCAAGGATCACAGCTGGAGAATTGCATAAATGAGTTGGGTCTTTGGGTCAGAAAGTAAAAATAAATAAATAATAAAATCAGACCGTTGACATCACCTACATCACCACAAGTTGTTTGGGAGGGTTTCAAGAAAAAAGCCTCTGCTATTATCCAACAACAAACTCAAGGGTCTTCAATTTGCCAGACACTACTGGAACTTCAAATGCGACTGAGTTCTATGGTCAGATGAAACAAAAAACTAGCTTTTTGGCAGCAAACACCAGAGATGGGTTTGGTGCACACAGAGATGAAGTGCCCAATACCCACGGTTAAACATGGTGCAGCATCTTGAATGTTGTGGGGCTGTTTTTCTGCCAGAGGTCCTGTACATTTTGTTCGGATACATGGCATCATGGACTCTATCAAATACCAACAGATAAAAAATCAAATGGTAAATGTTTGCATTTATATAGCGTTATTTTAACCTTAGCGGTTTTCCAAGCACTTTACACTGTGACTCATTCACCAGAACACACACCAATGATGGCAGCCCTGCCATGTAAGGTGCTAGCCTGCCATTGGGAGCAACTTGGGGTTCAGTGTCTTGCCCAAGGACACTTCGGCATGCAGAGTCATGTGGGCCGGGAATTGGGAATCACTAACCCTGCGATTAGTGGCCAACCTGCTCTACCACCTGAGGCACAGCCCCAAAACATGACTGCCTCTGCCAGAAAGCTTACAATGGGCCCTGGTTGGATATTCCAGAAAGACAATGATCCAAAACAAACATTAAAATCAACACAAAAATGGTTCACTGACCACAAAATCAAGGTTCTGCCATGGCCATCCCAGTCCCCTGACCTGAACCCCATAGAATATTTTTTGGGGTGAACTGAAGAGGAGAGTCCACCAACATAGACCTCTGAACTTGAAGGATCTGTAAAGATTATGTAAGGACGAATAGTTTCAGATCCCCTGCCAGGTGTTCTTCAACTTCATTAGGCATTATAAGAGAAGACTCAGAACTGTTAACTTAGCAAAGGGAGGTTGCAAACAGTATTGAATAAAAGGATGCCAATAATTATGGCCAATGTGTTTTGGAGAAAAATATGTATCTAATAATGAGATATTTGCCCTGTTTCAATTGTTTTACTTCAATTAATGGTAGATTTTTGTGAATCTTTTGAATGAACGTCAAAAGGCTAAACAACGCAGATTTATTTTTTCATAGCCTTCTGTAAAGGGATTAATGGAAAGGAGGAGGCGAGAACCGGCTTGACAATATAAATAATAGTTTTAATGATAAACTTACACAAAAGACAGAAATACACACATGACGGTCAGCTGCCCATAAACTATCTCTCTCTGTCGCACCACCATCCGCAGTGGGCCTGTATCCCCTGTATACAGGGGCCTGTAAAACACCTTAAAATTTAAAAGAGAGGGAAAAGGCGAACGTGGATCGGCAGTCGGAGAGAGAGGAGAGAGAGATGAAAAAAAAAAACACTTACTCGCCAGTTCTCCGATACTCCGCTTGGTCCTCGGCCACTCCTCCACCCTCTAACAGACGACAGCCTTGCCTCCCCGGGCGGATCGGAGGCATTCCTTCAGCCCCTAATGTCACATTGGTTAATGTTTTACATGTAGCCTGTTGACATGCGTATCATACTGTACTTAAATGCTCCTCTAAACACCAGCCCCAGTCACGTGGGTAGTGTCTGTTTACCGTTGCTCATCTGTTTCCACCTTCTTTCTAGCTCTAAGTGAAGAACGAAGTGGAACGTTGCAGTGAAATGTATCAGAGCATTTAATATCTTTCTCAAAATATCAGTTTATTTTAGTTATTTTTATATTTCTTGAGACATTTTATCTGCAATGTGTTTCAGAACTGTACATGTTAAAAGTCAATATTTTTTTAGTTTTTTTTTCATGTAAGCATATGTGTCATTTCACAGGAAGTGGGGGTAGGACATGTCGAACAGCTCGTCTATGTTATCTATGATTTATGTTAATGTCTTTAAAAGGTTGTAAAAAATGATCTCTCATCCTCGCACCAAACATGTTCTTGACATATTACATACTATTTATTCAAAGGTTTGTTTTTGACTTCCTCCTGAATTATTATATGAGATTGAATTACTAGTTTAAAACTGCTATATATAAATGCATTTAAAGCATAGTAAGGAGTAACTGAAGAAAATAATATATATATATATATATATATATATATATATATATATATATATATATATATATATCCAAAGCCAAAGCCAAGATCTCAATTTAACCCCATACACACAAGTGGCCATCAGCCACTTCAAAACCTGTTCCATTGCCAATGCCTTCAAGTCCCCTGTTTGTGGTAAGAAGAAAAAAAGGATCTGAATAATCAGTAAAGACATGTGAAAGTAAATTCTGTAAAGCAAAAACAAACTGTTCCTTACAAAGCTTGGGGCACCTGTAAAATCTTCCAAAACATGTGCAAAACTATTTGATTTGCCACATTATATCTCGCTTTGATTGCATTTGCCTAAGAGCAAAGATGTGCTTTGTAAAGATTAATTCTCTCTCATTTGGTTAGTTGCTATTTTGTAAAGACATTTGAAAGAGATAGTTAAAGGCAAAGGAGAAACATACAACAATATCATATCAATGCACACTAACTAGAAGCGTCATTCCAACAACAATATTAAAAATAAATTAATTGTTATAGATCTCAAACCAAGAATTCATCAAATGAGACAAACAACCAACATGACTAAGCAGACTGAACTCTGCAGTCATGAGCGATATGACTATATCCGCATTCAAAAGCCACAGTCACCAGAAATGAAAGCCTTCAGTCAGTTAGTGTTCAGGCTATATGACAATGTGTTTGGTAGAGCGCTGGAGAATATCAAATCAAACAATTAAAACCTAACTCAAAATTGCAAAAATACTTAATATACTATTACTGCAGTCTGATCTCTTAATGAAATTGGAAAGAGTAGGTTGACTTTTCTTTGGCAAAAATCTGTATATTCTTACCGAACTTTAAAACACTGTCCCCAGTGGCCAAAGCAGTAAGTGCAGTAACAGGTATAGGCATGTGCGAACTCCATTTAAGAACACGAACGGTCACCAAAAGCTAGTTGTGAAGTGAATTCCTTTCCGCTGTACAGGATGTAATACAATGAAGAAGAATGCATATAGGACTCTACCCCCAACCCAAACCCCAAACATAAACGGTGGTAAATGGTTAGCATTAGTAGGGTAAAAATGAAATGTTAGGGGGAAAAGTGCAACCTCTGAAACACACTCATCACTGATTAAGCGAATGGAATTACTTCCTGGTTTCAATGTGGATACGAACCCTGGTCTCTCACACTGCTAACGCAATGTGCTGCTGGTCAAGCCACATGGGAAGGTAAACACTTTCGATGCAAAAATGTGTGGCGGGAAATGTTGCACGTCAGTGAGTCCCTCTCGCTGATCCAGGGGTACAGGAAGTTTCAGAAACAGCACGCCGACTTCCTGTTGATTACTGGACAGAAATGACAACAAAAGAGAAAGAATAAAAGCAAAGAGGCAGAATACATGAACAAAACAACAACAACAACAACAGAAAAAAACTCTAAAGGATAGGTAGTGTTGGGAACCAAGAACCAGTTCTTATTCAGAACCGGTACTATTTTAACAGCTCTTGATTGTGCATTCTTCTGACAATGTGGATGACGCACTGTGCTTCCTGAGATAATATTTAGTGGCACTGAAGAGCTTTTACGTTCTTCGCTTAGTGCAAAAAACAAAGTTAGAAAGAGCTGAGCAACAAAATACTGTTTGCGAACATACAGACACCAGCCACACCGCTGAGGGAGGCATTTAGAGGAGCATTTAAATATGAAACATCATAGAATTCACACGAGATCAGAAAAATAAGCTGTTTATAACTACTCGATGATGATTTAAAGTAAAATATATGCAGTAGATAATGTGTAATTTTTAATGTTTACATTCTGCACTCATTGTGCTAATATGCTAACATGCTACATGATGCCATAATATGTGCCGATTACACTCCGTTATTGTAATTTATGATAACACTGATACTGCTGCAAAGATGGGTGTATAAAAGAGTGTTAATGGGTTGAATACAGACAAACAAATGATTATCTTCGGGCAGATGTGTGATGGCTTTCGGCTGTAGATGGCTCATGGGTAAGGCAGCAAATAAAGCAAAAGTGTGAATGGGCACTTAAGAGTATTTGAATCAATTTGATTCTTTTGGAAGAATAATTAAACAAAAATTTTGCATGACATGGTCTTGGAAAATGTCTCTATGTGAACGATCGTACAGATGTAGGAAAATTTGCACTGGTTCACTAATAAATCTGCACATCGCGTTGACTGATCAAAATCAAATCAAATCAAATCAAATCACTTTATTGTCACACTACCATGTACACAAGTGCAACAGTAGGTGAAAGTCTTGTGTGCAGTTCCGAGCAACATAGCAGTCATGACAGTGACGAGACATATACCAATTACAATAAACAACATACTTACACAACACAATTTACATATCAAATGTACACATACTTACACAACACAATAATTATATACAATGCACAGTAAACAATACACACAATATACAATACACAATATACAATACAATAAGTAGGAGTATATGAAATATATATATATATATATATAAAGTAGTATATTGAGGAGAATATGTTGACAGTCCAGTGTGAGATTATAGATGAATAAAGTGCAGTGCTAATTATTGATCGTGATAGATCAAGTGTTCAACAGTCTGACTGCTTGGGGAAAGAAGCTGTCATGTAGTCGGCTGGTGCGGGTCCTGATGCTGCGAAAACCGCCTGCCTGATGGTAGCAGTGAGAACAGACCATGACTCGGGTGGCTGGAGTCTCTGATGATCCTCCAAGCTTTTTTCACACACCACCTTGTGTATGTGTCCTGGAGGGAGGGAAGCTCACCTCTGATGATGTTTCTGGCAGTTCGCACCACCCTTTGCAGGGCTTTGCGGTTGTGCGCGGTGCTATTGCCGTACCAGGCGGTGATGCAGCCAGTCAGGATGCTCTTTACAGTGCTGGTGTAGAACCGCGTGAGGATGTGTTGGTTCATTCCAAACTTCCTCAGCCGTCTCAGGAAAAAGAGGTGCTGGTGAGCCTTCTTCACAACGGCCTCAGTGTGGACGGACCATGCGAGTTCTTCAGTAATGTGGACACCGAGGAACTTGAAACTGCTGACTCTCTCTACCGGTGCTCCATTGATGGTGATGGGGCTGTGTTCTCCGTCTTTCCTCCTGAAATCCACCACAAGCTCCTTGGTTTTACTGACGTTGAGGGAGAGGTTGTGCTCCTGACACCAGCGTGTCAGAGTGTGCACCTCCTCTCTGTAGGCTCTTTCATCATTGTCAGTGATCAGACCTACCACCGTCGTATCGTCAGCAAACTTAATGATGGCATTGGAGCTATGTGTTGCCACACAGTCATGTGTGTATAGTGAATACAGGAGAGGGCTGAGAACACAGCCCTGAGGGGCTCCAGTGTTGAGGGTCAGTGATGAGGAGATGTTGCTGCCCATTCTAACCACCTGACGTCTGCCTGACAGGAAATCCAGGATCCAGCTGCACAGCGAGCCGTTTAAGCCCAGAGCCCGGAGTTTCATATCAAGCTTGGAGGGCACTATGGTGTTGAATGCTGAGCTGTAGTCTACAAACAGCATTCTCACATATGTGTTCCTTTTTTCCAGACGGGAGAGAGCAGTGTGTAGTGTAGATGCAATGGCATCATCAGTGGAGCGGTTGTTACGGTAGGCAAACTGCAATGGGTCCAAAGAGGTGGGCAGAACAGAGCAGATGTAATCTCTGATTAACCTCTCAAAGCATTTGCTGATGATGGGGGTCAGAGCAACAGGACGCCAGTCATTTAAGCAAGTGATTGTGGCTTGCTTCGGTACAGGCACAATGGTTGATGTTTTGAAGCATGTGGGGACTACAGACAGGGAGAGGGACAGATTGAAAATGTCCGTAAAAACACCAGCCAGTTGATTCGCGCACGCTCTGATGACGCGGCCCGGAATGCCGTCTGGACCCGCGGCTTTACGGATGTTCACCCGTCGGAAGGATCGGGTTACATCCACAACAGAGACGGAGAGTGAACCAACCTCTGTAGCGTCAGCCGCGAATACTCTCTCTGCGAGGGCGGTGGTGTTGTCCTCAAAACGAGCATAAAATGTATTAAGTTCGTCCGGGAGAGATGCAGCGATGTTCACAGCGGAGTCTTTATTCCGTTTGTAGTCCGTGATGGTATTAATTCCCTGCAACATACTTCTAGAGTCAGTGGTGTTGAACTGACCTTCAAGTTTGTGTCTGTACTGGCGTTTGGCTTCACTGATGGTTACGGAGGGCATATACAAAAATGATCTTTACTGACTGAACAGGAATTAGCTCTCTGCTTCAAAGTAGGTGGAGCTCCAGGTCACACCTGCCAATGACATGGACCAATAGTAGAAAGAAGGTGTTTAGCACTCGGTACAAAGTTTTCCTGAAAGTTCGCCTTGGTGAGTCGCTACAAACCACTGAAATGAGTCCAAAAACAACATATTTTCAACCAGATTTTGTTCTAAATTATGTCACACCTATTTGTTCTTCGATTTTGTATAAAATGTGCAGGTGCCTTAAATCATCAGCGCAAAACGTAGTGTAGTCCGACCAGTGTAGTCCGATCCCGAACATATGGCTCTTATGGGTCAGTTCTTTTGAATTTACACTGCAAACTATTTTGTGCTGCCTCCCAAACTAATTCATCTTATCACACACTTTTTTTAAATATACACTGCAAAACATACAGCCCTAGCTTCTGAACGAATGACTCCCAAATAAGCAATAATAAAAGTGATGCTTGTCTCATGCATACACCACAAATGAGCTCAATGAAGCACGATAGAAGTCAACAGAAAGTCCACATTTAGATGGCTTAAACATGAGAGTGTAGAGATGTGTATATCTATGTTGAATGCTTAGACAATGTAAACTCTTGCAGTTCAAATAATTTTACATTTGCCATTCTTTGAATCTTAAGAAAGAGAGATGAAGAGAAGAAACAGGCATGGCTTTTGTCATTGTAGTGACGTGAGGATGTCAGAATTTTAAAAGGATTCTCCCTTTTAATGTTGTTTCATTTTGATGTGTTATGAAATATTCTCCTTGTTGCAGCGAACATGTCATTCAATCTGGGTTAAAGGCACTGGCGTGCAGGTGTTCTGAGCAGAATGAACCAGAGGACACTACAGGTGTTGCTGCTGCAAATCCCATCCACATGCAAGAGTCGCAGTTAGACTAAATTAACCAATACACTGGTTTTGCATGCTCATCCTCGCTCAGTATGCGAGTGTGTTGTTCTGTTTGATCTCTCTGTTTCCTTCTGTGTGCTTGTGTGTATTTGTGCATGCATATTCAAATTATAATTAAGCTTGTTTCTTGGGACTCCAAGTCTGTGGAGAAAATGCTGCAACTAGAGCAGAAATACAAGACCAAATGAGATCATTGGACTGCGCTCTGATTGGCTGCTTAAACCAAAAGCAGGTTCTTGTCTGATTCATAATCTACAAACACTCTGCTGCAAGGGAAAATGCAGAGGGGTACAACAGAATACCAAAGTGAGAAAGGCAAAGATTTCGGATTGATGTTTGACATCTGGATGTAATCATATAAGGGGTGAAGCAGCAAGAATCTTGAGGAATAACTTTACCTGTGCCTAGGAGTTTGAAATCATTTTTCATAGAGAAGAAGATCCCAGATTTGATGTCAGAACTAACTGATCTTTTCTCCCAATGCTAGCTGATTGTTCCATGAGCACTCAAGATAAGTGGGTTTCTGAGGTCAGACTCTGCAGGCATCAACTGCGAATATCAGTCTTATAAAAACAATACTTAAAGGATTGCAAATGGGATTTCAGTAACACTTTACATGAAAGTTCCCTTTGTTAAGGGTTTATAAAGGGGTTCATTTATGACTAATAATTCATTCACAAATGCATACACTGTAAAATCAAATTAGCTGACCTTACTTGGATTTTTCAAGGCAACCGGTTTGTGTGCTTTTTCTAAGTAAACATATTTATACAGTATAAGGGAAATTATGACTAGACATAGGATACCCATATGGCACACTGGACTCCACTCAGTACTTAGTGCTCATAAATCTGCACTTTTGTAAATCTGCACTTTTGTAAAGTATAATTGAGTTAAGAAGAATTGCTTCAACTTAATAGAGGTAACACTAATCACCCTCTTGGGGACTTCACAAAAATCTCAATTATCAACCAGCTACAACAAAAACAACAACAATAGTCATAAGACTTAATAATTTTTTTAAATTAAAAACTGTTATTTTACTACAGAAGATCCCTTGTTTTGACCAAACAAAATAATGTATTGAAACAGAAGGGTTTATGGGTATTCCGCACAGCCGCACTTGTACTCAAAGCCAAAGTTTAAAGAACTTTTATATTCGAGTTATGATTCCAAAATGTGACATTTCAAGTCATGTTTAATTAGGACCACTTAAATGTTTTTATTAATGACAACTTTAGGATTTAGAGAGTAACAGTAACTTAATTTAAACTAGTAGGAATAGTCAAAAATTGAAGATTAAGTTGAGTAAACTATTTATTTTATAATTTGAGATTACTATTAATATTTACAATGTAATGAATCATTTATATGCAGTTATAACATAAATAAAATGGGCGACTTTCAGGTAACACCAGCCAAATAGTGAGTATTTTAATTTATTTTATAAATCTTTAAAAACACTTATTTATTCTTATAATAATCAAAAACACTTTTCAATAAGGTTTCATTCTTTAACATTAGTTAATGCATTAGGTATCATGAACAAACAATAAACTATATCTTTTTTATAAAACACTTTTCAGCTCTGCAAGCTAATTCACATCATCATATAATAAATCCTGATGAACATTAAAGCTTTATTTTCATAGGCTACTAATGTTGAATAAGTGTTTAACATTATAACATGAAAGGTAAAATTGCCCACAATTTAGCATGAACCCCTTTATAAACCTTTAACAAAGTGAACATTCATGTAAAGTTACCAGAATTTCTAACATAATGGTGGTGGCGTAGTGGCTAAAGCACAGGGCTGTTAATCAGAAGGTCGCTGGTTCCATCCCCACAGCCACCACCATTGTGTCCTTGAGCAAGGCACTTAACTCCAGGTTGTTCCGGGGGGATTGTCCCTGTAATAAGTGCACTGTAAGTCACTTTGGATAAAAGCGTCTGCCAAATGCATAAATGTAAAATGTAAAATGTAATGTAAATGTTTCTAATGTTGGCAACTCCTTAATGAACTCTTCATATTTGCCCACTTTACATTATAGTATATTTTCATTGGTTACTAAAGTTGAATAAGTGTTACTAAGCATTTATAACATGAGGTAAAAACAGCTCAGCTTTGGAAAGTATTGCACGACAGTGGCCCTTTTAATTCATCTTGTTATAACTGCACATAGATGATTTATAAGGCATTTTTAAATGACTTATTAGATATTAATAAATAATATCACTTTATAAAGTGTTACTGGAATTTCGTACATAATTTGGAACCAATCCTAATGCCAAACTGAACTTTAAGCACTGGTTTCTAACTCTTAATGAATTCTTCATATGTGTCCACTTTACATTATGGTACATTTTCATAGTTACTCATGTTTAATAAGTGTTACTAAGCAGTTATAACATGTGAGTTCAAATGGATCACTATTTGGCAAGTAGGGTTGACGGTCACCATTTTATTCTGGTTGTTGTAAAGGCTATGTATAATGTAAATGAGTAGTCATTAATGAACACCTTAACAAAGGGAACATTCATGTAAAGTGTTACCGGAATAAGATCGTACTGGATGAACTGAAATTCCTATTTCGTTGTTTATTTTTTTAAATGTCAGTTTATCCAGTAGTCTCTTGATTCTTGTATGAGCCCTTTAGGATTTCTTTCAAATGATGATAGAATTTCTATTAGCAACTCATTAGTATTCCTTTTTAATAAGGGATGCCTGGGAATTAGTGTGGAGGTTGCTTTTTAATATGTTTTTTAATCCATTGTTCCTGGTCTAAAGAACAGCTTCCAGCAGTCTCTCAATGGATTCTCAATAACCAAAGTCAAGAAACAGTTTTATTGATACATTCTTCCCTAGGTGACCTTGAAACTGCATGCTGTTTCTCTGGTTTATGACACACTAATCAATCATCTGAAACCAAATGGAGAGATCAATGCGTGTCAGAGGAGAACAGCACCAGTTAATGACCCCCCTGAGTCCTACGAAAAAAACACATGACACCATCAATCCTACTGATCTGGAGAAGAGACTCACTGGAACTAGCTGGCTGTTGCTTTGTAATAGGTACAACTAATGGAAATTAGCTACCCTGTGCTGTGTGGACAGGTGTACTTATTCAGCTAATGAAATTGTGTTCCTTTTGATCAGAGGTACTCAGCTTCAGAAGCCAAGAGGTCTGCATTCAAACAGCACATTTAAAGGAACGTCCCTTTTTCAGGACACTGTAAAAAAGATACGTCCCTTTTTCAGGACACTGTATTTAAAAGATAACTTTGTAAAAATCTAAATATCTTTACAGATCTTTATTGTAAAGGGTTTAAACAATGTTTTCCATGCTTGTTCAGTGAACCATAAACAATTAATGAACATGCACCTGTGGAACTAACAGCCTACAGATGGTAGGTAATTAAGGTCACAGTTATAAAAACTTAGGACACTAAAGAGACTTTTCTACTGACTATGACAAACACCAAAATAAAGATGCCCAGGGTCATTGCTCATTTGTGTGATTGTGCCTTAGGCATGCTGCATGGAGGCATGAGGAATGCAGATGTGGCCAGGGCAATAAATTGCAATGCCCGACTGTGAGACACCCAAGACAGTGCAACAGGGAGACAGGAAGAACAGCTGATTGTCCTCGCAGTGGCTGACCACATGTAACAACACCTGCAAAGGATTGGTACATCTGAATATCACACCTTCCGGACAGTTACAGGATGGCAACAACAACTTCCCGAGTTACACTAGGAACGTACAATCCCTCCATCAGTGCTCAGACTGTCCGCAATAGGTTGAGAGAGGCTGGACTGTGGGCTTGTAGGCCTGTTGTAAGGCAGGTCCTTACCAGACATCACCAGCAACAACGTCGCCTATGGGCACAAACCCACCTTCGATAGACCAGACAGGACTGGTAAAAAGTGCTCTTCACTGACGAGTCATGGTTTTGTCTCATCAGGGGTGATGGTCGGACTCGTGTTTATCGTGGAAGGAATGAGCGCTACACCGAGGCCTGTACTCTGGAGTGGGATCGATTTGGAGGTGGAGGGTCTGTCATGGTCTGGGGCGGTGAGTCACAGCATCATCGGACTGAGCTTGTTGTCATTGCAGGCAATCTCAATGTTGTGTGTTACAGGGAAAACATCCTCCTCCCTCATGTGGTACCTTTCCTGCAGGTTCATCCTGACATGATCCTCCAGCATGACAATGCCACCAGCCATACTGCTCGTTCTGTGCATGATTTCCTGCAAGACAGGAATGTCAGTGTTCTGCCATGGCCAGTGAAGAGCCCAGATCTCAATCCCATTGAGCATGTCTGTGACCTGTTGGATCAGAGGGTGAGGGCTAGGACCATTCCCTAGCAAATGTGGAAGAGTGGAGTAACATCTCAAAGCAAGAACTGGCAAATATGATGCAGTCCATGAGGAGGAGATGCACTGCAGTACTTAATGCTGCTGGTGGCCAGACCAGATACTGACTGTTACTTTTGACCCCCCCCTTTGATCAAGGACACATTATTCCATTTCAGTTAGTAACATGTCTGTGAAACATGTTTGTATACAGTTCTCTGGGAATATCAGCATGGGTTTCAAGAACTTTGCATCTGTGAATTGAAGGGGTGGCTAAAAAAAAAAAATCTTGCTGTAACAAAATTTGGATTTCATGAAGCAAACAAGGTCAGTTTAATTTCAAAAGCAACCTCATCATTCAGTATAATATGCATAATTTGTTATTTTCCTTTGAAGTTTAGGAATACGGGAATTCAGGTCAGCCACATCAATTAGAAAAACTGCATCATCATTTAAGGACAGGTCTGGGCAGTAACGGAATACATGTAACGGGATTACATATTTAAAATACAAAATATTGCACTGTATTGCACTACAGTTACAATTTAAATAATTGATAATTAGACAAGTTACATTCAAAAAGTAGTTTGATTACTGAAGAAATTACTTTGCATTTTATTGTCATTTGTTTAATTTAATATTTAGTCCTTTCAGATGGAAAACATTTATACATATAAATGATCCAAAGTGCATTTGAACAGCGGTGAAACACTTTCTTATGATGTGTTACATTCATACAAGCAGACAGAGAAGTACGTTTGAAGTAAGTTTGGAGCAGAAGAAATATAAATAATCCTTGTGTAAATTGTCATCTTTAGCTTTTTCTAGCCATTTTATATGCACGTTACCAGGCATGTTCATTTTTTTTATCAAGAAAATTCACGTTGGATCATAGTTCATTTTTTCTAGTAACACCTTTGATATAAGGGCAAAAATCATATTCTTGATAAAAAAAATTGTCTTGTTTTCCTGTAAAAAAAATATCTAAAAATCCTTAAAACAAGATCAGTTTTATTAATCTTGTTTTAGAAACAACACTGTATAATATATTTAGGTTTTTCAGAGAATGTATTTTTAACATGTGAGTTTTTATAGTCAAAACAAGTGAACAAATCAACCAGTGCTGAAGAAGTAATCCAAAGTTTTTAGAATATGTTACAAATGACATTTTACAGCATGTATTCTGTAATCTGTAGTGGAATACATTTCAAAAGTAACCATCCCAACCCTGTTTAAGGATGCTAGTAAATTACATAACAAATTATGCAAAGCAGTTCCCAAAGAGATTAAGAACCTTTAGGTGTGCTTCATGCTTGACACAATGGTTATAAAAGTAAACTTACCTCTGCATCCACTTTCCTTTTCCCCCCGATATCGTCAATTAAGATACCAAATATTATGCTGGTTTGATTTAGTTAACTTTTTACAATGTCAGTTAGAATATTGTATATTATTGAGCTAGGTATCATCAAATACCTTGCGATACCAGGGCTGTTTCCAGCTATAAGCAGTATAAGCCGGTGCCACCAAGAGCCCCCACAAAACAAGCTCTCTCTCTTTTTTTATATACTAAAAGCTGTGAGTAAGATTCAGGCATTTGTTCTGGCTCAATTAGACAGGTGTAGGGGGCCCCCTTGTGGCCCGAGAGGGAAGGGAGCATGCAATGATCCGGGCGGGATGGGATTGCAGGTGGGCCCCCAAACAGGAGTTTGCTTAGGGTCTCCAAATGCTCAGAAACGGCCCTTCGCGATACCATCAGTGTTGGGAGTAATCTAATTACAAAGTAATTAATTACTAATATCTTATTACTTTTTAAGTCAAAAAGTAGTTAAACACATTGAAATACATGTGGATTACTTTTTTGAGAAATTTACCCAACACTGGATTTCATACATATTGCCATACATTGCCACACATACATCATAATGCATCAAAATATCATAACTGGATCATGATCAGGATTGTTACAACCTTAATCAAATTCTCAAATAATGTTAGTTTTTACTGCAATAAAAGGACAATAATAGTGAAATTATTACCTTCAAAGAAATTACGTCCATGAGAGAGTGAATCACCATTCACTTGCATTTTAAGGACCTACTGGGCTAAGATGTTACTATTTTTCTTATAAATATAAGAAAGTCATACACACCTGGGATATCATGAGGGTGAGTAAATGATGAGATAAATAACATTTTTGGGTGAACTATCCCTTTAAGGAGCCGCATGACAGATAACATGGGAGTTGCTGTTGTTCAGTTGAGTAAAACATTTATTTGAGCTTTTTAGATGTTTTTTTCTAGATGTTTACATGAATAATTTTCATTGTGATTGAGCAATCAGCTGGATTATTAGTCTTCATGTAAATGTAGTTACTGTAACTGTGGTGAATGCATGAGAGACACCAACGTCCCCACAAGAGATGGAGAATAACGGTTCATTTATTTTCGAGATTCAGAAGATGCCAGATTCAAAGTTTATGCCTATTTAGACAACTTAATTGAACTATATGTGGCAGAATGACCTGCCCCTCCCTCTCGTCATCGTCGCCACACCTCTGAGGGCCGTTCTTCAGCTAGGCTCACAATGGGATTGGCACACCTGATGTGAATATAGCCTCATCACCACCACCATTAAAAGGTAGAGCATGCATCTCTTCGTGGAGCTGGCTTATATCTAGACTGACTTATTGAGACTGGTGTCCTCCAAGTCCAGGAGCAGGGTGGTTAGGGTACTGGCCGAGTTAGATGCACTGCCGGGAGGTCCACGCACATCCCGGCTGACGGGCTAGGAAGCCACCTTCCCCTCACACGCTGTGGCCCCTAGGAAGGCAGGCCGCCACAGAAGGTACCACCCCCACATCCCGGAACCTAGGAGGGGAGTGCGTGTGACCGCCAGGCCCCGCTCACATCCTGGTTCAGACTTTAAAGACCCTATGATCTTGCCCTAACTTTTACAGTGCAATGCCATATATAAGGTCAATGTAGCTAGTCTTTCTAAAATAATAATAATAATAATACATAGTATTTGTGTTGAACAAAAAGTAGCCTAAACATATTTTGAAACTACCGCAGTTGTATTAAAAATGAGGTCCAAGAGGTTCTACCAAATAGATGATTTAATATGAAACTGATATTTTGTCTGTGATGACTTGCACGAAAACCAAACTGAAATCAATCTAAAGTATCAAAGCTAAACTGTAAGAAAAAGAATTGCGATAATGACGCAAAATTAAAAGCACACAGATTAATTCACACATGACTTTATGGGGCCAATAAAGCACAATAGTGCCCGCCCACTTTTTCAGACATCTTGGTGTCTAGAAGTATTTCACCCATTATTATTATTATAATTATTATTTTGGTCCATGGTGATTACATAAAATGTTTCCTAAAAGCAGTGGTGGATTTAGGCATGGGTGACATGGGCGGTCGCCCAGGGCGGCATCTTGCAGGGGGGGGGGGTGGCATGAGGCGGCGGCAGCACACCGGTCAACAACTTTGGTGGCTTGATGCGGGTTTTGTCCAGGGTGCCAAACAAACTAGAACTGCTACTGCATAAAAGAGTTCAAAGTCATGAACCAAACCAACCAGCTCTGAGGTGAATCACAACCTTACACATTTTGATTAAAAATGTGAAAAAATTATTTGAAAATCAGACAAAAAAAATTGCACAAGACTTTTTGTACAAGACAAGAAAGGTGAGAACAGACCAAAATATAAGGCTTTATTCCCAGTACATCTTGCCATTGCAGTCTCTAGGCAAGATTAGGATTTGACGCTTGATTACACTTCTTAGTGCTTGATGCATGTGGAGAGTGCCTCTATAGCACATGTAATCGAGCTTGACATCAAGATTGCCAAGTTATATTTAAAGTGAAAAAAAGATATATTTTGGTCTGTTCTCACCCAAAACCAACCGGATCACTTCAGATGAAATTGATTAACCAACTGGAGTTATATGGATTCATTTATCTGCCTTTTTGAGCTTCAAAATCTTGGCCTCCATTCACTTACATTGTATGGACCTACAGAGCTGAAATATTCTCATAAAAAAATCTGTGTGTTCTGCAGAATAGAGAAAGTCATACACATTTGGGATGGCATGAGGATGAGAGAATTTTCATTTTGGGTGAACTAACCTTTTAATGACCAGTTCCACTATGGAAAATGAATGGGATTTTTACTTCTGGAACCAGACTGTTGCGCTGAGTATGTAAGTATACAATAGGTTTGTTCAGGCCAGAAAATAAAGGCAGGCAAGCCAGATGCACCCATTGGGCAGCCTGTTGAAAATAACTTTGGCTTTTGATCATGAACAATAAAAGAAATTGTGATATGCAACAGAGGCAGGTGTAGTGGAGTAGTTTAGTTTTATGATTTGAGATCCTGCAGAAAGCACAGCATAATGAACACAAACACAAATGAACTCAATTTAAGTTTTTAAACGGTTTATGCAATCTGTGGGCAGAAACATTAAGATTTCTCATTGATATTCATCTCTCCACAGTCACAAAGTCACCTTCAACTGCCTTTTCTTTGTTACCATAATTACAATAGTGTAGTGTGTTTAAAATGTACTATGTTTGAGCTTTACTAGCACAATTTAATTCCTTTGAACTCCCATTAGCCACAACACATCACTAAAGCTTTGTTTTTTTGTGGAGCCTGAGGGCAGAACGTATTAATAATGAGGAGATATTTTTAACTTTGTCTTTGCTTTGGAGTCAATTAGCAGTATTATTATATTTTAGAGTACACCTCTCCTAATTTTCTCATCAATAGAAACATGAAGGTCTAATTCTCATCTCTCTAAAGCCAGTGAGGAATGGCTTTGAATACAACTGCAAGGCAAGGCCATACCGTGTGTCCCTCATTGTGTGTTTGCCTTCTCGTGGGGTCTTGCCGAGTTTGACATCACTAAGGCCAAGCTCACACTGCAAGACAGAAGTTTGTCATTCTGTGCACATTGCACACATGTACATTGATTTATTTATGTTGTCAAGTAACCTAAAAAATGTGCTTCATGTGGTAACCTCTAAATTAACTGGTTTTATTCAAGTTAAAATATGATTTAATATGACTGAAACATTAGGTTAAAAACAAAAGTCGTTTATATGGGATAGATCAAGAAGAAATAGAACCTTAAAGGAATATTCCGGGTTAAAAAAATTTAACAGCATTAGTGGCATAATGTTGATTACCATTAAAAAACTGTATTTTGACTCGTCCCTCCTTTTCTTTAAAAAAGAAAATATCAATATTACAGTAAGTCACTTATGATGGAAGTAATTAGGGCCAATCCGTAAATGTTAAAATACTCACATTCAAAAGTATGACATGAAAAATATGCATTTTTACATGATTTTAGTGTGATAAATTGCTTACAAACCTTTTCTGTGTAAAGTTACAGTATATCCATTTGCAAAACTAATTTCAACAGTAACATTTCAAAACAGTAAAAACCTACACTTCTATAAGTTCAAACATGAAGATAATAAGAGAATGTGTCATGTATTGGGGCAGATTGCCCCAATAGTCTTGAAAATCATGTTATGACAATAATAGCCAGTAGATGGCAGTAGTGTTCTATGCAACTATGTATTAATTCTAAATTTGATAACAGGTTTTGCATTTGGATATATATTTGGACATTATCAAACTATTATTTGTCAAAGTTTAGCATTTGTAAAATAAAACATGCAACGGTTTCAAAATTCATATATTTATATCCATATACCATTCATATGTAAAATGTGTAATAAATAAATATATATATATTTCCAAGCACATATGGCGAGATGACCAAAACAATCAAATTTGACAGAAAAGATCCTGTGGATGCTGTGGACTGCTGTTTTGTGTTTTTATTTTTGTTATTTTTATTTGGTACATTTTTAAAATTATAGTGCCCCCTATCATCAAAAATGAACAAAATTCGTTATGTTACCTCCGAGTGTTCTCTTGTCCATGTGTACACATTTTGTACAAAAGTTTGAAAATTGTACTCACAAGATTCAAGCTAATTAGTAGTTAATACCAAGACATATTTGCTTATTTCTTTGGAATGATTTGACGCATCAAAGTTCTTTATAACTTTTTGTCAGGAGGGTCTGTAGATGATATATACCAAGTTTTGTGATAATTGGGCAAACAGCCTAGGACGAGATTGAAAAAGTATGTTTTTCGAATAAATCTAAATAGTAAAAAAGGTTTATTGCGGAAATGGAAAATAAAGTGACCATATCATTGTAGGGCACTGGTGGATTCAGAGACGCTATACATGTGTATTGTAGCCTATATGGTTCCAAAGTTTTGAGCAAAAACACAATGTAGCTAATTATACAACCACAGTGTGGCCGATTGTTATATGCGGCTTTGAGTTGACACCCTGCTTGTGTATAGTACCCTCGGCCATTCCCAATAAAAGTTATAAGGTGCTGAAATTTGATTGGCCGGTGGCAGCAATTTTTGTTAATTTGTCGAATCTATTTTTTAAGAATATGTTACAATTTGAACCAAAGAAGATGCATATTTAATTTAAACTGTATTGCTCAAACGGCTGTAAAGTAATGACAGTTTTTTTGTTGTAGCACCCCCTAAGCGCAGAATTGTACAAAACTTTGTTGACATTTTCTAAACGTCCTGTTGACTATGTGCACAGAGTTTGGTTACATTTGGAGTTTGCAATGAGTAGATATTGTTCGCATTAAGGAATTGTATCGATAATATCTTCAGAACAATTTGACGTATCGAAATTCTTTTGATAACTTTTGTCAGGAGTGTCTGTAGATGACGTATACCAAATTGTATGCCGGTCGGACTAATGGTGTTGGAGGAGTTTGAAAAAGTAAAACATTTTAAAATGCCGTAAAACAATTATAGACGGAAATGAAATTAGAGATAGATATTTAGAGCTTGACTCAAGGAATTAGAGGAAAAGATCGTTTCGATTTCAGCCCTTATGGTTGCAGAGATGTGAGCCGAAACATAAAAGTGTTTATTATAGTGCCACCTAGGGTCAGATGGGTGTGCGTTTTTAGTGCGGTGGATTTGGGATCATCCTGGCACATTTGGTCTCCACAACTTACGGTCTCTGACACCCAGACACATTTAGGGCAAAATAAAAAAGAAGAAAATCAGTACAATTACAATAGTGTTCCAGCAGCTTTGTTGCTTGGCCCCCTAATGATTTGATATAATGAGAAAAATGCACCACTGACAGCAGTAAAAGGCAACAAATAAAAATAAATACATTTCATGTAGGCTAATTACGGGACACTGTTGTCCATCAACTACGAAGAGCATCACAAACTAGCACGGGTGCAATCACATGCAGTATTTTCACAAAGTTGAATTGCATTAGTTAATTTTAAATGTATATATATTACGTTTATCAGGGAAATAAAATTACAGTGCAAATTCTGGTTACTCCAGGGACGCTTGGTCAGCATGAAAAAAAACTCAACGGTGACGTTGTGGCATCGCGTTAGTAGATTTAAAATGTTCTGGGTGAAAAGCTAACCCAGTTGTTCTGGCGGTTCATCACTTATTTAAGGTGGGCATAAGCAAAATCCCAAAAAAGTTAGGTGGGCAAACGGCATATTCCTGCGTATGCCCTAGACTACACTACTGAGTCAGAGGTTGTGCGAGAAAAAATCTTTATCTGTCACTCTGACGGACTGAGTTGTAAAATTTCCATCATGGTCCATTTTTATCCTTCATATTTCATACATGTTTTATAAGTAGGCTACTACATTCAGGGGCGTAGCATCCATTATTTGCAGTGGAAAGGCATCAATTATATATTTATTTACTACCCAAGTGCTAGTCTGGTAAAAAAAAGTTGGGTGAGTAATTGGGTGAAAGTAGCTACTACCTGTCAATCAATAGCTGCGCTAAGACAAGATTTTTAAAATTGACTGGTTACATGAAGCTTTTAAATTAAATAAACATCCGATCGGAAACTTTTGTGTGCATACATGCATGCAGAAGTTCACAGAATATTTTCGATGTGCCTGATATCACTGACCTATGTGACACAACTCCACAGACCATGACGGACCTTCCACCTCCAAAACGCTCCAGAGTACAGGCCTCTGTGTAATGCTCATTCCTTCGAATGAAGTGCAGGGACGCTGCGCATCTTTCTTTTGGTGTTTGTCAGAATTAGTAGAAAGGTCTCTAGTGTCCTAAGTTTCTATAACTATGACCTTAATTGCCTACCGTCTGTAAGTCGTTCTACAGGTGCATGTTCGTTACTTATTCATGGTACATTGAACAAGCATGGAAAACATTGTTTAAACCATTTTAATAAATCAAAGTAAATTAATAACATCCATCCATCCATCTTCAACCACTTATCCGAAGTCTGATCGCGGGGGCAGCAGCTCCAGCAAGGGGCCCCAAACTTCCCTATCCCGAACCCCATTAACTAGCTCTGACTTGGGGACCCTGAGGCATTCCCAGGCCTGTGTGGAGATGTAATCTCTCCACCTAGTCGTGAGTCTTCCCAGATGGACGTGCCTGAAATACCTCCCTAGGGAGGTGCCCAGAGGGCATCCTTACCAGATGCCCAAACCACCTCAACTGGCTCCTTTCGACGCAAAGGAGCTGCGGCTCTACTCCGAGCTCCTTACGGATGACTGAGCTCCTCTAAGGGAGAAGCCCGCTAAGGGAGAAGAACCCTTCTGAGGAAACCTATTTCGGCCGCTTGTACTCGCGACCTAGTTCTTTCGGTCATGACCCAGCCTTCAGGTGAGGGTAGAGCAACGAAAATTGACCGGTAAATCGAGAGCTTTGCCTTCCGGCTCAGCTCTCTTTTCGTGACAATGGTGCGATAGAGCGAGAGCAATAACGCCCTCGCTGCCCAGATTCTCCGGCCAACCTCCTGCTCCATTGTCCCCTCACTCGTGAACAAGACCCAAGGTACTTGAACTCCTTCACTTGAGGCAATACCTTCTTCCCTAATGCACTCGGTTTCCTGCTGAGATGAATAACAATAATGGTAGTGTCACTCTTTTATTTTTGTGTGTGTTTGTTCTGCATTGTTGCTGATTTATATATTGTATTTGACAAATAAAAAAAAATTGCTTTGTTTTTAGTCTTTTCTATACATTTCCTATTGTCGGTCAATTTCGACCATGAACTGGTCTAAATTTTCTAATAGTTATAACGTTTTTTTTTAAACGAAACCGTTTCTTTTCACTCAACACATCTATACCCACAGACTTCTGAAGAGCAGTCACCGACCTCTCAAATTTTTCAACATCACGAAAAGGATCCTTGTTTGCCAAACATTTAAACTAAAAACTGTTTATTTCCTCAAAGGTATACAAAGAAGAATCCTTAGAGGACATATCTTGAGAAGATCCTTCAGGTCCACACACAGAACTTCCCTGTGAACCACACTCAAAATCAATGAGAGAAACATTTTCATCAGACATGACATCATCCCTCACACTAATATCATTACTTAAGGTTATTTCTTCCTGAGAGCAACCAATCTCACTGCTCTTACTAGAACTGGCCACAACACTTACCACATTAACATCCTGCAATTGTTCATCAACACTAATATGGAGTACATTTGTTTTAATATCATCATATTGTTGAAACTCATTCTCACTATTACCTGTGTTGTCTGTATTAACATTCTTTACTAATATATCAGATTCTAACTCAGCTATAGCGGATGGTGCTGCGCCACAGCTACTCACCTCAGATGAACCTGCTTTTTCCTCTTGAACCTCATTCTCCACCACATCTTCCAAAACGGGAACTGTATGCCAATTTCCTGTTTCCCATTCTCTTTGTGGGCAAGCAATCCTTTAATGACCCAAGTTGCTGCATTCAAAGCACTATAAATTGCCAGTTGTTGCATAAACAATGTAACTTCTTCCGTCATGACGAACACAAAAAGAAACATGAGATTTGCAGAAATGGACAGCGAACACCCCCGACCCCCCAAGTGTATAGTGGGGCAAACTGAACAAAGTCCTCGTTTATTTCAAGGCCATTCTCAATAAAATGATTAGCAAGATTTTGCTCTTTCATGAAAACCACTACAGCCTTGTTCATTCAATAAGCAGACACAATATTTTCATGTCCAACCGCTCCCCCAATCGAAATAAGCACATCCTCAACCATGACTCCGTCTTCTGGTACACATCAAAAACCATTGCGCAAGGATAAAGCCGGCATCTCCTCGTGAGACACTATCTTCCTGCACAATTTTTACAACGCTATCACGAAACAAAAAGTTAATAAAAAAACCTATACAAACCATGCGACAATCAAAAGAAAACACAGTAAAAAAATAGAACAAAGCTGAAACTTCACCAGCTCAAAATTGCACCCACCACCACTCTCACCCAGCACTCCCAGCATGCACTAGACAGAGAGAGAGAGAGAGAGAGAGCGAGAGAGAGAGAGAGAGTTTGAATTTGAAAGCAAACTTTATTACAATAAGGTCCAGCAACAATTAAAAACACAATAACTTGCGAAGATTTACAAAAACTCACAAAAAATTAATATTTTTTCCCCCTTCTACATTAGTAAGAGAAAAAAAAAATATTTCCATCAACAACAGAACACCGAGTCTCATTTTTACACCATTTCATTTGAAAAGTGACAAGTTCATCCATTTAATTATAAAAACAAAAATGTATCTCTCCAGAGATAAAATGTTATCACGCATATGTGCCCAAGTACACATCACTTAACTCATGCTTGTTGATTATGTTGAGACATTTTCTTGAGGGTATATGGGGTTCAATATGATTTCTGTCACAATTACTTTCTGTACAATTAAAATCACCTCCCAAAAATAAATATTCATCATTAGAAACACTTTGTAAAATGGAACATAATGTATCTAAATACAACATCTCAGTTGTTGAGTTGGGGACATACACAAATAAAAACTAACTAATAACTGTGCCTCACTTTTAAAAGTCTACCCTTCAAAAACTCTTCAACTATGTGTTTCCTGAATCAAAGTGACATCTAATTTTTTCTGCTTAATAATTTCATACAGCTCAGCCCTTTTTTATAATTTCTAGCACTATTCAACAAGGCAACCTCAGCCACACTAAAATAAATAAACCAACAAAAAACACAAACAAACACATCTTATTAATATTCTTAGTCTTCATTATCATTTAATTCTGTGCTGAGTTTTCTCACAATCTTTTTCAAGCGGTAAATTTCTTTATTTGAAAACACCCTTCTGTCGTTAGACTTTTGGATGTGTCAAAGAACAGCTTTAGATCAGGAAAATATTCCTTTACAATCACACATCTTTAGTTTTTTGTGGCCTTGAGAAACAGATTAATATCATCAACTTCAAATCATCAAGATTCTGCTTGTGCAGACACTCTTGTGACATCGCTGAAATTGAATCAGACAATACACTTTCACTTTCTGACTCAATATGGTCTTAAAAACTTATTTTAAGAACTTTGAGCTACTTTTTTCTTTTTGTTGGTACTTTGAAAACAATATGCTCTGTTTCCATTTCAGAAACATCATCTTCCCTCATGTTTTCTAAATTTAGTTCAACCTGTTCAACAACGTGGTCTCTGGACTCAAAGAAGTTTTTGATGTTCCTCTACCTTCATCTGTTATTTCTGTTGAGGTTGATCCAGCCTCCACAGGCCTCCACAACAGACATTCCTTCCCCAACAGGTTCCTCCTCTGCGGTCGGCACTGCTTCGGCCAAACTGACCAAACTGAGTTGCACTATCCATACAACTTCCAACTGAGTTGCACTTAGATTTGTCCCGACAAGTGCAGATTAAGTACCCCGTTTTACCACATCCAAAGCATTTAATTTTATTTGTAGTTACAAACACTACATATTCAAAATCATCCAAATGGAAATTAAGTGCCAAATCCAATTCAGCATCATCTTTTACAATCATGTAAGCAAATCTCCTAAAAGAAACTAAATGTTTCAATAAAGGAGAATCGCACCCGATCGTGGATCTTGATCGGTGAAACCAACTTTCCATAATGGGAAAGTGCTTGTATCAGTATATTAATACTGACAAATGGAGGAACGTTTGAGATTGTAACTTTTTTAGATGGTAAGGACAGAGGTAGAATTTCATCAATGATTATACCTCCCTCAATCACCTCGTTTGCTATATCCACCGAATTCAAAATGTTTTGGTGTTATTCATACTGGATGCAGAGAGTATGTTTTGATGGCCAACAACTTCTCACCCAGACAGTAATCCTCCACACTCGCTATGGACACTATTTTAACTCCATTACGCATGTGAGAATTCTAAACCCTTCCCACCCAGGGCCACCATGCTTCCTTTGAAAGCAGGCAGCAAAAAAGCAGCCCATGTTCAAAAAACAATAATAAATCAAACAGATAAACATAAAGGGAGAAAAAAAGAGAGAAAATAGCACAAAAAAAGCACAAATACACGCACTCACAGAGAGAGAGAGAGAGAGAGTGAGATAGATAGTTAGTTCCCTATCTGTCACTCACTCGACGTTGTGTCGATGAGTTGACACTAGGGGTCCCACTGGGGGGTTCACTCTTGGGAGCCCAGACATCTCTGATCTTTGAGAAAAGGCCAAGGAGAATTAGCGTGTGGAATTTGCATGCCACTCCCTCGGACATACGGGTATAAAAGGAGTGCCGCTTGCAAACACACACTTAGATTTATTCTTCAGAGCTGAATTCCTCCTGCTTTTCCATTCAGCTCTCTCTCTGAAAAGAAGACTCCACCCTCAGGCGGTCCAGCTGATCTGGAGTCGATTCGGCCAAGCTCAGGTAGACCTGTTCGCTTCCTAAGAATCCTCCCACTGTCCGCTCTGGTACACTCTGACTGAGGCTCCCCTTGGCACAGATAACCTGGCGCACAGCTGGCCCCACTACGCAAGTGTGCGTTTTCCTCCAGTGAGCCTACTTGCACAGAAGTTGTGCAAAGTCAGATAGCAAGTCGTCCTTGTGGCCCCTTATTGGCCCCCGGATTTGGTACTTGGACCTCATGATCCTCGCGAATTACCCTGAGGAAGGACCTTCTTTCTCAGGGATGGGGCACCATCTGGCACCAGCGACCGGACCTCTGGAATCCCCATGTCTGGCCCTTAGATGGGACGCGGAAGAATTAAATGGCCTACAACCCGCGGAGGTAGACACGGCCACTCAGGCCAGGCCCCCTTAACGAGGTGCCTGTTGACCTGAAGTGGCGTCTGTTCGCTAAGTGGTGTTCTTCCCGATGCAAAGACCCTCAGATATGCGTAGTCAGATCAGTGCTTTCCTTTCTGAAAGAGAAGTTGGAAGGACGGCTGTCCCCCTCCACCTTGAATGTGTGTATAGCCGCTATATCGGCACATCACGATGCAGTAGAACGTAAGTATTTGGGGAAGCATAACTTGATCCTTGTGTTCCTGAGAGGCTCGAGGGGTTTAAACCCTCCCCTAGGCCACGTCTCATTCCCTCATGGGACCTCTTTGTGGTCCTTCGGGACCATCGGGGATCTCCTTTCGAGCCCCTTGAGTCAGTTGAGTTAAAGGCGCTCTCCTTAAAGACCACCCTCCTGACAGTGCTCACCTCCATCAAGAGGGTAGGAGACCTGAAGGCATTCTCTGTCAGTGAACCGTGCCTGGAGTTCGGTCCGGCTTACTCTCATGTCATCCTGAGACCCTGACTGGGCTAAATGATAAAGGTTCCCTTTAGGGATCCCTATTTTAGGGATCAGTTGGTGAACCTGCAAGCGCTGCCCCAGGAGGAGGCAGACCCAGCCTTGGCGTTGCTGTGCGTGCTCTTTGCATCTACTTGGATCACAAGCATACCTTTAGAAGCTCCGAGAAGCTCTTGTCTGCTTGGGTGGACAGTGGAAAGGAAGCGCTGTCTCCAAACAGAGCATCACTCACTGGGTCATGGATGCCATTACTATGGCATACCATGCCCAGCATGAGCCGACCCCTGCTGGCCTGCAAGCCCATTCTACCAGGGGTGTAGCGGCGTCTTGGACGTTGTCCCACGGTGCCTCTCTAGAAGACATGTGTAGAGCTGCGGGCTGGGCAATACCTAACACATTGTGAGGTTCTATAACCTCAGGGTTGAGCAGTATCGTCCCGTGTGTTATCAGGTGACACAAATAGGTAAGTTTGGGTCAGTTGGCCAGGTTTACCGCTTGCACATTGCACCTTTCCCCCTCCCTTGGGATGAAGACGTGCGCTCTTTTCCCAGTTGCGTTCGCAAAAAAGTGTGAACCCTGGACGTTCTTCCTCCTTAGCCCAGCGGCCGACAAGTCTTCGGAGAGGCTCGCCACTGCCCCAGTACATGCGTCACTTAGGCCCCCGTACTGAGGTAAGTGCTCCACATGTGCTGGTTGTCTCCTTAGGTAAACCCGTGTGATGTATATTCTGCAAAATTGTTTCCCCACTGGTAAACCATGTCTTCCATGGGCAGAGGGCCCTCTGTCCTTGGTCACCATGTTTGTAGTAACTCCTCCCCTCCATTGGTAGGACCTACCCGGCGCCGCTCTGCACGACGTGCTTCCGCTCCGACCCAGTAAGACCGTGTGTTGTATTCCACTTAGAAGTCTGCCCCCTTCTCGGGACCGGGTGTGGTCTCCGCGGTGTCCAACTCTTTGGAGGGACACCCCCAACATGGACCTTATATGGCCCCAAGCTGAAGATTTCCTTCCTTTTTTTGGGGAGAACAATAAAGAGAAGGCTATGGCTGGGCCACTCAGTCCTTAAACTTCTGAGCAGTTAGCTGCTCCCCAAGGTGTAGGAGACAGCTTCATGCCTGCCAGTGTGTTGGGGGTTGTTATATGACGGCTTGCTGCGCTGGCTACGAGGCCACAGAGGCCACAGAGTTCTGCCCGTCTCGCACCGCCAGTCTGCGTAACTCGGTTCAGCTCTTGAGGTGTTTTCCATTGGGCCCCTTATTGTCAACTCATCGACACAACGTCGAGTGAGTGACAGATAGGGAATGTCATGGTTACTGATGTAACCTCTGTTCCTTGATGGAGGGAATGAGACATTGTGTCCCTCTTGCCACAACACTGAACCAACCGCTGAAATGGCTGGATCTTTGGCTCCTCAATGCGAAACCTGATGGTGTTTGCAAGCAGCAACCCCTTTTATACCCGTATGTCTGGGGGAGTGGCATGCAAATTCCACATGCCAATTCTCATTGGCCTTTTCTCAAATATCAGAGATGTCTGGGCTCCCAAGAGTGAACCCACAGTGGGACCCAAAGTGCCAACTCATTGACACAATGTTTCGTTCCCTCCATCAGGGAACGGAGGTTACATTACTAAACATGCCGATAGATAGATAGATATCCATGGTCACAACACATCTTAATGGTCCTTCACATAGATTTAAGTTAAGAAATATATTTTCTTAAAGAGATAGTATCACTTCATAAATCATGGATTAAACCACTGGAGTCATATGGATTGCGTTTATGCTGCCTTTATGTGCTTTTTTGAGCTTCACATTTTTTGACCCAATTGACTTGCATTTTAAGGAAAAAAAAACACTGTAAATCATAATTTATCCTTCAAAATATATTTGATTATGTTCCACAGAAAAAAAGAAAGACATATGAGTTTGAAACAAATTGAGGGTGTGTAAATGATGAGAGAATTACATTTTTTTGAGTGTTCTATTCTTTAAAGGTTTTTCTTTAGATATTTGGGTGAAATGTGTCATGGACATTTTTGTGAGATTCACCCTAAAACTGTTCATATTTGACTTGGCGTAGATGGGAAAAAGATCAATTGGATTGATTTGATGTACCGAGGATGAGTTGAACATGAAACAGAATAGAGAACACCTAAGGGGAGCAACAAACATCAAAACCATAAATTACGTAACAAAATAAAAATAAAAAGAAGGATGACGCTTTTGGTGAAGCTTGTTACCAAAGAGAGAAAGCACGTTTCTTTGTGTGTTGTAGAGAAGAAATGGTGGGCAAACAAGGCTATGACATTCAGGTATTATAATTTAATGAAGAGTTGTTCAGCTGAAGGGGGTTCATTGAGTAGTTTTTCATGAAATATGAATGAGTTGGAGGACTGTTGAGTGTGCCTGGAAGAGGTCACCCTTGTGTTCAACACCCTCTCTCTCTGACTGTAATTATAGAGAAGCACATGCTAGTTAGCCAAATTTTCACTCCCAGATCATTTTATCTGAGGGCAAAACTGAAGCAGTGGCATATTAATTTGCCCCCATAACTAATGAATAGAAACAGAAACTCTGCTTCTAATTACTAGTTGGCTTCTCACAGCTTCTCCAAGTTGAATGCAACCTCTAGGCAACAGCAAGAACTTGTGTTTATCCTTCTTTTATAAAGTCCTGCTTAAGGAATTTTATAACGAAGTGAACAATAATTAAAACTGCACAATTTGTACAGTGTTTGAAATAAGACTCTGTATTTTATTGCATTTTTTAGCCTCACTGATGTGCCCAAAGGAGACTGGATATCTGCATTATTTATTAGGTATTTTTCTGCATTTTTCATTACAATTAAAAAACAAGATCCGGTTTGTGCTTTGTGTTTTACGTAAATAGCACATCTAGAATTGATCTATAGCACCTCGGAAGAAAATGTATTGGAGGGATTCTTATCAAAGACAATAATAATATGAAATTATAAGGAAATATCCTGGTATAAAATTAAAAAAAATCAAGTGAGAAATTATATTTGGAATATTTATGTTTTTTGGGCCATTAAAGTAATATTCTGGGTTCAATACAAGTTAAGTTATATTGACAAAATTTGTAACATAATGCTAATTAATTTTGCTCTATTCTCTGCGCTTCCGCATTCATCGCTTCTCACAAGAGCTTACGCTACGCCTACGTCATACAGCGGACCTCGACTCTCTTGTGAATGTGCGAATCTGTCTTTGTTTGGGCGCATTATTTTGGTTGTATTCCCTGCTGTGCGCTCTTCGGTCTGTCTTGTTTCATGTCTGGAGTATGGTGTCTGGGTCCTGACTTCCTGTCTGGTTCAGTTTCGGTCGGTGTCGGGATCCAGACACTCATGCTCCATGTCTGTCTGTTATTGACGTGGGTGCATCGCACTTATGTAATTTTGGCAGCATGCACTTGCAGCAATAGTTTTTCTGTCTCTCACGAATATGGGTGAGCCTCGCTTCGCTCACGCATTGCACGCCTGGATCAGGAGCTGACTTCATGTTGTCCTGAGGTTTGGTCACTTTGATGTAAGGTGTCGGGTGTGTGGCTGAACTCTCGCACAGGTTGGCCTCGAGATGTACGCTCAGGTTTCATTTAGTGTGAGAATGCATGGCATCACTTTGTTTGCCGTTGCTACGCATTCTCTCGTCTTGTTTGTCAGTTGGCATGGGTGTATATTGCCATATTGTCTTGACGATGTGTGCTCATGCCATTCAAGTGTTTTGTTGTCTTGTGAGAGCACATGGCTTTGTTTGTTTCTGTATTGCTGCATGTCTCTCTGTCTTATTTCATACCCCGCCTCCTTGTTTGCCCATTATTAGCTTATTAGTCACACCTGCCCAGTCTTGTTAACCTGTCGATTTCTCTCCCTATTTAGTCTCCTCGTGTTTGCTGTCCAGAGCCAGTTCGTCTTGTTTGTTCAGTGTTGGTCTCGTGTTCCAGCCTGTCTAGTTTGTTTCTTATCAGTCTGGTTTCCCATCCCTCTTGGTCCGATCGGTCCTGGTCCCTGTTTCCTTGTTTGTTTTCCCCCTTGTGGAAGTTAAGTTAGTTTTTTATTTATTTTTGTGTTATTAAATGAAGTGTCTTTTATTTCTTAACTCTGCATTTGGGTCTGGCCTCTGCATTCCTGACAGTTGTCCAATGATTTTTTAGAAATAAAATCTGTGAAAATTAAAGGCAGTACCAAGGTGTTACTGCCATGATGTAGAAATACTTAAAATATTATTTTTTTTAATGTTGTGGTAATGACAGCATCATAATGACAAATAGGTTGCAATAAAAAAGTCTCGGTTTAATTAAGGTTCTGTGTTCTGTGCCGTGCTGTTTTGCACTCTGGATGAGCAGAAGTTGCTGTACAAAAGAGAAGCGCGTTTAACACTTAAATAGCACTTTTGGGATAAACCACTGAATGTTTTACGGGGGATCCCACACACTCTGTCTATCCAGGGCCCTTACAATCGACCCAACATACCCCCCCCACCCCCATTACTGCACCTTGGTAAGAGTAAAACTCTAAAATGAATGTGGATCACATAGCTACGATCATTTGGTCTTGTAATAATTTAATGAGAAATTATGATAAGAGAATTTTGATGATAGACTTGATGGCATCTTGGCAAATTTCAGCACAGCTTGAGACATTGCTGAAACTCTGGAGGAGTTTTGCTTTCCATCAGATCTGGTCAGCTAGGAGAAACAATTGAGATAATAAAATCTTGTGCCTTTCCTTTGCTTTTAATATTTCCCCTTTACTGAATCTAACGATTGTGTTGTCAGATACTCATGGTGCTTGATATCTTCTTTCTGTCAGTTTTTGTTTTTACTGTTCACATAATATACAGTCTGCTATGGTTAATTGCCTTAAAGTGATAAAGCAATTACACTCTGACATCTTGGGAAAAGAAACCCATTAATTACCACCTATGTTAACCCCAAAAATGAAAATGAAAACTATGGGAGCCCTGGAAAAGTGCGACCTACATTGCTCTGATCTTAATCCGACAATTTTTTTCATTTTCACAAGGAGGCTTGCCAAGGCAAGGGTTTGCAGCTGTTGGAAGCAATTTAATCCATAACAGAGTACAGAAAAGCTGCCATTTATGCCTATTCAAGGCTTGCGTAAAACAAAAACAGTGCTGAATCACACATCCGTGATAAGAGAAACAACACAATGCTTTCTTTACAAAACCCATCTTCTGTGTGACCTGAGAAGTGATGCATCAGACAATATGGAAAGTCTAGACATGTCTTGAATAAAGACACCTCCACAAGACAATTTCCTTATACCTGGTTGATGAATAGTGTGCCTTAATTCAGAGATCCTAGTGATGCATTCCAATCACTTGAGTGAAAATTCACCATCTTTGTTGATGCTTATTGACTCATCCATGGGCCTAACTTCACTTTGCTTAAATTAATTCACATATACTATATAGTGTGCTGTTCAAAATTGTTCATAATGTTGGCAGAAACACATTTATGTCTGATTGATGGTTTTTAGAATCATTTATTGGGCGAAAAAGAACATTCAACCTCTCCTCCATGCTGAACAAAATTTCCAGTTTGATCTATATGAGGACAGAAAGATCTCAAATCGAACCCATTTTTTTTCATACATTATTTTCCTTGCTCTTGCCTTTTCACATTTTGTCTCACATTAGGGGTCAAACCCTGAATGCACAATCGGTTCTCAGAAAAGGCCATTCATTTTAGGACAAAAATATAATAAGTTACATTCTGACACAAAATCAGACCACATTATACACACGTAGGAATTCTGCCATAATGCTGCTTTCAAGTCTTCAAAGGAAGTAACTTTATAGTTTAGAAATTGGAATTATGACATGCATTCATGTGATATTTTCCAGCATAAAATGGAAATTTCCAGCAAGATCTAATGACTAAGCCTAATGGGTCTAATGACCCTAACCCTTTATTTACAAACAGATTTGTAATTTTACCAAGGTTAGTGCTCTATGGAATTTTAAATGAATAAAATATACCTTCCTACCCTAAACCTAACCGCAAGTGTCATAAAGAGCAAAACTGACTCATATTTTCCAATCCGTTCCATTGCAATTACAACACCCTATCAGTTTAATCACCGCACATAAGCTTGTAAAAGTAGTTGGTTTCATAACACAAACGTTAAAATGCATTGCCTTACAAGTCATGGGCTTTTTAAAAGTGTTCAGATGTTATAAAATTGAACTGTGTGTGGAGCAGGATGAAAAGTATGTATTTTTGAGACAATAATCTGCCTTTTTATTTGTGATCGTGTTGTATTGTTTATTTTAACAGGAAACTGTCACAAAATGTACAATGAGCCATGTATAAATCAGTAAGTATAATAGCATGACTCTATGAGGCCATGTTAGCAATTTAAGATTTCTTTCTTTTTCACTTTCTGACAAGACAGGGAAGATAGAAAGAACTTTTAACAGTAGTGCAACAAAATGAAGAGCAATAGATGTAAATTTGGTGAGTAATTTATGCTTTTGTATTCTCATGAGAATTATGAAAAAGAGAATGGTAATAAATATAGTTTGTCAAGCAAGCTTGTCGCATCATAAACCAGCTGTTTTCTAGCAAACTTCATAATATTCTTCATTACACAAAATGTGTACAATCAAAACTGAACAGTCAACATTTACAAATACAATATGAATTATCTTATGCCATGATCCTTTAACTGAGTTTTGCACTGGTACTCACTCAGTCATTGCTATATTAACGGTCTCTCATTTCGTAAATACAATTATTCTGACATGACTTGAAGGCAGCATAACAGATACAAATGCATTTACATAAGAGATTTTTTTAGGTACATTTATGTCACAAAATAGCAGTAGATTACATTCAAATGAAAGGAATAAACAGTAATTAGTTTTTATATCATTCCAGTGCATTTCAAAAGAGCAGTCCTCATAAAGCACATGTGTCACCAAGGGAAACTCACAAACGTATTATTATGAAGTGTCTATGAAGTGTGTAGTGTGTGTAACACTACACTCTACAGTGAATTTCACAGACTTTGATCTGGCCTTTGTGCACAAAAAGATGAATGCTGAAATGAAAAATCCAAGCAACACAGCAAGACAGTGAGACCAACAGGCCCAGTGGTGCATTTGGTCATGAAAACACAGAAACGATGCTG
This sequence comes from Xyrauchen texanus, assembly GCF_025860055.1. Classification (NCBI taxonomy): domain Eukaryota; kingdom Metazoa; phylum Chordata; class Actinopteri; order Cypriniformes; family Catostomidae; genus Xyrauchen; species Xyrauchen texanus. The sequence goes on from NC_068283.1 coordinate 8,200,529, forward strand.
AAGACCCATTTAAATAAAGTGTCTCATATACAGTATATTGCACTACTCTAATTAAACACAAATGTACAATTTGAAAAAGTCATCTAAATAGATCAAGCACAAATCAAATAAATTCAGTAATGTACATGAGTGAATCTCACAAAAACATGTCCATGTCACATTAGGTGTTGGCTGAACAAAGGGAATATATAGAAATCCTTTTCAATTCGTTGAGTGGATAAGTGTTTTAGAAAGCAACTTAAAAATAAAGTAATTAGTAACGTGGTTACTTTTAAATGAAGTAATCAGTGAATTTAAAGAAGTAGTTAGTAATTTGTGGTTGATTATGTTTTGAGCTACTTAACCAACACTGGTCACTCTGCAAAACATTATAATGGTTCTTAAAAATATACCACAATTTCCTTATGCAAAATAGAATTTTGTATTTTTATTTTGCAGTAAAATGTACCCCAGACATGTTCTTGATGTTTCATGAAATTCACCCACACTTAGCATCCCAATGCCAGGTGAATCAAACTTTCTTTCGTCATGCTCTAAACATAAGCAAATGCTGTCAACCAATTTAGTGCCTATCAACATTTCTTTTTCACCTCCATAGAAAATAGTCACACTAATTTTTCCAGTGCTTTGTGCAAGGGTCTAAATAAGTTATTGAAAAAAATATGACACACATCCTGTACACATATTTATATAATTATATAAATAAAACATTATTATAAAAGCATAACACACATTCCAATGTCGAGTTATCACAGTTAATCTCATAATACCATGTTCCTGCACTTGTCAAAATCCTTCATAAACATTTGGAATTCATAAACTGAATAAAATCAAACAATTTCAAACTAGCTTCATTTGGTGAACCCCTTCAGCCAGAGATTCCAGTAATCCAGTCTGCCCAGTTCCTGTGGGCCTTCTGGGAGCTGTCGGCCAGTTCTTGGCAGCTTTACTGTTTTGCTTTTAGCCTTTCTTGATGACAAATCTGCTCGAGATGTTCAGGGATACCAGTATTAAAGTAGATTTAAAAAATATGAATGCTTCCTCCACTAATCTCTGGATCATTCACACACACACACACACACACACACACACACACACACACACACACACACACACACACACACACACACACACACACACGTCAGTGCGGCTATCCTCAAGAGGACTCTCCATAGATATAATGATTGCTATACTGTACAAACTATAGATTCTACCCCTAAATCTCCAATGTTTTGTATGCTTTTGAACATGACAAATGTTTTTGTGAAAATGGCAAAGCAAATCCATTTTTAACTGTAGTTCTTAAAAATGACAATATGTTTGTAGAGATATGATGTTTCTGAAGGATGCAACACAGAGAAAAGCATATCTACTATCAACAAGAGGGTTTTTCTTCAGCCAGAGTTGCAGAGTTATTTGTTTTAATAAATCACAATGATTTTATGCATTGGCCAAGCTGACAGCAAAATAATATTCAAACGTAAAGTAGAATAGAGGATCAAATAATCCATTATGTGAAAACGCAGTTTTAAATATTACATTTCTTTTTACTGCCTTTGTCGCTCTGTAAAGATCCCAGAGTGAGATTGGGATGTGGGTTACCTCTAAAACGAGAATGTTTCCAAATGTACAGACATGTCCTTACGAATCGAAGAGACGGTCTTCACAAATCTCAAGAGCTTCTTTGGTTGCACCGCCAAATACCTCCACATTGGCATCAACCCACGGCACCACGTTGCCAGGCATGTAGGTGGAGCAGTTGGCCATGGCAGAGATGTCTATGGGACGCAGGACTCTGTCCCACATGTTGAAGTTGCTTAACTCTCCTACAAAAGCCTGAGTGGCATCAAATCTCCCACCTACGATGTCCTGTGAAGCAACAGTATGTTACTAAACATCATCTTTGACTCTCGCTGTTTGAAAACTCAGCAGCCAATGAGATTCATAAGATCTGTTCCAAACCCTAGTGAGCTGCTTCACTGTCTGCAGGTTCAATACAAGTTAAGCTCAATTAACTTTTTCTGGCATAATGTTGATTATCACCAAAATATTTAGATCCAGCCTTATTTTATTTAAATCTTAAAAATCATGGTAACGGTAAGGCACTTAAATTGGAAGTGAATGGGGCCAGTCCATTGATGCTAAAATACACATAAAATAAAACATTATTACACATTATACATGTTAACATGATTTTAGTGTAAAAATCGTTTACTAACATTATCTGTGTGAAGTTATATCAAATATGTTACATGCCATGACAACGAAACCCGAACTCCATATTGGATGGTTAGTAACCATCCAACATAAGGTTAGTAAGTGATTTTATTTATAAGGCAGCATTATGTTTCACATCAGGAGTCAGCTATGACTACTAACAATGTTGGTTTGCTGGGCAGCTCGCTAGGGGTTTGGAATAGAGCTATAGTTTGCTTATATTGGAAAGCATAGACCTGTTGACATGTGACAAAGTCATTATTCTATCACTTCAGGCTATTTAGGTCACAGATTTCATGCACTATTAAGCATTGTATATTCACTCTATTGTCACAGTAGCTCATTGTAAGATTAATTTGAATCTGTTTGCAGGTGACAAGCAGATTACTGACTCTCTGCAATCTGTGTTATATTTCACATCCCTCAGTAATCACCATGTCCCTCAGCTCTCATTTGCCTGCATACTGGGAGAGATGCTGAGAGGTGACGTCTTCTCATCATTGCGTGTGAAGGATTCTTATTATCGTTCCATGTCCTCCTTGTGAGAAGCCTGCTCTTTTACAATCTCTCTCCCTCAAGTGATACACTCACCTGTTCTTGGCCCAGGATAATAACTCCTCCAGGTTTAATTGGGTGCCAGGGTGCTAAGTTCTCTCCAGTCCCCAGTCGCTCTCCGTCCTGATAGGCCTCCCAGGAGCCATCTCTGGTTGTCCAGGTGATGCAGATGTGATGCCAGCGACCATCACTCACAGATAGAGGAAGCTGAGCTACCTGAGACACAAATGACAAAACCATTGTCTGTTATTACTTTGGAAACTTATCCTAAACGTTGTGTATTTCACATAAAAAAGTAGACGAAGTAGGCTTAGGAGGAAGTAAGCACAGTCTCATAACCAGAGTTATTTAGTGCCTAAAGTTATTCTCCCTACAGACATAATTCAGAAATGCCTTGGACCCCATTCGCACCTGGTATTAAGATGCTTTCCTGGTGATTCGATCGCAAGTGGTCAGCGCTAAATACAGGTGTGAACTGGGTCTAAAACCTTTTGTGAATGGATCACAAACACCACATATGAGATAGTGAAAAATTACACGTGATTACATCGCATATGAGGTGTAAATGCTAATCCATCCTGTTGCATCCCGGACAGCAGCAAAGCACCACCCACTCACCTGTCAATCAACATTTGTGCTAAAACAGACATTTTACACTTAGCCTTTACATGCCACTATAAAGAACTTCTCAGATCACTGTGCAATCTCTACAAGTAAGCTAATAAAATAATATCAACTCAAATGAATGTTTCATGTGCATTAATGTATTTATTTGGCAAGTAATTTTGTAATAGGCTGAATATTGAGGAGTCAGACGGTCATTTTCACAAAATAAACAACAACAGAACTCTGACGCAAACCGGAGGTTGATTCCAGCTGTTCCAATTCCAATTTATTTCTTCTCAAATTATATAATTTCAATGCAAATCAATATTTTATGTTCATGTATTTATTTATTTGGTTAGAAGCTGTGTAATATGTGGAATAATATACAGTCAGCCAGTTGTTATCGCAAAATAAACCCCTTCAGGGTGATAAAATATATATATATACTGTACATATTTCCTGCAAAGAGAATTATGAGGCCGCAGCCACTGTCAAATTTCATGCCGCCTTCGACTGTCAATAGACCCCGAGTGGTGCTCAAGCACCCACCCTCTTTCACTAGATAAGTGCGCGTTTTGCAAGTCATTTCTTATTTTATAATTTATATTTTAGTTTTTGTTTAAATTTGAACTTTGACATCAATTCTTAATTAAACGTGTGCCTGACATCTGCATTTAAGTTGTAATTCTGAGAGACCACACGAGCCCCTGCCCCTCTTTGACATTCTTTGTCACAGCCTCCACACAGTTGACGCACTTAGAACGAGTGCCCTGAGGAGTCTACCTGACCAGCCTTCATTTGTGACAGCCAGGTAAGGATAATGTTTGCCCTAAACTTCTACATTGTTTGTCACTGCTGTAAAATTAAACCACTATCATCACTATCACAGACATTATTCGAAACTATAAAGGGTTAACTTTTATTATTGTACACTCACAATAACAGCAAAATGTTGTGGTTTTGTAAAATAAAGAAGACATACAGGATGCGCTTTCTGCTGTCTCGGTCTCTGTGAACTTCTGTCTGGAGGGCATCATGAAAATGAACCGAAAATCAGCGAATGCTTGCCTCGCAGACATGAAAAATATGTCTATAGAAAGCTTGAATTGTCTACGAACCAATTTAAATCGAAAACAAATATTCTCTGATTGTGTAATTCGTATGAAACCAACAAGAAGTACAGTTTTCCCGTTTGAGCTCATTATCGTTTTTGGAAGAAGACACGCTGTGAATTTACCCCAGAAGAAGAACGTGATCCGTTACGGACTTTCGAACACAAAGTGTCTCACAAAAGTTAATTTTGTGAGTGAAAACTGGAGTCTACAAAATCTCTTATGTGTTTCATGGTCTAATTTCAGTGACTTTAAAGTACTAACCACGCATAATCTTGATTTTCTCAAAAATGCAAACATTTACATGTCATGTTCATTTTGTTAATTATTCATGCTTGACATGATGACTACAATCATGTCAACTGTATCTGGGCAAAAAAAAATTTTTTTATCTCAAAAAAGGTTTTTTCAAAAGTCTAAAAAACTCTCCAAACAAGTGATCTGTGGGTGTTACGAACGCCGGTGAAGGCGCCTCCTCAACCGGCCACCTGAGATCGGTTTCACCCGAGTACTGACCATTAGACTACAATTCCCATAAACCCACATACCTGGCGTGATTACGCTCCAGCTGACTGTCATTAACTTCACACTACTTAAACAGTGTTTGCATGTTCATTCATTGCGAAGTCTTGTTTTTGCTCCGGCTGCATTTCTGAGCGTTTATCTTTGTTTATTCCTGATTCTCTGTGTTTTGACCCTTATCTGATTATACCGTCTAAGTCTGTCTGCCGCCTGCATTTACTGAGTTTACGCCTGTCCCTCTACCATTGCTAATTACTGCCTGCCCTGATTCCTAGCCTGTTTGACCACGATTCTGCCTGCCTGTACATTCCTGTTTGCCTGCCAATTACCATCGCCTGTACTGACATTGCTTACCTTAATAAATCGTTGATGGATCCCAACCAACCTGAGTCTTCATTACAGAAGACTTCGCCATTTACCGATCCAGCGATCTTCTCTCGAGTTTCGGAGGAACTCTCCGCTCAAGCAAACCAGCTGGCTTCGCATCAACACCAGCTCAGCAATCTCACCTCGCTTATGGAGGAGGCCATGAGGTCCCTACGAGGTTTGCACCAACCCGCACCTGAGTCCGTACCCGCGGCACCTCAACCCAGCCAAATGACCACTGCGCTGTCTCAATACAGTGCAGCTGCCAGCCCTCGTCTAGCCTTCCCCGAGAAGTTCGACGGAACTCCCTCCAAATGCAAAGGCTTTGTGATGCAGTGTTCGATCTTCCTGAGCCAACAACCCGCTCACTACCCCTCCGACGAGAGTAAAATCCTCTTGGTGTGCTCGCTGCTCATGGGAAGAGCTCTGGAATGGGCCACCGCTGTTTGGACCAATCAGGGTTTGCTCCGCGTTACTTTCGATGCCTTCATTCAACGCTTATCCGAGGTGTTTGACCATCCTGAATGCGGTAAGAGCGCCGGTGAACAATTGCTCTCACTCCGTCAAGGAAATCGGATGAACTCGTATATCAAGGAGGAGCTAGCTAAGGGTTTCATCCGCCCGTCCACCTCACCTGCCGGATTCTTTTTCGTGGGCAAGAAAGATGGGACCCTCCGTCCCTGTATTGATTATCGCGGCTTGAACGACGTCACAGTCAAGTTCCGATACCCACTACCCTTAGTTCCCGCAGCCCTTGAGCAATTGAGAGCAGCTAAGATTTACACCAAACTTGACCTGCGCTGCGCATACAACTTAATCCACATTCGGGAGGGGGACGAATGGAAGACGGCCTTCTCCACCACTAGTGGGCACTATGAGTACCTCGTGATGCCGTTCGGATTGTCCAATAGCCCTTCCGTGTTCCAGTCTTTTATTAATGACGTCTTTAGAGACATGCTGAACCGGTGTTTGATAGTGTACATCGACGACATCTTAATCTACTCGAATTCTCTCGAAGAACACATCATACAGGTCAGAACAGTTCTGAAACGACTCACCAAACACCAATTGTATGCCAAGGCCGAGAAATGCGAATATCTACGCTCCGCCAAAAGGCTCAATCCCAGACAGGCCAGATGTGCCTTATTCTTCACTCGGTTCGACTTCTCCATTTCATATCTTCCCGGCTCGCTCTCCCGCCAGCACGACCCCTCGCCTCAGCATCCAGTCTCCGAACCCATCATCCCATCCACCCTGATTGTAGCCCCGGTCCAGTGGGACATTATGTCAGAAATTTCTCAGGCCAATGCAACCAATCCACCCCCGCCAGGATGTCCACCTGACCGAGTGTATGTTCCGCTCAGCCTGAGGGAGAGGGTAATTCGTTGGGTACACGCCTCCACGAACTCCGGACACCCAGGTATCACTGCTACGATACGCTTGCTCAGGAATCGATTCTGGTGGGAAACTCTGCAGAACGACACATCCACGTTCGTGAACAATTGCCATACCTGTAATAGGGCAAAGACCCCTAAACAACCCCCAGCAGGCTTACTTCAACCTCTTCCCATACCTCAACGACCCTGGTCCCACATCGCCGTGGATTTCGTGACTGACCTACCAGTTTTGCAAGGGCACACCACCATCCTAACCGTCATAGACCGGTTCTCCAAGGCGTGCCGCCTAATTCCCCTAGCCAAACTCCCAACAGCTTTCGAGACAGCAGAACACCTCTTCCACTACGTCTTCCGCTATTATGGGCTCCCCGAAGATATCGTCTCGGACCGGGGCCCTCAGTTCACCTCCAAGGTGTGGACCGCTTTCTTCCGTCTACTTAATGTTAACATCAGCCTCACTTCTGGTTACCACCTGCAATCTAATGGTCAAACAGAGCGACTCAACCAAGAAATCACCAAGTTCCTTCGCATGTACTGCCAAAATAACCAAACTGACTGGGTTCGCTTCCTTCCTTGGGCCGAATATGCCCAGAACTCCATCCTCAAACCCTCCACCAAGTTAACCCCGTTTCAGTGTGTGTTAGGGTATCAACCCCCTTTGTTTCCCTGGTCCGGTGAACCTTCAGAGGTCCCCGCGGTGAACAGCTGGCTCCAACGCAGCGAAGCGGTTTGGGACCAGGCTCACGTCCACCTCCAACGAGCCTTAGACAGATCAAGGGGACAAGCCAACAGACATCGTCGTCCTTGCCCTGACTATGGTCCTGGACAGTGGGTCTGGCTCTCCATTCGAGACCTCCACCTCTGCTTACCTTGCAAGAAACTCAGCCCCAGGTATGTGGGTCCCTTCAAAATCATTAAAAAAAATGAACCCTGTATCATTTCGTCTCCAACTACCGGCTAATTACCGTATTTCTCCTACTTTCCATGTCTCGTTGCTGAAACCGGCCGGTGGTCCGGGGTCTGAGGAGGAGGAGACGAACCCTGCCCCCCCACCCATAACTGTGGACGGTGTGGAGGCTTTCTTGGTACGAGGGTTGCTGGACTCCAGACGTCACCGAGGTAAAATCCAGTACCTGGTGGACTGGGAGGGGTACGGTCCGGAGGAGAGATCCTGGGTCCGAGCCAACGACATTCTCGATCCCAACCTCATCTCGGAATTCCACAGGATCAACCCGGCAAAACCGGCCCCTCGACCTCGAGGTAGACCCAGACGTCGGTCGCATCCTCGTGTCAGGAGCCGCTCACAGGGGGGGGGCTCTGTTACGAATGCCGGTGAAGGCGCCTCCTCAACCGGCCACCTGAGATCGGTTTCACCCGAGTACTGACCATTAGACTATAATTCCCATAAACCCACATACCTGCCGTGATTACGCTCCAGCTGATTGTCGTTAACTTCACACTACTTAAACAGTGTTTGCATGTTCATTCATTGCGAACTCTTGTTTTGCTCCGGCTGCATTTCTGAGCGTTTATCTTTGTTTATTCCTGATTCTCTGTGTTTTGACCCTTATCTGATTATACCGTCTAAGTCTGTCTGCCGCCTGCATTTACTGAGTTTACGCCTGTCCCTCTACCATTGATAATTACTGCCTGCCCTGATTCCTTGCCTGTTTGACCACGATTCTGCCTGCCTGTACATTCCTGTTTGCCTGCCAATTACCTTTGCCTGTACTGACATTGCTTACCTTAATAAATCGCTGATGGATCCCAACCAACCTGAGTCTTCATTACAGTGGGTTTAACTGAACCTAAGATCTACTTATATTTGTAAATGCCATAATAAACCAGAAACATAATTTCTGGTTTATTATGAAACACTGTTTCAGTTGTGCGGATGGTAAATCAAGACCTGTCAATCTAAGTGATCAGTCCAATCCAAGCTCTAAAACAGTGGCCCTTCCCACCATAAGTACCCAGATACGTGAGATCAAAGATTATCTTATTATCAGTTTAAGAGGTTCATCAAGTTGTTTTTTAACTATAAATGTTGTATTTATTTAATTAATTTAATGTTGACAGGTTAGCTTTTTTAATTAAATATGCTATATAAGTTGATAATTCTCATTTTCTTCAATCATCTAATTATTAGAACACCTAAAATATGTTGCTTGTAAGTGTTTGCTTCAGCCAGTGGAAGGCATGGTGCAAGTGTATGTGTGAACATGATCATATATATATACGCATCAGATTTTTGCTCATGCACACCACTCATTGGAAGTACCGCTACCGCCTTAACTCTGACATTTAAAAAATAAATCTTATCAGGTCCCGTGGGAATGCAGACCTCTACCATATAATTTGAGATTCATGACTATAATGCAAATGGTGCAGGAAAAGTAACATACCAAAGCGTAATACTTAAGGGGTTATGGGTTTGCTCAAATCACCAACACTATGAGCTATAGTCATACAATCTTCATGTTCATACAGTTTATTCATATTTCATCATAACATGAACTCCTCTTTATTTAAGTGGATATATCATGCTCTACATTCTTAAAAATTATTTGCATGCTAAGCAAGACAAAGCTAGACTCTTCTTGTAGATGACATGCTTTGAGTTTGACAGCTTTTGCAGTTTGACAGCATATCTTTAATGTGCTTGAGAGACATGCAAAAAGTATAAAAAAAAAATAACATTCAGACAGATGTAACAAAGTATGCACTCAGGTGTGCTGTATTCACTGGAGTGGGAAAATGCACTGAAGACACACTCGACAGGTAATCACATTCAGCATGGTAGCATCTCTCTCACTTCTTGTTCTTTCCTGTTTGACATACACACACACTTATACGCACATGCTGTACATGAATAATGCATGCTGTGCTGGGCTGCAGGGCAAGATGCCTCTCTCAATAACCACAATGCCAAACTGACACATCCTGAGTGAGGTATCAGGGGAAGGCCAGCCTAGCTCATTCGTTCTGTTCCCATACCTCAATCGCTCTTTCACTCTCTAAAGGCCCTCAGGATACACTCCACAAAAAGTCAGAGATGGAAATATCTCCTGAGCAAAGATCCATAGATGCAGCATCCATGGCTACTGAGACACGCTAACCTCATTTACAGATTAGATATCGGAGGCAAATTGTCCCCAAAGACAAGCAGCTCAGTTTCATATTCTTATTCTGTGACAAAACCAGCTTTTAGAGGTACTGTAATTACAAACATTAGAAAAAAAGGTTAAGAAAACCAAACAAAACACTTGGGTCTGTCACAAGTTCTAATTTCAAATATCATTACCAGCAGGATTTTAAACAGACCTATCAAAATATCAATTTATTTATACAATATCATGTTTTTGCTTCTTTTAAGATAATATCAACAAGCTCAACAACAAACCATGCTTTTATTTTTTTTTGCACTGTACATCATTCATTTTACATTTCTATGGAGCCCCTTAGAGTACATGGAGGGGATTTGTTTTATTTTTTATTATTTGTTTGTTTGTTTTTTGGAAGAGGATATTTGCTACTGGCAAATGTTATTTTCACCCCAACCCTGGTGCAAATAATGGTAGATACTATTTGTACCCGTATTTAAATAGTAGTATACAGTATTTGGGCATCACATCAGAGTGTTTATTGTGTTTATTTAGAGTTCCACAGACACACTACATTAAGAACCAAAACTTAACATTACCTTAGAAAAAAAAATAACCTTGATTTTACTACATTAACCAAAGTTTTACCATGGTATTTTGAAGTAAAATTACAGTAACCACAAAATTAACCACGGTTACAATATTAACACCATATTACTGTAGTAACACCATGGTTAATTGCATTAAATTTATAATTTCTTCTGGTTACAACAGTCATGGTTACTACGATATTACTATAGTAAAACAATGGTTAATTGTTTCCAAACCATGGTTTATGCCAAAAACCTGGTTACTACAGTTATTGTTACTACAGTAAAACAGTGGTTAATTTATTTTGAAGGAACACAAACTATTGCGAGGGGATGCAAAACATATTGCGAGATAACACAAACACGGGCGAAAATTTCATCAAAATGTTGGGGGGGACAATAAACATAACAATTCTCAAGAGCAATTTTTGAAGGGGACACCAAGTTTTTTTTTGTTGTTGCCCCATTTGCATTTGTATTATTTTATGTCTTAAACAATTATTTTAAGAGTATATCATTATATTATTTACAATACACATATTTTAATGATATTTTAGGGGGGACAACCCTCAGATGGCTCCCCCGACCCCCCACAATTTCCGCCTATGAACACAAACTATTCCGAGGGTAAGCAAAATTATTTCAGATGGAATTATTTTGATGGAAAGTGGGCATGGTTCTTGCCTGTGCAAAAATCTATGCGACGACGCTAGGGTTTTCTGGGTGTTTGCAAGTTTATTGCTTATGCCCAAATCAAAAGACCTTACCATCAAGTCTCTATAATAAAGTATTCTGGACCACCAGGTGAAAATCATATGTGTGATTGCTTATAAGCGTAATAGCGCATTGCTCCATGAGCTGAACGATTTGATGTGTCCTGCATGTAGATAACACAACCGGTGCAGGACGAGTTACACGCCAAATTAAAAATAAAAAAACTTCCCCTAAGAACGAGCAATCATAATGGTAATGCTTATCTTTGCAAGCACAATAATTAAACTAGGGTGCCCAACCCAACCATTAAGCTTTTGTATTTGTAAAGAGTTGGGTCCAGTATGTTGATTGAGACTTAATAGTTCTGCAGCTATGAGACATTTAAATCTTAGGCACAACACTTCAAGGTCTTCCCTAAACAGACAATAAATCATAAAAAAAAGTTTACAAATAGCTCACCTTATCATTGACAAGGAGTTCTATGGGGTTGTTTCCCCACTCTATCAGCACAATCTCATTAGCCTGTCCTGGGACACCATAAGAGAATGGGGTTCCGATTCCAGGACTGGCACTGGACTTGAGCCACATACACACAGTGAAGGCATACATCTCTGGCAGATTCTTCTTTATGCGGCCATACAGGTAGTTGGTGCGCAGAGGCAGAGACACCTTAAAGTCCTCTGGTGATTTGAATGCACTATTACCTTTAAAGAGAATTGAGAGAGAGGTTTGAATTGAAGGACAGAAAGATACAAAGTGTGCTGACCTAAGATGATGTTAATTTGATCTTAGCAAACTGAATTTGTGTAAGGCTTTCTGGTTCAGTTAATGAACTGAGAGATCCATATAATTGGTCTAATATGAAATAATGTACTGGGGCTATGTATGGTAAAATGTTGATGCAAACGTTGATTGTCGTTCACTGGTCTTTGCAAATGTAGCTCATTTTGTGCATGGGCTGCCCTGAACACTGAAAACAGGGGAATGGGATTGTCCATCCAATGCTAACAGATGGGGCCTTTATAAATCCCACATCCAAAAAGGCCAAAGGGAGCAGTGGAAGGCCAACAAATGTCTGTAAATAGCAAGATCATTTACATGCAGACATTTTTCCATGTGTTGCAGCCAACACATCCTGCCACAGTTTTAGATTTGTTTTGTCCTAAAACATTTTAAAATAGCAATAAGTACTAGCTGGTTTGGGACCAATAGGTAAAAAAATCCACCAACAAATGGATTTTGCTAGTGAACATCTTGGCTATTCTGCAAGGCGAGCACCAAACCAGCACTAACCAGCTTGTACCCTATTAAACCAGCCTGGGCAGCATTCCCCAAAAGTATTGTAAGCCTAAATAGATCATAGAAACCATTGGCACCAATGGTCTCTGTGATCAATTAAAGCTTGTGATGCTTTTGATTTTAATGCTGGTCTAATCTGGCCTTTTCATCTGAGAAGGCACCACATAAGAAAAAGTGATACATTCGGTCTCATGTGTCATGACTTTTATAAACAAACAGGACTTGAAGGACTGATCGAATAATTAACCTCTGAGAGGTGCCATACTTTTCTCCAGCTCAGTGATCCTTTCCAGCAATGACTTGAGGGTGTTCTCGGTGCGTTGGCGGTGAGCGGCAGTCTCGTTGTACAGCTGGCTCTTTTCCTCCTCAAGTTCAGCCACTCTGGTCAGCAGCTGGCCCTCCAGGTCACTCAGACGGCGCTTCAACAGGTCTTTCAGCTCGTTGGGAAATGGTCCACCTGATGCATTTGTACGCAACTGCTGCTGCAGGATGAGAGATGCCAAAACTTCAGTCTGCTTTGACTTGCTAGCAGCTATTGCTGTTACAGATAATAGCTATACATTAGAGCAAGGTTTCCCAACTGGTGGCTTCCCATTCAACTGCAGGGGGTTTGTGAGAGTGTTATAGAAATGTCAATGTTGAATTATCACTCTGATGCATTAATTATTAAATCACAAAGATAGTCTTTTAAAGATATATCTACTGTTTAATTACATTTTAAAATAATACATTTATAAATCAATCAAACTAGAACTAACAGGTAATGGGAATCCCTGCATCAGAAGATGGGAGAGAAAATAATATAATTTAGCAGGGCTCATCAATAAGGACTGCCCGATGACCCAGGGCCTCTGTGAGAGAGATTCGGGCAAGTTGCTAGAACTACCACTTGCTCGATTGGGCCAGTGCTGTGCTTAACATTAGTGCAAAAATGACAAGAGTGAACACAGTCTTCTACCCGAGCACTCGGAGACAAGTGAGCAAGATTATTATATTGAGCACGCACGTAATATCCTGGACGTGGCAAGGCACAGTCGCGTGAGCACACAAGAGTGTTCAGACATTGAGCACGCTCTCCGAGAACCGTCCTCATTCTGCTCCAAGTGTCTTTGCATCATCTATTACTAACGTGTTGAAAATTGTAGGGGGAAAAAACCCACTTCTTGAATTTCAGAATGTGATTTCATGTCTTACTCAACATTTTAATGATCTCTGCACATTCCATGTTCACAGTGTGGGAAATACCCCAATTTTTTCATTTTACCATGTTGGTGATAATTATTAATCCACACATAAGAACAGAAGAAATCAATAGCTTCTTTCTATCAGACTGTAAATCCATGTCTCTCCGTGCTTCTCTCTCAGTGCAGATTAGATGCTGTTTGAAGTGAATGAGCACTCATAAAGGCACAGAGCGCTAGTACTGTTCCCAAGATAAAAAAGCATATTTTTTACCCATAGATATGAAGCGTTTGATGAAAAATAATAAACTTTGTTAAATCCCGGTTATACACGTGGCTGGAAATCTGAGCAGCTCGGTATTCTAAATGTAAGTACAAAACTTAAACATTAATTCGACATGTTAATGGCATCTGATAAGAAAAGAAGCAATATCACGATGGCTATTATTACTATTATCAAGGCTGTTCAGCTCGAAGGTCTACTTTATATCATCCTCATAACACAACGGTTACATGTCTAATTTTTGCACTGTAAAGGTATTTTGTGTATCTGTCAGTTTTGGTCTCATTTGGGTTGCCTATTTTCATGTTTATATGAACATTCTTAATTCATAGATTAGGCCAAACGTCTACCTAATGTATATTACACGTCACAACCAATTTAGTAGCATGGTCTACTCTCTCAGGAATTCATATGTTCTTTACATTCAGCCAACAACCAAATCTTTATATCAGTGACTAAATCTTTGATCCTGGTTGTGAAAACATTACACGTGGCCCAAAAGTTGACAGTATGACTAAGCGGATGACCAAAAACCCATCCCCAGCTACACTGATCTCTTTGCGGAAAAAACATGTGTAAATGGCAGGACGGCTGAGGTTATATCATGTATTTATGAATTGATGTCTGTAAAGCGCTTATATGGGGTTACATAAGGCAAAAAGCTGTATTTACAGCTATCTTGCACACTACAATTTAGAACTGTCCAGTCAGGCCAGTAGAAAAATCCTTAGCGTTGAGCCTTGTTTAGGTACAGCATGCATGTTTGTATAAAATGTATGTAAATAACTTATTTATAACTCGGGCATATATGTACAGTATCTAGGGGAAGTGACCCGACTGGCCCTACGATCCATATAATCCCACTTACTGTTTATTTTGAAATATAAAAAAGACAGAAAGCAAGAGAAAATATAGTTGTTACAGAGGAAATGCACATATTTGTTGGTATAATTGTACTTTTTATATGAAGCCAATTAAATGTTTCGTTCTTGTTTGAAATGTTTTGGGAACATGTGCTACCGCTGTTCAGTGGCAATTTTGTAAGTTGCTCCAAAACTTGCACTGTTTTTGAAGACCTAAAAAAACTATTTTTGTAGAGTCAGATATTCAAACTGGGTAAGGAGTGAGGAAAATGTTAAAATTAAGAGATTCATAAATCAAATGCAAGACACTGTCGAGCGCTGTTCACAAAATAGATGCAAACTGCTGATAATCACATTAAATAAAAATATTTAAGAAGCTTCTTGAGCTCAAACAAGATATTGTTTTCTGTCTGTAATTATAATACAGAAATATAACTTTCTTTCATGTGGGTTTATAAGGAACAGTGCTTTCGAATTGACTGTTTCCGCAAAGCTTAAAAGCAGTATAATTATTTTATTTATCAATAACAAACATGCTCTACATTGTAATATATTGTGTTTTTTAATCATTAAAAAATATTATGTGTTTATCTTGACTATGAATTATTGAGGTTTATTTTCCATTGACCCCTATTGTTCCTAATAAACCCACTGAGCAAAAAACCCATTGAACCTCATATAAAAAAACTGTTAATATAATTTATTGTCAACTCTAACTCATACTGAATCTAATTTCAACGCAGGGTGAAAATGAATAGGCAGACAATAAATGATAAGGACTGTGCAAATATGATTAAAGCTTTCTGGATTCAGAACTTAAGTATTTCATTAACTGATTATTTCATTTAAAAATTATAAAGAGGTGTTCATTTAATAAAATATATATAAAAAAAAAAAAAAAATGCCATTTTAAAAGCATAGTGGGCTTATTAAGAACACATGTGAAACACATGTACACATGTTCCTTATAAGACCACTCCGGACTTTTCACATTTGCAAATAAATAAAGTGACTTTGTTTTAACATTGAGTTGAATTTGAAATGCAATTTATGTTAATACATGTATTAAGTTAAAATGTTGATTTAGTAATTAGAGAAAACGTTTTTTAGTTAAGAACCCTCACGAAACTTTACCATGGTTTTACTATGTAATATTGTAGTAACCATGACTGTAACTACTATCACCTGGTTTTCTTAGCAGAAATCATGTTTTGATACAATTAACCATGGTTTTATTCAATAGAACAGTTGTATCCATATAGTAACCATGGTTTTACTATAGTAATTGTAGTCACCATGGTTCCCTTTCAAGTGGGTCATTTAATGCTGCGCTACTTTTAGCTGACACTAGGGGTTATCTTCGCCAGCTGAGGAAGTTCAACCTGCCACAGACGCTGTTGATACAGTTCTATTCAGCAGTCATTGAGTCTGTCCTCTGCACTTCAATAACTGTCTGGTTTGGTGCAGCTACGAAATCAGACATCAGAAGACTACAAAGGATAGTTCGGACTGCTGAGCAGATTATTGGTTGCCCCCTGCCCCCCCTTCAATAACTATTCACTTCCAGAGTGAGGAAAAAGGCTGTAAAAATCACTCTGGATCCCACTCACCCAGCCTATTAGCTTTTTGAACTGTTGCCTTCTGGCTGACGCTTCAGAGCTATGAGCACCAGAACCGTCAGGCACAGGAACAGTTTTTTCCCTCAGGCTATCCATCTCATAAACAGTTAAAGCCACCCCAATGAGCAATAATTATGTGCATTATATTATCTAACATATCCTCTTCTGCCATTACATACAAAGGAAAAAAAAAATTTTTGCACTGTACATGACATACTGTATTTTCTTTATATAACGTATTTGTTTTAGATTTGCAATACGTATGTTGTCTATTTTAATTGGCAGATAGTGCTTTGTGTCATATATTTCCCTGTTTTTGTCCTGACTTTTATGTTGTAATTCATGTTTAGTTCCCTGTTCCTGTTTCCTGTTAGTTTTGTAGTCCTTCATAGTTTTATTTCATGATTATTTCACCCTGATCGTTTTCCCAGGTGTTCCTCATTCCCTGATTGTTTCCACAGGTGTTCCATTTTTCCCTTGTATATTTAAGTCCTTGTTTCCCCTGGTTTCTTTGTCAGTCTTTACATGTATTATTCTGTCATGTTCTGTACTTGGATTCCCTGTGTTTTGTTTTGATTTATTCTAAGTTACTGCTCCCTTGTCCAAGCCTTCTCCTCCAGAGACTCTTCCTCCAGCAGCTCCACCTCCTGACCCTGTCTCGGCCCTGCGGCCACCTCCCGGGCCTCCTGACCCTGACTCGACCCTGAGGCCACCTTCCAGGCCTCCTGACCCTGTCTTGGCCCTGCGGCCGCCTCCCAGACCTCCTGACCCTGTCTTGACCCTGTGGCCGCCTACCAGGTCTCCTGACCTAGTCCCTAACCTGAGGTGGTCTCCTTGGTCTCCTGGCCACCCGCCTGATCTGCTCTGGTCTCCCTGGTCTCCTGGCTATCTGCCTGATCTGCTCTGGCCTGTTTGGTCTCAAACTCCACCTCAGCCCTCTGGCTCCAGTTATGTCCTCTGAGCCTACAGTGTCGCCCTGGCTCTCCATTCCACCGGCTCCGCCTCAGCCTCAAGTCTCTCGGACTTTGCCATGTTCCTCTGCTCCTCTTTCCCCATGTGCCCCCCTGAACTGCCTGTTTCCCCCTCTTCCTCATCCCATGGACAATTTTATTTTCTTCTTGTTGAGCATCTGGAATCCACTCCTTATATGGGGGGCTCTGTCATATATTTCCCTGTTTTTGTCCTGACTTTTATGTAGTAATTTTTGTTTAGTTTCCTGTTAGTTTTGTAGTACTTCATAGTTTTATTTCATGATTGTTTCACCCTGATTGGTTCACCAGGTGTTCCTTATTCCCTGATTGTTTAAACAGGTGTTCCTTATTTTCCCTTGTGTATTTAAGTCCTTGTATCTCCTGGTTTCTTTGTCAGTCTTTACATGTATTATTCTGTCATGTTCTGTACTTGAATTCCCTGTATTTTGTTTTGTTTTATTCTGAGTTAATTTGTTTATTTTTGTGTTATTAAAGCTGCCTCTAGATACTCATTCCTCATCTGCCTCGTTACACATTGTGCTCTGCATCCCTCGCGCACGTCAACAAGTGTATGTATGGTGGCACACAACGCTATTTCCTCAGAATATTTGACTGAAGTGTACACAGTGATTCTCAACCCTTGTAGATTCAGTAGTGTGGTCAGCTTACACAGTATTTCATCCTTTCAGGGAACCGTGGTTAAAGTTGTAACGTTATCATTCCATTACAAGTTGGTAATTTCAATGCTGCATCACTTAGCTGATGCTAGTGGAATGTATCCCATCTCGCCATGCTATTGATTTGCACGTGCAACAATGCCTAATACCAAAAGGGGTAGTAAAAGACACTAACAGAGTCTCCACTTCGTGTCATAATAAGACGAGAGAAGCAAATTTATAAGTAGATGGATATACATGGCAGAATTGCAGGATGATTTAAATCACTGACATGTGTGAATATATATATATATATATATATATATATATATGGGTCAATGATGTGACGCCTAAATTTTCTGTCCAACTGCATTTTTTTCAGTTAAAAAAAGGTTTAAATGCATAAAAAGATACCATATGTAGCACCTCTCTATTTTATGTACTCACTTTAACTTTTCAAAAACCTTTATTTATTTGTAATTGTTCTGTTATTTAAAGTGTCAAAATATCATGTGGTGCGACCGTCCGGCCATGACTGCGGTTTTGAAAACATCTTTGAAATGACTAAATTTATTCAAATTTATTTTATGCCCTATTCGGCATTATTTCCAAAGTGTTTTGTAGTCCTGAACAAAATTGCAAAGCATTTGTATTTATATTTCCATCATAATATACAAACAAACTTTGTCCGATGGTGTCGGTTTTATGAAATATCATGTGGTGCGACCATCAAGAAACGACCACTTTGGGACTTTTATGTTGAAATCCATTCAAAGACTGGAAGTTGCATGATGTACCAGTTTGCCAAGGACCCATGGAAACAGCAAGCAGGTTTGTAACTCTCTCACAAATTTGGAAAAAAAAGTTCATTTTTAACGGCTGGTATGTAGTTGCCACATTTGGATATCATGTGGTATGACCTCAAAAAAAACATTGAATATTATTCTTTTTCTACAAATATATATTTTGATTATAAATTTCATAGTGACTTTTTGTGGGAAGCTAGCTTGTTTAATTTAGGTGGATAATTCTGTGCCTGTAAATTTGAACTGAACTTGAAAATATCATGTGGTGCGACCAAATATCATGTGGTGCGACCATGGTATCAGTGTTTTCCATGATAGATATATGTCCTAGATTGGCAGTTTTTGTGCTTTTATATTCAATTAATGATTTATATACGTAAAGTACTTTATTTTAGTATTATTTGGAATAGATATTTATGCAGTCATTTTAGTAATTTTTTCTAATATTTAAGACACAATGGTTTATGTTTTATCTTTGTACAATATCATGAGAAAAATACAAAAATGTAATTTAGAGAATGTAATTTCAATTTGGTAATTATGCATTCATTGTTTATTTATGTATTTATATATTTATAACTGTTTTCATCTATTTTACCAGAAGATTTGCACTGCCAAGCAAAGTAAAAAGCTACGCCATATTAATTCTGACCCTGCAGCAAGAGCGGAGTACCTTGCTATGATAAGAGAAAGGTATGTTAAAACATACTTAAAACTTAAAAGAGCTGTTCAACAAAAAGCTAGAAGCTTTAGCCATACATCAATTCAACTGGATCCACCAAACAGAACAGTTTTGTGACCTAAAACAAAATCTAACTGAATTTGAAACTGTTCTTCACGTTGATTTTTTGGAAAACTATGCCTGCAAGGTGAGTACAGAAATACAAGCTTATCATTTTGGAGGCAGCCGAAAGCAGGCCACAATACACACTTCTGTCCTCTACACAGTCCATGGCACCAAATGCAACACTGTCAGACAGCCTCCGCCATCATGAGCGGGCAGTGTGGGCAATCCTGGAGCCCATACTGAAAGAGTTTCGGGGAACCTGCCCACAGATTACAGTTCTACACATAATCAGTGATGGACCCGTTACACAGTACAGGAACAAAGCAAACTTTTACCTCAGTACTGTGCCTTTCCTTTCTGGGTTCAAGCATGTTACATGGAATTATTCAGAAAAGACCCATGGAAAGGGTGCCCCGGATGGCATTGGCGGTGCCGTAAAGAGGGATGCAGATCTCTGCGTTCAACGAGGAGGCGAGCTGCAGACTCCACTGGACTTGTATGAGATGCTGGCCAAAAAATCAGGGTCAACTATTACTCACCATTGGATAAGCGAAGAGAGCATTCAAAAGTATGATGAGCTGATTCCAGGCAAATTGATGGCTGTGAGGGGCACCTTAAAGATACACCAGGTTTTGTCTTCACAAGCTGCACAAATTAGTCATAGGGAGGTGTCATTCTTCTGCAAGCATGCCGAAATGAAGACATGCCTATGTTACCAGCCAGTGAAAGTAGACCTGAGGGACACCATGTGGCACACTGAGGATCCCTCAAGCGCACCTGAGCCTCCAAGGGAACAAGCTAGTCTTCAAGACTTGAGTGGCAAGTTTGTGATCGTAACCTATGATGATCTTCCATATGTAGGCCAGGTCCTTGAGGTTGTGCGAGAGGAAGTCCAGGTTAGCTCCATGCGGCAGGTGGGTGAAAAGAACTTATTCATGTGGCCACAAACTCCAGATGTCATTTTCTACTGTAAAAAAGATGTTCATGCTGTCATCTCAGAACCTGAGCCAGCAACATCATGCTACTCTAAGTTGAGCAGTCAAGATTGGGCAGTCAACAAAAGAAGTTCAGAAATAACTGGGTTTATTAAATGCTTGCAGTTAACACCATGTACCTCACTTTCACGTGGACATTCCAAATACCCATCAGCAACATGATGATTGTCAAGTTAAATGAAATGTTCAAAACAAAGCCATGAATGTGTGCTGCACTTATAAATGTTTGTGATGAGTTTTAGAAAAAAAAAATGTTTATTAAATGTTTGTGTTCATGAAAATTCTGTGAAATTTTAATAAAATCTGTTTTAAATCTATTTTTTGTATGGAATTTATCGTTTATTGATCTCTTTAAATATATTTGTGACTATATGAGGTCTTCGTGTCATTTGGAGCGACCACTCATCATGTGGTGCGACCAAACCTAGCAATTACTGTATTCAATTCAAAATAAAATATTTAATTTATGTGACTGAAATATTAATCACTGATACAGTATGCTTAAGTGAATGATATTTGTTAAACATTTTTATCAGTTTTATGTGATTTACAGGAAAAATAAGGCTTTATTTACATTTAAGAAGGTGACTGTGACATTAAAGAACAAAAATATGAGATCATTATTTATAAAAAATCACAACAAATGCAAATCATTTATTTCTTAACACTTTATATTACTGAGAACTTGTTAAAAATGTTATTCAGGTTAAGGAAAATGTATGAATTTTAAGATAAATCACGGTCGCACCACATGACATTTTTCTAGGCCACGGCGAATTCATCTAGATGAAAAAACACTAAAATCACTTAATTAAAATTTTTAATATGAATTTATGTGTACACAACATTCTTAATGTTTGAGCAATTGCAATAGATATCCTTATTTTGGTCATTTTAAAATTGGCCTGTTGAAAATCCTTATACGTCATTGACCCATAAATATATGGCACTAACCAAATGGGTATTGAATATTTATATCACGTAAGTTGACCACTGGATGTGGCTTATGGGATGATCATGTATAAATAAGCTGGTAGTAATCAGCAGAATACACATTCTGGCTCCCCTTCACAGTAAGCACATGGGTGACTATAATGTGTTGCACGTATCTGAAGCTGGTGTGCAAAGTTCATCAATGGGCGTGATCAAACTTCCCCATGGCAATTTATGTAAGCCACAGCCACATGTTGTCAGTTCAGATCAGAAAGTGAAACCCGTCAAGCATTCATCTTGACCACTTTGCATCTGGATACTTGATTGAATGCCAATCCGTCTAATAAATGTGGGCATTTTCAAATGGATTAACCGCCTAGTTTAACGTATGGGCAGATGAAGACAAGACGAGATGACAAAGATGAAGTAGAACCCAAGTGCAGTTTTATTTAAAAAGCGTATCTTGCAAACGTGAAAGTAGCAAAACAATAATACAAAACAAAATACAAACATGAACTATGACTTGACTATGACTAGATGTAACTAAGACTAAGAAACCATAAACAGGAACCAACCATGAACCGACATTTCAACAACAACACTCTATAAAGGACAACAGCAACATGAGGGCTTAAATACAGAGACTGAGCAAACAAGATAACAAAACAACCAATGACAAGACAGAACTAATAAACAAGATAAGACACATAAACATGAACCAATGAATAGACAAGACTAATGAACATGATATCAAGACAATGATTAAAAACCAATGAGAACAAAATCACAAGAAACATTAGTGTCACATGACAAGGAAGTCACATGAAACAGGAACTAAATTTCAAAATAAAAGACGTGAAATCAAAACATAAAACATGAAATTGAACAAAAACGAACAGCTACACAGCGGCATCATACCACAAGATATAAGTAAAAATGTCGCCATGAATGATGGGGTAGTTCGATTTGAGCCAGCACTGAATTAATCTCAGCTGAGTGACTGCTGTTGCAGAGGCCATGAAGCCCAGGGCCTAATTAAAAAAAATGTCCTAGCTTGAAAGTGTTCTGTGAATGGAATAAATGCGTTTTTCCATCAGGCGCCAGCATGGCGACTGAGTCAAGATTCATGACGATGAATGAACTTTCACGGCTGGGCATTAACACGCTCTTCGTCCAGTTGACTTTCATTCCCAAATGCCCCAAATGTGCAAGTAACAGGTCTCTGTATTTGCAAGTCATCGAGGTAATTCATGACCTGAACGCCATTCATTTTCAGCACAGCATCGTCACTTTTTGTGAATGTACGAGGAGCCAGGGATCAGCCGAATGGCAGGACTTTGAACTGGTAAGCAGTCCCCTCAAAGGCGAATCTCAGGAATGGCTTGTGATGAGAGACTATGTGCACATGAATGTAAGTGTCTTTTTTTGGTCAATTGACACAAACCATTCCATAGGACGAACATGAGACAGAATTTGCTTTTGAGAAATAATACCCATTCAAGCATCTCAGATCCAAAATGGGACGTAACCATCTGTCCTTTTTGTGACTAGAAAATAGCGGCTGTAGAATCCACTGTGGGCATTGTCCGCATATACCATCTCTATCACATTTTTTGCTAGGAGATTCAATATCTCTGAGCAGAGAATCGGTGGGTCCTGCACCCTTATGGTGGAGGAAATAATGATGTTGAACTGAGGCAGCTGCCTTGAGAACTGTAACACATACCCTTGTTCTACCTCAAGCGGTTAGAACAATGTGACAAAAAAACATGCAAGTCCTACCCAAATGTTTAAATAAAATGTATTACCATCTATTTGCATTAGTTTATATTCAGTTACGTTTATGCTTTAGCCAACTAAGTTGTATATTTAAAGTTAGTGAGAGGTTTGAGAAAAATATCTTCATGCAGTCAAGCGAGACGTATAAAGAAATCAGAAACGCATCTGATTTTAATAAATTTTTTATCATAACAGTAATACGTATTTTTTTTAATTTTGTTTAGATAATCAAGTGATCAGTGTGTGTGTGTGTGTGTGTGTGTGTGAGACGAGTTTCTTGGAGAATTTAAACGAGCGTAACAGTGCAAAATACAAACAAAAATATCACTGAATCTTATAGAAGCGTTAAAAAAGCATAAGACATTGCAATTCACTAGTTTGCCCTAGTTTCACATTAAAGACCCATCACCAGAATGTGATCAGCCACTTGAAGACGTGCAATAGCTCTGTTAATCACAAAAGGCTGTGTTTAATAAGTAATAAAATGCTTTGTGTTTACACACACACCCGCAGCTATTTTTAGCATTCACGGCGGTGCGCTACTGTTAGGGATCAATCAAGCTCGTTTCAGCCCACCACTCAAAGATCACTCTCTCCAGAATATTAAACACACACACCTGGTCATCATCAATTACCTCATCAACCAGCTCATAAGAACACTCACTGCGATTCCAGTCTTTGTCAAGCCTCCAACAGGAACAGACCGTTTCTTCCCGTATCCTGAGAACCCTGTTAACTCTGAACTCCTGAGTATTCTGTTTCCTTACCTGACTCATACTAACCCTTTGCAATATTGTTCTGCCATCTCCAGATCTCCCATCCGATTCCTGAGAGCCCATGTTCGAGATCTGACCAAGTTGCTCCGATCATTCCTAGAAGAGAGAAAGGATTAACGAACTGAGACTGAGTAATTATACTACGATTGAAGTTATCTGGATTACCTGTTGTTCTCCGTGCATCAAGCGATCGTCACTAAATCTGCACCTGGAAATTCACCTTATACTCACCTTACACGATTGTCACCTGAATAAAACTGTATTCGAATCACTTACCTCCGATCTCCTGGTCTCTATCCTGACAGAAGGCTTGACCTGAAAAAGGAAGAAACAGCGCGATGGAATCTGCCCGTAATGTTGATAATCCTGCACAACCGACAGCCGCCGCTGTGAATCCCAGTCAGCCAGCGCCCAGTACTTCCGCAAACCCCGCTTCCTGTCTGGTTTGCTTCGCCAATCCAACTTCCCGTCCAGCGCCATTCTCCGGCCGGGCGGAGGATTGCAACGGGTTCCTGTTACAGTGTTCGCTCGCTTTAGAACAACAAGCCCAGTTATATCCCACTGAAAAGTCGAGGGTTGCTTTTATTATTCAACAGCTATCAGGAGCTGCATTAAGATGGGCTGAAACATTGTGGCTGCAGGAATCTGCTGTTACTTCCTCTGTACAGGAGTTTGTAAACCATTTCAAAGAAGTTTTCGGGCGTCCAGTAGATGATTCATCCATCAGTGATAAACTATTACAATTACATCAAGGCAAGAAGTCAGTTTCTGAGTATTCACTGGAATTCCGCACTCTAGCCTCCGCCAGTGGGTGGAACGAGAAGGCGCTCATCTCCGTCTACCGACGTGGTTTGAATCCTGCACTTCGCCTTCAACTCGCAATTTATGATGATAGCCTGGGGGTTGAAAAATTCATACAGCAAGCTCTCCGTGTGCACCAAAGATCTCAGGGCTGCTATCGCGAAGCTCAGCAACCCACTTTTGTACCACCTCAGTATCCCGATAAACGTCCCTCCGAAGTGGCAGTAGAGAAGATGCAGGTGGATACCTATCGACTGTCTCAAGCTGAACGTTCTCGACGTCGAGAGTTAAAATTGTGCCTGTATTGTGGGATGGGAGGACATTTTCTTCGTTCATGCCCTACACGACCTCCTAGAATGCTTGTGAGTTCTGTCTGCACGTCTGTCTCTGTGTCAGCTCCATTAACGATACCAGTGATTCTAAAATCTACGAGTTTCCATGTCTCTGCTACAGCCATTGTGGACTCAGGGTCGGCAGGAGATTTCATCTCAGGACAGCTCTGTCAGAAACTCCAACTCCAGAAATCCACCACCACCAAGCCATACTCCATCCATGCAATGACTGGTGAAACCATCAATCAGGGGTACGTCACGTCTCAGATTAAACCCATTCTACTCTGTATTGAAGACACACACCATGAACTGTTTGAACCTTTCGTACTTGAGAATAGCCAGACTGATATTATCCTTGGCCGTCCATGGCTTATACGACATCAACCTAACATCAACTGGAAATCTGGTAAGGTATTGAAATGGGGTTGCATGTGCTCGTCCACGAATGTTGAACCCTCAGTCTCGTCCATCGCTAACTTACCCGACGCCATCCCAGTGAACTCAAATTCCATTGAAAGCCCCTTAGAAACCTGTTGGTGTCCATCCCTTCATGCTACTCTCAGTATTCGGATGTATTCAATCCCATCAAGGCTGCCAAGTTACCACCTCATCGACCCTGGGATTGTGCCATCAATCTGATTCCCGAAGAATCCATCCCCAAGGGGCGAATCTACTCTCTGGCTATCCCTGAACAAGAAGCCATGCAACAGTACATTGGAGAGGCGTTAAAACAAGGTTATATTCGGGCCTCTACTTCACCTGCTGCTGCCAGCTTTTTCTTTGTCCCTAAGAAAGATGGAGGTCTACGTCCATGTATAGACTATAGAGCGTTAAACAAGATAACCGTGAAGTTCAGTTATCCGCTCCCATTGGTTCCCTCTTCTCTTGAACAACTTCGAGAAGCCAAGATAGTCACCAAGCTGGATTTGAGAAGTGCATACAATCTCATTCGAATCCGAGAGGGCGACGAATGGAAGACCGCATTCATCAACCCAGCAGGACATTACGAATATCTCGTCATGCCATATGGTCTGGTAAACGCCCCTTCAGTCTTCCAAAGTTTCATGGATGAAGTTTTCCGAGACTACCTGAATCAATTTGTAATAATCTACATAGACCATATCTTAATCTACTCCAGAAACTCGGTGGAACATCAGCGACATGTCTCTCAGGTACTCCAACGACTACGTGAATTCTCCCTGTTCCTGAAAGCAGAGAAGTGCTTCTTTCATCAAACCTCAGTCGAGTTCCTCGGTTACCACCTCAGTGAAAAAGGAGTAGAGATGGATGATCGTAAAACCAAAGCCATAACCTCCTGGACCGCTCCACAGTCTGTTAAGGAATTACAACGATTTCTTGGATTTGCGAATTTCTATCGGAGGTTTATTCACCAGTACAGCCTGCTAACTGCTCCTCTGACCTCTCTACTCAAGGGAAAACCAAAGACACTACACTGGACCACTGAGGCTGAACATGCTTTTCAGTCTCTCAAGACCGCGTTCACCACAGCTCCATTACTCCAACATCCAAATCCTGAAAAAATGTTCATTGTTGAAGTTGATGCTTCTACTACGGGAGTAGGAGCTGTGTTGTCACAGTACTCGGCTTCTTCACCCAAACCTATGCCTTGCGCATTCTTCTCTCACAAGTTATCTCCTGCAGAGGTAAATTACGATATTGGCAATCGAGAACTCCTGGCGGTTAAACTAGCTCTAGAAGAGTGGAGACACTGGTTAGAAGGAGCCAAACATCCATTTCTGGTTCTCACAGACCACAAAAATCTTCAATACTTGAAAGAGGCAAGGAGACTTAACCCACGCCAGGCCAGATGGGCACTCCTTTTTACTCGCTTCCATTTTCAGATCTCCTATCGCCCTGGTTCGAAGAACGTCCGAGCGGATGCCTTGTCTCGTCTCCATGCCCCCGAAACTTCCCACGAGGAACCTGAGAATATCCTACCCGAAAAGATGTTTGTCAATCCCATTCAGTGGGACTTAAATGAACAACTGTTAGAATTATCCCAACACCAACCCAGTCCTCCAGAGTGTCCAGCCGAAAAGATTTACGTACCCGAAGAGTTTCGTACCTCTCTAATCTCCTCAGCACATTCATCTGTTGGCACAGGTCATCCTGGAATTAACAAAACCTGTTCCACTCTCCAAACTCGCTACTGGTGGTCCAACATGATACAAGATATCAAGGCCTTCATCCAAGGATGCATTCTTTGTGCCATGAACAAGAACCCCCGTCACTTACCCACTGGGAAACTCATGCCTTTACCTGTTCCGCAACGACCCTGGTCGCACATTGGAGTCGACTTTGTAACTGACCTTCCTCCCTCAGACGAGAATACGTGTATCCTGGTAACCATTGATCGCTTTTCTAAAGCTTGAAAATTAATTCCCCTGAAGAACTTACCCACAGCCTTTGAAACCGCAGAACTACTGATGGAGCACGTCTTCCGGAATTTTGGCATTCCGGAGGATATTGTGTCGGACAGGGGACCGCAGTTTATCTCCAAGGTGTGGCGAGCATTTTTTGCATTAATGAATGTAACAGTGAGTCTAACTTCAGGGTATCATCCACAAGCGAATGGTCAGGCGGAACGGAAGATCGAAGATGTCAGTCGTTTCCTCCGTACCTTCTGCCATTCTAACCAACATCTCTGGAGCCGCTATCTCGTATGGGCAGAGTATGCTCAAAACTCCCTTCGACAAACCTCCACTAATCTAACGCCATTTCAGTGTGTACTGGGTTACCAACCACCATTGTTCCCATGGTCCGGTGAACCATCAGAAGTCCCTGCAGTTAACACCTGGTTCCAAGACAGTGAGAGGGTATGGAACCAAGCTCATCAGCATCTCCTACAAGCCCTGAACCGTCAACAACGCTTTGCAGACGTTCATCGTCGTAGGGCCCCCGAATATCAGCCTGGACAACTGGTTTGGCTTTCGACCAGAGACATTCGTTTAAGACTACCTTGTCGCAAACTAAGTCCAAGATATATTGGTCCATTTCCCATCGTAAGACAACTTAACCCAGTTACCTACCAGCTCCGTCTGCCGGCCCAGTATCGCATCCACCCCTCATTTCACGTCTCACTTCTAAAACCCCATCGTCCACCTGTTCCTGTTCCCTCTACAGACCTAGTTCATGATGACAATCCCCCAGTACCCCCCATTGAAGCCGACCCCATATATACTGTAAGGGGGATCCTGGACTCCCGACGTCGAGGTGGTCAACTCGAATATCTGGTAGACTGGGAGGATTATGGACCAGAGGAGAGGTGTTGGGTACCTCGAAAGGACATCCTCGACCCCATGTTACTCACTGAATTCCATGAACAACATCCTGAAAGGCCTGCTCCACGACCTCGAGGTAGGCCCCCACGATGTCAGGGTACTGGGTCCGCTGGCGCGGACTCTGGAGGGGGGGTAATGTCAGGGATCAATCAAGCTCGTTTCAGCCCACCACTCAAAGATCACTCTCTCCAGAATATTAAACACACACACACCTGGTCATCATCAATTACCTCATCAACCAGCTCATAAGAACACTCACTGCGATTCCAGTCTTTGTCAAGCCTCCAACAGGAACAGACCGTTTCTTCCCGTATCCTGAGAACCCTGTTAACTCTGAACTCCTGAGTATTCTGTTTCCTTACCTGACTCATACTAACCCTTTGCAATATTGTTCTGCCATCTCCAGATCTCCCATCCGATTCCTGAGAGCCCATGTTCGAGATCTGACCAAGTTGCTCCGATCATTCCTAGAAGAGAGAAAGGATTAACGAACTGAGACTGAGTAATTATACTACGATTGAATTTATCTGGATTACCTGTTGTTCTCCGTGCATCAAGCAAACTGTATTCGAATCACTTACCTCTGATCTCCTGGTCTCTATCCTGACAGCTACTCACAAACAACATCTCAGATGTAGATGCTCAATAGTTCGGTTCACTTATAATATGCATTTAGAACGGCACCGGAGGTGCATTTTACCAGAATTTGAATATGAAGTGAATTAAACTACTGTTAACTTGCCTGACACTTACAGGACTTCCTGGAGAGTTTAGAATGTCAAAATAAAAGCGTGAGGGTTTAATCTATTAAACCCTCTGTTGTATTACTGTTGTCTATTACTGTTGTATTAAAAAAAAAAATAATAATAATAATAATATATATATATATATATATATATATATATATATATATATATATATATATATATATATATTATTGTCAGTATTTATTTACAATTTCTAACAATATTTAAGTATTTCCCACAACAATGTAAAAAAAACTATCGGCCGATTAATTGGTTATCGGCTTGTCTTTCCAACTATCTTATCGGTCGACCTCTAGTCCACAGCATCAAGCTGGAAATGCCTGGAAGATGGCACCACGCTGTACTAAATCTTTGTTACAAGCTAAATGTTATGCAGAATTTCATTCCCTCCTTTCAAGGAACCAAAGAAGCGACACTAGGGGACTCTCTTTAGCGCCGAATATGCCTCTGATCTATGAAAAAAGGCCAATGAGAATTGAAGGGGATCAGGGGACGGCAGCGGGTGCAGCTCCGCCAGGTACGCCCCCTCGGACCACCCGTCCCCCGGAGAATGGATGCGTGGCTTTCACGTCCCAAAAAGTCACCCTGGCTGGCCCAGACCATTCGACTAGGTTACGCAATTCAATTTGCCAGGCCTTCGCCTCCCTTCTAGGGCGTCCGCTTTTTATGTTGTCGCTTTTTATGTTTTATGTTGGCGAACATGCCAAATCCCTACACATGGAAATCGCTACTCTCTTACTCAAAGACACGAT
Source organism: Xyrauchen texanus (assembly GCF_025860055.1). NCBI lineage: Eukaryota > Metazoa > Chordata > Actinopteri > Cypriniformes > Catostomidae > Xyrauchen > Xyrauchen texanus. The sequence goes on from NC_068283.1 coordinate 8,230,614, forward strand.
AGAGCCTGTCCCTCTAACCGAGATGAAGAAGGGTTTCTAAAGCCCTTAATTCATCATACCCAAGAAAGGCAGCGGCTTACGACCGATCTCAGCTGTTTGGGGCTTCAGGTCAACTGGGAAAAGAGCAAGCTCACCCCGGTTCAGAGCATCTCTTTTCTCGGCATGGAGTTAGACTCAGTCTCAATGTTAGCACGTCTCACCAACAAGTCAACGAGTCCCTCAGTCAGTGCTGAAATGTGTCCGGTACGTGCTTTGCGTACTTGGACTGCACGCAAAGCTTTAAACGTTCTGAGCAGCTCTTTGTCTGCTTTGGTGGATAGCGTAAAGGGAACACTGTCTCCAATCAGAGGCTTTCCCACTGGGTGGTGGACGCCATTTAATTGGCCTATCACACCCAGGCCGTGCCCTCCCCCTTGCAGGTCCAAGCACACTCAACAAGGAGTGTTGTGTCCTTGTGGGCACTGGCCAGAGGCACCTCCCTGGCAGACATATGTAGAGCAGCGGGTTTGGCAACACCTAATACCTTTGCGAGATTTTTCAATCTCAGGGTTGAGTCAGTATCGTCCCGTGTTTTCTCAGGTCCGAGCCGGTAGAACTCGGTAACATGCTGACGGACTGTCCCGGTGGATCGCTTGCACCTAGCACCCTTTCCCTCGTCCGAGGTAAAACTGTGCGCTTTCTCTCCCAGGAGATCCCGTACAATCGGATCCCTGGATGACTCCTCCCTAGCCCTATGGGTCCGCAATTCAGCGGAGGAATTCGCCGACCCAATCCACTGCGGGTACTCAAATCTACCCTGTATTGGAATAGGTGCTCCACAGGTCGGGACTCTTGTGTGGACTCCTCCTGTGTGTATTTTCTGCGGTACGGTCCCCTTACGAGTGGACCTTCATCTCCCTTAGGCAGGGGCTAAGCGCATGGCATGATTTAAATTGGACCCCTAGTGTCGCTTCTTCGACACAACGTTGAAGTGAACGACAGACGGGGAACGTCTAGGTTACGTATGTAACCTCCGTTCCCTGATGGAGGGAACGAGACGCTATGTCCTCCCGGCCACGTCGCTGAGCCAAGCCACTGTGGTAGCTGGACCATTTCCGGCTCCTCAGAAAAATCCTGAATGAACTCAATGTATTTCCCCGCTTTTATACCCATATGTCCGGGGGCAGGGTATGCAAATACTGTCTAATTCTCAATGGCTTTTTTTCATAGATCAGAGGCATATTTGGCTGTCAACAGAGACCCCTAGTGTCGCTTCTTCAACACAACATGTCGTTCCCTCCATCAGGGAAAGGAGGTTACATAAGTAACCTAGACGTTTTATTACAGTCAACTGTTGTTTTTCCATAGTAACCATGATTTTACTATATATTATAACCATGACAGTAACCATGTTCATTTTGTGTTTACTTTGATTTTACTACAAATACCCTGGTTAAACTATGGATACTGTAGTAAAACCATGGTGAAATCTCTTAAAGTGTTTGTTACCAAATTTAATATTTTTACTTTGGATTTTTTAAATACCAAACCATGACCCAACAACTGTGAAGCAAACCGAACCCCGAGCAGTTATAACGTTACATATATATATATATATATATATATATTAGTATACTGTACTGTATATAAGGGTTATGGTTCAGTTTGTAGTTCTGTTTCTTGTTCATAATGGGGTTTATATTCAATTATGAATTGTGTTGTATTTCAGCCAGCCTGTTTAACCAGCCAATATTTGTTCTATTTTGAGATGATCAGCATTAGCCTAAAAATATGCTGACTTGGTGTTTTGCTTGTGTAACAGTTTCAAATCCAAATCAAAAATTGTTTTTAGCTTTGCTAATTTAGGCTAATGCACATTCTTTTCATATTTCTGTTATTGTCTTAAATATTATTTTGAATATTGCAACACAAACAGAGTGGTGGTGGCGTAGTGGACTAAAGCACATAACTGATAATCAGAATGTCGCTGGTTCGATCCCCACAGCCACCACCATTGTGTCCTTGAGCAAGACACTTAACTCCAGATTGCTCCAGGGGAATTGTCCCTGTAATAAGTGCACTGTAAGTCGCTTTGGATAAAAGCGTCTGCCAAATGCATAAATGTAATAAATGAATATTGTGAGAATAAGTGTTCATTTAATTTCAGCGATTTTGTGTACATCTCGTATTATTAAAGGAATAGTTCATCCAAAAATGAAACTGAGAAAAATTATCTCATGATGTACTCACCCTCACGCCATCCCAGATGAGTATAGTTCAACAAAAATGAAAATTGTGTTATAATTAACTCAACCTCTGGATGTTCCAATCCCTACAAGATACAATGAAAAAGGATGGTGACTGAAGCTTGCATTCTGCTTTACATCTCCATTTGTGTTCCACAGAAGAAAGAGTTTGGAACATCATGAGGAATGAGTAAATATTTTTTATAATTGGGTCAAATATCCCTTTAAATTGCTTTGTGTAAATATCGATATATCGAAACCCTGCATGTATTGGTATGGACATCAGCCATTTACATTTACATTTATTCATTTGTCAGACGCTTTTATCCAAATCGACTTACAAAAGAGGAAAACATAGGCGAATCATCTTAAGGAGACATTTAAATACATAAATAAATAACAAACAAACAAACAATAAAACATTAAAAGAACAGAAGTACTTTGCACTGTCAGCAGTAGCCATAGACCCGCGCTGCAATAAATGTGGCATAATATTAAAATTGGTTTCAAAATAAAAAATGCATCCAGAAAAGTCCCTCCCACACCATCTACCATGGCTGAAGACCTTGTTTTGACATGCTCGAATGAAGCCAATTTCACAGATCATTAGAGCTCCATTTTCCTTTAATGCAACACAAACCTTAAGTGGGCATTCAGTTATCTCTCTTATCCAGCATCACTCAAACACATACACGCTCACCTCCAGATTCCCCAGGCGGTCTTTCAGACTCTGCATGGTTTTGCCCAGCTGCTCGACAGTCTCGGCGGGGTCGCGCGGCAGGTCGCCCATTGTGTTTTTCCTGCGCGCGTTGCCTCGCGACCTGGCGTCAGCCTCGCAGCGCGCGAGTTTGGAGTTGAGCTCTTTAATAGTGCCCTGTTGACTTACTATAGTTTCCTTTTGTAGGAGGATGGTCTCTCGCAGTTGAATTATAGTATTCCGCAACTCTTCCTCCTGCGGGCTGGTGCTCTGAACCCGGTTGTTCGTGTCCACCGGGCAGTTGAGGTCGGTGCCAGCGGGCACTGCCGTGCACACGAAGCGGCTTCCTTTCGCGCCACTCGCGCGAGCCACTTTCCCGCTTCCTGACGTGAATATAAGCAACAGTGCCACGAACAGAGCTGTCATACCGGCCGTTTCTTTCTTAAAAACGCATACAACTTGAGGTTCTGAAGTTAGTTTGATTTAAAAAGCCACTCAAAGTGGTGTGAATATAATTCCCCAATAAAATGCATCTGAATATGTTTAAATACCAGTCCAAGTGTAGAGAGTGTATTGGCTGCAATTGGGTTGGAAATCCCAAGCTTTCTGTCGACAAATACCTAGTCTGAGCACTTTACTATCTTCTCCCCGTCACTGAATGTTCCTCAAAGAATAAAACTGTTGAATCCCCCTCTCACAGATGCGCACAACGGATTTAACTCACGGGCACTTTCATAAAAATCACTCAAAAGAATTAGCAGTCCAAATGAAGAGAGATTAGCTGTAATATGGTTGGAAATCCAATGCGTTCTGTCATCAAACAAGGAGTGTGAGCGCTTCAACTGTCTTCACACAGTCAGTGGTGCTGAAAGGATTAATACAGAGACTCCGGCGCGCGCATTTCGGGCGCGCGGATTGACTGAGCTTCATCTACGTCACTTACTCCCGTTTGATACGAGTCACGCTTGTGTATTGTGTAGCCTATTATACACACAATTATATACACAATACACAAGCCGCCCGTGAATGTCGAATACGCTTGGCAGACTATAGAGTGGGGCTTTTTAATAAACTTAAATAAACTGATTTTCAGCCGATTTAAATTGACCTCAGCACATGTACAATCAGCACTGGCAGGGCCGTGCAGAGACCTTTGGAGGGGCAGGTGCTCAAAGTATAAAAGGGGCACATGGAACAAGGCTTTAAATAGCGCGGTGCTCAAAATATCAATACAGTAATATATCGTGACACATTCCTTGCTGATTCGCGTATCGATACGGATGATTCTGTTTTGATACGGCAGCAAATGCTGTGATGCAGTTTTGGAAAAGAAACAGAACAGAACAGACAATTTTAAGTTTAAAAGTTAAAAAAATATTTTCTGTCCAGAATAATTAGAAACTGAAGTGTCTTAAGTTGTACCAACCTGATGGCTTTTTCTTCTCTGTTATACAGAATAATTAAGAACAGCCGTTATAGTAAAAACTATAGTAAACTTTATAGTAAAATCAACGTGGCCCATGTTTCGTACAGTAGAGTATAGTTTTATTTAATGCCATGTCAGCATTTGTGGCTATTTTGATGGCAAAAACTGAATTACAAAAATACAAGAGTTCCATTAATATAATAAAAACAAAGCAAACAGAAAAAATACAGCAATTTTATTTTACAGCAAATACAACAGATTTTTTACATTAATGTGATACCTGTTCTGGTAAAATCTTACTAAATTCCTTGAGTATGCTGCCTTTGCAGTTGTTGTTGCTGCTGCTAATACTGGAGTTGATCTGAGAGACTGTAGACATTAAAACAACAAACATATAGGAGATATATTAGCTGATTAAACAATTGTTATGTTACCATGACAAGATGTAAAGATTGCTGAGAGTGTTTGGAACTGGCTCACTGACCTGCCAAGGCTGACTGCTCCAAGAAAATAAGAGGGAGATGCTCACAGAGGCTGCTGCACACCAACAGCTGCAGGTAGAGAAAATAAGATACCAGATTCAAAAAAGTAATATTATCTGAGAAAAAAACAAAACATTAATGGGGATAGGATGATGGTGGCCATGGCAGGGGTGAGAGTGAGACACAAACATCTATATAGACAGAGGTGTGTGTGCTTGTCTGTCTACAGTACACAATACTGTGATCATGATTTCAAGTTGCATTGTGACTCTGAGATGTAGTTGGATTTTGATTATGTCTAATCAAAAATATAAATAAAGAAACTAAAATGTGTATGTGTGTGTTCATTCTGTTGGCACCTACTAAAAATCACAGTGTAGCATTAATCTTACCAATAAGTGGAGGATGAGTTGTTGTAGACTTTTATAACAGAAATTTCCTGTTTGCCATGTCCCTAAAAATGTTAATGACATTACTGTCATTTATTGGAATGTCCTTCTCAGTGGCCAACAGAAGAAGGTCAAACAATCTCTCCTCTTTGCAAAGGCTGCGAAGTTTGGTTTTACAAGTTTCAGTTTTGAGAAGGAATGTTCCACAGTTGCTGTGGACACCGGAAGTGTGCCATATGTCTTCAGCAGCAGAGTCATGTTGGGGAAAACTAGATGTGCATTGTTTTCCTTGACCACTGACAGAATAGAAGACACATTGGCTGGTGGTGGGCATGAGTATGACGTATGGAAGACCGTCAATTCTGTCTGCAATTTGTCTTCATCTTCAATATTGTAGAACTGTCACAGTTTCTTCACAGCTTGGAGTGCTGCTGTTGGAATGCTAGCTAGGGCGGAAGGACAACTCGGAAGGTGTCACGAGAGGATTTTTTTTCGGTGGCTAGTGGGTCACGACTTGCGAGTTACACAAGTTTGGCGCGCTGTTTCAAAACACATCGCGGACTACTCACAGTGAATGTAATTTGGACAATGGCTGAGACATCTGGTGGATCTTTATTATCGTTAAACCTAGATAACATGCTTGATGAAGGTAAAATGTTTTGGGATGAGGTTGTTAATGGCAACAAGCAGAATGTATGACAAAGATCAGAGAGTGAAGGGGACTCCATAGAATCAGTAGTTATGGCGAAAAAGACCAAAACAGATGGTAACAGGGCCTTGAGGCCTCAGATTGATGTTTGGAAAGTTATTTTGGTGTTTGATCAAAACGGAGGACCAGATTTACATCCAATACATATCACGAAAGCAATAGAGAAGGAAATAGGCAAGATTAATCACACGCGTTTCATGGGTAATGGGAGAATACTGATCTTTGCAAATTCCAAGGAACAACAAAGTAATATTCTCAAGAAAACCACACTCAACAAACTCAAGGTAACGTCACATATTCCGGGTGCAGCATCTAAGGTCAGAGGAGTAATATCTGGAATCCCAACTTCAGTCTCAATAGAAGAGATCATGGAAAGTTTAAAAGAGTATGATTTAATGGAAGCTAAGCGGTTGACAAAAGGTAAAGATAAAATAGAAAGCCTGTCTATTTTATTAGGCTTCAAGAAAGAACTACCCAGCAGGGTTCAAATGGGATACATGTCATATTTAGTGAGAGAATATATCCCGCCACCGTTAAGATGTTTTAATTGCCAACGGTATGGTCATGCTGCTAGCCAATGTCGAGGAAAAATTAGATGTGCGAAATGTGGAGGAGAACATGAGTATGGCAAATGTGAACAAGATGCTGTATTAAAATGTTGTAATTGTGGTGGCAATCATAGTGCAGCTTATGGAGGTTGTGAGAAGCACAAAGAGGTCACTCTGTGAAACTTTTCTCCCTCAAACAGCAAGCTAACGTAACGTTACTTCTACAGGCTACACACAGCAATATATACAACATATCTGCATGCTCTCTTCACGTCGTTCTTGTAAAATAATAATAATAAGTAAATAAACATCAAAATCACCTCACTGGGAATGAATCTCCACTTACCAGCTGCCGCGGTCGCGGTGTTGAAGATATCTTCCGGTAATTAAAAAATGTGCGTGCTGCGGCCGTGCGGCATGAGGAATAGTCCCGGTCGGATGAGATCGTCGTCAGGTGAAAGGTCATCATCTGGATCATTTTATTTAAGGCTAAATTATGAATCATATATTTTACTAATATTCAGGGGCGTCGGACTGGGGGGGGTAAAGGGTACCGAGTACCCAGGGCCCGAGGCAGGGGGGGCCCCTTAGAAGTCAGTTTTCTATACATACATATTTGGTACGGGGGCCCAGCAAGATGGTTTGTACCTAGGGCCCAAAATTTGGTGCTACGCCCCTGCTTAGATTTGGCATAGGCAGGCATTCACAAAAGGGCCTTTAATAAATAAAAAAAATGAGAGGATTTTTTTCTTTGACAAAAGGGCACTTTGGGCACCAAGGGGCAAAGGGGCAGGTGCCTTAAAATAATTATCACAACAACACTGATAAGGCTTATACTGATTTTCTCATTCTCTGAATTATCATTATAAAAATAAAACAATTCAGAACAGGATTAAAATATAAATATATTTTAAATGACAAAAATATTTTCTTTCTACAACAGCAAAGACCACTATTCAGAGACGCTTTAAAGGAGGAGATAATTCCAAATGGGAAATATTGCATGCCTTCCATTGCCTGACAGTCCCAGAGAACTGGAAAACAGCTAGCATTCCAACAGCAGCACTCCAAGCTGTGAAGAAACTGTGCCAGTTCTACAATATTGAAGATGAAGACAAATTGCAGACAGAATTGACGGACTTCCATACGTCATACTCATGCCCACCACCAGCCAATGTGTCTTCTATTCTGTCAGTGGTCAAGGAAAACAATGCACATCTAGTTTTCCCCAACATGACTCTGCTGCTGAAGACATATGGCACACTTCCGGTGTCCACAGCAACTGTGGAACATTCCTTCTCAAAACTGAAACTTGTAAAACCAAACTTCGCAGCCTTTGCAAAGAGGAGAGATTGTTTGACCTTCTTCTGTTGGCCACTGAGAAGGACATTCCAATAAATGACAGTAATGTCATTAACATTTTTAGGGACATGGCAAACAGGAAATTTCTGTTATAAAAGTCTACAACAACTCATCCTCCACTTATTGGTAAGATTAATGCTACACTGTGATTTTTAGTAGGTGCCAACAGAATGAACACACACATACACATTTTAGTTTCTTTATTTATATTTTTGATTAGACATAATCAAAATCCAACTACATCTCAGAGTCACAATGCAACTTGAAATCATGATCACAGTATTGTGTACTGTAGACAGACAAGCACACACACCTCTGTCTATATAGATGTTTGTGTCTCACTCTCACCCCTGCCATGGCCACCATCATCCTATCCCCATTAATGTTTTGTTTTTTCTCAGATAATATTACTTTTTTGAATCTGGTATCTTATTTTCTCTACCTGCAGCTCTTGGTGTGCAGCAGCCTCTGTGAGCATCTCCCTCTTATTTTCTTGGAGCAGTCAGCCTTGGCAGGTCAGTGAGCCAGTTCCAAACACTCTCAGCAATCTTTACATCTTGTCATGGTAACATAACAATTGTTTAATCAGCTAATATATCTCCTATATGTTTGTTGTTTTAATGTCTACAGTCTCTCAGATCAACTCCAGTATTAGCAGCAGCAACAACAACTGCAAAGGCAGCATACTCAAGGAATTTAGTAAGATTTTACCAGAACAGGTATCACATTAATGTAAAAAATCTGTTGTATTTGCTGTAAAATAAAATTGCTGTATTTTTTCTGTTTGCTTTGTTTTTATTATATTAATGGAACTCTTGTATTTTTGTAATTCAGTTTTTGCCATCAAAATAGCCACAAATGCTGACATGGCATTAAATAAAACTATACTCTACTGTACGAAACATGGGCCACGTTGATTTTACTATAACGTTTACTATAGTTTTTACTATAACGGCTGTTCTTAATTATTCTGTATAACAGAGAAGAAAAAGCCATCAGGTTGGTACAACTTAAGACACTTCAGTTTCTAATTATTCTGGACAGAAAATATTTTTTTAACTTTTAAACTTAAAATTGTCTTTTCTGTTCTGTTTCTTTTCCAAAACTGCATCACAGCATTTGGGTCAAAATCACCATAAAGTGCCTTTGAGACGTCACAATTTCCACAAAAAAAATCTGAGATTTTCCATTTAACTTTATATGTTTTGTATTAAGGAGACCTTAGGCTGTTAGAAATGCATATTGGTCAAGCTCCAGCACTTTTTATAAATGAACTGCAAGCTGACAATATACAACCAAACCATAAAATATGTCCACCCTGTCATGGACAAATTCAAAGTAGAATAAATACATTTTCATTGCATAGTGATTATAAAATGTAGATCTGCAGAAAGATAATGTGTCCCTTTCCCAACAAAACATTTTAGTTAATGGTAAAAGTCTTTTGATAATAATGAAGTTACTGCCTAAATATGTTTTGCCCAATAAAATATGCGATAGTTGCACATTCTTTTCTAAATAAAATCTAACAACAAAGATATTTAGTCAAACTTTCAAACAATACTAACTGGGCCTCATTTGTTTATTAAGAAATTACACACAAGGTTTTGTTAACTTAATTAGTTAAAATAATTTGTTTATTTTCATAAAAGTTGAACATGACAGGGTGGACAACAAGATGACAGGGTGGACAACAAGATGACGGTGGAACCTGGCATGACAGGGTGGACAAATGCTTTAATGGGTGAACTAGAAGAGAACAGGAACATTAAAGAAACAACAGGAACAACAAGAAACCCTTAATTCCTACTGCCAGTGCAAATGCAACCAGAAATATGGTCCAGGGGGAAATTAGTTCTAACCCTAACCTAACCCTAACCCTACCCCTACCACCCTGCTAGAGCTATGCGGTGCAAAAGCCCCTTATGGAGTACGTTGGATTATGGACTGGAACATGTATATAATCTACTGTTATAATATGTGTTATAACGTGTTATTACTGTTCTGATATGTTAAATAAAAATCAAAATGTGGCAAAAACTGTAAATGTCCTCCCTGTCATGAACCATGTCCACCCTGTCATTAGAAGGCTTGGTGACAGGGTGGAAAATGACAGGGTGGACATTTTTGGCTAAAGTTAGCACTTAATGAGCACATGGTGTGTAGCAGTTAGCAAAGTGATTCACTGACTGAAGCTGACTGTGCAATGTTTAAAATATATATTTTGAATTTCTGAAATGTTTTTATATTAATTAATATTTCACAATGACAGTGTGGACATATTAAGCTTGACAACACGCAACTACAAACACAATATGATGAAAATTAGGAAATAGAAGTGTAGATACTTACTGTGTGTGCAGCAGATGTTTTAACCTCCACTGAAGAAAGACCAAATGGGGGAGGGGATGTCACTGTGTACATCAGTTGGTTTCTTAAAGGGGCGTTTACCCAATAATGACAGGGTGGACAGCAATTTCAGGGACACATGCAAAATGCTTAATATTATTATGGAAATAAAATATAAATAATCAGAATGACTTGTTTTATTAAATAATTTGATGAGGACAATAAGAACATTCAAAAAGTATTTTAATTTTATGTCATTTAACCACTTTTTAGACTCAATGAATTTAGCTGAGTACCGTGTGGGACATGCCAAAATCACATACATCCAATCAAAGAAAATGGTATAAAATCAGAAAAACACATTTCAAGAGACTTATCATTGTACTTGTATGTGTGTAAGTGTTTGGCCATTTATAATAAAACCTTAGAATTTCATTATTTTGCATTATGATCATGATGACTGAGCGATTCTGATGAGGACACCAAAGGCACTTTATAGTGATATTGACTCATTTGCTGCTGTATCAATACAGAATCATCCGTATCGATACGCGAATCAGCAAGGAATGTGTCACGATATATTACTGTATTGATATTTTGAGCACCGCGCTATTTAAAGCCTTGTTCCATGTGCCCCTTTTATACTTTGAGCACCTGCCCCTCCAAAGGTCTCTGCACGGCCCTGCCAGCTGCCGCGGTCGCGGTGTTGAAGATATCTTCCGGTAATTAAAAAATGCGCGTGCTGCGGCCGTGCGGCGTGAGGAATAGTCCCGGTCGGATGAGGTCGTCGTCAGGTGAAAGGTCATCATCTGGATCATTTTATTTAAGGCTAAATTATGAATCATACATTTTACTAATATTTAGATTTGGCATAGGCATGCATTCACAAAAGGGCCTTTAATAAATAAAAAAAAATGAGAGGATTTTTTTCTTTGACAAAAGGGCACTTTGGGCACCAAGGGGCAGGTGCTCAAGCACCCAACGCCCCTGCACGTGCCTGAGCACTGGTGCCCCCCAGGGATGTGTGCTCTCCCCACTACTCTTCTCTCTGTACACAAATCACTGCACTGCCAAGGACCCCTCTGTCAAACTCCTGAAGTTTGCAGACCACACTACTGTCATTGGCCTCATGAGTCTGTATCAGTGCTTGAAAGGTATCAAGTCCTATGGGGGGTCCCCACCATAAGACTTTTTTTTGTTTTGGTGGTTTTGGGGGGTTAGCCTCACAATATACAATGTATACAAAATATACAATATATTTATTTGATCATAATATGCATAACTCTATACTATTTATTAAAAACAGGCTTACAAAAAATATAAAAATATATATATACATTTTCAGTCCAATGTTATATAACAAAGAGAGATAAGATACTACTCTTTTATTTTTTTAAATGGCTTAATCCAAGTAATACTGGACTTAGAGTGTGACAAAGCAGCAGACCCAAAAGGGCAACTATGGCAAATATACCAGGGGACTACATATAAGGCACTTGAAGACCCGTAAAAGCATGTGACTTCAAAATACATTGAAATGTCTTAAAAATAGTAGAAAATAATCAGATGGCTTCCAGACTCACTAAGATTTCACAATATTACTATTCGTACTGTATTTAGGATCAAATCAACGCAGGCTTGGTGAGCAGAAGAGACTTTTGAGCTTTTGGACAGTAGTGTACATCCAACAGAATAATTCTAGCATTATTTACCAATGTTGTATTTACTACCCTAAAAACAACTGGATGATTGATGTGACACTTTGTGATAATCATTTTTGTTCCAAAAGACTTGTTTAAATGCATGAAACTAGTTAATTAGATATTTAAAATATAAATTGTGACAAGTCAGGCAGTCAGTCTGTGTGTTAGTGTTGGTGGGGATTTTTCAACCATTTCAGTGCAGTTACATTGTTACGTCAGTAGGCGGCGGCAAAGGACTGTTATGAGTGAGTGAGTCAGTAGACTATTCAACCATTTCATTCAAATAAGCTGCTTTATTCAGAAACAAACAATGCTATGGTTATCAAAACATCAATCATTGCTATTTCAAGAGTGAATCCTGCATTTATATGCGGATGTAATTCCCGAAACTTTGCAGTGTGCGTTGCAGGCTGTTGGTCCTCCTCTTAGCAGCAGGAAAAACAAATATCTAAAATGTTTATACAAATTCAAATGGGTTATATATGGCATAGAAAGGGCACAACAAGCGCTCCCTTTATAATCACTAAAAAGCTGTCACTTATCTTCATTGTGATCTCTAGCGCCTCTATAGAACCAGGTCTATTAATAATGAACAATGACTATGCCTAAATATTTCCAATTTATGCAAGGAATTCAAAAGCCCCATCATGGAGTGGATAGATATAGTAGAAATATATCTATATATATATATATATATATATATATATATATATATATATATATATATATAGAGAGAGAGAGAGAGAGAGAGAGAGAGAGAGAGTATTACCCCTCAAAAAAGTCAGAAAGAAGCTTTCTCTTCCCGACTGCGAGTGGAGCTAATGCCTTGTGGGGGGGTCCTGGATCCCCCCAGCCCCCCCTCAATTCGAGCGCTGGTCTGAATACTGAAGGGAGGTTGAATAGCTGGCTGTTTGGTGCAGTCAAAACAACCTGGAGCTGAACATGCTCAAGAGTGGAGATGATTGTGGACATCAGGAGGAACACCCCAACATTGACCCGGCTCACCATTTTGAACAGCACTGTGGCAGCAGTGGAGTCATTCAGGTTCCTTGGCAGGATTGCACCAGCTGTGCGTAAGGTCTCACATAAGTTGGGACGTAAAGTTCACACTAAGGGCTTTGTAACTACTAGATAGTTTAACTAAGTAACTAAGTCAGTGCTTAATTTGGTTGCACCACTTAATCTTAAGACAAGGCTTAACTAGTAGGTCGTAAGCTCTCCGTAAAGTAATGTGTAGTTGCATAATATGATGTTTACCTGTATTGATCCAATAAACAGCCTTCAAATTTGTTCATAGAAGCGTTAAAAAGCTGTGAACTTCAATTTGATCTTGTTATGGTTTATGTTCAAACCTTGTTTGCTCACGTAACTGTCAGCTGTAATAAATTATATCCCCACTGAAATACGATACGTAATACAACAATATTTAATTCATGGTATATTTAGCCTATGTAAATAACAATATTTAATAACTGTATCTAAAATTAATAAGGGGCAATGAATAAATAAGTAATAATTCAACAGGCTGGAAGAATAGACATTTATTCATTTTAATATCTATTTCGTATGTTGAAACGTGACACTGGTCGGAGTACACAGGAAAGTGCACTATTGATCGGTTTCATGCTGAAGAAGTATGTTTTTTACACAAAGTTTACTCTTGTAAATTTAAATGCCTGTTATGCAACATCATCATATATGTCGAAAGGATTGATGCCTGTCAACCAAAACATGAGCTCATTGATGTCATTAAATTAGTCTATTTTTTTATTTAATCTGTTTGCTGGTCAGAGGCTTCTGTAAATATATTTACTATCCGTAGGGTTATGTCCTACCTAAGTTTAATCGCTCAAATATTTAGTAGTGCATAAATTGTGACTTAGTGCCCATTTATGCCACAAGTTGTAACATAAGTATAGCTGGTGCAACCGGACCTGGGCACTACCATCTCACAGGACCTGAAGTGGGAGACCCACATTGACTCCATTGTGAAAAAGGCCCAGCAGAGGTTGTACTTCCTTCGCCAGTTGAGGAAGTTCAACCTGCCACAGGCGCTGTTGATACAGTTCTACTCAGCAGTCATTGAGTCTGTCCTCTACACTTCAATAACTGTCTGGTTTAGTTCAGCTACGAAATTGGACGTCAGAAAACTAAAAAGGACAGTTCTGCTGAGCGGATTATTGGTTGCTCCCTGCCATCCCTTCAAGAACTGTACACTTCCAGAGTGCGGAAAAGTGCTTTAAAAATCACTCTGGACTCCACTCACCCAGCCCACTACCTTTTTGAACTGTTGCCTTCTGGCCGACTCTACATATCAATGAGCACCAGAACCGTCATGCATGAGAACAGTTTTTTCCCTCTGGCTATCCATCTCATGAACAGGTAAAACTACTTCCAGTACTCTCCATTGTGGCAATATTATCATGTGCATATTCAACTATTCATTCATATTTATATTCCATTTATATTTATTTGACATATCCTACCTCTTCTGCACTATACATTAAATCACCTTGCACATGACTGTATATCTGTATTTGAACAACATTATTGCCCTACTGTAGTTACCTCTATATATGTATCTGTTATATCTTATTTTTTTATTCTTATTTCACTGTTTAAGTATATATGTATAGTTCAAATGTATATGTATATTTGTATATGTATATTTTTTTGTATTCTCTTTGCACTGGAAGCTTCTGTCACCATGACAAATTCTTTGTGTTTGTAAGCATACTTGGCGATAAAGCTCATTCTGATTTTGATCCTATATGAGCTTCAAGCAGTTAGAGGAGGCAGGCCAAGTTGTCACAAGGCAAGGTTGTAACTGCAAGGATTTGTTTCAATGGCCCAATGCAAATATGCTTGTTTTCTGTATTTCAAAACTGTAGTAAATTAAGATATTTATTTGCGGATTATTTCCTTAAAAAAGAAATAAATAAATAAAACAGCAAAATTAACTGTTCGGTATACAATGTAACACAATAAAATCTTTTTTTTTTACCAGTTTAGGGTACAACAGGCTTAAAGCTCTGTGGGATAAAAGGCTCCGTTGATTTTATTTTCTCCCAAACACTAAAAAGCAACAAAAACTACCACGGATCTTTCCTAAACATCTGTTTGTTACAACGCACTGCAAAATTTTCTTGAGAGTAATCTTCCGTTATTATGTCTTTTCTGCTATGTTATGTCTGTTGCTCCATCAATATTCAATAATAAAAAAAAAGTTTTAAAGTTTGATACATTTGATACGTGGCTACACTTAAAACAATTGAAAGTGAAAACAAACACAACAACCAACAGCATAAGAAAAAGCATCAAACACTAAAAGAATTAAAAGACAATAACAGCAATTAGCATAATTTATTCATGTTGCAATGCATGCTTGGAATCCGAATACGTGAGTGTGATGTTCGTAGTTCTCTCTCTCTATATACTGTATGTATAGCCATTATTCAAAGCTCATCTTTTTACTTATTGATGTGTTTGATGATTGTCACCATTGTTGTGATGTGCGAGTCAAGTGTTTAGGCCCATGTGTGCCTTGCCGACAAGCTTAAATCTGAATATCAGACATTGGTCCCTGAATGTTAACTGGCCACTTACCATCAAATGGCAGCTTATTTGACCTCTGAAAATAGAATAGCCCACACTACATCTCTGATTGTCAATAATATTAAAAGAAAATATGTCAATTAATTTCTATGTACAGTTTTAATTTAATAAAAAAAAAAGTTGAATGAACTAAGAAAGTCAAGTTTATTAAAACAAAATTATGCTCAGTAAAAAAGTAGTGGTGGTGATTTTGGATAATTTTAGTGACTGGATTATTTTTTATTCCATTTACCAAAATTTTTTTTTCAGATTCATTCATCGTTTCATTCATGAAACATTTCTGTAAGTTATGCCTTTGCACTTTAAGTTATGCCAGTGTGCCAAATGGTCATCATTTGATTAATTGCACTGAACCAAAAGCTGTCATTCATGACCAGAACAAGTCTAATTATTCTAGAGACTTCAGCAATGCAGAGTGTTTAAGCATCACACGTTTTTCCCCACATATGACAATAAATTATGTCTATCATATTCTGAGCACAAATTTATATTAAGCTATACAAAAAACAAAAATGTAATACTAGCCTAAAAAATAATTATGAGTTTCAGTAATGTCTGTATGTCATTGTAATGTGTGTTCATCACTTACATTTATTCATGATTAATCCGGCCCCTTTTCTTTTTGAACGAGATGCAGTTCCTCCTCTCATTCAGATAGTCAGCAGATTGTTCCTGACCGAGATGACTGATTCATTTAATTTGTTTGTGAATGACATCACCAAAAATTCCCTTGACACCATTTGGTTAAAGTCATTGCTAAAAATGGCTAAGAAATGTGATTTCACTTGGTTTGATTCAATAGTGTTACCAAAGTGTCCAAATACTTTTTGGAGCCACTATATATATAAATAAATGTTTGGAAACTGATGACAGAAAGTTTGCAAGCAATAGGTTAAAACGGGTCTGGAAAGACAACTAAAACAGTATGTTCACAGAGGCTTTTCAAAATATTGCATGTACGTCTTTTTCCACCCAGGACAAACAGTGAAACTGCGGCTTGTTTCCTTCACATCTTGTTGATATGTGGCAACAGTCTTCATCCTGGTATCAGTGGCAGAGTTAGAGTTAATGACCTGTTACTGGGAGTAATACAGAGAGGGGTGGCTTGGGCCACATGCTTGGTGACAGTTTCCATGTTTGTTTGGACACACAGCGGGAGGCTAACACTTCTCCTGTGACTCCACCCAAACCGAAAAACACAAGTCTCACTCTCTATCTCGTTTTGCACTCAAAAAGCTCTCAGATGCCTAATAAAAGAATGTGTTAATAAAAGGGTTAATCAGTGAATCAGTTTTTAGGCTGAAATTTTTTAATTTGGCTCATCATTGATAAGAAAAAAAAATAGCCTAAATGACACAGCTTTCTATAATGATATAATGGTAACACTTTGTGATAAGTCTCTAGCTTTCTTTGTAAGAAGTGGGAGCCGGGTAAACATCCAATGTAAGACTTTTATTTCTCCAATTTTCAGTTACAAAAGGTTTTCTTTTCAGCACAACAAAAAACACACAGAACACTCTGCTGCGTCTCTCTTTTTCTCTCCTCCGGCCCTTTATCCCTGTCCAGCTCTCACTGCAACACAAAACAGCTGTTAGAGGTGATTTCCCACAGGTGTCAGTCCTTACTGCTCTTCCTCTCCTGGCCTTGCTCTCCACAGACATTTCTCAGCCATGCCACTATCACCATACACTTAAAATAAGGTTATTTTTGACAAGTTAGGTTAAGGTATTAGTTAAGGTGTTAGACATCATGAACTAACAATCAGGGCTGTTTCTGAGCATATGGGGTCCCTTGCAAAATCCTTTAATAGACTTTAATAAATACATTTGAAAACGCCATCTTCGCATTGTAGTTTGGACTGGAAAAATGGCTATATCTGAAAACATATTTATTCTCATGTGACACAGTTATGTGATCCATTCAACCAAAACAAGAAGAGGCAGCCATATCACCCCTGCAGATCTTGACTGGTTGCCCACAAAAGCTAAGCAGGGTTTAGCCTGGCCAGTACCTGGATGGGAGACCTCCTGGGGAAAACCAAGGTTGCTGCTGGAAGAGATATTAGGGAGGCCAGTAGGGGGTGCTCACCCTAAGGTCTGTGTGGGTCCTAATGCCCCAGGATTGTGATGAGGACACTATACTGTAAAAAGGCACTGTCCTTTGGATGACGTGTTAAAGGGTAACTAAACCCCTGCTCAGAGTCTGACTCCACCCACTAGCAATGCTGGAAAAGTGGGCAGACGATATTGGGGATGAACCGAGGGTGCACCTGAGACCCGTAGTGACAGATTAATTGACAGCTGCTGTCAGACTCTAAAATGGAGAGTGACTGGAGTGATGCAAGTAGCTTTGCCATGGAGCAGTCTTTTGAAGTCAGGACTTTTCTCCCCCACCTTCACCTGAAGTGGAGGAGGGTGAATTGTCTGTGGACACAGGGCCGGAGCCATATCAATTCGAGCCGCTGGCTCAAACTGCGGTTTTAACTCCCGCATCGCGATCGGCATCCGACGATGCTAGCGAAGCAGCTGCGCAAGGGAGAATGGGGCCAGTGTCTGAATGGTAAAACATTAGCATTATGGCTATATTAGGCTAATGCTTATAGCAAATGCTAACGGAACTATCAAAAAATTAAAACCCATGCATTTAGGTTAATTTTGGTATGATGTTGTGTTAATAATTAAGCGAAAACCATTTATTTCAAGTCTCCCTCTACAATTACAAATTATTCTGTCTCAACAGGTGCACCTGTGGGCACTGCAGCCCACTTTCCCTGGTAGAGAATGTCTGTTGTAGGGAGATACCCAAGGTATAGCTATGAAATATGACAAGACCAGAGTGTTAAATCCAGTTAATAAGTACTATACACAAAACCAGGGTTCATACAGATAAATAGGTAAACAGAAATAAACAAATTAAACAAAATAAAATAAAGGTACAAAATAAAGTGTAGCAGATGACTGTGTAAATTTAAACAATTGAAAGGTTACTATGACAAAGATATCACATTCAAACAGATTTCCACCTCATGAATATGGTTGACCTGAAGAATGAAAGCTGTATCATATACTTGGATATTTATGAACAATATCACACTCATAGCCATGCAAAATGGTTCTAAAGCTTCAGCCTATCTGATAAAGATATAATTTTGTGTGAAAAGATTGCTTTATCAATAAAATGAAACACTAATTTCACATATTGTCTTTCAATATTTTAAGTTCCATTTCATAAATTTCAAGTCAAATTCAAGTTCAAGCATTTTAAGCACCTTGTACGAACCCTGAAAAAACACAACCTCCACATACCAAATATTAAATAAATCATCCTAACAAAGTAGTAATAAACAATTCTCATGTTGTAGGTAGTACACAGGTGTGACCAGATTGGTGGAGTGGGCTGTGTAACGGCACATCCAGGCTTTGAGCCTGTAGCACTAAACCCATATGTGTTACAAGCTGTATTTGGCACTTACGTACAGTTATATGGTGAGATGGAAGAGACAGTTACAAACAGGTTAGTTCCAGGAAGAAAGGTTACATTTTATATAAAAAAATAAATGTATATAAAAAAAATTGAATAATTGATTAAAAACCAATGTATCCTCCACTTCAACATACATGTGCACTACCTGTCTTTCAGCGCTTATAGACAGACACCTTGCATATCGTAATGTCGTTAGGTGGTGTTGGGGGTACCTTGGCCAACACGTTCGGGTGGTCATACCTTCTTGCGTTGTGACACGGATCAGTTTCCTGAAGAAGGACCATACAGAGGTTTCCTTCCCCCACTGCATTGAATATTTTTTTAATAATATAAAAAATAAAATAAAAATGAATTATAAAGAAGCATTTTTTAACTGGAGTTACACACTACACAAATAAAAAAAAAAAAATAAAAATCAGCTACAAAACTCAAAATGATTATGTACTGTAAGGGGTATACAGTCAAAGACCCAGAACCAGATATGAAGAATGAAGACCCGGAGTCAGAATTATAATTAATTAAAGAAAAGTTTTACTGAAGATAGTTTGCAGTTTCATCAGCAGAAGTCAGCTTCAAGACTCACACAGGAGTTCAGTAGGCCGCCCCTTACAGTTACAAAGATCACAGCAGTTATACCATCTCCAAGGTCTAAGCTTGGTCATTGCTTACAGGTTGAATGATTCTCATTGGCTAAGAAATAGATAAACACAGTAATTTTCCACACATATACAGATAGACGGACAACTCAGTCAATCTCCAATAATGCCAGTGGTTCCTTAACCTGTAACTAGGGCTGGGCGATATGGCCAAAAAATTATTTTTATATCAGTCGATATTGATAATTAATCACAATAAATGTCACATTTTTATTTCTTTCAAGTTTTAAGGCAGATGTTTGCTCCTAAGTGAAAGTTGTAGAAACCAGAAAGCGTTAATTGCGGTTTTAAACTACTCTTTGTTGTCAGAACATTTCACAAATCTCAGGTAGAACATTAATACATTTGTCATTTTTCCTTAAAATAAATATCTTAATAGAAAAATATATTTCTTAGTTTCTGCATGTGCTAATGGGGATATTGTTTCAAGTCTTGAAACAGGTTTGTGTTGCCTGACTGTGATGGCACGTATCTTCAGCACAGTTTTGTCAGGATAGAGACCAGGAGATCGGAGGTAAGTGATTCGAATACAGTTTTATTGAGGTGACAATCGTGTAAGGTGAGTATAAGGTGAATTTTCAGGTGCAGATTTAGTGAAGATCGCTTGATGCACGGAGAACAACAGGTAATCCAGATAACTTCAATCGTAGTATAATTACTCAGTCTCAGTTCGTTAATCCTTTCTCTCTTCTAGGAATGATCGGAGCAACTTGGTCAGATCTCGAACATGGGCTCTCAGGAATCGGATGGGAGATCTGGAGATGGCAGAACAATATTGCAAAGGGTTAGTATGAGTCAGGTAAGGAAACAGAATACTCAGGAGTTCAGAGTTAACAGGATTCTCAGGATACGGGAAGAAACGGTCTGTTCCTGTTGGAGGCTTGACAAAGACTGGAATCGCAGTGAGTGTTCTTATGAGCTGGTTGATGAGGTAATTGATGATGACCAGGTGTGTGTGTTTAATATTCTGGAGAGAGTGATCTTTGAGTGGTGGGCTGAAACGAGCTTGATTGATCCCTGACAAGTTTGCAGTGCAGGCTGCAATAATAATATTACATGTTTTGTCTCGAAACGCATATTTCACAGTGAGTTGACAGTAGTATTAGCTTGAGTTAGGATGCAGATTTACTAAGTTAAATTTATGTAAAAAAAATTAACAACTTCAATTTTATTTGGTAAAATGTAATATTCTGACTTAGAGTTTTATTAAAATTAACCATTGGTCATCCAGTATCATGCATTTAGATCACGAGTAAAAATTATATTGCGATAATTATCGTTATCGTTTTATCGCCCAGCCCTACCTGTAACCAGACGAACACACACACCGACATTAAAGAATACATGAAAAGAACATGTCAGTAATCACACTGGTAACTTCTATAACAAAGTAAAATCTCAGAGTGCTTTTTCTGGAATGTTGTAGATGACAGACAGGTGTGTCCAAGCTGTCAGAGTGGGTATAACCTCATGTGTTTTTAAAGAACCTCGACCTGTGTCTGCTCACTGCCTCCTCCTTGTCGGGCTGAATAAACTGAGCACACAGTTTTTCTGGTACAGCCATTTGTCCAGAGAAGTCCAGGTACGGCTGAGGGTCTTCCACTACATGGTGGAACAGCAGCTCCATTAATTTGTCAATGTAGCCTTCAGAAAGAGAATTATTATAATATATATTATATTTTTTTTCTGAGATAACTCAGACAAGTATAAGTTACCTGTGGTAGGATTGCTCTTCAGAGCTCTCACTGTAAATTCTCCATGCTTGAATTTTGGGAAAACTATTGAGTATCGCAGATCACCAGCTGCAGTGGATGCCTGTGATCTGCCTGCATTTTCATTATAATGCATTGCAGCAAGTTGTAGTCTGAAAGGGAAAAAATACATGAATCAATATTATAATGAAACGATCTCTAACATGACTTAAGATAACTATAATAAGTTACAAATGTGTTTTTACAGGTTACAAAATTGTAGTGTATTTAGTAAGCAGCACTAAATGTGTAATCCATTATCTTGTTTACCTGCACAACATTCCTCTGAAGGAGAACACCACATTTTTGGCTGAGAACTTCAGAATGAGGCTGTGGAAACACTCGATTCCAGAGGTGTGGTATTCTGGACTAATTTTGAGCATGTCTTTAAGAAGACGTGGTGACAACAAAATTGCTGTGAGTTTTTCACATGCTGCTGTGTCTAAACAAAAGATTTAAAGTTCTTAATACAACAGTTAATCACAGTGTTTTATAATTTGGATTAACTTTGACTGATGTAATGAAGATAGTTCAATATAAATCTAGAGAGTGACGCAACTACAAAATAAAATACATACAAAGCTTATCTGTACTTACTTGGTTTGAGCTAGTGTCTTGTCTGATCACCAACCAGAGGTTCGTGAAGACAAGAAGGAAACAGGGTGTTTTCGTGGCAGTGGATGTTCTGAATATGGTTTGCTACAGAGCTCCACTTGGCCACTACCTCCTCCCCAGATGTTGATGTGGTCGCAGACCAATAAAGGTGATTGACCACACTCTTTCTCCACAGCCCCATGTCCTGCAGTCCCTTACCCTTACTAAGGGCATCCATTTTTTACCAAGCCCTGAACACAAAGAATAATAAAAACAATTACTGTAATCAGTGTTCCCCACTGCACTTTATAGACCAAGGTGGTGGACTAACATTCAGTATAGGCTATATGATAAAAATAAGTTGTGATATATATTAACCTTTTTGTGGCATCTTAAAAAGTTCACTTTGTGCAATCTTCCCGTATAATTGTCTACCACTTTAACTGAAAAATGTTCTGTTAGAAATACTGGTACTGTTTTTGTTCTATTCAAAATACTAACCTTTTCCCATATGCCAAGGGTCGAAGAAGTGTCTAATGTCCTTTTTTTGCTCCCTCATAACTTCTGTACCCCTGTGTGACGATCAGTCACCAAAGACTGGACCACAACACCTCTTTCCTCAAGAAGAGACAGGCTTCTTTCAAATCCCTCCTTCTCCATTCTTTGGCTGTTTCCAACTTCATTGCTCTGCAAACACAAATACTTAGATCAATGCACAATATATAGTAATTCACATAACAAAATGTTTTCATTGTGTAGTTGTTTACCTGGACTAGTTGGATGTCTATGACCCTATTGGCTTTGAGGTCCATCATGGTGTAGCTGCCATATTTTGCTGAATGTCCTACAATTGTGTTATTTGCACAAAGCCAACGTCAACAAAGCCTGACAGCAGTCTAATATTCTATATATATATATATATATATTAGGGGTGTAACGATACATGTATTCGTATTGAACCGTTCGTTGGACTCTATATATACATACACATACATATAATTAATGAGTTATTTATTACCAGGTGAATCAGCTCTCATGTCCCCACCAAGAGTCACAGCCCCATCAGCAATGGCATTTTCAATAGCTTTATCCTGCTCGATCTTCCACTGCCAGTTTATGGTTGGGATAAGGAGCTTGGCCTGATGCTTGTGGAAGCACAGCTCAGAGATCCCCTGGATTTTGAAGGCATCCAAGAACTAAAAGAGAAAAAATACATCTTCATATAATAACCTGAGGGGTGATGTGCAAATATGACAGCGCTATGTTATTATCTCTCACCTTCGATATCTGGCAAAACGATGAGCCAGTGAACAGAACAGCTGCACAGAGCTGTAGGTTTCCCGCTGGTATATTGTTTACCATTGGCTGGCTCGACCAATCACTGGAGTACTCACAGTAAGCACAGTGCTGTTTGACACGGAGAAGTGTCCCAATGGTTGTTTGTGAAACAACCAAACTCCGAGTGCAGACAGGGCATCTTCTAAAAGCTCCAGCAGTTTATCTTCATAAACAATGTACTTAGTCACTTTGTGGGGTAATACTTCATTAAAGACTCTATGTAAAAGGAAAAGAAAGAAAACAAATTTAAATAAAAGCATAAATAATCATAATTTGGTTATGTAATGTGTATGTATCAGAAATAACTTAATGACAACAAATCAAAAGTATTTAAAAACAAGTAACGTTAATTGCTAAATTAGAACATTCAAATATAGCCTAACTGAAAAACCTAACGGGATTAAACGCATTACCTTGTACTGTTCATGGTGCTCTCACTTCCATCTTGATGGTAGCTGGAGTCATCAGTGGACACCTCACATCTTTTCCTCTTTATTGATGTAGAGGTTGCCCCGGGACAGTCTGTGAAAGGCTCCATCAGTGTGCCCGTGTCACACGACACACTCCTGTTGCTCCGGTGGCTGCACAGATTAATAAAAGATTTGTTATCAATAAGCAGCGAAAGTACCAAACAAAATTATATAATCTTAACTATATGATGAAAAACATTCAAAAGCTCCATAGTATTCAAAATCACCTTTGCTTCTCCTCATTGGCTTCATGTTAGCCTGCACACCTGCAGATCTGGAGCTGACTGGTTCAGTCTGGCACCCAATGTCTCTGGTCATAGTAGGCTAAAAAAAAAATGTGTTATGGTTTACAACTACGGTCTTATATTCAGTAATTTTAGAGATTTTAAAATGTTTATAAATACTATTAGTTAACGTTAATTAACTCACAAACTTCTGAGGTAATTTTCTCCAGGAGTATTACTATTATGTTATTATTATTCCACACACGGTCGCAAGACGACATGTACATGAATCTGATGAGTTTTATCGAGTTGATGTCAATAGCGCGCGCTCTGTAGGCATATTCATATTTTGCCGCTATGTGAAAAAATCCAGCAAAATGCGCCGGCGTGTTTGTCGACCCCAGAGGATTAACTTTAGCCTAACCATAAATTGTGATTCAAATATATATGATCACTCACCTCAAGACGCCGCTGCGGTGGTGGAGTCCATGCAGGAGGAGCAGCGTTTGGCACTGCGTCGCTTTTCAGCGCGAGCTGTTTGGAGAAGCCCATTTCCACCTCCATTGCGTTGGAGAAGCAATCCCGCGTAAAATGCAGTTTGCACACTCCTCCAGCACTCGGCGGGAACTCGCGTTCTTCCATGCCAAGGACATGCAACCACTGGCGCCTAATTTCCAAGTCTGCTGGAAAGCTATACAGTCCAGCAGTGCTGTTGCAACCAGCAACACTACACCTATGTACCATCCTGACCACTGTACTAAATACAGATAATCTACGCTAACTTGAAGCTATCCTAACTGACGCAATACTATGCTACTAACTAACTATGCTTCTAACAATACTACACTAACAAATATGCTAATTAACTACCTAGGCTACACGAAATAATCTAAATAACTATATAAATGCTATGCTAAATAGATGCTAAAATACTCTATCTTGATCGTTTTCAATACTCGCAATTCCAACTCCTGACTCGCTACAGTGGTTTTGACGAAACAAGATGGTTTTTATACTGCCATGGGCGTGGTAGCTCGTACCAAGGGCGTGGTGAGCTGGAACCTGCTTACGTCAGCTCTCACCGCTTACGTCACGAACTACCGCAAACAGCCAATATGAAAATTCAACTGCAGTAGCCACCGTTCAACCTGAAGATGGCAGCACTCAGACGTTTTTACACCATATATTGTAGAATTAAAACACTTTATACACAAATGTCAAAAATATTACTTGAATCAATGACCAGTACTAATAAAGCCCCATTCTTACAGATCATTAACTAAAAAAAGTTGGTTTAGGGTTTAGTTACCCTTTAAACTGAGGTTCTGACTCTCTGTGGTCATTAAAAATCCCAGGACACTTCTTGTGAAGTGTAGGGGTGTTACCCTGGTGTCCTGGCCAAATTCCCCCCATTGGTTCCTATCTATCATGGCCTTGTGGCTACATCACTCTACTTTCTCCTCCCCACCAATAGCTGGTGGGTGTTCTGGTGCACTATGGCTGCTGTCGAATCATCCCTATGCTATTTTGAGTGCCTAGAAAAAAAAGCGCTATATAAATGTAATGAATTAATTATGAACATCTTGGTTCATGTTAAATTATAAAAATGAAATTGTTTATTGTTAGTTTATGATAGTTCAGTGCATTAAGTAATGTTAACATACAACTTTTTATTTTTTTAAATGCATTAGCATGTTGAAATGAACATTTAAAGTTGATTAATAAGAGCTGATCAAGAATTGTTCATTGTTTGATTCATGTACTGTGACAGTGCTGGCAAGGATGAAGAGACGATGGCGAAATGGGAACCTAAGTGCAGTTTATTTTTCCAAACGTGATAACAAGTAACCCTAATATAAATGTGAACTAAACAAAACATTAACAAGAACAATGAACATAAACATGACTATGACAAAACAACAGTGTTACATTAGCAATACTCGACATTGGACAATGGCAACATGAGGGCTTAAATACATGGACAAGGGGGAACATAAACCAATGATCAAACAGAAAACTAAACAAGATAACAGGACTAATAACCATAAACCAATGACAAACTAGAACTAATAACAAAGTAATCAAACAATGAACCAATGAAAACAAGACACATGAACATGGAGGGAAACAGGATGATCACATGACAAGGAATCAAGAACAAAACATGGCATGGAACATGAACAAACCTTTAAAAATAAAGGACATAAACAAAGCATGAACAAAAACACATCTAGATGATACATGTACTAGTTAATTAATGTTAACAAATACAAACTTTTGGTAAAGTATTACCAATATTATTTATTCTACTGAATTTTACATATTAATGAATGACATTTGCTGAAATTCCACTTCAGCACAGCACTGTCATGTCTTGCTCAAAATGTGCATTAAAGATAATTTTCTCCTAAATGGAATTTGTGTCTTCATTTACTCACCCTCATTCGTTTCAAACCCATGTTACTTTCACCCATCTTTATAACTCAAAAGGAGATATTATGAACACCTCTCTTTTCCATACAATTAAAGTAAACAGGAACTGCAGCTGTCAAGCTTGAAAAATGACAAGAAGGAATTCATTTGACTTGTGAGTGAAATTCCAAGTTTCATGCAGCCATAAAATATCTTTGTGTGAGTGAAAGACAGAAATTGAATAACTGAAAATGATTCAAATTGCTCTCAAATCTTCATAACATTAAACATGATTGGTTCTCGCATATTTTGTCACTGACGTCAAATATGATAACAAAATGTAAATCTTTGTGAGAACAATTCCTTTAAATAATAATGAAAAGGCTGCTAGAGATTACTCTGCATTTATAATGTATTTGTGTATAAGCACATGACGTCTTGAAGTAGTGATGTAGCCCTGATTAAACAAGATCTTCATCTGACATCACATCTGCTGCATTAATCTGTCTGCATTTAGTTGTGTGAAGCTACACTTCTGTGGTGTCTCATGTCAATTGTCACAATGTGTACTCATCAGCGTTCAGCATCACGAGTGTGTGACTCAGGACTCTGACAAACACACAGTGATGCACATACACCTCTCTCTATACACCACAGGCACACAGTATGCTACTTGTTTACAGAAGAGCTATATGTCCCCATGAGCAACAATCATCCAAATATTGACAGGTAGACAGGGACCGGCTCATGTCTGCTGTTATATTTTTTGCCAATCATCTTCCGCAGCAGCTGTACTGGCAATTTGATTACCGGTAGGTAAATTCCCAAGTGATGGTCTTGACTTTTGAAAAGAAGGAGATTGATATTCAAACCAATTTTTGACAGAAGCCCACAAGATCAACTCCTGCAATACATGTATATACATATGTATAGAAGGCTGTCTCAATTGCTTCTGTCTCTTCATGTAATCCCAGACTCCTATTGGAAGACTCGATGTTCAGTGAATGGCTCTGTGGGGACAATGCTCTCTGGGCTCCCTGTTCTGCTATTCTATTCTATTTGCAAAATAAATGTTCGGGAGTCTAAAATTTATATTTCCTATTTACACACTAAAGCTGAAAATATAAATAACCATCTTAAGACAAATATATATATATATGAATTTGCCTGGGGTTATTTGAGAGAGTTTGGGATCAAATAATCCTTTAGCTTCTGAGGGTGCTGTATGATTCGAGTGAGATGCGGATTAAAGACTCTGAGATCTCAACAAAGACATGATGCAATTCTTTTGGGAAAAGTGTCAAGCTTGGTTGATAGAAAGTGTGTGTGAGGGAGATAGGCTATGCTCGGAATGGCAAACTAACATGCTCCTCTTATTATGGCTGCAGTGTACAGAATGAAAACCGCATCCATCCCTGCTGAAAATAAAATAATAGGTTAAACCAGCCTAACTTTGCAAAACTAAGCTGGTCTTCCAGCTGGGTCAGGCTGGTCTGGTTTGGTGGTTTTAGATGGTTTAGGGAATTTGTCATCAGCCTGGGGATTGAAGCTAGACAAAGCCAGCCTGAAATCTGTCAAGATGAACATTTCATTTCAAATTTATGGGCATTATAAAGAGCTGGTCCTCCCTTTGTTGCTATAACATGTTCCACTCTGGTTCTTCTGGTTCGGCTTTCCACTGGATTCTGCATTCCAATTGATCAAAAAGGTCAGTATGGCAAGCTGAATTGACTTTTAATCATGTGTCATTAATGTTTTTGCTAGTGCAAATGTGAATAACACTGTTGATTTAACACTTTTATTTAGTGTGATTACATATAAAAAATATTATGTGTTATAAATAATAATGCCATTTTCATGCCCCAATCCGTATGCAAATTCTGTAATAAGGAACTGTCCTATCATTGGACCAATTCAAGCTTGATGCATCACCTTGATGTGGCAGTAGGGATCAGTCAGCACTCCAGCTATACAGGCAATCCGTGGTGGGTAGTAAAGCACTACATTTACTAAATTTACTTGAGTAGATATTTGGAAAAAAAATTATTTTAGAGTAGTTTTACAAGTGGGTACTTTTTACTCAAGTAAATTTCTAATGATTTTTTTACATTTACTTCATTATAATGGGTGGCATTCCTGTCGTTACATTACTGGGTTTTATATTGATTAATGCATAATTTATTGAGAGATTATTGAATGGGACTTTTACGACAGCAGAGGTTCACACAGCTGCGTGCGCGCGCTGTCACAGATTGTCACTCAAGCGAGTCTATCACTGCTGCAGCATCATGCTCTTAAAACAAAGTGAAACACTTTCTTACATCAGCACAGTGAAGTCATGCAATTATTTAATTTAAAACCAAGACAAGTGGATATTTGAAGATTAAAATTGCAGCTCCAATTTATGGCAGCACTCTGAGGTAAGTTGTGGCTCTAATGATAATGCAGTCATGGTGATGGTCATTTTCAGGGCTTCTCTAACTGGGCTCTTATGACATCAGTTTTAAAGTGTAAATTTCCATGTCCCGCATGTCCTGAGCAGTATTTACGCACGCTCTCACAGGGATACTGGAAAATATTGCAGCTAAATCGGGCTGATTAACTGACTAAATCAACTTAAACGTCCAAGTTAAATGTACATGCCTTTTGCTCTGCCATTCATGTCATCAACAACTGGAGCGTGAACAAACAGCATTTCTGTGCGTGCACAGCGAGGTGCGCGGGGTGCGTGTGGGAGATGTGTCCTCTGCTTTTGGGTCCTTGAATAACGTATAACATGCGAGTAAGGGCAGCCGGTGGACTTTCTGGTGCCCTCCTAGGGTAAGATAGTGCCCCCCCTAGCAAGTTGGTGCTCTACGCAGACTGCATAGTGTGCTTATAGGGAGCTGCGGTACTGATAGCTAGAAATGGATAATAAAAATATGTGGAAGCACTGAAGAGATGGAAATGAGCTCTGCGAAAGCTGAAAAACACTGGAGGGATCGTTACAGCGTTAGAGCAGGGTCACCCCAGATGGAGGTGTGAATCCTAGCTGCCCGGACTGACCTTAAGTCTCACTCCAGGCTTGGTGAGTTCGACGGATGGGCCAATGCAGCGAACCCTGAGGGAAGGGGCACTGTGGCCACTTTAACATGCGAGCCCAACCTGCGATCAATCAGGGGCTCTCGCTGCATTCGTAATGGAGAGTCCTCCAAGCCTAGAACGGGAGAGCCCATGATACAAATAAACGCGAATAGCTCACTCAGCGTTCGGAACGGGAGAACCTTCGCTGCAGATTGAACTGGAGAGCCCTTGATGGATTGCGCCAGAGGAGGCGTGAATCCTAGCCACTAAGGCAGATCGCTCCAAGTGTAGGCGTGAATCCTAGGTGCTCGGAACGACCTCAGACTCTACTCCTGACAATGGGGGCCCTCACCGCATCCAAACGGGGGAGTCCTTGCTGCACTTCGAACGGGGAAGCCTACGGTACAAATAAATGTGAGTTATCTCGCACTGCATTCGAGCAGGAGAACCCCCACTGCGATTTGAATGGGAAATCCCTTGAGTGCTTAAGGCGGGCCCATCCTGTGTTGTGGGATGGGGGGCTTCCGAACTGGTCAGGCTGGACCCCTGCTGCGTTCGATCGGTGGAACCGGCCTATTGGAAAGACAAGGATGAAGCAAGCATGCCCCTGACCCTGAATGTGACCATTTGTGATTAGTTGATTAGGGCTCGTTGTGCTTTCCTGATATGAAGATGGTTGGTGCGGATGTAGCCGAGACATGCGTCGGATAACCAGCGGCCCAGTAATTGTATCTGGTGTTCGGGCAGGCCTTTGTGGGCTGCTGTGGTTTCGGTGCCGATGCAAAAGGAATGGCTGAAGTATAGTTTAGAATGTTAAAATGTTTATGCTGAATTTACTGAGCTCGCTCAAAGCTGCAAGCAGCTAGATCCGCAAGTGCGGGCCTGCATGGCATACAATGGTAGGAGGAATGGGACTCACGTGGCGTTTAACAGGAAGAGCCCATGTTTTCGTGTGTACATTTTACACTGCAAATAAGCAAGAACTAACTCGAATAGGCTACATAAATGTTGTACGAATGGGCTGAGCATGGCATTTGACATGAGGGCGTAAAGTAGGCTATGTTCGAATTAAATTGAATGACGCGGAGATGCAGGTGGGTGGTGGTTTGTTTGGTATAATATGAGTTATAGAGCCATGAAGGCTGAGACGCATGGCCTGAAAGACGTGCCGTGGTTGTGGCACGTGAATGTTGCGGTGTAGTAGAAGTTTGTCATATGGCCCTAAAGATGCCATGGTTACAGTGCTTTAACAGCATATTTGCACTGTTTGCAGTGCAGTAGGAGGTTTGGTAGCACAACCCCAAAGACTCCACAGTTTACTTTTATGCTGCCTTTGTGCTTTTTGGAGCATCAGAATTTTGGCAACCATTCACTTGCATTGTACTGACCTCCCGAGCTGAAATATTCTTCTAAAAATCATCATTTGTTTTCTGCAGAAGAAAGAAGTCATACATATCTGGGATGGCATGAGGGTGAGTAAATGATGAGATAATCTTATTTTTTGGGTGCCTTTTTGGCTTTCTGATAGGACTGTAAAATTTGTCTTGATGTTGCCACCGGTTCCGACCCAAAAGTGAATCATCATGGCCCTGTTCAAGCTGATAACCGGCACCAAGTAGTGGCGGAAACTTTCTGTCTCAGTATAAGGACCATCAATCGATGTGTATATGCGGTGTGCACAGCTATTAAAGAAAAAAATATATTATGCAGTGTTATATCAGGGTTTACATATGATACATTCCTGATATTCAATATTTTGAACAATCATCTAATCAAAAGCATCGCCATCACAACTGCATTACGTCCCGCATATTTCTCCAGCAACTTTTAACAACCAACTGAACTTGATTATCATCTAATTTAAATGATTGCCAATCCGAGGTAAAGAGGGTTAGATTTAAAATATTTAAACGTTTTAAAATGTTCAAAAGCTCATTTTCTGAAAGTGAACTCAGCATTGGAAAAATAGTTCTGATAGTTTATAGTCTTGAAAAAAGTGCAGAACATTCTGAGAACGTCATTCAGCTGATATTTATTTGTCTACAGAACAGGGTAAATATAATTTAAGTTTGAGAAAAGAAAAGGCATATATAGGTCTAAAATATTTTTTTCGTTTGTTAATTTATTTTTGAATTTAATGCGTTTTTCGTTTGGTAATTTATTTAATTTAATTCCGGGGATTTTGCCGGCATTTTTAAAAAAAATCAAAGGAGTGGTGGTGGCGTAGTGGGCTAAAGCACTGAACTGGTAAGCAGAAGGTTGCTGGTTCGATCCCACAGCCACCACCTTTGTGTCCTTGAGCAAGGCACTTAACTCCAAGTTGCTCCGGGGGATTGTCCCTGTAATAAGTGCACTGTAAGTCGCTTTGGATAAAAGCGTCTGCCAAATGCATAAATGTAAATGTAAAAAGTAGACTAAACAATCATTTTATAGAATTGGGCTGTAAGTGTTCCAAAAAAAAAACACAAAAAAAAAAAAGCACGCAGAAGCTTTTTACCTAGTATTATGTATTTATTCTTAATTTAAGACATCTTTATGCACAGAAATTCTATGTTTTTTGTACTGTGGGCTAATTCCATGACTGCCGTCTATTATTTTGAGTGGTGTGGAAAAGAAAATTTAATAAATAAACGGATGGATACTCCGAACAAATTAATCGCAAACAGTGGCCATTCATTTGTTCAATGTGCATGAAATATTTGTGTTGGCACTCCTGGAAGTGTCACGTTTGCAGATCAGCTATATATGCTGTAAAGATCAATCCATAATCATGTACAATAAATTGGCTTTCAATACTGTCGTCATGATTAACATAGACTAACGATTGGGGCAAACTCTGTCATGTGACACTACATGTTTGTGTTAAAGCCAATTTTATTGACAAAAAGTGTTTCCAAACCATTTTTTCGAGACATTTGATGTATCGACATAGAATGGTAACATATGTAATGTCAAAAAATAAATAAATACATGTGAGAGACACTTACACAGTATATCTTAACACATATACACTACTCTTACACTTTAGTTTAGAACAGTACAAACACAAGTGGAGTGAAACACACACAGTGAAGCGTCCGAGTGCTGATGCTGTCAGGCCATCAGTGCTCATGGAATGTCTCGTCCAATCAGATTCAAAGACCGGAACTATATATACAGTATCTCACAAAAGTGAGTACACCCCTCACATTTTTGTAAATATTTGATTATATCTTTTCATGTGCCAACACTGAAGAAATGACACTTTGCTACAATGTAAAGTAGTCAGTGTACAGCTTTTATAACAGTGTAAATTTGCTGTCCCCTCAAAATAACTCAACACTTTAGTTTAGAACAGTACAAACACAAGTGGAGTGAAACACACACAGTGAAGCGTCCGAGTGCTGATGCTGTCAGGCCATCAGTGCTCATGGAATGTCTCGTCCAATCAGATTCAAAGACCGGAACTATATATACAGTATCTCACAAAAGTGAGTACACCCCTCACATTTTTGTAAATATTTGATTATATCTTTTCATGTGCCAACACTGAAGAAATGACACTTTGCTACAATGTAAAGTAGTGAGTGTACAGCTTGTATAACAGTGTAAATTTGCTGTCCCCTCAAAATAGCTCAACACACAGCCATTAATGTCTAAACCACTGGCAACAAAAGTGAGTACACCCCTAAGTGAAAATGTCCAAATTGGGCCCAAAGTGTCAATATTTTGTGTGACCACCATTATTGTATATTATTATATCCAGCACTGCTTTAACCCTCTTGGGCATGGAGTTCACCAGAGCTTCACAGGTTGCCACTGGAGTCCTCTTCCACTCCTCCATGACGACATAACGGAGCTGGTGGATGTTAGAGACCTTGTGCCTATAGATTGAGTAACTACTGATATTAAAAAAAACACTTTCAGTATTTTATTTTTCTTTCTTAAAAAATCATAATTTGAACTAGTAAAATTGAAATGCTGATATCTGTAATTCAAATTCTATGTACAGGCCAGTCATGTTCTTCAGACTTCGCTTTGGGCAAAAAGGCATGGTTATGCTGGAACAGCAAAGGTTTTCACCATTTCACTAAAATGTTTTGCAAGGAGATATTATTCAGTATGAAGCAAGTTTAATTCTGAACATAGCCAATGAGAAAGTGAAGGGGCAGAGAGAGAGAGAAAAAGAATAAACTATCAGACCTAACAACACGCTGTGGAAATGCATGTGCCTCTATGTCGACAGTAAAAGAGAAAGAGAGAGAGAAAGAGACATAGAGATGGAGGAAATTGATTTTCTTCAACAGACATTATGATGAGTTCATGCCGGCACAGCTCAGCTCTTTCTACATACTCTGTGGTATTTGGCCTGGACTGTGAAATGGATCATGTTCTTCCTGACTCTAATCACCCTCTGCCTTTTAAGACTCAGATGAGATTTTCATAGTAGAGACATCGCTCATGTTGGTTTGCTCTGCGTTCGGCCAGATCCATCTGAAATGCAACCTGCTGAATGTTTAATTCGAGTGAATATTTGGGATCTCTCCTTGGTGGATTAGTTCACCCAAAAATTAAAAATCCGTCATCATTAACTCCCACTTATACCATTCCAAAGATGCATGACTTTCTTTCTTCCATAAAATACAAAAGGAGATATTAGGCAGAATGTTTCTCTCTTTTCCAAAATGTAACAAATGGCTGTCAAGCTCCAAAAAGACACCACAGAACAACCATAAATGACCTCGTATGACTCATGCACTATATTTCAAGTCTTCTGAAGTAATATGAATGCTTTTGGGACAGACTGAAATGTATATTATAGCATTCCCCTCATATGCAGGAAGTTACTTTTTGCATTCCGTTCAGTTACGAATCACGCAAATCCCAACAGAGCCTGGTGACACTGACATCAAATATTATGATTTTGATGCGTTACAAATGCGTTACATACGTGGAAATATAGCCTTCCAAGTAGGGTATTCCTCCCTATTTTGCAGTAACTGGTACACAAGAGCCTTTCACAATAGAAACTGCAATGTTCTACGCCATTTTGAACAGTATTTCTTCTCCAATGTGGAAACTCCGGTAAGAGGTAAGCCTTCAGTTCTGTAATCAATAAATCTCTTGTATCTTTCAACCAGGGCTGGACTAGTAATCTGGCATGCTGGTCATTTTCCCGGTGGGCCGACCCACTTTGGGGCCGATCAGGGGCGGACTGGCCATCGGGAGAACCAAGCGTGCCGGTGGGTCGTCCACGAAACATGCTGAATGGGCCGCGATAAGCTAAAATGAGCTGGCGAGTTATGCAGAACGGACCACAAAACGGCGCCATGATATGCAGAAAAGGACTTTGGCTTAAAACATTATTTCACAATCAACAATCAAGATCTATATTATGATATTTTTTTTATTTTTTTAATAATAATAAAATATGTTGGACCTACAAAACAACCCAGACATTTTAGTTTCAAAGCATACATATTTTATTAGGCATTGGGTACAATGAACTTCAGGAAGCAACATGTCGATTTCCAGTATGATTATCTTATATTGCTAGGTGATTGCTTACTAGGCCAAGTTCAAAGAGCCCACCTCCAAATCTCTATGATTTCCTAGTCCCTACATGGCTTGGGTCACTCGTTTTACTGTAAATCTGTGGGATTTGTTCACCCATTCAATTGTCGGCTAGGCATAACATCAGATTGAGAGAGAGAGAGAGAGAGAAAAGATAGATCAATCACATTGAAGAAACAGGGGACTCCGTAGGTTTGCCTGCATAGCCAATATCAGCATTTTTTCATCTGAAGATTACACACAGTTGGATATTTAAATATCCATTTGTTCTGTTAAACAGAGCAAATTCAGATGTGATGAAAGAGTCTGTGCTTTGAACACATTTCCCATTTCTGTTGTAGATTCATAGTCGTGGTCCGCATGAGAATTTATTTCCCATTCCTGGGATAAAATAACATGAGATGTAGCACTGTACTTGGATGAAATCAAAGTGACATTTCAAAAGCAAACGGAATCCAGCACACTTTGATGTGAAGGGTGCCATCAATAAAAAAGCCTCAATATCTCCCTGTCTCTAAATAAACCAAATATAACCTCAGTTTCTCAGAGAAAAGAGGAAAACAAATCCACATTCTTTCTACTTAAAGGAGGACAGAATATGTGACATAGCTTCCTCAGAGGGACATGTGGTCTCATTGATTGCTGTAACTGTTCAAGTCACTGACTTTGTGGTTTGAATCAAATATTGATGTCTGCACACAACAAGTCATGACCTGTATCTAGTCGACTAACCAGACAGAGTGAGTTGTCCATTGCATAATCTCCCTGCAGTCTGCCTTTAAATCATTCATTAGAGGGTTTGGCAAAGGCAAGATTCAAGTCAAGTCAAGTCAATTTTATTTGTATAGCGCCTTTCATAACACACATCGTTTCAAAGCAGCTTTACAGAATATCAGCATTAACAGATGATAAAACTGTAATGTCTATAAAGTCGATTAATCATCATTGTGTAATTTAGATAAAATACGATTTTTAATAGTGTTTAAAAATAATTAAATGATAATTGTATTAATAACCCCAGTGAGCAAGCTGTAGGCTGACTGTGGCAAGGAACATAAAACTCCATAAGATGTAGATTAATGGAGAAAAATAACCTTGGGAGAAACCAGACTCACTGTGGGGGCCAGTTCCCCTCTGGCTAACATTATGAATGTAATGTAAATATTAATTATGTAGGTAAAATCATGGTTTAAAATTATTAAACTAAGTGTTAAGGGTCAGTGATTAAACATTGATTGTGTTTGAACTGTAAGATTAATGACCAAAGGCTTTGAACTCCATCTTGATGAATTGCAGAAGTTCACATAGATGCAATTGTCCTTGTTAATTGGCTGATGAAGGCTTTTGTTGGCAATAGTTAGTCTAAGCATTTCATTTCAAGATCGTAGTCCTTAAATAGACCGAGGTGATGCAGGTTGGAGTTGGCATCATTTCATCCTCTGAAGTCCGTCATAATAGATTGAAGTGATGTTTGGCTGGCACCGGCTGCATTTAGTCATCATCATTCTGCGACATGTAGCAGTGGAGTCCGACATGAAGCAGGAATGGTGCTGGATCCAGCCGGTTCTGGTGACCTCAGGATAGGAGTCCCGAGGTTGAGACAGGGAAACAAATAAAAAGATGTAAGCATAGATGCCATTGAATTTATTGCAGAGTTAGAGATCATGCTCAATATTTCTGGTTTCTCTGGTTCCGGCAGACCCAACTAAAGCAGCCTAATTGTGGGTTGGAGGATAAATTAGGTGTATGCCTGGCTAAATAGATGAGTCTTTAGTCTAGACTTAAACTGAGAGAGTGTGTGTCTGCATCTCGAACAGTGTTTGGGAGACTATTCCATAGTTTAGGAGCCAAATATGAAAAGGATCTTCCTCCTTTAGTGGATTTTGATATTCTAGGAACTATTAATAGGCCAGAATTTTGCGATCTTAATGAACGTGGTAGAAGATCACTTAAGTACTGCGGAGCTAGACCATTCAAAGCTTTGTACGTAGTTAACAGAATTTTAAAATCAATACGGAATTTAACAGGTAGCCAATGTAACAATGATAAAATGGGACTAATATGATCATATTTCTTGGTTCTCGTCAGCACTTTGGCTGCTGCATTTTGAACCAATTGAAGTTTATTTATTGATCTTGCTGGACATCCTCCCAGTAATGCATTACAATAATCTAGTCTTGAGGTCATGAACGCATGAATTAGTTTTTCGGCATCAGCAACCGAGAGCATATGCCTTAATTTAGCAATATTTCTTAGGTGGAAGAATACTGTTCTACAAACATTTGTAATTTGATTTTCAAAGGACAGATTGGTATCAAATATAACACCTAAGTTCTTCGCTGTTGAAGATGATGTAACAGTACATCCATCTAGAGTCAAATTATATTTTAGTGGCTTATTTTTAGAGTTTTTGGTCCAATAATTAGAACCTCTGTTTTGTCAGAATTGAGTAGAAGGAAATTTCTGGCCATCCAATCTTTTATTTCATTGATACACTCTGCTAATTTTGAGAATTGTGAAATCTCATCTGGTTTTGAAGAAATATAAAGTTGTGTATCGTCAGCATAGCAGTGGAAACTTATTCCACGATTCCTGATAATATCTCCCAGGGGAAGCATATACATGGAGAAAAGCAGAGGCCCTTAAACTGATCCCTGTGGCACTCCATATTTTACTTTTGTTTGGTTTGACAATTCCTCATTTACATAGACAAAGTGGTAGCGGTCTGCTAAATATGACCTAAACCATGCTAATGCCACTCCAAAAATTCCAACATAATTCTCCAGCCTATTCAAGAGAATGTTGTGATCTATCTTGTCGAATGCAGCACTAAGATCTAAAAGCACTAGAAGAGAAATGCAGCCGCGATCAGATGATAAGAGCAAGTCATTTGTAACTCTGATAAGTGCAGTCTCTGTACTGTGATGAGGCCTAAATCCTGATTGAAATTCTTCATATATACTATTTCTCTGTAGAAATGAACATATTTGGGAGGATACTACATTTTCTAGTATTTTTGACATAAACGGGAGATTTGAAATCGGTCTATAATTAGCAAGTTCTCCAGGATCAAGTTGTGGCTTCTTAATTAGCGGTTTGATAATTGCCATTTTAAAGTTTCTTGGGACATGTCCTAAACATAGTGAGGAGTTAATGATATTAAGAAGAGGTTCTGATGTTACAGGAGATACCTCTTTTAAGAGCTTAGTTGGTATAGGATCTAACAAACAAGTTGTGGCTTTTGATGTTTCGATAAGTTTTGTTAGCTCTTCATGACCTATGATAGCGAAGGATTGAAGTTGCACATGAGGGAAATTATTCGACACTGTTTTCTGAGGTGCTATGACAGATGATTGCATAATTCCAATTTTATTTCTGATTATTTCAATTTTATCTGTAAAGAAATTCATGAAGTCATTACTCTTGTGCTGTGACGTAATATCTGGTTCGGTTGAGGCTTTATTCCCAACCAATTTAGCCACAGTACTGAATAAACATCTAGGATTGTTGTGGTTATTTTCTATGAGTTTACTAAAATATGCTGACTTGGCAGCTTTGAGTGCGTGTTTGTAGCTACAGACACTATCCTTCCATGCACCCTGAAATACTTCTAATTTTGTATTTTTCCACATGCGCTCCATTTTCCGAGCTGCTCTCTTGAGAGCATGAGTGTGATCATTGTACCATGGTGCAGGGCTTATTTCTTTAATTTTCTTTAATCGAAGTGGGGCGACAACATCAAGGGTGCTAGAGAAGACTGCATTTAAATTTTTTGTTATTTCATCAAGTTCTTCTGGGCTTTGGGGTTTATTGAGTATATGAGATAGATCTGGAAGAGTATTAGTGAAGCTATCTTTAGTGGTCGAAAGAATAGTTCTACCTGAAGGATAGCGTGGCGTAGATTGAGTAACATTAGCTGATTGCAGCATGCAAGAGACGAGGTAATGATCCGAGATGTCATCGCTCTGCTGCAGAATTTCTATATTATCAACATCAACTCCATATGAAAGAATTAAATCTAGCGTATGATTATGGCGATGAGTTGGTCCTGTTACATTTTGTCTGACTCCAAGAGAGTTGAGAATATCGATAAATGCTAATCCCAATGTATCATTTTCATTATCTATGTGAATGTTGAAGTCACCAACAATTGAGGCTCTATCTACAGTAACTACAAGATCTGATAAAAAATTGGCAAATTCACTAAGGAAATCTGAATAAGGCCCGGGTGATCTATACACTGT
Source organism: Xyrauchen texanus (assembly GCF_025860055.1). NCBI lineage: Eukaryota > Metazoa > Chordata > Actinopteri > Cypriniformes > Catostomidae > Xyrauchen > Xyrauchen texanus. The sequence goes on from NC_068283.1 coordinate 8,269,907, forward strand.
AGCAAGGGTAAAGGACGACAGAGATTTTTTATTTATATTTGTATTTGATGGTGTCACATTAAGCATTATTAGTTCAAAAGACTTACATTTATATCCTGTCCTCTGAGTAACACCGAAAACTTCACTGTAAATTGTACCAACACCTCCTCCTCGACCCTTCAGACGAGGCTCATTTTTATAACAATAACCTGGGGGAGTAGATTCATTTAAACTAATATATTCATCAGGTTTAAGCCAGGTTTCAGTCAAACAGAGCGCATCCAATCTATGATCTGTAATCATTTCATTGACAATTAGTGCTTTGGTAGAAAGAGATCTAATGTTTAGTAGCCCTATTTTTATATGATGTGTATTTTTAATTTGTTTGTTTTGTTCAAGTTTGACCATAATCAAATTTTTTCTAAATGATTTAGTGAGGGTATTGTGTTTCGTAGTTCGTGGAACAGACACAGTCTCTATGAGATATCTAGGTGATACAGTCCCTATGTGTTGTAGTTTATGTGAACTGTGTGACATCTCAAGGCAGCTAGCAAACGTTCGGATTAACCAGTTTGTCTGCTTCCTGACCTGGGCCCCATTTAGTCAATTAATATCATTATTAAGGTCTACCCCAAAAACTTTTCCAATTGTCTATAAATCCTATTTTATTCTGCAGACACCACTCAGACATCCAGCCATTCAGTGACACTAATCTACTATAAACCTCGTCACCACGACGAGCAGGGAGGGGAGAAGATTCACTTATTATTGCTCAAACCTAAGGCTATAGATTTGAACAATCCCCTAACCTTCAGTAATAAACACTGACGTAATTCTTCCCACACTGTTTGTGCTATGGACAAGAATGATCATGCAAATCATGCAGCATTTTGAAGAGAAAAGCACAATAAATGTTTTAAGCAATCAGATTTTATGCATAGCCAGTAATTAAATGGGTCAAAAAATCCCATAGATTTACAGTTAAGAGTGACCCAAGCCATGTAGGAACTAGGAAATCAGAGATTTGGAGATGGGCTCTTTGAAGTCGGCCCAGTAAGCAATCACCTAGCAATATAAGATGATCATACTGGAAATCAACATGTTGCTTCCTAAAGTTCATGTACCCATATTTGAACACATTACTATCTGATAATATGTCCACGATTGATGGAGAATGGCCATTGATGGATAAAATAATTTTACATTTGCCTTTGTATGGTGGAATTTAAATAATCACAGAAGTTCAGGTGTATTATTAACTATGAGCGAAACACACCATAAAATCGCATATTTAACGTGCAATCCAAATTAATCGCTGAACCCAACTGTTAAAGCCTATGCTTTTATTTTCTTTCCTTATTAGAAACTGAATGCATTAACTAAACAGATATGACTTGCACTTCAAAATTTTAAAATATTACAGCCGTATTGTAACAAGGTTTAAAATGGGCAAGGTGGAGGCGGGAACCGGATGAAGCATCAATGTAATATTTTAATGAACACTTCGACAAAAAGAAACAAAACACAAACACACACAAACACAGCAGCTGCATGTGTCTCTCTCTCTCCCGAACTGCCACATCCATCTCGGCCTTATCCCTCTCCTCGGCTGATTAGCCTGATTGGGGGCCAGCCGTGCGGACTAATGGCCCGGTCCCACCCTCCTCCTCGTCACACTCCTCCCTACTTTGCCTCAGGCTGGTGAACCCCCAGGCATGACGTACACCCCACCCATTGCCCTTCTGGCTGTGCCTTTCCCTGCCTTTTGAGACCTGGGTGGGAGACAAGGTGAGGGAAAAGTGGAGAGGGATAGGGCAAGGTGGAGCGATAGTGAGAGAGAGAGAGATAGAAAAATAATTGCTCACCAGTTCCTCTGCACGCCGTCGCCTGGTCCTCGACCTCTCCTCCACACTCTGGTGGATGACAGCCGCGCCTTCCTAGGCAGAATGGAGTGAGTTCTCTGACCCCTGGCGAATGGAATGCCCCTCTGCATTCTGGTGGCCGGTAGCGACCCCCTCCACCCCTGGCAGCAGCTCCACCACGCCAGGCAGCAATCTGACCTGGCTGTTCACACTGAAGAAGACTCATTGGAAAAAATCAGATAGAGTTTATGGTTCAGTATTTAACAGTATGTATGTTTTCAAATAGGCTCTTGTCATATCACTAGTGCTATGTATATGGATGCCAGATCCTACCCAGGTTGAGGGTGATAAAGGTAATTATGACTTTAAAGAGCTGGCCTAGTCTGTTGTGTTTGGTCAACTGTGAAGTGTGTGTGTTGGAAATGTGATACCTTAATTATTATGGTAATTACCATAACTGAGTCTCAGCTCCCAAGTCTTCCTTAGCAGCTGTAAAAACTACTGTAACTATGGTAACAGTGTGAAACTAACAAAGCTTCAAGTAAAAGAAATGCAGTGCGTCTAAGTTAGTCATCTTTTGCTGGAATGTGATATGAATGCGGAACAGAGGCTTAATCCCGGTTGGACATTACCGGTGGTATTAGAGAGTTAATGAGCAAGTTATTCAAAGACTACTGATAGCGGCCATAACATTACCGCTTGTAATTATACAATTATATAAGACTCTTGAGAACAACCTGTTACACAGTTTTTGGTAAAAGCCTGGCAACCACTGAATAGTAAACCTTTACCAAAACAATAACATTACATAACAGGTTAGCCGAGAAACTACCGTGGATTGCAGATGTAAAATTACCATTTGTAAAAAAGAAATCCCTCTCCCCACTTGATCATTATTCATGATAGTAAGAATGACAAACAATCAACATAATTCTACAAACGTTTTGGTAAATGTGGGACCACAGCTGATTAGCAAAACTATTTCAACACAATAACATTAGCTAGCAGGTTAGCAGAGGCCTACAGTAAAGCACTGGGTGTACATCGTAGCTACATCACAAAACTCAGAATTTGAACTCTCAGTAGCAGATAAATCCACAACTAATCAAACATATTTACAGGTTGTGATCCTGAAGCAGCAGATTGTCCTAACAAAGTGGGATCTGCACCATCTTTCAAGAGTGACCTTCTTGAAAATACGGCATTGTTTGTGGTTGTACTGCTAAACAATTCAATATATTTTAACTACTGATCTTTCAATTTGTCTGGCTTTGGAAGTCCAAACAAAGAGGTTTTGCTTTCGCAGTGAATGTTTGTTTGAGGGCGGGCCAAAGTAGCCTTTAGGCAGACATTATGCAAATGTGTTACATAGTGAAATAGATACTTTATGGAAGAAATGGCTGGACTACAAACCAGCTGTTTCTTGTAGTTCTTGAGCAGTGTTTTCTGTGGGAGAGTATAACTCCCTTTTGCGTGGACATTGTACTTTGTAACATAGACCATTTACATGTACAAAGAGCTATGTTACACACTAAATGAAAGGTAAAATCCCAAAAAGCATAATAGGGCCTCTTTACATATATATATATATACACTTACCAAGCACTATATGAGGAACACTATGGTTCTAATAAAACGCCTGACATGGTCTTCTGCTGGTAGCCCATCTGCCTTAGGGTTCAACAGGTTGTGCATTCTGAGATGCTATTCTGCTCAGCTTGGAACAGTCTGGCCATTCTCGGTTGACCTCTCTTATCAACAGGAAACTCTAGAGAATGTTGTGTGTGAAGTCCCAGGAGATCAGCAGTTACAGAAATACTCAAACCAGCCCGTCTACCACCAACTATCATGCCACAGTCCAAATCACAGAGATCACATTTTTCCCCCATTCTGACGGTTGATGTGAACATTAACTGAAGCTCCTGACCTGTGTATACATGATTGTATGCACTGCATTGCTGCCACATGATTGGCTGAATAAGTAGTTGTACATGTGTACCTAATAAAGTGGATGGTGAGTGTATATAAATTATCTCGCAACTGTGACTTTATTTCTCATGATTGTGACTTTACGTACAGTATGTCTCACCATTGCCATTTCAAATTACAATTTCAAGAAATAACGACCATAATTCATCATTCTTGTCTGTCTTACAAGAGATCTTTCCCTGTCTGCCTCTGTTACTGCATGATAATCGCTCAGCCCTGTGACTCCACATTGCACACCACATGTTTTCAAGCCTGTCTTCATGATAACTGCTATACACATATATTTTTTTAAAGTGTGACCTTAAGCTTCATCACACGCCTGTGTTCTGGCCTGGCCACACTCTGACAATGACCCCAACAGCTTGTTGTTATACAATGTTGGTCGTGATATTGAGTAACATGGACGCTGTCGTCCCACACAACACATGTCTGGGCGTCAGTTACTGGCGATAGTACAGCCTTTAGCTGCGGAGGCGTGAACGTGCGGTCATTAGCATATAATCAAATTCATGTGTAGTGTGATATCACTATTTAATGCTGCTGACTCATTAGCTCTGTTCCAAACCCTAGTGTATGAACCGACTGCAGCATTTTAACTGTCCTAACCAGAATCAATGCATTATGATTCCAGTGACAAGCAGTTTGTCTTTTCATAGGTAAGATTTAAATGTACATTATTGTACATTTGGATTTATGCTGAAACTTACAATATGGACATGACAGCATGACAAACATTTTTACTTTTTTACAGCCTTAGTAAAAAATATTTTTAAATCATTTATAGTATTAATATTTTTGTATATATATATATATATATATATATATATATATACACTCACCTAAAGGATTATTAGGAACAGCTGTTCAATTTCTCATTAATGCAATTATCTAATCAACCAATCACATGGCAGTTGCTTCAATGCATTTAGGGGTGTGGTCCTGGTCAAGACAATCTCCTGAACTCCAAACTGAATGTCAGAATGGGAAAGAAAGGTGATTTAAGCAATTTTGAGCGTGGCATGGTTGTTGGTGCCAGACGGGCCGGTCTGAGTATTTCACAATCTGCTCAGTTACTGGGATTTTCACGCACAACCATTTCTAGAGTTTACAAAGAATGGTGTGAAAAGGGAAAAACATCCAGTATGCGGCAGTCCTGTGGGAAAAAATGCCTTGTTGATGCTAGAGGTCAGAGGAGAATGGGCCGACTGATTCAAGCTGATAGAAGAGCAACTTTGCCTGAAATAACCCCTCGTTACAACCGAGGTATGCAGCAAAGCATTTGTGAAGCCACAACACGCACAACCTTGAGGCGGATGGGCTACAACAGCAGAAGACCCCACCGGGTACCACTCATCTCCACTACAAATAGGAAAAAGAGGCTACAATTTGCAAGAGCTCACCAAAATTGGACAGTTGAAGACTGGAAAAATGTTGCCTGGTCTGATGAGTCTCGATTTCTGTTGAGACATTCAGATGGTAGAGTCAGAATTTGGTGTAAACAGAATGAGAACATGGATCCATCATGCCGTGTTACCACTGTGCCGGCTGCTGGTGGTGGTGTAATGGTATGGGGGATGTTTTCTTGGCACACTTTAAGCCCCTTAGTGCCAATTGGGCATCGTTTAAATGCCACGGCCTACCTGAGCATTGTTTCTGACCATGTCCATCCCTTTATGGCCACCATGTACCCATCCTCTGATGGCTACTTCCAGCAGGATAATGCACCATGTCACAAAGCTTGAATCATTTCAAATTGGTTTCTTGAACATGACAATGAGTTCACTGTACTAAAATGGCCCCCACAGTCACCAGATCTCAACCCAATAGAGCATCTTTGGGATGTGGTGGAACAGGAGCTTCGTGCCCTGGATGTGCATCCCACAAATCTCCATCAACTGCAAGATGCTATCCTATCAATATGGGCCAACTTTTCTAAAGAATGCTTTCAGCACCTTGTTGAATCAATGCCACGTAGAATTAAGGCAGTTCTGAAGGCGAAAGGGGGTCAAACACAGTATTAGTATGGTGTTCCTAATAATCCTTTAGGTGAGTGTATATACACAGTATCTCACAAAAGTGAGTACACCGCTCACATTTTTGTAATAATTTGATTATATCTTTTCATGTCAGACTACATTGTAGCAAAGTGTAATTTCTTCAGTGTTAAGTAGTGAGTGTACAGCTTGTATAACAGTGTAAATTTGCTGTCCCCTCAAAATAGCTCAACACACAGCCATTAATGTCTAAACTGCTGGCAACAAAAGTGAGTACACCCCTAAGTGAAAATGTCCAAATCGGGCCTAATTAGCCATTTTCCCTCCCCTGTGTCATGTGATTCATTAGTGTTACTAGGTGTCAGGTGTGAATGGGGAGCAGGTGTGTTAAATTTGGTGTCATCGCTGGAAGTTCAACATGGCACCTCATGGCAAAGAACTCTCTGAGGACCTGAAAAAAAGAATTGTTGCTCTACATAAAGATGGCCTAGGTTATAAGAAGATTGCCAAGACCCTGACACTGAGCTGCAGCATGGTGGCCAAGACCATACAGCGGTTTAACAGGACAGGTTCCACTCAGAACAGGCCTCGCCATGGTCGACCAAAGAAGTTGAGTGCACGTGCTCAGCGTCATATCCAGAGGTTGTCTTTGGGAAATAGGCGTATGAGTGCTGCCAGCATTGCTGCAGAGGTTGAAGAGGTGGGGAGTCAGCCTGTCAGTGCTCAGACCATATGCCGCACACTGCATCAAATTGGTCTGCATGGCTGTTGTCCCAGAAGGAAGCCTCTTCTAAAGATGATGCACAAGAAAGCCCGCAAACTGTTTGCTGAAGACAAGCAGACTAAGGACATGGATTACTGGAATCATGTCCTGTGGTCTGATGAGACCAAGATAAACGTATTTGGTTCAGATGGTGTCAAGAGTGTGTGGTGGAAACCAGGTGAGGAGTACAAAGACAAGTGTGTCTTGCCTACAGTCAAGCATGGTGGTGGGAGTGTCATGGTCTGGGGCTGCATGAGTGCTGCTGGCACTGAGGAGCTACAGTTCATTGAGGGAACCATGAATGCCGACATGTACTGTGACATACTGGGCCACAGGACAGTATTCCAGCATGATAACGACCCCAAACACACCTCCAAGATGACCACTGCCTTGCTAATGAAGCTGAGGGTGAAGATGGTGGACTGGCCAAGCATGTCTCCAGACCTCAACCCTATTGAGCATCTGTGGGGCATCCTCAAACCCAAGAGGGTTAAAGCAGTGCTGGAAAATAGTGGTGGCCACACAAAATATTGACACTTTGGGCCCAATTTGGACATTTTCACTTAGGGGTGTACTCACTTTAGTTGCCAGCGGTTTAGACATTAATGGCTGTGTGTTGAGCTATTTTGAGGGGACAGCAAATTTACACTGTTATACAAGCTGTACACTCACTACTTTACATTGTAGCAAAGTGTCATTTCTTCAGTGTTGGCACATGAAAAGATATCAAAATATCAAATATTTACAAAAAATGTGAGGGGTGTACACACTTTTGTGAGATAATGTGTGTATATATAAGCAATATCACAAGAGCAAGAGTTTGATATGGCCCTACATCAGCACTGCTGTGATTCAGCCACAGGCAGAGTGCCGCAGGTAATCACAGCAGTGCTGATGTAGGGCCATATAGCACGATTGCGAGAGTTATATTGCTTATATACAACAGTTCAATGAACAAGTACATTTAAAAAAAATAGGAAAAACCAAATTCAGTCATAAAAACACATTTGTGCATTGAACTACTTTCTTACACAACCGATCAGAATCTGTTGCTGGTAAATGATGCATCCAAGCCTCCATTAGTAATTCAAAAAGTTGACTTCAGAAATAGTATCACGGCTTGTGCTGTTTCTAACAAGTTATTGGATAAACAAGGATAGACAGCTGGATGTGTGTGTGTGTGTGTGTGTGAGAGAGAGAGAGAGAGAGAGAGAGAGAGAGAGAGAGAGAGAGAGAGAGATGGATCGTGCGCAATCACCTGTTGCCACACCCATTTAGAGATGCTGTCGGCTTTTTTAGAGAAAAATAGACGCCAAAGCGGGGGTATTCCTCTCTATTTCGTGGTAGCCGATGCGCAAGAGTCATTCACTATAGAAACAGCGATGTCCTGCACCATTTTAAAAAGTATGTATCCAACTCCGATAAAAGGTAAGCACTTGAGTTTTGTAATTAATCAATCTGTTGTGTCTCACAGCATGAGCCTTAATCCTGAAGTTGTCCGTTTAAAGCTGTTTAAAGCTATTTCCTAGCTTTGGTACTGTATTAGTAATATGAGCGATCACGGAGCACAGTTGTATGTAAACAATGACTAACGGATTCACTTTACATCACCAGCTGGCTCATATTACACACAAAAATTATCTTTTGCCATCACCTGCTGGCTAACAAATGTACTTTCAAAAATAAAGCCAGTAACTCCTAACAGATACACTTCAGTTTAGAACATACACACACAGTGAAGTGACCGAGTGCTGATGGTGTCACACCATCAGTGCTCAGGGAACGTCTCTCGTCAAATCAGATTCGAAGACCGGAACTAACTGTGGTTTTATATATATATATATATATATATATATATATATATATATATATATATTTTTTTTAGATCCCTAAACCCTATCCCTACAATTTTTCAACAATATAAAAATTTTAAATGGCAGATAAATGTACAGTGACAATAACTTTAGACAATATGCAATCAGTCAAGAGACATTTCACAGCCAATGAGCATTTGACATCACTGATATTAAACCTGTGTATTGCTTCTGAGGCAGTTTTTTTTGTCTTTATATATGTACAGAATTTGAATGTAATCAAAGTGCCCTTTCTGTAAGGATGCTGCCTTGAAAGGCAGCTGCCTATTCAGCAACAAGGCAGCTAACTGCATTTTGGAGCAGGCCCATTGAGTTCACAACTAAATTTGTAGAAGTCTTTTGAATGATTTAGATTATATCCAATGTATGTCTGAATGTGCGTATATAATGACCCACAGCTCCACAGTTTACTGACCTGGTTATGAATTCAAAATGCACCTTTAATGATGTCTTGCTTAAAGGGGCATAAAGGTGTTATGTTTTTGTTCACTTCTAATTTTAGTTTTTAAAAGAAGCAAGAAATGAAAAGGAAAAAATATGATAGGAAGATGTTGTAATATTGATATAAATTAATTTAAAATAAAGGTGTCTATACACTATATTCAAGACCTTCACAGAGCATTGTGTACCTTTTTATATTTCACACATGTGGTAAATTCAACAATCTTGTCGAATGAAAGAGAGATGGGATTACTTGTTTTGAACATGACCTAATGAAGTACAAGCTGAAGATACACTCTCCTGTCTATAGCCTACGATCTGTGCACTAATTACAAGATAAACATTGCTTCAATAAGATTGGCTGGCTTTAGGCAATTTCCGTGAGCCAGGGTGTTCCCAATACACTGCTAAATAAGAACTGATCTTATTATTATCCAAAGTTTGTGACACTGAATCTTTGAAAGACTTTCAAGAGTTGAATTTGTATGAGATGGCTAATTTGTATGAAATTGTACAAGTTTGTAAGTATAAATTTGTATGAATTGTAGATGTGCAAATCCCTAGATGTGTAATGAAGGAAGCTAAAGTTCTGGATGTCAGACTTTTTGTACATGCGTCTTAATTTAATGCCATATCCCAAACCCAATATCTAAACCTAACCAAGCATGATTTGATGCAGAAAGATTTATGTATAAAGAGAGTAATTGTTGTGTTTTAGGACACGAGTGAGACTCGCCTGATTGGCTGTAGACAACTCATTCAAATCCATATAATTTCTCAGTGAGAGTGTGTTTAAATATCCTTTGTATTTTGTTTATAGATGACACATAAAAAGTGAAGTCAGTCTTGGACCATTTCTGTTTGTGTGGGTGGTTCTTGGCTAGAATAAGATGCTTTATGGACCAGAATATATGCATAAAATCTAAAGTTTGACTTTGCAAGACGGCAGAACAGTCAACGAAAACTTTAATGCCATTATCTCAACTTAAAACAACATAAAACACACACACACACACACACACACACACACACACACACACACACACACACACACACACACACACACACACACACACACACACGTTGTGTTTCCATGTTTTATGGGGACTTTCCATAGACATAATGGTTTTTATACTGTACAAACTTTATATTCTATCCCCTAAACCTAACTCTACCCCTAAACCTAACCCTCACAGAAAACTTTCTGCATTTTTACCTTTTCAAAAAACATAATTTAGTAAGATTTATAAGCTGTTTTCCTCATGGGGACCAACAAAATATCCCCACAAGGTCAAAAATTTCGGGTTTTACTATCCTTATGGGGACATTTGGTCCCCACAAAGTGATAAATACACGCTCACACACACACACACACACACACACACACACACACACACAGGCTACGTGTGTCTCTTTATCTCCTGAACTGGCATCTCTGGCTCCCCTTTATCTATCTCTCCCACTGATTTGTTGACTTAGAGCTGGCCATGCACCCTCACATCCAGGCCATGCCCTCCTCCTCATCACACTCCTCCCCTGCCAGATTCAGGCCTGGGCACCATCCAGACTGGCTTACTCAAACCCAATCTCTGGAAGGGAAATTGCTGCCCTTCCGGCCGTTCTGCCAGCCAATGGTCCACCCTGCCTCCTGGAAACCTGGGGAGAGTCAAAGAGGAGGGAGAGGGTAGAAGGGAGAGGAAAAGAGTGAACGGGAGAGACACTGAGAGAGAGAAAGAGAGAGAGAGAGAGAAAAACCTGCTCGCAGGTCCCAGGACACACCGTCGCTTGGTCCTCAGCCACTCCTCCGCCCTTTGGCGGACAACAGCTGCTCCTCCCTGGGTGGACGGCAGCTAGTCCTCCAATCGCTGGCAGACGGAACGGCTCCTCCCCTTCCTGGCGGATGGCAGTCGTTCCTCCGCTTCCCAGTGATTCTCATTAATGTTTGAATTTGTATTTATTATTCACTGCAAAATGTGTGCTTGAGATTTCACATTTTGCTTGACACATCTTGCCTCCAGAATAATGTTGTTATACATGAACAGACAAATGAAAAATTCTGTTTCATGCAGGTATTAATATCAGAAATACCAGGAGAAACCACAGTTAACAACATATTCCACAGTTAATGTAGTGTAATGTAGTGAAATTATGTTGCAATCAGATGCGGTTTTAAGGTGAGTATTAGATGGAGGTTTTAATGCATCTGTCTGACAACTTCCATTGCTCATCTTGGCCTGTTGTAGTTTTGCTGTTGGCCCTCGCCAGTTTCAACGGAGAGCTCCTGCTTGTTTGCAAGTTCATGAAATCATCTGTCTTCCGATATATTTTTATTCTACACATCTCTAGATTTACAGCATTTTAATTCCTTGGCCCGCCTGTCAGATGGAGTTTATAACTATTGTGTGGCTCTTGGAATTGCTCGTCGCCCCCGGTATGTCCATCGAGTGTCACACCGACATCCCTGCAGATTACTGACTGATTCCTCTGTCGACAACAACCACATACTGGACATCTGGTCTTCACGCTGTCGCCCTCTGACTGGTGAAGGTGATGTGAAGTGGGGTATCAATTTTGATAATCTCAGCTTGCTGAAACACACATCTTTTATTTCACCGCAAAACACAGATGTTGCCACGAGGTGGTTAGAGTAGCCAAAAACTTTACTCAAGTAAAAGTAAAATTACTTCAAAACATAATTACTCAAGTAAAAGTAATAACATAAATAATTACTTGAGTAAGAAAGTATCCAATTAAAAGAGTACTCAAGTAGTGAGTAACTCGTTACTTTCACAAATGACATTATAGACATTTACTCCCCTATATTCCATTACATAATACACATTGAACATGTGCTACAGAATTATTGTTATTAATGTAAATTCTGTCATCATGTTGTTCCAAACCCGTATGACTTACTTTCTACCATGCAACACAATAAAGTCACCATTTACTTTCGGTGAATGTTTTTTTTTTGTATATATATATATATATTTTGAAAGTGAATGGTGAACGAGACTGCCAGTCCCTAACATACTGTCTAACATATTTTGTGTTCCACATCATAAAAAGCCTCACACTGGTTTTGAACAACATGGGGGTAGAGAAATGATGACAGAATATTAAATTATGGATGAGCTATCACTTTAAAGAGATAGTTCACCCTAAAATGAAAATTCTCTCATCATTTACTCACCCTCATGCCATCCCAGATGTGAATGACTTCCTTTCTTCTGCAGAACACAAATTAAGATTTTTAAAAGAATATTTTAGCTCTGTAGGCCAAATTTACAAAGCACCAAAAAGCACATAAAGGGAGTATAAAAGTAATCCATAAGACTCCTGTGGTTTAATCCATGTCTTCAGAAGTGATATGATAGGTGTGGGTGAGAAACAGATTAATATTTGTCATTTTTTGCTAGACAGCAGGGGGCGATTTGCAGAGAAGAATGTGAATAATCCAAAACACAAGAAGAATGTGAAAGTGATCTGTTTCTTGTCCACACCTATCACATCGCTTCTGAAGATACTGATTTAACCACTAGCGTTTTATGGATTATTTTTATGCTGACTTGTGTTTGTTTGTTTGTTTAGCTTTAAAATGTTGCCACCCATTCACTTGGGTGCATTTTATGGACCTACAGAGCTGAGAAATTCTTCTAAAAATCTTCATTGAAGTTCAGCAGATGACAGAAAGTCATACACATCTGGAGTTGCATGAGGGTAAATAATGAGAATTGTAATTTTTGGGTGAACTATCCCTTTAAGGGCTCTTGTCAGATCTGGATGAATTTGTCAATAAGAAGAGAGGTTTGGAAACATTTCTAGTAATTATTACAGTAAAAACATGAAAATGTCCCACAAGGACATTATATATAATGCTGAAATATAATGCCTTCTTTTGCTATTTCATAGCTTTTAAAGTCCTGTGTGGATTCTTATTTCAGTTTAGTTACAGTTGTCAGTGTCGTAAGTATTTAGATCATTAGTTCTGTACAGCAGTACTCTAAATGCAAAGTACACCACCTATGTAGGACACCAACCCTGATTGTGGAACACTCGCTGTGTCTGAAACCGCCCCCCCCATCCACTATATAGTGCACTATTTCGAGTTTTCGCTATTTTGTAGGAGTGTCTGAATTCTGAGTGAGCCACTCGCTCCCTACTTTTGTTCACTCATTCTTACCCACAATGCACTCTAATTTCAAGTGTACATATCAAGTACACTTGATGAAGGTTAATTTCCCACAATCCACCATGGGGAAGACATATGAGCTAGGAGTTTACTGCTTCCTTCACTCCTGCAATCTTTTATTTCATGCTGAATGTAGTAAATAACTTGATAACAAATCTGAATTAAAATAACATAGCATATAGAGAGACAAAACATACAGATACATTTTAAATTGTACTCTTTATTTGATCAAATGTGTTTACTCTTTATATTAACACAAAGTATATGTTAAAAATGACAAACAGAATGAAGATTTATTGTATTAATATATTATTTAATAAGAATAACAAATAAGGCCCAAGTATTTTAAAATGTCATATGTGACGTTTCTGCAACAGCCCCAGAGCTCCGACACTCTCATCCGAATTCGCTCGTTTCGTTCACTTACTGCTGAGATATAGTGCACTAACTGCCATTTACTATATAGGAAATAGTGAATGAGTGAACGATTGTGTATACAGCCACTCTCGTCATGACGCTTGCCTTGTGCACATCACAAATGCGTGCCCCACGCACCTTACGGAAATGCTGTCTGTTCGCCCTCCAGTTGATGATCACGCGAATGGCAGTAATTTACACTTAACTTGGATGTTTAAATTGATTTATACAGTTAATCCGCCTGAAGTAGCTGCGATAGTTTCCAGTACCCCCACGAGGGCGTGGAGTAAATGCATAAATACTGCTTATGACGTGCGGGACAAAGCACACTGATATATTGCTGCACTCATTTAAAAATGCACACTTAAAAACTGATGTCATAAGAGCCCAGTTACAGAATCACCCTGAAAATGACCTTCTCATTACACAGCAAAGCCATCATTAGAATTAGAGCCAAAACTTACCTCGACATGCTGCCTGAAGTTGGAACTGTGACCTTAATCTTAAAATATCACCTTGTCTTAGTGTTAAAAGGCATTGCATGATGAAACTATTCTTTTTTACACTGTGTGGAGTGCAGAAAGTGTTTCACTTTGAAGAGTTTGATGCTGCTGCACTGATGACTTGAGTGACAGTCTCATCACTCAAGTGGGAGCGTCTCATCGTGCGCAGCTGTGAACATCTGCTGTCATAAATGTCCCATTCAATAATCTCTTAATAAATTACACATTAATTCAAATTAAACCCAGTAATGTAACGACAGTAACGCCACACACTGTAAAGAAAAAATTCATTAGAAGTTTATTTGAGTGAGAGTAAACAGTACCCACTTTTAAACCTACTCTAAAAGTAAAATTTTCCACTAAGTGTTACTCCAGTAAATGTAACGAGTTACTACCTACCTCTGGTCGCTACTATTAAGATGGCCCTCATTAATGCACTTTCAATATCAAACAAGTCTTTTAAACTGAAGGACTTTTTTATAAAATGATCATTGGACTTTTTATTCATCACTGAGACCTGGCTGAATCCAGGTGAACAAAATGCCCCAGGGGATCTAACACCGCCAGTCTGTGGCTTTTTTAATTCCCCACTGACTTTAGGGTGAGGAGGTGGTGTTGCCACTGTTTTTAGAAACACTTTTAAATGCAGAACACTACCTATGGACATGTATTCCAGCTTTGAGGTCCAACTATTAAAGATTGACATCTTGGGTCCTGCTTTCTGTGGTCTTGTGTACAGACCTCCCAGATTTAAAAAATAATTTATCCAACAATTTTTGGAATTTTTCTCTGGACTAGTGTCTCGTGGTGACAGACTCCAGATTCTTGGGGATTTTAATATTCATGTATGCTGTCCATCAAAACTTCTGGTAAATTAATTTATCTCCCTCACTGAGTCTTTACATTTTGTATGGCATGTCGCTGGTCCTACTCACAATATGGGTCATACATTAGATCTTGTGTTATCTTATGGTCTTTCTGTGTCCAACTTAGAGGTCTTAGATATTGGCATTTCTGACCATTGTTCAATAATGTGTGCATCTGTATCTATTGTGTTTGGCTGGCAAACAATTTATTACAATTAAATGAAAGCAAAACCAAAGTTCTGATTTTAGGTTCCTCCATTTTTTCCTTACCTGGCTTAGTTGCCCAGTTAGGTCCTCTGTTGTCGAATGTTCAAGATCATATGAGTCTTTATAGTGATTTTAGATTCCTCGTTACTTTTCAATAAGCAGATCAGTGCTGTTGTCAAGGATTTTGTCACCTGAGATCTAATCGCTAAAATGTAATATTCACATTTTCTTTCCCATAAAAACTTGGAAATTGTGATGCACTCACTTATTACATAAAGGTTAGATCATTGTAACTCATTGTACACAGGTTTGCCCAAAACTGCGTTATCCCGCCTACAGCTAGTTCAAAACATGGCAGCTAGGCATTTAACTGGGTCAAGAATAAGGGATCACATTTCCCCAGTTTTAGCATCTCTACACTGGCAAACTGTGAAATTCAGGGTTGATTATAAAATTAAGATTTTGTCTACAAGGCACTATCTGGTCTCTTGCCTCAATATATCATTGACCCTCTACTCCCCCACCAGAGTGCTCAGGTCTTCTGATCAACTTCTATTGAGGGTTCCTTGTTGCCACTATAGATCTAAGGGTGACCGTGCCTTTTCTGTGATAGTGATATATGTGAGACTTCACATTTTGCTTGACACCTCTCACCAGAGAGTGAGTCAGCTTCACGTATGGTGTTGGGAAGATCATTCCACCAATGAGGCACAGTGAAATCGAAAGTCAGCAAAAGTGTTTTGGTGCCTCTGTGTTGGTACAAGGCGACATTCCTTAGCCGACTGTAGGCTTCTAGTGGGTGCGTAGCTCTGCAGAAATGATTTTAGGTATGCTGTAGTAGATCCAGTGACTGTTCTGTATGCCAGCATCAGAGTCTTGAATTTGATACATGCATCAATCGGCAGCCAGTGGAGATAGACAAGGAGTGGTGTAACATGCGCTCTCTTTGGTTCATTAAAGGCCAGACATGCTGCTGCATTCTGGATCATTAGCAGGGGCCTAATTGTGCATGCAGGGAGGCCTGCAATGAGAGTGTTACAGTAGTCCAGTCTAGATATGACAAGTGACTGAACAAGAAGATGTGTGGCATGTTCAGAGAGGAAAGGTCTTATTTTCCTGATATTGTAGAGAGTAATAAAATATATATATATATATATATATATATATATATATATATATATATATATATATATATATATATATATATATATATATAAAAAATTAAATAAAACCTAAATAATAGCCACCATTATTTCAAAGTGGTTTAGAAAATAAGTGTAAACCTCCTGTCTATAGAGAACATATTTATAATTGTTATTTTCTGAAGGGCAATAGAACTGTGCTGTCTCTGTTGAAGTGCCACTTCACATGATCCAGTGAGGCCACCAGTTTAGACAAAGAGACTGAATCACCGTTTCAATTAAATATTGAAATATTGTTCAATGAGTTTAACAAGAGTTTCAGTATGTGTTTTGAGTGCAGTAAACTGCTTGCAAGACAAATAACAATCTGATCTATAGCTGCATCTGCGTCCCTACAGTATGTATCATCTAATCTTCCGAGCCAGACTTTTGACTTTAGGCATTAAGTCTGGTCCACTCTGCAGTTTACATTGAGAAGACACTGTCTGACAGACAACGACAGTGAGCAACAATTGTTCCTTTTGTTTGTTTGCGTCATTCAGAGACTGGAATTGTCTAAAATTGATGATGTCACAATAACATAACAATAAAATAAAAAAATCTATGTTTTAGCAATGTTTAGACAGTATTAGCTTTCTAAACAACATTTGAATTACAACTATTAATAAATTATCATCAAGTCTGTGATTAGGCATTTAGGGTGGGAGGTACATGTCCTTACCACTTTTTGCCATTGCCAATTTCTAATTCAGAAGAAACATCTCCAGTTCTTGTGCAGGAGTTTCCATTTAGTTTGTGTGTGATTTAATAAGTGGCAATCTGTTACATTGGTTCAAGGAGTGGAAGAGGAAGAGGCAGCAGTAGATACTTTCAATGTTATAATAATACATGCTGGAGTGGAACAAACTATAACGCTAACGTAACCATTAAACGAAACACTTCAAGGACTGACACTGAATGAACAAAACAGGAGGGTATTTATACAAACAAAGGCCAATGATGAAATGGAGGACAGGTGAGGAGGATGGAAACAGATGGAAGTGATGAGGGCAGTGGATTTTGGGAGATGTAGTTCAGGGGAAAACTTAAAAATAAGAGTCCTTTAAGAACATGAGGGAGACTGTGAGACACTGTTTATACAGTGTTTCAACTGGAGTCCATATGAAGGAAGCTTTGAGTGAAATAATGTGTCAAAAAATTGTGGAAAACGCATTAATAAGTTGTGAAACAACATATAAATATAACCACATTTACCACAAATGCGGCTGCGTACCCGAACAGTTAGATGTTCTTCATGGTCAATGGCCCTTCCTCGAATGATTAACAAAAACAGCCGCTTATGTCTTACATGAATGCAAACAGGTGGAACAAATCAAGTATGTGTCAAAATATGTAAGACGCTGCAGTATAAATGCTCTAACGTAGGCTAATAGATCTACCGATGTCTCTATTATGTTTTTAATATTAATCAAACAACAAAAATTCACTGACTGCTCTTTATTTATTGTTTCTTATTGGCCTAATTTGTTCTTTGTTTTCTTTATTCACAGGCTAATTCTCAAGTCAAGTCATTTCGCACACATCGTTTCAAAGCAGCTTTACAGAAGATCAGGCATTAACAGAAGATAAAACTGTAATATATATAATGTCTTAGAGTCATCATTGTGTAGTTTGATAAAATACGATTGTGAATTGTGTTTAAAACAAGTAATTAAATGATAATTGTATTTATAACCCCAGTGAGCAAGCCGAAGGCGACTTTGGCAAGGAACTCAAAACTCCATAAGATGTTGGTTAATGGAGAAAATTTACCTTGGGAGAAATCAGACTCACTGTGGGGACCAGTTCCCCTCTGGCTAACATCATGAATATAATGCCGATATTACTTATGTATAGTGCATTTAAAATTATGAAACTAAGTAAGTGTTAATGGTCAGTGTTTAAACAGATTTTGTAAGAACTGTAAGATTAATGACTAATGTCTCTGAAGTCCATCCTGGATTAACTGCAGAAGTTCACATAGATGCAATTCTCCTGTAAATTGGCCGATGAAGGGTTTTGTTGGCAATTGATAGTCAATGTTTTCCATTTCAAGAGTGTAGTTCATCAAGGCAAGGCAAGGCAAGGCAAGTTTATTTATATAGCACATTTCATACACAATGGTAATTCAAAGTGCTTTACATAGAAGAGATTAAAATAAGAATAAAAAATAAGAATAATTGAAACAGTTTAGAATATAAAATAAAATACAGTACAAACTGTCGGACACACAGTGGCACAGTGCTCATTCAGTAAATGCACAGCTAAACAGATGTGTTTTGAGTCTGGATTTGAATGTGACTACTGTAGGAGCAAATCTGATCTCTTCTGGAAGCTGGTTCCAGCTGCGGCTGGCATAATAGCTAAAAGCAGACTCTCCTTGCTTAGAGTGAACCCTTGGTATTTCTAGCTGATGTGATCCTAATGATCTGAGTGATCTGTTGGGTTTATATTCAGTGAGCATATCTGCAATATATTGAGGTCCTAGCCCATTGAGTGATTTAAATACCAGTAATAATAATACTTATAATCAATCCTAAATGTAACTGGGAGCCAGTGTAAAGACCTGAGGACTGGTGTGATATGTTCATATTTTCTGGTTCTGCTCAGAATCCTGGCAGCAGCGTTCTGTATGAGCTGCAACTGTCTTATGGTCTTTTTGGCAGGCCAGTGAGGAGTCCATTACAATAATCCACCCTGCTGGTGATGAAAGCATGCACAAGTTTCTCTAGGTCTTGACTGGAAACAAAGCATCTAATTCTTGCAATATTTTTTTTTGACATGACTACTGAAACTGAGGTCTGACTCTAGAGACACACCAAGATTCCTGACTTGATTTTTAGTTGTTTGACCCATAGCGTCAAGGTATGCATTCACCTTGAGAACGTCATCTTTGTTTCCAAACGCAATGACTTCAGTTTTGTCTTTGTTTAACTGAAGAAAGTTTTGGCACATCCAACTGTTTAATTCATCAATGCATTGGCACAGGGAGTCAATGGGGCTGTAATCGTTAGGTGATAGGGCTATGTAGATCTGTGTGTCGTCTGCATAGCTGTGGTAAGCAATTTGGTTCTTTCTCATTATTTGGCTCATTGGGAGCATATACAGGTTGAACAGGAGTGGCGCAAGAATTAAGCCTTGAGGGACTCCGCATGTCATGGACGTCCACTCAGACTTATGGTCTCCTATACTCACATAATAACCTCTCCCTTCTAAGTATGACCTGAACCATTTTAGGACCATCCCAGAAAGCCCCACCCAGTTTTCCAGCCTGTCAAGAAGTATGTTGTGATCAACAGTGTCAAATGCAGCACTGAGGTCGAATAGTACCAGTACTGATAATTTGCCTGTATCAGTATTTAAGCGAATATCGTTTATTATCTTTATGAGCGCTGTCTCTGTGCTGTGATGCGATTGGAGACCAGATTGAAAATTGTCAAAGTATCCATTTGAGTTCAAGAATTTGTTCAGCTGATTGAAGACAACTTTTCCAATGATCTTGCCTATGAAAGGAAGATTTGAGATCGGTCTATAGTTGCTTAATATGGTCTTATCCAGATTGCTATTTTTCAAGAGGGGCTTGACAACTGCAGTTTTCAGGAAGTTTGGAAAACTCCCAGAGAGAAGTGAAGAGTTTATCACTTCTAGGAGATCTGCTTCTAAACAGTTGAACACACTTTTGAAAAAAGATGTGGGAAGTGCATCAAGGGTGCAGGTTGATGTTTTAAGGTGCTGTGCGGTTTCTTCCAAAATGTTGCCATCAATTTCTTTGAAATCAGACATAGTAACTACTTTCTCAGGTTGTGGTTTGATTTGTCTGACCCCAGCACAACTCAATGATGTGCTGATCACCTTTCTGATATTATTGATTTTTTCAGAGAAGAAAGAAGCAAACTCACTGCACTTGCTGTCTGAGAGCATTTCACTGGGAATCTGGCTTGGGGGGTTTGTCAGTCTCTCTACAGTCGCAAAAAGAGTGCGTGTGTTGTTTAAGTTGCTGTTTATAATATTCGAGAAGAAAGTCTGTCTAGCTTTGCCTAGTTCCAGATTAAAAGCATGGATGCTGTCTTTGTAGATGTTATAATGGACTACAAGTTTTGTCTTCCGCCACATGCGCTCCGCTTTTCTGCATTGTCTTTTCATATTTTGCACTGCTGTTGAGTTTCTCCAAGGTGATTGTTGTCTGCCACTCTTCTTTCTGACTTTCACATGAGCAATATCATCAATTACACTTTTAACTTTTGAGTTAAAAGAATCAAGGAGAAAGTCAACAGAGTCAGCAGATATACTTGGTGTTAAAGATATAGCCTTCATAAATAGTACACTAGTGTTCTCATTTAAGCATCTCTTCTTGACAGACACAGATCTAGCTTCAATGGCAGGAGAGATCAATATATCAAAGAAAATACAGAAATGATCAGACAGTGCTACATCCTTAATAACAATCGATGAAATGTTTAGACTAGAGGTCGACCGATTAATCGGCCGATTTTTAGCATTTTTTACATAATCGGCATCGGCCAATTTCCAAGTATATCAAGCTGATTATTAGGCAGGCGCATCTGTGGGCAGCCTAGTGTTGTTGTGGAACACGTGTTCGACGCACACTGCCCCTAGAGTCATTTTCCAGCAGAGTGAGCAGACCTCATCCAGTGCCTATAAGGAAGGAGCTAAGTTCCTTAAATTTGTAAGGAAGGATTCAATTTGTATAACTTATTTATATTTAATTAAAAACTTTTGATATTTTACTGCCAACTTCGAGAAAAAACGCGACATGACGTTCGGCTACTTTGGATATTGATAGCGTAGTTGAAGTTGCATTATCACAGCAGAAGGGTTGCTATCATGTCACAATAATTAAGCAAGAATTTGGCAATTACAGACAGTGAATCTGAGACTTTTATTTGTTCTGTTTGTGTGTCTTATATTTGAGAGGGTTGTCACTCAATGCAGAGAAATAAGTAATAAAAATATACCAACGCAGTATATGCTATTGAAGGACTGGCTTTGGTAAGCTCGGACGTTATCGGTTCTGCTGTCAGTACTGGAGAAATTAAGAAAATACATGTATTATTGCTATAAAGAGAAAGTTATTTTATCTCGCCAGCCATTTCTATGTATAATAATTCTATGAAACCATTTGTCTGTGATGCAATTTAGCTATTCGCAGTCAGAGAGAGAGAGAGAGAGAGAGAGAGAGATCTCGCGCACAGCGAGCACACCACAGCCCAGCTAAATGAGTGACAGAACTAAACATTCAAACGTAGCCTGGTTTAGATCTGTGATTATTAGTCTGATTTTATTTTAGATTTCGCCTTCCAAAGATTATAAAAAGAATATTTATACATAAGCCGCATTCTGTCTAGCACAACATCCTTCCCTTCACAGCGGTGCACTGACATTTCTCCCTAAAACTCAAACTTAACGTCAGAATCAGCACGATCAGTGATTGTTGTAAATTGCTACTGTTGCTAGCGGGACGCGTTTAATAATAAAATAGCGCAAGAGATACCGTTCCCAAGGCGGCGCGCACTCCGAAACAGACCGCAAAGAGACAAGCAAAGTATAGACTACTTTGGGTTTCATGTGCACGTCTAAACGATCAACTATACACAAAAATATGTCAAAACGACCGACTTGGAGATTCACTTAAACACAGTTTATGTCTTAAATGGACGTAGTTATGGAAATAGTTGGGAGAAAATATGCTGCATCAGGAGTCTATTAGATCTGAACTAGGTCTTAAAGGGGAAGCATCCTAATAAACATGCTGACGATTGAGCCATTACTGCGAATCAAACAACAGAAGGCAAAGAGAAAATCACTTACAGCTCTTGAATGAATAACTTCTGCATTAATAAGCATTAATCTATCTATGATAAACTATGCAGTGTTATTTTACAATTGATTACTAGATTATTAGATTTCTTTTTAGACCACACCTGAACAGTAATGTTAGTAGACCTTCCTGAAATTAAATCACTGTGCCTATATAACGTTTATATTTGTGTAATATATATATATATATATATATATATATATATATATATATATATATATATATATAACAAAAGAACCGTTAAGAATACCGTTAAAGTACCGGATCGATAAGCAGTATCGGTAAGAGTAGTAATACCATTAAAACCTTCACGATACCCATCCCTAGTTATGCCTGTGCTTCTCTTGGATGCTCTGAATATTGGATTACGTGTCTGGATTGCCCCTTAATTAAAGCTGCATTTGGATCTCAACCTTCGTGTCTCGGAGCAGTTCAGTAACACCTGCTTTGTTTATTTAATATATTTGTTATACATTATTTATATAATATGTTTTTACATTATACATTTTTTATTTAAGTGTCAAGTGTTCAATAAATGTATTTGTTGAGAAATGTTTGTCTATCTTAAGTAATTATTTGTGTTACATTTTATCTTACAAATAAAAGGTTCAAATAAGAGGTTAAAAACAAGCACATATCGGCCAAATATCGGCCAAAATAAATCGGCTGCATTAATAGGCCATCGGCCGACCCGGATTTCAAAAGATTGGCATCGGCCTGAAAAAAACAATATCGGTCGACCTCTAGTTTAGACCCTTACTGATAAGTAAATATAGAGTGTGTCCATGATTGTGTGTGGGTCCATGTACATGCTGAGTCAGATCAAATGTTTTTAAAACAGTTATGATTTCTTTTGTCATATTGGTTTCTGCATTATCTATGTGAATGTTAAAGTCTCCAGCAATGGCAAAACAGTCAAACTCTGAGGTAGTTGTTGATAACAGTTCTGTAAAGTCCTCAGCAAAGGCTGGAGAGTATTTTGGAGGCCTGTAAATAATGATAAGTAAAATGCGTGGAGCACCTTTTAACACACTACCCAGATATTCGAAAGACGGGTAATTCCCAAATGATATTTGCTTACATTGATAGACATCTTTAAAGAGAGCAGCTAAACCCCCACCTCTCCTACCTTCTCTGCAGACACTCAAAAAAGTAAAGTTAGGAGGGGATGTTTCATTAAGGACTGTTGCACTACAGCTGTCTTCTAGCCAAGTTTCATTTAGAAACATAAAATCCAGGTTGTATGTGCTTATTAAGTCATTGACTAGAAGTGATTTATTTTTAAGTGAGCGGATGTTTAAAAGTGCTAACTTAACAGATTTTGTCCCCACAGCAATCTTAGTTTGGCGTGTAATAGGCACCAGATTAGATGGGTTTGCTGAACGGCTTTTGAAAGCCTTAGACTTTCTATGATGTAATCGAACAGCAATAGAGAAAGATACAGGCACACTGGGTTCCCGCTTGTTTTGTAAACATTTGAGAAAGTTACTGTTATCATAGCGGGAGACCCGACACATATCACTGAGAGCTGGTATCAGTTGTTTTTGGTTCACCTCGAGCAGATGGAGGAGGGTGTGAGCCCTGGCATTGTGGCAGAGGTCGAAGAGCTCTCACAGGAGGAGGGGGAGGGCGAGCTGGGCCCGCAGGTGGTTGAGGGGCCTGACGTTTTTTGCTTGATATCTGGGGGCTTGCAGCAAAAGAGTGGGATAGTTTGGTTCCAGCACACACCAGTTCTTCCATTTTCTCTGAGAAGCACAGATGTGGAGATGCTGGAGAGAGGGATAACGTGTCTGGTGAGAGGGGCTGTTGCTCTGGTGTTATTGGAGGCTGTAATATGCTGTTCTGGTTTCCCTGGGTGTTTTCCAGAAAGTCGTCCTTGGGTGCTGAATCTTGGAGCAGTTCTAATATGTCACAGTCTGTCTGTGGTGAACTTTGTGGGCAAGGCTCAGATGAGATTGTGTCCATGAGCAGAAATTGTTGTGGCTGAGTGGTGTTATCATTGTCCTTGTGTGATTTGTCAACTGCATGTCCATTCAGGTGCTGAAGTGAAGTCCTGTGGTCATTCATACTGTGTCCAGGTGTGTGTGTGTGCCATTCAGATTGAGTGGATTGGCACACACTGCAGAAGGATGATTGAGGGAGAAGTAGATATTGTCCTTTAGCACTCTTGAACCAAGTTTGTTTGGGTGGTGGCCATTCTGTCGAAACAGTTGCCTCTGACTCCAGAAAAGATTGAAGTTGTCAATGAAGTTCACTCCTTTTATATTGCAGGTTTTTTGCAGCCATATATTAAGCCCAAGCAACCGTGAAAACCTGTTTGTTCCTCTTGCTGGAAGTGGTCCACTGATGAATGTTTGAACTTTCAGTCTTTTAAGTGTTTCAAAAATCCTTCTTAAGGAGTTCTGACTGCTCTTTATGAATATCATTCTTCCCCACATGAATGATGAGTCGATTTGCAGTCTTATGTTTCATCAGAATGTTCTGAAGTTTCCTGTTTACATCCGAGGTTGTTGCTTGTGGAAGGCAGCATGTAGTTGTATCCCTGCTGCTAATGTTTCTGATTATGGAGTCACCCACTATCAGAGTCCTGGGCCCGGCTGCACTCTGAGCTGAATGCCGCTGTCTGCTCGACCTTAAGCGCCAGTTGACATCAGTGTTAGCTACTGGCTGATTCAGTCTGTGTTCGATCACATTCATCACGTTTGGGGATTCCTCATTCATTAATACTTCAAATCTGTTCTCAAGATGTATAGGCGGTGGTAGGAAACCAGTGTTTGCAATTCTTGTCCGAGCCGTATCTGGGGTACAGGATGCTACTGCGGCAATATGAGATGCTCGTGACAATCTGATGTCTCGAGTGCCTTTTGGTCTCGCTCCCTGTTTTTGCCATCGATTTGTAAGTCGATCGGTTTGTTTCTCTCACTCAGTATGGCCTGTCGAGGAGCACTAGATTCATGGGACTCACCGGCTGTATGCTGAGGGCGTCCATGACGAAGCTCTGTTGTGTGTTCCGTCTGGTTTGGTGGTCCTGTAAATAACTTTGTTTCAAGAACTGCAATCCTTTGTAAAAGTCTGTGGCAGTTAGTGCAGCAAGTAGATTCCAGAAGAGGCATTTTCTCTTATTCTTCTGAATGCAGGCAGTTGTGTTTTCCCTTCCCTGGAAAGAAAACTTTCAGTGGGAGGCTGGTCGGATAAAAGAATTCTGTTTTTTTTTTTTTTTGTAGTAATAGTCCAAGCTTTTGAGCACTGTGCTGATTTGTTTAAGTTAAAATTAGTTAAAATTAGTTGATAAAAGGAAATAAAATATGAAAATATAAAAGCGATAGAGCAAAGCGCGGAGCAGTAAGCAAGAGCGTCCGAACAGATGCTGAGCAGGAATCAATAGACAAAGGTGATGCAGGCAGATATCAGGGATTTGAAACGCAGTTCAACCTGGCCGGTAATTTAGGTGAGGTTCGGTGTGGTCCATCCTAAATCCAAGGTTCAGACAATGGCATATGAAGTATCCCATGTCTTATGGTTGGTGTCGGCATCAATTAATCCTCTGAAGTCCATCATAATAGACTGAATTGATGTTTGGCTGGCACCGGCTGCATTTAGTCATCATCACTCAGCGACACGTAGCAGTGGAGTCCTCCGACACGTAGCAGGAATGCAGCTGGATCCAGCCGGTTCTGGTGACCGCAGGATAGGAGTCCCGTGGTTGAGACAGGGAAACAAATAAAGTAATATTAGCATAGATGCCATTAAATGTATTGCAGAATTATAGATCATGATCAATGTTTCTGGTTTCTGTCATCTTTAAAATGATGACTATTAACCTGAATTCAAAACATTGAACAACGTTTATTCAATTGAGAAACACTATGGAAACATGCCATTGTTTTAATTTAGGTTGTAATGTGCATTCATATTTAACTTTTTTTTTTTTTAAAAAAAAGCAGTGTGTTTAATAGCATATTACATTTTTGTTGTGGCATTGAAATTTCAAATATCTTTTGAAATATCTTAGAATTGTGAAATTTCACTGGTATTGTTCAAAAATAGGATACAAATAAAATAGGATTTGCTCGGCAAGAACAAAAATGAGAGGCAACATTACATGCTGTTCTGATCAATGTATTTATCCAATCACTAACAAAATACTATTACTGATAGTGTTACATGTATGGATCAAGTTATCAAATTAATCATGTGAAATATTTATTAGAACGTTTGAATTGCTCCTTCAGAATGACTATTTATCAAATCGTAAAAAGATTATTTGACATTATCTGCATGAAACCTAATTCATTTTCATGAGTTTTGTGACATCACAAACTGTCCCCATCACTTTTTTAAATGAAGTGACACCCCTGCTACCATTGTTGCAATTCAAGCTTGAAGTACATGTAAATTCATAGTGTAATGAGCCGCGTCAGCAGAGGGCAGTCAGCGCGCCTCAACAAACCATACAAGCAGCGCAGCCAAAGATAGAGAGCCAGTCACACAGGACAGGTTCTTGACATCTGGATGAAGCACAACATGTTTTTAATCTACTTTTAACTCGAAAAACATTCCTAAAAATGCTGCAATTACGATGCTGAAAACCAGAAAAATCTGAATAATTATATTGCATATATTATATTTATAATTATTTGAATTTGTTATTTATTTTATTAATATTGAATTATCTTTATTTGGTGGCCTTTTCAGCAAATATAGACATGTCTGATTAATTAGATGCATTAATTAGCATGCCATGTAATTATTTCGAATAAAAATTGCAATCAATTGAGGGCCTAAGTTTTCATTTAAAATGTCTTTTGTCTGGATGTGGGTTTTACAAAATAATGTAATGTGCTCATCACCAAACATCACAAAAACTTGTATATGTGAACATTATCTATATAATTAAGATAATAAATGTATTAAGGTTAGGATCCTAACTGGCAATGTTACAACAGTGGTCGTTTTGAGCAGTCTGTAGTCTCTGGACTCTTTTGAATTACTTTTCTCTTAATGTCAGATGGGATGCAAGCAGCTCTTGCATTACTGAACTGTTATTTTACCAAGAAAGTCTGGAAAAAGGTGCAAATTAATAATTAAGCTTCACCAGTTAGCACTTCCAGATATTTAGCTTTAGTTACAGTACTCAAAAATGTACAAATAAATGAAGAAAAGCATTGTGAAAAATAATACATGGCAACCACAGGCATTCCTGTCCGGGCAGGATTAGATTTCTCAGAAGACCCCAGAGCAGATAAACAATAGGTATTTTCACCTTAATTAACACTTATCAGGATGTGCTACCAATGCTATATTTACATTGTTTTAGGGTTAGGGTTAGGGTTTGGGGTAGGGTTAGGGCTTTGTACAGCCTCACACCATATCACACTACATTTGTGCAGGCATTATCTGCCAGACAAGATGTGCTACCTAGGTTTTTAACACATTTCATGCTGTTGTAGTACATACCGACAGGTTCTCCCATGCCTCCCGGCATGTGCTACCCATGTTTTATCTTTACATATGACTATTTTTACTGCTGGTAGCACATCCCTAGCTGGTAGCACATATTGTCAAAACACCAGCACTCTCTCGTTGGCGATGTGAGAGTATGCATTGTGCAAGAGCGCTCCCGGTTTTGTTCATCGGATGATAATTATTTGGTTAATTATCAAATTTTACACAAAATTCTCATAAATGGCATTAAATATGTGTTCAGAAGAGTTGTATGCTAAAATTGAGTGTTTGCTATAGATACTTTTTAAAGGATGCATATGGACTCCATGTGTGGAGGTTGATCACATTTTGGTGCACATGCGAAGGACTGGGTATGTAAATTTAGAATGAATCATATCTTATTTATTGATTTATAGCCCAAATTGTTTTCAAGTTGAGTGAATTATGAGAGTAATAAGAATTCTATTGTTTTAAAGTGTTGTGTATGTCCTTAAAGCCTGGTTTAGAAATGCATACAATGCTTTGAGTGATTCAAGTCTGTGAGTGTCATGAATCCCATCTTTGTTGTTCCTCCTGCTAACCACCAGAGGAGCCCTGGAGATTGACTTTAACTCTCTGGACTCCATTTCCCATAATTCCCGTACCTGTCAATGATTACCTGTTCACTTGTTTTCAATCTACTCAGTTATTTAAGACTCACACTCTCATTGCGAAGTCTTGTTCTCTTTGTTTACTGCTTTTCCTGATACTGCCTTGTTTACCTGGATATAACATGTGATTGTCTGCCACCTGCCCTGACCCCTTGCCTGTTAATTGACCACCTCTCTGGATTGCCTTGGATATTACTGTTGCTGGTGAATGACCCCTGCCTGTCCATGTTACTACGTTTACTGTGTTATGAAAGCTGCACATGGATCTCAACTCTGTTGACTCATCATTACAGATCACTTCGCCAAAAACCGATCCAGCTGATTTTTTTCAACTAACCACCAAGGTCTCAGCTCCTTCATCAAACCAAGCGGCACACCTGGCCTCAGCTAGAAGAATTCACCACACCATGGATATAGCTGCATTCTTCGTTCAACACTGGTTTTGATGATGCCGTTTTGAAATCCATATACCGGATCTGACTCGCAGCACGCCAGTGGAGGGAATTGCCAGACTCCGGAGACTACACATGGGAGGTATATGTGAGGCCATTACTCGAAACACTTGATTCGGGGGAGCCTCCTCTCTCAATCCTGATCCCGGATTCGAAGTCTTCTACGTCTGAAGCCTTCCCACGATATGTCACAGCCACGTCCAAGTCTGCTCCACACCATGTCACAGCCACGCCTCAGCCTGCTCCATGCCGTGTCACAGCCACGCCTCGGCCTGCTCCATGCCATGTTACAGCAACGCCTCAGCCTGCTCCATGCCATGTCACAGCAACGCCTCAGCCTGCTCCATGCCATGTCACAGCCCGTCTGAGTCTGCTCCACGCCATGCCAGTCCAGTCTGCTTGAAGGCCTTCACAGCCCTTGTCTCCAAGTTAAATAATCCGACACTGATATCGATCCGTAGGGTCATGAAGACTCTTTCCCACAAATTATCAGTGCCCATGCCTGCCACGACCAATGTGCCAATGCCCATGTCTGACACGACCAACGAGCCGACGCCCACGCCTGCCACGGCCAAGGAGCCGACGCCCAAGCCTGCCACGGCCAACGAGCCAATGCCCATGCCTTCAACGGCCAACAACCCAGCACCCACGCCTGTGCCGTGTCTTCTTGGAAAAAAAGACAAGGAAAGCACAAGCCCCACCCACTTGCTTAAAATCCTGTGCTATCCAGCTGGCCCCCCCATCTTCACACAGAACTTCAATACATAACTGGAGTAGTGTGAAATTCCCTGCTGCTTTAAATGCTCCACCATCACTCCTGTCACAGGACTTAATGACTACAGACCCATCACTCTGATGTCTGTGGTCATGAAGTGATTTGAGAGACTGGTGTTGGTCCACCTGAAGGACATCACTGGACCCTTTCTAGATCCCCTTGAATTTGCATATCAAACAAACAGGTCTGTGGATGATTCAGTCAACATTGGATTGTATCATATTCTGCAACATCTGGACAGACCCGGGACATATGCAAGGATCCTTTTTGTGGACTTAATCTCAGATTTCAACACCATCATACCAGATATACTCCAGACTAAATTACACCAACTTTCTGTTCCCACATCTCTCTGTCAGTGGATCACGCAGCAGCTAGTGAGACCGGGGAAAGTCAATTCCAGCACATGTACAATCGGCACTAGTGCCCTCAGTGTCCTCTGTCCTCTGCACTTTAATAACTGTCTTCTTTGGTTCAGCTATGGAATCGGACATCAGAAGAGTAGAAAGGACAGTTCGGACTGCTGAGGTTTATTGGTTGACCCCTGCCCTCTCTTCAAGAACTATAAAGTTCTAGAGTGAGGAAAAGGACTGGAAAAATCACTCTCGACCCCACTCCCCCTGCCCACTACTTTTTTGAACAGTTGCCTTCTGGACGGCGCTACAGAGCACCAGACCATCAGTCACAGGAACCGTTTTTTCCCTTCATGCTATTCCATTGGAAGCTTCTGTCACCAAGACAAATTCCTTGTATGTGTAAGCATACTTGGCAATAAAGCTCATTCTGATGTGTTTTTTTTTTTTTGTAAATGTATATTGTTGTTGATCATTGTATTATGTGAATATTGATAAACTCACTGATTTGTGACTAATTGTACTAATTTGTATAATTGATCAATGACAGAAGCTCACTGGCTGCTGCCAATTAAGTATCACTTAAATAAGGAACTGGTGTATGTCTTGTCTCATGCCCTGATGAAGGCAGCTAGTCGGCCAATACGTGTTGGCTTTTTAATGTTTTGTTGCCTATGAAATAAACATCGCATTGAAGATTGAGTGCCTTGCTCTTTTTCTGTGAACTGGCATTTGATGTTTTAACAGAAACCTCTCCTCATGATTCTTTTTGGATACATTTTTAAGCCTCAGTAGCAATTTTCTATTTCTAATAAAATCTTTCTTAGAAATGTTCTTCATGTATTTATATATTCTTCCTTAAATAAAAAAACAAAAATAATAAAATAAAATAATGATACACATTTAAAGAAATAAGCAGCCCATGATGGGGTGATTTTAAAAAATACATTTATGTGTTCACTGTGTGATCACCTGGAATCTGAAAAGGACAAACCTAGTGCCTCAAATCTTTGAAGTTGTATCAGGTAAGGAAATTACTGAATTTGTTAAACAATGTTTCAATGATGGATAGTGGCAAACAAATTATTAATTCATAGTTTTATAACAGTTTGTTTATGCCCAGCATTGTGTGAATTACCGTAAAATACCAAAATGAAAAGTGGTGGCTAGGTGCTATTGCTAGGTGGACTAACCAAATTTAAGTGACTTTTCATACTTTTGCCACACTGCACATTTTGGATGTTATATAATGTTCAACAAGGGAGACATCCAAAATGTGCAGGACTTTGGGTCCCTAGGACCAGACAAGCCTTCAAGATCGATTGTCAAATGTGACACTACTGGACTTAACAAACAAAATTTCTATTCCGTTCTGGTGATCATAATCTTACAGTTTTTCTTTTATCTTCTCTTTGTTCTATTCTGTTTTAGATGCCATGATTCAGCAAAAGAGTGTGGGAGCAGTTCCTCTGGTGCCTCCAGCAACAACCTTTTTATTTTTTGTTATTACTATTGTGATGAATAGAAATAAACTGTACAATCTATGTGAAAGATTTTTTTATTTATATAAATGTTTTTTCACCAAATGTCTTGAGTCTTTGTTGATACTTCATTGTCGGATCAACACTAACGTCTAGGTTACGTATGTAACCTCCGTTCCCTGATGGAGGGAACGAGACGTTGTGTCGAAGGAGCGACACTAGGGGTCTCTCTTGAGCGCCGAATATGCCTCTGATCTATGAAAAAAAGGCCAATGAGAAGTAGGCAGACAGTAATTGCATACCCCGCCCCCGGACATATGGGTATGAAAGCGGGGAAATATGTTGAGTTCATTCTGTGAGGCGAGCCGCTGTTGCCTGGAGCACGGACCGGAGTCAACGAGCGTGCAGTGGGGCGGGTGGTCCGAGGGGACGTACCCGGCGGAGCTGCACCCGCTGCCATCTCCAGATCACCTCCATCGCCAGCCACATCGTCCCCAATCCCGTGGGAAGAAGGAGCAATGCGGGGGTGGCTGGAGTGGCGTGCTTTCTGTTGAAAGCGAGCCGTGACCGCAACGTTGCCATGGTCATGCTCTCGCAGTGAGAACGTGAACCATCCACAAATGCTGCCTCCGTGTGATCGCAGCCCAGACACACGAGACAACGCCTGTGGCTGTCTGAAGCGGAGAGCACTCTACCGCATCCAGGAACTACGCAGGGGCGGAAAGGCATCTTTAAAAAGACGCGTCCTGAAAAGGACGTTCAACGCCGCTCTTTTAGAGGAAAATACTCTTTTACAGAGAAAATCACTCTTTTAAAACAAACTCTTCAAAGTAAATACTGATTTTTGGTTGAAACTTCCATGTAGTTTCAACAAAAAAAGTATTGTATATTATTATAGGATTGATACAATGATATTAGCATTGATTTTATGTTAAAATTTCAATGTTGATACAACAGAAATGATGTAGTATCAACTTTGCAGTGTAACTTCAAAGTTGAAATTAAATTAACATTTTGTTGAAATTAATGTTGAAATGTCAACATTGTTTCAACATTAATTGAGGGTGCAAAAGTGATATTGAACCAACATTGTAATATTGATTCAAAATCATTACCATTGATTTCTTGTTGAAATTTCAGCACTGATTCAACAATAGTGATGTAGAATGAACATCATCCAGTAACACAGATTCAATGACATTAACATAGTTTTCAGGTTAATTTTAATGTTGATTCAACAATAGTGATGTGGAATCAGCATCACCTTGTAACGTTAATTCAATGCCATTAAGGTTGACACATCAACGTTGATTTAACTTTGTTTCAATGGTCGGTTGTTATTTGGGTATACATGTATGTGTGCATGATAAATTAATGTATAAGCATGAGGATGTATATGTGAGTCCCACATAGCAAGGAGACATGGATTCAGCTTCTATTTTTTGTTGTAAAGTTCGGGATCAGACGTCGATCAATTTTCAATGTTGAATCAACATTCACTAATTGGTCGGTACATCAGAACGTTGTTAGGTGGAAATAAGGTTGATTCATCAACATGTACTGCAGACCGATTTGGCTGAAATCATAAGGTTTGTTCTATGTTGAAACTTGGTTAGAGAAATCAAGATTTAGATTTGCGCATGTGCAGTTTTGAATCTACACTGGGCCAACCGGGGATGCATCACTAGAAAAAGCATAAATGTATTTTTATTCATCATTTTACACAATGGCTTGTCAGTACACAAAACATTCCCACTTGACTTGACTACGTTACACCAAAACAATACCTGAAAACCGACAAGGACAAACACGAGGGCTTAAATACATGAACATGCATGACAATAAAACAGTAACTAAACTATCAAAAATAAAAGACATGAACTCATGAACTTAGAATTAAACGTGAAACAAAAACAGATTTATAGGAGACATATTCTAATGGTGGATTGTATTGTATTGCCAAATATCTCAAGATAATGTTTGATATACTGTAGATTGGTGTTAAAATAGTATAACCTGTTATTTCTTTATAATTTTAGAATTTACATTCATTAAGACTTGAGTTTATTATGTAATGCAGTTTCAATGTGCTTGATGCCTTTTCTTTTACCTATAGGGAGGAACTCCTCAACAGAGCCACATCACAGCCTTTACCATTCAGTGATGTGCTTTCTCATCATTGATCATAATTTTCCACCTTTGCATCTTACCAGAATGGGGTTAGCAAATGCATGTATGACGCATACATAGTGCAGACCAAAAAACAGATGGCAATGGATATAAATGTTGCCTGTAAACTTACTGATGCACATTAATTACTCCAGAAAAAAGTACTTATAAAATAATTTGTAAACCTACTGATTATTAACCCTTTAAAGGGCAAGAAAATAAATAAACACAATACCTCATAAATTAAGTTATGAAAACTAATTTATTGCTATTTTCTAACATATTACGGCCCAACTATTACATTTTCAAGTTTTTGCAGCATGCAGCCTATGTTTCATGAAAACACATGTAAAAGGTAGAAACATTTGCTGTGAGGTTAGTGGATTTCTCACAATGCTGCCATGTTACTTTAAATTAAGATTGTGAATTGATGACAGATTTTTAATACAAAGTCACATGACCTCAGTATTTGCAGGGACTCTATTTTCAATCATTTTCACAGAAATTTGGCCAACTTACTCATAGCTCCCCGCTTCAGCCTCTCAAATGATGAGTTGTTATAGTATTGGGAATACTCAAGTGACCAAATAAGATTTGACACTGAAGTGGGTAATATATATATATATATATATATATAAATAAATGTTTTTTTATTGCAGATCTTCTGTTTTTCTGTGAGCCCCAGTTGAAGAGCGATATCTTACAGATGTTGGCTTCAACCTGTGTCAACCTGAACAGAAGACTTTCTTCTGTTTTTATATAGATGACTGTCTACAAAAATGAAAATTCTCTCATAATTTTGTCACCCTCATTCTATCCCAGATGTGTATGACTTGCTTTTTTTCTTTTTTTTTGGCAGAACACATTCTTTTTAGAAGAATATATACGCTCTGTAGGTCCATACAATGCAAGTGAATTGTGGCCAGACCTTTGAAGCTCCAAAGAGCAGATAAAGGCTGCATAAATGTAATCAATTAAACTCCAGTGGTTTAATCAATGTCTTCTGAAGTGATCCAGTTGGTTTAGGGTGTGAAAAGACCAAAATGTAACTCCTTTTTCACTGTTGTTCATGTTGTCATTGCAGTCTCTAAGCACAGTAATGATTTCTAGCTTGATTACGCTTCCTAGCACTTGACGCATGTGCAGAGCAATGTCTTCTAAAGTGACACGATCACTTTTGGTGCAAAAAAGGTCTATTTAAGTACTTTATGACCATAAATCATTGCTTCGTTGCAGCAGCAGTATAGTGCTCATGGTACATCTCTCGTCCAATCAGATTTAAGGACAGGAACTAACTTTTGTGTATGTATATACACTCACCTAAAGGATTATTAGGAACACCATACTAATACTGTGTTTGACCCCCTTTCGCCTTCAGAACTGCCTTAATTCTACATGGCATTGATTCAACAAGGTGCTGAAAGCATTCTTTAGAAATGTTGGCCCATATTGATAGGATAGCATCTTGCAGTTGATGGAGATTTGTGGGATGCACATCCAGGACACGAAGCTCCTGTTCCACCACATCCCAAAGATGCTCTATTGGGTTGAGATCTGGTGACTGTGGGGGCCATTTTAGTACAGTGAACTCATTGTCATGTTCAAGAAACCAATTTGAAATGATTCGAGCTTTGTGACATGGTGCATTATCCTGCTGGAAGTAGCCATCAGAGGATGGGTACATGGTGGCCATAAAGGGATGGACATGGTCAGAAACAATGCTCAGGTAGGCCTTGGCAAGGGGCCTAAAGTGTGCCAAGAAAACATCCCCTACACCATTACACCACCACCACCAGCCTGCACAGTGGTAACAAGGCATGATGGATCCATGTTCTCATTCTGTTTATGCCAAATTCTGACTCTACCATCTGAATGTCTCAACAGAAATCGAGACTCATCAGACCAGGCAACATTTTTCCAGTCTTCAACTGTCCAATTTTGGTGAGCTCTTGCAAATTGTAGCCTCTTTTTCCTATTTGTAGTGGAGATGAGTGGTACCCGGTGGGGTCTTCTGCTGTTGTAGCCCATCCGCCTCAAGGTTGTGCGTGTTGTGGCTTCACAAATGCTTTGCTGCATACCTCGGTTGTAACGAGTGGTTATTTCAGGCAAAGTTGCTCTTCTATCAGCTTGAATCAGTCGGCCCATTCTCCTCCGACCGCTAGCATCAACAAGGCATTTTCGCCCACAGGACTGCCGCATACTGGATGTTTATCCCTTTTCACACCATTCTTTGTAAACCCTAGAAATGGTTGTGCGTGAAAATCCCAGTAACTGAGCAGATTGTGAAATACTCTGGCACCCGTCTGGCACCAACAACCATGCCACGCTCAAAATTGCTTAAATCACCTTTCTTTCCCATTCTGACATTCAGTTTGGAGTTCAGGAGATTGTCTTGACCAGGACCACACCCCTAAATGCATTGAAGCAACTGC
Source organism: Xyrauchen texanus (assembly GCF_025860055.1). Classification (NCBI taxonomy): domain Eukaryota; kingdom Metazoa; phylum Chordata; class Actinopteri; order Cypriniformes; family Catostomidae; genus Xyrauchen; species Xyrauchen texanus. The sequence continues at coordinate 8,305,771 of NC_068283.1, forward strand.
CATGTGATTGGTTGTTTAGATAATTGCATTAATGAGAAATTGAACAGGTGTTCCTAATAATCCTTTAGGTGAGTGTATACATACAGTATATATTGCAATTTTGGTATTTTTTGGTATTTTAATTGTTGTACTATGCATAATGATGAAAGGTTGATGAATACTAAAGAGGTGGGTGCATAGCTCCAAAAAATGGATGAGGTAAAGTGGGTGGGGTGAGGTCCCAGGTATGCATTTATGGATTAAATAGAAATGGAAAAATATGGTAGATTCAACAGATGATAATAATTTCTGTACCACTAGACTCTTTCTGTCACCAAACTGAATTGCAAAAATAATGACTGTTTTCAAGCAGGTTTCATGAACACTCGCATTGTCTGCCATTGTTTGAATGCATACGTATGCTTTATATTATCTAGTTTTAATATGTGCCAGCCCGAGAAGGGCTTGCCTTCCAAGGTTTTATTCTCATTTACTAAAACATCTTACTGATTTTGACTTGCTACCATCACATTTGGCATGCTCACTTGCAGTTTATAATCCTTTTTCAAGCTGCTTTAGAACAATAGGAGAAAAGTGCTTCACAAATCAATAAAATTAAATTAAATAATTTATTTAAACATCGAGCACACATCACAGTTAAAGAAGGTTAATATTTGATGATACTGATTGTCAATCAAACTTTCACATGGTTATTTAGATAAAGGATTTCAACCAGGAGTTCTTGCATGCTTGATCCAATGCTTAGCAGATGATTCCAGATCAAGAGAAAGAGAGAGAGAGAAAAAGAAAAGGTAATAACTTATTTATACTATTCCCCTGTGTTAGAGTAAAGGCACATGTTAAAGAGACTGCCTCATGAATATAACTAACCAATTTTCCTCACCACAATGTTGATTCACAACATCAACTTTGGAAGATTTTTGGACACTTTCAGTGAACTCAGTGGGATACATTTGTTGCATAACCACTTTAAACACAGTTCTGAGTCATAAAGCTCCTGAAAAAAATGTTGTGTCAAACTAGACTCAAGTTATTCAACTGGATCCGGCTAAATTATCTGGCAGCCTGAGTATTAAATACTCAGAGCAGAAAAAAAGGGAAATATGGCTTCAACCCTCTGTGGCCACCTGGGAAGATATCAGCACAGGGGGATAACCACCACTGAGTCCTAGCATTCTGCACTCTTGTCCAACTCTGTGGCTCTGCAGATTGAGAATGACAGATTGCCCGCCCCCAACGTTGCTGCAGCGATGACTGTAAAGCAGTCTCCGGTTTGATGTGGCGCTTACAGCTACATGTAAACAGCACCTGCCAGGCTCTGCGAGAGCAGGCGGGCTGATTATGTAATCTGGTCATTTGTTTAACAAAAACACCAGTCACAGAAAATCGACATGGCCAAAGTGAGACAAATCCCGGTTGCGCCGTGAGGGGGTCACACATGGCATAGGCACCTGTGCCACTCAACATCTGCCAAGAGTAAATGCATTACTGTACACCCTAATGTGCTGTTTATTTAAAACAATATACTCTTCTGACTGCAATCGAATACAAATTTGTTCATTCTAGCAGCAAATGCAAATCTTATGAATGTTTTGCTGAACAACACCTACAGTATGTAGTCAAATAAGCATTAAATGTAAGTACATGGAAGTGCAAGTAGTTAAAAACACCTAAAGTGGGACCATCACCACTTATTAAACAAGTAGTGCATACTTGATTGGGGCTTGAAACTACATGTGTCCAACCTACTCAACGAGGTATCTATAAGAAGAGCACTGTTTGCCACAACTCTTATTGGTTGATTTGCCAAACTTGTCCAGATTGGGAATACATTCTGATTGTATATGACCAACCCTGCTATTTGGGTAGTAAATGGGGCAGTGATATCAAATGTGAGGGTTAGGGGTAAGGGGCTTGTGACATCATGCCTATAAATCCATATTCTTAATACCCTGCATTTTCCTTGCTACTGTCACTTTGGCTTGCTCTTTAAGGCGTGATTTTCTATAAAGCTGTGTACACGATGTGTAGTGTGAAAAGTGCTATACAAGTATAGATGACTTGAGTGTAAACAAAATACATTTTCTCAAAACATGAAAAATAACTGTTTCATATCATATAGTGAGGCTTTGCACCATATCATATCTTACATTTACATTTATGCATTTGGCAGACGCTTTGATCCAAAGCGACTTACAGTGCACTTATTACAGGGACAATCCCCCCCCGGAGCAACCTGGAGTTGAGTGCCTTGCTCAAGGACACAATGGTGGTGGCTGTGGGGATGGAACCAGCGACCTTCTGATTACCAGTTATGTGCTTTAGCCCACCACCACCACTGAGACTGTTGTGTGTGAAAATCCCAGGAGATCCGCAGTTACAGAAATACTTAAACCAGCCTGTCTGGCACCAACAATCATGCCACGGTCCAAATCACTGAGATCACATATTCTCCACATTCTGATGGTTGATGTGAACATTAACTGAAGCTCCTGACCCGTATCTGCAAGTTTTCATGCATTGCACTGTTGCCACATGATTGGCTGATTAGATAATCGCATGAATATGTAGGTGTACAGGTGTACCTAATAAAGTGGTCACTGAGTGTACAGTATATCTCCTAGTTAAGTTGGATTGTGGCTGGTGAATAAGATGCTAGGTTATGTGCTGAAATACTATGACACAACTGTTTAGTGAATACACCCCAAAGTTTCATCACTTTCAAGATCAAAAGAATTGTCTATTGTCTGCTCAGGTTTGGACTAAAAAACATCAAGAATGCCCAAAGGCAACAATGCCTCTGACGCAACTCATCGTTCCTGCGAAGACTACCCCATCCGCCGAGACTGTTTGCCAAGAAACTTCAGTGAGTTGGGTTGTACAAGTTGGGTACTGTTTTTCAGTCCTGCTGTGGTGTTGTCTGCACTCCCCAAAACTACACACAGCCTTTTATTAGTCAGGCCCAGAGCCTCAGAGTGCCTGCAGCGCTTTGCCTCTCAGACAAGGTTCAAACCTACTCTTTTTTTTTTTCAGCAGGATGTGCTGCTCACAGGCAGTCAGAATACAGATTCAGTGTACAGTAGCTCAGCACTGTGGGAGATTGACTGCAGGATCAATGACAGGGTGGATCATCTCTACTGGCTGCAAGATATCAAGAATCTTAATGTTGAATCAGTAATGTTGAACCTCACTACCAAATCTAATCTATAACTACAGCCACCATTCAACATGTTGAAACAATGCAAACATGATTGTCTGATTTCAGAGTTGGGAGGGTTACTTTTGAAATGCGTTCCACTACAGATTACAGAATACATGCTGCAAAATGTAATTTGAAATGTATTCTGTTAGATTACTCAAGGTCAGTAATTTATTCTAAATACTTTGGATTACTTCTTCAGCACTGGTCAATTTTTTCACTTGTTTTGACTATAAAAACTCAGCCAGTACAGTAAGACAATAAATTAAAAAAAAATTAAAAAATTGATCAATTGTCACACATTATACATACATTTCTGCATATACATGGTGAAATTATTTATTTTTCACATATCCACAAGTTGGGGTCAGAGTGCAGGGTCAGCCATGATACAGCGCCCCTGGAGCAGATAGGGTCAAGGGCCTTGCTCAAGGGCCCAACAGTGGTGTCTTGGTGGTGTTGGGGCTTGAACTCCTGACCTTCTGGTCAGTAACCCAGAGCCTTAACTGCTGAGCCACCACTGACAAAATACACATGTTAAAAATACAGTGTCGTTTCTAAAACAAGATTAATCAAACTGATCTTGTTTTAAGGATTTTTAGATATTTTTACAGGAAAACAAGACAAAAATTATTATCAAGAATACGACTTTTGCCCTAATATCATCGGGTCTTACTAGAAAAAAAGAAATTATGATCCAACGTGAATTTTCTTGTTAAAAAATACGATTTGTATAATATTTGTTGGGTTTGCATGACCCAACACATAGCCCAATGGTGGGTTGATATAACACAAACCCATTGTTGGGTTATTTTAACACAATTCATTGGGTAGCAAGTTTTACCCAATAAATTGGGTTATAAAATAAATATTTTGTTGGGAGCTGACTCTGGCATGGCGGCGACATGGCCTGGAGCTTTTTTTTATTAATGTTTCAAGGTTCCACTTCTGAAGTGTTTCCCTCACATATGAATCCATCACATCCTATTTTAAAAATATAGTTAATCTAAAGTGAATTAACAACTTGTAATTTCAATTTCAAGCAATGGGCTTAATTAACGAGGCGATCATAAAACGAGCCAGGCACCTTCCTGCAATGGTAAAAGAACACCATCAAAATGTTGCTGCTTTTTGGCAAAAAAAAGTCATAACCGTCGTGAATTCAGGGGCGCATAACTATCTGAAAAGTGGCTTCTGATTAGGCTATCACCCAATGTCATGTAGATGCTAGCTATTGTGTAATACAGGGGTCGGCAACCTATGGCACTATGCTGGCACGCGGAAGGGTAATCACTGGCACACCAGCAATGGCGAGAAAGGAGTAGCCTATATTAATATAATTATATATAAATATATATATAAATTCTGCACCTGCATTCCAATCTACATCTTGATGTAATACTTCCTCATGATTACGCAGCATGTTTTCATCAGCTGAATGGAAGCTAAACACTATTAAATTGTGATGAGACTCACGCTGTGCATGCAAGCAATTCGCACTCCATGTCAAAACGGTTGCCGATCCCTGGTGTAATATCTCGTTGAGTCCAATTTGTGCATTATATAATTTAGTGCCTTGCAGATATAACTTTCTAGATAAAATGTTTCATACTTCCGCTTTGAAGTATTTTAATGTTACACTGTAAAAATGACAATATACTTTTCTTTCAGTTGATGAAAAACTGCCATGTCTGCAACACCGGATAATGAGTCGAGGCGTCTTACAATTTCGGCCAAATATATTAAATATTCTGTATTATTTCCAAAATAAATTTGTCGGGACGAACACAGAAAGTGAGGGGGAGCATCCCAATTAATAGTTTCTATGCCACAGTTTAAAATAGGCTGGCTTTATAGCAAGTGTTATGTCGGTAGCCAAGTGAGCAGCAATACAGCAGACCCAAAATTAAGGTGAATTTATTAAATTATTTAATTAATCAGTTATTATTGAACGCTGATAAAGAAAACGAAAAATGTTCATATAACATGATATTATTAACTTACCTCTGTATCTTCTGTTGGCAGTGGCATTGGTTGACTGTTTAAATTTTAAATGTCCTCGCTAGACACGTTTTAACCCAACTGGGTGCGTATTATAGAAACAACCCAATAAATGTTAGGAATAACCCAACAGAACGACCCAATATGTTTAACCCATCTATTGGGTAAAATAAATAACCCAAAGTTTTTTGGAGTGTGTAATTGCAAAAATGTAGGTACCGTGATTCTTTTCAGACTGGGTTGGCTACTTAACATGATTACACACAATTATCTGTTCCTCACACAAAGCTATTGCATAGCAGTAATACATACTGTAGAACACAAGTTGTATGGACTACTTTTATAGTGCTTTTTTTTTCTTATTTTTCTTTTTTTTTTTACAATTTTTGGATCTTGACAGCCCCAGTAACTATTCACCATAATTGCATAGGAAAGAACAACCTGGCCATTTCACTAGATAACTCTCTCTCTCTCATATATATATATTTATTTCAAATACATAGGTTTAGGATTGCCTTTCTGTGTACCATCCTCTCGCCATACACGGTGAATGACAATGGGCAGACTTAGCTGAGAAAGGAGCATGTTTAGGGTGTAGGTTTGTGGATGCAGCAGCCTTCAAAGGCCTTGAGGCACAGCTGCCATAATAACTCATTCCATTTGTCCTCTCCAGCTCTCGCTCCCTCACTCTATACACAGCAGACAATATCTCTAAGCACTCTCAAAAGGACACAACAAAAGACTGCATCGTGAGGCCTTGCACTCCCTGAACATAGAGTACACACACAAATGCGCACGGCACACGCATACGTACGCAATTCCATTTTTTTTATGTTGTCGTATCTATTTTCGGTCGACTCTTTTCATGTCTATTTTAGTCTCATCTCTGAGTGAGGAGGAGTAATGGAGAAATGGTGGAGTGCCCACTGTGAGGGAGATCAATCATGTGTGATCAGGTTTGGGGAGTAACAGAATACATGTAACGGGATTACATATTTACAATGCAAAATTTAAGTTACTGTATTCCACTAAAGTTACAGTTTGAATAATTGGTAATTAGAATAGAGTTACATTCAAAAAGATTTTGATTACTGAAGAGATTACTTTGCATTTTATTGTCATTTTTTAAATTGAATATTAAGTCCTTTCAGTTGGAAAACATTTATACATACAAATATTGCGATCCAAATTGCATTTGAACAGCGGTGAAACACTTTCTTATGATGTGTTACATTCATACGAGCAGACAGAGAAGTAAGTTTGAAGTAAGTTTGGAGCAGAAGAAATTGAAATACGCACGCTACCAGGCATGATCATACATTTTTTAACAAGAAAATCCACATTGGATCATTATTCTTTTTTTAAATTTGTATTTTAATTTTTTTTAGTAAGAACTTTCCTATTAGCGAAAAAAATAATATTCTTAAAACAAGATCAATTTGATTAATCTTGAAACAACACTGCATAAGATGCAGTGCTTTGCACTCCAACACCTGCTCCACTCTCGTTCTCAGTGGGACTCTGGAACTGCCAGTCTTCTGTGAACAAAGCTGCCTTCATTCCAGCTTTCGCCACGCAGTCCACCCTCAGCATCCTGGCACTGACAGAGACATGGATACGTCCTGAGGATACAGCAACGCCTGCTGCTCTCTCCGACAACTTCTCCTTCTCCCACACCCCTCGACATACTGGTAGGGGTGGGGGAACAGGTTTGCTCATTCATAATAACTGGACTTTTTCACCACAGGCTTCACTATGTAACAATACATCTTTTGAATTCCATGCCATTACTACAATGCAACCCACAAAATTACATGTTGTTGTCATCTATCGCCCCCAGGTCAGCTGACAAGCTTTCTTGAGGAATTGGATGTCCTGCTGTCCTCCTTGCCAGAGGATGGCAGGCCACTTGTGGTTCTTGGTGATTTCAACATACACCAAGACAAACCCCAGGCCATTGAACTGAATACTCTTCTGGCCTCATTTGACTTGGAAAGACTACACACCACAGCAACTCACAGGTCGGGCAACCAGCTGGACCTCATTTTTCCACGTAACTGTACCACCTCTAATATTCTTGTTACACCTTTACATGTCTCTGATCACTACTTTGTTCAATTCAACATGATTCTCCCATCCATTGTAAAACCGACCCCACCTTTGGTTTCCTTTCGCCGTAACCTCCGTTCCCTCTCACCCTCTCGCCTTTCCACTGATGTCTCTGCCTCTCTTCCCACAATAAATGTATTTTCCATGCTTGATGTAAACACTGCCACAGACACACTTAGCTCTACTTTAACAACCTGTCTAGACAACATCTGTCCTCTCTCCTCTAGACCAGCACGGACTACACGACCCAGCCCCTGGCTGTCTGACGTCCTTCGTGAACATCGGACTGATCTCAGGGCAGCTGAGAGGAGATGGAGGAAATCTAAAGATCCAGCTGATCTAGATAAATATCAGCTTCTGCTTGCAACTTTTTCAATTAACGTTAAAACTGCAAAAACTTCATATTACCAGACCAAGATCAACAGCACCACAGACACTCGTAGCTTGTTTAGAACATTTAACACACTTCTCTGCCCTCCCCCTCCACCACCTGACACATCACTGACAGCAGATATATTCGCCACTGTGGAACGGAGGGGCGCGCCGATCAGAATATCGCGCGCCCGGTCCCCAATCGGCCTGATGAGGCGCGCGAGGGATAAAGGCGGCCGGTGACGACGGTTCGAGAGAGAGAGAATTATGGGCATGTCCGTCGTGTGTGTTTGTTTATGTGTTTTGGTTTAAGTTTTCATTAAATTATCATTTATATTGACAAGCCGGTTCTCGCCTCCTCCTTGCCCATCCTTGAGATATTTTACATTGGTGCCGCAAGCCGGGAAGGAGGAGGGATGCCCGTCGCAGAGTCCTCGACACTGCCGTCCACCCAGGGGAGCGCCGCTGCCATCTGCCGGGTGACGGAGTAGCCCGACCGCCCGGATGCGGGGTACGGCCGTCGTCCGCGGGGCAAGTGGGGACTGGATACCCCGACCGCCTGGAGCGAGGGAGCCGCTGCCGGGGGCGGAGGAGTGCCCTGCCGTCCCCAGAGACGCGGAGGGGTCGAGGGAAGACCGCCATCCGCGAGGGGAGGAGGGAAGAAACTCTCCGACCGCCCGGAGCGGTAGAGCCGCTGCCAGGGGCGGAGGAGTGTCCCCATTTGCCGCCAGAAAAGCGGAGGCGCGTTCTACCCGCTGGGGGTCGGCGGTTTCACTCCGGTTCGCCCGGTGTTGGAGCGGCTGTCGTCCGCCTGAGTGTGGAGGAGTGTTCGAGGACCACGCGACGGTACATCGGAGAACCGGTGAGTGAGTTTTTTTCTCTCTCACCTCTCTCTCTCCCTTTCGCACCGTGTTGGCCTTTTCCCTCGCCTATTTTGTTGTTTGTTTGTTTTTTTTTCTCCCTCCTCTCCTCCCAGGGTGAAAGGCGGGGATGACCACGCGGGACGCAAGATACACCCCGCCCCAGGGATGGGGGGGGTGTACGTCATGCCGGTGGCACCCCGGCCTGAGATAACGCCGGGAGGAGTGTGGAGCGGAGGGGGGGGGGGCGCGCCGATCAGAATATCGCACGCCCGGTCCCCAATCGGCCTGATGAGGCGCGCGAGGGATAAAGGCGGCCGGTGACGACGGTTCGAGAGAGAGAGAATTATGGGCATGTCCGTCGTGTGTGTTTGTTTATGTGTTTTGGTTTAAGTTTTCATTAAATTATCATTTATATTGACAAGCCGGTTCTCGCCTCCTCCTTGCCCATCCTTGAGATATTTTACAGCCACATTTTTTACTGATAAGGTTACAGCCATCAGCAATACATTCACATCACCACACCCTGTCAAACACCTGGCTCCTGTATGCAACCCTTCTTTCCCTATGTTCTCTCCTTTAACTGACACTGAGGTCTCTAAACTCCTCCTCTCCAACCACCCCACAACCTGTTCCCTTGACCCCATTCCATCACACCTTCACCAGGCCATCTCTCCGTCCATCCTACCGGCACTTACACACATAATTAACACATCCCTTCTCGCAGGCACTTTTCCCACTACATTTAAGCAGACTCGAGTAACCCCACTGCTGAAAACACCTGCACTTAACCCCACACAGATAGAACACTACAGACCAGTCTCTCTCAACCCATTCATGGCAAAAACACTTGAAAGGGCAGTTTTCAATCAGATCTCCGCCTATCTCTCACAGAACAAGCTGCTGGATGACAATCAGTCAGGCTTCAAAAGTGGACACTCCACTGAGACTGCCCTTCTGTCTGTCATCGAGTCGCTGAGACAGGCGAAAGCTGAATCCAGATCATCCGTTCTGATTCTGCTGGACCTTTCTGCAGCCTTTGACACAGTCAACCATCAGATCCTACTCTCCACCCTCTCTAAACTGGGTATCACTGGAACTGTGCTTGACTGGTTCAACTCTTATCTCTCAGAAAGGTCCTTTGAGGTAGCATGGAGAGGGAAGTATCCAAGCCACACCAGTTACTTACTGGGGTACCTCAGGGATCAGTGCTTGGGCCACTTCTCTTCTCCATATACACAACATCACTGGGACCCATCATTCAGTCACATGGTTTCTCTTACCACTGCTACGCTGATGACACGCAACTCTACTTGTCTTTCCAGCCCAACGACACCACAGTGACCGCTCGAATTGCTGCCTGTCTGGCAGACATCTCAGCCTGGATGAAGGAACACCACCTTCAACTCAACCCTGCCAAGACCGAACTCCTTGTCTTTCCAGCCAACCCGGCTGTTGAACACAACATCACCGTGCAGCTGGGTCCAACTACAGTTGCGCCTTCCAAAACGGTCAGAAATCTAGGGGTAACCATTGATGATGGGCTAAATTTCACAGACCACATTTCAAAAACTGCAAGATCATGTAGATTTACACTCTACAATATCAGGAAGATAAGACCCTTCCTCTCTGTACATGCCACACAACTGCTCGTTCAGTCCCTTGTCATAACTAGACTGGACTACTGTAACGCTCTCATTGCAGGCCTTCCTGCATGTGCTATTAGACCCCTGCAAATGATCCAGAATGCAGCAGCACGTCTGGTCTTTAATGAGCCTAAGAGAGCACATGTTACACCACTCTTTGTCTCTCTGCACTGGCTGCCGGTTCATGCACGTATTCAATTCAAGGCCCTGATGCTGGCATACAGAACAGTCACTGGGTCTGCTCCAGCATACCTAAAAACATTTATGCAGAGCTACGTTCCCACCAGAAGCCTGCGGTCGGCTAAGGAACGTCGCCTTGTCGTACCAAAACAAAGAGGCACCAAAACACTTTCCCGGACTTTCAGTTTCATCATACCACGGTGGTGGAATGACCTTCCCAACTCAATCTGGGAAGCTAACTCACTCTCTATCTTAAAAAAACGGCTAAAAACACATCTTTTCCAAAAGCACTTAACCGGTCACTAAAAAAAATAAAAATAATTATTTACATTTCTTGTTGCACTTAAATCTGTTTGGTGTACTATTCTGATGATAGTGAAACTTTGTAATATGGCACTTTTTGTACCACTGTCTCCCTAAGATGATTCGCTGATGTTCTTCCTCTTTTGTAAGTCGCTTTGGATAAAAGCGTCTGCCAAAGGAATAAATGTAAATGTAAATGTAAGATATTCATATTTTTCAGAGAATGTATTTTTAACATGTGTATTTTGTCTTTTTATAGTCAAAACAAGTGAAAAAAATCTACCAGTGCTGAAGAAGTAATCCAAAGTATTTAGAATACGTTACTGACCTTGAGTAATTTAACAGAATACATTACAAATTACATTTTAAATCATGTATTCTGTAATCTGTAGTGGAATACATTTAAAAAGTAACCCTCCCAACTCTGTGTATGATACACGTGAAATCGACATTCCTTATTGTCTGGTTACCCACCATTGTCAAGATGTTCAGCAGCAAATCTGGATAAAATAGGTGATGCTTGTCGACCAGCACTGTCTTTTTGATGAATCTGGCGGTCTTGCTGGTCAAGCTAGTGAAGAAGTCTGGTGGGGACACCAGCTCCCAACCCAGAGGAAAGTTTTACTGCTCAGATATTGCTCTATATAAGCTGGGCTTCCATCCAAATGATTTCTTAAGCACTTTTTTTTATTTGACTTGAAATGTCAAATAAAAAAAATTGCATGTTTCCATCCACTATGTCATGCAAATTTTCTTGAGGGAGCCTGCCATGTCATGATGAAGCAGCTGAATGGCTTCGGGGAGAGTTATATTTGCGTCATTGGAGCAATTGCGCATAATTTTATTAAATGCTGTCAAGAGGCCCCACATGATGATTGTAATATCTGATATAATGAGGGCTGAAATGGCTGCTATGCCCATATGATGTCAGCCTTGCCATGCCTGGGAGTGCCTACACTCAACTTTTTTGTTGGATTGTGAGGAGCCACTTTAATGTCCAGCTGTGGGTTAAACACGTCCGCATGTCAGCTATCGCACATATGCATAAACGGTCAAAACATGTAACTGTTTTGAAAATTAACTTTTTCCATCATGTTAATGCACATTTTGACACTAGATATCCACCTCTGCCTGACGCATAAACTTTTAAGAGTATTTATGATTCCCATAGATTAAGAAAAGGCAGAGACTATTTGCACAAAATAGTACTAAATAGTATAGTATAAATAAACAAAAAAAATGGTATTTGATGAGTTCACATGTTCATGTAATCTTTGAAATGAAGAGAAGGTAAACATATGTGGACTCGACCCGAGCCATCCCCCAGAATTCCTTGTATTATTTAGTGGTAACTAGCCAAGAAGGTGGAATTGGGGTGGAGGAGGGATGCCGGAAGGACTATCGCAGGACAGGGGTAAGCAGCGGCCTATATATGCTTACTCCAGCATTGATTGTTTCGATTAAATGAACATGCTCCTCCTGAAATGTTGTTAAGAACTCCATTTCACATGTTCATGTATACTTTGAAATGGAGAAGGTAAACATATGTGGCTCAACCATAATGGAGAACATTCACAGGGGTACTGTTTGATGAGATACATATCCAGTGACTCAACCATAATGGAGAACATTCACAGGGGTACTGTTTGATGAGATACATATCCAGTGACCATCCAAGAGAAAATAAGTATATTGTACAGACATTTGGCAAAATATCCTTTGGTTTCAAAGTTACAGAGTTATTAAGAGATTTTTCGTTTTGAGCACTGTTTTTTTTTCTGAGTTGAACAGAGATAATTTGAACATTTAAAAATGTCAAAATCCGATGATGATAGTCCAGTATTACAAAACACCGATTATGAACATGGTGCAGGAAGTAGTATGTATGATGTTCAGGGACAGATTCAAGAACTCCACAGAAAGCATGAGGAGACCATGGCAGGCCTGTCACGATAATGTCATATCTCTCGTTCCCTCCATCAGGGAACAGAGGTTATGACAGTAACCATGATGTTCCCCTTCTGTCATTCATTTGACGTTGAGTTGATGTAGTGACACGAGGGGTCCCTATAGAAAAACGGCACAACAGCTGAACCTTGTTACATGAACTGCTAATGCAGGTGCAAGCAAGCTGCTTCGTGCGTAATAGCAGGAGCATCAGTCTGCACGTAACCTCCCCCAACGCCTCAAAAGACGTCATGTAGTTCTGGGGCGATGTAACTAGCATGGGAGCAGGCCGCACCAGCCGCAGCTTTTTCTCTCCACAGAGTATTACATCATACGCATCAGGGAAGGTGTTCTTTCCCTTTCCTATTCTTTCAGGGGCAAAAGTCCCTGCAGAGACCACATCCTGCCCATAAAGGGAGGTCAACATGAGACAATACGACACATTGGCTCAGCAGCCACAAATGGAATAGGTGCAGTGGTAGGTCCCACCACGAAAGGGGGGGAACTCTACAAACACAGCGACCGGGGCGAGAGAGCTCTGCCCAAGGAAGATGCGGGTCCACTGACAGGGAGACCGCACCGCGGAATATACATCACAGGAGTTACCGGAGTAATCGGCACCTGTGGAGCACCTATCCTAGCACAGGGCATATTAGACCCCGCAGTGGAGATGGCTGCAAACTCCATAGGGCTAGGGAGGAAGGACATCCAGGATCCATGACTTTGTGAACTCGGCTGGTGGTAAAAGTGCACGTTTTCACCTCTGGTTAGGTGAAAGGCGCTATACACAAGTGATCCAACTGGCCAGCTGTTCCGTATTACCAAACTCTACCTGTTCATTCCTGAAAAAACACGGGAACCCGGAAATTGTAAAATCTCACAAAGGTGTTGGGTATAGCCCAGCCAGCTTCTCTGCAGATGTCTGCTAGAGAGGTGCCATTGGCCAGTGCCCATGAGGATGCCACACTCCTACTACAGTGTGAACGTATACCCAAAGGGGTGGGCATAGCCTGAGCCTGGTATGCCAGAGCAATGGCAGCCACGATCCAGTGGGAAAGCCTCTGTTTAGAGACAGCGTTCCCTTTCCGCTGTCTGCCAAAGCAGACAAAGAGCTAATCAGAGCCTCTAAAGCTCTGCGTGTGATCCAAATAGGTGTGCAAAGCACACACTGGGCACAGCAACAACAGGACTGCATCTGCCTCCTCCCGGGGCATCGCTTGCAGGCTCACCACCTGATCCCTAAAGGGGGTCATGGGAACCTTGGGCACATAGCCCGGCCGGGGTCTCAGGATGACGTGAGAATCTGCCGGTCCGAACTAGAGGCAAGTGTCACTGACATAAAATGCTTGCAGGTCTCCAACCCTCTTGATGGAGGTGAGCGCAATCAGGAGGGCCATCTTCAAGGAGAGAGCTTTCAGCTCGACTGACTCTAGCAGCTCAAAGGGGGCTCCCCGAAGGCCCAGGAGGGCCATGGAGAGATCCCATTAGGGGAAAAGGCGTGGCCTGGGAGGATTCAGCCTCCGGGTGCCTCTGAGGAACCAATTCGCAAACAAACGGCACTTTAGGGCATAAAGCTGCCTGGTAGAGGGAGCTCTGGCTTAAGTGATCGTGTCTACGACTGCTGGTGCTAGGACACATAGATCCAAGGGCCAGACATGGAAGTTCCAGAGGTCTGGGCGCAGATGCCATATGGTGCCCTGTCACTGAGAAAGAAGGTCCTTCCTCAGGGAAGTCTGCCAGGGAGGTGCTGTTGCGAGGAGCTTGAGGTCCGAGAACCAAGTCTGGGTGGGCCAGTATCAGGCCTAGACCATGGCAGCTATCGCAATTTGAGTAGAGAGCCTACGAGGTCTTATGTCTATGTCAAGGGAGTGTCACGTTCAGCCATTCATTGGTGATTTCAGAAAAGCTGGGAGACATGTTGATGTGTTTATTGAAATAGAGAGGGTGTTACATGCTAGAAATCAGACCACAGAGGACCATTTAGACCTCATACTCTCCCTCTTATAGGCCCTCAAGTGGGAAATCTCTTAAAAATTCAGCGGTTATCTGCTGGGTTCCATGTTTGTGGTCATCACAGGTAACAACCCTCTGTGCCATCCAAAAACAGTGCAATTGAAAAAAGATGGATCGCTCAGTTAGCTGTCTTTGATTTTGAGGTGAAATACCACCCAGGACAGGATAATGCAGCTCTCTCTAGCAAGTCATCAGCAGGTGAGCCTGCCACCCCTGGAGATGCAGAATATGACGACTATATTGACATCTGCTATATCAAAATCAAAGGAAAAGCCTTAGAGCCTGACTTGGTGATGGCTGGTGAAAAGTGCTGTAGGGTTAGCCAGATCCCTGCTTTAGAGTGTGAAGTACAGGACGGCAGTAACCTACAATGAAGAACGCCTACTCTGCGGGCTTATACAACAGCTGAACTGTAGGATTTTGAAATGAACAGTCCCACTCTCAGTTCTTTCAGAATCTTTTCAGAACGTAAACAAAAGCCCACCACTAGTGAGAGATCTGGTCTATCAAAATCTGTACTGTCACGGATAAAGCAGTGGAAGTGTGTTGGAGCTGGATGGCTTGCTTTATTGTATTGTAATTGACCAACATCATGGGGAATGACAACAGCTGCTCTAACCCTCATGTCTAAGAAAACAAGTCCTTGAAAGTGTTAATGAAAGTGTGGGACATCAGGGCATTGAGCGCACGCTAAACCATTTCAGGCAACGATGCTTCTGGGTTGGCATGTATAATGATGTGTAGCAGTGGATCAAAAAGTGTCAAAGGTACATCTTAAGCATGATGCCACAGCAAAGGATACATCCTTCTATGAAGCTATTTCTTGCTTCAAGTCCCCTTGAAGTAGTGGCAGTAGATTTTACTGTGAACCTGCCTCTGATGGCCGTGAGAACCTGTTAATTGTGAATCACAATGTTCACATAATGTAACACACATCAAGGTTCGGGTACGAAAAGGAGACAGGGAGCAGTGACACGGGACGTATTCTGCCTTCAGCACACTGTACGCACTCTTCTCTGTGCTTTTCTTAGTTCACTTAGGTCAGTCAACAAAACTCTCAATAAACGTAAACTTCTTGATAACATAAACTTCTCAACACTTCAGAAACACGAAACACTCAGAAAACACGCCAACGCTGTACTCTCTCTGCCTTCTCTGGCATGTTTGGCTGCTTTTTAAGGTCTCTCTCTGTAACAAGTAACAAGAAACAGCTGTTAGAAATGATGCCAACCAGCTTGACGAGACACACCACTCCCTCTCTCCCATAAACAGACACACATCCATCCCCACAAACATACATGGAGTTCTTGTTACTGACTTACCCGACCTTTGATTCTCACAATTTTTTTTTGAGAGTGTGAAGAGCATGAAAAGAGATAACTGGATTACAGGCATTTTCTGCTTCGTCTGGCACAAATGTTCTGGTTTGGAAATCATGATTTTCACTGAGAGCTTGAGCGACTTGCCAATTCCATCTGCTAGCTGCCCAGTCTGATAATATCTGCACAAGTTTCTCACTCTCTTGATAATCATTCAAGATCTGGAGACCTTTGCCACGAGGCATTGCATCCTGGCGTGCGCTCAGAAAATTTGAGAAATTTTGAAGGCATATGGCATCTTTTGAATGTATTTTTGGCTAATTTGGCAGTCTTTCTCTAAATGCCATTTGTATTGCAAAGGTTGACCACAAGAACTATTTAATTTACGTCTTGCATCATGATAGGCCTCATCATCAGTTCTAAAGAAACGTCTGTTCCAATGTCTTCCTAGCAGGACCACTCACTAACTTAGAACAGCTTATCAGCAGAAGAAACAACCTTTCTCTCAAGAAGTGCCATGAAAGAGGATTTACAATCAACAAACTGAATGGCTCACCACTGAAAATATGAGGCTCTGGAACTGGTAGTCTGCTCATAGCTAAGCCATCTTGAAAGACAAGCCTGATAATTTCTTAACTGACGCTCTAGCTTTCTAAATTGTGCTTTCATGAAATTTATTTTGAAAAATGTCTTGCTCTTTTTTATGTTAGTTTGAGAGAAGTATGGTTCTTCTTTTACACTACTACAGTATTTGGGCAAATAAGCTGTTTATTTGGCAGCTTCTTGATTGTAAACCTCCAGCTTAGCTTGAGCTGCTTTTAGGTCCTTTTGTGCCTGTATTTGCTCTAGTTCCACAGCTCAGCTCCAAGAGCCCTTTTGTGCTGTTCTTCTAATTGCTGTATCCTTTTTTTGTGTTGCTTTGTTTCTTCAAACAAGGCATTGTATGTGGCTTGCTTGGCTGCCACATCTGCTACAACATATACACGCTTGACTGCTGGGCTTGACACAACAGAGTGATGGCTAGAATTAATACTAGTCTCATTGGTAACAGGTGAGACAGTAGATCCATAAATTGAGTGTGCATATTGACAATCAAGCAAGGTACGAAGGTGGCCTTTCTCCAT
Source organism: Xyrauchen texanus (assembly GCF_025860055.1). Lineage (NCBI taxonomy): Eukaryota > Metazoa > Chordata > Actinopteri > Cypriniformes > Catostomidae > Xyrauchen > Xyrauchen texanus. The sequence continues at coordinate 8,322,844 of NC_068283.1, forward strand.
TTCAGCATCAAACTTTCCATTGACACATACTATTCTTTCATGGATGATTTTGATAATGTAATTTGTGACTGCCTCACATGCATCAACTTTCCTTCGAATTACATTAGTGTGTGAGACACAATGTCTAAGATCTTCATAGGCACTCAAAACACAGTTTTTTGCAGTCTCCAAAATATCAATTAGAATGGCAAACTGGGTGTCTGAGAGGGCAGGATATAAGTTTAAGTCTTTTGAACTAATAATGCCTAATGTGACACCGTCAGATACAATTAAAAAATATCTGTCATCTTTTCATATATAGATCAACCGGGCCGTATTCTGATTTCAACTACTTCAGATTTAGTAGTTACTGTGGAAAGAGCTTTAATTGTTGGTGACTTCAACATTGTCATGATGCAGGAGGAGGCAGACAATGGGTTGGATCCAAATGCAGTGTACTTTATTGTAAATCAAAGTGAGACAAAACAAACAGGAACAAAGGAAATGACCACGATGGGTAAAACGACACTAAAACCTGGAAACACGGAAAACATGAAAGGTAGAACAGGCAGGATAAACATCAGGGGGAGCACGGAGACAGGCATCCACAAACATCAAAGACCGACAGAGGAATGGTGAAACAAACCGGGTTAAATACACAAACACAATGACGACTAAACGAGACACAGGTGAGACCAATGAAGAGTGCAGGCAGTGAGAGAGGCCAGGAATTGTGGGAATTGTAGTTTTATACACAGACAGTGAAACACGGGGCGGACAACAAGGAAAACGTGACATGGAATTTGACGTGCTGAGTGAAACAGAAAACACGGACCGGACCACAAGGAATGTGACATGGAATGTGACATGGAATGTGATAGGTGAAACGGAGAACATAGGCCAGACAACACAGGAACGTGACAAACATTCACATAGATAATGAAAATGACACATTGGGATTAGCATTTATCGATAATCTCAACTCTCTTGGAGTCTGACAAAATGTGACAGGACCAACTCATCACCATAATCATATGTTAGATTTAATTGTGTCTTATAAAGTTGATATTGATACTATAGAGTGATGACATCTTAGATCATTACCATGTCTCTTGTATGCTGTGATCAGCTAATGTCACTCAATCTGACCATTTAAAAATAGCTTCACTAACAATCTTCCAGATTTATCGCATATCTCTGCACCATTGTACAATGATCACACACATGCTCTCAAGAGAGCAGCTTGGAAAATGGAGCACAAGTGGAAGAATACAAAATAAGAAGTATTTCGCAGTGCATGGCATGATAATGTTTGTAGCTACAGACTGAGGTAGCTAAAGCTGCCAGGTCAGCATAATTTAGCAAACTCATAAAAAATAACCACAACAATCCTAGGTGTTTATACAGTACTGTGGCTAAATTGGTTGGGAATAAAGCCTCGACTGAACCATATATCCCATTGCAGCACAATAGTAAAGACTTTATGAATTTCTTTACTGATAAAATTGAAATAATTGAAAATAAAATTGGAATTATGAAATCGTCGGTCACAGAACCACAGAAAACAGTATCTCATAATTTTCCTCACACAAGCAACTTTCCTTCACTGTCATAGGTCATGAAGAGCTAACTAAACTTATCGAAACATAAAAAGCCACAACATGTATGTTAGATCTAATACTAACTAAGCTCTTTGTAATGAGATCTTAGTTCATGGGCAATTGAGGAGTCAGGGGACAACGAAGCAGGTTCAAGGTCAGTACTTAAATTTGCACTTTAATGTGTACACACGATGGTAACAGTCGTTATAACGTAAAGAAAATCAACACGTAGCACACTCTGGCTGTTGTGCTTTCTGTACACTCTCTCTCCGCCCACGTCCTTTTGGTCTCCCTCCGCATCACTATAACAAGAGACAGGAGTTAGGGATAATTGTGAACCAGGTGACGAGGCTTACTGCTCTCTCTCTCCCACAGACCGACACGTGACCACGCCCCCATGCCACATGCCCCCACCGCTGATTCAGGCCGGGGCAACATCCGACCCAACTCACCACCAGATGGTGATCGGATGACAGCTCCGCCCCTCTCTTCACCCGAGTGTCCAAAACATATGGCCTCAGATCCGACGACACGATTACAAATTCGATCATCAACCTTTGGCCTAGGGTGCTCTGATACCACGTACAATTATGAGCATCCTTATGTTCGAACATGGTGTTTGTTAAAGATAATCCATGACTAGCACAGAAGTCTAACAACAAACATCCACTTGGGTTCAGATTGGGGAGGCTGTTCCTCCCAGTCACGCCCCTCCAGTTGTCCTTGTCATTTCCCACGTGCGCGTTGAAGTCACCCAACATCACTATGATCAAAATGGGCCCTATTCAAAACTTCATTCGGGGTCTCCAAAAAGGAAATTCCACATTCCCCAGAGCTAGACTTTGCTGCCCGGATCTGGTCCATCGAGACCCCCAGCCTTCACTGCAACCCATATGGCAGTGCACCCGACTCCTGTGGATTTTCTAATGGGTTGTGGGCCCAAGGGATGTAGAGGGGGGTTTCACGTCAATTCTTTGGGCTGTGCCCGGCAGGGCTCCGTGGCAAACCCGGCCATCTGGCCTAGCTCCAGACAGGGTAACTCCTCCTCTTGCTATTATTTCCATGGAGTCTTTGTGAACCATTCTTGGTCTGGCCCCTCACCTGAGACCACTTTGACTTGGGAGACCCTACCAGGAGCACCTGGCTCCAGACAACTCAGCCCTCAGTTTCATAAGGGCACACAAACCTCTCCACCACAATAAGGTGATTGTTCCCAGAGAGGTGTTAAATTTTGTATTAATAAAAAGTAAAAAAAATGGTTAACTACGTACAAAGCTTTGAATGTTTTAGCTCTGCAGTGAACTTCTACCATGCTATATTCCACTAAGTTCATTACGAATGCAAAATTCTGGCCTGTTAATTGTACCAAGGATATAAAAATCCACAAAAGGAGGTAGATCATTTTCCTATTTGGCTCCTAAACTATGGAATAGTCTCCCAAACACTGTTCGGGATGAAGACACCATCACTAAGTCTAGACTACAGACTCATCTGTTTAGCCAGGCATACACCTAATTTATCCATCAACTCACAATTAGGCTGCTTTACTTGGGTCTGCCGGAACCAGAAACATATATCATGCTCTATATCTATGCAAAAATGTAATGGCATCTATGCTAATATTGTTCTATTTGTTTCCCCGTCTCAACCTTGAGATTCATGTTAGATGCTTTTGTTTAGTGATCCTTTGTAGGAGTGACCACATGAAATAGAGTTTTTGTGCTTCTCTTTTATGGACAATCTTATGGACTATTGACTTTTTTGTTTGTTTGAAATCTGTGCTACACTTCTTGTTTGACTGGATTACCTCAAAGTAAATAAACACTGCTGTACTCACCGATGGTCTTCACCAGCACTGCTACGTGCAGTCTTAAATATGTTACCAGAGCCGACCAGATCCACCTCTGTTCCAGCTTAGTGTCAGACTCCACTGCTATGTGTCTCTGAGAAATGGCGACTAAAAGCAGCCAGTGTCAGCCAGACATCACTTCAGTCTATTACGGTGGACTTCAGGGGATGAACTGATGCCAACTCCAACCATAAGACGTGGGATAATTAATATCAACCATATGACATGGGATATTTCATATGCCACTGCCTGAACCTTGGACATGGGATAGACCTCTCTGAAATGACCTACTGGTTGGACTGCGATGCACCTCACTGATATCTGCCTGCATCACCTCAGTCTAATGATGGACTACACTCTAAAAATGGAATACATAGACTTTCAATTATTTGCCAACAATAAAGCCTTCATCAGCCAATTAACAAGGACAATTGCATCTATGTGAACTTCTGCAATTAATCCAGGATGAACTTCAAAGACATTAGTCATTAATCTTACAGATCAAACAAAATCTATGTTTAAACACTGACCCTTAACACTTACTTAGCTTATTATTTTTAAACCATGAATTGCACTGAACAAATAACTAATATTGTCATTATATTCATGCTGGTTATCCAGATGGTAACTGGCCCCCACAGTGAGTTTTTGCTCCCAAGGTTATTTTTCTCCATTAACCAACATCTTATGTAGTTTTGTGTTCCTCTCCACAGTCGCATTCGGCTTGCTCACTGTGGTTCTAAATACAATTATGATTTAATTACTTATTTTTATTCACAATTTACAATCATATTTAATCAAACTACACAATGATGACTGTAAGACTATATAGATATTACAGTAAAATTTTCTGTTAATGCATGATTTTCTGTAAAGCTGCTTCGCAGATAGCAAAAAATGTCCGCACGGCTTTTTTTTTGCCGCCGTCCCCAAGCTGTCGGCTATAGGTGCGTCCCACTGGCGGGGATGAAGCGCTTGCCGCCGAATTCGTCACTCCCATTTCTTGCGAGATGCCGCCGGCGGTCAGACGGCGGGCCGCCCGCTTCATTTTCTCTGGCGGTTGCCTCGCGGCAATTGACCGCGGCCGGCCGGCGGCAAGCCGCTTTGAAATAGCCTACAAGGACAGCTTAGACTCTCAAAATCGACCAGCCATGTTGGCTATTATTATTTTTGCTCCAAAGCCATTAGGGTTTATAACAGATTCTTGACTCTTGATTCCATGATAAGGTAAGGTTTAGGAAAATGACATTTAAATTACTTTGAAACTCTGAAGCGATTATACAGTAATATATGTAAAATATATTGAATTATTTATGCACAGGTGAAAATTGTTTACATTTCTTTGATTGATGCACATTGAGACATGCAATAAACCAAAAATAATTCCTTTTTGTAAAACTTGGCAATAAATATCTTTCTGATTCTGATTAGGTTTTAAAATAGATATTTAATACAGGGTATGAACAATTTAGCAGAATAAATTGATGAAGTTAGACTTTTCACCAATGCCTGTATCAGTGAACAGTGAAAGACATCTGCAACATGGCCAAAATATCGGGTATACTTTAATTATTTTTTATTAATTTGCAACCATGGTGATATCTATCATAAACATGAAAATCCCTGTTTTGACGTGAAGGATAAACTCAATGAAAAAGCTGAAATTATCCTCTGGTTTCACAGTTGCGCAGAAATTTCGTTTATGTCTACATTTTTCCAACCTCGATTTTTTTTGTTATTTTACCTTTTACAGGTTTTGCAATTATGACCTGTACAAATGTTTAAGAAAGTGTTAAAGTCCCTGTAAAGGCAATAAAAAAATCTAAACGCATTATAAATGTTAAAAATGTATTGCTAAAACACATGACAAAGACTGAACTGTGAAGTTCCGCTGTCGCCATATCTGTTTCCGGTTTACTTGCGCGTCAGCCCAAAATGTCTTTTTACTCGATGTCTCCAGAATCTTCCGAAAATACTGGCGTCAGCAATGTTCATCGCATTGTTGATGCCTGGTCCCCTGCTCCGACAAGCAAGAGGGACAAGGGCTTTAAACTCTACATATCGAGTTATCTGCACAACTACAAGGGTAAGTATTTTAATCTAATGTGGTGTGCCGGCAGATAGCGGCTAAGCTAGTTCGCCACGTGTTCATTTTTAATGTAACGTTAGTATACAAGCTTGTTTTTTCTTAGTTTTAAAGCAGACTGTTTGTTAATTTTTGTGATAATTGTGATATGAATTATATTAACTTGGTCTCCTCTCAGTTTCTAATAAAGATCAGGACACCGGTGAAGTCACTGTCAGGGCATTGTGTTACAGGTCCATGAGAAAATCAGAATCAGAATCAGCTTTATTGCCAAGTATGCTTACACATACAAGGAATTTGTCTAGGTGACAGGAGCTACCAGTCAACAACAATACAAACAATACCAAAAAACAGCAGCAAGACATAGGTAATTAAAAACAAAAAGAACACAAAATAAATAATTATACATATACGTACATACACTCACCTTCATACATACCCACATACACACACATAGTGCAAATCTAATACAATCTGTATATAAAGAACAAAAAACAGTATATTATGTACAGAGCAATGTAAGTAAAAGCAGATAAACCTCACAGTTTGAGTGTATGGTGAAGCTAGAATTAATAAGACCGCAGTTATAGGCTTGTTACTTTAATAGCCCGATGTTCCTGGGGACTCGGCTAAGGTTATTCATGTTTAATGTAACTCAAATCAAATGAAAACAGTTATTATAGGCAGGTAAGTTTCCCTAACTGGTCCCCTCCGTGTAAAATGCGTTCTTATTCAAGTTTTCAACTCAGTCATTCGTTTAAGATGCAATCTTGTGTTATAAGTATTAGGCTATCATGATTATACAGTGAGCAAGCTATATAAATAAGTATTTAATATAATAAAAGTGTAGAGCAACAACCGAGGGTGTAAGGTAAAGGCTGAATATTGTAGATTTATTACAATATGTTGCATGTTTGAATTAAAATACCTGTGGATATGCAACTTCCCACTAATGAAAGTTTTATTCAAAAGGAGCACACACTCTACAAAGGCCTGACTGGAGATTTGCCTGATCTATCCGTCCTTCAGGTGAGTAGGGATACAACAGCACATTTCACTGTACAGTATGATATATCAACCAAAATCTGTATACCAATATTTCATTTTCTTTTTCCTCCCCTTTTACAAACAAATATTCTGCTTCAAAGAAAAAAAATGAAATTGATGTTATCATAAGGGTTCTTCATTATGAACTTCATTATAACATACTGTGGATAGAAATTACAGGGAAAGTTACTGGTATGATAATTGTGGTTATATTATATTACTATTATATTTAGTGTATTGCTAATCAATATATTGTTACTTCCCAGATGACAGCTGCTCGCTTCAAGAGCAGGTGAAGCAAGTTGGGACAATGTTGAAGACATTTGCTCGCATTGGGCAATCAGGTACAACTTGCAAACAACACCTGTGGTTGTTGGTTTAATTCCCACTGGGGCCACCTGTACATGTAGTAGACCTAGATATAAATGTCATAGTTTAGTAGTTGAAGGACCAGGACTGACTACTTTATTCTTTTATTCTGGGAACCCCTGTAGGTGCAGATCAAACCCTAATGCTGCGATGTCTTGGAATTTGGCGATGTTGTGCGTAGCATGGACAACAAAATGCTATGCTGCAACGTTTCAGTGCCAATGTGTCTGTTGGAGAGTTATCCCTGCCAGGGGATCTGTTACTCCCCCCTAGACACCCAGGAAGATTTGGCGTTGCTTGACAACAGTTTGAGGCAGGATAAAGAGCTCCAGCAACGATTTGTAAGTGTGCCGATTTCGTTTATAACGGTATAGGGTAATCTAAAAAGTACAATTAAGATCGTACACTGCATATTCTACAGTTTGAATCCACAGCCTGTCACATTTTAAATTTATGAGAAGCTTCAGAGAAATGTAATTTGTAACATGTTTTTTTTTGTATTTTCAGCTTCGGTTTTTGGCAATCAAATGTGGGAGGGACCTAAAGACAACCGTGTGGCTGAATGCTTCAGCGTATCTTCTCTAATCACCTTTCCATCAATACAACCTGGACTGGTGTAGGGGATAAAGCATGTTTTAGAGACATGTTCCTGAAGACCATTGTTCAAAGTAAGTTGGATATTTTTTTATATTTAAGTAGATGTGTATGACCTTATGCCATTCAAATGGAATGACAGATCTTTATTTTCTACAGGAGCCATCCGGAAGAACCCGGCAACACAGGATGCCACTGATGAGGCGATCCAGGTTAACGTTACCTGAAAGGAGCATCTGAACATGAAGTTGGAAAAAGGCGCCGACAGCTGAGAGGGACCCACAGCCGACCCCTTAAACCTAGGCTGACTACTGACACCCCAGCATCACTGACAACTGGAACCCTTTCTTTATCCTGCAGTCAGTAACATCAAGACCCCTAAAAAGCCTGCTAAAAGTGTCAGACTACACTCACCCAATCCACACTGTTCACTGTGGAAATTGCTCTTTTTTTTTTTTTTTTTTTTTTCTCGTGACCCTGCTTTGAGGGCAGCTCCTTGGATGAATATGGGATGGTTTGTCCTTTTATACAGGCACACGAGGAATCACTGAAGATATGCTAATTTGCACTGCCTCATTCTGGAGGTCGGGAAAACCGGTGATTCTTAGCCCACTACGCCACACAGTCCCCAACCTCTCCAGACATTCTGATTGGCTGTGTTCTCTACAGCCAGATTTTCTGCTGTTAATTATATTTATTCCCACTTGTTGTCATGTGTAAGTTGAATGTCAAAATGTATATTATACCTGTTATCCTGCACATTCCTTGATACCAAAGATCTCAATTATTTCATATACAATTTGCTGCTTATTTCATTGTTACAGTGCTTAACTATTCTATTTTTAAATATAGCTTGTAAATCCTAGATTATACATCTAATACTTGATATTTGCACATTATCTGGTATCAAATATTCTACTTACCATGACTTTAGTATTGGCTTATTTCATTCCGTCAGTGCTTAACAATTCTATTATAGTTTGTAAATCCTATTTCATACCTCTGATACTTGATATTGCACATTAACTAGTACCAAAAATTCTACTTTCATTCCATCACAGTGCTTAACTGTTATTCTATTGTTAAATATAGCTTGTAAATCCTTGTGCCACAGGTCAGCATTGTAGTTATAATGGTATATTCTACTCCAGAGCTTTACTCTAAATTATTACCACTTAACCTATTGTTAGAAATGACTTGTAAATATGATGTTATACCTCAATTTATTTGGTATCCTGCACTTTCTTTGGTACCAAATATCCTCATTGCTTGTGTTTACTGGTAATTCTTTTCATCCCAGAGCAGACCTCTTTATATTATTAACAATTATTGTAAGTGTTACAATAGTGTTTTTAAAAAAAAAAAAAAAGAAATTGGAAACCTGCATGTTCTTTTGTGTGTGTGTGTATATATAATGTTTGTATTTTTCTGTTATTTATATTTCAGTGATCTGACATCTTGTTTCAATGACAGTTACTGTACTTTGAAATGTGGAATTAAAATGCCAAATGGAAATTTGTCTGGTTTGATCAATCATTATTCTTGATAAACTGCATGCTATATATATATAGCTATATATATATATATATATATATATATATATATATATATATATATATATACAATAAGCGGCGGCAGATCGCTCGAAAAAGCGTTTGCCTCCGACGGTCCGCCCGATATAACGGCGGCGGAGCGGCGGCTGGCCAGCGGGCCGTCCGCGTATCGAAGGCGGTAGGAAGGCGGCTGCCGCTTTTAAAAAGCGGCTGCCGCCGGCGGACCGCCATCAAACGTGTTTTACCATTATCGCCATTCTGCCGCTTCTACTGCTGCCGGCGCACCGCCAGCGGACCGCCGACTTATTGCTATCTGGGTTTGAAACAATGTGTGTTGTGAAAAGAACTATACATATAAATATTACTTTATTTGACTATCCTGATCTTTTTTTTTTTTTTTCTCGGGATTTCTTCAAGGAGAGTATCAAATTGGGTGACAATCTTTTCTCATTAACTTTCTTGCTTATTTTTTTCAAACAAAAGTTTGATTTTTACATATAATTTCAATTGAAATTGTCTACATCTTTTTGATACTTGTTTCAATGTGTGGGGATCTCTGTCAGAAGAAGTTATCTGAAACCCCTTGAGAGCATCTATATTGATTTGGAAGAGCTGGATGTCGGCACCTAATACAAACCAATCAGAGCTTTGGTGTGCTCTGCACGGGGCGCGTGCATGTGAGATGTGCATGAGGCGATCGTAGTGACAGGAATGGATGTGTCCGCTATCGTTCACTCATTCCCTATTTCCTATATAGTGAATGGCAGTTATGCACTATATCTCAGCAGTAAGTGAACGAAATCAGTGAATTCGGATGAAAGTGTCGGAGCTCTGGGGCTGGTGCAGAAACATCCCATATGAAATTTTTAAATATTTGGGCCTTATTAGTTATTCTTATTAAATAATATATTAATACAAAAAATCTTCATTCTGTTTGTCATTTTTTATATACTGTGTGTTAATATAAAGAGTAAACACATTTGATCAAATAAAGAGTACTTTTTAAAATGTATCTGTATGTTTTGTCTCTCTGTATGTTATGTTATTTTAAGTTATTTACTACATTCAGCATGAAATAAAACATTGCAGGAGGGAAGGAAGCAGTAAACTTCTAGCTTGTACGTCTTCCCCTTGGTGGATTGTGGGAAATAAACAATCATCGAGTGTACTTGAAATGTACACTTGAAATTAGAGTGGATTGTGGGTAAGAATTAGTGAACAAAATTAGGGAAAGAGTGGATCACTCAGAATTCAGGCACTCCTACATAATAGCGAAAACTCGAAATAGTGCACTATATAGTGGATGGGGGCAGTTTCAGACACAGCGAGTGTTCCACAATCAGGGTTGGTGCCCTACGTAGGTTGTGTACTCTGCATTTAGAGAGCAGCGGTACTGCTGTACAGAACTAACTATCTAAATACTTATGACACTGAAAACTGTAACTACACTGAAATAAGAATCCACACAGGACTTTAAAAGCTATGAAATAGCAAAAGGCGGCATTATATTTCAGCATTATGTATAATGTCCTTGTGGGACATTTTCATTTTTTCACTGTAATAATTACTAGAAATGTTTCCAAACCTCTCTTCTTATTGACAAATTCATCCAGATCTGACAAGAGCCCTTAAAGGGATAGTTCATCCAAAAATTACAATTCTCATTATTTACTCACCCTCATGCAACCCCAGAAAACTTTCTGTCATCTGCTGAACTGAAATAAAGAGTTTTTAGAAGAATTTCTCAGCTCTGTGGGTCCATACAATGGAAGTGAATGGGTGGCAACATTTTAAAGCTAAACAAACAAACATAAGTCAGCATAAAAGTAATCCATAAGACTCTAGTGGTTAAATCAGTTTCTTCAGAAGCGATGTGATAGGTGTGGACGAGAAACAGCTCACTTTCACATTCTTCTTGTGTTTTTGGTGATTCACATTCTTCTCTGCATATCACCCCCTGCTGTCTAACAAAAAAATTACAAATATTGATCTGTTTCTCACCCACACCTATCATATCACTTCTGTAGACATGGATTAAACCACTGGAGTCTTATGGATTACTTTTATACTGCCTTTATGTGCTTTTTGGAGCATCAAAATGTTGTCTTACAGAGCTAAATTATTCTTTTAAAAATCTGAATTTGTGTTCTGCAGAAGAAAGGAAGTCATTCTCACCTGGGATGGCATGAGGGTGAGTAAATGATGAGAGAATTTTTATTTTTGGGTAAACTATCTCTTTAAAGTTATAGTTCAGCCAGAATTTAATATTCTGTCATCATTTCTCTACTCACATGTTGTTCCAAACCAGTGTGAGGCTTTAAATTATGTGGAAAACAAAATATGTTAGACAGAATGTTTAGGACTGACCCCATTCACTATATACTATATATATATATATATATCTCAGGCAAACATTCTGTCTAATATCTCCATATTATGTTGCATGGAAGAAAGAAAGTCATATGGGTTTGGAACAACATGAGGGTGAATGATGACAGAATTTACATTAAAAATAATAATAATATTATTATTATTATAAATGTTAAATGTGTATTTTGTAATGGAATATAGGGGAGTAAATGTCTATTATTTCATTTGTGAAAGTAACGAGTTGCTCACTACTTGAGAACTCTTTTAATTGGATACTTTCTTACTCTTACTCAAGTAATTATTTATGTTAGTACTTTTACTTCTACTTTTACTAATTATGTTTTTGAAGTAATTGTACTTTTACTTGAGTACAGTTATTGGCTACTCTAACCACCTCTGATCCTAACCCTAAACCTTACCCTGAAATCTGATTAGTTTATAGCAATATTGTCTCAGGACCAAGGATGTTGAACCAAGGAACAGGTCCCTCTTGGTAAAATCATGGCAAATACAAATCGCAAGCACTTACAGAAATAATAATAATAATTACAAAAAATCTAAACTGATAGCTGGCTTTGCACAATTTCAGGGAATCAGAATGTAAATGGGTTTGTCAGTCTCCTGGGCAAAATCGTGTTTACAAATTGTCAGACTGCAACAATGGGCACTTCTGAGAAAATAAAAATGGATTTGCCAAAGTTTGCAAGGTTCATGGCATTGAGTCTTTGAAAGATATTCAGAGTTTTTTTGAGACACTTCGCTGCAAGTAAATAAGGTAACCTGTATATTTTGCTCACATGTTTGTATTGGATTTCAGATGTACTCTTCACACACACACAAAATAATACAACAATAATAATAATAATAATAATAATAATAATAATAATAAAGTAAATAAACTGTGGTTGACAATTTAACATGTCTATCAGAGAGTCTTGTTCTGTCTCAGTGGCTGGTTCTTTGCCATAAATGCTGCTATATATATCAGGCTTCATGCCAATTTTCAAAAGTCTGGCTACGTGAATTTGAGTGACGCACAAGAGAGATCTGATCTATCTGAGAGATCATTAATATATAAAACCAAATCATTAAACCCCTGACCCGCCCCCTCCATTATATATTTTAAGTGTTTATTCCTAAGGGATTTTCTGAGAGAGGCATACAATTTGAAGTGTGCCTCTCAACAATTCAGACATTTTTGTTTGATGATCTGAAGATTGCACTTATGTGAAGAGGTAGCTCTGGAGAGTTCTGGTGTTGGAAATCATGCACAGGGGTTAAGCTTTTGTTTTGATGCCAAAAGAAAATGAGAGCAGTATCGAATATCGATTGACTGATTACACCATCCTTTATACATCATAGATGAAACTGCTTGTAAATGCTAGACCCTAACTTCAAGAAATAGTTTAACCAAATATGTAAATTCACATCCAATATTGTCCCAAACCCTCATGACTTTCTTTTTTTTGTTTCTCCATGGAACACAAATGGACTGATTTTGAAGGATTAGCTGGTTGCTTCATACCATGCAATAGCAATGAATGTGGACTGGAGAATTGAAGGTTAAAAAAAGACACAATATCATAAAATATCACAAAAACAGGTCTTGTGCACTATACTACAGGACATACGATAACTTTGGATGTGAAACAGACCAAATTGTAAGTATCCACTTAAAATCTACATTCACATTTACTTTCCTTGGCATATTAATAGGAGCTCATAAGATGAATAACAAAGTCTTGCACAATATCGTTAAGCAAGGATTAAAGAAAAAGGATAATTTCGACTCTGCCGTTTCACAGCCTCCTTTCCAAATGCTAACCAGTTAAAACGAAATAAATCAATGGTTAATGGATTACATTTTTCCATTGATCATGGTATAAATATTTGGGGGGGGGTTACTTGCTTGTTTTTTATTATACCCCTGGAATTTACACCCCTCGACGGCCAGATAGTCCCACCCTAAACTCAAACTACTTTAATAGTGCTGCAGCATTTACAATTTTCAGGGAAATCAGACAAAGAAAGGCTTGCTTATAGTTGTCTCTGCAAATAAAAATGGCATAGGAATAGTACTGTAAATCACCTATAAATGTAATAACTTACATAAGAGCACTCTCAGTGGTCAACAGGAGCATGATGATCATTCTAGAAAAAAAAAATTATGATTGCATTGGTGTGTCCACAGTTAAATCAAGTATCTCAAAGAGAGGATACATTTCACATCATTGTGAGCAGCCTTGCAGAGTAAGTCCATTAAAACAGCATTTGAGAAGCGGAGCCCTGGCAGCCTGTCTCACTCAACCACTTGCCGCTTTGTTGCATTATTAATCTCCATGGTGAACCAGAGACTTGAACGTTTCTTCATTTCTAGCTGTGTTCATTTCAGCAATTTAGCTATGAAATGTTTGCAAGATGGTTGCTGTCTTTAGTGACTTTTCACACGCACTGAAATGCACACATACTGTTTATGCCTGTTGTTCCCGGCTCATCCAGTGTAACAAAATTCATATGGTTGGGCAGGACAAAAGTGTATGACGCACAAAACTGCACTGCAAAAAATGATTTTCCAGACAAGTATTTTTGTCTTGTTTTCAAGCAAAATGGGTTAAGATATTAAGACTTGTTTTAAGATAAATCTGACCAAATTTGTGAACTTAATACTTAAAACAAGACAAACAAATCTGCCAATGGGGAAAGCAAAATAAACTTAATTAAAAGTGACTATAGTACTTTATACTGATGGGTTGGTACCAAATCACTGGCCTTAATTAACACCAAATGAGATACAATGGACAGAAATGGACAGACGTTTGTTTGAAATATACGCTACACCTTTTGTTTAGCTTGTTGTTTTACAGGTGGTAGAGCAGGTCGGCCACTATTCGCAGGTTTGGCGGTTCGATTCCCGACCCACACGACTCCACATGACGAAGTGTCCTTGGGCAAGACACTGAACCCCAAGTTGCTACCAATGGCAGGCTAGCGCCTTGCATGGCAACTTTGCCATCATTGGTGTGTGAGTGTGAATGGGTGAATGAGTCACAGTGTAAAGTGCTTTGAAAACAGCTAAGGTTAAAAAAGAGCTATATAAGTGCAGACCATTTACCATTCTTCAGGACTGGCAGATTTTTGAGAAAATCTGATCATAGTACAGTAAGATAAAAGGTAATATCACAAAGGCAATACCAACGCTGCTAGCACAGGCTTTTACACCTCTGTAGCTTTGCTTCAAAACAGAGATAAAGTCAGGATGTAGAAACAGACATTTCCCCTGTAACTCTACGAGTCAGTCAAGAAAAAAACCCACCATAGCTCGGAGGCTGACAATGTTATGGAAGGGTTGACAAGACAGAAGGTTGCTAATGATGATGCTTAGAGGAGCGAGGCCGGCAGAAAGCCAACACATTTCATCTTTCCAGTGAACTGATGAATTGTTCCTGGTCTGGTGTGGGACAGACTGGTAATCATAGATCTTCATCTGGGACTAAATTCACACAGACGCCATATAGAAGATTTTGTGACAATCATGTTTCCATTCAAGCTACAAATGTTATTTATGCTAAAAAATAATAATAAATAAATACATAATTAAGTAAATTGGAATATCGTGAAAACAGTTTGCGAATAAACCAGAATTTCCATCAGTGTTTACAAAACACAATCATCACTTTCTGGGGAAATTGAAGCCACTTTGGCTCTTTTATTAAATGTGATTAATTTCTTGCAGTTTAGAGTGTGCAGGCAACACGGTTTGCTAGTATTCAATGGCAGATGACTTATGTCTGGGAGTGAAAGTGTGGAAGACAGTTCCGGGAGGTAATACAGTAGTACACAATCATTTGATGACAGGCTTTGGTATTTCAGAATAACCACAGCAACATTTGTGATGCTATGCAATGATATTGATGATATTCTCTTAGTAAATCATGTATGCACATGGCTTGTTGAAGCAAAGTCACAAGAAATCAAGTGCTGTTGCCCAAAACATGAGCTTCACGTTCCTGCTTAAACCTATGAAGTATGTGGCCCTCTTCCTCTCATTATAAGTTCAAAGATGGGAGAAGAGTTGAATTTAGCATACACTAGCATATTTACCTCATGAATCGAAATTATGAAGAACATAAAACAAAGTGTAATGGTTCTAGTCAAACAGGAAACATTCCTTTGTTTGGTGCAGTCTGCTGGTTTCTACATGTCCTCATAATTGCTCATTATACTCTACATAATGCCCCTGAAAATGTTTCCTTGTTCTCTTGTTAATTGGAATGATAAGTTGGACTTCCAGAAAGCTCTTTCCCCAGGGATACACCCTCCTGTTCTCCACATTCATCTCTGTCATTCAATTCCTGTGTGAAACTGGAACATAAAGATTTTGCATATCTACAGTTTACCCATGTGGAGGGTTCAGCTCTAAGGCAGTGTAAATTACAAAAGTTATCTTTTGATACAAATAAAGGATTGAGCATTATTGTGGATATCCTCGAGAGTTGACAGTAGCTTATGAGTACACTGGGCTAGAAACTACAGCTGTGGCTTATAGAAACAGAGATTTAATATCTGAAAGATGTGTAATTATAATGAATTTAATGTGGCCTCGTGCTTGATTCTCGGCACTAGATGGCGCTAGGAAGTGTAATCAAGCTTGAAATCATGATCGCCAAGGAGACAGCAGATTACATAATTTATCGTGAATTATATTTTGAGTTATATTTTGGGCTGCTCTAACCCAAAACTGATTGGATCGCTTAAGAAAACATAGATTTAAACACTGTAGTCATATGGATCACTGTAAAGGAGTTCAATGGAAAGGAGGAGGCGAGAACCGGCTTGACAATATAAATAATATTTTTATGAAAAACTTAGACAAAAGACAGGGGGAGGGAAACAAAATAATTAAAATATGAGGGGGTGTGGGGAGACATCCTGTAACATTGTAGTACCCCCCCAAAAAACACTGTAAAAACTTTTAAAGAGAGGGGCAGCGGGAGAGAGAGAGGAGAGAGAGAGAGGACAAAAAAAACACTTACTTGCCGGTTCTCCGATACGGCGTAGCTTGGTCCTCGGCCACTCCTCCACCCTCTAGTGGACAACAGCCACGCCTCACCGGGTGGATCGGAGGTAGTCCTCCAGCCCCTGCAGACGGAACACCCCGCCATATTTTCGGGGAACAGAAGGGGTCTCCCCAGCCCCTGGCAGCAGTTCTCCTGCTCCAGGGGGTTGGCAGTGATCCCCTCCCTGTTTCAGCGGATGCAGGCCGAGCTCCTCCTCCGGAAGACGACCATGGCTGCGCCGTTGGGGTGGATGGTAGTGGCGAGAACTCCACTATGGCTTATCCCTCCTCCTTCCCAGGTCTTTGGCACCAGTGTAAAAGAGTTCAATGGAAAGGAGGAGGTGAGAACCGGCTTGACAATATTAATAATATTTGAATGAAAACTTAAACAAAAGACACAAACATCAACACACGACGATCAGCTGCCCATAAACGATCTCTCTCACTCGCACCACCATCCGCAGTCAGCCTTTATCCCTCTCAGAGGCTTAATTAGCCTGATAAGGGACCGGGTGTGTAAAATCACATCCCGGCCCTGCCCTCCGCCCTGACACAATCACGTTTATGCTGCCTCTATGTGCTTGTTGGTGCTTGAAAGTTTTGGTCACCATTCACTTGCATTGTCTGCGCCTACAGAGCTGAGATATTCTGTTAAAAAATTGTATTTGTGTTCTACGGAAAAAAGAAAGTCATACACATCTGGTGTGGCATGAGGGTGAGTAAATGATTAAATAATATTTTTTTTTTACGTGGACTCTTCCTTTCATTTTAGCAACAGCTAAGTTTGCCCTGTTAGCCCCTGCTGGTAGATGTTGCAACTACAACTTCTCGCTACATAGAACTTCTTTCTCCAACTACAGCCATTCAAAAGTAGACATATTCTGACAAAATAACTTTTTTTGTGAGCAACATTTTATTCACAGTTTTTTCATTATATTATTGTAGATTTATACCACGGATCTGTTAAATGCTTGATTCTGATTGGCTGACGGACATTCTAAGGTGTGCAATTGAGCGCAACAGTCTGGTTCCAGAAGTAAAAAGTGGAGTGGAGATTTTGTAGTGAATTCTGTTAACAGAGCCGTGTTTGGATTTTACTTTTCTAATATGTAACCATTAGCCATCTTCACTGCCCCTAAGAGCACTATGTATTACAGCTGAGCTTCCAGACTTTAGTATGGTCATTTGAGCTCTGCTTCTTTGATTTTCATTTTGATCTTTTAGTCAATTTAGCTTTATGCTTTTATTCTGTTACCTGTTCATAACTGTTCATTGTCTTTCATTTATTAATGCCGTTTTCATTCATTTCTCTCAATGCCAAAGGGCTAAGAAACAATGTGAAGCGCAAAGCACTTTTTTTGTTTGTTAAGAAGCATGGGTCAGATTTTTGTTTTTTTCAAGAAACCCATTTCTCTTAGGTCGATACTACATTTTGGAAATCCCAGTGAGGCAGCGATGTTTGGATGTCTCATGGCACAGAGCGATCTGCAGGTGTCATTATTCTGAAAAACTGGGGAAATGTTACATTTAGTTAGGGACCCCAAGTGTCATTTTATTTTGTTAGTGGTTTTATTAGGTCAGGCCACCTTAATTCTCTTAAATGTTTACGGATATAACTCTTCTCAAGAAAACTAAAATTTACTGGATGTGATAAGTGACAATATACAGCACTGGTTAAATAAATATGCCAATGCTTTACTTATTTTGGTGGGGATTTTTATATGACGTTAAACAGTGTTTTGGAAAGATTTCCCCCTAGAACTGCCTCTACAAATCCAATTATGGATGCCTTTATGGATACCAACAGCAGAGACTCTATACTTGAAGCAGCAAGTACCATTCTAAGCAGTCTCAAATAGATTATTGGATTATCTACCAAAGCCTGGAAGATAGCTTAAACTCAGTCAATATTCATGCTACACCTCTTACAGATCACAGAGCTATCTCTCTTCAGGTTAGTCTTTGTGCATCCCTTAATTACAGTTCAACTCCTTCTTATTGGAAACTTAACAACTCTCTTTTCCAATTTGAAGATGTCAAAAATAATATTTACATTTAGCAGACGCTTTTATCCAAAGCAACTTACAGTGCATTCATTACAGGGACAATCCCCCCAGAGCAACCTGGAGTTAAGTGCCTTGCTCAAGGACACAATGGTGGTGGCTGTGGGGATCGAACCAGCGACCTTCTGATTAACAGTTGTGTGCTTTAGCCCACTACGCCACCCCCACCAAGATTATGTTACTAATAGAGCATCATTGGAGGAGAGCTTTAGTACTGAATTCTAACTTGCAATGTAAATTAGATGAGATCTATACTTATAGAGCACAGGGTGCCTACACAAGATTAAGACAAAAAAAATGGGTAGAGATGGGAGAATGCAATTCAGCATATTTTTGTCAGATTAGAAAAAAGTTACTTGAAAACCTCACTAATTGAAACCCTGAATGTTGATGGGACAGTCACTAATAATGCAAAAGAAACTGCACATTTCTGTGCTAATTTCAACAGTAACCTTTACCAATGCAATTACTCTGAACATTTCTGGAATCTGTTAAAAAGTGTTGGACTCTCTCAGTGATAGAAACTTCTGCGACAATGAAATTACTCTAATAGAGGTTTATAGCTCAATTATAGAACTCAAAAATAATAAATCACCTGGAACTGACGGGCTTACCACAGAATTTTACTAATTATTCTCTAAAGAACTGTACCCTTTTCTACTTAAGGTCTTTGAAGAAAACATACAGAATGAAACTCTTCCTCCGACTCAAGGTTTAATTACTCTAATTCCAAAACCCCAAAAATATTTACTTTTAATTGACAATTGGCATTCTATATGCTTGCTTAACAATGATTACAAAATCCTAGCTCTTGTGTTCTCTAAAAGATTCAAATCTGTACTGGGCTCCATAATAGAAGAGACACAATCCGGTTTCATGAAGAAAAGGCATATAGCCAACAATAGAAGATTAGTTATTGATTTATTAGATTATTCAGAGTTAATACACGAGGTCAGCATTATTCACTTGTTAGATTTTTATAAGGCATTTGATTAATTGGAGTTATTCACTAATTTATTTATTAGTTTATTTATTATAGTCTTTAGACAGATTTGGTTTTGGGGATATGTTCTGCAGAGTAATTAAAACCCTTTAAAATAATGGTAGCTGCTCAATCAAATAAAAAAGGCAATTCACCAAGATTAAACCTGTCTAGAGAAGACAAGGCTGTCCCATCTGCCCCTATTTTTTTCTAATGTCTCTGCAGTTACTTTCAACGTCTATAAATTAAAGCAGTATTTGAGGTATCAGTATAGCAGACAGGCAGATTATTATTAGTAAATTAACAGATGACACCACCTTGTATTTAAGAGATGCTTCCCAAATCCCTCTAGCTAAAGATCATTTAAAAATATTCTCTAAAGCTTCAGGTCTTAATCTAAACATAAAGGAATGTGAGCTTTTGGCTATTAAGGATTGTGTAGCAACTTCAATTTATAAAATCCCAGTTACATCTCAAGTTACATATTTAGGCATTGTGATCACTAAAAATCAAGGTAACCGATATGTGTTCTGAATTTCAACCCTGTAAAAGAAAAAGCCCAAAGGTTCAATATGTGGTTGCAGAGAGACTTCACATTGAGAGGCATAACATTGCTTGCTATGGCTGAGGGCATCTCTAGGTTTACTTCTGCTCTTCTCTCTTCAGTCTTTCTTGATTTTTCACCTTCAAATTACACATTAAAAATCTATTGGATTAGACAGTTTATGTGTAATCCAAATTCAATTTGGAATTTTATCCCTAATTACTACTTCTCCAAGTTAGGTGGTCTTCCCTTTTTATTGACTTGTAACTATAATATTGCTAAAATCCCTTACAATTTATCGAAGTTCCATAAGCAAATGTTACTTGCATGGTCATTCATTTTCAAACACAACTTCTCCCCACCGGTGTAATATTTGGAACAACCGAGACATTTTATATAAAAGCTATATAAAAAGTCTTTATTTTTCAAGAATTGGTTTGAAAACGTCTCGGTTACTGTTCACTGATGGAGGGAACGAGACGTTGTGTCGATAAGTTGACTCTAGAGGTCACCCTTGGGAGCCCAGACATCTCTGTACTTTTGAGAAAAGGTCAATGGGAATTGGCGTGTGGAATTTGCATGCCACTCCCCCGGACATATGGGTATAAAAGGAGTGTTGCAGCAAACAGACATTCAGGTTTCGCACTGAGGAGCTGAGCCAAAGACCCGGCCATTTCATTGGTTGGTTCAGTGTTGTGGCAAGAGCGACATAATGTCTTGTTCCCTCCATCAGGGAACGGAGGTTACATCAGTAACCAAGACGTTCCTTATCTGTCACTCACTCAACGTTGTGTCGATGAGTTGACACTAGGGCTCCCACTGGAAAACGCCACAAGAGCTGAACGGGGGTATGCAGACTGGCGATGCGAGATGGGCAGAACTCTGTGTGCCTCGTAGCCAGCGCAGCAAGCTGTCACGTAACTACCCCAACACACTGGCAGGCATGATGCGGTCCCCTACACCCTGGGGAGCGGCGTAATGCTCAGAAGTTTAAGGACTGGCTGACCCATCCATAGTCTTCTCTCTATTATTCTCCCCAAGAAAAAGGAACAAATTGTTCAGGAGGGTTCCACACCAGCCCGACACTCGTGGCTGCCCAGGCTACCACACCCGAGGGTGGGAGTCCAGCCGAATCCTCAGCGTCAGACATGACGAGCCTGCTCTCCGATGCCACAATCGATAACTCATTTACATTTACATTTATGCATTTGGCAGACGCTTTTATCCAAAGCGACTTACAGTGCACTTATTACAGGGACAATCCCCCTGGAGCAACCTGGAGTTAAGTGCCTTGCTCAAGGACACAATGGTGGTGGCTGTGGGGATCGAACCAGCGACCTTCTGATTATCAGATTACCAGTTATGTGCTTTAGACCACTACACCACCACCACTCCTTAACTTGTCTTCGTCACGAGCCCCAAACGAGATCACGGGTCTGGCGTAAGACGGACCAGCAACCTCGCTCCAGAGCTCAGTCGGAGCATACGAGCGTGACGGGGAATGGGAGGTCCGAGGGGGAATACCCGGCGGAGAGGGTCATATTGATGTCCCCATGTCGCCCCCAGTGCTAACTGACCGCCTCATACCTGTAGGTAGAAGGACCAAGTCGGGGAGCCACTGGGGTGGCTT
This sequence comes from Xyrauchen texanus, assembly GCF_025860055.1. NCBI lineage: Eukaryota > Metazoa > Chordata > Actinopteri > Cypriniformes > Catostomidae > Xyrauchen > Xyrauchen texanus. The sequence continues at coordinate 8,344,567 of NC_068283.1, forward strand.
GCCCTCTTACGAAAGCGAGCCATGACCGCAACGTAGCCATGGTCATGTCCTCGCAATGAGGGCACGAACCATCCACGAACACTGACTCCAAGTGGGTAGCACCCAGGCACGTAAGGCAGCGATCGTGGACGTCAGAAGCGGAGAGAAATTGACCGCAACCAGGAATTACACACAAACGAAAGGGCATCTTGAAAAAGACGCTTTCGTTTGTGCCACTCTTTTAGATAAATATATATTTATATATACAAGGAAGGGCTCTGCTGCACTGCTGAAGCACCCAGGGGTATTGCTCGACACAACCGTAGTGTGTGAGGGGGAGAACCGCTGTAATGCGTCGTAGAAACAGCAGGGAGGAGAGATGAATGGAACGACAGGAAGAATTCAGCTCAGTGAATGTGTCTGCTTGGCTCCGAAGAAGAAATCTGAATGTGTGTTTGAGGCGACACTCCTTTTATACCCATATGTTCGGGGGAGTGGCATGCAAATCCTTGTAACAATTCCATAGAGCTTGTAACAATTCCATATATGGTGTCATACTGGGAGAACTTTGTTAACAATGTTGAATGGAAAAAAGTATCATTTAAATTATTACATAGATTTTACCCAGCCAAAGTATACTTAAAGACATTTAAATTAGACATAGATACAAATTGCCCTTTATGTGGTGCCCCTACTGAAACTGCTCTACATATCCTCTGGGATTGTCCTTATATTCAGTTATTTTGGATAAATTTTTGGATTTAGACATTTATTAACCAGAACTTACTCTTGGGTTTCTCAATGTTGTTTAAGAATTTGTTGTTTGGTTTCTATAGCATCAACAAAGCAAAAAAGAGTATTTTCTTATTAATTTATTATTGCTACTTGCCAAATTTCACATTCATCGATGTAAATTCAGTCATCAAAAACCCTTATTTATTATTTATAAAAAGGAGATCAAGCAATACATCCAAACTATTTCACCTTCAAAGAGCTACAAAGCCCTTAAGATAGTAAATATCTTTAAATTATTTTGTTAAACTTTGGTATGTCAAACATTATATTTGTATATTTGGTGCTTCTCGCTTATATTTGTATGTACTACTTTTATTAAGTTTGTACATCTGTATATGTTATTGCACATTTTTGCTTCTGAAGAGTTTGTCATAAAATCAACAAATTTTCTCATTAAATTCATTAGGGTATACCGAGTCCAACGATATGAAAAATTCCTATGTCTGCCATTTTTAATTTTCAGGAAAAACCTACTTTTTGGAACTCGTCCTAGACCATGACTCTCAGGGTGCCTGCTCAGTTTTGGAATAGTGCCACCTAGTAGTCACAAGATATGAAAAAAAGCTAATTTTTGCTTATAACTTCTGAACAGTTTGTCATAAAATCATCAAATTGGTCTCTATAGATTCAGTGAGGTATAGAGAGTGAAATTCCTATGTTGGCCACTTTGGATATCGGCCATTTTGAATTTAGTCATAAAATTTTGTATTTTACATGTGTCTTTGGCACCACGCTGTGGTGGTGTCATAGTGGGCTAAAGCACATAACTAGTAATCAGAAGGTTGCTGGTTCAATCCCCCCGGCCACCACCATTGTGTAATTGAGCAAGGCACTTAACTCCAGGTTGCTCCGGGGATTGTCCCTGTAATAAGTGCACTGTAAGCGGCTTTGGATAAAAGCGTCTGCCAAATGCATTAATGTAAATGTAAAAAATTTTGGGACAGTGCCACCTTGTGGTCAAATATGATAATGCTATTTCTAAAAATGCTAATAGCTATTGACTCCTTTTGCCTACTGTCATGAGACTGGTCTTTATAGATTCCTTGGTTCATGCCCAAAACAATTATATCAATTATGACATGATCGAGCAAACTTCCTCTCTGCCATTTTGTAATGTTTTGAAAACCAACATTTTCGAACTCCTCTTAGACTGTTTGTTAAATTTGCATGAAAACTGGCCTGCATCATCTAGAGGAAATCACGACAAAAAATGATTCACAGAATTTTGATAAACCATACTGTTTTCGAATGGCGCTTCAACAAATTTCCCGAAGAATGTGCACAATTTTATTTGAGGCTGTATCTCCACAACACTTTGAGGGATTGGGATGAAACTTGATACGTGTCATCACCTTTAGGCCTTGAGGTTACCTGCAGTGTTTTGGCGCACTGCCCACTACTGGTGAGAAGAAAGACAAATGGCTATTTTGGCTTATAACTCTTGAATGCTTTCCTGCATTATAACAATCATGCCCAGATACTAACTGAATATTTTCAGAACAGTGCCACATACTGGACAAAAATTCTAATAAATGAAGTAGCTAATAAATGGGGTTCTTTATGATTGAAAGTTTACTTTTTCTAACTTATACACTGTTCATTGGACTCTAACCAAAAACATGAAACAAAGCTCCTTTTGCTGCTCATGGTACAGATAATTGGCTTGACCCCAGTATTGCTGTTTGCAGCTATATTTTATGTATGTTTTTCCTTGGCAATAAAAAAACTACTTATATATTTGTACATATTGGGATATTTTGCAATAAAGGTAAAATATATTGTTTCTATACATATAATCAACAACCTAAAATCAATAGTTTTATATATTCCCATAGTTTTTATTCTCTGACATCATTCGCAATGCTTCATGGGATTGAGTTACGTACATAAAACATTAAGTATGTTTGATGTCTTTATGTCCAATTTTCAAATACTTTATTGCCTCAAAAACAAAGTTTGTGATGTTGTGATTCACCTCGGAGCTGGTTTGTTTGCTCGTTGGCTCACAACTCTTATGAACGATTTTATGAAAGGTTTGTAGGAGAAATGCTTCCGGAAATACTTCCGGAAACCAGGCGGCTGAAAAAGTGGGCGGTCTGAATAGCAGAAAGCACCTGTTGGACAAGGCCACAAGGTCTCATGAATAATTATAAAACACTGTGGACATATATTAGAACTATAACACTAAACTACATCACATCCAATAAAAAGAAAATAGTCCACAAAACAGCTGAATTAACTATATTCCCTGAGAAATGTGAAGTAAAATGTGCTTTTATTGCATTCAAACTTGTGCAGCACATAAATATATACAGTATTAACATCTTGTTTTACACTTAAAAACCATTTTGCCATCATATTACCCATACGACTTTCTTTCTTCAATGGAACATGAAAAAATGTATTAAGCCGAATGGTGATGCAGCTGTTTTTCATACAGTGAGAGGATACAGTGACCAGGGGCCAAAAAGGACCATTAATGTAATCCATATTGGTTAAAGTTTTGCACTATAATCCATATAATCCAGAGTTTTGCACTATATTCCAAGTCTTCTGAAGCCGTCTTGGTTCAGGAAAACGTACTTTTTAGTTGTTATGCACCAGTTTCAGAAGATAATAGGGTTTTGGGGCAAAAAATGACAAAATGCACCACAAATTCAAAACCCATCCATCCATCATTCATCCATCTTCAACCACTTATCCCAAGTTGGGTCGGCAGGGGGCCCCAAACTTCCCTATCCCGAGCCACATTAACCAGCTCTGACTGGGGGACCCCGAGGCGTTCCCAGGCCAGTGTGGAGATGTAATCTCTCCACCTAATCCTGGGTCTTCCCCGAGACCTCCTCCCAGATGGACATGCCTGAAACACCTCCCTAGGGAGGTGGCCAGTGGGCACCCTTACCAGATGCCAAAACCACCTCAACTGACTCCTTTCGATGCAAAGGAGCAGCGGCTCTACTCCAAGCTCCTCACGGAGGACTGAGCTCCTCACCCTATCTCTAAGGGAGAAGCCCGCCACCCTTCTGAGGAAGCCCATTTCGGCCGCTTGTACTTGCGACCTAGTTCTTTCAGTCATGACCCAGCCTTCATGATCATAGGTGAGGGTAGGAACAAAAATTGACCGGTAGATCGAGTGCAATACTGCCCCCGCTGCCCAGATTCTCTGGCCAACCTCCTGCTCCATTGTCCCCTCACTCGTGAACAAGACCCGGAGGTACTTGAACTCCTTCACTTGGGACAAAAATTTATGGGCAAAAAATATTTCCTGTAAATTGTTATATTCTTATATGTTTCATAATATTTTATTCTAAACCTAAAATAAAAACACAAAATGTGAGTTGATGTTGATTTAAATGTATATGCAACAGTCTCACTGAATTCATTTGGAATTTACTTTAATGAACTGTTTATTAATTAAAGTATTTTACATAAAAATATGATACAATTTATTTATGCCCTATAAGGGTTCAAATTGCCCTAAAAATGAGATCAGTTGATAAAAAAAGTTAATTTCTAACCCTGTTATGTACTGATAATGTTTCACTCACCCATAGCTCGAGATACAAATCTCATTTGCAAGTCTTCAAACTAACAGCATCATGACTGGTTGTGTGACACACAAGAACTAATGGTGTTCAGAATGATCAAACTCAATGTTCAAACAAATATTTTTTTTCACATATGGTGGCCTTGGAGAAATATTGAAGGAGTTGAAGGATGTTGTAGTACTTGGAGGTGAGAAATAGTCAAACACCACTTCACCGATCATCACCCTGATCGTAAGACTACAGAGACCACAGGGTTGAAAATCAACAAGTTGGCTATGGTTTTATTGTGGTTTTCAATAGATTGCAGAAAGACTGCAAAACCTGCTGTGGTATTTCTGGGTCTGTATCTTTGAATTTATACTGATGTTGGATTTGTGAAACACCAGAGGAGGTGAGGTGAAACAAACAGAACTTTCTCAGTTCTTCTGAAGACAAGCCAAGAACATACGTGTCATGTATTTTTGATAAAAACGGGTACAATATTTATATTCAGATATAGTATTATGAGGATGAACATTTCATGATGTATGCCTCAGTGTCAGTAGTTTTGGGGTCTCAATAGTGCAGAGCATTTCATCTGTAAGCCCCTGTGTCATTAAAACATGTTGAGAAGGGTTGACAAGCCAGCGCTGGGAAGCTCTAAGGGGGCACTTCAAAAAGTCAACTCAGATGAATCATTCATGCTAAAGGTACCATGGAAACTGGCATTGCCTTAGCATGATTTAATGAGCCAACCCCACTGTTTGTTTAGCTGGAATGGATGAGGCGCAGCACTCTCCATGCAGTGCTGAAATATAGATCATTCCGTGGCCTCACCCAAAGCTGCTGGAGCTCAAGACCCCTCCTTGGGAGATAAATCAAACCAGTTTTTTTCTCTCCATTCCAGCACTGACAGAGATATAAAATGAAGTCAGTGTGGAGATATGGTCAGAATCAGTCTTATTATTGCAGAAGAGTGAAAAGTTTCATCAGACAGCACAGCTAGCTACACATATTGTGTGCCTTTAAAATTCTTTTAACAGTTTATCTGATGCTAGCTTCTGCTGAAACATTTCAACAACTCATACATTATTTACAGAACAGTGGAGTTCAAAGGTCTGCGACCACTAGCGCAAATGATTATTATTTTGTATTTATTTCCAATTCAGGCTACACAAATTTTAATTAAAAAATATGATCAGAATAACATTAAAAGAGTGAAAAGATGAATTGAAAATGAATATGAACTTCTTAGGAATTCTTATGTCCCATTTTGCTTTAATGAGAGTCATAAAACTGTGATTGACTCATTGAATTGTGCAAAACATGATGATCATGTTATCCAGCTTGGTTTGAGAATGTTCCTAAGAGCATCTTGTGTGTAAGAAATCTGACATTTTGTACAAAGATGTTAACATGGCCAATGTTCAAATTTCCTTGCATTTGGTACAGAGAAAGGCCAGGAAGGGAGTTTAGCATTCCCTCACAATAGCTATTTCCATGTAAAAATTAACCATGGTTTTACCACAGTAACCATAGTTGAACTGTGGTATTTCTAGTAATACCATAGTTACCACACAATTTACCATGGCTTTACTACAGTTACTAGCCTATAGTATTACTATGGTATTTGTAGATAAAAATATAATAATAATACCATGCTTTCACTGCATTAACCATATGTAATCATGATATTTGTAGTAAAACCATCATAATAATACAGGGGTAAATTTTCTTTCCAAAAAAACATGGTTTCTAGAGTTTTACTATATTAATTCAATGGTTCATTTAGTTCCCACCAAAAAACCTACCCTTACTAAAATTTAACCATGGTTAAACTGCAGTAATAATGACTTTAGTAACCATTTTTGGTGGTATTACAACAGTGATTTGAAAAAAAATTACTACAAATGAACCACAATGTAAACTAAAGTTTTCTCTCTATCTCTTCTGTATTATTACTCTGGTTTCACTAAAAATATCATGGTCAGGGCCTGGGTAGCTCAGCGAGTATAGATGCTGACTACCACCCCTGGAGTTGTGAGTTCCAATCCTTGGTGTGCTGAGTGACTCCAGCTAGGTCTCCTAAGCAACCAAATTTGCCCGGTTGCTAGGGAGGGAAAGGTCACTTGGGGTAACCTCCTCGTGGTCGCTATAATGTGGTTTGCTCTCAGTGGGGCGTGTGATGAGTTGTGCGTGGATGCCGTGGTGGAAGACGTGAAGACTCCACACGCACTATGTCTCTGCGATAACGCACTTAAAAAGCCATGTGATAAGATGCGTGGGTTGACGGTCTCAGAAGCGGAGGCAACTGAGATTCGTCCTCAGTCACCCAGATTGAGGCGAGTCACTACGCCACCACGAGGACTTAGAGCACATTGGGAATTGGGCATTCCAAATTAGGGAGAAAAAGAGGAGAAAATAATCATAAAATAAAAAAAATATCATGGTTAAATTTGGTAACTGCAGTAAAATCATTTGTGGTTATTATTTTACTAGAAATACTATAGTGGAACTATAGTTACTCCGTGCTCCGTGGTACGGTGACTTAGTGCAGAATCTTAAAGATTTCTTATTTATTTTACATCATAACACTAATTAATTTTTCCCTTAAATCTTGTCATTTTATTTTTCAAAATCTTAAAAGGTCATTTATTTCCATTTGAAGGAGAAAAAGTATAATTTTAAATGTTGTCTCAGACTTTTAAACTCTGCTGTATGTAAATAAGCTCTTTTCCACTCGATCAGGAAAATCTCTTTCTGACCAACAACTAACCAACTTTTCCACTGACTTAAGAACCAAATAATGATGTAGTTACACCAACGGCCCACACATAGAAATAGCGCATAATAAGATTGTTATGTTGACTATACTAGGTTTAGCATAACTGTAGATGCTAAGGCAAGCATTACTTTTATTATTGCTCATACTTAGTGTAGGGTATTACATATATAATTTAGAGATGTGAATGGGGTCAGTTAAAATGGGTATTTTGCATGCATTTTACCATCATTATATGTAGGGTAATTTGCATGCATGCAAAATTTAGGAGTGAATTTAGGGTCTCGAAATATGTGAGCTATGAACTAAATTAAACTGTCCTTATTAGGTAATGAAATGTATAACGGAATTAGTCGTGTTCGACAACCATTATAAATTAGATAAATTACTTAATAACAAGATTATTTGTCTTAATAGATTCTCACCATTGAAATCGTAATACAACGTCTAGTTGTATCAGCTCACAATTTCTACTGTAAGAAATTAGCTTTAATAAGTGAATTATGATTAATTCACTTATTGGAGTGATATTATTCTCATGCCTTATTGAAAATAACATCACATGTATTTAGGTACAGCTTTGAAGCGAAATCTTTCAGAAACAGGGATGAGATTATTTATCAAAATATACCACAGTCAACTCGTCTTTGAAGACAGACAAACTTTATTACTATTCCAAAAATAAATCTAATCTAACACATATATACATGAGACAGGTTGGTGAAAAGTGACAGAATGTGAAATAACTGATCAGTACAGTGAAGATGAACTTTACGGATTTTGTTGACAATACCTTAAAAACCATTTATACTTCTTTGAGTCTACAGCGATTTGCTATCGGATTACTATATAATTATTAAATTATATGATTAGTACATCAGCACTTTGAGCACAATATTGAAGATGTACTTGCTTATCTTTGTGGTGTTTCCTTGCATTCTTTGTGTGGCTTGGTTCTTGGTCAAAAGTTCGTTCCGTCTGATATTTTGATCTCTTTATGATCAAATTTATTGCCTGTATGAATTAGTTTAGCTGTGAAGTGAGGCCTTCTCACTCCTTCTCGGTACGTCGAGTCCTGAGCTACCATGGATCTCACATGGGCACGTGCAGGCAGAAGAGCGAAGAGAATAGTGAAGAGAGGAGATGAAGAGCGCTGAGAGCGAAGAAGAGAAAGTGTTCTTCCTGTTTGGAACTATTTGAACTGAAATTGGCTGCATCCCCCAAAGGTGTCCTGCGCCAATCAGAAGTGACTTTTCAGAGTCACATGATCAACTGGGCTGTCTTTTCTGACAGTTGAGTTAAGGTCCTTTATTTCAGACTCTTAAAAATTTCCAGCTTAAAAGTAGTGCATAATTAATCATGAACTTTTATATCTTGAGAATGGTACAAGAGACAGGATATTTGTTTTCGTCAGCTTTCTCTTCATACCCAAACAAATGCTTACATACTAAACATGACATTTATTTTATGGATGTTATACATTTAGGTAATAAAACATGAAAATCCCTGGTTACAAAATCATATTGGTTTTACATATCATTGTATTTTATCAAGTTAAGCCTTATATTTAAGATATTTAACAATTATAGGTGATTGCACATCGCTACACACATTTTAAAAAGTTCCATCAGTCTACAATCATTAATTTGTCAGGTACAAATGTTATCACAGTTCAAAGTGATATTCAGCATTATCTAGCAAGTCTAGATTAAGATGAAATGTCTTAGAGTTCTGCAAATCTGATGGTCCTTGTAACCTTACACAGAACATTCTGGTGTGGGGGTTCTGTCTGAAGGCCGGTAATTTATGATGTGGAAACATTCCAAACTGGAATTCAAATCATGTTGGTGGAATTCTGCATATATAATCTTACATTAGGGATTTAAATAAACCCCTGACACTGAATATCGCGCGCCCGGTCCCCAATCGGCCTGATGAGGTGCACAAGGGATAAAGGCGGCGGGTGACGATGGTTTGAGAGAGAGAGAATTACGGGCATGTCCGTCATGTGTGTTTATGTTTGTGCTTTTGGTTTAAGTTTCTCATTAAAATACAATTTATGTTGACAAGCCGGTTCTCGCCTCCTCCTTGCCCATCCTTTAACTGTTGTACAAGCAACAACTCAGAAACTTTAGAAACCACAAGGCCCTGGCAACCACCCACAACACACTAGCATGATGGCAGCCTGATTAGCTTCAGGACTCATACCTCAGTCCTTTACATCGCAAGTGCATTGCTCTGTAAGTTGAGTTACAGTGCAATTTGATCATACTCGAACAAGCCTCATAAATCATGCGCTACAGTAAAAATTTTCAGTTGATATCATTGTGTGAGGAATAGGGTGAAAAGTGTTCATAAACTAATAATCTGCTGTTTTACTCATGAATAGTGTGAAAACGAATAAAAGTCATTGTTGATGGTCTAAACTGGTCTTCGCAGCATGATTAAAAATGCTGTGAGTTCTGAATAGCAGCACATTAATGCATGCATTTGTTTAGATAATTTTAATAAAATGTGTGCTTTATCCTTGTGTTTCTCTCATACTTAATTCTTCACATGCTTAAAATTATTGCATTGTTCACACACTACAGCCTCAAGACTTGTTCATTCAGTCACATTTAACATAACTTGAACTCTCAAGTTGCTTGCTCACTGAAAATATGAGTTTTGCTTTCTCCTGTCTTTCCTTCTCTTTTGTGGGCTGTTTACGACACAAGTGTTTAAGTATGAGACAATAATATTGTAATAAAATTATGGATGCGGCGCAAAGTCAAGCATATTCAGAGAATAAGTAATGCCAACTTCTTTTTTTCCCAGCTAGACTGAAGCGTTGAGTTACTGAAAGATTCATAACAGCCTCGTTCAACGGGCGTTTCCATGGAAACCCAACATTTTTGAGCAGGGAATGAAGGCTGTAATACATTGCTAGACTCTTTCTCATGTGCTTTGATCTCTCTCTCTTTCTCTTTGTCTATTTATCCCTCATCTCCCGCACTGCCATAAATACACAAAGCTGTTTTCTCACAAGCCTGATTGTGTCCACTGCTTTTCAGATAACTTTAGAAACTTTCACAAGAGTGCATGCCTTGTATAAACACTGCTTTAATGTAAACTAATAAAACAGATGCACTCAATGCCACAAGGTTATGCAATGACCCCTTTAAATCCTCTGTACTGTAAATCAAATAATCATTCAGTTTCATCTATAATTCACAATGTGTCTGTCTTTTTGTATTCAAATGTAATAAATCACATATCTCTTGGATTCAGCACCATACTTATTAGAAATGGTTAATATTTTCGAGAAATACAATGGATGATTAATTCAAAAGCCTCGGGCGTCAGAGAGGAGAATAGTGGATTTGATTTACTACCCTATGGCATCTCTTCATTGTGTATTTGACTTTAGTAAACAAATCGTTCACACAGATAAATGTTGAGCTACTTAATCCTCTAACTCATCTCTCTCCATCTCTCCCGCCTGTCACTCTCCACACCTAGAATTGCATCCCATGCAATCATCATCTCTGTCTCTCTCCCTGGTCCAGTAGTGGCTGGATTAAGGGATTATAGTGTGGAAAAGCGTGGACTGTGCCGGACATTGTGCGTGGTGGATGACACTGGTGGTTAGGTGACCCTACATCTGAATTTGAACAGATAGAGTGGTGTGGCCAGTCTTCTTATAACATGATCACACAGGAAATTGTTCATGTACCCTGAAATCGATCCTATTCTGATGAGTTAATGACAAGCACAATCCCCATCAGACATTTTTTGCACAAGTCAAAATGTGTTTATCTTTTTTTGTAGTGTGACTGGAAAGTGGATACCAGCATTGTTGGTATTTGATTATCATTGTTACCTGTGGAAATATCTGTATATTATTAATATGTATGGCATGAATGTGTGGTTTTGACTTGTGCAACCACTGTTTCTAAATGAGGTATTATTATTACTATTATTATTATTCTTTTTTTTAATTATTATTATTATTTTCTCTTTGAGATTATTGATGAAGGAAGCAGCTATTTTTGTTTGTATAAATTCTTTGATAGACTGGGGTGAGGTTTAATAAGTTTTACTTCTTCCCACTCCATTTTCAAGCATAAGTGTATAAGTTATTATTATTGTGTATCTTTTCTGTTGTCACACTATTTTTGCTTGAAATAAATAAATAAATAAATAAAATAGCATCACAGATGTGGACTCTTTTCCCATGGTAACCAGGAAGAAATAACATTCACCTTATCAATGAAGCATGATTCGGAGGTTGCATTTTCCCTCTATAAGATTACATTTTCACTCCACTGATGGTCAGGTTTAGAGTTGGGGATAATATGGATAGTAAAATATGCATTCCTTTTGACTGCATTACATTATTTACAACAAAAAATACAACTCACTTTTGGCATCACTCTGTGAACATTTCACCCAGACCTGGAGCCCACATGTGCCCATACGTTCAACAACACTTCCATTTTCGGCCACTGGGGGGGAAGTAGTCTGGATTTCGGTAAGAACAGATCAATTTCAGCAGCAAAACTTTCAATCTGCTGTTGCCAAATTCACCGGTTAAATCCCCCACGACTCACGAGCTGCCCGCATTCTCCCTTGAGCCCCCGGAATTGGATGATGACATCGCAATATCACCTCCCTGGCAAATTCCCCTGAGCAAGGACTTTCTTTCTCAGGGACGGGGTACCCTCTGGCATCTGCGCCCAGACCTCTGGAACCTCCATACCTGGCCCCTGGATGAGATGTGGAAGATCTGAGTGACCTACCACCTGCGGTCTTAGACACGATCAACCAAGCCAGAGCTCCCTCTACCAGGCACCTTTACACCCTAAATTGGCGCTTGTTCACAAATTTGTGTTCTTCCCGGTCTGAAGGCCCACAGAGATGTGCATTGCAGTCAGTGCTTTAATTTCTGCAAGAGAGGTTGGAGGGGAGGCTGTCCCCCTACACTTTGAAGGTGTATGTAGCCACTATCGCAGCCCACCATGATGCAGTGGACGGCAAGTACTTGGGTAAGCATGACTTGATTATCAGGTTCCTTAGAGGCGCCCGGAGGCTGAACCCTCCCCGGCCAAGCCTGTTCCCCTCCTGGGATCTCTCAGTGTTCCTCTCAGGCATTCAGAGACCCCCCTTTGAGCCGCTTGACTCAGTTGAGCTCAAGGCCCTCTCCTTGAAGATGGCCCTCCTGATAGCGCTAGCTTCCATCAATAGGGTTGGGGACCTGCAAGTGTTCTCTGTCAACGACACTTGCCTGGAGTTTGGTCTGGCAGATACTCATGTCATCCTAAGACCGTGACTGGACTATGTGCCCAAGGTTCCTACGACCCCCCTTCAGGGATCAGGTCATGAACCTGCAAGCGCTGCCCCAGGAGGAGGCAAACCAAGCCTTTTCATTGCTGTGTCCTGTACATGCTTTGCATATCTATTTGGACTGCACGCAGAGCTTTAGATGTTCTGAGCAGCTCTTTGTCTGCTTCGGTGGATGCCGGACATGGAATGCCGTCTCCAAACAGAGGTTAGCTCACTGGGTCATTGATGCTATCTCTCTGACCTACTAGACCCAGGCCATGACTGCCTCTTGCTTGTTTTGAGCACACTTGACAAGAAGTGTGGCAACCTCGTGGTCACTGGCCAACGGCACCTCCCTAGCAGACATCTGCAGAGCAGCAGGCTGGGCAACACCCAATACCTTTGCAAGATTCTACAATCTCAGGATTGAGTTGGTCTCATCCTGTGTTTTGTCAGGTCCGAGCCAGTAGAACTCGGTAATACGGAACAGCCGACCAGAAGTTCAGTTTGGACCTAGCGCCCTTCACCAAAGTGATCCAGTGCGCTCTCTCTCTCCCAGGTTAGCCACTAAGCTCTCACTTCCTGGATGTTATTCATAGCCTTCTGGCCTTCGAATTCAGCGGAGCAATTTGCAACCAGACCCACTACGAGCCGCGAGTGTTCTGTACCGGAGTAGGGCTCCTCAGGCCTAATTCCCTCTTCAGGCAACTCCCTGTGATGTATTTTCCACGGTATGGTCCCCCTGTCGGCGGACCCGCATCTCCCTTGGGCAGTCCCTCTGCCCCTGTCGCTGTGTTTGTATAGCTCCTCCCTCATCAGGTAGGCCCTACCACCACGCCACTCCCAAGTATGGCTTGTCAACCCATGTGGTGGCCACATGTCACCTCCCCCTAGCCTGGGCAGGATGTGGTCTCCGCAGGGTATTTTCACCCTGAACGAATAGGATCGGGAAATATCACCTTCCCCAACGCATTTTATAGCGGTAAGATTTCCCCAGCCAGAGAGAGAAAAAGCTGTTGCTGGATGACTTGCTCCCATGATAGTCATGTTGCCTGTTCTCCCCTTAGGGGTGCTGGGAACCTAAGGTCTGTATATGACACCTTTTCTGGGGGCATTGGGGAGGGTTACGTGTGGCCGATACAGTTGCTTCTAGCACACAGCAGCCTGCTTGCACCTGTGTCAGCAGTTCACGTAACAAGGTCTAGAGCATGACGCTTTTAAATGGGACCCCTTGTGTCACTACATTCAACACAACGTTAAGTGATTGACAGAAGGGGTACGTCATGGTTACTGTTGTATCCTCCGTTCCCTGATGGAGGGAATGAGACGTTGTGTCCCCCTTGCCATGACACTAGCTACCACTGTAAATGGCCGTACCTTATTCTCGGCCCCTCAAGTGCAATAACCTGACTGTCCGGGGGTGGGACATGCAAATTCTGTCTGCCAATTTCTCATTGGCCTTTTCTCAAGTTCAGAGGTATGCAAGGCTCTCAAGAAAGACCCCCTGTGTCACTACATAACAACATAACCTCAACTACATAATAACATAACATAACCCATGGTTACAACCGTAACCATGATGTTTTCAGTTGCCAATGCCATTGTAGAAATTCACTATGTACTGTAAACCAGGAATAATTTAATCCAAGAGTGAAAGTGTTCAAGAACAGGGCAGTTACTGAGATAGTCATGTGATTCTAACATCCCCTCTAAATGTAGAATAAAAGAGCTTTCATAAGGTTACTGATTTGACTGAACTCCTCATATGAGTGCTCATGATGTAATGCATATGTTTCAAAATTACTATTCATTTCTTTAGAAGTAAAACTTGTTAAATGAGGAAAATAATACTGAGTGAACCTTTTAATATTTTTCCATTGTTTTTAATTATATTAAGTCATACACAGTGCTTCATGCAAACAGACAGTCCTGCCCTAAACACACTCCATTAGTTAGCCAATGTTACAATGTTATAGCTTGGCTTATTTACAGTTGACTCTGGGATAGAAGAGCATATTTTAACATACAAAAAGTATCATCTTTAAGTATGTGCAACTAGACTGCACAATGGAAATGGATTTCCAAGTATCCACGTCTGCATTTGTGTGCTTGCGTAAAGGCCTAAGAGGGAACATTGGGGTTGGGTTCTCTTCACACCGCATGCAGAGACAGAGCAGAAATCCACACTAATTTTCACAATAGACTGAGAAGGATTCAATTAGCAAATATAATAACGCTTGCAAATGCTGAATTTGCACAGGATACACACCACAGAGCTAGGCAATATTACATTAAACTCTGCATTTTCACAACAGTAAATGTAATACTGTTCAACTTACAATATATTCTGAAGTAAAAAACTGAATATGCCTGTGAATAGATTTCATAATCTGAAAAAACGTGATCTGACCTCTAAATCTTAGAAAATAAAAACATAGCAAGGTCCCTTGTAATTATGATGGTTGGCAAACATTGTGGGTATTCAGCTCAGTCATGGCTGGGTTCTAGCTGCATGCAGTTGTATTGCTGGTGAGGATACCTTCAAGGACATCACTTTTAGAACAATCATTCTTTCTCTTTCTTTCTTTCTTTCTTTCTTTCTTTCTCTTTCTTTCTTTCTTTCTTTTCTTTCTTTCTTTCTTTCATGAACATTAGATATTAAGCTACAGGACACTAAAATCATAAGGCTAGCCTGCCCCCTAGTGGATACATTCTGTATAATAATGGAAGACACACCTCAAGGCAGTATCATGAAACGTCTGGTGAGTGTTAATCAACCATTACAATAATGAAGGAGATATGATTATCTTCTGCATACCATTAAGGAACAAGACTGATTAGGAGACAGAGCTATAGATTCATTTAAGAATATGATTTGATAACAGATTGTAATATTTGATTAATTCCTGCTGGGCTGAAAATGTTCAAGCCAAGTAATAATATTAGTAAAAATAAATATGTAAATCACATATAAAATATTTTAATATATGGTTGTCATAGAACATAAATGCCAAATAACTACAAATATGGCTGTTTTCAATATGTACCTTATTTACCCACATATAAATATGACCTTACAGTATATTAGATGAATTATATATTACCCTATTCGTTTAAAACATGTTTAAGTCAGAAACAAAAAAAATGTTACAAGTCAGTTTATCATGTAATCCAAAAACATACTTTATTATTCTTTTTCTTGTGTATAATGTAAGATTTAAAGGGATAGTTCTCCAAAAATGTATATTCTGACATGTTTATTATTATTATTATTTTCATACAATGAGAGTGAATAGTGTCGGAGGATAACATTCTTCCTAACATCTTCTTTTGTGTTCCACACAGGAAAGGAAATCATATGGGTTTGGAATGACATGAGGGTGAATACATTTAGACATAATTCTCATTTTGGGTAAACTATGTCTTTAAGGAGCTTACTTGAAAAATGATTTATTTAGTAGACAAAGACAGCACAAATACATGCAGTATTTGTTTTACTAAGACTCAAAAAATAAAGGTTCTTCAACTATTGTTTCTAGCATCTTAAGTACAGCATATAAACCTCTTTTTTCTTTTCCTTATATATATAGGTTTTGCGAGTCGACATCATGGCTCTCTTGAGGTAAAAATGTTCTTGCCGTTACATAATAGGATTTTAAGATCAGTGTATTGATTTCTGGGTTCTTTAAAGCACCAACACGTTCATAGATAGTTTAAAAAAAAAAAAAGAATGAGAGATTCAAAAGTTATTTCTAAAACTTTAAAAGGTTCTCTTTTGGCTGTAAAACCTTCTTTTCTTTTATTTATTTTTAAGATAAAATTGCAGGGTCAGTCCTCTGAGGAAGCCAGGGGTGATGTATGTTGCTAAAGGGCACAGTGGTGATAGATCTCACATCACCTCTAAGTGAAACAGTGAGGAGTTTTTCATCAAGAACAGATATTACTTTTTGTCACCCAAGATATCTTTCACACCATGAGTGAGAAATAATGATTTGAACCGTTGTTTGTACAGGGTTCCATGGAGATTAACAATATGCTGGAAAAGTGCCTTGAATACCAAATATTTAGAAATGAATCTAACGAGAAGGTACTACCTGGAGAAAAGGTGTATTTATTTTGACATTGAGATTTATGAAATGGTACACAGTTTAATATATAAAGGTCAAATGTTAACTCCAGTGACAGTAGTCGATTGGATGTCTAATTGATGATCCCCAAAACAATGTAGCTGTGACAAAATGTCAGATAATAAATCAATCTACAGCCACCCTGCAAATATGTAATTTCCATTTAATCTTAGATGTTAAGTCATTTTCTGTGAGGTCAGTGTAGAAATGCTTTTCCGATAATTAAATCATAGATACTAAATGTTTTTTTTCTCTTTATCTTATCTTGCAGAACACACACACACACACACACACACACACACACACACACACACACACACACACACACACACACACACACATATACAGAGAAATATTTTTGTATTATACCATTTCAGTCATGACAACTCTCAGGAAGATTTAGCAAGTGAATATAAAGTTTTTGTCTGTTTTAGTTAATTTGTTATTTCATGTCTTTTATTTAGAAAAGTACATCATTGTTTCCTAGTTCCGGTTTTCTGTCATGTGATTTTCCTGTTCCCCTCATTTGGTCCTGTCATGTGACTATCTGGTTGCATGTATCTTGTTCTTATTGGTTTATTGTCTTGGTATCTTCTATTCAGTTCTGTTTTGTTATTGGTTCCTGTTTATTAGTCTTGTTATCATGTTTATTAGTTAAGTCTTGTCATTGGTTGTCTTTGTCATGTGTTTCCCTGGTCAGTGTATTTAAACCCTCATGTTTGCCTTTGTCTTTGGTCGTGTATTGATTATCAGTAGGTATAATATTGTATTGTTGTTTGTAAAAGTCAAGTCAAGTCAAGTCAAGTCAAGTCTTGCTTTGGATTCACATTTGGATACCAGCACTATAAATAAAACTGCACTTGGGTTCTTACACATTTTCGTCTTGTCCTGTCTTCAACCTTCCTGCCTTGCCTGAACATTACAGTGAATGTGGGTATGACTTAGTGATAGGATATTGGTTTTGGCAGACTAGATGTGCTACGCTGCTGCTATAGAGCACGCACAGAAAGGTAATACTGCTAGAACATACACAGACATAATGAATAAGGCATGTGGATATGCTGCTGCTGCACAATTAGACAAAACCCAAGACATGCTGCATCAAGCATGTAGGAAATGTACAATTAGATTTCATTTATGGTTTAATGTTATATTGTTTTAATAAAACTACAGTATAATGTTTATATAAATAATGTATTACAAGAACTCTGGATTCAGTGATTCATTCAGTGAAAGATTGTTGGGCTGATTAATTTTTTTAACAATTCATTAAAAGAACCGCTTCAAAAGAATAATGGTCATTGGTTGGTTATTGGTTGCCCTGCAGCCTACTTTTTTTTTAAGAGCAGTCTGCAAAGTCAATGGAATTTAAAGACATTTTGTCTGTTTTATTTTGCAGTACACAGCCCTTTTAAACGTAATTAATTCCATTTAGACTGCAAGCTCATAAATCGGGTAAAAAACACAATTATAATTTTCTTTCATAGCATATTTGTAAAGTTTTCCAGTAAAAATATCTAAATATCCTTAAAAAAAGCTACATTTACTTGAGAAACAAAATTTAGATTTTTGTTTTCAGAGAAATCTACATAATCTACCATCTTGGTGCCAGACAGGCTGGTTTGAGTATTACTGTAACTGCTGATCTTCTGGGATTTTTGCACACAACAGTCTCTAGAATTTACTCAGAATGGTGCCAAAAACAAAAAACATCCAGTGAGCAGCAGTTCTGTGGATGTAAATGTCTTGTTGATGAGAGACTTCAACAGATAATGGCCAGAGACTGGTTTGAACTGACAAAGTCTACAGTAACTCAGATAACCCCTCTGTACAATTGTGATGAGAAGAATATCATCTCTGAATGCTAATCTGTGATGCAAGTTGGCGCTGTTTTGGCAGCACAAGGGGGACCTACACAATATTAGGCAGGTGGTTTTAATCTTGTGATTAATTAGTTAATATTAGCCTATTTTTAATATTCATGCATTTCAATTTTAGAACAAAATTACATCAAATGTAATGTTTAACAAAAATGAAATTAAATCTTAAAATAATTTGAGTATATTTTACAATTTAAAAAGGTTTCAAGAAACAATATTTGCCAATGTGGAAGGAAAATAAACAATTTTATTTGTTGTTTTTCTCCATTGGCTTTTTTTTTCTTGTTTAAAACATGTGCATCACAAAATGTTTTATTATATTTATAAAAATATGACAATAATTTATGTCATTTTGCTTCTTTAGTAAGTGTATTTTGTTTTAAGAATGTTTAGATATTATTAACTGGACTAAAAGACAAAAATATTAAGACAAAAGAAAATTGTGGTGAAGGTCTTTTATTGCATTTGTCATTGCACTGTTGATATATGAACAGAGGTTCAGGACCCTGCTAAGCTGGTTTAAGCTGCTTTTTTCAGCAGGGGAAAATAAAATACCCCCTCTCTCTCTATCTCTCTCTCTGTCTTTCACACACACACACACACACACACACACACACACACACACACACACACACACACACACACACACACACACACACACACACACACAGCTGACCAGACTCACCACCCCCATCAGCATCTAATGAGGGAGGATGACATCCTCCTCCTCCACCTTCCTTGCTCTTTGTCTTCTAGTTAAGTTCAAGGTGCAGTGGCTTTTGTAGGTACATTGCACTCAGAGGCCTCGCAATAAATCACTGTCATGTTTCTGTGTCGAGATGCTGTAAGTAACAGTGACAGTTTGTATTACAGAATTCATTCCATGCATGGCTGGTCTGTTTCAATGGTCTGCACTAATAGAGCAGGAGACTTTAAGGAAATTACTGCAAGGAGTTCTGCAGTACATCTGAACACTATACATCATCGTCTGTGCTGTTGAAATCTACTGTATGTGACTTTAATTCATGATCTATATCACGATTTGTTCTGATACCTTTTTGACTCAGTCATGTTG
Organism: Xyrauchen texanus; assembly: GCF_025860055.1. Taxonomy (NCBI): domain Eukaryota; kingdom Metazoa; phylum Chordata; class Actinopteri; order Cypriniformes; family Catostomidae; genus Xyrauchen; species Xyrauchen texanus. The sequence continues at coordinate 8,364,036 of NC_068283.1, forward strand.
TAGCAAATATCTTTTGGCGCTCAAGGTCATGACAAATTATTGAAACAAAGAATGAGGAATGAAGTGATTCATTTCACAATAGTGAAGTGCATTTTGGAGTTAATGGCCTTGAAATGCTACGTGAAGAAATGTACCATCCACTAGGAGACAATCAACTTTCATTGTTGGTTGCACCATGTCTATAGAACAGGTCTAAATCTATCTCATGAAATTTACATGACCATGGCAAAATTTTAGCAAACCAAAATGATGTGCTGTATTACACATTTGGCTGCAGTTTCCCAGTGAAATGTCCAGCAGGAGTCCCTAAAAATAAGTGAAATTATATAAACAGACAAGGTTTTTAAGATGAATATTAGATGGATGATTTAATGAGTAAAACGTACTTCCCTAATTTAAAGATTTAGCCTTAACCTAACCAATAGTGATCTAAAATCAGATGAGAGGTAGACACAAAACAGGCATTCTTATCCTAAACCAATGCTTACCGATAGTGTTTCAGTAGTTTATATGTTAATGTAATCTTGTGTTGAAGCAGTAAATATATTTGGCTTGCTGTCTGTATACTGGAGGGCTCAGAGCTCGAGACTCGACTCGAGTCCTGATTACCCCCTCACAGACTAGATAATGAATCTAGAGAATTGTTGGAGATGGGATGTCAGCAGAGTTGTCACAGGAAGCATGTAAGCAGCGGCTTATATACTTCTGCACGCAGGCTGTGATTTGTCAGATTAAAATTAACATGCTCCTCCCGAACCTCTGTTCATTTACTACATTTTAGTAGTTTGTATGTTAATTCTATCTTGTGTTGAAGCAGTAAATGTATTTGGCTTGCTGTCCATTAACTAGAGGGCTTGGAGCTCGAGATTCGACTTGAGTCCTAATTACCCCCAAAAAGGCGATAAGATGAATGAACGGTACCATGACTATGGTATTTAGGACAGAAAGCCAGCAACAATTACATTTGTTAAATTGGCTTGGCGGATGCTTCTGAATTGTTCTTCCCCACAAAATCTGTATGTTTGAAGGTGCATACTTGTACGATGGCTGGTCGATAGTGCTACGCTACGATTTGAACGAGAGACCACCACTTGTCGTAGAAGTGGATGGGCTCATGGTATGCGAACAGGGAAGGTGAAAATTAGTTGGCTCGTACTGCGTTTGAAAGGGAGGGCTCACACTGAGATTCAAACGGGAGACTGTCCTATGGAGAGAGAGAGAGAGCTCATGGTATTCGAACGGGTAAGCCTAGCAAGCAGTTGAATGGGAAAAAATGAGAACAAGAGTTGGCTCACACTGTGTTCAAAAAGGAGGGCTCACACTGTGATTCAAACGGGAGATTGTTCTATTGAGAGAGAGAGCTCACGGCATTCGAACAAGTAAGCCCAGCAAGCAATCGAACGGGGCTTGTTTGCAGAGGTAGTCTCACTCAATAGAATACCCATAGATAGGGAAATATGGTGCTTTGAGAAGAGGAGGTGGTGACTGCTATATCCTGTAATGCTGGCTGCAGCTGCTGAGAAGCGAAGACAAAAGGCTTCGGTGGAAGCATGGTAAAGCGCTGCTGTGGCTGTAGAGTAAGTGGGTCTCCTGCAGTAGCAGAGTTTAGTGTACTGCTGTGGCAGTCCAGTAGATGAGACGGAAAAAAGAGGGGGGTGTGCTCCTGTGGGAGCGGAGTTTAAACCACAACTTCTGATTTTTGATGGGTATGAGCTATGCTCCTAGACTTTTAATAAGAGGTAACATAAGAGGAAACAGGAAACATGATTGTGGTGTTGTGTGAGATTTAGTGTCACGGCCTGAAATTTTCAGCAGTTGCAGCACCTGGACAACACATTTGTGCTTCTTTGCAGTGTGATGGGAGTTTGTCGCATGGTCCGAAGGACACCGCAGTGAAGGCACCTGTACAGCATGTTTACGCTATGTATTGTAGGAGTTTGTTGCATGACCCAAAAGATACCGCAGTTGTGGCAAGTGGACAGCACATTTGTGGTGCTTAGGGATGTTTTGAGCCAAAGGCAGAAGCATCGCAGTTGTGCTTAACCAAAATGGTTGCCATCTTTGGCTCCTCGGTAGGTAACGATGACATCTTGGAAAGACACCTAGATAGAGAAAGCGTGAGGTAAACCTGAGTACAATCCAGTGACAGAAATTTAAATGGGCTCTTGCAGAAACCCGCTAGATGTAATATTGGTGAAACCCCTGCGGAAGGCGTAATTTCAGGCGTTGCTGTAGAAAGGACAAAATAACCATATTTAGGTGAAACTTATTCTAGGAAGACATTTCACAACCCTGTGAAATAAGAGATAATCTGTGAAAAGTTAGCTCCATTTAGAAAAAATGTGCAGGGAAATACAGTGTATCTTAATAAACAATGTGAAAAACAGCATGAAATGATCTGAGAAATAAGAGCTTTGGCTCTGTACTGCATACAGCATGGACTTGCAATCATCATTGAAGGATTCACTTGAGGCCATTCGCTCCTTAGTAGCATAACTGTCACCTGTAGTACAATATACATCTCGCATAGGAAATGCATCGCATAGCAATAGGTGTGAATTATCTAGGAATGCATTGAGTTGCTGCTCTGCACTACATACAGAAATGCAGGAGAAATGTGCTGGGAAATACAGTACATTTTAATAAACAATGTGAAAAACAGCATAAAATGATCTGCGAAATAAGAGCTTTGGCTCTGTACTGCAGGAGAAATGGACTTCAAATCATTACTGAAGGAAATATTTGAGGCCATTCGCTCCTTAGGAGTATGACTGCCCCCTGCTGTACAACAGATATCAATAAGGCTGAGAGCAAGTGAGACGCATTGCAGGATGTTTATGAATGAGTTGGGACATGGTGCATGATCCGAATTTGTCTCGTGTCTGTTCGGACAGAGGCCTTGTGTAAATGCAGTGTGCTGTGGAATAGTCAGAGCGAGTGCTGCACAGCAGCGAGCTTGCGTTAAAATGTCTGCATTGGTTTGAAAAGAATTTGTCATTAGATTATCAGTCGATTGAAAGGAGTTCTGTGTTGCATGATGCCCCTGTGTTCAGAATAAAATAAATCACGCTAACAGGGGACCATTGGACTTCTGTTAACAATGACAACTACTTTGGCATCACAGCACACTTCATTGATAAAGAATGGAAATTGCAATCATTTGCACTAACTGTGAGTAAAACAGAAGAATAACAATACACTGAAAAATACAAGAACAAAATCACTGTGGGTCATTGTATCTCAAAAGGAGGGCAATGTGGTCCCCCATGTGCTACTTAAAGTAAAATAATTCATACAAAAATTAAAATATTCATCATTTACTCACCCTCATGACATCTGTCCATGACTTTCTTTCTTCAGAAGAACACAAGTTAAGATTTTCAGAAGAATATTTCAGCTCTGTAGGTCAATTCATTGTAAGTGAAGGGGTGGCAACATTTTTGACTCTCCAAAAAGCACAAAAAGGCAGCATAAAAGTAATACATACAACTCCAGTTGTTTAATCCATGACTTAAGAACTGATATGACACGTGTGGGTAAGAAACAGATCAATATTGAAGTACATTATTGTTAGAAATGCTTCCTTCTGCCCAGTAGGTGGCGATATGCATGAAGAATGTAAATCACCAAAAACACAAGAAGAAAGTGAAAGTTAAAGTGGAGATTGACTGAGCAGGCAGGAGAATTTATAGTAAAAAAGGAATTAAATATTGATCTGTTTCTCACCACATCTATCATATCGCTTCTGAAGACATGGATTAAACCACTGGAGGCACATGGATTAGATTACTTTTATGCTGATTTATGAGATTTGTGATTTGCCAAGTGATCCGGCTTATTTAGCTTTTTTTTTTTTGCATCCCTTCCATTGTTTGAACATGTTTTATGATCAACAATAACACTCTGTCGGCATTAAAGGAAATTTAGACCCTACACATAAACTGATTTTAATGTAATTGTTTCATACATTTAGATTTAAAATGGTGATCCGTGTATTGAAAATAACTTTTTAATCTTTTCATTTCTGTTATCATGTCTCCCTTTTATTTTTTGGAATCAGAATCATGTAGTGTTTATTATAGATAAGTGATGTATTTTAAAAGTTGGCATACAGTGTATATAATGGGGCAAAGGTTTTGCAACTCAGTAGTCAATACTCACTACTCATGAGTACTTTAAAATGAGATACTCTTTTACTCTTACTTGAGTAGATTCTAGGACAGCTACTTTTACTCTACTCTTGATTATGACACTTGAGTATGATTTTTTAGTACTCTTTCCACCTCTGTATATATATATATATATATATATATATATATATATATATATATATATATATATATATATATAAACTTAACATAGTAGCTGTCAATGCTGCTAAAAACAAAGAGCTGCTGTTGCATCTTCTGTTGAATAAAGAGACTGTTTGAATGGAAGAGCTGTTCTGGTGGAGCTGAATGCTTTGCAGCGAAGTTACATCCTATGATCCGTCTGCCTGGGTCGTGGGAAATGGGCGGGGCTGAATGCTATTAAATTGTTGTTTAAGGACCTCTAGTGTCACTTTCACCAGGAAACTGTGGCAAAATGTTGAGCATGGCACGTAAAAGTTTTAAAGAATCTAGTTATAGTATGTTCATTCTATGACTAGGTTGGCTTTAAATGTACCTGATGTCTTATGTATGTCTCTGGCATTAAGCTCCAAATAATCTAATTCATTTTCATTAGATTTTAGTGATTTATTTTCATTTGCAGGTAAACAGGTAAGTATAACATACTTTAATGCATACAGGAACAATGTCCTTTTCAGGTTTCACTAGAAACAGTTTTGCTTCTTTTTGTTTACACTGCAAAAAATGATTTTGTCTTGTTTCCCTGTAAAATTGTCTAAACATTCATAAAACGTGATTTATTTACTTGTCAAACAAAGTGGGATAAGATATTAAGTCTTGTTTTAAGATAAATCTGACAAAATTTGTGAACTTTAGACTTAAAGCAAGAAAGTCCCTACGCCACCACAAGGACTTAGAGCGCATTGGGAATTGGACATTCCAAATTATGGAGAAAGGTGGAGAAAATCCCCGCCCATTTGGAGTATTTTCACAGCACAATATATATATATATATATATATATATATATATATATATATATATATATATGTTAGAAAAATCTGGCTGCACACACTCAGTGTGCGAGCACTCTGCTAATGATGAAATTTGTGTCACATACTTTGGGCATTACTTGTCCATATACAACTATGCAGACTACACCAGTTACATCTACACAAGATGAACACTAGGGGTGCCTTTTGGGATACAATTCTAAATGACAGCACCCTCCCTTACCCCCACGTTGTCTGACTGTAACTAGATCATTCTGTGCCTCATCACCTCACATTACCTTGACTGACAGACGCTGTCCAGATCCTCTTTAGTTGGTGGTTTGTAGGCAAGGCAGCATCACCTCCTGCAAGTTTGAACATGTCAATCTGTCTGTGTGTGTGTGTGTGTGTGTGCATCTACTTGTAAATTGTCAAAAGATAAGGTGAGAGGCCTGGATATGAATCTCAGCAGATTTATTGACTTTAGCAGAGTGGATTACACTCAGGATGAAATTACTGTCAAGGACAAGCTAGTCTTTGGGAAAAAAACATTACATTATGCATCTTGTAAAACAACATAATAGGATCCAAACACTTTTTCATAAGCCTGCCACACAAACTAGTCTAAATTTAATTAACCCTTCCTTTTGCTCAGTCTGATAATCATAATGACAAACCTCTTGATCTGTTCACACATTTCTTTAACTCTAAGAGACATTTGCACTGACGCTGGTTTAAATATTGATACAGCTCTGTCTGGGCATCCTGACGTGGGCACTCAACCATACTCGAAGTTCTCTCGACTGAAGTGAGGTCAACTTTTCCGTGACCTTTTCCGAATCATTTTAATGCTACATTCCAAGGCATTTGATAAATGACACCGAATGCCACTGCTCTTGAAGGGAGAGAGCAGTCAAAGTTGCTTTGCAGTGGTTGTTTAAAAAGAAGGTGCAAGGAGAAGGCATTGAAAATAAATTGCACTTTTTCATTTTCTTTTTCTCATGAGCAGTTCTGTGGCCAGGCTCAAGCATGGGTTTGGTGTTACTGTTTGTAAAGTCAATCTGAATGTGAAAAAGGTATATTGAGCCATGAAGTTGTAGTGAGTAAAATGGTGTCAGTATATCTGGAATACACTAGTGACATGACATTTACCTAACATTTGATGTTATTACAAGTTTTGGCAAGTAACCAGCTATGACTTCAATGTGCTGTAAGCGATTTCTTTTTTTTTGGAATGGCACACAAGAGATATATTACTTAATTGGATAACAATACAAGTTCTTAGTTTGTTGTTTGATAGCTTTTTTGCTATCATTATTTTTGACAACTTTGATAAGTCTGATTACATCTCAATATTTCATTACAATAATCTCAGATGGTATCATATGAGGGCAGAATTTTTAAATAGTGGCCACGTCAAATTCAGTGAATTATATCCTGAAAGGATAAAACTTCTTACAGAACCTTCAATTATTGTGTTATTGCATGAAATGTACTCAACACTAGACACAGTATTCCATGTGCTTCATGTTTTAGTTAGGACTGGCATTTTAAAATGAGTGTTTCAAGCCAAATACAGCCAACAAGCTTCTTCATGCAAATCTATATCTGCTGGTGCTGTAGGGGTGGATCACAGCCTAGAAGTGGGGTTGATGGAAAAGGTAATCTCATCTGCATAACTTCATGTTACTGTTAAAGCATGCTGTGATTGGAATGTGCCTTGTGGCCAGTCAAGCGGTGAAATTTCTTATTTCATGCCCTCCTTAATGAAATCTTCTCCAAGGTAGCAATTGATGAGGCACACCTGATGTTAATAGAGCCTCTTCATCGCTGCCATTAAAATGCAGAGCGAGTCTCTCCTCTGGAAGCCAGCTTCTATCTCTGTGTGTGCACACACTGGCATCCTTGCAGGTCCAGGAAAAGAGAGGGAAGGGCATCGGCTGAATTAGTTGCATACCGGACTGTAAAGGGATATAAGGAAAAGGAGGAGGTGGCGAGAACCGGCTTGACAATATAAATAATAGTTATTATTAAAAAACAAATATTATTAATAAACCAAAAGACACAAACACACATATGATGGTCAGCTGCCCGAAAACGATCTCTCTCTGTCGCACCACCATCTGTAGTCGGCATTTATCCCTCTCGGAGGCTTAATTAGCCTGATAAGCCCCTGTTGGACGAAACGCCCCGCCGCATTCTCGGGGATCAGAAGGGGTCTCCCCCGCCCCTGGCAGCGGTTCTCCCTCACCAGAAGGTCGGCAGCGAGCCCTTTCTCCCTTTGTGGTCGGCAGCTGTTCCTCCTCTTCCAGGCGGCCAGGCTCCTCTGCCCCCCGGCAGATGTCCATGGCTGCTCCGTTGGGGTGGATAGTAGTGGCGAGGACTCTATTACGGTGTATCCCTCTTCCTTCCCGGGTTTCGGCACCAGTGTGAAGGGATATAAGGGAAAGGAGGAGGTGAGAACCGGCTTGACAATATAAATAATACTTTAATGAAGAAATAAACCAAAAGACACAAACAGACACATGATGGTCATCTGCCCTTAAACGATCTCTCTGTCGCACCACCATCTGCAGTCAGCCTTTATCCCTCTCGGAGGCTTAATTAGCCTGATAAGGGACTGCGTGTGTTTAATCACGACCCAGGACCTGCCCTCCGCCCTGTCACATGGACCTGCACCCTCGGACCCCCCGACGCGAGTTAGATGCAACGCCGGGGGAATTGGAGCAAGCGTCACAGCTGACAGGCATGGATCCCGGGCCACCTTCCCCTCACACTCGCTTGGGAAGACAGGCTGCCAAAGTCGGACCCTGCCCACGTCCTGAACCATTCCTGTGGACACTACCGCTTCCCAAAGCCCCTTCACTGCGAGAACACCAGATGCCCCTTTAGTTTGGACATTAATTCCTCATGGACAAATTATTCCCCTTATATGAACATTTTATGTTTATTATTATTTCCAAAAAATGCCTCTCCGATGCTTGATTTCACACCCACATTGTCTGTCTCTTGCTCACCCTTCCACAAGCACATTTGACCATGTTTACATCCATTCCACGGAATTCTGGAGATTTTTAACCAGGTTTTTTTTCCATGGAGGAGTCCATGGAGAAATCTTCCTTGCTTCCAAAATATTAAATTTTTCTTATTGAGAAACTTACCACCACTGTGATGCTATGTCAATACACCTAATTTACCCAATCTACTCTGCAGTGTAGACATTAGTGGTGGTGATTTGATTCATATCACTGATTTGAGATTTGAATCCATTAAACAAAAATATTTGTTTGATTAAATTATTGATTTGTTTATTGACCATTCTGCAAATTATGCCTTTTCACCAGTAGATGGTGCAAAATGACCATCTTTTACATTTTGAACAAGTAAATCGCATGGAATCAAAAGCACAATAGTCATTCACAAGCAAAACAAGCCTAATTAACTCTTAGAGACCTAATTTATTAAAATGTATGTTCCTACAATTAAAAAATTTGACTTCAGCACTTCAGAGAGTTTTAGCATCTTAAGACTTACCCCAAAAATTACAACAAAGCATCTCTATCATATTGTAAATGACTAAGAACTTTTTATGAAGCTATTCCAAAAATAAAAGTCAACAATACTGGCCTAAAAAATTATTATGAGTTTCAATAATGTCCATATGTCATTCTAATGTATAGTCATTACTCATTTTTATTTATAATTCATTCGGCCTCTACTTGTTGAACGAGGCTCCTCATCTCATTCAGCCGAACTGCAGATCTTTATTCAAGAATGAGAAGACTGATTAATTTAATTTGTTCAGGAATGAGATGTCTTGTCTCATTCAGACTCTAATGACCATTTTGATTTGTTCAGTGAACGGGTGTAGGCATGGCTGGGGCAAGGTGGCCAGGGATTCTGTGGATGGTGTCAAGGTGACCGGGGACTCAGAGGATGAGGTTAAGGTGGCCAGGACTCACAGGGTGAATTCAAGGCAGCCGGGAACGTAGATGAGGGCAATAGCTTATATAGTTTACCTGCAGGGCTCAAGCAAAGTCTCCAACTTCTGAAGTTTCTCTATCTCAACTGTTGTTGGCATGATGATGTTGGATTTCTGTAAGTCAAAGCATCCCTCAGTGGTTGTCTTCACCCATTTGCTGCTTGCTGTTGTGCAAACTCTGCAGCGTTTGGTGGACTATGTTTGAAAAGCCCTACAACTTTCCTGCATTTGGCAAGAGCACTTTCAAAAGTACTATTCTGCAGAGACACTGACAGATCATTGGAGACTGTGCACGGTGCAAGGCAGGTGTTCAAATGGCAGCTGTCTTGCAGCTGCAATCATGATACGTGCACCGTAATCAGTGATTACCATGCTTACTTTATTCTCAATGTCCCACTGCTTTGCTACGTTAAAAAAATGATTAGTGGAGGTCTCAGCATAATGCCTCTCATCAGTTTTCATGATGGTCAATGCATGTGAGCTCAGATTCCAGTGATCACCAATAAAATGTGCCATAACCCAGAGGTAGTTATGGTTCCTCAATGACATCCAATAGTCTCCAGTAACTATTTTTGCCCTCTTGTTCTCATACAACTCATTCGTGTTATGATTGTGGTTCTCAATGGCAACTCATATGTTGAGTCCCTGGATGCAATCTGACTAATGTCCTGCAAGCCTTCGTCCTCCACAATATGAATTGGCCAACAAGTGTGATAATCCATTTTGCAATAGTTGTATTTAGCCTACTGTTTGATCTTTCCATTGGTTTCTCCCTCACACTGTCAAGCATGGTCTGTCGCAAGCATCCTGGGCACAAACTTGTTGTATGTGCTGTATGCATTGCTTGCAAATGGTATTTCAGACTGTATGTACGCCGGTGATAAATTCCGCTTGGCAGAAACTGCAAACAACTCTTGTTTTGACGAGGGACCCCAAATTGGTTTGGGGTGTTGTGTGCAACAGACACGCCGTTGGAAAGGGGCCCGCTGCGCTAGCACATCAAATGCCTAGAGTTGTTGGCTGTACTTTTTGCCCTGCAGAGGTTTCTCTCGCTAATTCAGGGCAAACACATCTTGATCCGATCAGACAGCACCACCACGGTAGCGTACATAAATTTCCAAGGCAGCGTACACTCCCGTCACATGTCACAACTCGCCTGTCTTCTCCTCCTTTGGAGCCAGCAGCAACTCAAGTCGCTTTGTGCCACTCACATCCCGAGCAACCTCAATGTGGTAGCGGACGAACTATCATGACAACACTTGCCCAGTGGAGAGTGGAGGCTTCACCCCCAGTTGGTCCAGCTGATTTGGGAACATTTCGGCAAGGCCCAGGTAGACCTGTTCGCCTCCTGAGAGACCTCCCACTGCCTGCTCTGGTACGCCCGAACAGAGGCTCCCCTTGGGGCAGACGCGCTGGCACACAGCTGGCCCACGGGGTTGCGCAAGTACACATTCTCCACAGTGAGACTGCTTGCACAGGTGCTGTGCAAGGTCAGGGAGGACGGGGAACAAGTCATTCTAGTGGCTCCCTATTGGCCCACTCGGACTTTGTTCTCGGATCTCGTACTTCTCGCGACAGCCCCTCCCTGGAAAATCCCCCCTGAGGAAGGACCTTTCTCAGGGACGGGGCACGCTCTGGCATCTGCACCCAGACCTCTGGAACCTCCATGCCTGGCCCCTGGACGGGATGCGGAAGATCTTGCTGATCTACCACCTGCTGTCGTAAACATGATCAACCAAGCCAGAGCTCCCTCTACCAGGCAACTTTACGCACTGAAGTGGCCCTTGTTGTTCGCAAATTGGTGTTCTTCCCGGGCTGAAGACCCACAGAGGTGCGCAGTTAGGTCAGTGCTTTCATTCCTGCAGGAGAGGTTGGAGGGGAGGATGTCCCCCTCCACCTTGAAGGTGTATGTAGCTGCTACTGCTGCCCACCACGACAAAGTAGACGGCAAGTCTTTGGGTAAGCACGACTTAATTATCAAGTTCCTAAGAGGCGCCCGGAGGTTAAATCCCTCCCGGCCGAGCCTATTCCCCTCCTGGGTTCTCTCAGTGGTCCTCTCAGGCCTTCAGAGACCCCCCTTTAAGCCCCTAGAATCAGTCGGACGCAGGGCCCTCTCCTTGAAGACGGCCCTCCTGATCGCGCTCGCCTCCATCAAAAGGGTCGGGGACCTGCAAGCTTTCTCTGTCAGCGACACCTACCTGGAGTTCGCTCCGGCAGACACTCACGGGATCCTAGCGGGAGGAGGCAGGCCCAGCCCCTTCGTTGCTGTGTCCGGTACGTGCTTTGCGTATCTACTTGGACCGTACACAGAGCTTTAGACGTTCTGAGCAGCTCTTTGTCTGCTTTGGTGGACAGCAGAAAGGGAACGCTGTCTCCAAACAGAGGCTTTCCCACTGGGTAGTGGACACTATTACATTGGCCTTTACATTACAAGCCATGCCCTCCCCCTTCAGGTCCGAGCACACTCAGTTGCATTCTCATGGGGACTGGCCAGGGGCACCTCCCTAGCAGACATATGCAGAGCAGCGGGTTGGGCAACACCCAATACCTTTACGAGATTTTACAATCTCAGGGTTGAGTTGGTTTCGTCCCGTGTTTTCTCAGGTGCGAACCGGTTGAACTCGGTACACGCTGACAAACTGACCGGGTGGACCGCTTGCACCTAGCGCCCTTTCCCTCCACTGAGGTAATACCATGCACTTTTACCCCAGGAGATCCCACGAACTCGGCTCCCTGGATGACTCCTCCCTAGCCCTCTGGTCTGCAAATTCAGCTGAGGAATTCACCGACCAAGACCAATGCGGATACTCAAGATACCCTGTACGGTCCCCTTGCGAGCAGACCCGCATCTCCCTTGGGCAGACCCCTGTATCCTTGTTTGTAGCAACTCCTCCCTCCCAATGAGGTAGGATCTACCACTGCATCATTCTCCACATGTGACCTAAAAGCCCATGTGATGTATTTCACCACTCTTTACCTCCCCCAGTCTGGGCAGGTTTGGTCTCCGCAGGGTCTTTCCCCCCTGAAAGAATAGGAAAACTGGCAAAGATCGCCTTCCCTGATGCGTATGATAGCGTTAAGATGGCCCCAGCTGCTTTAACTCTATGCGAGAAACATAGAGAGAGAAAAGGCGCGGCTGGCATGGCCTGCTCCCATGCTTAGCACGTCGCCTTGTTCCCCCCGTTGCAGATAAAGAACCAGAAGGCTTTGACGATTTTATGGGGCGTTGGGGAAGTGTATGTGCAGCCTGGCACAGCCGGTCTCTTTGGCATGAAAAATACCTGCCCGCTCCTGTCACAACAGTACACGTACTTAATTTGGACCCCTAGTGTCGCTTCTTCGACACATCATCAAAGTGAGCGACAGAAGGTGAACGTCTTGGCTAAGGATGTAACCTCCACTGGCCTCTGCTTTTCTCCTTATATATGCTTCCCCTGGGAGATATTATCAGGAATCATGGAAATTGTTTCCACTGTTATGCCGACGATACCCAACTTTATATTTCTTAGAAACCTGTCAAACTTTTACAATTATCCAAAGAAGATAAGGAGAGTGTATCAATGAAATCAAAGACTGGATGGTCAATTCTACTCAATTCTGACAAATTCGAGGTACTAGTTAGGTCTAAACATAAGCCACTAAAATATAATTTGACTCTCGATGGATGTACTGTTATATCATCTTCAACAGCGAAAAAATTAGGTCTTATATTTGATACCAAATATGTCATTCGAAAATCAAATTTTCAATGTTTGGAGAACCGCATTCTTCCTAAGAAATATTTGTGGCAGGGCGGAGGGCGGGGCCGTGTCGTGATCATACACACCCGGTCCCGTATTAGGCTCTGCCACAATATTGCTAAGTTAACACACATCCTCTCTTTTGTTGATGCCAAAAAAAATGAATGAATGCATTCATGACCTCAAGACTAGATTATAGTAATGCATCATGGGAGGATGTTCAGCAAGTTCAATAAATAAACTAAAATTGGCTCAAAATCCAGCAGCCAGAGTGCTGACTAGAATTTAGAAATGTGATCATATTAGCCTCATTTTATTGTTGTTAAATTGGCTACCTGATAAATTTCGTATTCATTTAAAAATTCTGTTAACAACATAAAAAGCTTTGAATGGCCTAGCTCCACAGTACTTAAGTGACCTACCATGCTATATTCCATCATGTCCATTATGATCACAAAACTCTGGCCTGTTAATAGTTCCTAGAATATCAAAATTCACAAAAGGGGGACCTGGGTAGCTTAGCGATTAAAGACACTGACTATTACCCCTGGAGTCCTGAGTTCGAATCCAGGGCATCCTGAGTGACTCCAGCCAGGTCTCCTAAACAGCCAAATTGGCCTGGTTAATCAGGAGGGTAGAGTCACTTGGGGTAACCTCCTCATGGTCACTAGAATGTGTGGTTCTTGCTCTAGGTGGGGCACGTGGTGAGTTGTGCGTGGATGCTAAGGAGAATAGCATGAAACCTCCATGGTCTCCATGGTAACGTGCTCAACAAGCCACGTGATAAGATGCATGGATCGATGGTCTCAGATGTGGAGGCAGCTGAGGCATCCTCCGCCACCCAGATTGAGGCGAGTTACTACACCACCATGAGGGCTTAGAGCACATTGGGAATTGGCCATTCCAAATTGGGTAGAAAAGGGAAGGGAAAAAAATCCACAAAAGGAGGTAGATACTTTTCCTATTTGGCTCCTAAACAATGTAATTGTCTCCCTAACACTTTTCATGATGTAGACACACTCATTGAGTTTAATTCTAGACTAAAGTCTCATCTATTTATCCAGGCATACACCTAATTTATTCTTCACCACACAAATAGGCTGCTTTAGTTAGGTCTGCCGGAACCTAAAACATTGATCATGATCTATAATTCTGCAAAAAATCGAATGGGATCTACGCTAATATTATTCTATTTGTTTCCATATCTCAACCTCGGGACTTCTATCTGGAGGTCGCCAGAACTGGCCGGATCCAGCTCCCTTCTAGCTTGATACCGGACTCCACTGCTACGTGTCTCTGAGTGATGACGACAAAATGTAGCAGGTGCCTGCCAGACATCACTTCAGTCTATTACTATGGACCTCAGAGGATGAACTGATGCCAACTCCAACCACAAGACATGGGATACTTCATATGTCATTGCCTGAACCTTGGATTTAGGATAGACCTCACGAATTACTGGTCAGTTGAACTGCGAAGCACCTCACTGATCTCGGCCTGCTTCACCTTGGCCTAATGATGGAATACTCTCTTAAAATGGAATACATAGACTATCAGTAAATTGCCAACAAAGGCCTTCATCAGCCAACTAACAAAGGACACTGCATCTATATGAACTTCTGCAGTTAATCCAGGATGAACTTCAAAGACTTTAGTCATTAATCTTACAGTTCTTACAAAATCTATGTTTAAACACTGACCCTTAACACTTTCTTAGTTTAATAATTTCAAACCATGACTTGCACTATACATAAGTAATATTGGCATTATATTCATGCTGTCAGCCAGAGGGGAACTGGCCTTCACTGTGATCCTGGTTTCTCCCAAGGTTATTTTTCTCCATTAACCAACATCTTATGGAGTTTTGAGTTCCTTGTCACAGCTGACATCAGCTTGCTCACTGGATGTCTAAATACAATTATTATTTAATTACTTATTTTTATACACACTTCATAATCATATTGAATGAAACTACACAATGATGACTCTAAGAATTTATAGATATTATGGTATCCTTTTCTGTCAATGCATGATTTTCTGTAAATCTGCTTTGAAACTGTTGTTTTTGTGAAAGGTGCTGTACAAATAAAAATGACTTCACTATTCCACTGCAGTGCCCTAACACATCCTCTAGCACCTCTGTATAATCTCTGTCACTTTAGTGCTGAAAAGCAAATTAAATTGTGTAATTCTACAAAATAGATAAGTCTGCCCTTTTGAACTGCCTGTGATGAAGGACTCCTTGTCCACATATATATATATATATATATATCTCTATATATATATATTGTCTATGTAAGGAATAATTGACGACGGGCCGTTGAATTATTAGAAAAATAATGCACACCCGGGGTGGTAATGCGGTCACGACGTGAAGCGGAGTTACAGTTGCCTACGCGAAGTGATATGGAACTGTAATGCGGTCAAGACCTGCCTGGAACTACTTTAGCCGTGCGTTTCCCTGAAAATAATTGCACACCTTAGAACGTTCTCAACCAATCAGAATCAAGCATTCAACAGCCCTGTAGTATAAATATATATATATATATATATATATATATATATATATATATATATATATATATATATATATATATGTATGTATAAGTAGTCCATAAGGCTTTTTCTTTTGCACTGTATTCCAAGTCTTCTGAAGGAATTAAATCACAGCTATCAAATCTTGTTCCATATTTTCAGATGTAACACATCAAAATCATCACATTTGAAGTCAATGTCACCAGGATCTGTTTGGATTTGCATGTCTCATAACTGAATGCAATACAAAAAGTCACTACCTGCAAAGAAGGGGAATACTATAATAGAAATTTGAATGACTTCAGAAGTCTTGAAATATAGTGTCATTTATGGTTGTTCTGTGGTGTCTTTTTGGAGCTTGACAGCCATTTGTTACATTTTGGAAAAGAGTTTTCTGGAAGAAAGACAGTCATGAAATGACTTTTTTGAAATAGCGTTGGTGTTGTTTTTTTACATCTGTAATGTCCTAACTATACATTGTGAACAGTTGAATGCAACTTTGGTGAATAAAACTACCAATTTCTTTCCATAAGAGCAAATTTGTCCATTATTCCAAACTTTTGGACACCAGTGTGTGTGTATACATACAGTATATATACTGTAGTCTGTTTTAACTCAGTTGGTGTCCAAGTGAGGATGGGTGATCAGGTGAAAAAGTAGTCAAATTATGAGCTTGTCTCTTGGTTTCTTTCAGGAGCATAAATCAATTTAAGCTACAGCAGAGTGGAAGGTAGAGCTGAAATCACCAAGATGCATTGTAGTTATGCTCTAGAGTTTAAGCAGGAGCAGTATTTTAACAAAAAGCATTTTTCTATATAATTGAGATTCATTGGCTCCTGCTGGATGTTAATGAGATTTCCAGGTAAGAGTACATGTGCTGAGCTTGTGAGTGTGCTTACAGTTTATCTGAAAATTCATAAAAACCTTTATCATATTGTAACGTAGTTCAATGGGAAGGAGGAGGTGAGAACCAGCTTTTCAATATAAATAATATTTTAATTAGAAACTTAAAAGACAAACACACACACATGACGGACATGTCCGTAAACTATCTCTAGGCTTGATGAGCCTGATAAGGGACCGGGTGTGTATAATCACGACCCAGCCCCACCCCGCCACACATATTCACTGCTGTTTTTCTCACTGCTGGTTTTAGCTTGTTTAAGCTGGTATAACGTGGTTTCTCAGCCTAGCGAAGCTAAATTAGCTGGTCAGCAAGCTGGTCTCTTAGCCCAAACCCCTCTAAAACCAGCAAACTTACCAGGGTTGCTTTTCCCAAAAGCATCCTAAGCCTAAGTAGATCATAGAAACCATTGGTAGAAATCAATTGTCTCTACGATCAACTTAAGCTTGTGATGCTTTTGGGAAATGCAGTCCAGGATGGGAGAAGAGCTAACACCAGCAAACCAACTTTGGCTAGATTTTCAGCAGGGTTTTGCACATCTGCTCTGTCCTGCCATGCTCCTTCCCCCAGCATGCCCCTCTGCTGTGACCTGCAAGTTTAACTCTGAGTATCGACCCAAGACTGTTTCCTGGAGCTCCACAGGAGAGGTTCTGATGAGCTCTGGCCCAGTCTGAGGTCTTGGGTTGCTAGTGGGCGACTATGTCACACGGCCACTGTGTGACTCCTGTGATTCTTCTAATGAGAGAGTGTGCTGAAGCTGTGCAACTTCCTAACAAGCCTGACCACACAGCAGGAGGTCATTCTGTATCTTTTTCCACAGCAGGAGCGAAATCCTCAAATGGATCTGTAGGAATATAGTGAAAGCCCTGGGAAAAAGTAAATCTAAGGTGCATGCATTGACTGAGGTAGTCCAGATAACAGAAAGAGAAAGTAAGGGAGACCAGGGCTAGTTGTCACAATTTTTAATCTAGTGATTAATCTAGTGAACAGAATTTCTCAGGTTAGGATTACTACTGAAAATAAATTTCAGTTTTGACACCAGCATTATTCTCATCATGCATAACTTGTGTTGTGAATACACACTTTCCTTAAAAACGTGCTACACGTAATGCAAGATCGCAAACTGTCTAAATGTAAGGAATTCAAAACACAGTAACTTCTAAAGTATGCTATTATTTCAGGAGATCAGGTTTTCAGGACAGTTTTCTCATGTTGATTAATCATACATAATAAACATATTAATCTTTAATATGTTTGATGCATGTTTAAACAATTGTAAGACAAAATATTTGAATATTTGGTTAAAGCTTAATCTATTACATTTTGACATTTTGTATATTATTGTCGATTATAATATCCTTTGTCAACTAGCATCATGTCATACTTTAATCAGAGTAAAAACTGACTTAACTGATATGACATGATGAAAGATTGACTAAATTTAAAGGACATTTTTGTCAAAAGACTAAAATTAAGACTAAAACAAACTGTGTGAACATTAAGACTGATTGACACATACCTAATGGACTTCCCTACAAAAAAAGCTATTAAACATTTCCACAGTTTTTGCCCAGGAAAAAATACAGTCCATCAAACACACATTCTTGACCTTTTGTGACAACATGCCCCAAAAGTGATTGCATATATGTAACAAACACAATAAATAAATAAATTAATTAATCATTGTTTTGGTAAACAAATGTTTAAATTAATAAATTGCACACATTTATTGATTACACCCAAAACATGACAATTTGCTTGACAACTGGTTTAATTGCATTTACTTTACTTATGTTTATTTTTGGAATTTTTGTTTAAATTATAGAATTCTCAAGAATTACCTTAATGTTTTAATATTTAGTGTTTGAAACAAACACACCAAAACAAAAAATTGTGTAATTTGACTTTTTGACTCAAAACCTTATAGTTACTGATGTAAAGTGCTTATGAGAACTTCCCTGTGTGACAACTATCCCCATTCTCCCATATTCAGTTGTGTAATTCACCATTTCCATAATTGTCAGTCATATGAATGGCAGTTTTTAATAGATTGCACAAGGTTCCTTGTAGCAATGAGACTTTGCCATGGAGACGGAGAAAGCCACATCATCCGCAGTTATATGTCTATATAACAATTTCCCTAAAGACCTAAGATTTGCCATATTATCCTGCCAGTCAGTTACTGAACAGGCTTTCTTCATCTTTTCTTAAAGGCTTAGTTCACCCTAAAATGACAATTCTTTTAGTGTTTACTCATCCTGTTGTTGTTCCAAATCTGTACTAACAACTTGTGAGTTGAGAGACTGAGGTTGCCATCCATCCATATATATATGTTTATTATCATAATTTAAGTTCTGAGCCCTGTTGTGATGGAAAGATAACACAGACTTAACTGTTCAGCAGCGTTGTAGGTAGTCAACCGCATACAGATCCACTGTCACTGTCTTGTGACCGCAGGCAGAACTCAATTACAGACTTCTAAAATGGAGTCATTTCAAACACCTTGCACTGAGAAAATGGCCTCACTTTGCCCAATGCACAGAGGTCAAACCGAATGTGGCTTGTTCTTAATTTACATACTCTGAGCTGTATAACATCTGTGAGCTGTGTGGGTTGAGGTGAAGAGATCTTCCCTTGACTCTCTGGATTGAAAGATAACCCATGGAAGAGGTTTGATTTTTATTAAAAACACTAATTAATTTGTTGTGTACATTGTGTTACATTTCAACCATTGTTGCTATAGTCTTTTGTTTGAGTAATACAGTTAAGACTCAATAAGAAAGGTTATATTTGATCTAGGAAATAATTTGTCAATTTGGAGTTTAATTCAGTAGTCAGCATAAAACTTTTTGTTTGGCCTTCAAAGTTGTTCTGTGTGTTCTGAAATGATTTTCAAACAGTCTAAAAGCCTTTTATTTGTCAGTGTCAGTGTGCAATTTTACACTAGAGGGAGCTGTTCCTCTGTAGGGCATGCTCAGAAACAGCATCGTTTAAACCATAGGCAACCTCATTGCCCTTCACTTTGCAATGGCTGTTTAATCTCTTTAAGTACTTTATAAAGATATGAGAAAACATGCACTCATTATGAGGCCTCCTTAATATTGCCGTTGGTTCCCTAATGGCCTTACAATCACGGTGAATCAAGGTGGTAATCTGAGTATGCATGCATTAGTATGAGTGTGTGGACTCGTGTTTGTACAAAGAACAAGGGCTCAATATTTCCACTTCCATTTAAGCACAGAGAAATGCTGTTTTCCTCAAAGTAAAAAGATGAAATTTACATGTACATGACTTATGTGCATCTCACTGGTATTCAGTGTAATAAATGCTGCATTTTAGGATGCTGTGTCAAGCTAAAAATAGTAAAAACTTTGTGGGCAATAGAAGTCTGTATTCTATTTTCCTTCCTCCTAAGTGAGCAGTTCTCATTCTGTAGCTGTGGTGCTTTTGAGGTTTGAGGCACGTTGTTACCTATTTACACAGCTTGTAAAAACAGATGTACTTCGAGCTTGAATTGCTTGTATGGTAGAAATTCGAATTTTATTTTAGAATTTACTTACGTGTGAGGGGATATGATTAACTGCATTAATTTTCATATAATTAATCGCACTTAATAAGTTGACAGCCCTCATTACTCGGCATACAAGATTTGGTGATACAATGATATATAAAGCTGAGAACAGTGAAAATAATCTAGACTAGCATAAATTGAGAATGTGAAGGATTAACAAATCTGTATTCAACTGTAATAGAAGGTCGACCTAGGTGTTCGCTTCTGTTGTCTGGCCGCTTCAATACACATCATATGTAATGGGAAATATGGCATGTTTGCCAGTTGAGAAGTCACACCCCCGATCATTTCACCGGTCTATCAGTGGAAAGGGATTACCCTCTATTTTTTCACTGCTTAAATGTGGAATAATAGGCATCCAATGTGTTTATTTCAGCCAAAATATGGGACGTCCTTGCTAATACGAGACAGATGAGATGGCAGCCACTAGCATATAAAACACTTCCTTGCGCTCTGCGCTATGCTTTAATAAAATAATGGAGTGTATATTTACATTAAATGCAATTATCCCATCTTGTTGGATAAGATTATTTACACTACCGCCCACCATTGCTCAGACCACGTTCAAGACAGCCACGACAAATTGGTCAACTGCTGGTCAAATGATGGCGGGCATATTTGACATTTTTGCGATGGGGCAGAGACGTTGAACAGGTTAACAGGTTAGACATTTAGCAGGTTAAGAGAACGAGAACAGATTGATGATACTAGCTCAGAGTGTTACTACTGTGTAAAAAGCTTTGTCATGCTGGCAATCCAGGTTCTAATCCTGCCTTTTGTCATATTTATTCCCATGTCTCTACTCTTAATATTTCCTGTAATACTACTTGTGATAATAAATAAAGGTAATCCCTAATTTGGTCACAGGGAAGGTTGTGGAGGTGAGGGAAGGATTTGATCTGGAATTAACCATAGTGTTAGTATGTTGTTAATATAGAAACCATGTTTACTTTTATTGTTACAATGATTTTACTACAAAATACCATGGTGATACAGTGGTTTCTGCAGTAAAACCATGGTTATTTTTTGTAAAAGAAGGTTGGGATTAGGTTTAGGAATAGGGGTTGGTGTAGAGTATCTATGGGATTCCAAATAAACACAATAAACACATGTTCGCGCACACTCTACAAGGAGTGTGGCATCCTTGTGCACTGGCCAATGGCACCTCTCTTGCAGACATCTGCAGAGCAGCGGGCTGGGGAACAGCCAATACCTTCGCAAGATTTTTCAATCTCCGGGTTGCGCCGATTTCGTCCCGTAATCTTCCAGGTACGAACAGGTAGAGTTCGGTAATACAGAACAGCTGATTGGGTGTACCGCTTGCGTATAGTGCCTTTACTCTCCCCTGAGGCAAAAATTTGCGGTTTTATCTCCAGTTGAGTTCACGAAGTCGTGGACCCTGGATGTCCTTCCTCCAGGTTCACAAACTTGGTGGAGGTGTTCTCAGCCAGCCCCACTATGGGGTCTAATATACTCTGTACTGGGATAGGTGCTCTACAGGTGCAGATTACTCCGGTAACCACTGTGATGTATATTCTGCGGTACGGTCTCCCTGTCGGCGGACCCATGTCTCCCTTGGGCAGAGCTCTCTCTGCCCCCGGTCGCTGTGTTTGTAGAGTCCCCCCCTTTCGTGTTGGGACCTACCACCATGCCTCTTCCATGTGCGGCTGCTGAGCCCATGTGTTATATTGCCACATGTTGACCTCCCTTTTTGGGCTGGATGTGGTCTCCGTGGGGTCTTTTCCCCCTGAAAGAATAGGAAAGGAAAAGAGCACCTTCCCCGATGCTTATGATAGCGTTAGATGGCCCCAGCCGAATCTAATACTCTGTGTAGATAAAACATAGAGAAAAAAGGCTGTGGCTGGCACCTTTTTTGACGTCTTTTGGGGTGTTGGGGGAGTTTACGTGCAGTCTGATGCACCTGCCATCTGCATCAGCAGTTCAAGTAGCATGGTTCAGCTGTAGTGGCGTTTATCCCTCTATCAGGGAACAGAGGTTACGACAGTATTAATGCACACCCTGCAGTCAGTCCTCTTTTTGACTGATGTGTGTTGTACATAACTCAGCTGTGTTTTATTGCATTCTACTTATTTCATCCCTGGAACTTTCCAGCACCATGTCACATGCATCAGCCACTCAGTGAAATGTGTAATGCACAGTACTACATGATCCCTGCATGTGTTTATGTGTGTTTGTGCGAGGAAGTAACAGCTCTCTGTGTCAGACTGGTTACTTGCTACTGGAAATGAATACTGTGGGTGTGGGAAATTTTAGATGACACAGCCAAATCAATAGCAGTTGAAGTACAAAGAGTAAAATCAATGGCTTAATTTGTCTTTAGGCAGAAGGAGGGTGACCTGCCTCCTCCTATATCACTGCAGGCTACGGCCAAATTCAGACCCATCATAATGAGGTGATAGATTAGACCAGTCATTTGACAGGGGTCAAATAATGGAAGACAAGGGTAAGCAAGCATTAGCACAAGGGTTTTTTGCTGGTTCAGTCCACTAATATTATATAAAATCACAATGTTCTAGCAATTGTAAGCTAATATTCCTTCTGAAGCAAACAAACAAACAAGCATATCCTGTGCAGCCTCAATGCCACAGCGGACATGCTGTCGTGGCAGGCAACACTCAGTGGAGAGTGGAGACTCCACCCCCAGTGTCAGGGTAGAGACCAGGAGATCGGAGGTAAGTGATTCAAATGTTGTTTATTTCAGGTGATAATCGTGTAAGGTAAGTATATGGTGAATCTTCGGGTGCAGATGAAGATCGTTGGATGTACAGACAACAACAGGTAAGCCAGATAACTTCCAACGTAGTAATATCACTCAGTATCAGTTCGTTAACCCCTCTTCTCTTCTAGGGGTGATCGGGGCCATTTGATCAGATCTCGGACATGGGCTCAGGAATCGGGTGGGAGATCTGGAGATGGCAGAACAACAGTGCATAGGGTTAGCAAGAATCAGGTAAGGAAAATAAGATACTCAGGAATTCAGAGTTGACGGCGATTTCAGGATGCGGGAAGAAACGGTCTGTTCCTGTTGGAGGCTTGACAAAGACTGGAATCGTGGTGAGTGTTCTTATGAGCTGATTAATGATGTGATAGATGATGACCAGGTGTGTGTGATTAGTATTCTGGGGAGAGTGATCTTTGAGTGGTGGATTGGAACGAGCTTGACTGATTCCTGACATTACCCCCCCTCCAGGGTCCGCGCTAGCGGACCTAGTACCTTGATGTCGTGGGGGTCGACCTTGAGGTCATGGAGCAGGCCTTTCAGGATGTTGTTCGTGGAATTCTGTGAGTAACATGGGGTCGAGGATGTCCCTTCGAGGTACCCAACACCTCTCCTCTGGTCCATAGTCCTCCCAGTCTACCAGATATTCAAGTTGACCACCTCGACGTCGGGAGTCCAGGATTTCTCTAACCGTATAGATGGAGTCGGTTTCAACGGGGGGTACTGGGGGATTGTCATCCTGAACTAGGTCTGTAGAGGGAACAGAAACAAGTGGGTGATGGGGTTTCAGAAGTGAGACGTGGAATGAGGGGTGGATGCGTTACTGGGCCGGCAGACGGAGTTGGTAGGTGACTGGGTTAAGTTGTCTTACGATGGGAAATGGACCAATATATCTTGGACTTAGTTTGCGACATGGTAGCCTTAAACGAATATCTCTGGTCGAGAGCCAAACCAGTTGTCCAGGCCGATATTCGGGAGCGTCACGACGATGAACGTCTGCAAAGCGTTGTTGACGGTTCAGGGCTTGTTGGAGATGATGATGGGCTTGGTTCCATACCCTCTCACTGTCTTGGAACCAGGTGTTAACTGCAGGGACTTCTGATGGCTCACCGGACCAAGGGAATAATGGTGGTTGGTAACCTAGTATGCATTGAAACGGTGTTAGATTAGTGGAGGTTTGTCGAAGGGAGTTTTGAGCATACTCCGCCCATACGAGATATCGGCTCCAGAGGTGTTGATTAGAATGGCAGAAGGTACGGAGGAAACGACTGACATCCTGGATCTTTCGTTCCACCTGACCATTTGCTTGTGGGTGATACCCTGAAGTTAGACTCACCGTAACATTCATTAATGCAAAAAACGCTCGCCACACCTTTGAGATAAACTGCGGTCCTCTGTCTGATACAATATCCTCCGGAATGCCGAAATTCCGGAAGACGTGCTCCATAAGTAGTTCGGCGGTTACAAAGGCTGTGGGTAAGTTCTTTAGGGGAATTAATTTGCAGGCTTTAGAAAAGCGATTAATGGTTACCAAGATACATGTATTCTCGTCTGAGGGAGGAAGGTCTGTTACAAAGTCGACTCCAATGTGCAACCAAGGTCGTTGTGGAACTGGTAAAGGCATGAGTTTTCCAGTGGGTAGGTGACGGGGGTTTTTGTTCATGGCACAGAGGATGCATCCTTGGATGAAAGTCTTGATGTCTTGGATCATGTTGGGCCACCAGTAGCGCGTCTGGAGAGTGGAATAGGTTTTGTTAATTCCAGGGTGACCTGTACCGACGGATGTATGTGCTGAGGAGATTAGTGAGGTACGAAATTCTTCGGGTATGTAAATCTTTCCGGCTGGACACTCTGGAGGGCTGGGTTGGTGTTGGGATAGTTCTAGCAGCTGTTCATTTAAGTCCCACTGAATGGGATTGACAAACATCTTTTCGGGTAGGATATTTTCAGGTTCTTCGTGGGAAGTTTCGGGGGCATGGAGACGGGACAAGGCATCGGCTCGGACGTTCTTCGAACCAGGGTGATAGGAGATCCGAAAATTGAAACGAGTAAAGAAGAGTGCCCATCTGGCCTGGCGTGGGTTAAGTCTCCTTGCCTCTTTCAAGTACTGAAGATTTTTGTGGTCTGTGAGAACCAGGAATGGATGTTTGGCTTGGAGTTGGAGTTTCTGACAGAGCTGTCCTGAGATGAAATCTCCTGCCGACCCGGAGTCCACAATGGCGGTAGCAGAGACATGGAAACTCGTAGATTTTAGAATCACTGATATCGTTAGAGGAGCTGATACAGATACGGACATGCAGACGGAACTCACAAGCATTCTAAGAGGTCGTGTAGGGCATGAACGAAGAAAATGTCCTCCCATTCCACAATACAGGCATAGTCTCAATTCTCGACGTCGCGAACGTTCTGTTTGAGACAGTCGATAGGCATCCACCTGCATTGTCTCTATGGTCACTTTGGAGGGGCGTTTATCGGGATACTGAGGTGGTAAAAAGGTGGGTTGCTGGGCTTCACGATAGCAGCCTTGAGATCTTTGGTGCACACGGAGAGCTTGCTGTATGAATTTCTCGACCGCCAGGCTATCATCAAAAATCGCGAGTTGAAGGCGAAGTGCAGGATTCAAGCCATGTCGGTAGACGGAGATGAAGCGCCTTTTCGTTCCACCCACTGGCGGAGGCTAGAGTGCGGAATTCTAGTGAATATTCAGAAACTGATTTCTTGCCTTGATGTAATTGTAATAGTTTATCACTGATGGATGAATCATCTACTGGGCGCCCGAAAACTTCTTTGAAATGGTTTACGAACTCCTGTACAGAGGAAGTAACGGCAGATTCCTGCATCCACAAAGTTTCAGCCCATCTTAATGCAGCTCCTGATAATTGTTGAATAATAAAAGCAACCCTCGACTTTTCAGTGGGATATAACTGGACTTGCTGTTCTAAAGCGAGTGAACATTGTAATAGGAACCCGTTGCAGTCCTCCGCCCGGCCGGAGAATGGCGCTGGACGGGAAGTTGGGTTGGCGAAGCAAACCAGAGAGGAAGCGGGGTTTGCGGAAGTACTGGGATTCACAGCGGCGGCTGGCAGTTGTGCAGGATTATCAACATTACGAGCAGATTCCATCGCGCTGTCTTTCTTCCTTTTTTTTAGGTCAAGCGTTCTGTCAGGGTAGAGACCAGGAGATCAGAGGTAAGTGATTCAAATGTTGTTTATTTCAGGTGATAATCATGTAAGGTAAGTATATGGTGAATCTTCGGGTGCAGATGACGATTGTTGGATGTACAGAGAACAACAGGTAAGCCAGATAACTTCCAACGTAGTAATATCACTCAGTATCAGTTCGTTAACCCCTCTTCTCTTCTAGGGGTGATCGGGGCCATTTGATCAGATCTCGGACATGGGCTCAGGAATCGGGTGGGAGATCTGGAGATGGCAGAACAACAGTGCATAGGGTTAGCAAGAATCAGGTAAGGAAAATAGGATACTCAGGAATTCAGAGTTGACGGAGATTTCAGGATGCGGGAAGAAACGGTCTGTTCCTGTTGGAGGCTTGACAAAGACTGGAATCGTGGTGAGTGTTCTTATGAGCTGATTAATGATGTGATAGATGATGACCAGGTGTGTGTGATTAGTATTCTGGGGAGAGTGATCTTTGAGAGGTGGATTGGAATGAGCTTGACTGATTCCTGACACCCAGGTGCTCCAGCTGATTTGGAGTCCATTCGGCAAAGCATAGGTAGACCTGTTCGCTTCCTTGGAATCCTCCCACTGACCACTCTGGTATTCCCTGACAGGAGCCCCCCTCGGGACAGACATACTGGCACACAGCTGGCCCCGGAGGGGGGCTGCGCAAATACGCATTCCCCCCAGTAGGCCTTGAGCCAAGCTCAACCTGGTCTTTGCTGGTTTGCATTTGGTATAGTTAGTCTACAGTACTAGTCTGGCCATCTGACTAGTGCCCAAAACACCTCTATAACTATTAACCAATTTTTATTTTTATTTTCCCAGCAGGGATGTGTATTATCATGTCTGTAGTCATGCTGAGGTGTTCACAAAAGATAACCCAACAGATGTAAATGTTGTAAATGTAACATTAGACTCAAGAATTCTTAAGAGAACATTCTTATCTGATGTAATACATTTTATTAGTGATATTTTAAATGTTTGCATTCAAATGTTAGTTAAAAAAGTGGACTCTTACACTAAAAGTTACATATAATATAAATGTATATATTAATTTACATTTTAAGTTCAATATTTGTAGTTGGGGGACTCAAGTCTAGATTATATCCATAAATGGACAGTTGCAACACTGATATTGATGCATTTTTCAAAATGTTCTTAGTTGTGAAGGTTAAAAGCTTAAATGATTAAAGTAATCGTTTAGTGTTGAGTTTAAAGGAACCTTAAAAAAGCTGGTATGCTGAAATGTTGGACAATAAATAAGCTTGCATTTTGAGTTGTGCACTTATATTTCTCCCTAATATAAGTGTCATACATTTAAGGTGTGTTTACTCAAATGTCTCTTCAAAGGAATTAGTGTTGAGTTCACCATTGTAATTGAATTCAGATTAATAAACAGATTCACTCTGACTCGATTTTGAAGTTGGCTGTTATGGGCTCTTCAATAACAGTCCAACTTGGCCCCCTTTGGACTCGCCCCAGGCCCGATTTTTCCCAGTTGCTAGAAAGCATTTAAGTAAAAAAAAACCTTAATAAATATAACCACAATACTCCGTCTTCTAATAATTTAAGGAGTTTATTTGCTGAATCTTTTCCCCTCATGTAGCTATCAAATCAAATGGCAATGTCATGACAATGGGCCTGTTCAAAATCTTAGTGAGCTGCATTACTGTCTCCTGCCTACATAGTCAGCTGTCTTCTGTGGCAGCATCCTTACTGAAATAATGCCTTATAAAAGAGCCATTTGAAATGGTCTATATAGGCAGCAGCTCTGCGCATCATGGAATGCTCTACATAGCACTTTTTACACACAGCACATATGAGACCTGACTCACAACGGACTTTAATACTGGTGACACGAGAGAAAAAACATAATCTTTTAAAGAGCATAAATGTGCACTGTACACACACACTTGGGGCAAAATAGCCGGTTTTGTATAATATTAAACTGTATATTTATCTTCAAAATTGATCCTGCTTCGTCCACCATCTTGGATTTATTTTTCCACTGAGCTCATCACAGTGCATTCTGGGATTGCCTACATATGGAAGGATGCATACGATGCTACCTTATAATTTAGCCAAAATTAGATATCTTAAGAGGCAGCATAATTAAGATACCTACCTTTTGGGACAGCCTTCGCATTGGGAGCACGTCTATGGTGTCTTAAAATGCTGCCTCCGTAGTACGCTCACTCGGTTTTGGAACAGACCCAATGACAGAACTTGGGTGAACAATTCTTTTACAAATTAATACACATTTTTGTTTTTCAAGATTGGATCCATGGCTCATGCCCAAGGTGAAATACATTGTATTCCAGGCCATTAGTAATGCAACCCAGTCAATTAATTGAACTGTGGGGTTGAACATGGGAAGAAGAGTAGATGAGAAAAAACTAAATGGGCAAATAAACTGCTGTTACAAGGCATGGTTCTAAATCAAAATCACTGAGGGTGCTTCTGGAAAGACTGGGGGTGCTTGTATTCTTGCTATGTTTTCTTTGCACATGAATGCAGCAAGTGATTTCTGAAGATGTTATCCACGACCACTAATCTAGTCAGTTTTTGTATTTCACTAAATCGAAATCAACTGTCGATGGATTTGAGTGAGATGATTCCGCTACAAATTCTCTTGCGCAAACAGAGGTCCAATCAAATATTCATGTGCATTTTGGAGGCATGACAGCAGATTCATGCATGTTTATTAGGGATATGATCTCCATAACTGAGGCCTATGCAATACGCATCTCGAGGCATAGCCAACAATACGATACATTAAAGATACATATAAAGCAGCTACCAATGCGATGAGATACAATTCAACCCTATTACGATGCAGTGCGATCCGATTTCGTTTCGATTTCGTTTCATAATATTGCATTGAATCACAACGCAATGTGATTCAATGCAATATTATGCAATGGAAAAAATATGATGCTATGGAATTCAATATGGTACAGATGGTTCGCTTTTATTTCTTTGGTTCATACAGACAGCAAATCATAAATTAACTTAAGTGCCTTCTGACTTCTAACGCATGGCCCTTTCACAAACAGGCCATTGTAGTGCAAAAAAAAATGTAAATAATAAAAGATTAAATAAAAACAGATGTTCTTTTCCTGTTTTGTCTCCAGTTACACATTCAACAGTGAAACAATTTAAGGATGCTCAGGTATAAACAATGAAGGAATGCGCTGTAACTTGCCAGGTGTGGAGGAGGTATTAGAAGCCCCCGTTCTCTGTAACGCTGAATATCTTTACAAATAAAAAAGGTGATTGTGTCGTTATTTCATTGGAAAGAGCAGAGCTGTTAACCAGCGGGGAGTGAAAAAAGTTTATTTGTTTGCTCACCCGGCGTCCTGTTAGCGGTACCGCAGTGACAACGTAGCTACAGCTGAATCCGAGGGCGAGGGCAAGGTGTGTGAGGCAGGTGTGTATGCACTCACATCGTGTTGGTGCTTTAAGTGTGTTGTTAAATTAGACATATTGCCTGTATATTTTATAGTGGCATAACATATTTTACAAATTGCTTGGGTTTTATAATAATTTTCATCTATCTTATAAAACCTAGTGTTTCCAAACAATGGATTTTTTATTATTTGGTGGAAGATGCAGCTCTACCTCTGCCATGTTAATCTATATTCTATGTGACTGTTAGGATACGCCTCTGTCTCCGTAGTGTTGTGATACATCATATTCACGTAGCAGCAGTGATGAAAGAATGCGCTTGAGAAACAGTTAAGAGAGGAGAAATCAATCTACATATAAAATATTGTTCACAAATTTTTGGTCATGCATCTACTAATAATTATATATAAATAAATCGTTTTTTACTGATGTCAATATGTTAGAAACGATGCATCATGATACAAATGCCAACTTGTATCCGATGCACACTTTTTAAAATTGATGCATCGCATCGTTTACTTTTATGCCGATGCACCTGTGGCAGGGCGGAGGGCGGGGCCGGGTCGTGATCCTACACACCCGGTCCCGTATTAGGCTAATCAAGCCTCCGAGAGGGATAAAGGTCGACTGCAGAGTGTCGTGCGGGAGAGAGAGATCGTTTACGGACATGTCCGTCATGTGTGTGTTTGTCTTTTAAGTTCGTCATTAAAACTATTATTTATATTGTCAAGCCGGTTCTCGCCTCCTCCTTTCCATTGATCCCTTTACAGCACCGATGCGAATCGGTGAATCTTACCATCCCTAATGTTTATTAGTTTTAATGCAGGAATTGTGTGTGTTTGTGTGTTTGTTTGCCCAATATTCAAGGAAATATGCTTTGCCATCATATATGTATCTGTGTTGTTTCTTTCTATCTTTGGGATTCTATTCTGATGGCTGCTGAAAAAAGAGAAAAAAAGCAGCGGTCGGTTGGGCCGGATATAAATAAAAAAAAATAGTAAAATGAAAAACGGAAATGAAATACAAAAATGAAATAAGGTACAACTAAAAATGGTAAAGGCTAATGTCAAAAGAAAATACAAACAGAGCATTAGCCTACCCATATGCCCAAGAACACATCCTCCCAATACATCGTTTTTTCTCCCTAGTGAGAGTTTTTGTTTCCTGTTTGGTTTAGCTCCCCTTCTGTCACTCACTCAAAGTTGTGTCGATGTAGTGACACTAGGGGGTTGCTCCCTAGATCCCACACATCTCTGATCTTTGAGATAAGGTCAATGAAAATTGGCGAGTAGAATTTGCATGCCACTCCCCTGGACATACGGGTATTTAAGGAGCTGGAATGAAACCACTCATTCAGACTTCTTCTTCGGAGCCGAGCGGTTGTATTCAGTGAGCTGAATTACTCTGCTGATCCATCCATCTCTGAGTCCAGCGAAGTTGTTGTATTTATGGCGCATTACAGCAGCTTCTCCCCCTCTTGCACCGGTTGAGTGCAGAAAATTCCCCTGGGTGTAGCAGCCTAAAAGTGTATATTCTTCCTCTAAAAGTGTATATTTCCCTTCTAAAATAGTGACACTCACGGAGAGCGTCTTTTTAAAGATGCCTTTTCCGTTTGTATATATTTCCTGGTTGTGATCGTTACCTCTCCGCTTCCCACGGCCACTATCGTGTTAGGTGCTGCCCACGCGGGGATAGTGTTCGTGGATCTCGTTCGTGGCTCGGAAAGAGGTTGAGCTTTCGATTACAGTATCAGAGTGTGTTGGATCAGTCTGACGCCATATGCAGCTGACGGCCATGCTTGCCCGGGCAGTTGTGAGCGTCGGACTAGAGTGGAATCCTCCGCTCCTCCCTGAACCCTCGCAGCTTGATGATTGGTCCTGGGGCCCCGAGTGCCGCTCACAGCCATGCCCTGCACCTGTACCTTTCTTCCCGGAAGTGTACGATGAGCTTACGCAATCGCAGAGGGCAACTTTTATTGCCCGGACCCAGTCCGCAGGCTCATCCGCTCTCACTACCCTCGACGGTGGGGCTTCCAGGGGGTGCTCGGCGACTCCCCAGGTGGTTAAGGAGCAAGATTTGCATTATTACAGTTGATAAAGGTAAAGTTTATTTGGTTATGCTTATCAGTCTTGTTACACCATGTGGCCCATGCTTAAAAAAAAATATATTATAAAAAGTTTGAGAAACGCTGTTCTGGATGGTTGGCAAGTTTCTAAGTTGTTCTGAGTGGTTGTTAGTACATTGCATTGCTGTTGCTAGGATCTTCAGGCTGGTTTCCACGATGTTCTGGGTGGTTGCTACTGTGTGTGTAACAAGACTGATAAGTACATTTTGCATAACAAAATATACTTTACCTTTCATTATCAACTGTAATAATGCAAATCTTGCTCACAATCTCTTTGAAAGGTTGATTTTGCACTCAAAAGTTTATGATGACACCAGAAGAACTATCCAACAGTTAAATTATTAATTCCTCTCAAGTTAAATGAAAATGTTGACTCACACTGAAACAACACATACTTGATGGATTAAAATTGTATAGTGGAGTTGATAGGAAAACCAGTCATCTAGAATGGCAACACTTTTGATTAGTTTGTACTCCTCTTTGACTCTGTGAAATGCACTTGATTTGGACAGCCTCTGAAGTAAATCTCCAGATAGTCTTGTGGGTGCCGTGACTGGGCTTTAGCATTGGTGCCAGACATCACAGCTACCTTCAAAACCTGCTGAACGTGTCCCCGGGGAGTGGGGCAAGAGGGCTCCCACTCTGCTGATGTAGAGTTTGTGTTCTGCGAAGGATGACTTCATTTTCTCTTAATCTGCACACTCTCCCCCAGAGCTGTTGAGAAGCACAGAAAAGCACCACAGCCATTGCTTTTCATAATTGGCACAAAGCTACCATGTTCTTCTGAACAACAGAATCATAATGAGACTTGGGGGTTCATTTCAGGTGATTTGAACCATAAAATACAGTAGCTTTCCCTAGCTACTGTGCTGAGGCTATTTGTTTCTTTGCAATTTGCACAACCATGTCAGTGTGATATCTATCAAACCTCAGGGATCAATGAATTCATGAGGTTAAGTTAATTACAAGAGGGTGTCTACAAATCTACTAATTAGAAGAGGGTGACCAGATACTTTTGGCCATGTAGTGTATGTCTATGTGTGTATATTTGGGAGGTCCTCAGGTAACCTCTGTGTTAAACAGCAGATGGGTAGTGATTCAACCAATGTGAGATGTCTTTGATGAGACTCTGCAGAGCATGAGGCAGACAGATCCAGCTGGTAGAGCCAGACTTCTGGGGTCTGGTGGGCTGCTGGGGTGCACACACCTGAAAGATAAATGAGTGGAACAAATCTGCTTCCCGTTTACTACTGTTCCTACCTCCGTACTCACTCAGAAACAGAAATGTCACAGCAGCTGCTTTGCAACTGATAACCACACAAGGCAATGCTTTCAGAGCATGTTCTCTGCCTGATTTGAGCACCAAATCTATGTGACATAAAACAGCAACACTTTGCTGAAATGTGGCATATTATTAAAGCTGAGGTGTGTAATGTCTGTGCCACTAACATTACCATATGAAACTTTAAATATTGATATTGTTTTAAAACAGATTCCAAAAAAACTTTTTGTAGATTACAAAAAATGTATTGGCTGTACAGATAGTCTTGCCCCAAACTCAAACCATTGGTTGAGTCAAAGTTGTTTTGGGAGTTTAGAGAAGCCAATCAAACAAACAAACCCAGAGTCTGTATATGCATATGTGGAGCGGAGGGGGGCGGGGCCGGTCGGAATATCGCGCGCCCGGTCCCCAATCAGCCTGATGAGGCGCGCGAGGGATAAAGGCGGCCGGTGACGATTGTTCGAGAGAGAGAGAATTACGGACATGTCCGTAATTCTCCGCTCCACAGCATACTTCCCTAATGTATACAGTTGTATGCCAAAAGTAGTACCGTATGTTAATGGGTGTCTGAATCCTCAGTATTCATAAAAAAGTAGGCCAGAAATACCTGGATGATCTAATACAACTAGCAAGATTCAGAAGTGTGCATCCACCGTTATATTCAAAATGCTGAATTTAATAAAACTGTGGAGAACCACTATTCAATTGGCTCTTTTATACCAAGATATGTAATAAGTTGTTCCTTGTGGTAAAATTGTATTGATCTTTTTTTTTTTTTTGCAGTTATTGTCACTACATCATATGTTTGGGTCACAGGATAATGCCAACTTTCCCAGATGAATTGTGTCCGGCAATGTATTCATACTACCCACATGCATACCAAAAGATTTTAAATTGTATTAATGGCCAAAAAGTATGTTTTACATTAAGTGCAGTACATATTCACGGATGCAGCACACCAGAGGAATGCTTTGATAGTGCCACAGTGTTACACTTTTAGGTGAAATCAAGCTACAAATAGGATTTGTGCAAGATTTATTTTAAATCAAAATTAATTACTGTAACAATTCAAGGATGGCAAAGGAGGAAGCTGGGACCAGCTTGACACTGCTCGTAGACATTTATTGTACATACACTTTTCAGTGTCACACAATAAGCCTTTTCAGCCTTAACATTAAACGCATTTGCTGATTTTCAGCAGACACATTCAACATGCATAATGTCACATGCAAAAACATTGCTCATGCATCTCTCTCTCCTGCTGCTGTCTCCTCTCTACAAATACTCACACTGACCCTCACTGGAATATGAGAACGGTGTGGCACACTCATTCACCACTTATCTTCCGGCCTTGCTCTGCTCCAGATGTCACTCTGCCCTGCCCTGCTCACCACAATTACGTACATAAGTTCTAACATGGCTTACACAAGTGAGACACATACCAGGACCAATATCTATTTGTTTAGGGACAAATATTCAATCTGTTCATAGAACAACATTATTATCAACCAATCATAGCCCTTACCACTATTCCTAAGCCCACCCTAGCAACAAATTTAAAATCCTTACTTTCACCTATACTATTAACTTCAAAATCTAACATCCAATTCTAAATCTGATTACTAACTGAACCCCTTTTCCTATTTCAAACTCACAATTTCTATCACATTTTATAGAGGAAAACCACATCATTTGTCAGAGCTGGTTCTTATTGGTTAATTAAAATCCTCCCCCTAAAAACCTTCCCCTAAACTAAGAGGTAAGGGTTAAAACTATGACTTGGAGTTAGGAGTGGAAAGTAGAAGTAAGGGCATTAGCTAAGTCAAGAAGTGGGGGCTTGGGTTGTATTATGCCTGGGTTAGAGTAAAGACTTTGTTTTTGCGGGTTCTGGATTGGCTCGCGCCTGGTCGACCGCGTTGCCTTTGTGAGCATACTCTTCTGACTGTGAGCGAATACGAGCGCATTTGTTGCATGCGCTCGTATTCGCCTACTACAACTTCTTTGTGATACTCTTTTAGTACAACCAATGGAAAGCGCATGAGCCAATGATGCGCACAGACAATGACCGCATACGCAAGTCGAGAAAATCTGGTCAGCACAGACTGGATTATGACATAATTTACATCACGCATACTATGCACGGAGCAATCAGCAACGCGGTCGCGCAAAATACTTTGATAATTCAGTGAAGACATAGAAACTTTTACCTCTAATAAGGTTTTCCTTGAATCTGGATTAGCTATGCATGTATATGTAGTAATTATACATAGTTGTTAAAAAGGTCTTCATTCAGAGAATGCGACATTCACAATGGGTAATTGAGCAGTGAAATGTGTGATGCAGCAGTTTCTTTCAGAATCAAAGTATGTTTCATGTTTTGGGCAACATAAAGTGGTGTATTTCCAAAAATTTACTGCAATGAATCCTTTGGCTTTTATATTCAAGGAGCGTACATAGAGCTGTTCAAATAGAGCTGTTTGTTTTTAAAAATATGATTGTACTGAAGCTAATCCTCTCATTAATGTGTTAGCATGTGCAGGCAGATGTGCCACATACTGGAGGCCTGAGTAAAAACCCTCCCTTCAGGCATCAGGTATTGTTAGCACTTTCCGGGTGTCATACTTTTTGCCTTAAGCATTTAATAGGGCTTGACTGTGTTTGCACCCTGAATAACTACAGCGCCTGCCAGATAAATCAAAATGAACAGGCTCAAAGGATGGGAATATGAATATGCTGTCATGACCTTGTACTTAATGGAGTCATAAATACGAAGACATGACTGCAGCTCTGCCCATGTCTTAGTGCCTTATGGACTAGGTCTTCAAACTGCTAGCATAGAGTATTCCACTCCAGGTCATGTGAATTAGCAATCAAGTCTCTGTCACGTCCATCTATAAGTAAGCTTTAAAAAACACTGCTGATGGACATGCAGGAGTGTGGAATACTTTAGCAGTGGGTAGACAGAGGGTAGGTAAATGTTTAGAGGCTAAATAATTCTGACACCAACAGCTACACAGTCTGTATGGTGTCAACAGCCTTTCACTGTTTTTTATAGCCTGGTAATTACAGCACTCTCAGTGGCGGGAGTCATTTAGTATTGACTAAGAGTTATAATGCTACTGCAGGATCAACACACAACACCCTTGTTGACAGTGACATTGCCAGGCAAAAAGGCTATATTTATATTGGAACTCAACAGCAAGTAATGCTAGACAAATTAGGGCTCTCATTCGAATAAAATGTTAAATCAAATAAATGTTATGATATGCCAAGTAATTAAAAGGGATGAAGCCTTTAAGGCATATTTCACCCAAAAATGAAAATTTGCTGATCATTTACTCATCCTCAGCTATCCACTATGTATTCTTTCTTCAATAAAACAGAATTTAAGATTTTAAGATTTCCTTTCAGGCCTCCTCCTTTAAACAATGCAAGTGAATGTAGTCAATTTTTGATGGTCCAAAATGCATATTTAGGGTGCATCAAAATAACGATTCCATTGCTAAAGCCATTTTGACACTTTAATGCAGATGCGCACAATTTATGTTGTGTCCCCAGAATACCCCCGTACACATTTGGTGACAATATATAATTCTGTTCAAGAGTTATAACAGTTTTAGTAAAAGTGGCCACACCGGCTACATATGTTTTGGCATTGCTTTGTGATGGTGAATCGAAACTTCAAACTTTTTTTGATAATTATTGATATTGGGACTCCAGAGAACCTTTCTGCACTGGTTTGGCTCCGATTGGGTGAACGGCCTAGGAGAAGTTCAAATAGCTGCTAAAAGTTTCTTTTGTTGATGGCAGCCAGTGTTGGGATGGTTACTATTGAAATGTATTCCACTACAGATTACAGAATACATGCTGTAAAATGTAATTTGTAATGTATTCCATTAGATTACTCAAGGTCATTATCATATTCTAAATACTTTGGATTACTTCAGCACTGGTAGAATTTTTCACTTATTTTGACTATAAAAACTCTGCCAGTACAGTAAGACAAACCAGGAACAGGGTGAGAACCACTGACTTATAGGCCATCTTGGTGTAATTCTGTCTTAATTCTTCTTAATTTCCTTCTGCCTGGCTGCTCTGATCCTGCAACAGAGATATTATATTTTTTACATTTCTGACTGTTAAAGCACCACCAACAGGCATAGGTACGCCATATTTTTTTCATGTTTCCTTAGATTGATCTCTTACAAATGTGTTTACATTTTGGTGATATATCATTCCATTCAATACATTTAACCATTCAAGAAAAAATGGCCACACCCAATTCCTACGTTTTGGCGTCCTGTTGCAAAGTTACATTGAAAGTTTCAACTTTTTGATAATTATTGAGTTTGGGACTCCAGAGAACCTTTCTGCACTGGTTTGGTTCCAATCGGGTGAACGGCCTAGGACAAGTTCAAATATCTGCTGAAAGTTGATTGGTTGATGGCAGCCATGTTTTTCCAGATATGCGAATGTTATCATATACCTTGATAGCACTTTGGACAAAGACACTGAAAGCTAAATTTCAAGTCGATCAGAGCAACGCCTCCATTGTTAGAGACATTTTTTAATTTTTAAGTATTATAGCATCACCAAGAGGTTGTCCTCAGAATGACCCCCTATACAGGTGTACCAAATATGGTGGCAATATCTAATTTCATTCAAGAGTTATAACCGTTTCGTAAAAGTGGCCATGCGCGATATATCCGTTTGGCATAGATATACAATTTTGAATCAAAAGTTCAAACTTTTTTGATCTGGGACTCTGCTGAATCTTTATGCACTGGTTTGGTTCCAATCGGGCGAATGGCCTAGTAGTAGTTTCTTTATTAAACAATCCAAAATAGTGGGAAAATGAAAGGGTGGAGCAAACATTTGACAAGGGACAAAACACTTTGGCATGGTGCAAGGAATCAAGGAATATGTTTCTAGCCCTTATGGTTCTAGAGTTATTGCGCCCAAAATGTGGCATTTTTTGGTTTTGTTCTCATGCCACCTATGAGCCGATCGGGCCGATTCAGTGCGTATGGCTCGCCAGACGGAATACTAAAATTCCCCAAAGTTTGAAGTCTGTAGAACTTAAGGTAAGGTCTGCATGATCCGTTTAAGGGCAGAAAAAATAATTCTAACCGTTATGAATAATAATATAGCTGCAAGCAGTGATTAACGGGGTTCAAGCCTTTAAGGTCCTTTAAGTACATATGTAACATATATTAAGTATTAATTAGACCTAAGAATGTTCTCTTGTCCATGTGGTTTTTTTTTTAAGTTTGAGTTTTTCACTCAATTAGTGATTACAGGCCACACCCAAAAACATATTCACTTATATCTTCCGAATGACTTAACAAATACAACTATTTTTATACATTATTGTCAGGAGGGTCTGTAGATGATGTATACTAGACCTTGGATGAGTTCGAAAAGGTTTCTAATAAATCGAAAATGTAGATAACATTTATTGTGGAAATGGAAATTCAAGTGACTATATGATTTGGGAAAACTGGTGGATTCAAAGAAGCTAACATTATTTATTGTAGCCTATATGGTTTCGAAGTTTATTAGCAAAAACACAAATTAGCTAATTATAGTGACACTGTGTGGCTGATTGTCACGAAATTTCATGTGGAGACCCTGCTTGTGTATAGTAATTTCCATAACCCTCTGTCATTCCCAATATGAGTTATAAGGTGTTGAATTTTTATTCGCTATTGGCCACTATTTTTGTTAAGTTGTCAGATTCTTAAAAAAAATTATATGTTAGCATTTGAACCAAAGAAGCATATTTAATTTGAACTTAATCGCTCAAAAGGCTGCAAATTTGTCAGTTTTTTAGCTGTACCGCTGGTAGGGTCAATTATTGTTTTCTTCTTAAATTAAATCTCCTCATTGTCCATTTCGCTATTGTCTCTGGTATCATTTGCAGAGAAGAAAATCTATTGTTGCATCGCATGTTGATTTGACGATACATTCATTCTAGTCTTTAGCAAATCAGCTGAAAGTACGAGCTGAAAGAAGCTGATCCATGTCTCCAAACAACACGTGAAAATGTTAGCAGGGTGTTTTTCTGAATGTTCATTTTCCCCGTGAGCATGGAGGTAACATTCACATTCAGACAGCTAAACTGCACTTTTTACATAGTACAAGCACTTAAAGGAATATTTGAGGTTCAATACAAGTTAAGCTCAATCGACAAAATTTGTGGCATAATATTGATAACCACAACAATTAATATCGACTCATCCCTCCTTTTTTTTAAGAAAAGAAAAATCTGTATTCCATTGGGACACAATGGAAGTCATTGGGGTCTGTTTTCCCCTTCTGAGTTGAATAAATCTAAATAGTTCTGTGTTTGGATCCACACTATATACTGTATATATATATATATATATATATATATATATATATATATATATATATATATATACATTTATATATACACGTGTGTGTGTGTGTGTGTGTGTGTGTGTGTGTGTGTGTGTGTGAGCGTGTATTTATCACATTGTGGGGACCAATGTCCCCATAAGGATAGTAAAACCCGAAATTTTTGACCTTGTGGGGACATTTTGTCGGTCCCCATGAGGAAAACAGCTTATAAATCATACTAAATTATGTTTTTTGAAAATGTAAAAATGCAGAAAGTTTTCTGTGAGGGTTAGGTTTAGGGGTAGGGTTAGGTTAAGGGGATAGAATATAAAGTTTGTACAGTATAAAAACCATTATGTCTATGGAAAGTCCCCATAAAACATGGAAACACAACTGTGTGTGTGTGTGTGTGTGTGTGTGTGTGTGTGTGTGTGTGTGTGTGTGTGTGTGTGTGTGTGTGTGTCAATGTACCATGAGAAAAGTCTTGATAAAATAATCAAAAGGCATTGCAGAGGTGAATTTTCCATTGATTTCTATGAGCAAACAAATACAAACAAACACTAAGGAGCTGAAATCAACTTAACCATCTTTATTCAACACTCCTTTTCCAAGTTTTACCATCCTTCTAAAACAATACCATTTTTGTGCAAGCATCGCATCAGGTTTTCTGGAGGACTCTTCCCCTAGAAACCATCATTAATTACAGAATATATCAAACAATTATTCAATACTTAAGTCTTAACTTTTCTCTATCTTTTCTTAAACAATATAGTAAGTTTTTCTTTTAACCAATTTGCTAACCACATAGCTAAATCTAGAAAATAGAAAAAAGAATGCCAAACATAACCAGCCTATTTAAAATGTAAATTTTTCATATTAGTGGAGGTGCATTACTCAGTCTCCACTCTCTGCTATCACATCTCTAGCTCGCTCATTATGTCAGAGATGACATTAGCTAATGTTGATGTAATGTAACTTAATATTCATTAGCTACATAGCTTTATGTGGCCTGTCTCATCATTGTTTTTCACAAGCAAACACGTAACTTGGGAACAACAATTTGTCACTACATGCCCTATCCCCTCAATCTCTCTTAAAGTTAACACTACATTAGCTACATACCTCAAAATATGTTAACTAAATTAGGTAGCTTGCGCACCTAGATAGGTGGCAAATAGCTGGCAAACAACTGAAACTAGAGCCCTAAAAAACAGTAAACGCATAGGTAGCTAATATTTATAGCTATTACTCGCTAAATCTCTTTTGGTGAGAGGTGAAGATAAGTTTAGGTAGAGATGCTGCGTTCCATTCAAATCGACTAAAGGCATTTGAATGCCAGACGCTCGGAAGATGACGTTAAAGGAAAAGCTGCAAAGCTCCTATTAGCTTAGCAGGTGTTTGACTATCACCAGATATGTCACCAAGAAACCCAATTCTTACACAATCTGCAATGCATTTGTGCTACAGGTGTATGATTAACACCAGCTACTCTGCTAACGTTTGTTAAACAATCTTTAATATCATGTAATGTAGGAACTTTTACTAATTTATCGATATTATTTATTAAAAGTGAATGTTTATCACTTATTATGTACATCTTCATGGGTGCCGACAAGATTGTGTGACGTCATGCACCGGCGAGTTAAAAAATTTCTGCAGGACTCTCCAAGTTGTATTTACGATTTCAAGTGGCGTTCCATTGAACTTTTCCATGTAGGAAGTTGAAAAATCCAACTTTCCGAGATGAATGGAATGCCACAAGAGGCTGAATGCAAACGTTAGCTTTGGTAGTATCTCTTACACTTAGCTTACCTTTCTTTATGCTTTCTTTCTAAGTGCTGATAAAAGTTTTACGTGGTCCCAGCTGTCTCGGTAATTATTGTATTGCAGAATTTACATACTCCTGTGTGCTTTCTTTTGGATGCTTTTTGCAGATTAACTCTTTGTGGTTTAGGTCAGTGTTTCCCAAATTTTTCTACCATAGCACACTTTTTCAGATTAAAGTCCCATGGCACACCACTATCCCACATAACTATAGTCGATAGTTTTCCTTTTCAAGAATATGTCCATGTTTTCTGTCTGTCTTAGTAGCGTGAACTCGTAATGTTTGAAATTCGGCTGTGCAAAAAATGCAAGTAAGATAGGTACACTGTATAAGGAGGTCACAGAGCAAGAGTGCTAATTGGATAATGAAAAACCAACAAATTTGTGTCTTTTCCAATTTGTAGATTTGTTCTTGCAAATTAATTCTTACAATGGCACAACAAATAATTTTAAATTTTTTCCCACGGAGAGGAGAGAATCTTTTTGGATTTATTTTTTATGGACACTATCTCCAAATGGTCTAAATGAGGATTTTAGCATCAAATCATCGCCGTCTAGTTCATGTTCCACTCAGTGTTGTGACGAGTGATAGTGTTTTTCCCACTCATCAACGAGCGTGGTTTCATCAATCAAACTGAGATCAGGGGTTCTGGAGTATAAGTGTTCGAGGCTGCTCTGAATGTCTTTCTACTGTGGGATAGCTCTCAGTAGGGCCCACTCAAGTTTTTCTGTGTTCTCCAATGAGCGGCTCCAATTTTGGAGGTAATCCACTGATACTGAATAAAAGTTTCTCACTGCACAAAATAAATCATCTGCCCGCATGTCACCAGCTTCAACCAGGGCATCAAACTGCTTTTTAATGTTAGAGGGTATGAATTATTACTCCAGCCTGTCCTGCAAGTCTTTTCTCATGTCTTGACTGTGCAAAGCTATGGCCGTGCACAACAGAATGATAAGCAAAAAGTTCTTCACTTGCCTGCACCTTGTCAGATTCTAAACTTAGCTTCATTAAAAGAATTGTGTGGCACACTTCTTTTTAGCAGCATCCACATGCTTTTTTGTATGAACATGCTGAGCGATGTCAGTGTGGCCTCCATGGGTGATAGGAAAAGCAAGCTCCTCAAAACTCACACCTCACTGTACTCTGTCTGTGATTCCTTTTTTAGAAAATTACATTCTTTTTGTAGATCCTAATTTATTTAGCAAATTCCTTCAAATTCCCTTTAAATAGCCTGTTTCGTGCCCTTCTTGGTCTTCGACTGGCCCTTCTCCTCCAACTCAAGACATTATGTGCTACTCTATGGTAATATATTTTTCTTATATAATATGTAATGTTACATTTGCATATAAAAGTTTTGCTCTATTCTATTACATCTCTTTCTACCTACAGCATTTACACAGTAAATTTGGCATCACAGTTTCATTCTTATCTTTCGACCTTGAGCTTAGCTCCACAAGGCAGTTGGCACTTAAGTTGCATACACGTGTAAAAACATTTAAAATGCTAGTCAAGTTTTTTTATTTGTAAAACATTTTTCACAACACAAATCGTTTCAAAGCAGCTTTACAGGAAATCATACATTTACAAAAATGTAATATCTGTAATAGCTATAAAGTCTTAGAGTGATCATTGTGTAGTTTGATTAAATATGATTGTAAATTGTGTATAAAACTTAAATAATTATATGATAATTGTATTTAGAACCCCTGTGAGCAAGCTGATGGTTACTGTGGCATGGAACACAAAACTCCAGAAGATGTTGGTTAATGGAGAAAAATAACTTTGGGAGAAACCAGACTCACTGTGGGGGCCAGTTCCCCTCTGGCTAAACAACAAGAGTATAATGGAAGTATTAGTTATTAGTTACAAGCACATGGTTTAAAATTTGTAAATGAAGAATGCGTTAAGGTCCAGTGTTTAATACATTTTTTTATGAACTTTAAGATTAATGACTAATGTCTTTGAAGTCCATCCAGTATTAACTGCAGAAGTTCACATAGATGCATTGTCCTTTGTTAGCTGGCTGATAAAGGATTTTGTTGGCAATTAAATTATAGTCTACTGTATGTATTCCATTTCAATAGTATAGTCCATCAAGGGAATGCAGGCAGAGATAAATGAGGTGCATCGCAGTTCAACCGGCAGGTGAACTGCGATGACTGAAGGGATATCTGGCTAGAACCAGCTGTAGTTTGTCGTCATCACTCTGCGACACGTAGAAGTGCAGTCCGACAACAAGCAGGAACGGAGCTGGATCTGGCCGGCTCTGGTAACCTCGGGATATGAATCAAATACAATAGGAACATGGAAACAAATAGAATAATATTAGCATAGATGCCATTCAATTTTATGCATAGTTATAGATCATGATAGATGTTTCTGGTTCCGGCAGACTAATTGTGAGTTGATGGAAAAATTAGGTGTATGCCTGGCTAAAAAGATGAATCTTTAGTCTAGCCTTAAATTGAGTGAGTGTGTCTGCATCCCGAATAGTGTTAGGGAGATTATTCCATAGTTTAGGAGCTGAATATGAAAAGGATATACCTCCTTTTGTGGATTTTGATATTCTTGGAATTATTAGCAAGCCAGAATTTTGGGATCGTAATGAATGTGATGGAATATAGCGCGTCAGAATGTAATTTAAGTAATATGGAGCTAGACCATTCAAAGCTTTGTATGTTGTTAACAGAATTTTAAAAAGGCCCTATTATGCTTTTTGGATTGTACCTTTCCTTTAGTGTGTAACATAGCATTTTGTGCATGTAAAAGATCTGAAAAAGTAACAAAGCATAAAGTCCATGCAAAAGGGAGTTAATAATAATAATAATAATAAATGTCAATTATAGGCACCTTTCACGACACTCAAGGTCACCTTACAACCAGAACACAAAAAGTAATCCTTGAAAACATCAATAACAACATTAAGCAAACAATACTATGATATTCAATAACAAATTGGAAGATACAAAGTATGAACTCAAAGAATGCACAGTCATAAAAAAGCCTGTTTAAAAAGGTGAGTTTTAAGATGAGATTTCAAAGTATGAAGAATTCACTGTTACAAATATCCAGAGGAAGGGAATTCCATAAGTGAGGGGCAGTATGACTAAAGGCTCTAGACCCCATATTGTTCAGACGAATACATGGTATGACAAGAAGAATTGACGAGGAAGATCTGAGGGTTCAAGTAGGTGCATAGGTATGAAAAAGATCAGAGAGGTATAAAGGAGTAAGATCGTATGGTCTTTTATGTAAGAAGCAAGAATTTGAAATCAATTCGGTACTTAACCGGAAGCCAATGCAAATGTTGAATAACAATTGAAAGGTGTTCAATAGAGGGGTTCAAGAAATGATTCATGCAGCTGAGTTCTGGACCAGCTGAAGTTTATGAAGACATTTGGAAGGAATACCAGAGATGAGAGCATTGCAGTAATCAATACGTGATGTAACCAGTGCATGAATAAGAATGGCAGTGTGAGAGAGGGACGAAGATGATTAATATAACGTAAAAGAAAGTCTGCAGTGCGAGTTATGTTATTAACATGGGCTTCAGGATAAGGTGTTATCAAGGACGATGCCCAAACTCTTAACATGTGGTGAAGGAGAAGCAGTAGCCTGATCGATATTCACAGAAAAATCTGTTTTTGCCAATTAGATTTGGTGCCTACAAGGAGACTTTCGGTTTTACCACAATTTAATTTGAGAAAATTAGATGAGAACCAGTTTTTGATTTCAGATAAACAGCTGGACTGTGGGGACAGTAAGGGACGAAGTGTGCTTGGAAGACAGGTAGAGCTGAGTGTCGTCGGCAAAGCAGTGAAAATTGACACCATGTTTCCTAAATATATGACCACGGGGCAGAAAATAAATAATAAATAGAAGAGGGCCCAAAACTGAGCCTTGTGGCACACTAGTGATAACTTGTGATGATTTAGATAAAAAAATTTTTAGTTGTATGAACTGAGTGCTACCAGAAATATACAGTTGAAACCAAGACAAGGCGGTGTCCGTAATTGCAACTGAGACCAGCCTGTCAAGGAGGATGTTATGTGAGATCGTATCAAAGGCCACACTCAGATCAAGAAAAATTTGTATAAAAAGCTAACCAGAATCCGCAGCCAACAGCAGATCATTTGTAATTGTGACAAGAGCGGTTTCCGTACTATCATGTGGACAGAAACCTGTTTGAAATTGTTCAAGTAAATTATT
Organism: Xyrauchen texanus; assembly: GCF_025860055.1. Taxonomy (NCBI): domain Eukaryota; kingdom Metazoa; phylum Chordata; class Actinopteri; order Cypriniformes; family Catostomidae; genus Xyrauchen; species Xyrauchen texanus. Next base: position 8,409,001 of record NC_068283.1, read on the forward strand.
AGCTGAAAGATAATCATAAATCTGAACTGCAACACAAATTTGAAATAGGATGAAAATTATCAAAATGATTAGGATCTGCTCCTAGTTTCTTGAGAATTGGGTTATCGAAGCAGTTTTAGATAATATAGAAACCAAGCCAGAGGAGAGTGAAGAATGAACAATCTCAGTGATTAAAGAAGACAGAGAAGGTAAACATGCTTTAACTAAATATTTTGGAAGAGGATCAAGCTGACAGGTGGTGGGTTTAGATTTCGGAATAATAGAGGATATCTCATCAACCGTTAGTTTAAAGATAGAAACTGCAGAAAGAGGTAGTTCAAAGGAAACTGAGTATGATGGGCAACAACCATCATTATTTTAAAGTATTTGCTTGTGAATATTTAAAATTTTGGAATTAAAATAATCCATAGAAGTGTTAAATACAGTAGTAGAATACATATGTGATGTTAGAGACTCAGGTGACTTTATATTGTTTACAATGGAAAAAAGAGAACTAGTGTTCCCTTCACCTGTCCTAATTAGATTAGTATAAAATTCAGATTTCACTTTAGAGATAGCATCCTTATAATGTTGCACATGATGAGTATACAATTCTTTATGAACTGTAAGACCAGTTTTGGCATACAAACACTCCAGCCGATGGCCTTTATTTTTAAGATGGCATAATTCAGGATTATACCAAGGAGCAGAGCAAGTAAAAGAAGCAGTCCGGGTTTTCAAAGGGGCAAAAACGTCTAAGATCTCATGAAGTCCATAGTTATAATAGGATAACAAGTCATTATACCAGGAGTTATGCTCTTCCACAGACAACACTGCTCAAGAATTACAAGAAATGGCTGGTTTGTATCATCACTATGTAACACATTTGCATAATGCCCACCTAGAGGCTACTTTAGCCTGCCCTGAATCAAACATAGTTATAGCCGAGGCCAGGATGAGTTGGGTTTGTGTTGTCGCAATGTCGAGAGGATGCTGTTTTCTTCATTGCGAAAGCAAAGCCTCTTGTTTTGGACTTCCAAAGGCAGACAAATTGAAGAATCAGTGGTTCAAATTTATTTTAATTATTTAGCAGTACAACCACAACCAATACCGGCATAGGCGGAGCGTGTGTAAGGCTGGGGAAGGCTTAGCCTTCCCCTGGCCACGGACTTGAGACTAGCAATATACAATTCGAGTGAAAATGTATCCCTCAAAAGCAGCCTGCCTGCTACTACTAGTTGCTTTTATAGAGAAAAGCTGCCCATAATTGCTGGTCTAGGATCAGTTTCCTCCACTCCAAAACCAAATGATAAGCGCGGCTGAGCTGGCTCAGCTGTGGTCTGTGGAAAGAGTAAATTGCATGCGGTGCGCACGCGCAAAGATAATTCATGTATATGCCAGTTTTTTTCTTTCGATAAACAATTTTTAAATAAATGAAAGCAATATAATTCAGAAATTACAATGTTTTTATTAAATTGTGATCACTTTAAATACAAATTCATTCATTTAAAAAAAAATGTTAATGACACCCCTAACCGCACTCGCCTAAAACCGCGGGTTTATGCTTTAGAGAAAAAAAAAAGTGATTTAGGCTATAGGCTAATTTTGAGCTGGCATCCAATTTAGTTGACATAATGGACATAAGAACATTTTTCAAGAAGAAGACTTTAAGCTGCAACGATCTAAACAACAGCCCTTACCCATCCAATTCAAGTGTGCAAATATCTGACAAAAAATTCACAGATATCAACAGATACAGCCGGTGAGTCTGGCTGCATCAGGCCTTGTGAACGGATCTTTGACTGTGTTACCAATAAAAGCAGCACACCTGTGGATTTGGGCACAAAGGAAACTGGACCATCACAACCCTACATGCCCGAATACTCCAAAACATTGTTCGGAAAGCAGAACTGGTCATTTTCGTCCGATTACTATAAGGCATATTCATTCATTGAATACAGCAAAGAGGCAGACGCGATTTTCTGCTTCCCATGTAGATTGTTTCAGTGCAGTTCTAGTGGTGCATACAGAGATCCTGCTTTTATTGCAAATGGAGTATGTGACTGGAAGAATATATTAGCAAAGTTACAGAAACACGCAGACGGAGCACCACATCGTCAGTGCAGTGATCAGTGGCACTGCTTTGAGCAAACCAAAGCTACTGGTTCCATCGCTGCACAGTTAAGTGAATCTCACAGGACCTCAGTGCAGAGCAATAGGGAATATGCAGCATCCATTGTTGACATATTGCTCTATATAGGAAAACAAGGACTTGCACTGAGAAGGCACGACGAGAGAGAAACTTCTGCAAATCGTGGGAACTTTTTGGAGCTGTGTGACTGGTACGACAGACGTGACGACGCTTTCTGTGCTCGATTAAAGGCCCCGTTTAATCTAACGAGCCCTGACACACAAAATGAAATTTTAGAAATTGCTTCTGGTTTAGTCAAAAACAAAATAATAATGAAAAACTTTTCAAGTTGGCTCTAACATTACCGGTGGGGACCGCAACATGCGAGAGATCTTTTTCAGCTATGCGACGCGTAAAGAATTGGATGCGTTCAACAATGGGACAGGAGAGACTTTCATCCTTGAGTCTGCTGCATATTGAGAGTGACATAACCACAAAACTAAATAACGAGGACATCATCAACGCATATGATGCCAGGTCTAAACGCAGGATTTTGCTGCATTAGGTAAGGCAGTGTTTATTTATATTGGCTGATTATTATTTAGTACTGATTGCTTTTTTGCTAAAACATTTTTTTTGCTAACAGTTTGTAAACGTAGTCGTGTTAATAACAAATTAGTTAACGGGAGCGTTTATACTGGGACGTTTAAGTTGTTGCTAGGTGACACGTTGATTAAAACCTACAAAAATCGATTTAAATGCATCAAGGGGAAGCGCACATCTTAGCCTTGCCCTGGAGTTGGTTCACCCTCCGCCTATGAATACCGGATTTTCAAGACTGTTACTTTTGAAAGATGGTGCAGTTCCCACTTTGTTGGGACATTCTGGTGCTTCAGAATCACAACCTGTAAGTATGTTTCATTATTTGTGGGTTTATCTGCTACTGAGAGTTCAAATGCAGAGTTTTGTGTTGTAGCTACGGTGTACACCCAGTGTACAGCTGTAGGCCTCTGCTAACCTGCTAGCTAATGTTATTGTGTTGAAATAGTTTTGATAATCTTCTGTGGGTCCACTTTTACATGCAATTGTGTAGAAGTATGCAGATTGTTTGTCATTCTTAGGCAGGAGTTAAATCAGAGGGTTTGAGCCAGAGGAAGAAGAGAGGTGGAAAAAATATTTACAGTATGAGAAAAATAATGTGTTTTTTGAACATTAAAGCATGTAAACATATTCTAGTAGACCCTCAAAATAAAATGATGAACCTGCAAATTAGCATAATATGGGCTCTTTAAAATGTATATGAAATTTACCAGGTAGCCAATGTAACAACGCTAAAATTGGGTTGTAGTCAGCACTCTAGCAGATTCATTTTTAACCAATTGAAGTTTATTTACTGAACTTGCTTGACATCCTCCCAGTAATTCATTAGAATAATCTAGTCTTGAGGTCATGAACGCATTAATTTGTTTTTCGGCATCAGCAAAAGGAAGCATGTGTCTTAACTTAGCAATATTTCTCATGTGGAAGAATGCTGTTCTTCAAACATTGGAAATTTGAGTGTCAAAGAACAGATTGCTATCAAATATAACACATAGGTTATTTGCTGTAGAAGATGGTGTAACAGTACATCCATCGCGAATCAAATTACATTTTAGCGTCTTGTTCTTAGAGTTTTTTGTCCAATAATTAGTACCACTGTTTTGTCAGAATTGAGTAGAAGGAAATTTCTGGCCATCCAATCTTTGATATAATTGATACACTCTGCTAATTTGGAGCATTGTGAAATTTTTTTGGTTTAGAAGAAATCTAAAGTTGGCATCGCCTGCATAACAGTGGAACTTATTCCATGAATCCTGATAATATCTCCCAGGGGAAGCATGTATAAGGAGAAAAGCAGAGGCTCTAAAACTGATCTCTTTTGTTTGATTTGACGTTTACACATACAAAGTGGTAGCGTTTTGATAAATAGGACCTAAACCATGCTAATGCAAGTCCACTAATGCCAACATAATTATTCAGCCTATTCAAGAAAATGTCTTGATCTATCATGTTGAAGGCAGTACTAAAAGCACTACAAGAGAAATGTAGAAGCGATCAGATGTTAAATGAAAGTAATTTGTTACTCTGATAAGTGCAGTCTCTGTACTGTGATGGGGCCTAAATCCTGAATGAAAGTGTTCATATTTACCATTTCTCTGTAGAAATGAACATAGTTGGAAGACAATACATTTTCTAGAATTTTTGACATAAATGGTCTATTTGAAATCAGTCTGTAATTAGCCAATTCTCCAGGATAAAGCTGTGGCTTCTTAATGAGCAGTTTGATAACTGCCATTTTTAAGTTTTTTGGGACATGTCCTAAGTATAGTGAGGAGTTAATAATATTAAGAAGAGGTTCTGAGCTTACAGGGAATACCTCTTTTAAGAGCTTATTTGGTATTGGATCTAACAAACATGTGGCTTTTGATTTTTTGGTAAGTTTTGTTAGAACTTCAAGACCTATGACAGCGAAGGATTGAAGTTGATCATGAGGAAAATTATGAGACTGTTTTCTGAGGTTCTGTGACAGTTGATTCCATAGTTCCCATTTTATTACTGATTATTTAAATTTGATCAGTAAAGAAATGAATGAAGTCATTACTATTGTGCTGGGGTGGAATATCTGGTCCAGTAGATTTATTCCTAACCAATTTAGCCACAGTACTGAACAAACACCTTGGAATGTTGTGGTTATTTTCTATGAGTTTGCTAAAATAGACTGACCTGGCAGCTTTTAGTGCCTGTCTGTAGCTACAGAAGGATAGTTCCTTCCATGCACCACAGAATACCTCACATTTCTTTTCTTCCACTTGCACACCATTTTCCGAGAGTATGATCATTCTACCACAGTGCAGGTTTTTTTCTTTAATTTCTTTATTTGAAGGGGGGGCACCATCAAAAGTGCTGGTATCAAGGTAATGATCTGAGATGTCATTGCTCTGCGGTAGAATTTCTATAGGATCAACATTAACTCCAAGGGGGGCAACACTATCAAGAGTGCTAGAGAAGACTGTATTTATATGTTCTGTTATAACATGACGTTCTTCTAGACTTTTTGGCTTACTGAGTATGTGAGACAATTCAGGAAGATTATTAGTGAAGCTATATTTAGTGATCGAAAGAATAGATCCACCTGAACAATAGTGTGGTGCTGATCGCAGCAAACCAGAGACAAGGTAAGGATCTGAGATGTCATCGCTCTGCAGTAGAATTTCTATAGTCTCAACATCAACTCCATATGACAGAATTAAATCTAGCATATGATTATGGTGATGAGTTGGTCCTGTAAGATTTTTTCTGACTCCAAGTGAGTTGAGAATATCGATAAATGCTAATCCCAATGTGTCATTTTCATTATCTATGTGAATGTTGAAGTCACTAACAATTAAAGCTCTATCTAAATTAACTACTAGATCTGATAGAAAATTAGGAAATTCGCCAAGGAAACCAGAGAACAGCCCGGGTATTCTATATACTGTAGCAAGGGCAAAAGACAACATAGATTAATTTTTTTATCTGACGGTGTCACACTAAGCATTATTAGTTCAAAATACTTAAACTTATGTCCTGTCCTCTGAGTAACACCAACAACTTAACTGTAAATTGTAACAACATCTCCTCGACCATTCAGAAGAGGCTCATGTTTATAACAATAAACTAGGAGAGTAGATTCATTGAAACTAATATATTCATTCGGTATAATCCAGGTTTCAGTCAAACAGAGAACATCCAAACTATGATCTGTAATAATTTCATTTACAATTAATGCTTTTGTTGAAAGAGATCTAATGTTTAGTAGCCCTACCTTTATATTATGTTTATCTTCAATTTTAAAATTTTTTTTTTTTTGCCCTTAATCAAAACTTTTTCTAAATGATTTAGTGAGAGTTTTGTTTTTGGTAGTTCTGGGAACAGATACTTTCTCAATACGATATCTAGGTGATACGGTCACTATGTGTTGTAGTTTATATGACTTGTGTAACATCTCAAGGTAGCTAGTAAATGTTTGGATTAACAAGTTTGCCTGCTTCCAGGCCTGGGCCCCAGTTAGTCAAAAATCACTATTAAGACTATGAGTCAAATTATTAGAGAAGAGAGCGACACTTCCCTGGAAGGATGGAGACCATCTGTTTTTATCAGGTCAGGTCTACCCCAAAAACTCTTCCAGTTGTCTTTAAATCCTATGCTATTCTCCGGACACCACTCAGACATCCAGCCATTCAGTGACACTAATCTACTATAAACCTCATCACCACGATGAGCAGGGAGGGGGCCAGAGCATATTACAGTGTCTAAGATAGTTTTTCAAGTACACACCTCTTTAACATTATCTTTAGTGATCTCCGACTGGTGAAGCCGGACATCGTTAGCGCCGACATGAATAACAATTTTAGAAAATCTACATTTAGCATTAGCCAGCACTTGTAAATTTTATCTGATATCAGACGCTCGAGCTCCGGCAATGCATTTAACAATGGTGGCTGGAGTCACTATTTCCACGTTCCTTATATTAGAATCACCAATAACAAGGGCTTTTTCAACATGATTCTCAATGGGTGCATCACTGAGTTGGGAGAATCGATTGGAAACCCTAACAGAAATGGGAGAGTGGTGTCGCTTTGCTGAGCGAGTATGCATCACCCAAATGCCCTGCTGTGGGGCTCTCCAGTAGGAACCAAAGTGTGTGTATTGCTCACTGTACTACCCGCATCTGAAACAGTACCTACTGGCTTCTCTTTCTCGCTGACCTCCACTAGCGTTCGGATGCATGTCTCTAACTCATTAATCCTCATTAATCTTCTCCATCAGCCTGATTAATTCCTTATATTTATCACATGTGAATCCCTCACTGCTGATGGAAGAAGCTATAGTAAACATGTGGCATGCAGTGTGGAAAGAAATAACATGAGTGGATGCCATGACTAACCACAATTGTTTGTTGTTGTTATGGTTTTCTTGAGCGGCGAGGTTGGATCCTAATCAACAGATGTTTGAGATTGATGCAATAATCTGTGTAAAACACAGTGGAGAAAACAAATTCACGCATTCAAGATGCAAGATGTAGACAAGCGGAAAAAAAGAAAATAAAAAGAGAGAGAAATGGGTGAACGCTGTAAAATACACACAGTTGAAACACAATAGAAAAGTGGAAAAACCTGAATCACACGGTAAAATTGCAAAGGATAAAATGATGAATGTGAAAAAGCAAGAACGTTAATTGCGTACAACGCAACTTAAAACGTCACACACGTAGCCAACTTAATAATTAAAGGGAGAGAATTCACAACAGCCACCCCCACAATTGAGCAGCAAATGGGTAATAAAGGAATTCTCTAACTGTCTTTGGTGTTACCTTCTAGAGCAGGCAACTGCATCAAGCGCGCAACTGGTCTAATGTAAGCTTTACCATCAATAACAACTTCAACAGTTCGCACACATCTGTCACTGCTGGGCAATGTTTTCCGAACTCTGCCTATGGGCCACTGAGCTCTTGGGAGTTGCGGATCCACAATCAGTACAACGGAGTCAACATCCAGGTTTTCTGAGGCGTTATGCCACTTTTGCCTGGTCTGAAGCATAGGCAAGTAGTTTCTGGTGAACTGTATCCAGAATTGGTCCGCCATGTTTTGACAGTGACGCCACCTTCGCCGCCCCATGTCTCCTGGAGAATACGCCACCTGAGGGAGAGATGCATCCCGCCGCCCCATTAGGAGAAGATTAGGAGTAATTGGATCGATGTCGGCGACATCTGTTGAGGCATATCCCAGAGGTTTCGAATTGAGAATTCCCTCCACTTCCACTAGGATTGTGGACAGAACATCCTCTGTGACTGCTTGGTTCCCAACGGCTACCTGAAGAGCATTATTTATAGAGTGGACCTCACGCTCCCATATTCCGTCGAAATGTGGAGCGCTGGGCGGGTTGAACTTGAAGTCGATTTGGTGGTCTGAAAGACGGATTTGGAGTTCTGACTCCATGCTAAAGAAGGCTTCCCGTAGCTCTCTTTCTGCCCCACGGAAGTTGGTGCCACAATCTGAACAGATCTCACGGGGTTGACCTCTTCTGGCTATGAGCCGGCGGAGTGCAAGAAGGAAGGCATCAACATCCAGCGAATTAAGAAGCTCGATGTGAACTGCCCTGGATGTGAGACATTTGAAGATCAGGCCCCAGCGTTTCTCATTCAGCCTTCCTATTTTGACCAGGTATGGGCCAAAGCAGTCAACACCCGTTGAATAAAAGGGTGGGCAGAGTAGACGGAGGCGTTCTGGTGACAAATCTGCCATTTGAGGTACCTTTGGCTGCGCTCTCCAGCGCTGACAGGACTGACAATGAAGTTGATTGCTGTATTGGTACAAAAACCAGGGTTAAAGTGCTCTGTCTCTGCAGTAGGTGTGCTTACATTTATTTGTGTGGCACTCACATGTATTTGTCCTTTGGTATGTAACTCAATGTCAGGTGACTGTGATGAATAGGAAGAAAGGCTTGATGAATGGGTCAGATGAGGTGAGTATCCTGGAGGTGATCTCGGTGGTGTGGCAGTCTTTACAGTTTGCACCTCTTCATCCCCTTCTTCCCTCTGGAATGATGTGATATGTTTCATCAGCTCCTGACGCCGATGCTGTCGTTTTTCATACTGCTTGAGTTTGCTCTGAAGCGCAGCCATATCAGCAACCTCATCTCTTTCCTTGTCGGATATAGACTTCATTAATTCCCTCAGTGAACTCATATTTAATAAGTCTGTGGAGCTTGTGGCTGGATGCTCACCCTGGCTGGAGGCTGGTCATGATTGACTAATTATGCCCACCGCGGCTGCTGCTCCTCTCTGCTCCGCTGGCACCTCTGCTGTAGGTGGGGAGGAAAGAGCAGGTCGGTGATGCTGTAGTCAAGGAGATACTCCTCCAGATGCTTGGGTGTGCGATGATGCCGCGAGGGTCTGTCTGACGTCTCAGCATGAGGGAGAGATCTTCCGATGACATCACTACAGTAGTCAATAGATCCGGCTCGAAGGACCATTTGTTGGGGATTGCCGCACTGAAAACTGGTGGATTATATTATTGACCGCTGCAGAACTCTGGTCAGGGAGTCGGAGTCATCGGATAGAATTTAGCTGTTTATTGCACAAGAGTGACCATACACAGAATAGTGTACTTGAGGTAGTTTCTGAAATAAATAATATAACAGAAATAAATACTCACTGTCTAAGCATATTCAACAATTTAAGAGATTGCAAACCCGAATATAAACATCTCGGTAAAGTGCACTGATACATTAAATACAAATCGAGAAATATATCAGTATGAGTCTTCAATAACAAACTGTGCAATGAATTTGACAAAAACACCAAAATATAGATTATAGAAATTGGACTGTCTCATTAATAGTATAATAACTAGTGAAGGATATTATCCCACAGAGAAATGCACTTCAAGGTAATAACTAGTAAACATGAGCAAACGAGCCGCGATGCTAGCGGGATAATCCGCTCGTTAAGCAGGATTAAATTACCCTTAGAAAGATCGCTAAACATCAACTACATCACAAACATGATTTAACTTAGCACAGATTGTCACATTGTATTTCAACTGTGCTATTAACAATATACATAGAAGGAAAACTTTGTCACAAACTTTATCTTGCACATAAATACTGCACATGAATGTGTTCACACGATATCATCTCTCAACTGGAGTAGCTTAGTGAATAGGCAATTACACTGAGTCCGTGTGTGCTGAGAACGCTGCACTACGTTATTTGCGTACATTGCAACTTAAAACGTCACACACGTAGCCAACTTAATAATTAAAGGGAGAGAATTCACAACAGCAATTAAATTTTTTCTGCTTTAGCGAACATCCCCTTCTATGTAATTGTTCTGCCTTGTACTTAATATTTCACCCTTTAATATTAGCAGGGTACACAAGTTTTCTTGTCTTTATTACATTTCTTCAACACCATAAACTTTTGATGTTTGTCTGTCAACATGTTTATTTGAAACACATTATTCATAATATCACCAGAAGACATAATTTTGGTACTCTGGTTTGTTATGGTCAATTTTTTTAATGAATTTATGTTTCATTATTTTGTAACAGTCACTGCCTGTCACATGTTTATTTGTTTTCATTTTCAGTGCTATGTTCATCCCATCCACTAGGGGGCACCAGTAGCACCTCTACATTATAGATAAAAGAGGAAGTAGGAGAGTAAGAGGTAGATTCAGTTTGAGTAACCACATGGTATCTGCTGTTCTTAATGGTAATCCTGGTCTGAGAAACGTTAAGTTTGCTGCTCAACCGTGAGTTTGTAGTTCTTATTTCATCTTGTGTATGCTTTGGTAAAAGAACTTGTAAAGATGTTAATGAGTTGTTTTCTGTTATAGAGGATTTTTGTATTACCCGTGACTTACATAGCCCTTGAGTGCTGGATTGGGAGTTTGCTTGGGTGCATGAGGGCAACTGCCCAAGGACTTTATTCAAAGAATCCCGGGCTGCAACCAGAAGGACAAATACTTCATTTCATCAGTTACTACCATTCCCAGATAAGACTGTTAATTCTAAAGACTGCTCACTTCATCAACCTCATTATCCGTCAACATCTTTTATGGGGCATTTCACATTCATCCACTCCCACCAGGACTTTTCTTCTGTGATATTTTGTTTGTTTGGGTGTATGATGAAGTGTTTTGTGTAAAATTCTATATATTTGAAGAGAGAAGATTTTCATTTAGTTGTCTTTTGTTGATTCATGTTTACCCTGAACACAGTATCTGATGCAAGACTGATTTCCCCCTCATTCTACTGTAGCAGGCCTGGTATAAAATAGCCGGGACAGTTATAGAGTGGCGCCCGAACAGGGACTGTTTGCATATCAAGTGTTCAGGGTCTATGCTTTTCTGTTTGTTTATCATTTGTTTTCTGTTGTGTTTCAGTAATCTCAGTTACATCACAAAATGCAGAGGATGAGTACGAGCCCAATCCTGATTTCACTGCTGGTCCCTTTGTCACAAGAAGAGACCCACAACCTGTTCAAGAACTCATTCATACTTTCAGTGACTTGTATCTTAACTCTGATGAAGATATTGATTCCAACATTCATCTTGATGAACTTCCTCCACCACCTCCTCCTGGTGAGGTAGTTCCTGAAATTCACCTATCAACACAAATTATGGATTCATTGACCAACCTTATAACAGATTTGGAAGGTGAAGTGCAAGTCTGCACCCAAAAAGTGAGTCAATGTTATTCACATTCTGAGTTTAAGGACCAGTGGCGGATGTTGGAGGAAAAGTTGAATTACAGGGTTGAAAGGGAATGTGAAAGAGTAAAAAAAGTACTTGAGCTGAGTATAGCTGATTTGGGAAAGTCTATGGTGGATCGTTTAAAGAGGAGAGATGCGCAAATCGACACTAAGCTTAAGTCATATGCTCATGTCATGTCTACTCCAGTTTCTCTTCCTTTGCTCACCCCAGCCTTGCCAAAAGACTCACGTACTGAGCAGTTTCATCACCGTACTCACAACCTACCTGATAACACGTCAATTGCTCCATATCTACCTCCGGTAAAGTTTGAATCCCCGCAATTTGGTGCAGATGAAGACAATGATCTGATTTCCTTTGTTGAACGTTGTGAAGAATATTTTGCACTCAGACCACTCACTGACTCAGAAATACTAGCTTCACTCACTTCAGTGTTAAAGGGGACAGCTAAGGACGAAAGCTTTCTTGACTGATGACTACGAAGCAGAATCTGCCAAACATTTACTGGAGAGGAAACAAGGTCCAAAAGAACGAATTAGAGACTTTGCATACCATTATCGTGCCTTATGTTTAAGATGGAAGAAGGAGATGTCTGAGAAGGAGATTGTACAGTCCATTTTGAGGAATTGCAATCCACGACTCGCAAGTTTGTTAAGGGGCACTGTGAAAGAGGTGAGTGAATTAGTAAGAGCGGGCATGCAAATTTAGAGAGATTTTGAGGAAGCCAAGAGATATTGGAGTCAGGCCAACATTGAAATGCAGAAGCACAAGAACCAAACTGACAGAGATGCCCATCACAAATCCAATCCCTTGCATGCACGTATTCTGCAGTCCTTCCTAATGCCAACATGTTGAACCTCAAGTTCCTCACCCTGCCAATGTTGATCCGAGGAAGATATTTTCAAGCTATGATGGATACGGGTAGATCCCTGACTCGCCTGAGGAAAACAAATCCTGTCATTCCAATGGCCAGCACATTGGATATCATTGAAAGTTTGACCAGGTCAGACGAAGTGCCAGCTTCACAGGATTTTTTGGAATTGCTAGGTAAGTAAACCAATCTGCAATCTTATTTGAACATGAGTATTCTTTACAGAATGGAATTAAAAAAAAAAAAACATAATTGTACAGGTGAATCCATGGATCAGCCTGAGAGCATTGGAGACAGTCAACAACGTCCAGACGGCTTACAGGATGAGTCTTTTTAAGATGCAGGGTAAGTGTTAATAGATTTTGTGTCAGCAAATCAGGCTCTATTTTATTATCTGAATGGTCTGTTAAAAGTTTTTTTTTTTTTTTACAGAGGCAGATCCTGCCCATGGTTTTAATGATCAATTTGATGACCTGGTGACTTTGAATTTCCAAGACTTCCTAGATTCCAACTAAATACTTTTTTTTTTTTTTTTGTTACATTTTTTATAACTTTTTTTTATTAATATTTTTTCTCTGTAAGTCTTAGACTTTTAAGATATAATATATATATGCTATTTATATATTTTCTACATTTGGAAAAAAACTTTCAAATTGCAAATTTGTATGTGTGTGTTTTTTAATAGCACAGGTGTGTAAATTTTAAGATTATTTATTCATTTAACTTGACATTTAAGTTTTACTTTTGCACTAAATGTAAGCTTTTGCACTAAATGTAAGCTTTTGCACTAAATGTTTCTACTTTAAATTTAATAAAAGGCTTTAAATACATTGTCTCCATGTATGTTGTAAGCACACATAACATTTTGAATGATTCAGTCCATACTTGATAGGGACAGATATGCTGTACATTTAGGCCCCTGTGAGCAGTCTTTGGACAGTTCATTTCAAGGCTAATAATACATAATTCATAGCTTTAATGTGCATCATTGTGTTGTATTGCGTCAACTGTGTGGTGTACACTAGGTTTCACCACATAAAATCACTGTAGTTATGAAATATGACCGATTAATGTACAGTCCGGGAGGAAGCCTATAGGGGCTCTGTCAAATAAGTTGCAGGTTGGCTTCAAACTTTGAACGACTATAACTCGGGGACCCGGCCGCCTAGTGACACCAAACTCGGGTCAAAGTAAGGTCCCTAGGGGCCCTCTCCAACGGGCCCGAGCTTCTAGCGTTCCCCACGGTCCGAGATACGGGGCCCAACAGGAAAGGGTGTACTTCGGAAGGAAGGGTCCCAGAGGCTCGGGACTCTGGGGTCTGAGAGGGCCCCTAGGAGCTCCTCACCGCCCCAAAGGACGATCCGCTGGGCCTCGTCATTTCCGAGATATAGACCGTTTTGTCCAAAAGTCCCTTTTGTATAACCGAGTGTATCTTGGGAGTTAAGCCGAATTGGAGCTCCAAACTCCGGGCATGAGGGGGGGCCCATAGGGCCCCTTCTGACCCCACCGTCCCCAGCTCCTGGGACCTTCCGTTTCCGAGATACGGCCACTTCCGGTGTAGATTTGACCGGGTGTATCTCGGAAACCATGCCGACTTTGAGCTCCAAACTCCAGGCATGAGGGGGGCCTATAGGGCCCTTTTTGGCCCCATTGTCCCCAGCTCCTGGGACCTTCCGTTTCCGAGATACGGCCACTTCCGGTGCAGCTTTGACCGGGTGTATCTCGGAAACCACGCCGACTTGGAGCTCCAAACTCCGGGCATGGGGAGGTACCAGTGGGACCCCCATGACCCAGAGTATGGAGCCCAAAGTCGGCTTAGTTCTTGAGATACATCCGGTCAAAAACAGCATCCATCCTGTAACCTATTTGACGGGTGCCCTATAGGCTTCCCCCCCGGACAGCTGAATATTATGCAAATGTTTCATAAATAATAGCTGAAATGTACATCAGTGTGTTGTGGTGTGTCCCCTGTGTGGTGTACAGTAGGTTTCGCCACATATAACCACTGTAATTATGAAATATGACCTTTTAATGTAATGCATCCTTCCCGTAACTTACCTGTAAAAGCATTTTTAGGGCCATTTTGCCCCGTTGTGGGGCCCCTGGAGGGTCTCAGGAGACGGGACCACCGTCCCCGGCCTCAGGGGGAGAGGCCCGAACGAACCATAGGCGTCGTTTGGGGGCCAAAAAATTATTAGGGGGCGCAGCGCTTAGGGTTTCGCGTCAACGGGCTGTCATCTAAGTTATTCCATGGTGTCATGTCCCCTATTTAAGGGCAAGGGAAAATAGGCAGTCTGTGGATTTTTGCTAGTTCATTTAAGTTGCCATATGGCAAAATAGGGGGACAAATGGATGAAAAGGCACCATTCCGGACCCAACGTCCAACTTAAATGAATGGTTTTCCCTCAGAATTTGGTTTACGGAACCGTAGGCACTTAGGGGGATGTTTTTTCCACCACTAGGGGGCCAGGATCCCTAATCCTTTCCCACGAAGTGCCTAAAGTGCCACCTAAGTGCCTATTCCTCATTACTATGTCCACGAAGTGCCTAAAGTGCCACCTAGGCGCCTATTCTTCATGAATTCGTCCACCTAGCAGCCTAAAGTGCCACCTAAGTGCCTACTCTTCACCGTAGTCTTCCTCTCGTCCCACGAACAGCCTATTCGTCCACCTAACTGCCTATTTTTCGTCATTGTGCCTAAAGTGCCACCTAAGTGACTACTCTTCATCCTTAGTCTTCCTCACGTCCCACGAACAGCCTATTCATCCACCTAAGTGCCTATTTTTCATCATTGTGCCTAAAGCGCCACCTAAGTGACTACTCTTCATCCTTAGTCTTCCTCACGTCCCACGGACAGCCTATTCGTCCACCTAAGTGCCTATTTTTCATCATTGTGCCTAAAGCGCCACCTAAGTGACTACTCTTCACCGTAGTCTTCCTCTCGTCCCACGAACAGCCTATTCATCCACCTAGGCGCCTATTTTCATTAATTTCCTCCAAATTTGACACGGTGGTAGTCCAGGGGCCCCCGGTTCAGGATCCCGGATTTCAGGGTCCTAGGTGGGTGTTAAAATTTTCCCTGCGCTCTAGGGACTCGTCCTCCTAGTATGTGGCAGTGGGGACCCTAGGCTACCAGGATGCGAAGTTTGGGGCCCCTCGGACCCCCGGGGGCCGAACAGCAGCCGATGACTCCAAATTGACACCCTAGCCTTGTCAGGGGCCCCTGGGGCCGTGACTGGAGCCTCGTGTCCCTTCGACCCATTGGGGCCCCTCCGTCACGGAGGTGCGGCCGCCTAAAGCTTAGTCTCCCGGCGAGGGCGCACTCCTAGTGACGTAACTCTGTGTCCGCGAGGGTCAGAGAGACGAGGCAGGGCTCGTTCGAAGGGTCTGGGCGAGCCGCGTCGGACCAGCAGCGAACGGGGTCCAGGGTCGCTCCGGTTTCGGAGTCAGGGTCCCGAACGCGTTCCGACGCGTCCCCGGTAAGGTACGGGGGCCGCCGTCCTGTGCGACGGTGCGCTAGGGAGGCCAGGCCGGACTCCTTCGACAGGTCTCGGGCAGCTCTTTTGCACGAGACCCGTCCCGACGCCGTGGTCGCTCCGGTTCGGGAGCAGCGTCCGCGGGACGCCAGTCGGTACGGGGCTGATCCCTCCGGAACGCGCCCCGTCGATCGAGACCGGTCCGGAGTCTGTGGTCGGTCCGGTTCCGGAGGGAGGTCGGGCGGAAGGGGCGCTTCTTCGCGGGGCCTTTTCTCCGGTTCCCCGCGTGCTAGGGAGGCGAGGCGGGTGTCGTTGGAAAGGTCTCGGCGAGCCCCCCCCCCCGTTGGAGAGGGTCTTTCTGTCTATGAGTGGAAGAGGCCTTTGTGAGAGATTTTGAAAAAAGGTCAAAAATATTTCCCTGCGCTCTAGGGACTCGTCCTCCTAGTATGTGGCAGTGGGGACCCTAGGCTACCAGGATGCGGAGTTTGGGGCCCCTCGGACCCCCGGGGGCCAAACAGCAGCCGATGACTCCGTTTGGCCCAAAATTGACACCCATGCCTCGTCAGGGGCCCCTGGGGCCGTGACTGGAGCCTCGTGTCCCTTCGACCCGTTTTCGTGCTTAATTGGCCCAAGTGTCAATGAACAGCCTACGTCGAATAGGTTGCAGGACGGACGTCTGGAAAGCAGGGGTCAAAAGGTCGCAGCTGCTCCAAATTTGACACGGTGGTAGTCCAGGGGCCCCTGGGTCAGGATCCAGGGTTTCAGGGTCCTAGGTGGGCCCCGAGTCTGTTTCCTAACCCTACCCTATATTTTCACTGGGCCCTTTGGAGAGGGTCTTTCTTTCTATGAGTGGAAGAGGCCTTTGTGAGAGATTTTGAAAAAAGAAGGCAAAATTATTTCCCTGCGCTCTAGGGACTCGTCCTCCTAGTATGTGGCAGTGGGGACCCTAGGCTACCAGGATGCGAAGTTTGGGGCCCCTCGGACCCCCGGGGGCCAAACAGCAGCCAATGACTCCGTTTGGCCCGAAATTGACACCCACGCCTCGTCAGGGGCCCCTGGGGCCGTGTCTGGAGCCTCGTGTCCCTTCGACCCGTTTTCGTGCTTAATTGGCCCAAGTGTCAACGAACAGCCTACATCGAATAGGTTGCAGGACGGACGTCTGGAAAGCAGGGGTCAAAAGGTCAAAAGGTCCAGCTGCTCCAAATTTGACATGGTGGTAGTCCAGGGGCCCCTGGGGCCGTGACTGGAGCCTCGTGTCCCTTCGACCCATTGGGGCCCCTCCGTCATGGAGGCGTGGCCGCCCAAAGCTTAGTCTCCCGGTGAGGGCGCACTCCTAGTGACGTAACTCCGAGTCCGCGAGGGTCAGAGAGACGAGGCAGGGCTCGTTCGAAGGGTCTGGGCGAGCCGCATCAGACCAGTGGCGAACGGGGTCCAGGGTCACTCCGGTTTCGGAGTCAGGGTCCCGAACGCGTTCTGACGGGCCCCCGGTAAGGTACGGGGGGCCGCCGTCCTGCGCGACGGTGCGCTAGGGAGACCAGGCCGGGCTCCTTCAACAGGTCTCGGGCAGCCCTTTTGCACGAGACCCATCCCGACACCGTGGTCGCTCAGGTTCGGGAGCAGCGTCCGCGGGATGCCGGTCGGTACGGGGCCGATTCCTCCGGAACCCGGAGCCTCACGCACTTGTCCCTGGGCTCTCCGTAAAGGACTCAACGCGCCCCGTCGAACGAGACCGGTCCAGAGTCCGTGGTCAGTCCGGTTCCGGAGGGAGGTCGGGTGGAAGGGGCGCTTCTTCGCGGGGCCCTTTCTCTGGTTCCCCGCGCGCTAGGGAGGCGAGGCGGGTGTCGTTGGAAAGGTCTCGGCGATCCCCGTCGAACGAGACCGGTGCCGAGTCCGTGGGCGGTCCGCTTCGGGAGGGATTCAGGGTCCTAGGTGGGCCCTGAGTCTGTTTCCTAACCCTACCCTATATTTTCACTTGGCCCTTTGGAGAGGGTCTTTCTGTCTATGAGTGGAAGAGGCCTTTGTGAGAGATTTTGAAAAAAGAAGGTCAAAAATATTTCCCTGCGCTCTAGGGACTTGTCCTCCTAGTATGTGGCAGTGGGGACCCTAGGCTACCAGCATGCGAAGTTTGGGGCCTTAGGTGGACGAATAGGCTGTTCGTGGGACGAGAGGATGACTACGGTGAAGAGTAGTCACTTTAGGCACTTCGTGGACATAATGATGAAAAATAGGCACTTAGGTGGACAAATAGGCTGTTCGTGGGACGTGAGGAAGACTACGGTGAAGAGTAGTCACTTTAGGCACTTCGTGGACATAATAATGAAAAATAGGCACTTAGGTGGACGAATAGGCTGTTCGTGGGACGTGAGGAAGACTACGGTGAAGAGTAGTCACTTAGGTGGTGCTTTAGGCACAATGACGAAAAATAGGCACTTAGGTGGACGAATAGGCTGTTCGTGGGACGTGAGGAAGACTACGGTGAAGAGTAGCCACTTAGGTGGCGCTTTAGGCACAATGACGAAAAATAGGCACTTAGGTGGACGAATAGGCTGTTCGTGGGATGAGAGGAAGACTGAGTAGTCACTTAGGTGGCACTATAGGCTGATAGGTGGATGAAATAACGAAGGACAGGCGCCTAGGCGGACGAAATAGGCCGTTCGGTGGACGTCCGTTTCATTCGCAGTGCAAGAGCGCCCCCGGTGGTGTCAACCAACAGCCTATTGCTCAATAATTGCGCCGTTTGCGCAATTAGGGCCAAAACGCCGACTCGCCATCTGCTTAAGTGGCGATTTGGATCCAAATTCAGGCGTACGGTCCATCGCACCGCCTATGTGTCATATTGCAACTTATTTGAATGGGCCAACATCCGTCGAAGTGCCTAGGTTCCCTAACTCTAATACAAGAATCCTGTTGGAGACAGTTGAGTCACAAAGAACAGCTGAATTCTAGTCATGGTCAGACCTTCAAACAAGCTAATGGCCAAGTGTTATCATCTTTGGGGATGTGGAACTGTGAATGTGAAGTGCAAGGAAGGAGGTATGATTTGAATTTGTATGTAATGAAGGACGAAGATCTGACTGTACCTGTCATCTTGGGTATGGATTATCTGATGACTATGGGAATCAACTTGAATTTTCATAAAGCTCAATATACCTTACCTACCTCAAACTACTGCCAAGAAGAGACATTCCCCCAATGCATTGCTGTCTTTCTACCTTGCCTTACCCCTACCAGAAGAGTCACCTGAAATGCAAACATTTATCCATCAACTTGTTACCAGTGCAGATACATCTCCAGAATACAGGTCACAACTCAAGCATCTGATGAGAGAATGGCCTACTGTTTGTACCAACGAAATAGGGCACACAGATGTAGTCAAACATCGCATTATTACCACCAGTGAAGTACCTATCCTTAAGAGACCTTACAGAGTATCGCCTGAGAAACAACAATTCATCCAACAAGAAATCAAGGTAATGCTGGAGAAAAACATCATTAGGCCTTCACTTTCTCCTTGGGCTGCACCGGTGGTCCTTGTACCCAAGAAGGGAGGTGATCAGAGATTCTGTGTCGATTTTAGAGGTTTGAATTCAAAGACGTACTTGGACGGTTACCCCATGCCACAGACATATGAAATCCTTGAGTCTCTGCATGGAGCAGCTATTTTTAGTACCCTCAACCTCAAAAGCGGATATTGGCAAGTTGAGATGGAGCCAGAGAGTATCCCTAAAACTGCTTTTACTACAGCATCAGGATTATATGAATTTCTTTGTTTACCTTTTGGCCTGAAAAATGCTGCTGCCACATTTCAGCGACTTATGGAGTTTGTGTTGAAAGACGTGAAGGGTAAGATTTGTTTCGTATATATCGACGATGTCGTGGTTTATTCCAAGTCAGAGGAAGATCATCTAGCCCATCTAAGAGAAATCTTCCAGTGTCTGAGTCGGGCAGGTCTCACTCTAAACCTCCAAAAGTGCAATGCAATGCAGAAATCCTTGAAGTTTTTGGGACATGTGATTTCAGTAGAAGGAATTAAAACTGACCCTGCTAAAGTTGAAGCTGTAGCCTCATTTCCTGTCCCCAAGTCACTGAAAGAGGTGCAACGTTTCTTAGGCCTAGCAGGATGGTACCATAGATTCATCCCTCAATTTTCTGAGAAAGCTGCCCCACTGCATTCCTTGAAAAGGAAAGGAGCAACTTGGATTTGGACAGAAGAGTGTAAGCGCTCTTTTGAATTGATCAAGCATGAACTGACCAGTGCCCCAGTTTTAATTTCCCCAGATTTGTCAAAGCCTTTTAGAGTCCAGACTGACGCTAGTGACTATTGGTTTGGGAGCCGTCTTGACCCAAGACATAGATGAGGTGGAACATGTCATTGCCTATGCCTCACGTCTCCTGCAAGGAGCTGAGAAATCATATTCGGTTTCAGAGAAAGAGTGCTGTGCAGTGATATGGGCAGTTGAAAAATGGAGACCGTATTTGGAGGGACGATGTTTCGAGGTGATCACTGATCACGCTGCTCTAACCTGGGTGTTTAACCATCCAAAACCATCTTCACGTCTGACCCGTTGGGCCATTCGCCTGCAAGACTTTGATTTCACCGTCAAGTATCGAAAGGGTCAATGTAACATCGTGCATGATACCTTATCACGCAGTTTCCTAGATATCCCACCACTTACAATGCTGTCACAGGTGAAATCCCAGGATTCATCCACCACTTTTTCTGCTTTTCCTGTGGAATGGACGGACATTGCAAAAGCCCAAAAGGAAGATGCAGACATTCAAGAGATCATCAGAAAAACCAAAACATCTGCTGATCCTGATCCCACACGCATCCATTTCCTTTTGAAAAATGGATTTCTGTTCCGCAGCATGCCACAAGGACAGGGAGGGCCCAAACTTCAAATAGTCATACCCATCAGCTTAAGACAAGATTTTCTCAACTATGCACACAACAACCCTCTAAGTGGACATCTTGGCAGACTTAAAACTTTGCTAAGACTTGTGGACATTTGCTACTGGCCCACTATGCGCTCAGATGTGTGGAAACATTGTAAGGAGTGTCAAGTATATCAACAACACAAACCATCCATTTCAAAACTCGCCGGCCATATGCAGTCTACGCCAGTAGTGGAACCCGGACATATGCTGGGAGTTCACCTCATGGGACCATTTCCCAAAAGTCCCAAGCAGAATGTACATCTTTTAGTAATTGTGAACTACTGCTCAAAATGGGTGGAGTTGTTTCCCTTGCGTGTCGCATAAGCTCCACAGATCGCACGCATCCTGGTGGAGGATATCTTCACTAGAAAACCTCACAGAACGGGTCATTGCCTCATATGTTCAAGACTACCACCGCCATTGGGATAGATGGTTGGCAGAGTTCTGTTTTGCCATTAACTCGGCATGGCAAGAGAGTACAGGATTCACTCCGGCAGAAGTCATGCGGGGTCGAAAGTTGAAAGGTCCCTTAGAAAGAGCAGTTCTCAAATCACCTGACCCAGATAACCCTGCATACACAGTTCTGGAGAAGTACCAAGAGCTTATCCAGACCGTAAAGAGGAATGTAGCACGAGCCCAGGAGAAACAACGTCATTACTACAACCTACAAAGACCACCAGCTCACTTCCAGGTTGGAGACTGTGTTTGGGTTCGTACTCATCCTCTATCACTGGCTAGTGATGGTTTTATGGCCAAGCTTGCGGCAAAATGGAAAGGTCCTGCTAGAGTAATTAAATGTCTTGGTCAAAGTGTCCTTTGTTGATGACCCTGATCATGTAGATTCTTTTCATGTTCAAAACTTTCATGGTACTGTGCAAACCCTTTCTAATTGAGGGAGGAATATGTAACAGTCTGTTATGAAGTGAGGACAAGGCAGACGGGAGGTGGGGATCCAACTGCGGTACTTTATTTACAAGCAATGATTATCAGACAAACACAGGAACAAAATAAAGATCCACGAGGGGAAAAAGGAACTAAAACACGAGATAACATCAAAACATACAAGAGAAACTAAAACACGAGATAACATCAAAACATACTCGAAGGGCAGGGAAACCTCGAACAAATAAACTGACATCCGGGAACATGAACCAGGAACAAGGAAAAAGAGGCATACGCGAACATGAACCGTCAGCAAACATGAACATTCAACAACCGACAAGAGAATGGAGGAATAAACAGGGTTTAAATACACAAGGACAATGAAGACTAAATGAGACACAGGTGAGAACAATGAAGAGTGCAGGCAGTGAGAGAGGCCAGGAATTGTGGGAATTGTAGTTTTACACACGGACAGTGAGACTCAGGGCGGACAACAGGGAAAACGTGACATGGAACGGGATCGGTGACGGGTGAAATGGAAAACACGGAGCAGACAACACGGAAACATGACATAAACGTGATGGGTGAAACAGAGAACATAGGGCAGACAACACAGGAACGTGTAACATGTTTATTTTTTTTTTTCATTTTCAGTGCTATGTTCATCCCATCCACTAGGGGGCACCAGTAGCACCTCTACCTTATAGATAAAAGAGGAAGTAGGAGAGTAAGAGGTAGAAGGGACACAGAATAGAATATTGATGACTTTTTTAAGGGAGGCGGGAGTTTTCAATAGGATTTAATTGATAAATAAAGTTTGTTGTTTGTGTGAGTGTTTATTTGAAGGGAATTAAGGTTATGTAAGTGTAGGAAAGAGAATGGACAATGATGTTTTGTAGTTATAGTATCTGATCCACACTCCGGAGCAGAGGGGGCGGTAATGCACCAAAAATCTGGATGCCAACCACCGTTAAATTGGAAAGAAGAAGAAGAAGAAGAAGAAGAGGTAGATTCAGTTTGAGTAACCACATGGTATCTGCTGTTCTTAATGGTAATCCTGGTCTGAGAAACGTTAAGTTTGCTGCTCAACCGTGAGTTTGTAGTTCTTATTTCATCTTGTGTATGCTTTGGTAAAAGAACTTGTAAAGATGTCCTGTTATAGAGGATTTTTGTATTACCCGTGACTTACATAGCCCTTGAGTGCTGGATTGGGAGTTTGCTTGGGTGCATGAGGGCAACTGCCCAAGGACTTTATTCAAAGAATCCTGGGCTGCAACCAGAAGGACAAATACTTCATTTCATCAGTTACTACCATTCCCAGATAAGACTGTTAATTCTAAAGACTGCTCACTTCATCAACCTCCTTATCCGTCAACATCTTTTATGGGGCATTTCACATTCATCCACTCCCACCAGGACTTTTCTTCTGTGATATTTTGTTTGTTTGGGTGTATGATGAAGTGTTTTGTGTAAAATTCAATATATTTGAAGAGAGAAGATTTTCATTTAGTTGTCTTTTGTTGATTCATGTTAACCCTGAACACAGTATCTGATGCAAGACTGATTTCCCCCTCATTCTACTGTAGCAGGCCTGGTTTAAAATAGCCGGGACAGTTATAAGTTATTTCATGATAACATGTACCAATTACTCTCCCCCTAGTATCTTAACATAGAAATGTATGGCCTTAGGGACTCACTTAGGGATTATGGAGTACTTTCCCATGGGCCGCTTGCTTCACTGTGAATCTCGGACAAGAAGGAGTTGGCTGGGGTTGTTGGTGTTGATCTGCTTCCATTATGTCCATTAATGCTTTTGTCTATAAAATAAAACACACCATCATACAATTTTCAGCATCTCTACTAGGGATGTACCCGAAGCCGAATACCTAAAAATGAATAACAAATTCATCCAAATAATAGAACAAATATTCGTAGGACTGATCATCCAACTAGCACAGGCATAAAGCAATATTTTAAATAAACATATAAAAAAAATTCAAAGCAATTATAAGTCTGTGAAGCCAATATTACTACAGTGTAAACCTTATGAATGAAAATGCGCATGGTGTGATTTCATGTTCAGATCGGATGGCCGCATTCTTGTCTCCATTTGCAGACAGTCTCCATTCATTGTGCGCATCTTAGTAGTCAAAGCTTGTCAAGACTAAAGATTCCAAAAGTTTTACACAATTCACACATAAGGATTTATAAATCAACCTGAGCGCAGTGATAATTTTATTGCGGCGCTCGACTGTAAGTTGACCACATTTATATCCACATTACCGATTAAGTCTGGTTAATATTC
Source organism: Xyrauchen texanus (assembly GCF_025860055.1). Taxonomy (NCBI): domain Eukaryota; kingdom Metazoa; phylum Chordata; class Actinopteri; order Cypriniformes; family Catostomidae; genus Xyrauchen; species Xyrauchen texanus. The sequence goes on from NC_068283.1 coordinate 8,432,878, forward strand.
CAAAAATTGGCTTTATTCCAAAAAAATTTTAATGCTCCATGGAGGTTTAAATACTTAATAGGGTGTAAATCTATTAAAAATATTCCTGCTCACGGAGGATTGCAAAAAAAAAAAACATTTTTTTCTAGAAATATATAGAGGCTCGATCTTGCAATGTATTCCACTGCATTTCAATAATCATGCACATCTAATTTAACTAATTAATTATGTCCTCCACACAAATATGTGAACACAAAATAAGCCTCAAGTGTGTCATAAAACTTTTCTGATAGAGATTTACAGTGCTTTGTGTTTATAGGCTATATTAATTTATTCTCATTTCTTTCAATATTCATATTTGTATTTAATATTCGCTGCAAACTGTGTGCTTTACATTTTACAATTCCTTCTCACCTCGTCCCTCCAGAAAAATGTTGTTATACTTGCATACTGCACAGACATAAATGAAAATTCTGTTTCGGCAGATATTAATGTCCAGAATACCAGGAGAAAACACATTTAACAACATACAGTATTCCACAGTTTATGTAGCTTACATATTCAAATTCATATGTTGAGAAAAAAATATATATATCAATCATATTATTAAATAATAATAATAATGAAAATAATATTACTACTAATAAAGGCCTATCCAAGGCATACTTTATAAACAGAAGCTATAGCCTAAATGTAAGAATTAGTTTTAATGCACTTCCTGTTTAAGCCACGCCCACATCAGTTTCTATCCAAATACAGATACGAATCATTTTGTCATAGTAACATATACAGATAATGGCTTCGCTACACACCCCTATTCTCTACTGTGTATTTTCCAAATAAATCATGCACAATCAATTGGTTTTCTTTTTGCCATTTCTGATTAGCATCCAAACCGTAATATAGTTCTCTGACCACTGGATTGAGTACTTTCTATGTGTTTCTGCACACTCTCAGAATGTCTGTACCAATTCTAGTAGGCAAGGCAAGGCAAGTTTATTTATATAGCACATTTCATACACAATGGTAATTCAAAGTGCTTTACATAGAAGAGATTAAAATAAGAATAAAAAAATAAGAATAATTGAAACAGTTTAGAATAAAATAAAATAAAATACAGTACAAACAGTCAGACACACAGTGGCACAGTGCTCATTCAGTAAATGCACAGCTAAACAGATGTGTTTTGAGTCTGGATTTGAATGTGACTAATGTAGGAGCACATCTGATCTCTTCTGGAAACTGGTTCCAGCTGCGGCTGGCATAATAGCTAAAAGCAGACTCTCCTTGCTTAGAGTGAACCCTTGGTATTTCTAGCTGATGTGATCCTAATGATCTGGGTGATCTGTTGGGTTTATATTCAGTGAGCATATCTGCAATATATTGAGGTCCTAGCCCATTGAGTGATTTATATACCAGTAATAATAATACTTTAAAATCAATCCTAAATGTAACTGGAAGCCAGTGTAAAGACCTGAGGACTGGTGTGATATGTTCATATTTTCTGGTTCTGCTCAGAATCCTGGCAGCAGCGTTCTGTATGAGCTGCAACTGTCTTATGGTCTTTTTGGCAGGACAGTGAGGAGTCCATTACAATAATCCACCCTGCTGGTGATGAAAGCATGCACAAGTTTCTCTAGGTCTTGACTGGAAACAAAGCATCTAATTCTTGCAATATATTTCAGATGATAGTATGCTGATTTAGTTATTGCTTTGACATGACTACTGAAACTGAGGTCTGACTCTAGAGACACACCAAGATTCCTGACTTGATTTTTAGTTGTTTGACCCCTAGCGTCAAGGTATGCATTCACCTTGAGAACGTCATCTTTGTTTCCAAACACAATGACTTCAGTTTTGTCTTTGTTTAACTGAAGAAATTTTGGCACATCCAACTGTTAACTTCATCAATGCATTGGCACAGGGAGTCAATGGGGCTGTAATCGTTAGGTGACAGGGTTAAGTATATCTGTGTGTCGTCTGCATAGCTGTGGTAAGCAATTTGGTTCTTTTTCATTATTTGGCTCATTGGGAGCATATACAGGTTGAACAGGAGTGGCGCAAGAATTGAGCCTTGAGGGACTCCGCATGTCATGGACGTCCACTCAGACTTATGGTCTCCTATACTCACATAATAACCTTTCCCTTCTAAGTATGACCTGAACCATTTTAGGACCATCCCAGAAAGCCCCACCCAGTTTTCCAGCCTGTCAAGAAGTATGTTGTGATCAACAGTGTCAAATGCAGCACTGAGGTCGAGTAGTACCAGTACTGATAATTTGCCTGTATCAGTATTTAAGCGAATATCGTTTATTATCTTTGAGCGCTGTCTCTGTGCTGTGATGCGATTGGAGACCAGATTGAAAATTGTCAAAGTATCCATTTGAGTTCAAGAATTTGTTCAGCTGATTGAAGACAACTTTTTCAATGATCTTGCCTATGAAAGGAAGATTTGAGATCAGTCTATAGTTGCTTAATATGGTCTTATCCAGATTACTCTTTTTCAAGAGGGGCTTGACAACTGCAGTTTTCAGGGAGTTTGGAAAACTCCCAGAGAGAAGTGAAGAGTTTATCACTTCTAGGAGATCTGCTTCTAAACAGTTGAACACACGTTTGAAAAAAGATGTGGGAAGTGCATCAAGGGCGCAGGTTGATGTTTTAAGGTGCTGTATGGTTTCTTCCAAAATTTTGCCATCAATTTCTTTGAAATCAGACATAGTAACTACTTTCTCAGGTTGTGGTTTGATTTGTCTGACCCCAGCACAACTCAAGGATGTGCTGATCACCTTTCTGATATTATTGATTTTTTCAGAGAAGAAAGAAGCAAACTCACTGCACTTGCTGTCTGAGAGCATTTCACTGGGAATCTGGCTTGGGGGGTTTGTCAGTCTCTCTACAGTCGCAAAAAGATTGCGTGTGTTGTTTAAGTTGCTGTTTATAATATTCGAGAAGAAAGTCTGTCTAGCTTTGCCTAGTTCCATATTAAAAGCATGGATGCTGTCTTTGTAGATGTTATAATGGACTACAAGTTTTGTCTTCCGCCACATGCGCTCTGCTTTTCTGCATTGTCTTTTCATATTTTGCACTGTTGTTGAGTTTCTCCAAGGTGCTTTTTGTCTTCCACTCTTCTTCCTGACTTTCACAGGAGCAATATCATCAATTACACTTTTAACTTTTGAGTTAAAAGAATCAAGGAGAAAATCAACAGAGTCAGCAGATATACTTGGTGTTAAAGATATAGCCTTCATAAATAATACACTAGTGTTCTCATTTAAGCATCTCTTCTTGACAGACACAGATCTAGCTTCAATGGCAGGAGAGATCAATATATCAAAGAAAACACAGAAATGATCAGACAGTGCTACATCCTTAATAACAATCGATGAAATGTTTAGACCCTTACTGATAAGTAAATCTAGAGTGTGTCCATGATTGTGTGTGGGTCCATGTACATGCTGAGTCAGATCAAATGTTTTTAAAACAGTTATGATTTCTTTTGTCATATTGGTTTCTGCATTATCTATGTGAATGTTAAAGTCTCCAGCAATGGCAAAACAGTCAAACTCTGAGGTAATTGTTGATAACAGTTCTGTAAAGTCCTCAGCAAAGGCTGGAGAGTATTTTGGAGGCCTGTAAATAATGATAAGTAAAATGCGTGGAGCACCTTTTAACACACTACCCAGATATTCGAAAGACGGGTAATTCCCAAATGATATTTGCTTACATTGATTGACATCTTTAAAGAGAGCAGCTAAACCCCCACCTCTCCTACCTTCTCTGCAGACACTCAAAAAAGTAAAGTTAGGAGGGGATGTTTCATTAAGGACTGTTGCACTACAGCTGTCTTCTAGCCAAGTTTCATTTAGAAATATAAAATCCAGGTTGTATGTGCTTATTAAGTCATTGACTAGAAGTGATTTATTTTTAAGTGAGCGGATGTTTAAAAGTGCTAACTTAACAGATTTTGTCCCCACAGCAATCTTAGTTTGGCGTGTAATAGGCACCAGATTAGATGGGTTTGCTGTACGGCTTTTGAAGGCCTTAGACTTTCTATGATGTAATCGAACAGCAATAGAGAAAGATACAGGCACACTGGGTTCCCGCTTGTTTTGTAAACATTTGAGAAAGTTACTGTTATCATAGCGGGAGACCCGACACATATCACTGAGAGCTGGTATCAGTTGTTTTTGGTTCACCTCGAGCAGATGGAGGAGGGTGTGAGCCCTGGCGTTGTGGCAGAGGTCGAAGAGCTCTCACAGGAGGAGGGGGAGGGCGAGCTGGGCCCGCAGGTGCTTGAGGGGCCTGACGTTTTTTGCTTGATATCTGGGGGCTTGCAGCAAAAAGTGGGATAGTTTGGTTCCAGCATACACCAGTTCTTCCATTTTCTCTGAGAAACACAGATGTGGAGATGCTGGAGAGAGGGATAACGTGTCTGGTGAGAGGGACTGTAATATGCTGTCCTGGTTTCCCTGGTTGTTTTCCAGCGCTCTGAGCTGAATGCCGCTGTCAGCTGATAATAACCAATACAATTTCCTTGGGTGCTGAATCTTGGAGCAGTTCTAATATGTCACAGTCTGTCTGTGGTGAACTTTGTGGGCAGGGCTCAGATGAGATTGTGTCCATGAGCAGAAATTGTTGTGGCTGAGTGGTGTTATCATTGTCCTTGTGTGATTTGTCAACTGCATGTCCATTCAGGTGCTGAAGTGAAGTCCTGTGGTCATTCATACTGTGTCCAGGTGTGTGTGTGCCATTCAGATTGAGTGGATTGGCACACACTGCAGAAGGATGATTGAGGGAGAAGTAGATATTGTCCTTTAGCACTCTTGAACCAAGTTTGTTTGGGTGGTGGCCATCCTGTCGAAACAGTTGCCTCTGACTCCAGAAAAGATTGAAGTTGTCAATGAAGTTCACTCCTTTTATATTGCAGGTTTTTTGCAGCCATGTATTAAGCCCAAGCAACCGTGAAAACCTGTTTGTTCCTCTTGCTGGAAGTGGTCCACTGATGAATGTTTGAACTTTCAGTCTTTTAAGTGTTTCAAAAAGTTCATTGAAATCCTTTTTAAGGAGTTCTGACTGCTCTTTATGAATATCATTCTTCCCCACATGAATGATGAGTCGATTTGCAGTCTTATGTTTCATCAGAATGTTCTGAAGTTCCCTGTTTACATCCGAGGTTGTTGCTTGTGGAAGGCAGCATGTAGTTGTATCCCTGCTGCTAATGTTTCTGATTATGGAGTCACCCACTATCAGAGTCCTGGGCCCGGCTGCACTCTGAGCTGAATGCCGCTGTCAGCTGATAATAAAAAAAACTATTTTCTCCTGTACTATCCTCATTGTACCAATTTTTTAGATGAATTCTGTCAAAACTAAATAAACACATACATCTCCCAATACATAACTGGATTTCTCTCCAGTAATAGGTACATGACAATTCATGCATTCATTCTGTCTAACAGTAATCCTGGACTATGAGGATGTGCAGACCAGCTGGCAGATGTTCTTACTGACATCTTCATCATCTCTCTGAGCAGCGCCATCATTCCAACATGCTTCAAGGCCACCACCAGCTTTCCCATGCCGAAGAAGTCTTCAGTGTCCTGCCTCAAGGACTACTGTCCCGTCGCACTCGCATCCATCCTCATGAAGTGCTTCGAGAGGCTCGTTATGAGGTATATAAAGACCCAGCTGCCCCCCTCACTAGACCCACTGCAGTTTGCCATCGCCACCACCCTCCATCTGGCCCTCACCCACCTAGATAAAAATTACTCATACGTTCGAATGCTGTTCATAGACTTCAGCTCAGCATTCAACACAATCATTCCTCAGCACCTGATTGGCAAGCTGAACCTGCTGAGCCTGGACACCTCCCTCTGCAACTGGATCCTGGACTTCCTGACTGGGAGACCTCAGTCAGTCCGGATCGGGAACAGCATCTCCACCACCACCACACTGAGCACTGGGGCCCCCCAGGGCTGTGTGCTCAGTCCACTGCTGTTCACTCTGCTGACTCACGACTGTGCAGCAATGCACAGCTCGAACCACATCATCAAGTTTGCCGATGACACAAACGTGGTAGGTCTCATCAGCAAGAATGACGAGTCAGCATAGAGAGACAAGTCAGCATAGAGTCTTGCTGTCTGGCAGGAGGTACCGAAGCATTCGGGCCCTCATGGCCAGACTGTGTAACAGCTTCTTCCCCCAAGCCATCAGACTCCTCAATACTCAGAGACTGGACTGAAACACACACACACACACAACTTTACACCATCCAACTTTTGCACAATTCCAGAGTTGCACTTAATTCATTGTCACTTTATACCTGGCTGCTACCTCAATAACTGCTATGTCCATAGAACACTATTTCATATTATGTTATGTTTACATTTGGTATTTTTAGAAAGTGTCACCTTTTTGCACTACTCGATTACAAATGTGTGTTCTGGTCGGCGATGCACTGTCTTTCACTGTGCCTATTGTCCTGTTCCTTTTATTAATTATTGTACTTTTTGCACAAGTTGCACGTGCACTTTATGTAGGAATGTTATTTAGTCTGTGTATTCTCATGTGGTTATGGAGTGGTGGTGGCGTAGTGGCTAAAGTACAGGGCTGTTAATCAGATGGTCACTGGTTCTAACCCCATGGACACCACCATTGTGTCCTTGAGCAAGGCACTTAACTCCAGGTTGTTCAAGGGGGATTGTCCCTGTAATAATTGCACTGTAAGTCGCTTTGGATAAAAGCGTCTGCCAAATGCATAAATGTAAATGTGGTTTTGTGTTTATCCTATGTTTTTTTTATGTAGCACCATGGTCCTGGGGGAACGTTGTCTCATTTCGCTATGTACTGTACTAACTGTATATGGCTGAACGACAATAAAATCCACTTGACTTGAAACTGTTCTACATTCCAAAACCTTTTAAGATCAAATAATTCTTCATTTTCATCCAAAGTCCCATTAACATTCCAGGTCATCTTGTGTAAAGGTTCTGGTACATTTGCTCTATCATGATATACAGGAACTTCACTAGAAAAAGTCAAAATAATTATCTTTGGATTATTTGCATCTCTCATCTCTGTCCTATATGTTGGACCTATACTTTTCATCGGAATTATATTTTTTATTACATTATCTTTAATGTTGACTAGCAAATCAACAGTTTTGCGTAAGTTACTGTAAAAAAGTAATTAAATACTAACTACTAATTACATCTTCAACAGTGTAATTAGATTACTGTACTAATTAGTCTGAAAGGTAATTGCATTACTTATTACTAATTACTTTATAAAACCCTTATCAACCTCGACCAGATGAACAATACAAGGATAGACACGAAACTGTTCTTTTAATTCTTTCAAATAAATAATAGAAAATCACATAAATTATTCTTGAACTCGCCAAATAATTTAAGGAGGCTGCATTAAATTAAAAACATAAGTTTTAACATTTTTTAAATTTCAATTTTAAATTCACTGTTGTTTTATATAGAATCTATATAGTATTTAATGCAATTACATCAGAAGTAACAGTAATTCAATTAATGAAAAATTAAGACTAATCCCTTAATTTATTTTTTCAAGAAAAATTCATTTAATTACAGTAATTAATTACTTAGAAATGCATTACGCCCAACACTGCAAATCAAATTATCTAAATTGCAATATCATTTGGTCATTTAGATAATTATTCTCAGTTATTACATTTGTCCAAAATAGAGAATTTACTATCATCATTCTCTTCATTATCCCCTGTTTTTTAGGACTGGTTTAATTCCATAATGTTAAACAATGAAAATTATTTATTTAGTCTCTCAGACTAATTTTTGCTGTATCACTATAATTGAATGCATTTTCAATATCCCTCACAGGTTCAAACATTCAAGTTATTCTCTGTGGTAGCGGGGGCGTGGTCAAGCGCCTATCCAGAGAGAGAGAAAGCGGTAAGGGTGCTTACACCTCAGCTAAATTATGTCTAACACCTGTCTCTAATTCCAGTGAGCATGGTGAGAGTGGCATATAAACACCCAGGCCACTGCCAGAGAGAGAGAGAGAGAGAGATAACTACCATCATTGTGCCTTTACACATAGGAAAGGACACCCAGAGAGTGACCCACTGTTTAGTAGAAAAATATCAACTAAATTCATCCATCCAGTTCAGATTGGCAAAATTCAAACAGACAGAAAGAATAACCCAGGAAGAATACATTCATGATTGGCAGCACAAAGTCACACTAGTACATAATTTAAACTACTTCCACAGAATCAAGACTGATTATAAATTGGCACAATATTTGATCCATATTAAAGACTATGGACAATGAAAGCTACTGCCAAAGTATCGTCTGAGTGAGCACAGTCTGTCTGTAGAGACCCAGAGAGGACAGACTGTGTTCACATTGCACTAGAAGGAGTTGTGGATGATGAACCTCACTTCCTCACTCACTGCAGTAAATATGAGACCATTAGAAACACACACTTTACACAAATAGCTCTACCTGAATTCCAGGACATAAATGACTTAGACAAACTCTCGTATCTAATGGGAGATAAAGTATAGTGTGTTCAGCCAGCTGTGCAGTATGTGTCGTCCTGTCATCATATGAGGGATAGAGACTGACCCCTAATCATATTAATGCTCTATTCAAACTAAGATTTTAATATACTTTTTCCCCTCCCTTCCTCATTGCACTCTGTATTTTACTTTGTCATAAGTATTTTATTTTATTATCATTATTATTCATTTATTGTATATACATGTTTTTTTATTAAATAAAATTATGTTTGTAATATGTTTATTACTCAATGCTTTGGCAACATTGTACACTGTATACAGTCATGCCAGTAAAGCTCATTTGAATTTGAGAAAGAGAGAGAGAGAGAGAGAGAGAGAGAGAGAGAGAGAGAGAGAGAGAGAGAGAGAGACCGACACTAGTGACCAGTGACTGACGTATCTTATTAAATGTGTACTGTGAAGCTGAAGAGTTTATATAGAAGTTTATATGTACTGTGAAGCTGAAGTTTCAGAGAAGTTTATGTTGACAAAGTTTGTGTGACACTGCTCTGATTGAACTGAAAAAACCTCTGAGAAGTGTGCACACAATGTTGAAGACAGAGAAATAAAGAGCCTTACTTGACTGCATCATTGCTCTCCATCTGAGTTTTTATAGTCTCACTAGCGTTACATGATCAATTCTCACTAAGATAACCAGTACATTTACATTTATTCATTTGGCAGACGCTTTTATCCAAAGCGACTTACAAAAGAGGAAAACATAAGCGAATCATCTTAAAGGAGACATTTGTACGAAAAGTGCCATACTACAAAGTTTCACTAGCATCAGAATAGGATTCAAAACAGATTTAAGTGCAACAATGTTTTTTATTTTATTTTATTTTTTTAGTGACTGGTTAAGTGCTCTTGGAAAAGATGTGATTTCACCAGACACTAGGGCACAGAGGATAACGAAGAAAACTCTGTGCATTTAAGCACAGACAGGTTGTTAAAATCAACACCAGTGCACAGCAGTCTATGAGCTTTACGCTGAAATACAGGAACAAGGATGGCATCAGATAATGAGTGTATAGAACTGCGCCTTGAAGAGCAATGTATATAGCACTTAGGTCGCAGTATTCCAACATTTCGGCAAAGTTCATAGGAGTCATTCGCCAAATAAAAGTTCCTATTTAAGTTCAACAATTTGCCAGTAGTGTACCTTAATGCCATGGAGTGGGGATCCATGCCAACAGCAACCACGGGGTAGTGTAAGTCCAGGGCAGGGTGACAGGAGGGTTGATTCCCGCAGATAAAACTCAAAGATAAAAACAGCAGTCCGACGGATAAAACGTGAGTCCGCATTGCAATAGGGTAAGTAACAAGAGGGGACTTCAAAAGTTACAAAATCCCACAACCACTCAAAATAAATATTTAAAAACAATGAAAAATGGGAGAGAGGAGCGGCTGCCAAATGGCCCAGCATTCGCTTTAAACCGGATGTGGTGGAAAAGATTTGTGTGATCATGGATCATTAAAACGAATAAATAGCCCAAATCCAATTATATTTATCCATAAATCTATTAACATTACCACAATAACTGGTCTACCTAGGCAGGATGTTTTCCACTTCCTCATCATTCCTTGCCAGTTGTTCTCTCTGGTCTCCACTTTTTAGAAGCACAATTTTCCTGGAAAAATATAACACATAGTTAGCCCATAACCCCTAATGTTATCTCTGTCATCATTCTCTCGCCAATTCCAGTTCCACAGCACAAGCCAGAATCTGTGATTCAGGGGTTGCTGTTAATCACTTATTTTAGTTATTCTGCAATTACTTTTATCAGCGATATCAGTTTTCTGTTTAACCATTCCTCAAATTGTTCTCCAACGAAATATGTAACGTTTTTTACACATATGTTCTCTGGTCTACATCATGCCATCGCATTTGAACATATCTGGTTTCTTCTTCTGACATTTTTCCCTTTCTTTATTAACGATTTTTAAGTTAGGGTCTAAAAGCAGATTCTCCCATCATTGCCAACATGTGTTCTGTGCATTTGCATCCCTGACTTTATTCTTAATAAGACTTGCCATGACTGATTCATCTGTGTTTTTTTTTACAATGTTTCATCCTTTTGCCAAACCTTGTAATTCTGCATACATTTTGCTCAAAACTACTAATTTCTGCTCCACAGGAAGAAACCTTTTCTCTGGATTCTCCCAACTTCCAGTCATTATACAAATCGATATGTTACTTTTCTCATTCCTTATTAGTTTAGGAACTAAATCTCTTACAATAGTTCATCAATCCCATTATTTGTTGTACATTCAAATCATTTCTGGAGTTTTTATTTCCATTATTCTATTCTTCATTGATTGAGTATCTCCTCCCATTTAAATCCAAAATCCTAAAAATGAAACTATATCGGTCATCAATTCTGTTTTCTTAATATTAATGTTCAAATCTGCTTCAGCAAGTTGTTCAAAAACTGTAAATTGTCTTTACAGTCTTTACATGTTCTACTTCATCATCTGAAACTATTAATATGCCGTCAATGAACACTTCTACTGGTAAATCTTTTAAAAAATCCACCATCACAGTTTGAAATACTACCGACAAACTGACATATCCTTGTGGTAATCTTTGGTAAACAAAATGTTTATTATTTACAGCAAAATAAATTTTTTCCTGACAATCTTTATGTTCCCGAATGAAACTACAATCCCGAAATTCTTTTACAAACCCACGCACATTGCAATGGGAGAGCTTATTTGTGATAAGAAGCCAACAAACAACATGAAAGACGAGCTTGCACCCATAATTGTACTGATTTTCCCACAACGGAGGAAAATAATGATGGTTCGGGAGATGTTGGTGATGTTTTCATGTAATAATCCCCCCCGATGCATTTCTCTACTCTTCTCTACGCACACCTGATGATAAAGGTAACAGCAAACGGTGTTTTTGCCGACGCCAATTATGATATTATTATTTCCCCACATGTTGTGAGTTAAGATCATATTCTGCCAGTTTATCTTCTATTTGTTTTCTTGTTGCATTATTCAAAATAGTAACAAGCCTATTTCCACCCAGTATTTTTCTGCCAACACCTCTCAATAATCTAATTTTATCTTCAACAGGAATATCATGTTCAGTTGATAGCCACAAACCTAATAATGGTATTCGATCCTTCTGTGCGTGTATCAAACTTTCCCTCTGTGCATATTTATATTCCTCATTCTTTCGAATGCTTTTGCTGAAATCGCGTGCAGGTACTTACTAGGCATGTTCTTCCTGACTTAATTTTGCATTCTCTGCAGCTTTCATTATTCTGTCTGCATATGCATTATTATCTTTGTCTTGAACTTTTTTTGAACCTATCTGCTTCCTAATTGCTTCTGTTAAATGTAATTCCGGTAATCTCTCCTGAACATCACTGCACATCTCCATATCTCTACTGGGGGTTGTTATGTCAAGCTGTCTGGCTGGTGTCTTTAAAATTCCTGACCCTGGAGTTTGCAGCTGCTCCTTGTGTAATGCTCTATTCATCATTTCACTTTCCCAATTCCGATTCTGTTCCTGCTAATCATGCTATAGCCTGTTGACCTCTCACTGTTTCCAGCTGCATCCTTAAATTTCAATTTTTCTAGTTTTTAAAGTTTTTATAATTTGTTTCATCTCTTTAATTACTTTCCTGTTAAATTAAAAGCTTTCCTGAAAACGTATCTGCTTTCCAATTTCAGACCATCCCTCAGTTCTAGCTATATGCTTTGCAGAAGGTGAACTGCATTTGTCCGTAGGTCAAATTTCTTCCAGAAATGACCTTTTTTATCCCAATTTCTTATCCATTTTTTACCTCTCATCTAACAAGAGGGATTCCTATATGTATTTCCTTTGAACTGTACTTCAGGCCAATCATTCTGTATTTCACCTGTTACTCATATTAATTCAAGTATTCCACCTCTTTTATACGCAACCTTGTGTTTTTTGGAAAAACATTTTCTGCTTCATTGCAAGCAGGGCCCAAATTAATGTGTTTATGTCTATCTGGCATGACTTACGGAAATGCATACTGCCCACAGTGGAAAAGACAGGCTGGCAAACATGAAGGATATGTCTCCGTGGGAGGCACATTTGCGGGATCGGTTTGTGGAATGACTAAGAATGGATATCAGGGTCATGTTAGAGACCACTGTGTGGATTGCGACATAGAATGATTGGCTGATGTTGAGAAGTATGCTGTGCACGCTGAAAAGCCCTTAATGAGATGTCAATAAAAAATGAAAAGACTAACGTCAACTGAACGCCCTTGAGGCTTAGGTGCAAAAAACAACATAAGAATGTGGGCGAGGTCAATGTCGAGGCCAGGGACATGGTCAAGAGCACAGGGAAGGCTATTTTGTCTGCTGGCCGATGGACCACTGGGCTACAGATTGTCCAAAAAACGAACCCAAGAAAGGATTATCGAAGGACTAAAAAGCTGATTGACTCCTGGGGGGCTGGGGACAGATCAGGTGACTTCTGAGAGAACCCAACCAGAGACTTTGACACATGAGAAAACTCTTACCCACACTCACATGCATGTCACGCTATACACCATATTTTCTGATGGGGCCTATATATAGGGCAATGCCAAAACTCACAATGACCGTAAGAAACATAACAATCACATTTTTGGCAGACTCTGGTGCCACAGAGTCAGTCATAATGACAAAAGAATTAAACCCAAAGCCAAAGTTAAGTGGCAGATTTGTACAATTGGGGTCATGAGGAATGTTGCAGAAGAATACGATACAACACCTTTGTCTGTGACTGACAATTTAAAGGGCAATATCAAACATTCCTTCTTGCTGTCTGACTGCTGTCCAATACATTTGTTGGGCCGCGATTTAATGTGCACTTTTGGCATCAGTAGCAGGCTCCTCAGGGGTAGTTGTGGCTAGGGAGGAAATTATTGACCCACCAGAAAACATGATGGCAAAATGCAACATAAACACACTTTTACATGCTTTTGAATAGCAACTACAAGATGCCATAAAGAGCAAAGTAGGAAGTGAGCTTGTAAAACTGGCACATATGCACATGAAAAAAGAAGAAACTGCCTTTATGGAGATTGATTCATTGCATTGTACAGCATTTGTATTCGAAGGGCCAGACGAGCAGTATGAGATAGTTTGGTTTGAAAAAGCGTGTGTGGTCTCATTGGTTGAAAGCAGATTGGTTGCTTTGGACTAAGGATAAGTGTGCTGTTGGAGTCCGGCTACCTAGCCTCGCATAAGAGAAGCAGTATAGTGTACCCATTGCCAGACTGCATATATCATTGGCCAAAGGGAAAATGATGATTGGGAAAATATAATCCCATGGGTGAAACAATGTAAATTTGTAGATGACTGGACTAAAGTGGCCGACTCAAATGTGTGGCATAGTGTATAGATCTATAGTGTCAAAACAGACTGTCAGCATAACATAGAAACCTCCAGGGGTGTTCAGATATTGCAGGAGAAATGTGACAAACTCTCTCCTGCATTCGTAATGCTGGGGGAACTGTCTCCTGAGCTAGCTGAAGTACAAAGTGATTTGTGGGCCCAAAGCAAATATGGATTTAGGGATTAGGGAAAATGTTTGAACCGGATGATTTGACTCCCAAATCATCATGTAGGCTCTGCAAAGAACTATACCCCCTTAAATTGGAAGCAAAGGAGGGGATATGTCCAGTTTTTGAATCATTATTAAAGTCTAGCATTATTGTGCCATGTCCAACATCTCCAGTACAAACTCCAATTTTTCCTGTCAAAAAGATTTGATAGTAGTTAATGCAGCTGTACATGCTTGAGCTCCAAATGTTCCAAATCTACACACCATATTATCACAAGTGCTGGAAAATAGCAAATTCTGTTGTAGATTTATCTAATGCTTTTTTCAGCATTCAATTTGATAAAGGCTAGCAATACCGGCTTGCTTTCTCATTTGAGGGGAAAACATACATACCTTGATAGCCTCACATTAAAAGGAGGAAGTGCATTTCTGCAATATGTGGATGATTTGATGATTTGCTCTGCCTCAGAGGAAGCATGAAAATAGGATTCTCTAGCTCTGTTAAAACATCTAGCTGAAAATGGGCATAAAGCAAGCTTAGTAACGTTGCAGTGGATAAAAACCAAAGTAAAATGTTTGGGTCATATAATCACAGCTGAGGGCAAATCCCTCTCACCCAAGAGTATTGAAGCAATACAACTTGTGCCAAAACCACTGACTAAGAATCAAGTGTTGAGGTTAGGCATGACATCATACTGTAGACATTGGATTACAAATTATGCAGAGAAAGAGGCCCCATTGTCTAGTATCATACATGGTAAGGGCCTGGATGCAAATTATAGGGTTAGCTGGTAAAAGGAAGCAGAGGAAGCATTCGTTCTGTTAAAATTAGCTCTTCAATCAACTCCCACATTGGGTCTAACAAAAATGACAAAACCAATCACTCAGACAGTGGATGAAAAATAGAGCTATATGACTTCAGTGCTACTGCAAGAGCATGGGGGTAAAATGAGACCTATGGCATATTTCTCATAAAATTAGACTGGGTTGCAGAGGGCCTACAAAAATGTCTACGTGCAGTAGCAGCAGCAGAAAAAGCAGTACTGGCTTCGAAGGACTTAGCTGGTTACCAAATTTGAACCCAAGATCTGTCTGCGTCAAGGCAAGTCAAGTTTATTTATATAGCACATTTCATACACAATGCCAATTCAAAGTGCTTTACATATAAATTTTAAAGAAAATACAAGAAGCATAAAAAATAAAAACCAATGAAAAACATGAAATAAGAATAAAATTAATACACACATTGAGAATAAGTTATATAAAAATAAAATAAAAATAATAAAATAGCTTACAAATCAAGAGAACAGGTATTAAGAGTACAACTTCAGCAAATTAAAAAAGCAGAGAACATGAAATTATCCAAATACTTATTGAACTTATTTTCCTTTAATTTTAGTCTCAAAGGCAGATGTCAGTGTACCCATGATCAACCAATGCATACACTGTGTATATAAAACAAGAAAATAATAGAAAAATAAATATTTAATCTGAACTAAATGAATCTGCTATCTATCTTTTCCTAAACTCGGGGTGCCCCTGTCTGAGTGGAGACACCAAGAGAGATGATGTCTGACCATTCAAAGTCTGCAGACTATTATTTGTGCCATCCTTCTGCAGATGTCTCTGATGTCACAAGGACATTCTCACATTCTAATCAAGATACCACTACATCTGGGTGTGATATCTAGTCACTGCTAGATTCTTAATAAAGATTCCAAATGAGGACTAGAACATGAGCATGGACTGTCAGAACCACTCCAGCCCAATCTCGGTACAGTGCGCCGGGTGTCTTAGGTCTTTTTTTCAGGTACTAACAGCAGTGCCTCACTCAGTCTCTCCACCAGACAGTCCCTAAAAAAAAAATCAAATCTTATATTTGTTGGTTGATCAAATGTACACAGATAAAATTGTCTGCATTCTTCCACCATAAACTGTAGGGGGTGGCAGATGGGTAATTTACTGATTGTCTTCTGTAGGTTCAATAGGCATCACAAGTCGATGAGATACAAAAAAATTAAATGAAAGAAAGACTAAAAATGATTAAGTGAAATCAATAAGTGCAGCACAATGCTTAGTCAGAAAATGCACAGCTAAATAGTGTTTTTAATCTGGATTTAAATGTGGCTACTGTTTGGGTACATATAACCTCTTCTGGAAGCTGGTTCCAGCTGCAGTGGCATAATTGCTAAATGCCGTCTCACCTTGTTTTGAGTGAACCCTCTGTTTGTCTAACTGACATGATGCTAATGATCTGAAAGGTCTGTTAGGTTTACATTTAACAAGCATATCTGAAATGTATTTAGGTCCTAGGCTATTGAGCAATTATAAACATGTAATTGTACTTTAAAATCAATTCTAAATGTAACTGGAAGCCAGTGTAATGACATGAGGACTGGAGTAATATACTCCGATTTTTTGGTTTGGGTGTGAATCCCTGCAGTGACATTCTGAATGAGCTACAGGTGTCTAATGGTCTTTTTGGGAAGGCCGGTTAGGAGTCCATTGCAGTAGTCTACCCTTGTGGTAATTAATGCATGAACAAGTTTCTCTAAGTCTTGACTGGAAACAAAACATCTAATTCTGGCTATATTTTTCAGATATATAAGGCTGATATAGTTATTGCTTTGATGTGACTACTGAAACTAAGGTCTGACTCCAAAATGTCTTGATTTTCTGTCTTTAGGCCCTTGGAGTCAAGGTATGTATTCACCTTTGGAATTTTACCTTTGTTGCCAAATTCAATTACCTCTGTCTTGTCATTGTTTTGGCACATTCAACTGTTAATTTCATCAATGCACTTGCACAGATAGTCTATGGGGCTGTAGACATTTGCTGATAGGGCTAGATATGGGAATCGTCTGCATAGCTATGGTATTCAATTTGTTTATTTTTCATAATTTTGCCTAGAGGGAACATATACAGGTTGAACAGGAGCGGTGCAATAATTGAGTTTTTTGGGACTCCGAATGTCATGGATGTCCACTCAAATTCATAGTTGCCTATGTCCACATAGTAACCCCTATCTTCTAGATATGCCCTACCCAGTTTTCAAATCTGTCTAGGCGAATGTTGTGGTCAACAGTGCCAAAAGCAGCACTGAGATCTAGAAATTCCAGCACTTATATTTTGCCAACATTCTGATTCTGACATCTTTGATCTTCTTCATGAAAAAAGATGCAAACTTGTTGCATTTTCTGTCAGAGAGCATTTCAAAGGAAACCTGTGTTGGGGGGTTTGTTAGTCTCTCTCTACAGTAGCAAAAAGAGTGTGGGTGTTGTTTATATTGCTGTTAATAATGTTTGAGAAGAAGGTCTGCCTAGCTGTGTCTAATTCCAAATTGAAAGCATGAAGGCTGTCTTTGTAGATATTATTATGGACTTCAAGTTGTGTTTTCTGCCACATTCGTTCTGCTTCCCTGCATTTTCTTTTCATGTTTTTCACTACTATTGTGATGTATGCCTCAAGACCTTTACAAGTGCAATACCATCAATAGCACTTTTAAATTTGGAGTTAAAGTTATCTAGGAGATCATCAACACAGTCTGTGCATATACTCGGTTTCAGAGATATAACCTTCATAAATTGCACACTAGTGTTCTCATTTATGTACCTCTTTTTGACAGAGACAGATCAAACTTACAGAAGCAAGGACATCTACATGGTTCGTGGGAGAAAGCCCTATTCATTTAAATTGCCATTGGACCCATAGTAGGGGCGATGGATCGTACCCCATCAGTGGACTCCCACTTGCCTACTAACTTGGTGGCCATCTGCCACTTTGCCATTACTTCGAGGCAAGTTTCATTTTCCTCCTTACCTCGCCATATGGACACTTCTAAGGACACTCTCGAGTTGTCATGGTCACTTCGGGGCATGCCCATGAGCCATCTTCTGCCCACGGGGCATTTAGTATTGCAAACAGCATCCACAGAGCCTTTATTTTTCCACAAACCCAGAAGACTTCCTGTGTCCACAAACTCACTTCCTGTGTCCCACTTACCCACTAGTCTTCATCATAGTCTTCATCTTGTCCACGAACTCACTTCCCGTGTCCCCCTTACCCACTATTTTTCCTCATAGTCTTCCTTCCGGCTGTGGCTTAGGTGGTAGAGCGGGTTGGCCACTAATCGCAGGGTTGGCATGGTTGGTGTGTTTGGTGTGAGTGAATGGGTGAATGAGTCACAGTGTAAAGCACTTTGAAAACCGTTAAGGTTAAAAAAGCACTATATAAGAGCAGACCATTTAACATTCTGTCCACAGAACCACTATTTGTCTCATTATCCATTAACTACCACTTTGGCATGCCTTTGCCCCCACTGTGCCCCATGGGACCAATCTAGAAAAGTCTCACCTGCAAATTATTTAATTCATTTTTAGTAAGTGGTTGGTGGACATTGCACAGAAACCTCCAAACACCCTGTCATTGACATATGCATCTTGTCAGGGTACCCTTAGGCCATGTCCAGAGACCTTATTTGGCCAAATTAGGGATGTCGTAAACAGACCCTTTTGCATTGTTTTAATGGGTGAGTGGGATGTCTAGAAAGGAAGGGTCAATGGGTCACAGGGTTTGGAAATCCGGGATTCTGGTAGTCTTGGAAGCCCTCAATAAAGACCCCAAATTTGTAGTCTCTAGATGCTTGATGAGCATTATGAGCTCTTATGAAAAATCTTCTCCTCACAGGCCCAAAAGGAAGGTCCCATCTGCAGCTTATTTAATGGATGAAAATATATGGTTTGTATATGAAATGTACAGTCATTTTTAAAGCATAGTATACACCTTTATGAATGATAAATTTCATAGATGTATATGTTGCATTTAGTATGTTGAGTCCTTAATAGGTGTTTTCATGAATATTATCACATACAAATACTAAGAAATTTCCTTAAACATGATTGCCACAGACCACCTATTTGTCACCCATAAAATAGATTTTATCTGGGATGATCCCATGTTCAATATGTGATAAGGTCCATGATCAATTTATGAATTAAAAATCACATTTAGGTGACTCAATGACTCCCTCTGAACAACATACACCCTTCAAAACCTCTGTAAGTGGTTCCAGTGTCAAGATATGGAGATACCACCTGCAATGTAAAAGTTTCATACTCACCATTGGTATATATTTTTTATCTATAAAGCTATACTAGGTAAACTTCCAGCCTACCTATGTACCCTTCTCTGTCACAGCATTGTTAATTATCAACTGCACTCTTCCAATTGGTTGCTTTTTAATGTAACACGGGTTGTGACTGGTCTGGAGAAAACTGCATTTTCCTACTATGCTTCTTGGACATGGAATAATCTATAGAAAGATCTCAAATTAAACTTATTCATGTCCATTGATGAATTTAAGGGCATCATAAAGAATATGGTGACTGTTTTTCTTGAGAGACCACTGTGTTTAAATAGCTGTTGATGTTTATAGGTACATTTTAATACATTGTGAGTTTGTATGGCTGCTACCATGTCCAGGTCTCTCTTGTAAAAGAGAATTTGATTCTCAATGGGACTTCCTGTTAGAATAATGGTAAAATAAAAATAAAATAAATGTATACTATTAAAACATACACATGCAATGTCAGTCAACATTTTGAAACACTTGACTGAAATGTTTAAAATATGTTAAAAATCTTTTGATCAGAAGGTGTATGCTTAAAATGTGTTTTGTAGAAAAAATATAATTGTGCCACCATATTCATTTAAATTTCATTATAAAACTAAAAGTTTATTAAAAACGTTTTTAAATTGATGACTTGGACCAAATAATAAAGAAAAGAAGCCAACAAGTGCCCAAAATAGATGGGAACTCCTTCAATACTGTTTGAAGTATCAAACCACCTCAGGGCGATACCACAAGAAGTTGGTTGAGAAAATGTCAGAGTACATTTCTGCAAATTCTAGGCAAAGGGTGACTACTTTGAAGATGCTAATTGATTTATTTTGGATTTTGTTTAGTCACAACATAATTCCCATATTTCCATTTATGTTATTCCATAGTTTTGCTGACTTTACTATTATTCTAAAATATGAAAAAATATATTTAATAATGAATAAGTGTTTCAGAACTTTTGACTGGTAGTGTATTTTGTGGGCAGTTGATTTTAGAAGATTTGAAAGGTTTATGTTGTTCAGAGGGAGTCACATAGTCACCTAAAAATGTTTTTAGTCATTAATTTGATGTTGTACCTCATAAAAAGTATTTCCACAAAGCAAGTATTCCAAAACCATTGTATATATTGCAGCTGGGATCTTCCTGAATGACTTAGAGCTTTTGATCAAAAATATTCTCTCTTTCTTAGATTAATTTTAATAGTAAGTTTTATATATATATATATACATATATATATATATATATATATATATATATATATATATAAAACTTACTATTAAAATTCTAGGCAAATTATAAATATATATATATATATTTATATATATATATATATATATATTTATTTAGTTTTTTTAAATATGTATATTTTTGAATGTAACAACTTGAAAGACACTTAGTATCTCAGTAGAACCAATTTATGTAACTTACAGCTCAAATGTGTGTCCATGGACCTTCTATTTGGCAGCTATTAAATACATTGCAGTTGCAGTTTTTGCTAAGTCATACAGGCAGATCCCAGCTGCAATGTATATAATGGCTGCCAAATACTAGGTTTATGGACATCCCATTTAAAATTTTTAAAGAATCTTTGTAATAAATATGATTTATTGAACCACCTGTTTAACACAGAGGGCAAACAGGTAAACATATATACATGACTATTAGTACAATAATGTGTAATTAATGTAATAAATGAGTGTCAACGGACCACGTATTTCAAAATATTTTGGTGATTTTTTTGGTAGATGGTAAAAAATGCATTTAAGGGCACATGGCAGGCACCCACTTTGTGCTCCGAGGCAAAAAAAATCCAAGCGTCACAAAGGTCTGTAAAAGCACTCAGGATTACCTTTTGGTATGCCCAGGCACTGCCAAGTACCAATCATGTTGATGTATGAAATCAGGGGGAACTCTTGGGGCAAAGGAATGTAAAAGCAGTTTTTAATGGGCAAAGGGGGTATGTGGATGTGTATGTGGATGTGAAGAAGACTGCAGAGGAAGACTAGTGGGTAAGTGGACACTATATGGGATTTGTAGACACGAGGAAGAGTTTGGGGATACTATAGGGTAAGGAGACAAAATACTAGCCATGTGGATGTTTAATATGGGAACTATGCCACAGTGGATATAACATGTTACTTGGGATGGCACAGGAGGGCCCGAGGTAGAGTGTAAAGCCCCCTACAGATGTCCATACAGAGAGTTTGGGCCCTAACTCGATCTTACCTCGAAAAGTCCATATGGCCATATAGCTAATGGGCAAATGGACGCCCAATTCGCGATACAAATCACACCATGTATGCGCCCAATGGTAATGTATTTGAATGGCCCGTTGTCCATGAAGCATGTAGATGTCCTTACTTCAGTGGTAGGTGAAATCAATATTTCAAAGAAAATAAAGAAATGGTCAGATAGCGCAATGTCCTTAATAATAGTGGATGAAATGTTTAGACCCTTGCTAATGAGCAGATCAAGAGTGTGTCCGTGATTGTGTGTGGGTCCATCTACATGCTGAGTCAAACGATTTTGATTTCTTTGGCAGTGTTGTGTTCAGGATTATCTATATGAATGTTGAAATCCCCAGCAATAAAAAAACAAACAAATTCAGAGGAAGTTGTTGATATCAGTTCTGTAAAATCATTAACAAAGCCAGGAGAGTGTTTTGGAGGCCTATAAATAATTATAAATAGAATGAATGGAGCACCTTTTAGTACAAAACTTAGATATTCAAAGGTCAAGTAATCACTAAGTGACACTTGCTTGCATTGAAAGACATCTTTAAATATTCCTGCTAATCCTCCACCTCTCCTAACAGCTCTGCAGATGCTCATAAAAGTGATGTTGGGAGGGGCTGATTAATTAACCAAGTCTCATTTAGAAACAAAGTCCAGGTTGTTTTTGGTGATTAGTTTATTGACTAGAAATGACTTGTTCTTTAGTGAGCAGATGTGATAACTTGATAGTATCCATTTTTGGCCCCACAGTAATGTTGGATTTATGTCTAATATGCAACAGATTAGATTGGTTTTGGACTCGTGTAGTCATCCAGAGACCGGGTCCGGAGGCCTGTGAGGCAGCCACAGGACAGGGACTGGGTCAGGAGGCCTGGGAGGCAGCCACAGGACACGGACAAGGTCAGAAGGTCTGGGAGGCGGCCACAGGACAGTCTCTAGGGGAGCAGGCAGAGCCGCATGAGGAATAGTCTCTGGGGGAGCGGGCGGAGCCGTGGGGGAAATAGTCTCTGGGGGAGCAGGTGGAGCCATGGGAGGAATAGTCTCTGGGGCGGAGTCATGGAAGGCTCTGAGGCCGGAGGCAAAGAAGGAAGAGCCGTGGAAGACTCTGAGGGTGGAGCCGTGGAAGGCGGAGCCGTGGGAGACTCTGAGGGTGGAGCCGTGGAAGGCGGAGATGTGGGAGACTCTGAGGGCGGAAACGTGGAAGGTGGAGCCGTGGAAGTCTCTGGGGGCAGAGCCTTGGGAGAATCTGAGGGCGGAGCCATGAAAGGCGGACGGGATGGACAAGACTTCCAACTCGTTGGCCATGGCAGGAGTGGGTGTTGGCTTGTTGGCCGTGACAGGCATGGAGGGACGAGCCATGGGAGGCTGGGGGGTGACCACTATGGGATGAGATTTAAAGCCCTCTTCCTCTACACCCACAGTGAAAGGCGAGCCACTAACACAAACTCGCAGAGCCTCCTCCACGAACTCGTGGAGCATCCAGTGAGGATCCGCTGGAGGCAATGGCTCCTTTAGTGCACTACTGAGATCCGCCCTGAAGAAAATCACCAAAGAGTATTCTGGGTAGTGCACTAAATTTGCCAGCTCTAAAAACTCACAGACGTGATCCTCAACGGGACGGTCCCCTTGCTTGAGGAGGAGAATTCTGATGGCTGCTAGATCCATCTTGTGTCAGTTCTTCTGTGATGAGGCAGGCAAAGAATGAGGATCAAAGTGCAGCTTTAATAAAACAAAATATAAACAAGGTAACTCAGAATATAATAAATTGCAGGAAACCAGGCACAGAACATGACAACACATGTGAGAACTGACAAACTAACCGGGGGAAAACAAGGGCTTAAATATACAAGGGAACAAACAAGGGAACGAGGAACACCTTTGGAAACAATCGGGGAAAACCAATCATAAAATTAAACTACAAAGGACTACAAAAACTAACAGGATAGGAACTAAACAAGAATTTCAACATAAAAGCGCAAAACAAAAGACAACAGGGAATATGTGACAAAAGGCTTTAGGCTGAGGAGGTCCATGGTGATGCTCTCCTGTGTATTTCGTCAAGGAAAAAGTAGTTTTGTTTCAAGGACTATGATTTTTGTAGAAGTCTAGGGCAGTTTGTGCAGCAATTAGAGTTCTTGTTCTTTCTTTTCTGTCTGTATGAAGGCAGCTGTGTTGAACTTTTCAGGTATGTAGGAGGCTGGTAGACTGCTTTTACAGAAAAACTCCTTTTTTGTATTAAATTATCAGTCCCAAAAGTCTCTGGTTGTAAAGTGGGTGCCAAATGTTGTCGTTTTGAGCACTTTGCTGAACATCTGATATGATGATTAGAAGAAGGAAAGGAAGGGAGCTAGGTGGTTAATAATACCGTTTTGTTAGATATGCCAAATATCAAAAATAAAAGATATACTGTCTTAAATCCAGCTAGCCTTCTTCTCACAACTGATGACAGAGAACAACATGACTGTGTAGCTACAATAAATGCTGTTTGTTCCCCTAGGAGATACTTGAAAGACATGCTTCTGCAAAACACAGATCTGGAATTATTTCTTGAAAGTTCAGCTTCAAGAGACCCAGCCACTTGTAAAATTAGAGTAGGGTGTACCGTAGTGACTTTACATGACACAATTGTAGCACAACCATTGCCATCTCACATGTCTACACAAGCTGCAGAATTAATAGCTCTGATAGCTGCATGCAAATACGCAAAGGATAAGATGGCTAACATTTAAACTGACAGCAGATATGCATTCAGGGTAGTACATGATTTTGGGGCAATTTGGAAAAAAAGATTCTTCTAATTAGGCTCAAAAATATTGCCAAAGTTGTGTGATCTGTGCGCAAAGTAATATTGGCTGAGGCCAGAAAATGCATTCCAGTGCACATCCCCCACCAGAGAGACCGTTTGACAATTTGCAAATTGACATAATTGAACTGACAACCAGCAATTCAATATAGGAGGAGAGTTCGGAGGGGGAAGAAAGTCGATGATGAAATGTGGATCCCATATATACGCTTGGGATGTGGTCTAACCAGTGGACACATAATAGTAACCCTATTAGCATTGCTGATAGTAATCCCCATTCTAATAACCCTGCAGCAACATGGGACAATGGCTAGTAACAACGTGGGAACTAACAGCAGTGTGGCAGAAGGGACAATGAACAATATAAAATGTAAGAATTATTATTATTATTAATATGATACATACGCAGCAAACCACAGAGCTAAAGGACAATCTATTAATGCAATGGATGGACTACACCACTTATAGTTTGAATGGGAGCAGCTGCCTAGTGTATCATATTAATAATAATAATAATTCTTACATTTTATATAGTGCTTTTCTAGGCACTCAAAGCAATCCACATATAGGGGGAATCTCCTCAACCACCACCAGTGTGCAGCATCCACCTGGCTGATGTGACGGCAGCCATAGTGTGCCAAAATGCCCACCACACACTAGCTATTGGTGGAGAGGAGAGTAGAGTGATGTAGCCAATTTAGGAATGGAGATTATTAGGAGGCCATAAAATAAAGATATGTGTCCCTGAATGTGTCCTGTATGCAGCCCATCCAGACTACAGACTACAATGGCTGAGGGCCAGTGATGACTAATGTGCGACATTCATGAGAGCAGAAGTGAGTAATCCACCACCCATAATATAAGTATATGAACAAGAAACTACATATGATCTTATCTGTAATATGAATGGCACATGAGATGTATGTATGTTA
This sequence comes from Xyrauchen texanus, assembly GCF_025860055.1. NCBI lineage: Eukaryota > Metazoa > Chordata > Actinopteri > Cypriniformes > Catostomidae > Xyrauchen > Xyrauchen texanus. The sequence goes on from NC_068283.1 coordinate 8,458,032, forward strand.
AGATGCAAAAGAGGTGTTACATACCCACATCCAATAATACTATGTCCGTGAATGAGCAAAAAGCTCTGTCTGACCATTCCAAACCTACACAATGTAACAGAGCCAGTAGCAGACGTATTCTGGCTCTGTGGTGGTGACATATTGATGCAAACTTTGTCGCAAGGCTGGAGAGGGTGCTGCAGTATAACGCTGCTGACTGGTTCTTTAACAGTGATTCCACTAGATGAGTATTAACACATGATGAGAAATAAATGGCAATTAAGGGCATTCAACAATTAAGGGGGAGTATGGGTAAATTGGGCTAGAGTGCCAGTAAATATTCCTCCAGAATATTGACTGATGTCATTGAAATCAGTGGACGACTTATCAGGTCTGCTGATTTGGGTCCAGATCATAAGGAATGGGGAATGGATAAGCTATACATGGTATAACCAACAGCGGTTTATGAATTTTACAATAAAGGTATTGAACTGTTGAAAGAACAATTACATACCACTTGCAATGCAAAATCGGTTCCTGTTTGAGACAATGAGAGCACCAAGAGAAGGTGTGTGTACAATGTTTGGGAATACTGTTGTACATTTTTACCAACACACATGGGTCCTGTGGGAAAATTGACAACTATCTTGAAAGGCCTTAGAGATCTAAGGGACGAGCACATGAGGAATACGGATACTGCCAGACAGAAGTGTTGGCAATCATGGTTATTTTCAGCAGATTGGAAAGCTGGCATAGTTAGGATAGGAGCAATACTGTTGACTGTCATAAGTTTACTGATGGCAGTGTCATGTTGCATTAAACCATTACTACAGGGAATTATTTTTATTTGTATAGCGCCTTTCACAACACACATCATTTCAAAGCAGCTTTACAGAAGATCAGGCATTAGCAGAAGATAAAACTGTAATGTCTATAATTCCTATGAGTCATCATTATGTAGTTTGATTGTTATTGTGAATTGTGTTTAAAAATAAGAAATTAAATAATACATTTATTTATGGAACACAAAGCTCGATAAGATGTTGGTTAATGGAAAAAAATAACCTTGGGAGAAACTAGACTTACTGTGGGGGCCAGTTCCCCTCTGGCTAACATCATGAATATAATTCCAATATTACTTATGTATAGTGCAAGTCACGGTTTAAAATTATTAAACTAAGTAAGTGTTAAGGGACAGTGTTTAAACAAAGATTTTGTGTGAATTGTAAGCCTGGCACTGGCTGCTATTAGTCATCATCACACAGCGACATGTAGCAGTGGAGTCCAACATGAAGCAGGAATGGAGCTGGATCCAGCCGGTTCTGGTGACCTCAGGATTAGCAGTCCTGAGGTTGAGATATGGAAACAAATAAAATAACATTAGCATAGATACCATTCAATTCATTCCAGAGTTATAAATCATGAACACTGTTTCTGGTTCCAGCAGACCTAACTAAAGCAGCCTAATTGTGAGTTGAAGGATAAATTAGGTTTATGCCTGGCTAAATAGATGAGTCTTTAGACTAGACTTAAACTGAGGGAGTGTGTCTGTATCTCAAACGGTGTTAGGGAGACTATTCCATAGTTTAGGAGCCAAATATGAAAAGGATCTACCTACTTGAGATGACTTTATTTATATTTTTTGTTATTTCATCAAGTTCGTCTAGGCTTTGGGGTTTAATGAGTGTATGAGATAGATCTGGAACATTATTAGTGAAGCTATCTTTAGTGGTCAAATGAATAGTTCTACCTGAATAATAGCGTGGTGTAGATTGAGTAACATTAGCTGATCGCAGCATACTAGAGACGAAGTAATGATCCAAGATGTCATCGCTTTGTGGCAGAATTGTTATAGTATCAACATCAACACCATATAACAGAATTAAATCTAGCATATGATTATGGCGATGAGTTGGTCCTGTTACATTTTGTCTGACTACAAGAGAGAAGAGAATATTGATACATGCTTATCCCAATGTGTCATTTTCATTATCTACAATAGATACACAGCTCTATCTACAATAGCTACAAGATCTGATCATTTTTTTTTATAATTCACCAAGGAAATCAGAATGGGTAATCTATATACTGTAGGAAGGGTAAAAGACAATTTTTTTTTTAAATTATATCTGACGGTCACATTAAGCATTATTAATGAAAAAGACTTAAATTGATATCCTGTCCTATGAGTAACACAAAAAACTTCACTGTATATTGCAGCAACAGCTTTAAGATTAAGAGACTAACTAGTGCCATGATGGGACAATATGTACAATAAATGAGAATTCACAGGGTAAATGATGACTAAGACCACTACAATCCAAAGAAGCATCCTGATATTTTCCTGGTCTCAGACTGGGTACCTCCTTATCAAGATTATGATGATGATTGAAACATTTTGAGATTAATTTGATACAGTTTAACTTTATTTAAATCTGGTGGTTCTCCTTTTTATTTTCTTTAGCGCCTTATAACACGTCATATATTTTAATACTCCCTATGTCCATTATATTCAACTTTGTAAGGCTGACATCAAAAGTCAAAGAACTCTGCGAGAACCAAGTCATAAAAACTCTCACACAGAAGAACATTTTCACCTGAGTCAACACATCCTATTGAGCAAGGACCATACAATGCAAATCCCATTTTTGACCTCTATCTCACCTAAGGGAAATTTAGAATGACATCCTTTTCTGTAATATAAGAGGTTTTCTGTACATACATGTTTGATATCATTCAAGAGGTCGCAGTGCGACTGGTAAGGTGGTCTCATTCCCTTTTCAGAAAAAACTAATCTCCATTAAGATTATAGAACTTAACAGAATCATGCACTCTATTAGAGACATGTCCCTCCCAAATCTCCCACAGGGACCACATGCTGTATGCAGATTAGGTATATTCTTTGTAAGCATCAAAGGACCTAATCAATCACAAGTTTCAAAGGTCTTTGCCAAATGCTGTATAATTCTGGAGGTCTGTCCCCATCCATGCCTGTATGTTAATGAGGTATGTCCCCAGGACTACCAAACCTAACCACTCCCAAAATTCCCTTGTCCATGGTTTGGGTATTTAAGGAGGTGTGACACATTGCTCAGGGTTCTCTGTAGTCAGAGGATTTATATCAGGTGATTGCAATTCGAATTTCTTATGTTTTGATAAAATATCTAACTTTGGCTTATCACTGTCTAATTGGAATTGATGAATTGATTATGTTACCTGGTCAATAAATTGTCAACATTTGATTTGATTCTGACTGACTCTGACATTGTGTTTCCCAAACAGATTAAACGATTCGTATGTTACCGCAAGTCTGCGTCAGATTAGTGACGACTAATATTTGGCATCGATTCAAGTGTACTTGGTTTGCAAAGACAAAAAGGGAATTTCCGTTTAGAGCAGCAAACGCTGCTTGACCAATCTAAATTCGGGTGTGTCTTACCTCTGTTTTAATTTGATGTTTCTCCAGATAAGTGTACGTGGGAAACCACGCATCGCCAATCCAAAGCTATTACAAGAGAAGTTATGTTGGTCAACTTACATCTGTAATAGTGGCCGTGACCTCTACTGAAGAAAACGTTAAATTACATTCAAGTGTGTGCAATTCCATGGGGCTATACTGAAGTATCTTTGATTGTGTGAACTTGAACGTGACCGATCTCAGGTATATAGCAATGTCCTTTGATGATCCAATACTGACCGCTTGTGATCGTGAGACCCGTGGTGTTGAGAAAAACACGCGAGGACCTCAAAGCGACATAGTTTCTTAATCTAAACGGGTAAAATATAGTTAAAGGAGTTAAAAGAATAATCAAACGTTCGCTCACTTTTAATGATGCTCAGATATCATTAAAAACCTTTTTCATTTATGGAGTCAGATGAAATAACGAGGTAATACATAAGAGAAAATGTATTTCATTTAATATTGTTGTGTTGCATAATGAGAAAGACAGTAACGCGCAGAGACCTTCACCCGTATTATTGGAGACCGCCATTGGACCGATAAACAGGCTTACAACTTCAAGCATTTTGCATTGTATTTCTGTATTACTATGGCTTAATCTTTTTAGTTCCTGAGCCTACTGAATTACAGCCAAGCCTATTTCAGCCTCTTTAAAATACCCTGCTTTTAATCAGTCTCTGGAAGGTAGCCAAAGGATTAATTCATCCGGTTCTGATTCTAGAACCGACGTCTCCACTTGTAAAACAGGTGAAGTTCCCATTCAAGTACACGCGTATCACCCATGTATAGATTTTAATTAAAAAATTGGGTCTTTTCTGAGATTTTTATGCCACATGTAAGGCATCCCCTACGACATTTTAATTGCTCCACTGTCTCCAAAAGCCATCTGCTGTATTTGATGCATGCCGTAAGAGGCCTTACTTTCACCTGTCTAATAGTTCTATAAACCTACAGATTTCTAAGCCGGTACGGTACATTTTTTTATCATGCATCCATACAACGTTTCTAAGGTCATTTTTTGTAAACAATTACTCTAATTGTTTATCCTCTTTTTGGGTCTTAAGGATATCTTTTTAGCGCTGTGATTCATCCAGTAAATGTTAAGCCTCATCGAGCCCCTGTGCGTTGGGCGCCATGTTATATGGTGTGCAACTTAACACTTTTTACCTTATTATTATTATTGTTCTCAGGTCAGGTAAAGTAAGTTGAATCTGGCCTAAATTATTAGCATAGTTTATAGTTACAACCTGGACAGAAGACTCCTTTGTAATTTGTTGTGGCTCACACAATAACTTAAAACATTAAAATAAAAGCCTTGGTAGGCAAGTCTTTTTGCAATCAACAAAAATAATTTTAATAGTTATAATAATTAGTTATATATAACACGAATAGTTTTTATTAGTTACAATTTTCTAGCAATCAAAATGTCTCATTCTACCTAAAGCATTTGCACAGTAATTGTGGCATCACACACACATTACAAAGCAGGCAGTTTTCACTTAAGTTGCATACACATGTAAAAAATTCTACATTATCCTAACATTTAAAATGCTACTTAATATCACAATACTACTACATCTAATGGTTAAATATGTAACATACTAATAAAATTAAATATAGCAAAAGTAAGGTAGAGCAATTATATTTTCACTGCTTTAGCTAACAAAACATAGCCACAGAGTGATCCCAGAACCGTTATACTTAATATCAGTTTCTCTTGAAACACCACTAGTCTGGTTAGATAGAGGAACGAAACTGTCCTATAATATGAAATATAAATCACATTACAAAGGTTATATGTGTCATGCATTCTAATACAATCTTTAACATCTTTAATAACATACCACAGCATACATACAAAAAAGTTTCTGTTAAACTTGCTCCGAATATTTGTGCCAGTTCATGAGGGCTGCCAGGTGTTGACCCACCACCCTTAACCAGACAGATGGAAGATTAATTTAGAAAGAAGAAAGATGACACTCAGTGCCTGTCTCACCTCTCTGTCTCCCTACACCTGCTCAGACAGGATGAAAGTGCTATCGCCAATGTCAATGGATTTAAGTCTAAAGTCATTGACCAATGAAAAGTGTCATCTTAGTCAAAAAATCCATTAGCATCCTTCAAATATTATTCACACTTACTCCATAGAAGAAAAGCTTTATCTAATAAACACTGTTTACAGGGCATCAAACTATTAGCATGTTATTAGCATGGGAAAATACATGCAATCAACTACATTTAATGTCACATCCTGTCTGTGGCAGCTCTTTCAACATGGCAATGACTTGGTTACACAAAGACTGACCGTAAAGGTGCATGCAGGGATGTGTATGTTTGTCATGCATGTCGTTGTGGAGAAACCATCTTAACGAAGATGAGCTCTGCATTCATGCATGATAATTTCAGGTGAGATGCTAAATGAAGCTGACTTAGGTGTGACACAATATTTACTGCTAATGATAAAAGAACTGAGCAATGGAGAAAGCAAACACAGGTGCTTTACTTCAAATCCCTGGTCAAAAGCAGGGTCGGTGCCAGGACATATGGAACGAGGGGGCCTCGATGTGTCACTGGGGGGGGCCTACCTCTCCCACCCTCAATAATAATAATACACCCACTTTTAATTAAAAAAAACAACAACCATCATGCCACCGTATACCCGACGCGACGATACAGAGCAAAGCTGCCTACAGCATTCTCATAAATAATAAGGACCAGCACTGGCTATATAATCAATCACATTAGTAACAAAGACAAAAAAGCAAAAACACATCCTACCTTTAGAAAAGCTGCAGTCGATGAGTGGAAGTGTTAAACTTTCTCAGAACGAGGTCTTTCCATTCGTTGCATATTTTCTTTGTAAGATCCCTCTCAAATGCAAGTTGCACGAGCTGAGCCTTATGGGTGTGGTTCATTGCTCATCTGTTGTCCGTGAAAACGTTCTTGAGCACAGAAAATGAGTTCTCACACATAGCGGTAGAGGCCCCGAATGTGACAGTGAGTTTAAGTGCGGACAAAATACTAGGCATAGCTTTAAGTACTTTGTGATGTTCAGAGAGAAGTCTCCTAGTAGTCATCATCTGCTGGCTTTCCTCCATTTTGATTCTGGAGATATATTGCTTTGCAACAATGCACTCCGTTTCCACAATGATTTTACATCCAAAAAGGTCTCATTTTCTGGGTCAAGAGCGGCAAGTGCTGCGGCAAACTTTGAATTACATTCACTGAAACGCACTTCCATTTCACCAAGAATATGTTCCAAAGCACTGAAGTACAGCCTGCGTAGCTCCACTTTATCATTAATGTTGGCTCCAGTTGTTTCTTCAACTACATGCTCACTCAGGTTCTTGTTTACCTGTTGACTCCGTTTTGCTGGGACAGGTGTATCTTTCGTGCTCGCTGTAACTGTGTCCCAGAGAATGCAGAATTCATCTTTGCTGCGGAGATTGTGCACACATTCGACAGCAGAAGATACAAGTTTCATCCCAGTTAAAAGGTCTGTATCCTCTCCTTGCAGAATGATGTTGGCAGGATTGAGCAACAAAAGAACCTAGAGTGAAGTGACGATTTCATTAGAGGTTGCGTTAACTGAAATTAAATGTTTCCGTCATTTCCGAACATTGAAGGATATCTGAAAATGAATGCTGTTTGGCATTTTGATATTTAAAAAAATAATAATAGGCCTAAATAAAATCAGGCTATTCAAACCCATGTCAGAATTCATATTACAACTATCTTTAGTCTAACTGTTATAATGGCCTTTTAAAACAGCCTTTTAAAAGCCTTTTTTTCAAGATTCAAGATGTCAATTAATAGTAAAATTTCATCAAATTGAATTGAATAATCCTTACACATTATTCATATTATGAATTAAGAATAAATGAGTAAAAAAACTAGAGCTTAATAAAGCATTTTTATATTAAGTAAAAAGGGAATGGACCATTTAGTTTATGGGATTCGTATTCATAAATTAGAAAAATGAAAATATGTTTAAATGTAGGCTAAGTATAAGATTTATACAAAATATTTGATTAAGCTCTAGTAGGCTACTCATTTAAAATGCTTGATTCATAATATGTAAGGATTATTCAATTCAATTTGATGGAATTTTACTGGCTCATTTAGCCCATTTGTGCATTTAAAATTCATAAAATTAGATCAAATTGAAATGAGAATTGTTTTATCAATATTAAATAATTGAAAATTCAAATTTTATGTAAACATTTTTAAAGATAACTTTGAGTTGACTTGTTGAATTTTGTTATTAAATAAAATAAAATAAAATATATTTACACACACTGCGATGGATTGGCGACCTGTCCAGGGTGTCCCCCGCCTTTCGCCCAATGTTAGCTGGGATAGGCTCCAGCCCCCCGCGACCCTGTACACAGGATAAGCGGTTGACGATGGATGGATGGATGGATATTTACACACACACAAAATAAATGTCTTAGGCCTACCTTGTGAATCAAATGGCAGATGAAAATGAAGCTTTCATCTGTCACTTCCCTTAACAGTCCAACTGCCTCCATGCGAACTTCAGCTCCATAAGTCCTTGCAGAGCTGACATGCTCATGAACTGATGTAATGTCCTCGAATGAACTGACGATGACGGCAACAGTAGCCAGATGGCCTGTCCACCTCTGGTCAAGTAAACCTTTGAGTCTGTCACCTCTATATTGCAGGGCAACCGTGGGTTTACGGCAAAAGTTATAAAGCGCGTTGAATATGCTGAAAAAATCTTGAATGTCTTGCTCAGCAGATAACGCATGCACGACAACTAAGTGCAGCTGGTGATTTAGGCAGTGTACGTAAGGTATCTCCCGGCCAACTTTTTCCTGCAGAAGTCGCTGCACTCCATCATATTTCCCCGACATCACCGCGGTTCCATCGTACACTTGACTCAGAATCTTAGACGCATTCAAGCCTGCCTTGGACAGCTCTGAAAGTATCATGTTTGTGATGGTTTGTGCATCACCCGAATTTGCGATGGTCATCACAAGCAGTCGTTCTGTAATTTCCAGTGTTTTTTCGTTGAAGTAGTGAATTCCAATGGAAATGTTTTCCATTCCAGTAGGGTCCCTGGTTCAGTCTACTTTCACAGTAAACCATGAATCGCCGATTTCTTTCACTATTGCGTCAGTCACAATGCTGCTCATTACAGCAACGAGTTCATTTTGAATTTCATTGCTTGTGTAAGTGGCATTTTTTGGATTGTTTTCACAATTTCAGCCAACTGGGGGTCCTTCCTGATGCTGAATTCCAGTAATGACATGAACAGTCCACTCCCACCACCATATGATCAAAGGCCTCAATTTTACCCCTCAGGGGTAATTGATTGGACACCAGAAACTCCACAACATCAATAGGAGAAGACATGTAGTATCGATTTCTCTGTATTTGTTCTGCATACAGTAGCGTCGAGATTTCTTTACCTTTATCAATTCGGCTTACTTTTTCTTTCCACATACTATAACAAGTCAAATGTTCTTTGGACATTTCATGTCTGTTGAATCCTTTATTTGTTTCCACGGCGTGTTTCCAGTCATGGAAGCCTTTGGTTGTAAATGCTGGGTCAAGTCTAGTACCGCTCTTTGGCTGCCTGATCGAGATCTGCATAGCACATCTAGCGCTACATTTTCTGCAAGGGAAGCAGAAGGCCGCATCTGCTTTAACCGAATACTCGAGCCAATCTCTTTTCTGAAACCACGCAAGTTAAAATGATCTCTTTCTGGTGCCAAATAAGTGTAACCAGAATAAGTATGCTATGCCTTTAAGTGGGCATGTGATGTGATAGGGCCGGCCATGTTTAAAGTCTCGCGGGCGTCAATGAAACAGTTTTGTTCTCATTCTCTGCTCGATGAACGTGGGTGTGTGTGTGGTTTCTCCTATACTGGCGCATTGGAAGAACTGCTTGTGCGTTACTGCTGTGCCCCGACAATTCAGTGTTGATCTGAGAACGGCGTGTGTGCTTAACTCTGCGGTTGGGTTTGGCCGCTGGATGATCACTCGTGTCTATATTCGGCCGAGTTACGAGTGCCAGCAGTTACGGACGTTTGTACGGAACAGACTGCGTTACGACCCACTTTTGCCTTTCAGTTAGACTGTTATGTCTCAGTCAACCATGTGAACCATAGCGTACTGAGTTTCAAAACCTCCTTTGGGTAGTGGCCATCGTTTCTTTTCCCACTGAAAATTTGAGATTAGTTTGTGTTTTGTTTACCTTTCGTTAATTTGATAGTCATGCCATCCTTTTTTGTGTTTTTTATGGTATTTATTGTGTGAAATCTTTCTGTCTTATTGATTGGTGTACTACTGTATGGGAGGTCTTATTGGTTTGCATGTTTTACTTATCTGGTTTGGATATTTGCTTCCTCCCATGTGGTGTGTTCTCCAGTTTATGATTTTAGTTTGATTTGTTTTACTTTGAGTGTCATGTCTATCATTGTTTTCTCTTATATAATTTAATTTAAATTATAATTTGTCAGCTCAATCAATTTGAATTCTATATTCACTATTTGTTTTTTCTTTAATCACTTGTATTTCTTTAATGAACCAATTCTGATTTGTTTGGAGCATTGCTTTCATTTTGGATTGTCTTTTGCTTAATGTTTTCTTAAATTGAGTTGAATTGTGGGGTTTTGGTTTGTTCTATTTTTTTAAGTTTTTGAAATCTCTCCTAAATAACATTGCTACCACTCAGGTTATTATCTCAACCACCATATCTGTGGCGAAGGATCGTATCTGCCATAGTTAATAAATTATCAACTTTTGTACTCTGGCTTCCAGTTCATTCATTTGAACCACCTGTGTTATATAATATCATTATTAGGGTCCCCCATCCCAGAAAAGTGGGGGTGGCATAGTCAATTTGGTCGACATTTCTAATAGCCAGGTTGTCAAGGTTACATAAGCATGTGGGATACGAAAGGCCCATTTTCCAAAATCAACAGGGCAAGTGTCATCATCATGACTGGAAGCAGTAGCTCGTCTGCCGTCGCTGGGCTGGGGCTCTGTCACTGGTGTGTCGACATCACTGGTGGTGCTAGTGCTAGCCATGACAGTTTTCACTGTTGTCGAGGTGGTGGTAAACCATTTCCTTAAATCCATTATTGCTTGAATGATCAAGCACGTTAAGTGCGCCACGAGGAGGCCCCCTCGTGGCACCGACCCTGGTCCAGAGGATGCATGATTGTCCATACAAGGTCATACTATGTGCCAGAAATATCTATACCAATAGCTCAGATAATTGCCCTGCTGAAAGAAACATCTTAAGCCAGCCTAAGATGGTCTTGGCTGGTTTAAGATGGTCTCCCAGCTTGGAATAATGTTACTGTAATGAAGTAACTGATAAAAGAAAAAATTTGAGATCAGATAGCTGTAACTGACTTTCAATTAAGGAAATTACTGGTAAGTACATTACTTGAGTTGCATAAGGATTTCTTTTTTGTGTTGTTTTGAATAAAAGCATCTGCTAAATGACTAAATGTTATAGTAAATTACTTGTGCAGCTTAATTCATTGTAATGTGAGTGATCTTTAGTCAATAACATCTCAAACTTACAATTAGTTGGAATAAATGTATTTTACCTAACAGAGATAAGATGTATACTATAAAAACGGAACCATCTAATCACATACTTGGCCAGGCTAGACTATGACGTTATATTTGTGTTATATTTGTGCACGCGCAAGGAGATAATTTTTTTTGCACTCGTAAAGGGATTGTGCACGTGCACAAACTTTTTGGAGATAAATGCATAAAAAAATGCTTTACAACACCGAGTTCACACGTGTGTGAAGTACCTTTTTGGGTGATCAAAATATCCCCTTAATTAAGGCACAATAATATCGCCCCGCAAGACCAGCTGAATACCAGCTTGGCCAGGTTGTAAAACCAACTAAAGTTGACCAGCCGTTGTACCCAAAAGTACCCTAAAACCATCAAAACAGACCAGCCTTACCAGCATGGCTAAGCTGAGAGACCAACAAACCACATTAGGCATATTTAAGTTTTTTTTTTTTTTTTCAGCATGGTTAAGTGACGTTTATTCAAGTTTTGGAGATTAAGGTATAACACTGAACAGTATGAAATTTTTGTTTACTTCACATTGAAGAAATATCCTGAATAAGTAAAAGCAGCTGTGTGAAAAGAGGAACAAACTCAAAAAACCCTGTCTATCTCTGTCTCTCAACTCTAGCCTGAGGGCTAAGGAGCACTTAGACTCCTGTGATTCTGTTTGAGTCTGTACACTACCTCATTCTATCATGCTGCAGAAGAGAACTAATACATGTTACGCTTTAACAGCCTGTTGTAGGTCTTCCTTTATAAAAGAATGGTCTAATGTAGTGATTAATGTAGTAAGAATGGTCTAATGTAGTGATTAATGTAGTGTTGTGATTGGCAGTGTTGGGTAGTAAAATTACACGTTATCTGAATTCTTTAATCAGATTACAAAAATCAAATACTTGTAATTAGATGGTAGTACATTTATAAATGTAAAATGTACGTAAACAGAGATGTATTTTTAATGGAATATACTATTAAAGTTCCCTATCTGTCACTCAATCGATGTTGTGTTGATGTAGTGACACTTGGGGTCACCTTTAGTAGCCCCAAACACCTTTGATGATTGAGAAAAGGCCAATGAAAATTGGCGAGTGGATTTTGCATGCCACGCCCAGGACATACGGGTATAAAAGGAGCTGGTGTGCAAGAACTCATTCAGATGTTTACTTTGGAGCCAAGCAGTGTTGATGTATTCCACTGACAATCCATTCACCTCTGTAGAAAGCAAATGACCTCTGCGGCTGTTTGATTTCACAGTGCATAAGAGTGGTTTCTCCCCCTCTCGCACTGATAAGTGCAGAGAGAACGCCTCTGGGCGCTTTGACAGCAATTGTTGAATGCTAAAAGAGTATATTTCTCACTAAAAGAGTATATATTCCCTAAAAGAGTTGGCACTGACAGAAAGCTTCTTTTTAGAGATGCCTTTCCGGTTATGTGCAGTTCCTGGTTGCAGTCGTTATCTCTCTGCTTTTGACGGTCACAATTGCTGCCTTTCATGTCTAGGCTCCAGACACGCTGAGACAGCGTTCATGGATGGTTCATGCCACACTGCAAGATCATGACCATGGCTACATTGTGATCATGGTTTTCTCAGAGAGAAAGTCACTCCGGCCGCTCCCAACCCCGGGTCTTCTGCTCGCGGGCACAAGCGATGGACTTCAATGGAAGTAACTCCACCGGGTGAATACCCACAGACCTCCCATTCCCCATCAGGCTCGTGTGCCCCCGTTGAGTTCTGGGATGAGTCAGGCAGCCCGCCTAAGAGTGGGTTTGACCTCTCATTTGGTGCTCAGGATGATTATGTGATCTTGTGGAAGTCCGATGTGGAAGACTCGGCTGGGTTTCCGCCTTCTGGTGTGGTCACCCAGTCTGTGGCTGATGCCGAGCTGATGGCTATGCTTGCTCAGGCTAGAGTGGAACCCTTCAGCCTGCCCTGTAGCTTGATGATTGGTTCCTGGGGTCGTAGAGCCACTCACGGCTGAGCTACTCCCCGGTGCCTTTCTTCCCAGTGGTGGATGAAGAACTTGTGAAGTCATGGCAGGCATCTTTCACTGCCCGGACTGGGCTTTCAAGTTTGGCTGCTCTCACCACCCTTGACGGCGGAATGCCACTAGCTACATGGACATTCCCCTGGTAGAGCAGGTGATTGCGGTGCACTTGTGCCCGCAGAGCGCCGACACTTGGTGGAACCATCCTAGGCTCCCATCGAAGGCCTGTAAGATTATGGTGTCTCTGACGGCAAAGGCTTACACTGCCGCGGGGTGGGCTGCATCCGCTCAGCATGCCATGGTCCTCCTGCAGGTCCACAAGGCCAAGGCATTCAAAGAGCTGCGCGAGGGTTGTCCTGACCCAGGAGTAATGCAGGGTGATGAAAGTTACAGCATGGGCTCTCGGGCAGGCGATGTCCATGTTGGTGGTCCAGGAGTGCCACATTTGTGTCAACCTAGTTGAGATTAGTGATTGCCGACAAGGTTTTCTTCCTCGATGCCCCCATTTCCAAGGCTGGCCTTTTTGGCGACACCGTCGAAGACATCGCGCAGCAGTTTCCATGGTAAAGCAGTAGACCGAGGCCATTCGGCACAACTTGTGTGTATATGGCTGGCTACGAGGATGCTCCGCCTCCTCCCCAGTTGCTGGTCTGTCCTACGTGTTGGGTATGCAGAGGGAGGTAAGTGCCTTAATGTCTCTCCCTGTACAGCAAGATCGGGTCACAAGGCCCCCCGACGTAGCACTCCCTGCCCCACTCTGCCGCAAGACCTCTTCTGCAGATACATCAACAGCGATCGTTCCCTTGGTGCCCCTCATTCTGCAGAAGGACACGATAGAGCCTGTCCCTCCAACCGAGATGAAGGGTGAATTCTACAGCCCCTACTTCATCGTGCCTTAGAAAGGCGGTGAGTTGCGACCGATCTTGGACCTGCGGGAACTGAATCGGGCCCTGTACAGGCTTCCGTTCAGTATGCTCATGTAGAAAAACATTCTATCATGAATCTAGCACTGAGATTGGTTTATGGCAGTAAAACTGAAAGACGCATCCTTTTGTGTCTCGATCCTGCCTCATCACAGACCGTTCCTTTGTTTTGCCTTCGATAGTCAGGTATACCAGTACAAGGTCCTTTCCTTTGGTCTGTCCCTGTTGCTTTGCATCTTCACGAAGGTCGCAGAGGCAGCCCTAAGGGAAGAGGACATCCGCATTCTCAACTCTCTTGATGATTGGCTGATCCTAGCTTACTCTCGAGACATGTTGTGTGCACACAGGAACTTGATGCTCAACCACATCAGCCAAATGGGGCATCAGGACAACTGGGAAAAGAGCAAGCTCGCCCTGGTGCAGATCATCTTTTTTCTCAGAATGGACAAAAATGACCGTGCTCAGTCAGTGCTGAATTGCCTGAAGGCATTCAGGGGGTGAACAGTGGTCCCAATGAAACAATTTCATAGGCTCCTGGGACATATGGCATACTCGTGGCGGTCATGCCCCTCGGGTTGATGCATACAAGACCGCTTCAGCACTGGCTTCAGACTTGACTCCCGAGATGGGCATGATGCCGTTCTGCCACCGCTTGATCAGCCCTTGGATGGAACTGGCATTTCTATGGCAGGGGTTCACCTAGAGCAGATCTCCAGGCGAGTCGTCGTCATGACAGATGCCTCCAAGTTGGGCTGGGCAGCTGTTTGCAATGGGCATGCAGTCACTGGTTCCTGGACAGGCCCTCGTCTGCATTGGCACATCAACTGTCTCGAGTTGCTAGAGGTATTGCTAGCCCTGCGAAGGCTTCGGCCGTTGATCCAGGGCAAGCATGTGTTTGTCCGGATGGACATTACGGCAATGGTAGTATACAAGATGGTTTACACTCACCCCGCATGTCGCAACTCACCCGCCGTCTCCTCCTCTGTGGCTGAAGTCGCTGCAGGCCACTCACATCCCCGGCGAACTCAATTGCACAGAGTGGAGGCTCCACCCCCAGTTTGGGAGGACAAGGAACAGGCCCTACTGGCCCACCAAGGCTTGGTTCTCATAACTCATGCTCCTTGCTACAGCCCCTCCCTGGCAAATTTCCCTGATGAAGGACCTTCTTTCTCAGGGATGAGGCATGAATTGGCACCATGACCAGACCTCTGGAACCTCCACATCTGGCCCTTGGCTGGGACGCAGAAGATCTGAGTGGCCTACCACCCACAGTGGTAGACATTATCACTCAGGTCCGGGCCCCCCTCTTCCAGATGGGGAAACCCTCATGGGGTTCCCTCATGGGACCTCTCTGTGGTCCTGTGCACCTCATTCCCTCATGGGAACTTTCTGTGGTCCTGCTGGGCCTACGAAGAGCCCCTATCAAGCCCTTAGAGTCAGTTGAGCTGAACGCTTAAGATGTCTTTGATGATTCTTGTGCTTTCACGAATTTCATGAAAATTTTTTGATGCCGATGTGTTTTACCCTTTACATCTGTGAGGAGAACAGCTCTGTATGCATCTCTCATCCTGTACATCTCTTTGATCAGTGGTGTAATGGCAAATCAAATTGAAATCTTTAATAACAGATTTCGTATCCAGGTAAACAAAAGGCATGGGTTTCCCCTGCGTACATTAACACTAGTGTGCATTAGCTTGGTGACTATGTGAGGTATAATTTTGCTCAATTTTCAGACGAGATCTCATGTAAACAATGAAGAATATATCAATATTTCTCAGACTGATCACTTTTATAGACAAAAAGTGCTATTGGATGTTTTTCAATGAACGCTTGTCATGGACAGTTGACCCAAGTGTGGCAAACTGGATTCATCTGGCGATCGTGTTTTCATAACAAAGGTATGAAGTCCCATTTTGATATTGCATGTTTTCATTTGTACTCCAGGCACAAATAACTACATTGCTGTTTCTGGAGCATTGCTATCGTGAAACAGAGATCGGATATCAATGTTGAACCCTTAGACCTTGTCTAAGGGTTCGAAAGATGTATAATTTTTTAACATTAATTACATTTATAGACGGTAAATTATATATTTAATGTAAGCAGAGTGACGTCACCACTGCGTGCGGGGGAACTGCGTATCAACAGGTTAACATCAAACTTGACACAATGCATTTTGATGAGCCAAGTTTGAAAATTTTTATTTTCAGCGAATAACAACTTAAGATTTGGTCTGCTCCATACACAAAGCTATGTAATTGCTTCATAAGACTTTGATTAGTTGTATGGACTACTTAGGGTGGTTTTTAGTCCCTTTTGGAGCTGGACAGTCCCTAGTATGCTCTGGATATATTTTAAAAAGCAGCATATCATATTTCAAACCATCTCCTTTTGTGTTCCACAAAAGAGATTCATATACTGTAGGTTTTGACTGAATGGAATTTTAAGCGAATCAGGGTGAGTAAATAATGACAGAACTTAAATGTATTAGCTAGCACTGCTACAGCAGCTGGCTTTGGTTAAATCACAACTAACTTGACACAATTCTGTGTTGACATTGAACATGTTGTCAAGGTGAGAGCTTCTTCAGACCTGGCTGAACTCAATCTCTCAGTACTTGGAGCAAGCCTATGGCGTCTTTGATGTGATTGCATGCGGGTCACCACTGGACCTCTGCTTGGAGATCATAGGAGCTTTGATTTGATTAATTCCTCACCTGGGACATCAGAGCAGAGGACTTCTGGCAACATTTCCTGAGACTGAAACAGTCTTCGGGTAAATGATTTAGTACCGAGTTCAAAGGCCTGACCTGGACTTGTCCCGCCGGAAACCTTTACTGATATGAATATTTCATGAATATTCATCACTTCAGCAACACCCCTTTCTTCTTCTTTGATAGGTATGGAAGTGAGCTTGACTGACTGCTGCTCGTATGGGTGCTGGATAACACCATATGCCGCTGAAGGTCAAATCCCAGCTGCTTAAAGTTAGGGAAAGCAGAATGATGATACCAGCTCAGAACTACAACGAAGTGTGATGTTTTCAAGTTTTTATTTTTATATAATTTATTTTTTATTTATTTTTTGATCTAAGCAGATGAGGGTATTGACTGTGCATTTTGGAGTTTCTCTTTTGTTTGCTCAATAGAGACAGAAAATGTCTTTGTTGAAACAAGTTTTTCATTAAATAAAATATGAAAAGAATGAAGGACTTTTTCCAGTGAATCTCAAATATTTAATAACCACAATATCTGCAATGTAATTAAAAAATAGAGCAGAGCTACTCGATTTTTGCAGATCTATTTACATTTCATTTAAAGTTGAGACTCAATATTTATTTTAGACAAGAATACCCCAGTGACCACAAGAAATCATTAAGATTAAAATAAGAAGATCAAGAGTGCTTGCAAGAAAATTGCTCTATGTTACTTTGGCAATACAAAGTTGGAGAAAGAATCCATATAGCCTTAAGAACTGACTAGATAAGAACAAATAAAAGGACAGAAAAAATGCACAAACAAAGTTTATATCACAAACTATTTTTCTTATGAATTAGAAGAATTGCACTTTATATGCCAAAATAAATCCATTTATGGATTTACAATTCTGTAGAAGTTGGCAGGAGGGATGAGAATAATAAGGAATTTGATTCTGGTTTCGATTAACGATTCAAGTTCATAAATAGTTCCTTTAAAGGAGACCTATTATGCCCCTTTTTACAAGATGTAATATAAGTCTCGGGTGCCCCCAAAATGTTTCTGTGAAGTTTCAGCTCAAAATACCCCATAGATCATTTATTATACCTCTTATTTTATACCATTTATTATATTGATGCCTCTTTTTGGGTGGAATCAAAAACACGTTGATTTTGTGTGTGTCTCTTTAAATTAAAATGACCTGCTGCTCCCTGCCCCCTTTCCGGAAGAGGGCTGTGCCTTTACAGCAACAAAAAATCAGAACCTTTATGACTGACAGCGTAAATACCGGAGTTCAGCCATATATGTATGAATATATATGTCTATCTGGTCTCCTTGAATACAGTCAGAGACAATGGGAACTTTAGCTGCATTACCCGTTGGATCAGCTAACAAGCGCATTCGGAAAGGCGATTTTCAAACATTAACAAAAAATAAAGTGCAATACTAACATCTTCAGGATATAAAACTGGAACATGAACAGTTGGTTCTGATCCATCTTTGAGAATAAATTGTTTTGAAAATCCAGCTTTATATTAACACTCATTCACAAAGCAAAATGCTTTGCACATACATACACACATTTTTAAATTTGTTGATGGGGAGTACATGAAGGTGACTTATGCTAACTTTTACAGCCAACAAGGCGTCTGATGCAGCGAGTACATGAAGACTCTTATGCTAACTTTTACAACCAACAACAGAACACTTATGATGCTTACAAAGCTGAGACATTATTCTTCTTCTCTGCTCCAGTGTGAAAAAAAATGGCGGACTGTGTGTAGATCACTCAGGGGAGGATCTATGATAATAGGGTGGAGTCCGTCACCAGTCGTGGGCGAGGCCTGCTCTATCATGATGTCACGTTTTGCACAATAGGTCTCCTTTAACAATTATTTTCACACATTTAAAAATATTTAAAATAATCATCTGATAAGAGTCATTCACTGTATGAATCACTGTAGTGTATGTTTTGCAGTCTTGATTCAAAAGAACTGACTCATAAGTGTCATTTGTTCTTAACAACTCCTTGAAAGTGAATTACTGATGACAAAATGTTCATTTTTTTGGTAAACTGTGCCTTTATCTTCTGAGAAAATGTGAAAAAATGGTGGGACTAGTTTTGTTTCATGTCTCAAGAATTTGTGTGTTGCTAGTTTTTATTTTTCACATCAGTGTGATATCCTTAACTTGGTAATTTGAAACCACATTCAATCTTCTTAAAATACAAAAAGATTCAGTTGAAAAATGTATCTGCACAAACAAACCCACTTTCCGATATTAAGATGTACATATCAACACAAATCTTGACCGCAGGCTAAAATACTTGCCCCCTTTAATGCTGACCTTTGCCTACGCATCCCACAACAACCAAGCCAGAAAAGTAATTTTGATCCTTATGCCTTGAAGTGAAGCTGGTTGCTAGGAAACAGTCTGTCCAGGCTGGAGGTGTAAAAAGCTGTTTGCACATTGTATCTCTCAGCTCAAGGTCACTACCCTTCTATTTGACTTAGGAGGATGTGAGACCCACTCACAAACACAGTTGCCTGGATCCCTAGCCCAAATATGCTACTGATATCCTGCCATACTGATTAGAGTAGAATACAGTGGCATGCAAAAGTTTGGGCACCACGTGACAAAAATTTCTGTTGTTATGAATAGCAAAGCGAGCAAAAGATGGCCTGATTTCCAAAAGGCAAAGTTAAAGATGACACATTTCTTTAATATTTTAAGCAATTCATCTTTTACAGTTTAAAAAAAAAAGAAAAGGAAAAGGGCCCGAAGCAAAAGTTTGGGCACCCTGCATGGTCAGTATTTATTTACACCCCCTTTGGCAAGTATCACAGCTTGTAAATGCTTTTCGTGGCCAGCTTAGAGTCTTTCATTTCTTTTTTTTCCAAACATACCTTTGCTCATTGCAGCCAAATAGTAAGATTTTAACTTCATCAGTCCACAGGACCTGCTTCCAAAATGCATCAGGCTTGTTTAGCTGTTCATTTGCAAACTTCTGACGCTGAATTTTGTGGCGAGGACGCAGGAAAGGTTTTCTTCTCATGACTCTTCCATGAAGGTCATATTTGTGCAGGTGCCGATGCACAGCAGAACAGTGCACCACTACTCCAGAGTCTGCTAAAGCTGCCTTTCTAGCATTACTATGAGCAGTTATATCTGAAAGTTTTCTTGGTCTTCCAGACCTTGACTTGATCTCCACCGTACCTGTTAACTACCATTTCTTATTTACATTACGAACTGAGGAAACAGCTACCTGAAAACACTTTGCTATCTTCTTATAGCCTTCTCCTACTTTGTGGGCATCAATTATTTAAATTTTCAGAGTGCTAGGCTGCTGCTTAGAGGAGCCCATGGCTGCTGATTGTTGGGACAAAGTTTGAAGAGTCAGAATATTTGTAAAGCTTTGAAATTTGCATCACCTGGCCTTTCCAAACAATGATTGTGAACAAGCCATAGCTCTAACAAGCCAATTAAGGTCTGAGACCTGGGTAAAAGTTATCCGAGGAACAGTAATGAGGAGATTGGGCGTTTGGCGGTTGGCAGCTCTGGACTGTGACTGGAGCACTGATGGCAAGAAATGACGGTAGCTCTGGCAGCGATCCGGAAATGGAGGATGAATCGTGTAGCGGGAGTGCTGGAGGGAATGAACGTGGAAAATATTTAATTGGAAAATAAAGAAAAACAGTATTCAAGGATCATATACGGATAGTGGAAAGCAGGATCACGTGAGTAGGAAAAACATAGAAGATTCGCAGAACTGGGCATGACAATTAACCCAATTAAACTGACCAAAGCTCTGAAAAAAGCATTAGGAGAAACAAATATAGCAAAAACTCTGAGAGATGGAAATTTTTTCATCAAACAACAAAAGAAGGCACTGACTATAAATTTGATGCTTGGATTCTTGGTGTCATGCACATTGATGAATAGGAAGCCTTGGGTAAGAGGTGTAATAACTTGAATTCCTACAGATGTTCCTGCTGACAAAATTAAAAGCTGCATTGAAGGGGGAAAGGTAATTGGAGCAAAACGGCTTCAATATGTTAAAAATAAAGAAAGGATGGATAGTCTATCAGTTATGCTTCAGTCTGATGAAGTAAGAATGCCAGAGAGAGTAAAAATAGGCTTTGTAAGTTACCCAGTAAGAACATACGTACCTCCTCCACTAAGATGCTTCAAGTGTCAGAGGTATGGACATGTTAGTGCGGTTTGCAGAGGAAAACAATGATATACGAGATTTGCAGGTGACCATGAATATGGTAAATGTGATTGAGCGAAGGCAAAATGCTGCAATTGCGATGGTGAGCATAGAGCTGGATTTGGGAGATGCATTGCTCACAATCATGCTGTGAAAGTTCAAAATGTGAGAATATCTGAGGGGTTGACATATGCTGAATCAGCCCAAAAAGAAAAACAAAATGAGCAGACTCAGAGAGAGATAAAATCACAGGAATGGACTGGGAATGCGTTGGTTCAAAGAAAGATAAACAATAAAATATAAATATATAGATAAATATAAGATAAAATAAATTGTTCTGCACAAACAGAAAGCAGAGAGAATTAAAATCATAATAATGGCAGCAGAGAGCTACTTGAATGTAGCAGGAGTAGCTTTGGAAAAAATTAATGACATGCTAAAGATTCAAACAAGTACACAAACAGCATGTGGAAGTTCATAATAATAATGGTTTTAATGAGTCTGCAATGGAATGCCAGAAGTCTTATTGTAAATGGACCAGAATTCAAAAAGTTTATAGATCAACAGGATAAGAAACCAAATATAATTTGTATACAAGAAACATGGTTAAACCCTCAATTAAATTTTGTTCTGCAAGGATATAACATTGTAAGGAAAGATAGAAGGACAGGAAATGGCGGTGAGGTGGCCACTTTTATACAGAATGAATTAGAATACAGAGTCATTAATGAGATTGAAGAATATTAATTGGTGGTTATAGATATATATGCAGAAAAACAAAATATCAGAGTAATACATTATTATAATCCTTGTAGTAGACTAAGCAAAGAATTAGAAAATGTTATTGGGTCAGGAAATCATAAAATAATTTGGTGTGGAGATTTCAATGCACATAACACTTTATGGGGAAGCAGTAATGATGATCATAATGGGGATGTTGTAGAAGAAAAAATAGACAGTAATGGATTAGTATGTTTAAATGATGGTAGAAACACAAGAATAGATTTGGTACGTGGAATCGGGTCAGCTATAGATTTAGCATTGGTTTCTGAAGAGTTAGCAAGTATATGTGTATGGGACATTTGGGAAGATAATAATATGGGTAGTGATCACTATATAGTTATACAATATGTAAGGTAGGGATTAGTATATTGGAGCATAATGTGATTTTATCTCCAAGATGGAGATTTAATAAAGCAAATTGTGAGGCATTCAAATATCTATGTTAGGTAGAACGAACATTAGTAGAATTATTACGATGGTGGACATAGATGAATGTAATGTGAAAATATGTAAAGTATTGTATGATGTAACTGTTATAGGACTAAAGGGACAATGTAAAAAGAGGAAAGCAGTTCCTTGGTGGACAGAACAATGTAGTAATGCTGTACAAAATAGGAATAAAGCAGTTAGAAAAACCAAAAAGCAATGTATTATTTATTTGTATTTATTTGAAAATTGTATTAAATATATGAAAGCACAAGTTGAAGTAAGAAGGACAGTCCAAACAGCTTAAAAGAAGTACTGGAGAGATTGGTGTAATACAGTAGGAGAAGATATTGACATAAGTGAAGTATGGGGTTCAATAAGAATAATGGGAGGAATATATAGAAATTAAACTTTTCCAGTTCTTTTTAATTAAGAAGGAAGTATGGCTGTGACGGATAATGAAAAAGCTGAAATGTTGGCTGAAGTATTTGTTATTGTTTTAAGTCCATTGTGACGATGATGTATCAGAGGATATTAAAAAGTATAGAAATCAGAATAAGAATCAGCACCCAGATGTGACAAGGAAAATCAATCATTCTGGAGACCTTTTAGATGCAGATTTTACTATATATGAATGAAAGATGGCTCTAGGGGGAGCTAAACATACATCTCCTGGAAGTGATTATGTATGTTATTCAATGATCCAACATTTATCAGATAGATAATAGGGCATACTAGACTAAATCATTCTATGTTTAAAATATTGCGATAAGGCATGTTTCAATAAATTGTAAAAAATACTAAAACTCAATAAGGAAGTAAGAAACATGGGCGTTGAATCATTTACTATGCAAAGCCTTTTGAAAGAGCATGCAGTAATGCACCAGAAGTTGGTTTGCCAACCGCCATTAAACACCATTACAAGAAGAAGAAAGAAGAAGAAAATCTCTTGGGGTGCCCAAACTTTTGCATGGTGCTCCTTTTTTCACTCTAAAATTGTGCAAAACAAACATAAAACACTTATCTTGCTTAAAATGTTGAAAAGAATGTTTTATCTTTAACTTTATGCCTTTTAAATGTTCTACTCACTTAACTATTCACAGCAACATAAGTTTTGGCCAGGAGTGGTGATGTAGTGGGCTAAAGCCCATAACTGGTAATCAGAAGGTTGCTGGTTCGATCCCCACAGCCACCACCATTGTGTCCTTGAGCAAGGCACTTAACTCCAGGTTGCTCCGATTGTCCCTGTAATAAGTGCACTGTAAGTCGCTTTGGATAAAAGCGTCTGCCAAATGCATAAATGTAAATGTAAATGGGTGCCCAAACATTTGCATGCCATTGTAAATCCTGAGTAAGCATTCAGGGATACATCCATGGCATATCATTTTGACTGGACTGCAAAGCTGGGCTGTGTGATTTGCCATCAACATTGGTTTAAAAATATTTCTGTTGTCAAGACTTTCCCCCAGTAACATATGTACATAACGCAGACCGTCTATTTGATGTGTGTTTACATCTGGAAGACTTTTTACGTTGTTTGCATATAATATGACTCGGAAGATGTCTTTCAGATGTTTATGATTTAAAATGTTTGCAAATCTGATCTTTTCAAGATGTTTAGCAGATGTTAATTCAATTGCGATGCTTTCCAGATGAAAAAGATCTAAAACAGACATCTTGGGGATATACAAGTGCTATCTGGGTCTCATTAGTTTTAAAGACTTTTAACTGGAATAGTTATGACCTTTAACAATTTGAAGTGCATGTTTAATTGAAAGACAGCAATACATTTGGTTGAACAGTGTAACAAAGTTCACAGTTGGAGAAAAGGAGGAAGCAATTGACGGTGAATCCAACTCAAACGGCATTTTTATTTTAAACTCAGAAATCACACATTTCAGCGGCAACAGTCTAAATCATACTTTTCAGAGGAAACAGTTCAGCACAGTCTCTTCTTTTAGGCGTGGTAAATCTCTTCCTCACTGGCATCCAGCTCACTCTTAAACTGCAATGACAAACAGCTGTAAGAAACAATTATTGCCAGGTGATGATCCTTACCATTCTCATCTCCTGATTTTGCTCTCCATTCACAAGCCGGCACTCAACAATTCCCCCACCACCACATACCCCCATCACGCGACTCAGGCCAGGGAGCCATCTGGCGTGCCCAGTACCCAATGCAGAGAGAAAGTACACAAAAAACATCTGTGCCCCTGGGGTGTGGACCACCTCAAGCTTAAAGGCTAAAGAGCCAGATACCAACAGATGATCTGCACATTGGTATCCTTCATGCAATGGAGCCACTGGAGCAGGGCGTGGTCTGAACAGAGGAGTGAAAGCCCGTCCCAGGTGGTAGTACCAATGGGTACAGACTGCCCACTTGATGGCCAGACACACCTTTTCAACTGTGCTGTACCTTGCCTCTCTCGCCAAAGGTTTCCGGCTGATGTACAGCACCGGGCGCTCATCCACCTCCATCACCTGGGACAACACGGCTCTCAACCCCCTGTCCGACGCGTCGGTCTGTACAACAAAATGGAGAGAAAAATCTGGAGAATGTAACAACTGTAGGGTATTACATATATAATTTAGAGATGTGGACTCAATCAGTTAAAATGCGTATTTTGCACGCATTTTACCATCATTATATGTAGGATAATTTGTACGCATGCTAAACTTTGGAGTGAATTTAGGGTCTTGAAATATGTGAGCTATGAACTAAATTAAACTGTCCTTATTAGGTAATGAAATGTATAATGGAATTAGTCGTGTTCGACAACCATTATAAATTAGATAAATAACAAATAACAAGATTATTTGTCTTAATAGATTCTCCACCACTGAAATTGTAAAATAACATCTAGCTGTATCAGCTCACAAATTCTACTGTAAGAAATTAGGTTTAATTAGTGAATTATGATTAATTCACTTATTGGAGTGATATTATTCTCATGGCTTATTGAAAAATAATATCACATTTATTTAGGTACTGCTTTGAAGCTAAATCTTTTAGAAACAGGGATGAGATTATTTATCAAAATATACCACAGTCACGTTGTCTTAGAACACAGACAAGTTTTATTACTATTCTAAACATAAATCTAATCTAACACATATATACATGAGACAGGTTGGTGAAAAGTGACTGTTAAATAACTGATCAATACAGTGAAGATGAACTTTACAGTGTCTGTTAACAATACCTTAAGAACCATTTCATCCTTCTTTTAGTCTGCATTGATTTGGTCGAATGTTCTGTTTTCATCTCTGTGTGATCTAATTTATTGTCTGTATGACTGATGATTTTAGCTGTGAAACGAAGCCTTCTCACTCCTTCTCGGGACGTCGAGTCCCGAGCTCCCATGGATCTCACATGGCATGAGTTTGGTTCCGGCGAGATGGCCAGACACACATTTTCAACTGTGCTGTACCTTGCCTCTCTCACCAAAAGTTTCCGGTTGATGTACAGCACCGGGCGCTCATCCACCTCCATCACCTGGGACACGGCTCTCAACCCCCTGTTGAGGAAGAGTGTTCAGAGAGCAGAGTCAAGAGGAAGAGACTTCTTCCTGTTTGGAACACATCCCCCAAAGGTGACCTGCACCAATCAGAAGTGACTTTTCAGAGTCACATGGTCAACTGGGCTGTCTTTTCCGACAGTTGAGTTATGGTCCTTTGTTTCAGACTCTTAAGAATTTCCTGCTCAATAATAGTGCATATTTAATCATGAGCTTTCTATCATGAGAATGGTACAAGAGGCATGATATTCATTGTCATCAGATTTTTATTCATACACAAACAAATGTTTACATACTAAACATGACGTTTTTATGGATGTTATACGTGTAGGTAATAAAACATGAAAATCTCTGGTTACAAAATCATATTGGTTTTACATATCATTGCATTTTATCAAGTTAAACCTTATAGTTACCATTCTTAGTAGAATTAGATATTTATCAATTATAGGTGATTGCACATCGCTACACACATTTTAAAAAGTTCCATCAGTCTATAATCCTTAATTTGTTAGGTGCAAACTTTACACAGTTCAATGTGATTTTCAGCATTATCTAGCAAGGCTAGATTGAGATGAAATGTCTTAGAGTTGTGCAAATCTGATGGTACCTGTAACCTCACAAAAGAGAAGTCTGCTTTAACTGGGTAGGGGTTGTTGTGAAGGCCTGTGATTTACGACGTTGACACATTCCAAACTGAAAGGCGTTTTTTTTTCTAGATCCAGATGTTGTTTCAATTCTTCTGCATATATAATCTTACGCAATGGCCCACCTAAAAGTGCGGCTTTCACTTGCATAAAAGCCTGTTGGCACGGCTCTGACCACTGGACTGGGTCTGGAGCTAGCTTTTTAGTGAGATCTGTCAGCGGGCTGGTGACTTCCGAATAATTAGGCACAAACCTCCTATAATAGCCAGCCGTACATGAAATAAAAGAAGTGCCTTGATCAGTGAGGATTTCTTTCAGAATCCCCTCTTGGGATATAATTCTAAAGAGTGCCGCCACAACAATACATGCTGAGATGCTGCGCCTATAATCCAGTGCTTTTTTGGAGCAACTTAATATCAGGTATCATATCAAAACAATCCTGGAGCTTCTTTAGAACCATGCTGTATCGACTTGCTTCATTATCCAGAGGATTGTGCAATTGCCTATTTATGAAAGGTGGAAACAAATTATGTGCAATGGCTTTGTTTCCTCGCTGATTTGAGCAGGCAGGACCCAAGTCAAAAACCCACATATTGACCATCTCAGCCCTCTGCAGTGCATTCTGGAATTGTCTACATGAGGAAGGATACAAATGATGCTACCTTAGAATAAAATACAATATATTTAAAATCAAATAGCTATGTGCGGTGCAGCAAGTTTCCTGCGACGAGCAATTTGCTGAACAACACCTCACAATCACAGCCAATAAGAACATAATTGATGTTTAATAAACAGTATCATGAAGCAAGAGCAGTTGTGGCTAGTAAGGACAAAAACATGACCCTCACCTGACATGAGTTCACCTGACCCTGATCAGATGTTTTTCTTAACATAAGCATGGATCTCAAGAAACAATTATAAAAGTTCAGCTACTCAGTTGTGAACATTCTGTCTTAAATGTGCGATATTCATTGTGGGATGCTCAAAAAACGTCTGTAGTGGCAGTGCTAGCAGTTGAATCTTAAGAAAAAAATTCAAGGGAATTTAAATACATCTTGCGACCTGTCTCTTTTTGAAACAATACATTTCATTGTTCAGTGCCTTAGTGCACTCTGGCTCTTAACGGTTTTGTTATTACTTTATTCGCCCATGAATGTCTGCTCAAGTGACTGATGGATAGAGGGAGGCGTAGGGAATAAGACAAAAGTGGAAGGTGAGTTTAAACAACTTGGCCTTGGTTTTTTAGGGGCTCTTTTGGTTCGACCAAGCCCTGATTCATGACATGTATATAGACATGCAACATTTCTCTGCCAGGAGGCTGACTGATCTCTCTGCAATAGCAAGGAGTGTCTCTTATTAAAATTATTGGGTTTCTGTTTCTGTTTGCAGAGAAAGAGTGAAGGAATCAAGAATGTGTTTCAAAATAAATTTTTTAAAGGGGACCTATTATGCAAAATTCACTTTTACATGGTGTTTGAACATAAATGTGTGTTGGCCATCTGTGTACACAACCACCCTATAATGATACAAATGCACTCAGCCCTTTTTTATGCCCATTAATCATAAGCACAGTCTCAGAACAAGCCGTTTGCAGATACTGTAACGACGGACATGTTTGTTTGTGTGTGTTGTTACGTTATAGCGCATAGCGAATGTTGTTATTTGTGTGTTGCTCATCCATCATTGCAAAACTGCTGAAAAAACTCTACAACAAATAAATAAATTGATCAAATAACCATTCGGAAACTTCCTGGTTCATTCTCAAAGTTGTTACTTCTGATGGAGTCTCTCCCTCATCAGTGTCCGACTCTGCTTCAAACATATAGGGCTGAACACCACTATTTTCACTGTTAGTCATATTGCTTATGATGTCTAGTTATCCGAAGCAGAGATGTCAAAAATCTGCCCTATTCTGGATACGGGGCGGGGAGCATCAGCTCATTTGCATTTAAAGACACACACCCACCCACCCAAAATGTTGTAGTTTCAACATGGTATAATATATGAACTGTAGAGTATTTTGAGCTGAAACTTCACTGACACATTACGGGGACACCAAAGATTTAAATTACATCTTTGTGAAAAGAGGCTTATTAGGTGCCCTTTATATGAATTAGAAGGTGTTGTAAGTATTAGACATGCCTCTCTTTTCCGAACCCTGCCTTACTATGTTCTACTGTTAAGACAAAGATGGAGCACGAGAGCAGTAGTGCATCATATCAAAGTTTTCAAAGATTTCAAAAGCATTTGAAACAAAATCCCATCCCATGTGCATGCTGGGAACATCACATCACATGTACATCAGCAAAAAAACAAAAAAAAAATTGGTACACCTTGTCTACACTGGAAGTGGTTGGCACATTACATCATGTCAAAAAGCAATATAACCAATTAAAATCAATGTTGCTGTCTACACTAGAAGTGTCCGTTGTGTCACATATTGTGAATAGTAAAGGAGAGTCCCTTTCAATTTTGCATTGCATGTACTCATTGTATCAACCCTGACACCTTGAAAACATTACTTTGTTTTCAGAACTAATAGAAGAAAACATGTGGCTTTACTCCTGGAAGTTGTGTTAAGTCAGCCAGTCAAATTGACGACTTCAGCCAGCACTTGCCATTTTAAACTGCAATATTCAGAGGGTTATTGAATTGAATTTTGAACTGTGGGTGGACCGTGGCATGCCAACAAAGAGAGACATAGCCAACAAAATGTTCTCAATTTTCTTGAGCCAAAAGAGGAACTAGAAAGCTGAATGCAAACAGAGACAATTCCTCTTACAGACACTTGTGTTCAGGAGAAAGAGAAATTAATGGTGGGAGGCGTAATGAGTGAACAGACTGGATATTTGTGGCTGCATTTGTTTACATCCACAAGTGTGTGCTGATTGCATCCTAGCTGGTTTACCTATGGGATGTGTTGCCACTATCCCATCTGCTGCTTATATCTGGAGTTCACTTGGACCTGTCCCAAACACTGACAGTCAACTCAGTGTCAGTCTGGAGGAGTAAGCACAGGAGGGTAAACATTTTCTTAATCCATTGGCACATTTTTATTTATTGTTTTAGCGTAAACCTCACAACATTTTATTAGATTGACACATCTATTTTTGTGACCGTGCTAAGCGCAATACACTACAACCATGCACTCTCTTATCAAATTGTCATGAGAGTGCTAAATCTAATGGCAGTTTTCATGACAGTGGGTGTATTGTATGTTGATAAATAGGTCATTGTGCTAAGACGTTTCAGAACACATCTGTTTTCAGCGTCTAAATCAGTCTAAAATCAGTTCCTGAAAATTCCACCAGAAGGTGATAAAAAAGTCTAAAACTCTGAAAATAAAATGAAAAAGTATACTCTGAAAGTATAGTGAGAAATCACTCTTGTAGCCATTTTATGAAACAAAACATTTGTAAATTTGTGTTAAAATCCCTCAATCTACTGCCTAACCTGGAAGGCCAATACAGTCACTGTTAATACTAGCCATGATTTGTGCGTCATCCAAATCATGAACCACATTTTCCATGCATATAAATAAGCATGTCACTGACATAGAAATATGCCAGACATTCAACAAGGATGCAGCTAATGCAAAAAAAGTCCATATTTCTATTCTAATTCATTGCATATGGGCCATTTACACTTCTAACTTCTTATGAATGTGCTGTCTTTGTTTATATCGCTGGTGCTTGACAGGGTATAGACTATATTATAGCATGCAGACGGTACAATAACCAGAGAAGCACCTCAGAATTAAAGTGCTCTGGACCCATCCCATTAGCCCTTTTCACAAGCAATTTCGCCAAACCCACTTGCGCCTAGACTTAGCGCATACTTGCAAGAAAATATTGTACTTTATGACCATGCCCATTGACTTTGCACATATGACTTAAAGCATTGTGGTGGGCTTAGCACTCGCACTCCTAAAATAGAGCCCCATGTCCTAACCAGATGTGATGAGTTAACAAGCATTAAAAGGGATGTTCCCTTTACAAAAAGCTTCACTAGGATGCTGCGCTGAGAAAAGCGCTTTGGGAACAATCCTACATTGTGACCAGCTGTGAAAATGTGTGTAACATGTCAATGAACACTGACCGGAATTTATAGCCTCGGCTGGTGAGATCATTGGATGCACCTGTGGCCAGGCTATAAATAGACGAGTCACCAGCGTGTCGTCAGATCCCATTCTGTGTGTGTCTCACAAGCCTGTCACAAACTTTCTTTCCTCTGCTAGGAGTTAGAATTTGGTTAGGCAGTGCGCAGTGAACCTTTTCTCCTTTCTCTGCTCTATATATATAAATAGAGAGAGAATGACTGAGAATCAGAGCAAACGATGCGTGTTCCCATGTTTACGCTCTATTTCCGAGAGGGACACGCATCAGTTATGCTTTGTTTGTTTGGGGGTGCGAGCATGCTGCTCTCGCGTTGGAGCGGGGCGGTTGCGAGCATTGAGATCTGCTTTCGGGCAGAATGCTTCGTACTCGCCTCGCTTACTTCCGGGAGTCAGCGCCCACACGCATGGATCTGGCTGAGGAGCGGGAGACGGGTTCTTCGCTTTCCCTCGCTCTCCCCCCAGACCCAGCTGGTCCTTCCCATGATCTCGAAGCGCGTTCCGGTGCCTCTTCGGTTCATGAGGGGGACCTTGAATCTCTACCCGCCTCCGAGCGTTCCGTACAAATCAGTGGAGGAATTGCTCGATGTGGTTACTCGTGCGGTGGCCACACTTCAGTTAGACTGGCCATGCCAACAAGAGACTCCCAAATCCTCCAAGTTGGAAGATAGATTTCTGTCTGGTGAACGGGGGAAGGGAATGCCTCATCAGTCCCTTCCCTTCTTTGATAACCTCCATGAAGAGCTTTCTCGCTCATGGAGGAACCCATATACTTCCTGTATCCACGTACCCTCAACGTCTTTATACCCGCCGCCTTCGGTGTTTCGGGAGGTAGAGGTTCCCATCAAAACCTTGGGTGTTTCGCTGCTTTCTGCATTTATCCAGGACGCGGAACACTCGATACCCAGGAAGTGTTAAAAAATGTATACCCATCTTTGAGAACCTGGCAGCGTAGAAACTTCTGCCAGATATTTTACGTGGGTCCTAAGATCAGTAAAAAAGGGCTACAGAATAAAATTCGCTCCACGCCCTCCATGTTTCAACAGAGTGGTCTCCACTACCGTAAACCGGATCAGGCATGTCTACTGTAGAACGTACTGCAAAATCTCTTGGTTAAAGGGGCCACAGAACGTGTTCCCCTTCCAGAGAGAGAGTCAGGTTATTACAGCAAATACTTCCTGGTTTCAAGGAGGGTGGGGGGTTGCGTCTGACCATAGATCTTAAGGCTTGAACTGCCCAGTCTGGGTGTTCAAGCCCAAGATGCTGCCTATCGAGACGATCGTGTCACAAGCCCAACATCACATTTGGCTGGTCACTATCGATCTCATGACACACTTCTTCTCTTAGAAGTTCTGCCACAACACAGGAAGTTCCTGAGGTTTGCTTTCAGGGGCGAAGCCTTCCAATATCGGGTTCTTCCATTCGGCCTAACCCTTTTTACCCGCACATTCACAAATGCAGGATGCAGCACCGGCTCCTTTGCGACTCCGGAGCATCCGCATTCTGAATTACATAGCCAACTAGCTGATCTAGCGCAGTTCCAGGAACTGGCAGTTCAGCACAGGGATATCGTCTTAGCTCATCTAGTTTCTCTGGGGTTGAGGCTCAACGCCAAGAAAAACGTCCTCTCTCCCACTCTGAACACTGTATTTCGGGGACCATATGGAGTTCGATCACAATGCGGACACAACTGTCTCCCGCTAGAATTGAGTCCACTAAGAATACCCTGAGGGAAGTCAGGCTAGGTCAAGTTTGTACTAGGTCTCAGGCTGACTGCGTCCTCGGTGATGCCACTGGACCTTCTGCTCATGAGGCCATTTTTGTTGTGGCTCAAAGCCAGGGGGGTTTCTTCCAAGGGCCAAATCCCCTAGGCTAATTAGGGTTATGCACCGCAGGCTTTGTTCCCTTTCTATGTGGTTCAGACCCCGGTTTCTTACCTTGGGTCCCAATCTAGGTGCGTCTCGTTGTCGCAGGCTGCTAATGACAGACGCCTCCCTGATGGGCTGGGTAGCGTCCTTAAGCGGTCGTCCAGCTTAAAGGGAATAGGAGGGTCGTCAGCTCGGTTGTCACAGTAACTGTCTCGAGTTGATGGCTGTATTTCTCGCCCTGAAATACTTCCTATGTCTCTTACATAAACCATCAGGGAGATCCATTTTCATGTCAGCTGAATTTCTGGAACGTCGGATTCTCCTTGATGCCCAGGGCAGCTCCTGTCACTCAGGGCAGTTTATATCCTTGGATGCCCGTATATGCAAGCAGATTTACTGTCAAGACAGAAAATACCGACAGGGGAGTGGAAACCCTACCCTGAGGTAGTGGGTGAGATTTTTCCCGGGCAGAAGAGGACCTCTTCGCCTCTATGAACAGCGCAATGTCTCCTCTACTTCTCCCCGAGTCACCCAGCCCCCTTGGGTCTGGACGTAAAGGCACATAAATTACCCGGAATGCGTCTGCATGCGTTTCTTGCCCCGGTTTTTCTGCTCCCGGGAGTCTTGGCCTAGGTTCGCCAGCAAGGGTCTTGCCTCCTACTGATAACACCGTGCTGGCTGAACAGGGTATGGTTCTCGGAGCTAAATTCTCCCCTCGACGACAGGAAGGGCCTTCTTTCTCAGTCACAGGGGACTGTATTTCATCCCCGGCCCGAATTGTGGAACCTTCTCATGCTTGGCCCCTGTTGGGTACCAACTGAGGTACACAGGGCTTTCTCCAGAGGTTATCGAGACCATTTTAAGTGCTAGGGCTCCCTCCACTTAGAACAAATCTAGGTAGAGCCTACAGGCTCCGTCTGTTTTGCCAGCCTGTTTAGAGTTTGCCCCAGGAATGTCCAAAGCAATTTTGCACCCTCATCCTGACTAGCTGCCTAAGGTGCCTTTTGCGACCCTACATCAGGTCACTCTCTAAGCCTTCTGCTCCCCGCCATTTGCAACGCCGGAGCAGAAAGGACTTCACAGACTGTGTCCAGTCTGTGCCCTTTAGACTTATGTCCACCGCACTAGCCAGTGGCATAAGTCAGGGCAACTATTCGTTTGCCATGGGAGCCGCAACCGGGGGGCGGCCACCTCCAAGCAGACTATGTCGCATTGGGTGAGGGACGTTATTGCCCTGGCCTACGAGGCGTGTGCTCAAGCTTCGCCAGTAGGTATCAAGGCTCACTCCACCAGTGGGTTCGCCTCCTCTAAAGCCTTGGCTAGAGGGGTCCCTCTGCAGCAAGTTTGTGATGCGGCAGGCTGGTTCCCTCCGCACACATTCATCAAATTTTATAGTTTGGATGTTCATGCTACTCTGGGCTGTTATGTCCTTGAGTCGACATCTCAAGCTCATGTCTGAGACCTCTCGTGTTCTTGTGAGCACACTTCACAACCGTAGGGGTCTGGACAGCCTCAGTGCGGCAGCGTGGGTATTCTCGTTCCCAAAGCGCTTTTCTCAGCGCAGTATCCTAGTGTTCCCTGAAAAAAGCTGAACTTTTTCTTGAAAAAAAATAAGGCACTTAAAATGGTGACTTAATGTGAATGGGCCACAGCCCACAGCCCATGACTTAAAGCCCAATCCATAAACATTAAAATACTCACTGTGTCTAGTCAAGTAAAACCATAAGACATGAACAATATGCATGTTAAATGATTTCATAACTTTTTCTGTGTAAAATGAAATATATTTTTACAAATTCATTGCCATGACGACAGTAAACCCTTTAATCCAGGTAATTGGCGATTAAAACAACTTTAAAGCTCAAACACAAATGTTTTAACAAAATAATATATTAAGCGCTTTCATAAAATTACAACCTTCACATTTCTGCATTTAAACCCTCCAGAAATTGGCCTCATGCACTTCCATTTTACAAGTCGAAATATTTTTTTTGTGGTAATCAACATTATCCTGTAGATACTGTCGACTGAGCATAATTGTATTTATTTTGTACTCATTTACCTTGAATATTTCTTTAACAATGTTTAGATATTTTTTTACTGGAAAACAAGACAAAAATACTGTAGAAAATGCAGTGTAAACTCTCCCTGCACTTCCTGTAAATGTGATGAAGGTGATTAGCACAGACAGGGTAGCAGTTGAGCACGTAGGAGAAGCAGTAATGACTTTCTTTTTGTCAGATGGTGTTGGAGGACTAACCTGTGAATGGAGCTAATTGACACACAGCAATGGTAAACAGACAGATAATTAGGCTGGTGCTGCGAGCTGGCAAATCCCCAGCTGATACCTCTGACAGCTGAACGAGAACCTGATTCAATCCCTTTCTTAAGATGTGTCTGCTTGGGCTGAACCTGCACGGAGATGTGGTATTATGCTGTTATTTGAAATGGGATTAGTGTGTGATTAAAGAACTAAATCAAAAGTTGTTTTGTACAAAGAAAGAAAAAAAGGAGTGCAAACATACTGGGAACAGAAGTTTAGACACAATTTTGATTTATACAAAAACTGAAGTCATATACTTACATGAAATTTAAGATGTTATTTAATAAAAATCTTCAGTGAAAAGATTTCAAGATTTAGAGTTGAAGGAAAGATTTTCAGCAAATTAGAGAGATGGCAGCACCATTATTTTATTTTTACACAGAAATTGGTTGGTCTATAAATTAGTTGATTTTAGCGTCCCATGTTGCAATTTATGCCACTTTTTTGTGTTGTTTTTCCTATGTTAAAGTTAAAACTACAGAAGTATTGAATATATCCGTAATATCCTTTTTAGAATTTCCTTTTTGTATCTTAATTTTTAAGGCCCAACATCGTAAGATCGCAGAGACTGGACCAGCTCCAAACCAGTACAAATCATTATAAATCAGAATGGACCGACATACAAATTTATGCTACACACATTTTTCCATCCTTGACCAAGGCATTGTACACTGCCTGGCCAAAAAAAAAGTTTGGATTTAAATAAGCAGATATATAAGAGCCTATGGTTGGATCATTGTTGCAGTGATTAATATGTTTCAGATGGCAACAATTCTTTTAATCCTAAAAGATGCAGTGTGTGAGCTTCTCATTTCTTAAAAAACCATGTCAGAAAATGTATCCTGTGGTTGTGGAATTTTTTTTTTTACTGTGTTTCAGATGGGGCAAATTATTGGCCTGCATCAAGCAAAGAAAAAAATAAGGAGATTGTTGAAATCACTGGAATTGGGTTAAGAACTGTCCAATGCATTATTAAAACCTGGAAGGATAGCGGTGAACCATCAGCTTCGCGGAAGAAATGTGGTCGTAAAAAAATCTTGAATTATCTTGATCAGAGATAACTAAAACCCTTGGTGAAGTCACATTGTAAAAAAAAAATGACAGTAGAACCCACGGGTAGGTTTAATAGTGAAAGTAAGAGTTTTTCCACACACATAATGTGAACTTAAAGGACTGGACTAAACAGCTGTGTGGCCACAAGAAAGCCACATGTTAGTGAGGCTAATCGGAAAAAAATACTACGTTTGCTATGGAGCATAAAGATTGGACTGTGGAGCAATGGAAAAAGGCCATGTGTTCTGATGAGTCAAGATTTACCTTTTCCAAAGTGATGGGCACATCAGGGCAAGAAGGTAAGCACATGAAGTGATGCACCCATCATGCATAGTGCCCACTGTACAAGCCTCTGGAGGTAATGTTATGATCTAGGGTTGCAACTTTGGATGGAAATAAATGTAGTGACGTTGCATAAGGTTGTTGAAACAATTCCATGATGAATGCATGCCATAATCAAAGCTAAAGGCAGTACAACGAAATATTAGAGTACGCAACTTTTGTTTTTGGTCATAGTGTACATGTCCAAAGTTATTACAGTTAGCGTGTTTATCTTTATCATTCCTCTCATGAGAGAATTTCAGCTGGGAGCAAAGAAACATCAAAATCCTTGACACTGATCCAAGCTCTCATCATTAAAGTGTGCATTAGAGGCAGTTGCTGAGATCAGAACAAACTCTGAGGCAAAGATGAACATCAGCTAGTGTTTGAAGTTAGCACTCTCTCCATATCCTTAAGGGGTGTAATGTAACTGTTACTGTATTTTTCTGCTGTGCTGCCCCATGTTTACTCTGGTTGTTGGGGGAACAGAAAAAGCCAGATGATAGCACTTTTAGACTGATATGCTACAGGGAAAAATGTGCAACGATGATGTTAAAATACGTTCTCCTATTCCAGCTCCTATAAGCAGAGACTAATATAAGTAAGCCGTTTGTAGGTTGATTTTCCCTAAGTATAAACACTTTGCTCATTATTTAAGCATTCTGTCCAGCCTGACACAGCAAGATTGGTTTGATCAATGGTTTGACTTTGGGGAAAGACTATCTTTTTGATTGACCAAATGCAGACAGAGGTAGTGTTCATGAAACTTATTTGAAAATAAATAAATAAATAATTAGTGGTGCTGGCCTTAGCAAGGCACAACTATTACTCTTACTTTGACCATCATTTAGGGATTTTCCAAAACCCATAACCCAATTATTCTTCTTCTGTTGAAAACTTTAGCACGTAACTTGCCCAGAACAGTTGTTGTACACCTATGAATGAGGTGTCAAATTTACCGGCTTAAAGGGATAGTTCACCCAAAAATGAAAATTATCTCATCATTTACTCTCATGCCATCCCAGATGTGTATGACTTTCTTTCTTCAGCTGAACATAAATTATGATTTTTAGAAGAATATCTCAACTCTATAGATCCATACAATGCTAGAGAATGGGTGCCAAAATGTTTACATTCCAAAAACACATAAAGGCATAATAAAAGTAGTCCAAATGACTCCAGTGTTTTAATCCATATCTTCAGAAGGGATATGATAGGTGTGGGTGAGAAACAGATCAATATTTAAGTCATTTTTTGCTAGAAATTGTTCTCTGTGCCCAGCAGTGGGCAGTATGTATGAAGAATGTGAATCACGAAAAACACAAAAAGAAGAATGTGAAAATGATCTGAAGACACTTATTTAACCACTGGAGCCTTATGGATTACTTGTATGATGCCTTTATGTGCTTTTTGGAGTGTAAACATTTTGGCACCCATTCACTTGCTTTGTATGGACCAACAGAGCTGAGATATTCTTCTAAAAATATTTGTACGTAGACCCTATGAGACCCTTGAAGCTCTTTGGTGGGACACTGAGGTGGGACATGTTCAGCAGATGAAAGAAAGTCATACACATCTGGGATGGTATGATGGTAAATAAATGATGAGGCAATTTCCATTTTTGGGTGAACCATGCCTTTAATGAGGAAAGTTGGGCTATGATTTTTAGAAGTGATAGGGTATACAATGTTCACCCGTCTGGTGAAAAACTGGCAAAAAAGACTTACCATTGAAAAGGAAGCAAAGTGCTCATACATCTGGAACAGATAATCGTAGAGACATGGAGCTGGCCTTTTTTTCTCTTGTGGCAATAAGGCAAGTTTAGTGACAGGGTGGCAACCACATACAACACCCTAGCAACCACCCAGAACACCATATCTTGGCATCATAACATCACAGTGTTCTTTTTACTTGGGGCTGTATACTAAGTCCTATTTTTTACACCCATGAGGCTCTTGGGGGCCCCTGTCATATATGGGCTTCAGAACATCGTATAGACATGGGTGTGGACTGTTTGGCCTATGAGAACCTTGGGGCCTTTTGTGGGACATTGAGGTGCCATGTTTTGTACCACTCACAGCAAGCACCACTTACATTTTTTCAGAGATAATTTTGTTAACCTTATGATACCTTTTGGTGAAGCTAGTGGTGCAGAAATTATACAGTTTACCTTTAACAAAAGTAACATATATTTAATTTACAGGAGAGACAATCATCACGTATAGTAACAGCTATAAAATCTCTTTGTGTCCTTGAAATGGTTTACTTTGCATTGCCCATTATATATAAGCAACAAGTCACTCAATGACATATTGTGAATTTAATTTTTCACATTTGAAGGGTTTGCAAGCACTATATAGCAACGTTTGTGTAAATGTTCAGATCTTAGATCTGAAGTTCTGGACTGCCCCATTTGAGATTGAACCCTTTAACCATCACATTAGCTATCATTATCATAAATACTACAGCTGCACACATGTGCATGTAAATGTCACAACTAGTTTGATAATTATTGCAATTATTGCTATATATTCATTGAAAAGGCCACAGTCATCTGAAATAACACAGGATGCTGGTTCAGTCCAACTCCAGACAAAGAAGTCTCTACACCACTTGGCAAACATTTCTAACTGTCTGGAGAAGTCTAAGTCCAATTGAATTAAGCTCAAACTGACATCTACTCATTTGTAGGACTTATATTTACTGTGGTACACTCAACAGCCCAACTTTCATGCAATATTGTCTCCATTTGGGCACCCAATCCAGGGCCACTTAGCCTCTGTGGTTGTTGCTATCATCTTGTGAGGACACTTAAGGTATGGCTGGCACTATATACAGGTGTGTGCCCTCATTCTTTTATGGCTGTGATCCCTGGGAAGAAAGCAAATAAGAGTGTCTTGAGGAGCTACAGAGAGAGAGAGAGAGAGAGAGAAAGAAACTTGATTAATTGAGACAGAGCTAACTTACCGCAAGTCATTAAGTCGCCACTGGGCTGAGTGCATGTCACTTTTCATTTGACTCACTGACGAAATCCACAGGCTGCCATCATTTTGCAATCTCTCCCATTTTATCTCTTTGTTTACCCTTCCTTCCATTAATCATACGCTTCCTTGCCCATCTCACAAAGCTCTTCATATTTGTCAAGCTCTAATAGTGTGGCTTCATTAACAGTGCAAGTGTTTTTTAGCAGGCCCAGGATTCATCACCACCTTCTGACAAGTTAATGTCAGAGATTAGAGGGACACAAATGCGATGTGCTGGGATTAAGGCGGACATATTTCAGGCCCTCCATTATCTTAAATCAGGCTATTATTTTCAGTATGTGTGCTCCTACTCAGGTACATACTGTATGCAAATAAATGATTCTCACCTGTCACTGACCATGCTTACATGCACACAATTTTCTGAATAAGGTACATATTCTGGTCAAGCTTTTATTGCAAAAACGAGGTACATAAAGTGATGTTGGATTAAATAAATGTGCAGGCGGTAAACTGTAATCCTACAATGACAGGCACCCACTTACCTGCTTTCCAGCTAATAAGTTAAAACTACTTTTTGAATGTTACGTCACTAAGTAATATTAATGTGCTCATGGCATTTCAGTAAGGACTACTTCCATTGAATGAATACTTGACTTGAATGCTTAAACTAATACTTTATTACTTGTACAAATACTTCCCCCCATTAAATGTCCAGGTTTGACAGTGGGAACTCTGTATTATTAAACTTTCACAATCCTCATTTACCATACTTCTTTTTAGTGGCTGCAGGATATTTTTAAATCAGGACACTTTTTCCTGTTGACCTGTAAGTAAGGGCACAGTCTGTCAGTGCAGAGCTCTTTCTCTAGAGAAGAAGAAGAAACAAACAAAAAAACAAAACAAAAAGAAACACTGTGGCCTTCCAGCTCTTCTCTTTAAGTGTGTTTGTGTTTTGCTGTGTGTGTCCCTGAGGATGTGAAGGTGGTTTCGTCCATCATTCTGTGTTAGCCCTGAGTACAGGTGACAGGCGACTTACGGGCGACACAGACCAACCTGGACTTCCTTCTAAACACACTGTAAAATCAGTATAAAATATATCTTTGCCTGCAGATTTAAAGTGGGTACTCTTTTCGTTCCTCATAAAAAAGTTTTAACTCTTAATAAATTAATAGTGAGAAATGTGTTTAAAGTGATGTGCACTCAATTGAGATGAGGTCATATTAGTGTCCTACAATTCAGAACAATGGCTGTAGACAGTGACTCAATTTAATGATTAATAAAGCACCCAAAAGTTTAAAATAAAAAACCTTAAGAAGTCAGATGATGACTTTGTATAGTGAGCAGACAATAAATTATGTTGTTTTTTTACATTCAAATGAAATCAAATCATGTAAACAGCACTAATTTTAATTTGGAAGTGATGTGGATAACATAAAACCTCAACAGTTGTTGCGGGAGAGTAAATTACAGGATTTACTAAGAAATAAATTACATTAATACACTTTCAGAGTAATTAGAATTGCACCCTTAAAGCAAATACAAGAGAAATAATATCAAGGATGGAGTAGAAGGAAATATATTAAATGGGGAGATCAATATGGGAACTGCTTAGAGAAATTATATTAGTACTTATATTATTAGAAGTAATAATATAATATAATCAGATTCTTTCTCTTTGACTTTTCTGATTTATTGGTGAAATGGAAATTTAATTACAAATGATACTGCCCTACAAAGGCCAAACACAAACTTGAGTATGACTGAAGTCAGGACAATGATCTGTGTCAGATGGGTTTGGCTCATATGTTGAATTTTAGAGAAAACATGATGAGAAAATGCAATAACAAAATCCAAATCAAAACCATTAAACCAATTTTCTAAAGTTTTAGTGTTGGTATAGTTACTGAGTTTGGCCTTTGAGGGTAGTTTTTAAGTGTACACATTTTTAAGTTGATTGGGTGGGCAAGACTCACATTGGGTGGGTTAGGGGGCCCACCCCTGCCCATGCCTACATCCAGCCCAGCTCTGTGTCTGTCTGGGTATAGAAGATGTATCTCTCTTATCTCTCTATCTCTTAATATGTTTGTGAATTTGTGACAGCTACTAGTGAGTAGTGTGTCCTTGTAGTTAAAGCTCAGGGTTTATAACTGGAAGATTGCTGGTTTGATCCTTGCAAGGGTGAATCTCATGAAAACATATCCAGGTCACATTCCACCACATCATCAAAATATATATTTTTTTTAATTTGTTTAAAGCAGAAGTAAAGTAAAGCTTCTTACTGTTCTCCAGTTTTATTTGACTCAAATAGCCAATCAGAAAATAGAAGAAATTACTAGTCTGTCCTCATGAAAATTGCGTGAATTGTTGCAAAATTTATAGTACATGGTTCATTACACATACGTTCATTACATAAAATGTCCACTTTGTGGTGCTAAAAGCAAGTACAAGTTTCTCACAAAAAGAAGAGGTTTTGATTTGTTAATGCTTTAAGAGCAACATGCAGGTTGAATTTATAACTGAATTAATACTTTATATTGTCTGCAGAGGTCTTTTAAAAACACACAAGTAGAAATTACTAATGAAATCTCATTTGATGTAGAGATTTTGATGAAAATGTGCTAGGCTCTGGAATACGTCTTTCCCGCTATCAACGCGTCATATGACGTAGGGCGAGGCAAACAAAAGAGCTCGCGGTCAGCTCTCATTGTGGGTGTTGATGTAGTTAGAGCAGTAGTGAGAGACAGAAAGTTTTAGAGAAGCCATAATGGTAAATTATTGTGTTTGTGCTGGTTGCACGAATTCCAGCCTGTCAGGACATCGTGTCCATCATTTTCCTTCTAGAAAAAACAAGGCTTTTCGGTCTTGAGTGCGTTTTGTGCAGGTGAAGAGAGCAGATTTCACTGCCGCGTCTGTTACCACACACTTTCGGTCGTTTGTGGCGCACATTTCACTCGGAGAATTATCGACCTGGAGATTTGTTGGAGTCTCGGATGGGATTTCGGAGTAAGGACCACGTGAGGCTGATTACTGATGCTGTTCCTCGGTGCACTCGATGGAATCAAGTCCACCGTCAAAGTGTACACCGGATTTTGGCGCGGGCTGGACTGGAGGACAAAGTGCTAACGTTAGCAGACATTCTGTGCAACGAAAACGAGGACTTAGCAGAGTAAGTCTTACTTTTAATTATTTTAACTCTTAATTTGCTCATAATTATAGGCCTGTGGGCCATCATAGGCATGTTCGTCCACACCGGAGAACTCGGTTTCTTCATTCGCATACATTGTAACCTGAGCTTGAACTTGACCAGACTCCCTCGCCCATCGTCACTTCCGGTTAGTGCTTTATAGACGCGGAAGTTATTTTATCACAATTTATCTCAAAATTTCGTTAATAGCTAAATATGTATTACTCCAGTTCAGAAAATCTAGTTGTTTTATCATCAACATACACTATGCTATGTCACTATGGGTGTCCAACCTGCATGTTGCTCTTTTATAGAGTTTTATATCAACAAAATCTACTGTACTTCCCTACCCTAAACCTAAACTTAACAGATAAACAGATGCCATACATTTTAGGTTAAAACGCTATTCCTGAATCAACCATGTATGGTGATTCTATGACACTTTCAACTCTCGTGCTGACTGCAGTGCTCTTTAGAAAAATAATTCTAACAAGTTATGCTATATGTAGCTGGTGGGTTGAAAAGAAATGACACAGGATACAAAAATATCTTTTAAGGGTTTTATTCTGATGGTTGTTGTAAAAAGAGAAGAAAAAAAAAACAGCGGTGTATGGGGCCCATATATGTAAAATAAATAAATAACATATAAAAAAATGAAATACGGTAGAGGCTAATGTCAAATGAAAACTCAAATGGGGCATTAGCCTACCCATATGCTTCAGCATATCACCTCAATACATGCTTATATCATTCACAGCCTTCCATGCATTTAACACATGCTTAAATCATCATTCACAGCACTCCATGCATTTTCAACCAGGTTTCAATTACATGCACAACAGTTTAGAACAATAGAATTCTCATTACACATGTTTACCCAATTGGAAAACACTCTTTGCTATAAATCATTAAATTAGAAATTATCAATAATACATTTGCATACCCAGTCCATGCATATGCACCTAAACATGGCCAAACTCCCCACAACAAACACTCAACTTTAACATACAACTCTGAACGCACATTCAATGAAATTCATGAGCACTTTGTGTAAAATTATAAATTTACCCAAAGAACTAACAACCAATGAACAAAACCTGGAGCTCTTCTGCACAGTGTATGTCCTCACGTTTCTTGCATGAGAGAGTGCTGGAAAGCAGGTGTCACAAAACTCTGGTGTTGCAAACTCTGGTCTTAAAGCAGCCCTGTCCAATTTATGACTAGAGTTAAATAACATGAAATTTCTCCACTTGGCTAAATATAGTAATAATGCTTGTTATAAGATTGTGTCAGTAAAAAGAGCGAAAAGTACGTGTTTATAAACGTTTAATCCTCTGTTTTACTCCTGATTTGTGTGAAAGTTAATAAAAGTAATTTTTGTTGTAATGTCTCTGTTTATTTTACCAGGAAACGTCTTGGTTACTGATGTAACCTCTGTTCCCTGATGGAGGGAATGAGTCGTCGTGTCGATGTAGTGACACTAGGGGTTCGCTCTTGACAGCCAAATCACTTTTGATTTATTCAGAAAAGGCCAATGAAAACTGATGAGTGGAATTTGCATGCCGCTCTCCGCTCCGGACATATGGCTATAAAAGGAGATGGGGTGCACCACTCATTCAGATATGTGCTGAGGAGCCGAGAGAAAGTGTTCGGTTCAGCGCTGCGGCAGGAGGGACACAATGTCTCGTTCCACCAGTTACATAAGGGAACAGAGGTTACATCAGTAACCAAGACGTTCCCTGTCTGTCACTCACTTGACGTTGTGTCGTTGTAGTGACACTAGGGTTTCCTTTACGAAATGCCACAGGCGCTGAGCC
The DNA here is from genome assembly GCF_025860055.1 of Xyrauchen texanus. Taxonomy (NCBI): domain Eukaryota; kingdom Metazoa; phylum Chordata; class Actinopteri; order Cypriniformes; family Catostomidae; genus Xyrauchen; species Xyrauchen texanus. The sequence continues at coordinate 8,501,894 of NC_068283.1, forward strand.
ATGTCATGAAGTACAGAGGAGCGTACATGGGCAAGCTGCTGCGTGCCTTGCAGCAAGTGCTTGACCACATCCTGACCTTCCATTAAGTTAGGCATCTCCCTGGTCCCGTTAAGGGTGGGAGGAGGCACTTACCTAACGAGGCTACAGGCAGTGGCATTTCTTGATTTTTGTATATAGCAATTTCTCACCGTGCACCTGCTAGAATAGCGCTGTGGAAGTGCTCTTCCTTCTCCAGGAGGGAGAGCACTACAGAGACCACATCCTACCAGGGGGAGGTTAACATGTGGAGAATACCTCACATGGACTTACCGATGGGGAAGTACACATATGGAATGAAGTCACTGGGAGGACCTTATCTACGTAGAGGGTACACCGCAACGGTGGCCGAGGAAACCAAACAGTGGAAACGCATCAGACAGGATTACTGAAGGGGGAATCACCACATATGGAGCATTGAGCTTTGGCATACCACGAGTACTGGGCCTGGTGGCGTTACTCCTCCGCCAAGTTCATCTCTGAATAGTGCGTAAGAAATTAAGAGTGTTAACCATTTGCGGGGAAGATAGCACTCATTATCTGCTAGAAAGGGGAAATGTGCAAATGCAAGCAATATACCCGACCGGCCTACCTATTGTTACCCCATAACACTCGGGTCATTACCGGTTCTATGCAGAGGTTGAGAACCTTGCAAAAGTATTGGGTGTAGCCCAACCTGCTGCTCTGCATATGTCTGTTAGAGAGGCGCCCCTCGCCAGTGCCCAGGAGGATGCAACACCTCTAGTGGAGTACGCCCAAACTCACAACGGGCACGGCGGGTCTTGTGATTGGTAAGCCAAAGAAATGGCATCCACAATCCAATGGCCCAGCCTCTGTTTGGAGATAGCTTTCCCCTTCTGCTGCCCTCCAAAACAGACAAAGAGCTGCTCCGAGCATCTAAAGCTCTGTATGCGGTCTAGATAGATGAGCAGGGCACGAACTGGACACAGCAATGACAAGGCTGGGTCTTCCTCCTCTGAAGGGAGCAATTGCAGTTTCACCACCTAATCCAGAGAGTGGGAACTTTGGGCATGTAATGGGGCTGGAGTCTCAAGATCACATGAGAGTGTGCCGGCCTGAACTACAGGCGATTGCTGGTGACAGAGAGCTCATGCAGTTCACCAACCCTCTTGATAGAAGTGAGCGCCATCAGGAGGACCATCTTCAGAGACAAAGTTCTGAGATTGGCCTGCTCCAGGGGCTCAAAGGGGGCTCTTTGTAAGGCAGGTAGGACCCCAGAGAGATCCCAAGAGGGAATCGGGTGCGGCTTAGGAGGATTCAATCTCCTCGCACCATTGAGGAACCTGGTGATCAATTCTTGCTGCCATGAGGGTCTCCAATCCAGTGTAATGTGATATGCTGTTACAGCAGCCACGTACACCTTCAGGGTGGAGGGAGACAGCTGTGCGCCAAGGCATCCACGCTGAGGGGAGCCTCGGACAGGGAGTACCAAATGGGGCAATGAGAGGACTCTCGGGAGGCGAACAGATTCACATGATCCTCCCCAAATCTATCCCAAATTAGCTGGACTGCATGGGAGTGGAGTCTCCACTCTCCATGGAATGTTACCAGTCATGAGAGTGCCTCCGCTGCATGGTTGAGGATGCCCAGGAATGCATTGAGTGGCTTGCAGAGACTTCAATGTCTGCTGACTTCAAAGGAGGAGGCAGCGGGCGAGTTGTGACATGCGAGGTGAGCGTACGCCGCCATGCTGGTTTATGTATGCCACGGTCGCTGTGTTGTCCATCCGGACCAACATGTGCTTGCCCTGAATCAATGGCCAAAGCCTCCGCAGGGCCAATGGTGTCACTACATCAACACAACATTGAATGAGTGATAGACAGTGAACTATTGCAATACCTACAACAAACCACAACAAATTGTATTGCAAAAAATTTGGTATAGTACATGATTATATGAGACCAAGTTGGAAATAGCCTAAAATTAATTTACATGGTTGGTTCAGAATTTCAAAGGGGAATCATGCATGAAAATGGAATAAATAGCATTCACAATTATTGCCTGAATATTTAGAGGGGACCCCCTTTGGCTTTGACATATATTTTGCTTTTAGTGTTTGATCTTATAAAGCTATTTTGTTGTTGCCTGATTAAAATGGTCATCGCCAAATGCTTTCTGTGCACCTAAAAGTATGTCAAAAAATCAGGAAACTGTGCAAACAATCCTGTTACGCTTAATTTTCTTATTTGGCAAATTCAAAAGAGCTCAATCAAGGACTTTTTGGTTCTGGCAGCTAAAGTGATGATATCTTTTATTTTAAACACATAATAGCTCTTTCAACCTAACAATGATCACAAAGATTTTTGAGGACTCTGTCACAAAAAGAGACATGTTACAAATGTAACAATCCTTCCCACAGGCAATCATTGAAAGTGATACACACTTTCAATGTAATGGCTAACATTTACCACGGTACACCTCAGTGAGTGAAGATGGCTTACTGCAGAACACATCGGACTGAACATCACTGTCAACACTGAGTCATTATATCAATGCCCAGCTTATTCTATTTATCTTCCCCTACTGCAATTGTGCATCAAAGCTCAGTATGAGTCTTCAGAGAAATTATGATCGCACATTCGAGTTGAGCCTTCCGATCCTTTTCCTCACCTAACTGTCAGGATCTGTATCATTATCTTCAAGCTTAAAGGGTTAGTCACCCAAAAATAAAAATAATCGATTTACTTTAAAGAGTTTTCTGTAGGAATTAACTAATTGAAAAAGAAAACGTTGTGTTTGTTCCAATTCATTAAAGACACTTGAGTTTCAGAGTGCTGTCAGCACTTTTTCCAGTGATAGAGACACACTCAGGACTGCTCAACAAATCCTGCTGAAAATACAGTCAGTCTTTTTAAATAGATTTACTCGGGCAGACTCTTTCGTATTAGAGCAACTTGCAAGACACTGAGGGGGATTCACGAAGGGTAATTAAGCCTCCGAGAGGGATAAAGGCCGATTGCGGACGGTGGTGTGACGAGAGAGAGATCGTTTACGGACATGTCCGTCATGTGTGTATAATCACGACCCGGCCCCGCCCTCCTCCCTGTCACACAGATATAAGTACAGACATGATAATTTATATATATATATATATATATATATATATATATATATATATATATATATATATATAAAGCACCTTAAAAGCATTCCAAACGATTCTTGCTGCATTTGAAGTTTGAATTTTTTTCAGGTTTAACGTTTTATTCACTGAAAATCTCACTCTGTGAAGACAGTCGTAATTAAAAATATACATCCAAACATTGCAGTCAACAAACAATGAAAGAAATTTTGTATTAAAATGTAGCTTCATGTAAAGCAATGGAATGGTTCATAATTAGTTGAATACAGCATCACAGTGATATTTAATATACGGACAAAGAGCGTCATTTTAGTGGTGAAGCCAAAGTCTCTCAAGTGACTGTTGTCTGCCCTGTGTTTCGCCTCTGTTGTCTGTTCCCCATGGACTACAGACTCCAGCTGTTCCTCATTGTTCCTCACCTGTGTTTAATTTTCTCATTAGTCTTTAATAATGCCCAGATATCTGTTCAGTCGTTGTGAGTTGTTGAATGTGTTTAGACCTACCGTGTTTTCTCCTGTTCATGTTGTTGTTTCCCATCGTGGATGTTTGATTTTGTACCTTGTTTATTATTATTATTATTATATATTTTGTTTTCATTAAAATCCTAGCTGCATCTAGATCCAGCTCTCCTGATTTCCTTCAATCGTCACAGCAGTGTTATTTTGCATACGTTGTCTGTGCTGTTTTATAACCCAATACACTTAGTAGGTGGGATGTAAAGAAACACCTTGGATAAAAACATATATTTTGGGGTTTTATTCTGACGGCTGTTTGATAAAAATAAATTAAATAAATAACAGCATTCAATGAGGCCATATACTGTATGTATATATAAAAAAAGTATGAAACACTGTAGAATGAATAAAAATAAAAAAATAAAAATGGAAGTGAAATACAAAAATGAAATGGAGTACAATGTAATATGGTAGAGGCTAATGCAAAATGAAAAATAACCTGCTTTCTCTTGGTGGTAATAGTGTGACATTAATTGCACAGGGAAAATAGCACTGAGTTTTTATTTTTTTATATGGTGCAATCTGCAATATAATAAGCCTAATTTTCAAGTCAAGTCAACATTTATTCATAGAGCAGTCAACCTTTATTCATAGAGCAGATTTTAAAACGATAGAAGTTGACCCAAAGTGCTTCACAGATCAATCAAACAAAATGACTGACTGATTTAAAGTTAAATATAAAACATAATAAAATAAATAAAAACATTTAAATACAACATAATGTATTTATCCATTTCAAACTATTCAATGATCTATTCAAAAGCTACAGAATAAAAATTTGTTTTTAAAGAATATTTAAAAATGGCTAATGATGAAGCTGACCTCACATGGAAAGGGAGACTATTCCATAGATTAGGACCTATCACAGAAAGGCACGGTCACCCTTAGATCTATAGTGGCAACAAGGAACCCTCAATAGAAGTTGATCAGAAGACCTGAGCACTCTGGTGGGGGTGTAGAGGGTCACTGGTATATTGAGGCAAGAGACCAGATAGTGCCTTGTAAGCATATATCTGAATTTTTTAATCGAACCTGAATTTCACAGAATGCCAGTGTAGAGATGCTAAAACTGGGGAAATGTGATCCCTCTTTCTTGACACTGTTAAAAGCCTAGCTGCCATGTTTTGAACTAGCTGTAGGCGGGATAATGCAGTTCAGGGTAGACCAATGCACAATGAGTTACAATAGTCTAACCTTGATATAATTAGTGAGTGGATCACAATTTCCAAGTCTTTATGAGAAAGATTTTTTCTTATTTTAGCAATAGATCTCAGGTGGAAAAAGCTACCCATGACAACAGCACTGATCTGCTTAGTGTAAAAGTAACAAGGAGTCTAAAGTCACTTCAAGACTTCCATGATCTTGAACATTCAATGACAGAGGAACTAACTGGGCAACCAGGCCAATTAAGGAGGACATAAAGGAACCTAAAAATCAGAACTTCGGTTTTGCTTTCATTTAATAGTAAGACACTGTATGCCAGCAAATTTTTAATATCTTTGAAGCAATTTAGGGAATTCTCAGATGAACACTTCTTGTCCCCACTCACAGGGAAATAAAATTGTGAATCTTCGTCATATCAGTGATAAGATATTCTATACTTCTGAACAATAGAGCTCAGAGGAAGCATATACAGGGAAACTAACAAGGGTCCTAGAATCAACCCTTGAAGGACACCACACTGTAATTGAGCAGATGTAGAACAAAATTACCTAAATATACAGAGAACGTCCTATCCTTTAGATAGGAGGAAACCACTGGAGGGTCATACCCTGGATGCCAACCATACATTCTAGAAGATTGAGAAGAATAGTATGGTTGATTGTGTCAAACGCAGCACTGAGATCTAATAAAGCTGAATTCATGGAGAGTAAAACATCATTAGTGACCTTCAACAATGCAGATTCGGTGCTGTGCAAGGGTCTGAAACCAGACTGAAATTTATCTAAAATATTAAATGTATTTAGATAGGAGTTGAGCTGCGAATAAACAACTCTCTCTAACATCTTTAAAATAAAAGGCGGAGATTGGTCTGTAATTGTTGTGTATTGCTGGATCCAAAAAAATGTTTAAATCTACTTGTAACAACTCCACTTGCTAATGAGCTGTTAATTATAGCTGTCACACTGGAACTGATCGTCACAAAAACTTTTTTAAGAAGGTTTGCAGAAAGATTATCCAGCTTGTAACTGGAACACTTCATCTTAGAGACTACATCTGCTAACTGTGCTGACGTAATTGTTTCAAAGTGAGTCAGGGAGCTGGACGGGGAAGGAATTGGTGATTGATCAAATTGTGCAGGTACCTTTAATCTGCTCAATTTTGTGAGTAAAGAATTTAAAAATGTTTCACAGGTATCTTGGTTGGCATTCAGAAAATAATTTTTATAACAGAATGAATTATTTTGAACAATACTTTTGGTCAGTTTGTGTTATCAGAGATGTAGAGAAAAACGTAACATTTGTTTCCTTAAGAGCTCTCTGATAGTTAGTTAAACACACCTTTAAAATGTCATAATGTCACCTGAAGTTTGTCTCGTTTCTCTTGTCTGAGAGCACAGGTGATGTCATTTAACCAAGCCTGTAGATCACCCTTAATTCTTATTGGATTAAGCAAAGTGACATTATCAAGTGTAAAAGTACAAGATTTATTAAAAGCTTCAACCAATGATTCTGCGTCGCAGTGTTGTAGTACTCGAGATCAGTCTTTTTGAAGGTCTCAGTCTTGCCTCGGAATTTACAGCATTTTTACTCGGTCTTGCCTCATTCTCAGACAAAGAGGCCTCAGGAATTTATTTCAAGACCTGTCAAGACCACAACTTCAGGGATATCACTAAATTGCCTGTGCATTGTCTGATTTATTTGTTAATATCATTTACTGAATGTAAATTTCCTGCTTCAAATGCAAGCAATAACTTGACTCATTTCTAACTTGACAGTTTTGTTACTGTTAATGGGTGTCACCTTCACACGCACTCCAAGAAAGAGAATGCAGGAGACAGGAGAAGAAACTGTGGCTATCTGAGGGATGTCAGACAAATCTTCTGTAATATAATTTGGCTACCTAAAACAGTGTTACCCAACCACTGTGCCAACTAATGTGCCATGAAAGATTGTCAGGTGTGCCATGGAAAATTATTAAATTCCTCAAAATAATTGTTTCTGTATTTTAGTGAAGGCATAGAAACAGTAGAAGAGTTTTAAAGTTGTCAATTCAGTATATTTTCCATTCCGAAGTATTTTATGCAACCAGTTTAAATATTTTGTTCATCATAACATTATTGTTCTAACAAACTCTAGTCTGGTGTCAAACGCAACTCCTCACATGCCCACAAAATTATGCTTCATCATCACACTTGTAGTAAAAACATTCAGTAAGTGAACCAAATGAATGAATAGAATACAGGTGTGTTGTTTTACTCACAGATTAAAGCTGTATATTTGAGCACAGCATAGTTACAGATGTTATGGACAGATGTTGCTTATTTGTCATGTTTCTCTCATAAAACATAAAAAGAAGATTAGAAACTGTTATATATGATTACTAAAACCAAATTCTTCTGTTTTAAACAAGTACAAAAACACAGTGATTCAATGTGTAGATTCGGACTTACTGTAATCTTGATGAAGTGCGATTGACTTCTGAACCAGTGAATGGAGGCCGGGCGGCTGCTCCTGGGTCCTACCTAGTGCCTGCCAGATCGAACCTCTGTCAGTGCAACTTTTGTGGGGATTTTTTCTCTATCAACAATACAATTTTGGCCCAGTGTGACTTATAGTCAGGTGTGACTTTATTTCCGTAAAATGCAGTAAATAAATAAAAAATTAAAAAACGTATTTGCTAAAGGTTAGGGTTAGGCCATTGCAAGAATTCATTTTCAAGAACAAATCTACAAATTGGAAAAGACACAAATTAGTTGTTTTTTCATTATCCAATTAGTGCTTTTGCATCTGTGACCTCATTATACAGCGTACTTATTTTAATTGTATTTTTTTGCTTTGCTGAATTACAAACATTGTAATTTCATGTTACTAACACAGACAGAAAACATGGACAAGTTCTTGAAAATGAAAACTATCCACAATGGTTATGTGGAATGGTGGTGTGCCATGGGATTTTTTAATCATAAAAAGTCTGTAGTGGCAGAAAAAAGGTCGGGAAATACTGACCTAAACCACAAAAGTACATCTGCAAAATAGCGTGCAAAAGAAAACACACAGCAGTATGTACATTTTGCAATGAAATCCGAAATGAAACCGAGATGGCTGGGACCAAGTCAAACATTTATCGGCACTTAGAAAGAAAGTGTGGCAACTCGGGCGGTGGGCAAGAAAAGGACGAATAACATGCAGACTACGCCACCCTGGGAATTTCACCCAGAGAATAATTGTACTACCTAATGGCAGTGATGTTGATAGAATTAAGGACACACAGGTACGTGTGCAATTCAGCCAAAGACGACGTTCAATGTTGGAAAAGAAACACCTTTTTATTTCAATCGTTTAAAACCATTTTAAAACACATTCATCTCTCGGGGAAGAGAGTACAAAAAGAAAAGAAAAAAAAACAAAAAAAGAGAAAACAAATATATAATTTATAATTGCTGAGGCTTACCGATGGAGGAGAAAGGAGTCAAAGGCAGTAGAAAAATCCCAAGGAAAGTCCCCCTAGCAAACACACCACCACACCACAGTGCATACAAATGGAAACAAGGAAGGCAACACAGCACACCATAAGGGGACGCTACCACCCAGACACCAGCACCACCATCGGCTCTCAGCCACTGTAACAAAAACACACACTCAATTAACCAAGGCTCACAACAGAAAAGAATAAAGGAAATCAATACATAATCTTTAAACGAAAAACTAACAAGTTTGTCACGAGATGCACCCAATATAAACTGCCCAAAACCAACAATGGTTTTAGAACAGGCAGTATAACAAAAGAAATATATATATATATAAAAATCAATTCAATAAGGAAAGAAAATAAACAAGGAAATAATACAGCTTATAATCTAAACAAAAGTCAACACAAATGGAAGAGAAACAAACTTCTTATAACAACATAACATAAAAAAACCAACCCCTTGAGCTACGTTCAACCTTTATAAAAACACTAGATCACATAAAACAAACAACCCATACTTCCGGCCATATAGCTGTAATTGCCCCGTGGTTATAATGGCAACATGAACGCTCAGCAATCCGCTCCAATTGCTGGTCAAATGTTCAATGCATGTGCACAAAACAAACAGCCATTCAGCAAACCCACGGTACAGGCAAAACAGCAATTCAGGCAAAACAGCAGTTCCACCAACGTAGGCAAAACAGCAATTCAACCACTGCAGGCAAAACAGCAGCTAGCGACTCACACTAACCGGCCTCCTTCCAATCAAACAGCATTCACGCATACCCAAGAGGAACAGCAAGTCCGTTTGTTGACTGCGCAGCATAACGAGAGAGATCTCCAGTTGGAGAGCCAGTGTTCTACAAACATTCAACACATAATAACCATAAAAGCAGATAATAATTAAAGACAGAAAAGAAATAAGTCCCACGCCAGTTGGCATACATACCAATCAAACAGCATTCACGAATGCCCAAGAGAAACAGCAAGTCCGTTTGTTGACTGCGCAGCATAACGAGAGAGATCTCCAGTTGGAGAGCCAGTGTTCTATTAACACAGCATGCCACACGGAAAAGCGACCCGGAACCACAACACACGTTCCGTCATTGACGAGCAAGAGAGGATCTTAGACTTCTCTACTCACTACATATTTATAGGATGGCGCCTCACACAGGGATTGGCCACAGGCACACCAGCTCATTACGCGTTAACGAGACACCAGCTCATTACGCGTTAACTCGTACTGCTACAGAAGCATAAAGAAAGGTAAACTAAGTGTAAGTGATGGTAGAAAAACTAGCTAACTAACGTTAGCAATCTGCCTCTTGCTGCATTCCATTCAACTCTGAAAGTCGGATTGTGGATCTTTAAGATCAATTTGAGGAGTACCTATGGTTTGCATGTTCTACGTACATTTTATCTTAGGTGTGTCCTGCAGTGTGGAACTCGCATTGGTCTGGTCTTGGTCTTGACTCGGTCTCGCCCTGCCTTGGTCTTGGTCTTGACTTGGTCTCAATACCTCAATGTCTTGGTCTTGTCTCGGTCTCAATACACTCTGGTCTTGGTCTTGACTTGGTCTCAATACCTCAATGTCTTGGTCTTGTCTCGGTCTCAATACACTCTGGTCTTGGTCTTGACTTGGTCTCAATACCTCAATGTCTTGGTCTTGTCTCGGTCTCAATACACTCTGGTCTTGGTCTTGACTTGCTCTCGGTTTAGGTGGTCTTGATTACAACACTGCAGTGTCGAGTCCAGCTAAGACATCAGCTGTGAAATGAGTTAGATAAAATTCTGAAAAAATATTAGGAGTAGACAAATGAATGGACCGGGAGTGACGTAAGGGCTGAGAAAAAGATTGCAATTACTTAATTTAACCCTTTCGCACGTACGATCAAACCGGTGTGATCTGCATTTGTGCTGCTGTTTACAATCAAAAGAGTGGCTGAAGTGGTTGTCATAATGAAACAGCAGCTCAAATAGTCTTTTCAATGTCAAAATATCTTTATTTTTATATTATATTATTACAAACTTTCAAACTATTACTAAATAAAAGTATAAAGCTGTTACCGTTGGAGCGCACTGTTTTGATGCAGCATTGTGGCCATGTTTTCTGACATCAAACAAAGAATATATAAACTGGTCAGTCCACTCGAGTCTTCCCCCATTCCATCTGTAACAACCACTTCCGGGGCTGGGAGAGTGGAAGTGCTAGGTTTTTAGAACCTTTTATGGTCCTCCTTTTGTATGCTTGTATGACGATACAAACTCAGAATCCCATCTTGCATTGTAATGAAAATATGGCGGCGCGCATAGCTGGCAAGCGAGTTCACGATCTCATCTTATCTATCATAATCAATCATAATAAACGGGTAAAAACCACATTATGTGTTTAATAATATATAATCTGACCTTCAGTGGACCTGCTGTGAAGTGTAGGGTAAGATTAATTTGAATTACAACGTGCATTAAAGAACTCACAAGAGTAGTACATAAAGCACAAATGTACCCTTACCTTGTCGGTATGGTACCATGGTACAGTTATGCTATCAGATGTCAGTGACACTGTACGTTAATGTTCCCTAAGGGTTTTAAAGGGGTTCATTTAAGACTAATATGTCATGTGCAAATGCATTGCAAATCATTTATATGTAATTATACCAACATACATAAAAAGGGTAAATTTCACTCAATATTTGCCTAATAGTGTGCATTTTAACTTACATGCTATAAATGCTTAATAAATATACTTATTCATTCTTATTTTAATCATAAACATAAAAAGCCCTTATTCATTATTTATATCAAAATGCAGGAAAAATGGTCTATTTTGACATTTAAAAGAGGGTTTCCGTCATATTTCTACAGTCCACCTTGTGTTTTTATTAATTACTGTAATGTCTTGACTCACTTGGTGTTGTCACTTTCCTGGTCACTTTGATGTCAAAAGAATGGTGCTACTCCGCTTGCTGTCCCAACTTACCCAATCCGAGTTACCTAAAGTCATCTGCAAAGACATTTTGCAAAGACATAGGTCTTCGTGCTCATTCACATCACATTTCATATAATAAAACCTGATGAACATTAAAACATAGTGAACTTTATACACGAAGGTTTGTAATATTGTCAACTGCTTAGTAAATGCTTCACATGTGTCCACTTTACATTAAGGTACAATTTAATTACTAATGTTGAACAAATGTTATCAAGCATTTATAACGTGAAGTTAAATGGCCCACTATTTACATTTACATTTATGCATTTGGCAGACGCTTTTATCCAAAGCGACTTACAGAGCCCTTATTACAGGTACTTATTACAGGGACAATCCCCCTGGAGCAACCTGGAGTTAAGTTTGGCAAGCTTTATATGAAAGTCGCAGTTTTTATTCATGCTGTTATAACCACATATAAATGATTTATAATGCATTCATAAATGAATTATTAGTCATTAACAATCACCTTTATAATCCTTTAACAAAGGGAACATTAATGTAAAAATATTACCCAAATGTCAATACCATGGTTCTGAATGGTTACCACAGTCACATATCATGGTATTAACATGGAATTTCAAGTACATATACACAAATCCATGTACATATACAAAAAACCATGGTACTATCATCTGCTCTGGCTGTTTCCTGAAGTTCTCTGAGGATAACAGAAATTTGGCACAAAGCAGTGAAGCTGAACGAAGCAGGAAATGACATGGAAACATTGCTCCTCAAAGCATTAAAGTGGCTAAATGCTAAGTGGCACTTAGATTTGCTTAGGCGTGAGGGTTTTTATATGATTTTGTTTGTGTGGTGAGTTTGAGCAAGGGGTTGGATTACACACACTTGGATACTGGGTATATTTGTAAACATAATGACCAGTGGCAGTGTGTAGTTCTGGATACAGTCTTGCTCAATGCAAAACTATGTAATAAAATCTATATGTGGTGAATCATTTGATGGGAGATACATTTGTTTATTTTTAATGTGTTTTACAAGAGGATACAATCAGTATCGCTGCTCCCTATACGCATATTATGCAGTCTGTGTAGGGCACTCCCTAGGGGGACACCATCTTACCCTAGGGGTGCACTAGAAACTCCACCGGCTGCCCTTACACACACGTAATAAGGTATTCACTTATTTATTGGGATTTTCTCAAAATTACGTCAGTCCTTAAATTTAAATAGTTACCAAGGAGACAGGATGTCATTAAACAGCATGCTTGAGATGAAATATGAGGCAAGTGTTGTTTGAAGTGTTGGGAAACATGTACTCAGATATGAGACAAAGGCAGGCCTGCATACAGCCTGATAAAAACCCAGTAGCAAACAAAGGGAGTCCAAAACTGACTACAGATCCCATGAAGCCTTGCTAACTTTACACCTATGTGTGTATGAACTCCTATTGGATGAGGCGCATGACAGAATGCGTCCCTCAACCATGATGTCATTGGGAGTATAAAACCTCTGAAATCTTTCTGGGCATTACTTCCAGTGACAGTATGTGCCACGTCTAGATGTAGTTCTGCTGCTCCCAGGTGTAGCCTCGTTGCCCAAGGAAGTAAATTATGTACCTGAAACTTTGGCCACATGATCTCCATCTCGCTGGACGAGTTGAGATTTCTACCTTTCTACCTTTCTTTCTGAGTTCCACCAAGCATGCTAATGGATCCGAAGGAGACCGTCTTCACCCTTTTGCCTGCAGAAGTGAAGAAAGAAGATTTGTCTTCCTTCTGCATCCGAGTCGACTTGGCTGCTTTCTCCGCCGACCCACAGAGAATCAGCTGCCGTACCGCCCACTGACAGAGCAAGGAAACAGCCTCATGTCATCGCCCGAGCTTAGAGTCAAATGACGGACGAACAGACATTCTATCCATGTCCTCACATGACTCAAGTAAGAGGTTTAAGTCTGCGCAGAGATAGATTATTATAGTGGGTTATTCTTGTCTATCAAGGCTATTGCTTGTACAGTTTACAGACTGCCAAGTCCGCTCATTGCTGCTAATAATATTCAAAGTATTACTGTAAATTACTGTTACCAGAAATGAGATTTGCTGTGATGTCGTCCAACCACGTTGGACTGTTATGTATATCCACCATCGCGGGTGAGACTGGAACACTGAGTTTATCCATTAAAGAACCAACGACCACGGTGGACTGATTACGAGCCATTCACTGCATCTCTGAGTGATAAATTAACGCTAAAACCGGCTTTGGCGTCGTTACCCTGTTCGGTGTTAATTACCAGCGGAGACACGCGTTAAATGGGCAGATGCCATTAACCAATCTCTCCGCCCACAAGAGCCATGTCTGCCATTTTGTGCCCCTTTCCCTCCTTACACACACACACACACAAATATAAATACCTTCCTCTCATGTATTATAGGCATATTTGTTACCATATCTAATCATGTTACTGTTTAGTTTGTAGTTGGAAGTCAGAAGTTTATTGACTGCATTGTATTTATTATTAATTGATATTACTGCATTAATAAACTTTGTTATACTTAAAAGAGAAGTGCTTTGAAATTACATCAATCTCCTGTAATGCATTCATATCCACTGTTAAATATTGTTAGTAAATCAGCTAGTAAGACAGTAAAAAAGTTTTTTAAGGGAGTTTATTAAAGTCCACAAGGCAAAAAGTGCCCATAGGTGAAGAAACTATTTACAGAACCACCTTGGTATGAAGGCTTCTTAATTAACTTGAAAACTCTTTGTGATGTGATAAAGATACAATTTCCTTCCAATCCGGTGCAATATAATTATCAACTCTGAACCCCTTAGAGACAAACTTTAATCAGTCTATCCTTTAAAGTCCAACAGAATTACCATAATTTCCACCTTGAGTGAGACAGAGATTGAAGAGAAGCTTCCATTGTGCCTCAGGGTGACAGGTTTTGTCCTTGTTAAGGTGCTGTGACAAAGAGCACATTGTCGGAATATTACGCCTTGCCCTTGTTCGCTGCTTTGCTTTGTCTGCATTTATCATCCTTTCAAAGCTGCCCTAATGTTGGAGGTTAAAGCCTTGGGCAATTTCATTTAACCACTGATCAGAGAAGTCCTCACCACTGCCTCTTAAAGTGGCTGCTATGACTTTGTTTCTTTCTTATCTCATAAATCAGATGTTCAAAATATTCTCTGGACAATCTAGTAGGTAAATAGCCATTTAGCTGACACTTCTGCCCAAGTGACTTGCAGTAGTGGTATACAAGAACGTGTAAATTTAGGACCTAGATTTTACTAGAAGTGTGACATTATTCATTGTGTAAACCACATGTAGTGTAGTGTGGGTAATATTTCCTTTTACCTAAAGTAGTTTTGTTGTTGAGGACATGTCACGCAATCTGTCCCAAGTTGTCATCTGATTAATTATACTTGCTTCTGATTTGCGACAAGATACCTAAGAGTTTGATTTGACAGCCTTTTACAAAACCCCTTTCAAGCAAGGTGGATGCCTCGCAAACTGAAGCACAGAGTCATGAGAAATTTTGAGCCTCGTGCAACTGCAAATTTAGTTGGAACATGACAATCCTGGCACAGACTCTAAGCCAACAACTACACAAATGATGAACACACAGTGCCATGTTCTCATTACTGTCCTATTTACCGGGCCTTCTTGAGGCCTAAAGAAAGGGTTTTGTATACCTTAAATCTCCATGTTGAGACATGGCAGTGTTTTGACACATCGCCTAACCATATTGTTGTGACATGGTAGCTTTGTTGAACTTCCCTTAGCAAGATTCCAGATTCAATGACCAGACTTATGCCAAAAAGTTAATTCCTGGCTTGCAGCAGCGGGGAAAGAGTGAGAGTGCTGCTAGGCAACATCGAGGCACCTTTACTCCCTGAGAAGTTATACGAGAAGTTTTGAAAGCATGAACTTCTATTTGTAACGTTTTCTCAGACAAAAAGGGTTTAACTTTACAGAGTAGATGTAGCTGAAGAGTGAGAGTGCTGCTAGGCAACATCGAGGCACCTTTAATCCCTGTGTTGTCATGGCAGTCTCCTGGCAAATTTAATAAAAAATAGGGAAGACTTAAAAACAGTGCAAATCGAATACTGATGGCAAACTATTCCATAAAATAGGACCCACAGCCGAAAAGGCTCTCCCTCCTCTACGTTTCAGCCTCGAGCGTGGGACATCGAGGAGATATTTATCACCTGATCTCAGACTTCTAGGTGGATTGTAAGGATGTAGTAAGTCTGACAAGTAACTGGGAGCTTGATTGTATAATGATTTATAAACACTAACATTTTCAAATCAATTCTAGCTTGATCTGGCAGCCAGTGAAGTGGTTTTAAAATGGGGTAACATGATCATACTTCTGACCTAATTGGAGACGAGCAATAAGATATTTGGAAATTCCACCATAAATAGAATTATAGTAGTCCAGACGAGAAGTTATGAAAGCATGAACTGCTATCTCTAACGTTTTCTCAGACAAAAAGGGTTTAACTTTAGAGAGTAGATGTAGCTGAAATAAACTGGAACCTATGACAGCACTAATATGTTTGTTAAATTTCAGCTGGCTATCAAACTGGACACCCAGGTTCTGTACTTGAGGAGAGAGGAAAGCATTAAGATTTCAATAATCAGCATTACTGACTTTAAAATTGTCTGTAGCACCAAAGATAATCACTTCTGTCTTATCTTCATTAAAAAATAAAACATTTTGGAAATAAAAGGGTAAGATTGGTCAGAAATAATTTTAAATGCATCTAGTGAAGGCTTCTTGAACAAAGGAGGGACAGCTGCAATTTTGAAGCAGTCAGGGATGGACCCTGCAAGTAGACATTTGTTCAGAAAGGGGACCTACTGAGTCTGCTAGTTGTTTGAAGTACTAAGGATGAATAATATCATGTGGGCAAAAGGAGGGTTTAAGACTGGCAGTTATTTCTATAACTGTGTGTATTATGATAGGGTTGAAGGCATCCCATGATGCTAGTGACTGAATTTAATTTAACTGATCCTCAACGCAAGGCATTAACTGCGATAATATTTACTGAATGGCCTCAACCTTCCACAATCAAATAACTATATTGGTTTCTGGGCAATTTCTTCCACCATTTCATCAGAAACTACAGTATCACTGCAGCACCACACATGTCATAGCTCAAGGGAAAACACAACAAGTTGCCATGGAACAACGCTGCCTTCGTCTCCGTCTAGTAAAGCTTCACAACCGCTCCTATACTGAAAGACCCTGACCACAATCGCCTAGACGCCTCTGATTGTGGGATTGAAGCAGTCCTGTCACAATGTCATGGAACCCCAGGCAAGCTTTACCCTTGTGCATTTTTCTCCAGAAAATTTAAATCTCCTGAACGAAACTATGATGTGGGAACAAGGAACTACTTTCCATGAAGGCAGCTCTCGAAGAGTGGCGTCACTGGTTAGAGGGGGAAGTCCACCCATTCCAAGTTCTCACTGATCACAAGAACCTTGAATACATCAAGGCAGCCCAGAGACTAAATCCATATCAAGGCCGATGGTCATTGTTCTTCACCAGGTTCAATTCGACCACCACGTACCGCCCTGTCAGCAAGAACAGCAAAGCAGATGCACTTTCACGCAGGCATGATCCACCCCACATCCAGCCTCATCTTGGATCAATCCTACCACCATCTGTCATCATTGCACTGATTAGTTGGGATATCATGGAAGAAATACAATGAGCACAACAGCACAAACCATCACCACCTGACTGCCCCCCAACCAAGCACTTTGTACCACAAGCTCTATGTCTGAGAACTATCCAATGGGTCCACACTTTATTGAGCACAGGACACCCTGGCATCCAAAGAACAATCACTGTTGTTTGTAATTCCTTCTGGTGGCCATTTGTAATTTGTTATTTTACAAACTATGTGAAGTCTTGTCAAGTTTGTGCACAATCTAAGACCCCCAGGGGACTGCCTACAGGATTACTCAAACCACTGCCAATACCCCAAAGACTATGGTCCCACCTGAGAATCCCTAGAGAATCATGAGTTATTTGACAAATTCCAGTCTGGTTTTCGCAAAAAACATTCCACAGAAACGGCGTTACTCAAAGTTTCAAGTGATATTATGATGTCAGCTGACTCTAAAAAATATACAGTGTTGGTCTTATTGGACCTCTCAGCAGCTTTTGACACAATTGATCATAATGTTATGATATATAGACTTCGTGATCTGGTTGGCATGTCGGGATCAGTTTTAAAATGGTTTTCATCCTACCTGTCAGGTAGAAGCTTTAGTGTTAATATGAATCAGATTATGTCTTAAACTGCAGAGTTGTCGTGTGGGGTACCGCAGGGTTCTGTCTTGGGTCCTATTCTGTTCCTCTTGTATATATTTCCTCTCGGTAAGGTTATTAGTCAGTTTAGTGACATATCTTACCACCTGTATGCGGATGATATCCAACTGTATTGCTCCTTTAAGGAAACTGAGTTGTTTAACCTCTTCCCAATCCTGTAAAATTAGCCTAAAACGCCTAATCAAGGCATACCCAAAGTAAATTTAAAGCTGTTCTTGAACCGTTTGGAGTACATGCATGGTTTTGGTCACATTTGAAAGGGGACACTCTGAAGTTTTTTCTCCAGCAGTCAGAATTACTGTAAGTGCTACTGATTTTGAGTAATAGAAGTTTGAACACAATGAAATAGAATTTTCTTTTTCCTGCCTGAAATTTTTTTTTGCATACAGATGCCTGCAGATGACTATAACTTGTAGCTATTAGCTTGAGAACACAATGGGATCACAGCATGAATCCTTACCTAGTCCAGGTTCAAATGTTATAACAATATCATAAAAAAATGAATATTTTACACATGTTTTTCTAAGGGTACACCCAGGTGTTTTACAAAAGTGCCTTTTGGATACTCCAAAAGGTCACTTTGGAAACCTAGGACAAAAAGGCTGCAACTTTTGAACGCTTCAACGTACAGTCATAATTGTGGGCTCTAATGAAAGATGACACTTAGAGCTATCATATTCCATATCCAGATCCACTATTAGTTTTGCTGACACAGAGTAACTGATGCATAAACACATTAGAGTGCCTTTTCCTTCTTGAAACTAAATGTTGTGCATATAAAAGAGTCAAAACTAGTGCTATGGTGGACAATTTGTTTATATAAAAAATACACAACAAACTATTTACATTAATTTTTACATAAAGTATTTACAAACCATTATAAAATTGTACATGTTTCTAGCAACATGCCAGTCATTGTAGCAGTCACATTTGTGTACAAAGCACATAGGCACAACACAGGAGAGTACTTCACTGGTGTCTTTGCATGACACTGCCTGCACTTCAGACGCACCAGCGGTGCAAGATTTGGTGATGTGCAACAGCCTGTGATGTGCTCTTCGTGGAGCAGGAGATACGGGTCTGGCTGTGGATTGAGACCCCAACTCTGCCATGCTCCTCAGCAAGGGTCTCTCTGAAAGCCCTCCTCTCTTGATGAGGTGCTGTCCTGCTGCTCCACTTTATGTGGCCGCTTGCTGAGTGGGGGATAATAAATAAATGTAATTTACAAAGCTAGACACAACTTCTCCATCTTTTCTGTATTCTATATATATATATATATATATATATATATATATATATATATTAGTTTTTCTTTTCGAGTGTGTAAAAATGTATTATTGTATGTATATTTACTGTAAATACTGTATACTTTGCCAATGTACTATGGAACAAAGAGATGGGCCTACACCTCCCCATGAATTCAGCACTGTAACAAATAGATGGCCCTACACCTCCCCCACCTCCCCGCATTGTAACAAATAGACTCTCAAACACAACATATATTCTTATTTTCAACTTATATTTATTGATTTATTTACTATATATATATATATATATATATATATATATATATATATATATATATATATATATATATATATATATATTTTACAGTAAATATACAAAACATCTATATAGCATGTCAATAGATCTGAAACAAACAATGAACTAAAAACACGCACAAACGGTTCAAACACTCACTGAGGAAACACAGGACAAAGGGTAATTACAAAATGTGTATTCATTATTCAAACTAAAGCTTATTTATGCGGAATATACAGTAATATATGTTATAAACACAAGAAAACACTTACTTGTCCAGAGCCGTGTCTCATCTCTCCATCTGCCTCTGAATCATCTGTATTGTTTTCAGAAATTTCATCTCCAAACTCAGAATTTTGACAATGAATGCCTTCTTATATCACATCCTGGGGTGAAAATCCTGTTTTTCGCGTCCGCTTTCACCATATTTAAATCGCCAAATGTGTAAACAGTTCCAAAGCAGCTCTGCATGCATTTACGCACGGAGGCTACAGCAGGGGGTAAACTCGAGGAAACTTTGCGACAGGAATAACAGAGCCGTCATCTAATAGTTCCACTAAAGCCGCATATCACTGTTTTCAGAATTTCATTGGCTATAACGATGCGCCAGTCATTTCCACTCTTCAATGTAATTGGTTTGATCAGTAAACAAAGGAAAGTGGGTATGCCCTTACACTCGACACAGATGGTGGTTGGGTATTGAAGGCTGTGGACAGGACATGGAAGCTCCTATTGGGTCAAATGAGGTGTCAATCGAAAGGCCAGAGTGCGTGCTTCCATTTTGATACCGGATATAGGAAATGTTTACATCTGAACTGAAGTTATTACCGGTAATATGTGAAAGATTAGGCACAGCTGCCAGGTGCTTTGAAATGATGCAACAAGAGTCTGTGGATATTTATTGATGTAATACTGTGATTTGGACTAAACATTTTACTTGATTTGATCATTTGGACATTTGACAATGAAACAACACCGCTTTTGTCGGGAAGTTATGGCTCAGTGTACAACTATGAGGCATCATAGGTGAGTTGCCTAAATTTTGTTATTGGTTGTTTATATGTTGGTGGTCTGACAAAGATATAGATTGTACCTGCTGTTGTGATTGTATCTTAAAATGGTTTATATCAATAGAAAATCAAGAAATGTAGCTTTCCAAAGATATGTGGCATGTGTACCAATGTAACACACAGCTGTTTTGTTTATCGCATACTTTTATTTTGTACATTTAAGGGCCCGTCCGCGGGCCTAGATTTCCATGGTGTTAAATTGTCCTCTTTAATTAACTGTCTGTCTAGTATTAAAAAGTGGTTATGTGAGAACTTTTTGCTTCTCAATTCTGACAAAACCGAAACACTAATCATTGCCCCTAAAAATAAAATCCCAAAGATAATACAATATATTGGCGACTTAGGCCCGTCTGTCCAACCGAGCCTCAGGAGCTTAGGTGTTGTCTTTGAGTCAGCTATGTCCTTGGAGCTTCATTCGAAACAATTAGTTAGAAACTGCTTCTTTCAATTGAGGAACATTTCAAAATTAAGATCATCTGTGACTAAAGGTGAGTTAGAGATGATTATTCATGCTCATCTCCTCCCGCTTAGACTATTGTAACAGTCTTTTATGTGTTTGAGTAAGAAGGAGCTTCATCGCCTCCAGGTTGTTCAGAACTCTGCTTTTATCCCGCGTAAGAGAAGAGAACACATCACACCTGTTTTAGCATCACTTCACTGGTTACCAGTCCAGTATAGAATTCATTTTAAAATTCTGGTTCTTACTTTTAGAGCCTTGCATCGCCAAGTCCCTACATACATCACTGACCTGATACAGCTGCACACTCCTACCCGAGTCTCAGGTCTTTAGATCAGATGTTATTAGTTGTTCCCTGCACTCATTTTAAAACTAGAGGGGACCAGTCTTTCCAGGCAGTCGTTCCCAGGCTGTGGAATGCTTTGCCTCTTGTTTTACGTTGCGCAAACTCAGTTGATTCTTTTAAAAAACAACTGAAGACTTTGCTCTTCAAGCAGGCTTTTGGTTAGTCGAGGGGTTTCTTTTATGGTTGTTTGTAGTGTTTGTTGTTTGTATTTTGGGGAATGTATTTAAATTGTTCTTGTATTACATTTTACTGTGAAGCACTTTGTGATTTTTATCTGTGAAAAGTGCTATATAAATAAATTTTACTTACTTACTTACCTGTCCTTTGATTTCGTCACCGACATGCCATACTCCAACGGATACACCGCCATACTGTAATTATCAACCGATTTTCAAAATCATGTAGACTCGTCCCTCTCAAGGGTTTTCCCACAGCTATGGGAACTGCTACCGCTCTATTCCATCAAGAAATCAGAGTCTATGGATTACCAGAAAACATTGTGTCCGATCGAGGTTCATGGTTCACCTCCAGAGTTTGGCAGGCATTCTGTAACCCCCAAGCCAACGGAACGTTTAAAGAGATTGGCAGATATCTTCGGAGCGACTGTAGCTGTGAACAGGAGAAGTGGAGCGGCTTCTTGCCATGGGCTGAATACGCACAGAATTCCCTCACTCATACCTCTACAGGGCCAGTGGTGGATGATTGGATTAGGTGGAGCGAGAGGGTGTGGGACAGCGCACATGTCCAGCTACAGTGAGTGGTCCAAGCACAACGTTTTCAGGCTGACCAGCAGAGGCGCCCTAACCCAAACTATCAGCCTGGACAGAGGGTCTGGTTATCCACAAGGGATCTCAAGCTGTGGCTACCTTTCAGGAAGCTCAGTCCAAGTTATGTGTGTCCATTCAGAATTAATCAGAATCCATCAAATAAACCCAGTTACTTACCAATTAGAGCTTCCTGCTAACTACCACATCTCTCCTTTATTTCAAGCATCCTTGCTGAAACCGGTCCACTCGACGTCTGGCCCTGGAATCCCGAATCTCAAGCCTCCGCCCAGGTTGATGGAGCACCATTATATGGTCCATTAGATCATGGATTCAAGGTGACGAGGGAGCCAGATGCAATACTTGGTGGACTGGGAAGGCTACGGCCTGGAGGAGATATTGTGGGTAGCTGCTAATGACATGCTGGACCCATCCCTGATCCAAGAGTTCCACCAAGCCCATCCTAATCGTCCAGCACCATGACAAAGGGAACATCAAATCAGAAGAACATTAGGAGTTGTTTGTAGAGGGGGGGTTCTGTTACATATGAGGTTGTTACCCATCCTACCAGACACTAGAGGGAGCCCTCTCCCAAATACTGATCTTCACTGCTCATTTCCTGTTTACCACATGTATATGTAGCCATGGAGTTCCATTGTTCATTGCGAAGTATTGTCAGTTTTTCCTGCCTTACCGAGCATTTTGCCATTGTTTCTTGATTCATGTTATGACCATTGCCTGTCTATCTGGATTTACTGCTTTTTGGATTACGCTTTGTTTTGTTTGCCTGGTTGGACTGTCTATTTGGTTTATTGGATTTATCTGCCTGCTGTTTTGGATTGTTTGCTTGTTTCTCTTTTAAGAAACTTTTTGCACTTGGATCCTAAAACCGTCTTCATGGCCAGTTCGTTACATCAGTATGTACAAGCATATGTATCTAACATAATTATGTATTTTTCATCTGGGCAGAATTATTAATATTTCTATTCTCGTGTCACTATTGCCCTCTGCTGGGCTGATTTTTTTTTATTTATTTTTTTTGTCCAACTCCATGCCCTATGGATCATTTTAATCTTTAATGATGAGCACTTTTTGTTAAGTTTTACAAGTATAGGAATTGTTTCTAATAATAATAAAAAATCCAAAAGTAACTTTTCATGATTCAGGCAAAAGTTTTTTGTTCAAGGTTTTGTGAGAGAAAAGAATCATGAATTCAGTAATGTAAATCAAACCAAATCCTTAGCCCTTTATCATATCAGTTGCTTTTAAAAACACATTTTAATAAAATACAGAAATTAAAATGTCAGTTTTCATCCGATTAATCATAGAAAAAAGATCGAAGATGAATCGATTATCAAAATAAATGTTAGTTGCATCTTGCACCCTAATTAACCTCTTCTTTTGATACAAGATTAGGTTTTCACACAGAGTCAGCAAAACTAGGTAAGTGATTATTATGATGTGATTTATTCACTGGTTTGTTTGCTAAGAGAGCACATGCTTGCTTTAGCACTACATGTAATGACAGGACTGAGTGACTCCATTAGACATTTATAATGGATGATATGATAGGAAGTGCTGTTATCTCAGCGATTAAATCTTTATCTGTTATGGCTGACTGCAGATGCGTGATGATCTATCTGTAACACCATGGCTATGTGGCATTTCACAAACCATACTTATAGTATGCACTAGTAAATGCAGGCACCTCCTTCTAATTAACAAATGAACAGGACTTTGATAATTACAGGAAAAACTAATCTTAATGTTGTAATATGACATTCAAGAGAATTGTGTGCAACAGCATAAGACAAAAGACAACTGACATAACCTCTACCTTGTCAGTTGGGCAAATTGTGGGAAAGCTTACAAGGCATGCACTGATGCACATTTCAAAAATACACTTGAAACAGTACACATTTTCAGTGCAAAAATGTCTCCTGTTAACTATAGGCTTAATATTCAATAGACTGCCCTTATTTACAAAAGTCAGTGCTATTTGCCTGGTGCAATTAATGTTGTATTGTTTTGATTAAAAGTGACAGTTGTGTACATTTTGTATTGATCATGACAGCAGCAATACATCAAATGATGGAGAAGATGCACATATTTTCTTTACCTAAGCATATATTCAGACACGCAGTGGAATCAAGCGCACTTTCAGCATTTGAAAGAGCTGATTTTAGTGTCTGATTGACAGTGGTGGAGTGATGCTATACAGTCCCTGCAAAGTATACCAGATTGAAGTAATCGGCTGCATTCTCCACAACCTAGCACTTAGAAATGTCATGGTTCGTGAGCTGTACACATTGCATTCAGCCTTTATTTGTGATATACCTGATATAGAAAATGCCTTTGCACAGTCTGTTCACAGTGAATTCCACCTTTGTGTTAAGTATCTGGTTATGGTTAATGTAAAGTAACTTATTCATTAGAGCCTTGCTGTAGGTGGCAGTATAATCCTGGGTGTCAAAACTTGTCTTGTTGTCCTCCCGAGTGAGTACAGGACCTCAGGTGGGCTAGACTGTATCCGGTTATCTTGTAATTCCAGGAGATTAGATCACAGCTGGACCAGCAGGGGCATGTCAGGACAGGGCAGTTTTTTGGAAAATAGAACATTCTAGAACATCTAGCAGCCTTGTCCCAAAGAGAACTGATGCACACACCAGATGCATATGTAGAGATCTGATCTGTTCCAAAAACTGATCCAAAAGCATTTTAAGGCATCATAGGAGCACTCTTGACACCATATGTCAGAAAATGTGCACTCTCATTTAATGAAAGAATATGGTAACTCCTTTAGTTTCAGAGAAGACAAATCATAATGCTACTCCATACAATGGCATTCCAGTGCATTGTGTGCTTCCAACTTTGTGGTAAAAGTTTGGCCTTTTCTATTCCAGCATGATAGTGCCACTTAGCACAGTGCAAGGTCCATAAAGAAATGGTTAACTGCATCTGGTATAGAAGAACTAGAGGTGCGTGCACAAAGCCAAGAGCTGAACCCCACTGAACATTTCTGCGGTAAATTGGAATGGCAACTGTGAGCCAGGCACAACCACCCAACCTCAGTTGATATTGCTGAAAAAGTTGAAAAATTGTCCAGTTACAAGAGATTGATAAAATAAAGCAAGAAATATTCGGCTGGTCATATGATCTCATCGTGGTGGCACTCATGTATGTGCACCCAGCATCAAAAATAGAATAAAGCAGATTTCAGATCTATTATAACTTAAGTCTTCATTCCTAAATATATATTATATATATATATAAATGCCACAGAGGCACTGTGCTCTCCTGGAGAATAGTTGCCTGTGTCACCACTGCAAGTCACAAAAGAGAAGTGCCCCAGCCAATGTGCAGTGGGATTCCATTGTGGAAATCTAAACGAAAGAGATGCCATGCATGCTTCAAATGTCATTCTGAATATAAAATGTTCACTAGGATTTGGAAATAAGCTATAGACAAATTAGTTTTAGAAAGTGACCTTTGTTTTTGGCATCTGTAATGTTGCTCCCAATACTGTTCAAACTACTACAACAGCTCATAAATATTGCTCACAACTGTTATTGCAACAAACTAGGCAAAATATCCAATAATGAAGGTTGAAATAAATCTGCTAAGTCAGATTGCAAGTATCTCTTCCAAACACCCTGCTTGACAGCGATGCTTTTACATTTAAAACACGATCAATCTCATTAACCCAGGCCATTTGTGAGCTCGACCAATCGTTATGCATATATGCAGGCTTCCAAGCGGGGCAAAAATACAATACATTAATTGAAAGCCCAATGTCCAATAGACAATCAGTGCTCATGATGCTCTCATACACTCCCAGAGAAGCAAGGTGTCTGGGCATGGATCCAAAATGATGTGTTTCGACCACTTGTTCCAATGATGATTGATCTTTACTTCCTTTACTTATCTGCCATTGACTACAATTGAAGTATGGCTTGTGCCATGCTTCCACTGATTTCTATGGACATATTTGTGTAGAAAAAAGCATGTGCAAAGAAAACCCTCTTCCCTGTGTTATGAAGAAGCATCAAGCAATCAGTTGGAGCGAAATCAGTGTTGTAGAAAAAACCCCACTTACACATATCCTCCACTCATGTATTTACACCTCTAACTGACCACATTATTTGCTTTACTAATGGATTTTTTCTCAGGTTGATTGTAGGTAGGGGCGGATGGGGTTGGTGGTGATTTGAAGTTGTCAACCAGGGGTGTGGGGCTTTTGTTTCAATGTGTTTCACAGTCCTGTTCGAATATCGCGGCGCCCTTCAGAATATTGCTGCTCTGTTTTGCGCCTACTTTGGCATACCATGGCCCGTTTCGCATCCAGCCCAATGGGAAATGTCCCGGTACCCCTGATGGCCTGTCCACCTCTGATTGTAGGTCTAAGTGTAGAGTGGATTTTTTGGCTTGGTTAATTGATGACCTGTTGTTTTGTTGAAAGTTTGTCACTGAAATGCACACATTGTACGAAGTACCTTTTTTAAAGTTGAAAACTTCTGCTATTCTCACCTGAAGAACAGTTTTAAATGGCTGAGGATGAAAATGTATCATTTAGAGGCTCTCCAAAAATTCAGCATCTGATTACTGAGACCCACTGTAATTCCCACTCTCAACCTCCCACTAAATTATATACAGTATATAAAAAAACAATTACTGAGCAGCACTTCAGTGCAACACATTCCAGTTAAAGGTCTGCAATTCCAGTTTCACCTTTCCAGTTTCCCAGGCCTAACAGGACCAAACAAACTGCCAGGTTTAGGCCGGGTTTGGGTCCGTTTTTCCAATTAAGTCTCCAGGTCCGGTACGGGTTTGCAATTAATAAAAAAATAAATAGGCCTCCATAACTAGTTTTGTGCATGCTCTCTAACTCACAGTCACTAAATCAGTTAGAGGCTGTTCACACAGAACCTGTTTTGCACATGTCTGCACTGTTCTGGATAGATATCTTTGACCATTGTACTGCATCTCGCTGATTCTTCAACGTCTTGCGCAGGACCTCTACATGTTTTAGACACCATGTCAAGTTAAAAAGTTTAAGTTTCAAGTTAAAAATGTATCTTGAGACACCTGTGTTCTGTTACATTCTTTGTGCTGCATCTAGCTTTTTAATGCAGGTGTCACAAAGATTCAACATTTTGAAGAAGTTCAGGCTGCATAGAGGACTTCATGTGATTGTTATACTGTTACACATGATTCCAGATTGTTCCTCACACAGCAAAGTTTTAGCACTTGATAAACGGTAAACCAGTGTTTTTTATTTTATTTTTATTTCTTCTGCTGTATTGTGTGAGGAGTCGCCGTGCCTTGAGAAAATTGTGTTTACTGTTACTATACTGTTATGTAGATTGCATATGATGCTTACATAAAATACAGCCAATTGCAAGAATTCTTGCTTGATGAATAAACTATAAAGTGATTTCGGGATAGGTTGGGTTTGGGGTTAATTTTAAGGACTGTGTAGACCTCTAGTTGAAGTGCACTGACTATCTGTGTTAAATATAGTTTGAGAACAAAAAACAATATCTACTGTACAAATAATTAATCACCATTTCCTCAAATGATTTAATCTCTTAATGGTGTGAGAAGGAGCTCTGGGCAAGTCTAAAAAACATGTCAGGGTCATTAAGACCATTGTGTGATTAACACAGAAGGGTGAGAATCAGGCTACAAATAAGGCAGGAGGTTAGGACTGGAGGGGGGGCACAGTAAGGCTTTCATGGCAGACGAGACAAAATCAAGCACAATATCAAGTGCAGATTTAAATCATAAATGGTAGTCATGACACTTGAGGTGAAATGGGTGCCTCGATCCGAAACGGAGAGGTTTAGCCCCCAATGGATGAACACATGGTTCAGCAGCAGGACTGTGGTTGATGTGGCTGAAGCATTCCAGCCACTTAGTGAAAGCACAGGTAGCAGTGGGGAGGTACTTGTTACCTTGTGAGGACTTGGGGACTGGACCAATCCACCTTGAGATGGAACCATGGGAACGTGGAGTAGGAGCCGATCCAGCGGTCTGGATGGCTATAATTGGCTGACATGGGAACGGGTCATTGATGGCCAATGGAGGGTCTTGAGGGTGGCCTTGTTACCCCAGTGGCATCTGACAAGGGAGTCGTGAGCATGATCTAGCATCACTCCCCTATGATTTGTTGGGACAACCCAGCGAGCTAGTCCTAGGTCGGTTTGGGTATAGACCAACAAAACTTTCTCCGGTTTAAGACACTGCTGGTCGTGAAGGAGAGCATGTAGCTCCTCTGACTCACACAGTGGGGTTTGATACCCACTGTTGGACGATTTGGATCGCCGTGTCTTGCTCCTGTATGGTGATCAGAGCTACATCGCCAGGTCTCCATCCCAGGTGCAGAGTCTGTCGCAGGTCTTATTGTCTTTCTTTTGCCTCCCGACGGGTGATTGTGTTTCCCGCACATTTTTGGGTAATTGGAAGCGACTCGTCTCTGAACTCTCAGGTCATGCCCTGTTCCGTGCCTAGCTTGGCTAGGCAGTCAAGCTTTGTCATTACCATCTTTGTCTGTACCGGATATTTGGGACCAACCTTGAAAATTTCCAGTACACTGTCATTCCCAAGTCGGGCACAAGTTGATCGCAAGCCAGGAGAGTTCAGATTCCTCATGTCGTTCTGATGAGCATAGTTTGAGACAGAACAGATCATCAGTTGCTCAACAGTCAACTTGGCGGTTTTCTGGAGCGTGATGAGCACAACTGGAATCTCCAAGTACTGGCTTGTCTTGTTGCCCAATCGGTAGCTGTTTGGCTTGTTGACGTTGCAGTTGAACCAACCAATACCGGCTCCTGCCTGAGTCTGTCTTTCAAGGTGGAATGAACAGCCATTCACGTAGACCCTTTGGGAGGCCTGTGCAGGTATTCTCATCATAGTAAAAATTATTTGACAAGAGAGGTAGAGTGGTGGCAAGTAAGTATTCTGGATACTTTTGAAGTCACAGTGTTGGTATTTCAGCCTGGCCCAAGGCCATTTTATGGTTCTGGGCATACTTGACCTCAATGTCATAGCCTTGCAGTGCCATCATCCAAGTGGCAATGCGGCTGTTGAATCCATTTGCTCCTCCATTTTCAGAAAGATGACAGGTTGGTAACAAGTCTTCTGACCCCCAATGTAGCTACGGAAGTGTTCCACAGCCCATACGGTGGCTAAGATGGCCTTCTTGCAGACAAACAACTTAATCTAAACAACACTAAGAGGTCAGGTTGCGTAGGTGACGACATGAATGACTGTCTTGTTTCTGTGTCAGGGTGGCACTGAGACAGTGGGATGAGAAGCTTGCCTCGAGGTGGAACTCTTTATCCTTGACTGGGCAGGCCAGACAGGGCAAAGAGCTTGTCTTTCGCCTGGCAGAAAGACTGTTCCTGGGGCTCTCCCCACTCAGATGTTTTGTCTTTACTGAGTAATTCCATGAGGGTCTGGCTATCTCCGCATAGTCCTCGATTTACTGTCGAGAGTAGTTGCAGACACCTAGGAAGCTTCCGAGTTCTGACAAACATGTTGGAGCTTCGATTTTGTGGATGGCTCAAAGTCTCCCAGCTTGGGGTTCGATGCCATCTACACTCACTGTTAGACCCACGTACTCAACATTGGTGTGGCACCACTGGCCCTTGTCTAGTGCAAGCTTGGCTCCAGCGGTATATGACCATGTCACCTCTGGTGCAAAGGGTAGCGCTGCAGATTGGTTTGCCTTGTAGTGCTTGTGGCACCGTCCAGGTTGTTGTCCCTGGCTAGTGATGGAGGTAATTCTCCTATCAATGGCGGTGTCAGTTTGAAATCAAGGAATGAGTTATCAACCCACATCCCTAGTGGTCATGGAATTACATGTGTGTGTCAGGTTCTGAACCAATAAGTTGTTTGAGCGGTGGCTCAACTTGAGCAGGGGCATGCCGCAAACAGTCAGATTGAGTTCCCAGAAGTGGGGCAAGTGTTGGAAGGATGCCTGTTGGCCAGGTATCTTATGTCTTTTAGAGATCACCAGGTGGATGGGAACACCTGCTGTTCATTCTGGGATAGTCATATCTACCTCGCCAGCAACCTGGCACGCCTGGGGAATGGTCTGGCCGGATATCATGTGTTCAACCTCAATGGTCAGAGAATGCCTTTTGGCCCAGGCTTGGGATCACAGAACCTAGTTGACTGTTTCCAACTGAGCACCTAGTCTGGCCAGAAGGTCTGAATGTTCTTCAGTGAACAAAGGAAAGACTCATGGTCATGAAATTAGTTTTGACTATCATCCTGCAGTGGCTGTGGGCTCACAGGTGGCATAGAAATATCAGAGCCAGGTTCAGGCTATGAGAAGGAGGCATGATCATTGTAGGGGTCCTCTGGACTCCTGGATGATGCTGACTTGTCCATCTGAAGCTGGCTAACTGTTTTACATTTACATGTATTCATTTGGCAGACGCTTTTATCCAAAGTGACTTACAAAAGTGGAAAACATAAGCGAATCATCTTAAGGAGACATTGGTACAAAAAGGGTTTTCTGGAACAAGTGGCCTCGGTGTGTCAACCTGAGCCCACATGTGTCCTCGATGTGTCCACAATGTCAGTCAATGAGGGGAGCCAATTAGTCCAGTAAGTCCTGGACAATTAACAGTGGTTCCGTATTAATGGGACATATGTAAATGGGGTGTTCCAGCATCATCCCTTGAAAGCTAATATCAATCCATGTCAGCATATTCTGAGGCTGGGCTCCCCAGTCCTCTGGAGTTGCCTTCATTTCCTCAGGCAGGACGCTGTAAAGTATTCAATGGAAACGAGGAGGCGAGAACCGGCTTTTCAATATAAATCATATTTTAATGAGAAACTTAAAAGTCAACATAAACACACACATGACGGACATGTCCGCTAACGATCTCTCTCTCCCGCACGATACGATCCTCAGTCGACCTTTAAACCTCGGAGGCTTGATTAGCCTAATACGGGACCGGGTGTGTATGATCACGACCCAGCCCCGCCCTCCGCCCTGCCACAGACGCATGCTCGTCTCCCATGCCAGTTGCACATACCTTCTGATTTTCTGCTTGGTGGGGTTGTCCCTCTTTGTCTTATATCTGAATACATGAGGTCCAAAACATGTAAAGCACACAGACATAAAAACAAATTGAGATCAACCAATGGTTGTCTTGCTATCATGATCGATGTTTGTTTGTTTGTTTTTTAAGACAAATATTGAGATTGTTTTATTCCCTAGCCCTATAATCTAGCTAATGCTGGATAAAGCCCAATAACCTCTTCCCAATCCTGTAAAATTAGCCTAAAACGCCTAATCAAGGCATACCCAAAGTAAATTTAAAGCTGTTCTTGAACCGTTTGGAGTACATGCATGGTTTTGGTCACATTTGAAAGGGGACACTCTGAAGTTTTTTCTCCAGCAGTCAGAATTACTGTAAGTGCTACTGATTCTGAGTAATAGAAGTTTGAACACAATGAAATAGAAGTTTTTTTTTCCGCCTGAAATTTGTTTTGCATACAGATGCCTGCAGATGACTATAACTTGTAGCTATTAGCTTGAGAACACAATGGGATCACAGCATGAATCCTTACCTAGTCCAAGTTCAAATGTTATAACAATATCATAAAAAATGAATATTTTACACATGTTTTTCTAAGGGTACACCCAGGCGTTTTTGGATACTCCAAAAGGACACTTTGGAAACCTAAGACAAAAAGGCTGCAACTTTTGAACGTACAGTCATAATTTTGGGCTCTAATGAAAGATGACACTTAGAGCTATCATATTCCATATCCAGCTGACACAGAGTAACTGATGCATAAACACATTAGAGTGCCTTTTCCCTTCTTGAAACTAAATGTTGTGCATATAAAAGAGTCAAAACTAGTGCTATGGTGGACAATTTGTTTATATAAAAAATACACAACAAACTATTTACATTAATTTTTACATAAAGTATTTACAAACCATTATAAAATTGTACATGTTTCTAGCAACATGCCAGTCATTGTAGCAGTCACATTTGTGTACAAAGCACATAGGCACAACACAGGAGAGTACTTCACTGGTGTCTTTGCATGACACTGCCTGCACTTCAGACGACCAGCGGTGCAAGATTTGGTGATGTGCAACGGCCTGTGATGTGCTCTTCGTGGAGCAGGAGATACTGGGTCTGGCTGTGGATTGAGACCCCAACTCTGCCAGCTCCTCAGCAAGTGTCTCTCTGAAAGCCCTCCTCTCTTGATGAGGTGCTGTCCTGCTGCTCCACTTTATGTGGCCGCTTGCTGAGTGGGGGATAATAAATAAATGTAATTTACAAAGCTAGACACAACTTTTCCATCTTTTCTGTATTCTATATATATATAATATATATATATTAGTTTTTCTTTTCGAGTGTGTAAATATGTATTATTGTATGTATATTTACTGTAAATACTGTATACTTTGCCAATGTACTATGGAACAAAGAGATGGGCCTACACCTCCCCCCATGAATTCAGCATTGTAACAAATAGATGGCCCTACACCTCCCCCACCTCCCCGCATTGTAACAAAGAGACTCTCAAACACAACATATATTCTTATTTTCAACTTATATTTATTGATTTATTTACTAATATATATATATATATATATATATATATATATATATATATATTACAGTAAATATACAAAACATCTATATAGCATGTCAATAGATCTGAAACAAACAATGAACTAAAAACACGCACAAACAGTTCAAACACTCAATGAGGAAACACACGACAAAGGGTAATTACAAAATGTGTATTCATTATTCAAACTAAAGCTTATTTATGCGGAATATACAGTAATATATGTTATAAACACAAGAAAACACTTACTTGTCCAGAGCCATGTCTCATCTCTCCATCTGCCTCTGAATCATCTGTATTGTTTTCAGAAATTTCATCTCCAAACTCAGAATTTTGACAATGAATGCCTTCTTATATCACATCCTGGGGTGAAAATCTTGTTCTTCAGCGTCCGTTTCACCATATTTAAATCGCCAAATGTGTAAACAGTTCCAAAGCAGCTCTGCATGCGTTCTGCGAGGCGCACAGCAGTGGGTAAACTCGAGGAAACTTTGCTACACACACAACAGAGCCGATCCTCTAATCGTTCCACTAAAGCCACATATCACTGTTTTCAGAATTTCATTGGCTATACGATGCGTCAGTCATTTCCACTCTTCAATGTAATTGGTTTGATCAGTAAACAAAGGAAAGTGGGTATGCCCTTACACTCGACACAGATGGTGGTTGGGTATTGAAGGCTGTGGACAGGACATGGAAGCTCCTATTGGGTCAAATGAGGTGTCAATCGAAAGGTCAGAGTGCGTGCTTCCATTTTGATACCGGATATAGGAAATGTTTACATCTGAACTGAAGTTATTACCGGTAATATGTGAAAGATTAGGCACAGCTGCCAGGTGCTTTGAAATGATGCAACAAGAGTCTGTGGATATTTATTGATGTAATACTGTGATTTGGACTAAACATTTTACTTGATTTGATCATTTGGACATTTGACAATGAAACAACACCGTTTTTGTCGGGAAGTTATGGCTCAGTGTACAACTATGAGGCATCATAGGTGAGTTGCCTAAATTTTGTTATTGGTTGTTTATATGTTGGTGGTCTGACAAAGATATAGATTGTACCTGCTGTTGTGATTGTATCTTAAAATGGTTTATATCAATAGAAAATCAAGAAATGTAGCTTTCCAAAGATATGTGGCATGTGTACCAATGTAACACACAGCTGTTTTGTTTATCGCATACTTTTATTTTGTACATTTAAGGGCCCGTCCGCGGGCCTAGATTTCCATGGCGATAATCTCTAAATTACTAATAGCTAAATTACAGGCATTATAGATAAAGAAAATCTAGTAAGCAGAAATATGAAATTTACCTCAATATGCTTCTTCAAATTAGGCGTTGAATTAATGTTGACATCTCGACTGGCTTGAGCAAGCTAAACTTACAAGACATGATCAAGCAATTGACATTCTACATTGTGTAAAGCCCTTATAGGTGCAGCCGTGGATGTTCAGGAGTTGAACTGCTGCTTGAGGCATCCTCCACATTCATCTTGTTAGTAGTTGGCGCCACTCCACCTTCAAGTTTTCTACGCATCTCCATAGCCAATCACGATGATGGACAAAAATCTAATTAGAACAGGGAAGTAGCGAACACAGGCAGTGGGAAAATAGCGTAGTAAAAGTACAGTAACAGTCCTTAAAAAGTAGAAGTAAACTATTTTAAAACTACTTAAAAAAAAATACAATTCCTGAGAAAAAAATACTTAATTACAGGAACAAGAGTATTTGTAATTTGTTACTTTACACCCCTGCCAATTATTACAAGACTTTTCCTGGTGGGCTATTTGACATGAAACCAAATTAATATACATTGCAAATATACAAATTTAGATGGATAGTGTCCCATAAAAATGTAAATTATGCCATTATTTACTCACCCTAATGTTGCTCTGAACCAGAATGGCTTTATTTCTTCCATAAAACACAAAAGGCAATTAAAAAAAAAAAGTCTTCACAGGGTTTATTTGCCATAATACAGATGAATATTGATTCCAATCTGCTTAAAAAAATAAATACAATAAAAATTCTGATCACGTTGTTCCAAACCTGTCTGAAATTCTTGAAGGATAATTGTTCTTCAGTGTGATACAATGCCAGTGGATAGTGTTTCCGCCTTGAAGCATTAAAACACAATTATTTCCAACTAATGCTGTTAATTACAAAGGGGACCTTTTAACTTGATACATTATGAAAATATGAATTTAGCAAATGTTCACATTAGGTTTGTATTATTTTGGTGAAATTTTAGCTTTTTAACTTATTCAAATTCCATTTATTACATCAATAAAGATGATGTCTTGAAATGGCATATATTATACTGCACATACAGTCAGGTCCATAAATATTGGGACATTGACACAATTCTAATTTTTTTGGCTCTATAAACCACCACAATGGATTTGAAATGAAACGAACAAGATGTGCTTTATCTGCAGACTTTCAGCTTTAATTTGAGGGTATTTACATCCAAATCAGGTGAACGGTGTAGGAATTACAACAGTTTGTATATGTGCCTCCCACTTTTTAAGGAACCAAAAGTTATGGGACAATTGGCTGCTCAGCTGTTCCATGGGCAGGTGTGTGTTATTCCCTCATTATCCCATTTACAAGGAGCAGATAAAAGGTCCAGAGTTCCTTTCAAGTGTGCTATTTGCATTTGGAATCTGTTGCTGTCAACTCTCAATATGAGAGTTATGAGAGTGTTTTCAACACAAAGTCTCAAATCAGTTGCTGCATTTGCAGTTTGGACATTCCACAAGCAGGTGGTAATGAGGTTCATTTCCAAACTAAAATATAAAGGAACATCATATGATGTCCTTGATATTTAGAGTTGTAGCCATTTTATGAACCAAAAATGTCTGAGTTTGTGTTAAACTTTCTAGCGGTCATGGTTTATTTATCAATTATTATGATTATTATTATGTTTACGATTATAATATTATTCATGATTTCATTTGTATTGGTATTTTCCCACCTGTTGTCTTAGAGTGATATTTAAGTCACTGCAAAAGTGACCGGTGGTAATATACGATTTGTTTTGACCACTTCGTTATTTTGATTATATGATTTTTATTGTTTGAAGTGTTATTTGAATTAAGAAATATTTAATTAGTAATATTTAATAGTTACATTTTTTCGTGTTTCAATATAATAATTACATTTTTCAAAATCGACCAGTTGAAGTGAAGTCTGTGCTGACACAATTACTGTTAATACTAACCTGTATTGTGTCAGAATCAAAATTATTAATAGTACTTAAGTTCTCTATAATTTAACAGAGCCTACATTCAAGTCCTGACGAGAACCACATTTTCCATGCATATAAAAGGGGCGTGTCACTAGAAATATGACAGACATTCAACAAGGGTTCAGTTAATGCACAAGAGAACACAAGCCCAAATTTCTAATCTAATTAATTTCACAGAACCGATTTATACTACGGACTTCTTATGAATGTACAATCTTTGTTTATATCGCTGATGCTTGACAGGGAATGGACTAAATAATAGGATGCAAATGGTGCAATAACCAGAGAAGCACCTCAGAATTAAATTGTACTACCCTGCCCATTAGCACTTTGCATGTGCAATTTCGCCAAAATACTCTTGTGCTGAGAGTTGCACATGCTTCCATGAAAATACCAAAACTTAATAGAGATGCCCTCTGACTTTGTGTGTATGATGTATCCAGAGGCGGATTGGCCATCGGGAGAACCAGAACTTTTCCCAGTGGGCCAGCACCTAAATATGGCCATGGTTTTAATTTCCTGCAGCAAAAAGACCACAACAGCACAATTGTTAATGTGATAATGCTTAATTACAGTTGTTTCTGACATTATAGAATGTATAAATGTAGAAAGTATTTTAACTTTGGAAAAAAATTGAATGTTGATTCTGAACAAATCAATCCTATTATGCATACATGCTCTGAGTAGCTTCGAGTCATCTGAAGACAAGTGTGTGGGAGTGGGTGTGTGTCCAGAGCCGTCCACACACACATGACCATATACTGTACAGTAAGGCAAATATGAGTCACTCTGCCAATTAGTCCAGATCAAAGGACATACAGTACATTTTATTGGCGGTGAATATGCAAATAAATAAATGCTACATCTGTTCAGAGCCATAGCGGGCTGCACTCATGACACGTGGTGCTGATGCATCACGGGTGACCGGAGTTCGAGTCCTAGCTCATCAGGTCCTTTCCCGATCCCATTCCCACTCTTCTCCCCTGTTATTTCAGGTCTCTTGATTAACTCTGTCATTAAAAAGCCTACAAAAGCCCAAAAATAAATAAATGGCACATCTGTCCTTTGAGCCGTACTAGGAAGCCGTAAGAAGTCTATCCAACAATGGAATTAACTTTATATCTAATAAAACATGATGATGAAAATATTTTAACGATCCTGCAGTTCTTACTGAATACAAATGATGAACACAGCAGAGTATTTTGCAGAATGGAGACATTGCATCCACCAACGTGATTTTAAGAAAAAGTTCAAGCTCAAAATCAGTTACTAAAGTTCTCTTTTGAATGTCATTATAAAACTAGCAAAACCGAAATACTGTCATATAACAAAGCCTCTGTGAAAGAGAGTCTGGGGAGGTTTGTATTGAGTGTCGTAGGAGGAATTTATCCAACATCTGGCAGAGTTCCCTGACCCTGCAAAACCATAATCCCTCACTACGTCTTACATGGCTTAATCCACTGGGGAATACACACTGCATTACAGAAGATGCTCATGTGACTGATTGGAACTGACTATTTAGGGCTGCTAGACAGTATAAAATGAACTTAGTACAAGATTATTCAAAAGAATCAAGAATTCCCACATCAGTCATAGTCTGTATTTAGAATTGAACAAATCATGATGTCAAAATCATTCTCCACATGCAAGACAAGCTGCAAACATGTAAAAATGCACACCACGTATTCGGCAAAAGACGCGTACATGGTAATAAACCGAGGCCTTGCACACACTACAAGCCAGAAGCTTGTTGCTCTGAACACATTAAATGTGACAGTTCACCGAATCCCTCCTACAGCACGCAATAAAAATGTCCCCAGACTCTCTTTCACAGAGGGTTTGTGATATGCCAGTATTTCGGTTTCACTAGTTTTATTATGACATTCAAAAGAGAACTTTAGTATTTAGGATTTTGAGCTTGAACATTTTCTTAAAACCACATTGGTGGATCTATCTCCTTTCTTAAAATTCTGACATCATTTTCTCACCCTACTGTTGGTTCAAACCCATTTAACTTTATATCTTTCATGAAACACAAAAGGACATTTTTTAAAGAATGTACCGGTTGCTCTTTTCCATACATTTATACAAAGTATTATGTAAAGGTGGACCGTAGGGCTGTAAGATTATGACAAAAATCATTATTGCCGACTATTGCCCTGGATATTGTAATCACGATTTCTAATGTCAATTAAAAGATTAAATTAAATTGTAATTTAATCTTTTCATTTATGCATTTGGCAGATGCTTTTATCCAATGCGACTTACAGAGCCCTTGCTACAGGGACAATCCCCCTGGAGCAACCTGGAGTTAAGTGCCTTGCTCAAGGACACAATGGTGGTGGCTGTGGGGATCGAACCAGCAACCTTCTGATTAACAGTTTAGTGCTTGCCTCCAGTTTAGTGCTTTAGACCACTACACCACCACCACTCCATACAATTTGTCAATACAATGACTTTTTAAAGTAGCTAATCGTGCGGTTCTTCAGAGTAGCAGATTTCAATGCCGGATATGAGCTGCGCTCCAGTTTCTTTTAAGCATGGGTGGAAAGAGTACTGAAAAATCATACTCAAGTAGAAGTACTGTTACTTCTATTAAGTGAGTAGTGTAAAAGTAGCTGTCCTAAAAACTACTCAAGTAAGAGTAAAAGAGTAGCTCATTTAAAAGTACTCATGAGTAGTGAGTATTGAGTACTGAGTTGCAAAACCTATGCCCCATTATAATGAACACTGTATGACAAATTTTAAAATACATCACTAATCTATGATAAACACTACATTAATCTGATTCCAAAAATAAAAGGGAGACATGATAACAGAAATTAAAAGATTAAAAAGTTATTTTCCATACACTGATCACCGTTTAAAATAATAATTTATGAAACAATTACATTTAAAATCAGTTTATGTGTAGGGTCTAAATGTCCTAAATAAGTAGTCCTGCACAATAGAGGAGGTAGAGCAGCCATGTGAAAAGTTGTTTGGTACAGGGGCTACATCCCAATTAAAAAGGAATAATTCACCCAATTATTGGGTGTGACCTTACCAAGGAGCTCATCCCTCTCATGAGCGCATGTCACAGATGTACGGAAGTGAACATTTGCAGTTAAAAAGTATAGAAGTATTGTATGGTTTCTAAAAATAATCAATCATTTTGATTCTGGAGAAATTTATTTGTCAACTTGAGTCATGTGGATTATTTTGATGCACCCTATATATGCATATTGGACCATCAAAAAATTAAGTACATTCACTTGCATTGTTTGAAAGATGAGGCCTGAAATGAAATCCTAAAAATCTTAAATTCTGTTACCTATCTGTCATTCACTCGAAGTTGTGTCAATGTAGTGACACTAGGGGTCACTCTTGAGAGGCCGAGACACCTCTGATCTTTGATAAAAGGCTAATGGGAATTGGCGAGTGGTATTTGCATGCCCCTGCCCTGGACATATGGGTATAAAGGAGGGTGATGTTCATACAGCTCATTCAGATTTTCTCTTCGGAGCTGAACAGTCGATGGTTCAAGGTGAGCAGGTGATTGCCGTCCCTCACCTCTGCTGGATCCTTACGGCTCATTACAGCGGCTTTCTCCCCTCTCTGCATGTGTGCATTGCAGAGATCGCCCCTGGGAGCTTCAGCAGATCACCAGAGTATATTCTAAAAGAGTGTTTTCCCTCACAAAAGAGTATATTCTAAAAGAGCGGCACACATCAGAAAATCTTTCAAGACGCGTCATTCTAAAGATGTCCTCCCGAGACATCTTTTGTGGATACGTTATGTCCTCATTGCGAGGCCATGACCATGGCAATGTTGAAGTCGTGGCTCGCTTTCATAAGAAAGCAAGCAGCACCAGCAGCTCCCTGCCTCGTTCCTTCTTCCTACGGGTATGAGGCCAGCGTGGCAAGCTCTGGGGGCAGTTTGGGGACCACAATGAGACCACCTCCGCCGTTTAAATCCCCGCGGACCTCCCATTCCCCAGTACGCTTAGGATAGGCACTCTGATGAGTGTGCCGGCTCGTACCAGGGTGAGTTCGACCCGCCTCACAGCTGCCTGATAAGAAGAAATCTCGAAGCGCCCTGAGATGGGTGACCCAGGGATCCGATGATCCGCTGCCTTGTAGCTGGTAATCAGACCACTCCATCCCCCAGTGGAGGGCCGGGAGGAGAATCTTTTGTTTCCTTTTCATTTTGTTTTGCCAGTAGCTGCGGTACCCAAAAATAAAAGAGCAGTATCCTCAGTCCCTGGGTCACATAAATGGTGTGTTCGGCCGTCACCCCGACCCCCGTCTTCTATCTCTCTTTGGCATGTCCAGCACTGTGTCGGCAGTCTCCCCGCCTCTGCACACCAAGCTGTGGCACAAACATACTCAAACCCGGACGGTTTCGATGGACCGCGGGGCGAAACGCCTCCTCCCCCCTCCTCGACTGATCCACTGGTGAGTATCAGGAGGCAGGTAAGTGCTTTGATGTCTCTCGACTCAGCAATGTGGCCTCCCTGGCTCTACCCCACCTGCCGGTACGTCCTACAAAAATGTTCTCCTGATACCCCTCGCCCGGAGCTTGGACGAGTGGCTCGTGCTTTCCAACCCATCGCGATGGCTTACCTGGACCGTCTGACTCGGCTACGTGATTCGGTTCGCCAGGCACCTGCCCAGGTTTGCCGGTGTCCACTTCACCATGGTGAAGGGCGAGAATGCTGCCACCTTGCGC
Organism: Xyrauchen texanus; assembly: GCF_025860055.1. NCBI lineage: Eukaryota > Metazoa > Chordata > Actinopteri > Cypriniformes > Catostomidae > Xyrauchen > Xyrauchen texanus. The sequence continues at coordinate 8,542,230 of NC_068283.1, forward strand.
GTGGAATCACCACACTTCTGCTGAAATATGCGAAAGAGCCTGTCCATGCAGCCGAGATGAAGAGGGGGTTTTACAGCCCCTACTTCATTGTACCGAAAAAAGGTGGTGGGTTGCGGCCAATCTTGGACTTACAAGTTCTGAACCGGGCTTTACACAGACTTCCGTTTAAGATGCTGATGCTAAGGCACAGTCTAGCGTCCGGCATCAAGATTGGACTTGAAGGACTTGTACTTCCACGTCTCAATTCTACCTCGACACAGGCCCTTTCTGAGGTTTGCATTTGAGGGTCGGGCATACCAATACCAAGTTCTACCTTTCAGCCTGTCCTTGTCCCCTCACGTCCTCACGAAGGTTGCAGAGGCTGCCCTTGCCCCGTTAAGAGAAGTGGGCATTCGCATTCTAAACTACCTCGATGACTGTCTAATCTTAGCTCACTCTCGAGATGTGTTGTGTGCACACAGGGACCTGGTGCTTACAAACCTCAGCCGGATAGGGCTTCGGATCAACTGGGAAAAGAGCAAGTTCCTCCTGGTTCAGAGCATCACTTTTCTCGGATTGGAGTTGGACTCAGTCTTGATGACTGTGCGCCTGAAGAACGAGCGTGCCCAGTCGGTGCTGACCTGTTTGAAGGCATTCAGACAGAAGATGCATATGAGACCGCTTCAGCACTGACTCTGCACTCGAGTCCCGAGATGGGAATGGTGCCGTTTGACACATTATGTGGCCATCACGCCATCATGCCTCCAAGACGGGCTGGGGTGCTGTATGCCACGGAAACGCAGCCGCCAGCTCCTGGATGGGCCCATGGCTACGTTGACACATCAACTGCCTTGAGTTGTTGGCTCCTCGTGTCAGCCCATCCCTGGTAAATTCCAGAAGAACGACCTTCTTTCTCAGGGACAGGGCACCATCTGGCACCCTTGACCAGACCCCTGGAATCTCCATGTCTGGCCCCTGGACGGGACACGGAAGACCTCAGTGGCCTACCACTTGCCATTGTAGACACCATCACAAAGGCTAGGACGCCCTCTACGAGACGCCTGAAAGCATCTGTTCACTAAGTGGTGTTCTTCCTGGCACAATGACACCCAGAGATGCACAGTCGGCTCAGTGCTTTCCATTCTGTAGGAGAGGTTGGAGGGACGGCTGTCCCCCTCCACCTTTAAGTGTACATTGCTGCCATAGCTGCACACTACGACACAGTGGACAGCAAGTCCTTAGGGAATCGCAACCTGATTATCAGGTTCCTGAGAGGCCCTAGGAGATTGAATCCCTCCAGGCCACGCCTCATTCCCTCATGGGACCTCTCCATAGTCCTGCAAGGCCTGCGAGGGACTCCCTTAGAGTCAGTAGAGCTTAAGGCACTCTCCTTGAAAACTGCCCTCCTGACGGCGCTCACCTCCATCAAAATGGTTTGGGACCTGCAAGCGTTCTTTGTCAGTGAAACGTGCCTGGAATTCAGTCCGGGCTATGTGACCAAGGTTCCCACGACCCCGTTCAGGGACCAAGTGGTGAACCTGCAAGCACTGCCCCAGGAGGCAAACCCAGCCTTAGTGTTGCAGTGTCAGGTGTGTGCTTTATGCATCTATTTGAATCGCACGCAGAGCTTCAGTATCTCCGAGCAGCTCTTTGTCTGCTTTAATGGACAGCGGAAAGTAAGCACTGTCTTCAACCAGAGGATCGCCCACTGGATCATCAACGCCAAGCTGTTGCCTACCAGGCTCAGCATGTGCCACCCCCTCCAGGACTACGAGCCCATTCCACCAGGAGTGTGGCAGTCTCCTGGGCTCTGGGCTCTCTAGCTGATATATGCAGAGCAGAGGGCTGGGCTACACCCAACACCTTTGCAAGATTCTACTATCTCCGGGTTGAGCCGGTCTTGTCCCGTGTCTTAGCATGAACGAATGGGTAATTCCGGGTATATCGCTTTCGCCTAGCACCTTTCACCACCCTTGAGCTGAAGATGTGCGTTGTTGATTCCCAGTAGTGTTCATAAATGTGTTCCCTGGTTGATTTCCTCCTAGCCCTGCGGCTGATGATTTTGCAGAGAAACTCACTGCCAGCTCAGTACTTAAGCTAGCTAAGCCCCCGTACTGGGACAGGTGCTCCGCATGCACTGGTTCCCCATAGACAACCCCTTTGCAAAGTTTATTCTGCTGAAAAAACATTTCCTTGCTGGTAAACTGTGTCTTCCTTTGGCAGAGGCCCCTCTGCCTCAGTCTCCATGCTCGTAGAGCCTCCTCCCCCATTGGGCAGGACCTACCATGGGACTTCTCCACATGACATACTTCCGACTAGACTCGGCAAGACCATGTGATGTATTTCCACTTAATATACCCCCCACTCTCTTTGGGCGGGGTGTGGTCTGGCAGATGGTTATGGCTGACTTTCTCTCCAGAAATGGGGGAGTAGGCAGGCCAGATGTTGCCAGAGTTAGTCATGTGTCGGTCTGCGGGAGAGAAAGAGTGGTAAGGCTTGTCACCTGGGTCATAATTATCTCTAACACCTGTCTCTCATTATAGTGATGGTGGAGGGAGACCTGATAAGGCACGCTTGAACATGCTTCGCTGTCTCCTGACTCCTCCATTGCCCACGAACCAAGATCCTTTTACGATTGCTTTTCAATTTTGTTCTACAGCTTTTTTTGCGGGTGCAAGGTGATGTTTCTTCAGAATTCATTTTAGCGTACCACCGTGAACAGAGGTGAAACGTAAAGCAAGCATCTGGGCACCAGACTGTTTAAAACATGTGCATTATGATCATATGTCATTGCTGATAGGATGGAATATTCTGATTGGCCATTGCATTTCATTGCTCAACTGACATGTCTCTGATTAGAAAACTCAACTGCTGCAAAACACATTGTAAGTGGAAACCATTGATGGAACAGAAACAGTCTTAAACAGAATTGAATGCTGAAAATGTCAGATTTAATGATTACATAATCGAGGCAGCCATAACCGTAATCGCAATTAGTTTTTTTCTTTTTTCGATTAGTTGTTCAGCTCTAGTCGACAAATGTATAATTTTTCCAGTATAATTGCTGTCGATTGTTGCTTTTAGAACAATCAATTATTGGCAAAAACCAAGAACAACAGTTCACTAATAGTCACTCAAAAAACTGGTCACTACGAACTGTTGTTGAATGGCAAGAACTGTATAATGATTCTTGAATTTGTTTTACAATTGTGCTCCATGGAAAAATTTATGGATTTGGAACAACAGAATTTTAATTTTTTTGGGGTCAACTATTCCTTTAAAACATGAAAGATAACAACACTCAGTGCTAGGCATTATGCAGGATTATCTGTGCACAATGCAACATGAACCAATTATTATGTAACCGTCATTGTTTGAATAAATGGCATTCTCATGACTCTGTTCATTCTCCCTTCTTGTATATAAGCAACAGAAACATGCAGAGCCCTTATTGAGAATGACATATTCTTCAGGCAGTGGGCATGTGACGGTCACTCCTGCTTGTCTCGTTGCATCTGCAGTTTGAAATGATGAAGCGCATTTTCAGAGTGGCTGCAGGGAAGGGCAAAGTGGCTTGAACCTGTGTCTCTCAGGGTCCCTTAGAGCCCGATAGTAAGATGTGTATCTACAAAACACACAGCTGAACTAATCCTAAACTCCACAGACCACAGTCGGAGAAGCTGAAACTACAGCTTTAAACTGTAGTTTGCCAAGCAAAAAGCTGCTCTAATTTAAAGTTGTCCAACTGCTGAAATATGAACAGCAATGTAGCACTCTACACCTTTAATCATTGGAAAAGTTAGCATGCTACTGGAAGCTTAATACTATTTTGGCGGATCTTCTGTCATGCTGCTGAAAAATCCAGTTCAGATAGTAGTGTGACTACTTTAAGTTGGCTTCTCCCCAACACCGTCAGACTACTGCCATAAAACAGCTTAGTCAGGCTATTCCTTTATTAATTTCATCATTATTCTGTGAATGAATAATGCATCAGTGGATTAGATAGCGTAATGTCAGCAAGATAACACATTTCATGGCCAGATGTTTGCACGATAAGTGTGAATAAGACGACACACTGAACTTGACAACTGCATTTTTATTGTTTCATGCCTCACAGAATGGTCCATGAATTTATATAAAAGAAACATATAACAGAGATATAGACATGCAGCATGTTATAATAGAGATAACAGTAGTGTAACATTGTGCAATCTTCAAACAGATATCAGTTGATTGCTTTTAAATAGAACAAAAGCTGCATGATAATGTAATTCTCTGAAAGACAGAGAAGATTGTTTTTTATACCCTGCTGGTTATTCTTAGTTTAAATCAGCAAGTGATAAACATGTTGAGAGGTTTTAGCATGTCAGTAGATTACTAGCTTTACCTTTAGCTTCTGCATGCCCTGCTACAAAGACCAGTTGATTTTTAGTGACTGCAACATGATGACACAGGAATTAGGCATGTTGTGTCTGAGAGTTCCAGTACTCTAAGATGAGCCACATTATGCTGACTTACTGTCAAGTGGCATCACCTATCAGTAGGGGTGTAAAAATAATCTATCAAATACATTTTTATGCATCTATTATGGAATTTAAGAATTGATTCTCATTATTATATTAATACCTGTCTCATATTGCACGAACCTTCTCGCAAAAAACATGGAATGGAGCATGCGAGATTGAAGGGAAAGAAAGCACACTTTTAAATAAATAAAAGAAATGGTGCTGCCAGGCTCACCCCGCGAACCTACATGAGATAAAATTGATGGATGGATGGATGGATGGATACTGCCGAATTCAGCTTTCTGTGTCATTATTCAAAACTGTTTGCATCCATTTGACCAAAGTAAGTTTATTGTTGTTGCCCTCTTCCCCATATATGATATGTTAATATTGCTTTTGTATCTCCATAAAATGCCTTATTTCTCCATAAAACAGTTTAACCATGAGCAGAACTCGGCTTAAATAAATTTGTCTGGTAAGCACACATTGGCAGTGAATGAAAACACTCACTTGTTAATTAATTCTCTTTAGATGTCCCTTGTACACAAATAAAACATAATTTGCTGTTTTAATATTTGCGGACATGCAATTGTTTTTAAAGACAACCAAAGATTCACCATATTTTGTTTAAAATGTTTACATTTTAATAAAAAAATATTAAACAAACAGACTCATAACAAATGTTTCAATTAATCAGTACAACCTAACATTCTGGTTTAACCCACAAACTTTAAGCCATGCCGTTCCCTGGCAAAAAGCTACACTTTGATGCTGCACTGATTTAGCGCTTTGGGAACAACTTTAGGTGTGATCAGCTATGAATAAATTTGATAGTATAGCATTTCAATAAGTAACATAGGCCGACTGACAAAGGTGGGCTAGGCCTACCCAAGATTTTGTTTTATTATTATGTATTTGGTTTCAGACATTATGCTCATTGTTCACTTCCACCAGAGAGAGCCCTTCCCTGTTTTTGTATTTGTTGCAGGGCGGAGGGCGTGGCCGGGTCATGATTCCACACACCCGGCCCCTAATCAGGCTAATCAAGCCTCAGAGAGGGATAAAGGCCAACTGGAAGCTGCAGTGCGACAGAGAGATTTACGGACAGCTGTCCTACACCTTTGTGTGTTTGTCTTTTTGTTTCAGTTTTATATTAAACTATTATTTATATTGTCAAGCCGGTTCTCGCCTCCTCCTTTCCATCAATCCCTTTACACTGGTGCCGAAATCTGGGAAGGAGGTGGGATGCGCCATTGTAGAGTTCTCACCACTACCATCCACCCCAATGGAGCAGCCGCAGCCATCCGCCGTGGGACGGAGAAGCCCGGCCGCTGACTGTGAGGGGAGGAGGAGATCCCAACCAACCGCCTGGAGTGTTTACCACTGCCAGGGGCGGGTGAGACCCCTACCATTCACCAAAAACGCGGCAGGTCTGCCTCCAATCCATCCGGGGAGGCAAGGCTGTCGTCCATTGGAGTGTGGAGGAGTGGCCGAGGACCAAGCTACGGCATATCGGAGAACCAGCGAGTAAGTGTTTTTTTTTCTCTTTCTTCTCTCTCTTTTCCACTGCCGCTCCATGTTGGCCTTTCCCTCTCTTTTTAAATGTTTTTGTTAATATGGCACGATCGCTGTTATGGCGTGTAGGTGCCACACTTTTTTGTTTCCTTTCCCTTGTACCCTCCCACATTCAGGTAGACTGGGATGACCTGCTAGCAGATGATGCAGAAGGCACACCCCTCCACAGGGAAAGAGGGTGGGGGGATGTAAGTCATGCCGGGGGCCCCCAGCCTGAGAGAATGAGGGAGGAATGTGGCAGGGCGGAGGGCAGGCCGTGATTCCATACACCCGGCCCCTAATCAGGCTAATCAAGCCTCAGAGAGGGATAAAGGCCGAGTGGAAGCTGAAGTGCAACAGAGAAAGAGATTTATGGACAGCTGTCCGACACCTTTGTGTGTTTGTCTTTTTGTTTCAGTTTTATATTAAACTATTATTTATATTATCAAGCTGGTTGTTGCCTCCTCGTTTCCATTAATTCCTTTACAGTATTGAATTGGAAGTTCTTGCCCCTATTTTGCCATTGCAAATCTTGTCTATTAAACTAACCGGAGAAGTTGAGTTACACCCCGTTATCTCACACTTGCACTCAGTATGGACAAAAGTGTCCAGAGTGTTTAATTTGGACATTTATTTAAATGTTGCCGCGAGTATTTGGATGAACCCACAATTACGTATTAATAAGTTCTGCTGGTCAGAGGGGATTATGAGGAAGGTTAATACGCTCTGTGTCTTATATGAGAGTGGAGTGTTGAGATCCTCTCACGCTCTAGTGAACACACTACAATACCGTAAGGGGTCCGCACTGTGGCTGTCCGGACCCCTTACGGTTGTGTAGTGTGTTCACAAGAGCGTGAGAGGCCTCAGACATGAGTTTTGAGATGTTGACTCAAGGACATAAGAGCCCGGAGTTGCGAAAACCTCCAAACTATAAAAATGTAATGAATGTGTGCGGAGGGGATAACCTGCCACATCACACGCTGCAGAGCGAGACCTCTAGCCAAGGCTTTAGAGGAGGCGAGCCCTCTGGTAGAGTGAGCCTTAAAACCTACTGGCAAAGCTTGACCGCGCGCCTCGTAGGCCAGGCCAGTAGCGTCCCTCACTCAAAGTGACATAGTCTGCCAGGAGGTGACCGCCACCCGGTTACGGCTTCCAAGGGAAGAATTGCTGTCCTGAATTTACGCCACTGGCCAATGCGGTGGACATAAGTCTGAAGGGTACAGACCAGACAAAAAATCTTTACTACTCCGGCGTTACAAACGGCAGGGAGCAGAAGTCTTAGAGAGTGACCAGACATCGGGTCGAGAATGGCACCTTAGGCAGGTAGTCAGGGTGAGGGTGCAAAAATGCTTTGGTCATTCCTGGGGCAAACTCTAAACAGGCTGGCAAAAGAGATTTGAGGTACCCAAATCTCCTTAGAGAAAAACCAGCTTGAGAGTCAGAAGTCTGTCAAACGCTGACTCTAGAGGTTTAAAAGGGGCTTAACCAGACCCTCAAGGACTACTTACCAGGTCCTATGAAGAGGTCCTAATCTTAACAGGAGGCCTCAGTTGCTTGGCTCACGAATGAAGCACACGAGTAGAGGATGCCTCTTAAAGGGCACCCCATCCACCGTGGCGTGGCAAGCCGAAGTGGAGGCCACGTAGAACCTGGCAGTGGAGGGGCATGTGCCTGCTGACAGTTCTTCCTACAGATAATCCAGAACTGAAGTGAACTGGCAGTTAGCTGGTTCTGTAATATGATCTTTAGTAGAGGGAAACACATACAGGTGCTTTTTGTGCGGGGGGGAAGACGACGACTGTGTGACTAGGGGAGAAGTAGAGGAGACATTGCGCTGTTCACAGAGGCGAAGAGGTCCTCCTCTGCCCTGTAAAATCTACACAGATCAGTTCCAAGTGGAGGGAGCTCTAGCACTTAAACTGTCCTTGATAACCTCAGGAGAAAGCCCTGTGTACAACAGGGTCCAAGCATGAAAAAGGTTCCACAATTCGGGCCGGGGATGAAATACAGTCCCCTGTGCTTGAGAAAGAAGGTCCTTCCTGTTCGGAATCGCCCGAGGCGAGCCGTCAAGGGGAGAATTTAGTTCCAAGAACCATACCCTGTTCAGCCAGCATGGTGCTACCAATAGGAGGCAAGACCCTTGCTGGCGAACTCTGGACAAGACTCCCGGGAGCAGAGAGACCGGGGAAAAAAACGCATACAGACACATTCCGGGTCATGTATGTGTCATTACGTCCAGACCCAAGGGGGCTGGGAGAAGTCGAGGAAATATTGCGCTGTTCATAGAGGCAAAGAGGTTCTCTTCTGCATGCATTAGCAGTCCCCGGGTCAAAGATGGCTTGTACATTTTTACACTTAACAAAAGGAAGCAGGCCTGTCAACTAGACACTGGAGCAACAAGCAACATTATGAGCCACAAAACCAAAGATAAATTGGCTCCCGACAGCCCGCTGCAGCCGAGCTCAACACTCTTGTGCTTACATGAATTGCTTCAATATTCTTTAGAATAATTTAAAGACACTGCTTATGTACGTAAAATTTTGAAGGGATACTTGACATCTTGAAAAGTGTTGTCATGGCAACAGATCAAATGACATGATGTAGTATTGTATTCGGATTAATTTGACAAAATTAAACCATATGTTTAATAGCGCTTATGACATGATTGTGGCTATGATGGGTCATGGACATAGGGTCTCCAGCTGGCAACAATAGATGTTCAAGAGTTTTCAGAAACTTGCCATAATTACACATTCATTTAATTTGCCACATACATCAAAGCTGTTAACCATTATGTCTGAGCAGAAGGTAAAACATGGTGTCTTACTTTTTTACTTGAACAAATACATGTGTCGTTCATGCATTATTTTACAAAAGCCACCATGTGGAAATTGACCCATAGTGCTTGGGCCCATCAGCTATATTTATTATTGTTGTTATTATTTTCAAGGTTTTCAGTACTTTTGGGGTACGTATAATATGTTAAAACTTGCGGGGATGGGGGGATTGGGGGATGTTGGTTGGCTCTGTTGTGCCCCCTGTAATATGGGCATTTAAGGAAATTTCTGAAGCACCACATTTTCCATCTACAGTCAACAAAATTGGTACATATATATTTCTCATCGAGCCGGAAACATTTTATCATTACGGTCATTAGCTCCACCCGACACAAAGTTGGCCATTTTTGATTTTTTGAATATTGCAGTCTCTGAACTTTTAATTTCTCAGTGTGGCTCTTACAACACTTTCAAATCTTCCTTTCATATTTACCCTAATTTCTTTAAAATAGTGTAGAATAATGTCAAGTGGCAAATGTTTTCTGAAATCCACCGGGTGGGACCAGTTGTGCTTGGGCCGGTCATCACTGGTTGCAGCTATATTATGGATTGAAATTCAGTTTGAAATAAATTGCATTCATGTGGCAGATGAATAAAGCATTGATTAGACCAGCGTTTTTTCAAACTGGGGTCTGCAGAAAATCCCTGAATTATGAACATTGTGTTTTAACAAATAAGCAATAAAAAAACTATAAAAAAAATTACTCAATCTAAAGCTATTGACTAGTATAAACATACAACATATCAGAAGTTTAGAATGAGTTATTCAAAAAGCCTATATACAACATTTTGTAGATTCTGGAACTTAAATTGGGGAAATCAGCTTATTCCCATGGTGATAGCCGCAGGGACTTCTCCGAATGGTGAATGAATATTGATTTGTTTTATGATGCGGAAAGGATCTACATACCTGGGACTGAGCTTCCTGCTGGATAGGCGTAATAAAAGGTCTCGGGTAGATAACCAGATCCTTTGGTCTGGTTGGTAGTCAGGGTGGGGATGTCTCTTAAGGTCGGTCTGAATCCTTTGGGCTCTTATGGCACATTGGAGCCTGACGTGAGTGCTGTTCCACACCTGTTCACTACTCCTGATCCAATCATCCACCGCAGGCACCTCAGATGGTTCTCCAGACCAAGGGAACATGAGGGGTTGATAGCCCAGCATACACTGGAAGGGGGTGAGTCCTGTGGAGGAATGGGTTAGAGATTTCTGTGCATATTCCACCCAAGGGAGGAAATCTCTGTTGTTGATGGATGCAGTAGGACCTTAGATAGCATCCAATTTTCTAGTTCAGTCTCTCTACCTGTCCATTAGCCTGTGGATGATAACCAGAAGTTAAGCTGACATTGATGTTTAGTTGTTTGCAAAAGGCTTACCATACTCTGGACGTGAACTGGGGACCCCCATCTGATATGATGTGCTCCAGTAGTCCGTAGATCCTGAAAATTTGATTGAACAAGACATTAGCGGTTTCAATGGCTGTTGGGATTCCTTTGAGCGGAATGAGGTGGCTTGACTTTGAGAATATAGCTATAATCACCAGAAAGGTTTTATATCCATTGAAGTTATGGATGTTGGTTACAAAGTCTACCGCCAGATGGGACCGGGGTTTTTGCGGTATGGGTAATAGTTCAAGTAGCCCTGCTGGAAGTTCCCTGGGAGTTTAAGACTAAGCGCATACCTGACAGGACTTTACATAGGCGGTTACATAATTGTATAGGGTGGGCCACCAGAAGGAGTTACGTACCAAAGAGAAAGTGAAGTATGAACCCATTGGTTGGTTGTTTGTCTGTGGGTGGGCACTCAGGTTGGGTGGGTCAGACTGATGTTCCTCCATAATGTCCCAACGGATAGGGGCTATGATGATTTTGGGTAGAAAAACGGGGTCCTGGTTCATGGTTGTGTGCATGGGGTCGTACCTTCTAGAGAGGGAGTCTGCCTTACTGGTCTTGCTTGTCTAGGGTTGTCTCTTGGCACTCTTGATGTCTTCGAGGTTCTTGTGGTCAGTGATTACTTGAAAGGGGTGAGCAGCCCCCTCTAGCCAGTGTTTCCACACCTCCAATGCTGTCTTAATTGTTAGTAGTACTTTATTACCAACATCATAATTTCTTTTGGTAGGGGACAATTTTCTGGAGAAGAATGCACATGGATACATTTTGCCTTGTCTGCCATGCCTCTTGGACAGAACTGTTCCTATGCCACAGTCTGAAGCATCTACTTCTACTATGAATGGTAGATCGGTTTGGGGTGTTTGAGGATGGGGGCAGTGGTAAAGCTGGTCTTGAGAGTGTTGAATGCGGTTTGTGCTGATTTGGTCCACTGCAACCTTTTGGGTTTGCCCTTGAGAAGTGAAGTGAGTGGTGCTGCTACAGTGCTATAGTTCCTGATGAACCGTCTGTAAAAATTAGCGAACCCCAGAAAAGTTTGTTGTTCCTTGACTGTGGAGTAGCGTGGCCATTGACTTTACCTTGGATAAGTCAATCTCAACACCATGGTGGCTGAAGTTTTACCCCAGGAAAGTTGTACTTGTGGTGTGAAATTCACACTTTTCAGCCTTCACATACAATTGGTTTATTAATAGTTGAGAGAGTACTGTTTTGACGAGTTGAACATGTTGATCTTTGGTTTGGGAGTAGATCTCAATATCATCTGTTTATGTAATGGTGTATTGGTTTAGGACATCACAGAAAATTTGGTTGATGAAGGATTGGAACATGGCTGGTGAGTTGACCAGGCCGTATGGCATAACCTGATACTCGTAGTGCCCTCTAGTGATATGAAAAGCTGTTTTCCATTCATCTTCCTCTCAATCCTGATTAGGTTATACAAACTTCTTTGATCAAGCTTGGTGAAGATTTGGGCCTTGTGTCATTGTTCTAAAGCAGAGAGGACAAGAGGAGGTGGAGGCCTGTAATTGACAGTGATGGTGATGAGTCCTTTGTAATCAATACATGGACGGAGTCCACCATCTTTCTTTTCGATGAAGAAGAAGCCTGAAGCTACTGGTGATATGGATCGCCGTATGAAACCTGAAGCAAGGGCCTCTTCATTATAATGTTCCATGGTTTGTGGGATTGAGAGTGGGTATACTTTGCTCTTAGAAGTTGCTGTGTTTGGTAGAAGCTCTATGGCACAGTCCCATGGTCTGTGAGGAGGTAGCTGGGTGGCTTAGACCTTGTTGAAGACTTAAGACAATTCTGTGTATTCTTCAGGTATTTGAGTAAGAGTTTGTTTGTTGGGGATTTCAGCACTGGAAGTCAGGCACTGGAAATTGAGTTTAGGTTTGAGACAATACTGTTGACGGTATGTAGATCATTGAAAAAGTTATCCTTGATTCCAGGAAATGAGAGGATTGTGGATGGTTAGCCATGGGTGTCCAAGGATGATAGGATTCTTTGGGCATGAGACAACATATAATGAATATTTTTCTGTATGAAATAGACCAGTTGGTAGAGTTACGTCAACTGCAGGGATACTGATGGAGGGTATGCATGGCAGAGTATATATGTTGAGTCTTTGAACCAGTTCATGATGGATGAGGATGACTGCAGCCCCAGTGTCAACTAAAGCTGTGACAGGGAGTATTTCTTTATGGTAGGATAGGGCAACTGGAAGAGTGAGACTATGATTAGATAGTTTGAGAGGATTTTAAGTACTTACTTTGGATCATGCAGTGTTGCTCTTACATGGTTTGCTGGGACATGAATCTCACCGATGACCTCAATGCCCTTTCTACTGGTTGACCACAGTAGAAACAGAGCTTGTTTTGAAAACACCGGTGTCGCTTTTCTTCAGATACCCTGGTGTATCAAATCTACATAGCCTCTGGGGATTCATGAGAGGAACAGAAGCGTGTTTCCACTGTGGGATTACTGGCTTGAGAGGTACTGGGATGCGGGTGGTTGCGAATGCGATTATCGATCTTGAATGCTGTTGTGATGTACTGTGAGTACTGTAAAATCTTAAATTGAATCCTAAATTTGACAGGAAGCCAATGAAAAGATGCTAACACTGGAGATATATTGTTGTGTTTCTTTGTCCCGGTCAACAATCTTGCAGCAGCATTCTGAACTAACTGCAGAAGTGACAGTGAAGTATGAGAAATGCCAAAAAGCAATGGATTGCAGTAATCTAAGCTTGAAGAAATAAAAGCATGTATAACAACTTCAATGTCCTTAAAAGATAAACAGGGGCAAAACAGGAGGAACAGGTCCAAATCGCAAGGCAGGCAGACGTGGACAGAGTACAGTCAAAATAAATAAAAAAAATAGGCAAACAAACAAAGGCAGTAGTAAAAAAAACGCTAGTCCAAAAAACAAGCAATAAAGTCATACCCATGAAACAAACACTATGAAAGAACGCTCAGAAAGGCAGGTTAAACTGGCTATACTTTGCAGTGATTCTGTAAATGAGGCTGGTTTAAATATGGTACAAACAAGAAGTGGATGATGCAGAGAAGGGACGAGTCAGTATTTGGGAGACAGCTCCCTCTGGCAGCTGGATGAAAAAATAACCTGCTGGGATGTTACAATAGTACCAAATAAAATCGAATGAATCAATACTCAACTGTTTTTTTTCTTCTTTAGAGGAATATAGTACTTTCCTCATGTTTTGACTAGTGGGAAATTATAATAAATTGCAGTACAATGGCTGGATGTAAGTCAAAGTCAAGTTTATCTATAAACTTAATTTAACTGAAAAGGGGTCCTTGGTCGCTTTTGGCACCCCTCTATGGACATTCCACCCGGAAAATGGTGCCCGCATGCGCCCATATGTCAAACAACACTTACCGCTTTGGCCACTGGGGACAGTGTTTTCAATTTCAGCAATACAGACTGATTTCTATCTAAAAAAAGTCAAACTACTGTTTCTGATTTCACTGTGACATCAGTCTGGTAACCAATAACTTTTGCTGCATTGAAAAAAGATGTGAATGTCAACATTCTTAGAAATTTGTGCTCCACTGAATAAAGCAGGTTATGCCGTTTTAAAATTACTTTGAAACGAACGAGGTTAAATAAATGATAACATAATTTGTAATTTTAGTGAACTATCCCTTTAACATTCTCGAAGCTCATGGTAGGTCTGTCTTGACCGGTTTATACATTTTCATCCAAAATAAATTGCTCTATGGAGAAAATAAATGGGATTTTTACTTCCAGAACCCTATCCTTTTGCTCTATAGTGCTCTTGGTGGTCCAAATGATGATGCAAGTGCACTGTGGTGTGGAACCAAAGTCTCTTCAGAATGTATTTTACAGAGCTAAGCATTGCAACTGAGCATGCAGTAAAACAATTGCTTTCCTTTGTTATACATAGCACATTTGATCAAACGCATAAAACCCAGCATTATTGCTTTCAAACTCATGTTATTGAAGTCCTTTCACAGTCTTCCACTATACACTGAAATATTTCCTGCTTCTGCAGTTCAACAGCATGAGAGAACCGAAAACCTGTTGGGTACAGAGAAAGCACTGCACAGAGTTACAGCCGCCCGCTCCATGGAGTTGATAAATAATGTGATTGGGCAAAAGAATAATGTGATACAGAGCAGATGCATTGCACACATGGCTTTGTTAATAGACCTCTCTCCACTAATCGAGGTCTTGTTTGGCAGTGGGATTGTCAGCCTAATTCAGATGCCATAATTTAACAGCAATGCCATTAAACATAGACTATCATCATGGGGATAAGCAGACATGCTACAATGCATTATTAATAACTGTTAGAGGCTGTGTTTCAAAGGCACATATTTGTTAAACATAGGTAAGTCAAGTACATTTAAATTTTTCATAGTGGAAAAACAGGCCATACTAAGCCACAACTGTATAATGGTACTGGAAAAACAAACTTTTATTTGGAATGGTGAGTTTGCAAGAGACCTCAGATAGTATAGTGTCTTTTTTAAGGTAGTATAATGATGCTTGCCTCGCAAACACCACTATTTAAGTATTTGTAAAGCTTTATAAGTCACTTGACATTATTGAGATACAGTGACTTTTTTGCACTTACTGTAAGTTAGTTTAAATCTGATATATGCAATGATTAAATTTCCATATTCAAAGGTTTTCATGTAATCAGCATTTTTTACTGTTTTCAATCATTGAAAAAGGCAACAGCTTCAGTCAACTCAATCTCTCCCTTTTATTCTCTCTCTTTGAAAGAAACCCTGGGGTCTGAGAGAGAGAGTGTTTGGGGAGGAGGTATTGTTAGAGCTGCCGAACACACAAACTGGAATAAAATGAAGCCATCTAAAGAAATTTCATTGGAAAGTCTTGTATGAGATTGGAGGTAAGGGAACGCAGGCTGAAAGTGCAGTAGTTATTTCTTCTCACCTTCAGTGAGGCAGAAGACAGCTCTGATTTTCATCACATCTGAGAAGTATTCTAAGAAATTCCTCTTCAAAGGCTTTGAGTTCATGCATTTACCTGAGGACACAAAGTAAATGTCACTCCTGTACTGCACGATACCACATTTAGCATTACAAATTATTCTCTGGAATTGGTGTATATGGTGTATGAATTATTGTTTCCAATTGTATATCAGACTGTATAATATATATATATATATATATATATATATATATATATATATATATATATATATATATATGTAATGAACACGTAATTTTGAGTAGAAAATGAACTTCAGACTGCACAAAACAAGAAGTTACTGAACTATTTACATGAAAAATGGTGTAAATAAACTTGAAACCATGCAAGCTCATTAATTATTCAAGCCCAGTGCATGTTTGGAACACCAGCTTCAAAAACTTAAGTAAGATTTTCTTATTTTAATTACCAGTAACATTTACAAAAATAAGAAAATTAATATGACAAGTTGTTTTACTTTAGGATTGATACATTATGACACATTGTAAAGATAACAAACAATCATAAATAATATTTACTCATAAGCTAGTGCATTCATTTTTACAAGTTGGGGTAAGGGTTAGAAAAAAAGCAAAAAAAAGTGTATATGACTTTATTTCTTCTGTGGCATACAAAATTTGAAATTTTGAAGATTATCATGGCTTCTCTTTTCCATATAATGAAAGTGAATGTGGATGTATGCTGTCAAGCTACAAAGTCAGGTAGTGGATGACATTTGATTTCAAAGATATCAAACCCAGTGTGACCAAAGTGGGCATATTTGATTCACAGGGAATAACTACTTTAACATTATATAAAACTATTGTATGTCTTCAGAAGATTTCAAATGTAGTTCACAATCATATGGACCTCTTTAATGTTGCTCTTTTGTTTTGTTTTTTTGTATCTCAGCAGACCCTTTCACTTTGATTGTGTGGAAAAGAGAGTTGACACGGGTTTGGAATGGCATTAGGGTAATTCATCACAGAACTATTCCTTTAAGACACTAAGAAATTGTTCCTACCACCACAGATTCAGCATCTTGCTTTTATACAGTCCGAGCCTTCGTTGCTAGTTTAAAAACATCACTTTTTGAACTAGCAACAGAGGATAGCAGCACAAGTTTGTGCATGTATGTGAGAGTTTTTGTTTGAGGGATCAAAAGAGAGAAGCTCAGAAACTGAGAGAGAGAGATCGCCTATGGGATTAACTTTATTTGTTTCCCACAGATATTTCCAATAATATAGAAACTGTTGTATTGATCAAGTGTATCTTGTTTTCATACTGCTCAAGCCTCCATTGCTAGTTCAAAAACGTCACTTTAGAACTAGCAATGGAGGATGCGCTGCTTTTTGGCATTGGAGTCACAAGGTTTGTGTGTGTGTGTGTGTGTGTGTGTGTGTGTGTGTGTGTGTGTGTGTGTGTGAAAGCAAAACAGAGGGGGAGGGGTAGCACGGTACTTTCCACTACAGCTATGTTGCTGAGTTGGGTGAGTACATTGAAACATTAAAAGTTATTTTGGCTAATAGAAACTGTTGTATTGATCAATCGCAGGGGTGTAGCTCTATTTGTTGGTCGCGACTCAAGTCTCAATGTGTGTGTGTGTGTGTGCACGTGCGTATTTGTGTCTGAGCATGTGTAAGTCTGGGGGAGACGAGGGAGAGGGCTCTTTTTAAGCTAAATTGAAATAAATGTAGTATATTAAAAAAAATATTTGATGATCTTAACCAATTTACTTTAACCAATGTCTTTGTTTTAATTGGTTATTTTGCTGTGATAGCCTGTAGGGCTCTTTGAAATAACTGAAATAATTAGGCGAAGTGAAATGGAACCGTTATGTAGTCAAGACCTGGAACTACTTTATAGGTGTGCGTTTACTTGAAAAATAATTGCACACCTTAGAATGTCCGTGAACCAATCAGAATCAAGCATTCAAAAAACCCATGGTGTAAATATGTTTATTTGCATGTGTGTAGGATGTATCTGCACTCTATTTACATCAGAGAGCAGTGTAATCCCTTTAGGGATACTGTCACATGGAACTAATGTCATGGAGAACTATTGCATTCCTCAAATCAGTTTGAAAACCTTCTGATTCACCACCAGAGAAGCAATTCACTTTCGCTAAAACAAAGTCTGTTTTCAGATTGAAATATGTTGTGAACGTTTCACAAAACAAAAGTCACATAAGTACCTGAAGATGCACTTATTTTTGTAACCAGAGATGGTTTACAGAGATGATATTCATCTACAGCCATTGGAATCCAAACCTGCAAATGCATCATATAGTTTGCCAGTGATGAAGAAGGTCTTTACTAATTTCAACACGTGTGCAGCTTGTGAACAAATACTACAGGTGAAGACATTTTCCAACCAAAATAGTATCAAAACACTTAGTAGCCTACCCAAAAACAAGTCAAAAAGTACCATGGCATTATGGTATATGAATATGGTAATCATACTTTATAGAAATAGTACAATGGTCGTACCATGGTATTCTTTGAAGAACCATATCAATACAGATAGTTACATACATATGGTAGTTGTATGTCAAAGTACCATAGTGTTGCAATCTTATACCATCAGATATTGGAGTTCTATTGTCCAAATTTGCTAACACACACAAGAAACTTGGCCTCTAAACAGAAGTCTCCAGTACTTACAGCAATACAACAGCAAGACACAATTATATGTATGTAGAATTGTTATATACAGTAACGTGCAAAGGAAATTATGTGCAGAGGTATGGGTTTGTACACAAAGTAAAATAAATATGAAAAATACAGTAAAAAATACACTTACAATTTATATAGCACTATACTGTACTGTACTTGTAAGCACAACACAATACTATACTGTGCCATAGCTTCAATAAACATCATGTGAATATATTTTTAAGATGCTTTGTCTGACCATATGCTCTGTGAATCTGAAAAAAAGTAGCTTAAATATAGCAAGCTAATTTTGGTGTGTAGCTTGTAGTGTAATTTGCTACTTTCTCTGAAGTGTAGCAAAGTAGTTGGTTGCTTAGCTTGCTACATTTTATAAGGTATATAATAAGGTATATAAAGGGTAAGGTATATAATTCCACCATCAAATCTATAAAACTGCATCACAATGTTTTTTCCACAGTAAAACACAAAAGCATCCATCGACTCATCTTTTATGGACAAATTAAACATTTTCACACACGTCTACAACATGCCCCCATGGGTGAATCCATATTGATGATGAATATCAGCACATTTCACAAGCTGTTTCCCTCCCTGAAGAGTAGGCTACAACTTTAAAAGATCCAACTGCAAAAACGTCTCGGGTTACATGTGTAAACCTTGTTCCCTGAAAAAAGCGGAACGAGATGTTGCGCTGCTAAGCGCTACGGGGAACAGCTTTAGCTGTGAGCCGAGCTGAATAATGTGTGGAACACGTCAATGAACATTGACCGGAATTTATAGCCTCGGCTGATGTAATCATTAGATACACCTGAGGCCAGGCTATAAATGGATACGTCACCAGGTGTCGTCAGATACTTCTTTTTGAAGAGCAGTCCTGGGACGTTCCAGTGCGGCAAAGCAGCGCAACATCTCGTTCCGCTTTTTTCAGGGAACAAGGGTTACACATGTAACCCGAGACATTCCCATTACAAAAAGATTCACTACGATGTTGCGCTGCTAAGCGCTACGGGGAATGCAATACCCACGCCGCCGCACTTGGGGCTGTCCGAACCCCTACGGTTGTGCAGTGTACTCACAAAAACGCGAGAGGTCTCAGACATGAGCTTCAGATGTCGACTCAAGGGCATAAGAGCCCGGAGTAGCATAAACATCTAAACCATTCAATTTTGATGAATGTGTGCGGAGAGGACCAGCTTGCCACATCACAAACTTGTTCAGGCATGAGCTGAGATGACGACTCAAGGGCATAAGAGCCCGGAGTAGCAAAGCATCTAACCCATAAAGTTCGATGAATGTGTGCGAAGAGAACCCTATCGCAACACAAACTTGTCATAAAAACTGATGAATGTGAGCGGAGAGGACCAGCCTGCCGCATCACAAACTTGTTCAGGCATGAGCTGAGATGTCGACTCAAGGGCATAAGAGCCCAGAGTAGCAAAGCATCTAACCCATAAAGTTCGATGAATGTGTGCAAAGAGAACCCTATCGCAACACAAACTTGTCATAAAAACTGATGAATGTGAGCGGAGAGGACCAGCCTGCCGCATCACAAACTTGTTTAGGCATGGGCTGAGATGTCGACTCAAGGACATAAGAGTCCGGAGTAGCAAAGCATCTAAACCATAAAATTTGATTAATGTGTGCGGAGAGTACCAACCTGCCGCACCACAAACATGTTCGGTGTCAACTCAAGGGCGTAAGAGCCCAGAGTGGCAAGAACATCCAAACTATAAAAGTGCGCGGAGAGGACCAACCTGCCGCACCACAAACTTGCTGCAGAGGGAGACCTCTAGCCAAGGCTTTAGAGGAGGAGAGCCCTCTGGTAGGCCCGGGCAGTAAGGTCCCTCACCCAAAGTGACAACCCGGTCACGGCTTCAAAGTGAAGAACTGCTACCCTGACTTTACCCCACTAGCAAATGCGGTGGACATAATTCTGAAGGGCACAGACTGGACAAAGTCTGAGTAGTCTTAAGCTGCTCCGGCATTACAAACGGCAGGGAGCAGAAGGCTTAGAGAAAGGCACCTTGGGCAGGTAGTCAGGGTGAGGGTGCAAAAGAATGCTTTTGGTCCTACCTGGGGCAACTCAAAACAGGCCGGCAAAAGAGACAGAGCCTGTAGGTACCCAAGTCTCCTTAGAGACGTAATTGCCATATGAAAAACCATCTTGAGAGTCAGAAGTCTACCAAACGCTGACTCTAGAGGTTTTAAAAAGGGGGGTCTTACCCTATGAAGAGGTCCTAGCAAGGATGCCCACCCGCCCACCGAGGCGTGGCAAACCGAAGTGGAGGCCACATAGAACCTGGCAGTGGTGAGGCAAGTGCCCGCTGACAGTTCTTTCTACAGAGACTCCAAAACTGAAGCAAACTGGCAGTTAGCTTGTTCTGTAATATGAACTTATTAGAAGGAAACGCATGCAGGCACATTAGTGCCATGTATGCGCCACCACGATCAGCCCCCCCTGGGGGGGGGGGTTATTGACTCAGCGCAATGTCTCCTCTACTTCTCCCTATCACCATAGGCGAAGAGGTCCTCTTCTGCCCTGTAAAATCTACCCAGATCAGTTCCAAGTGGAGGGAGCCCTAGCACTTGAAATGGTCTCGATAACCTCAGGAGAAAGCCCTGCGAACCTCAGTTGGTACCCTACAGGGGCCAAGCATGAAAGGTTTCACAATTCGGGCCGGGGATGAATATGTCCCCTGAGCCTGAGAAAGAAGGTCCTCCCTGTTCAGAATCGACCAAGGCCAACCGTAGAGGAGAGATATTAACTCCGAGAACCATATCCTGTTCGGCCAGCGCAGCGCCATAAGTAGGAGGCAAGACCCTTGCTGGTGAACATTGGCCAAGACTCCTGGGAGCAGAGAAACCGGGGAAATAAACGCATACAGATGCGCTGTGGGTCATGTATGTGACTTAACTTCCAGACCCAAGGGGGGGCTGGGTGACTCAGGGAGAAGTAGAGGAGACATTGCGCTATTCATAGAGGCGAAGAGGTCCTCTTCCACCCTAAGATCTCACCCAAACTTGTTCCAAGTGGAAAAAGCCCGGCATTTAAGAAGGTCTCGATAACCTCAGGAGAGAGCCCTGTGTCCCTCAGTTGGTACCCTTAGGGGCCAAACATGAAAGATTCCACAATTTGGGGCAGGGGTGAAATATTGCCCTGTGCCTGAGTGTGACGGGGCGCATGGCTATCGTCACGGCAGCGATATGCTGCCTATTCTAGTACACAAAGACTGAGTGCAATTGTGACCTGTATGTGTTTGTCTAGCACATTAATGTCTTCTGTTAATCTTTATACTGTTATAAATCAGCGGTTAACCTAGCCTTTCACTGCAAAACTCCATAGTTATCCCGTAGCTTTTGTGTGCACACTTTTAACAGCTAATACTACGGTGATTTATATGCTATAGCTACTTTTATCAATACATATCTTGCTGTTTGAAAGAAAATCATGTCATAATCAGTTACAATAATCATGCAACACATGTTTTTAGTATGTATCTGTTTATTTAGTTTAAGAGAAACAAAGCTTGGACATACCATCTTTGTCATACTGGCGTCTCCGGTTTGTTTGTGTAAAGGAAAATTTGCTGCAATTGTGGGGTTTAAATGACGCTATGACTTCCGGGTCAACAGAAAATGACCTGGAGTTTGAGTTATTAATTTGTAGCTGTTAAATATGACTTGTTGCTTGCCAATTATTAGCTGAAACTGTAGAAATAATATTCTGTCATTTTCTAGTTTTATAGAGGTAGTATTTCTGCTGTTTTTAAGCATTTATGTCTTTGTCATCTGAGCCACCCCTGCACCATAATCATGTGTTGGTATGTTCCAATTCCAGGGGTGAACTCAGGTCTATAAAGTCTAGTATTGTCATTCTGTTAGGGGGAGCGTGGGTGAGAGGACGTAAGTCTGTCTTTGCTCTAATTGTAGTGACTTGTGTTAAGGTCAATTTTCAAACAGCTGTAAAAGTTTGATTGTTGAAATTTTTCTTTTTTTTTTTTTTTTTTTGACTCTCATGTCAATTTACTTTATTTACTAAACAGTGTTTTTTTTTGTTTTTTTAATTAATTTTATTTATTTTTTTGTTTTTCTTTTGTTAATTTTTATTGCCTTTCATTGGCCTTAACTGGGACAAATAAAAAGATCCCATCTGAACAAACTCATCCAACCTCTTCTGAGTGCTTTCATCTGCTCATGACGATTCAGTCACATCTACCCTTAACACTGAGATAGAAGATCCTTCCTGTTCGGAATCGCCCAAGGCGAGCCGTTGAGGGAAGAGATTAGCTCCGAGAACCAAGCCCTGTTCGGCCAGCGAACTCTGAGCTACTACCTTAGGGTGGAGTTCTTAACTCCCCCGTTGGTATTTTCTGTCTGGACCGTAAATCTGCTCCCATATACGGGCATCCAGGGATATAACTGACCTGAGTGACAGGAGCTTGCCCTTGGCCCTAAGGAGAACCCAACGTGTCAGAAATACAGCTGACAAGAACGTGGGTCTCCTTGATGATTTAAGTAAGAGGCTACCGCTGTATTGTCCACCCGCACCAAGACATGGCAGCCTCAGGAGGAGGTATTTCAGGGCCAGAAATACAGCCATCAACCCGAGACAGAGACTGTGACAACCGAGCTGACGACCCTCCTATCCCCTTAAGCTGGACGACCACTTAAGGCCGCTACCCCGCCCATCAGGGAGGCGTCTGTCGTTAGCAGCCTGCGACAACAAGACGCACCTAGAGTGGGACCCAAGGCAGAAAACCGGGGTCTGAACCACATAGAAAGGGAACGAAGCCTGAGGCGCGTAACCCTATTTAGCCTAGGGGTTTTGGCCCTTGGAAGAAATTCCCTGGCTTTTGGCCACAACAAAAAACGGTCTAATGAGCAGAAGGTCCAGAGGGATCACTGTGGACGCGTTCACCCTGAGACCTGGAAATCGTTGATACTGATAACAGTGCAACCTTGACCTAGCCTGACTTTGCTCAGGGTGATCTGAATGGACTCAATACTAGTGGG
Source organism: Xyrauchen texanus (assembly GCF_025860055.1). Classification (NCBI taxonomy): domain Eukaryota; kingdom Metazoa; phylum Chordata; class Actinopteri; order Cypriniformes; family Catostomidae; genus Xyrauchen; species Xyrauchen texanus. The sequence continues at coordinate 8,565,164 of NC_068283.1, forward strand.
AGACAGTTGTGCCCGCATTGTGATTGAACTCCATACGATGCCCGATTGACAGTGTTCTGAGTGGGAGAGAGGACGCTTTTCTTGGCGTTGAGCCTCAACCCCAGAGAAACAGATGAGCTAAGACGATGTCCCTGTGCTGAACTGCCAGTTCCTGGAACTGCGCTAGGATCAGCCAGTCGTCTACATAATTCAGAATGCAGATGCCCCGGAGTCGCAAGGAGCCAGCGCTACATCATGCATTGTGAATGTGCGGGTAAAAAGGGCTAGGCTGGGTGAAAGAACCTGACCCTGGAAGGCTTCGCCCCCGGAAGTGAACCTCAGGAACTTTCCATGTTGTGGCAGAACTTCTAAATGAAGTATAGAAGAAGTGCGTCATAAGATCGATGGTGACCAGCCAAACGAGTTGTAGGGCTTGAGACACGACTGTCTTGACAGGCATCATCTTGGACTTGAACACCCACGGGTAGTTCAAGCTTTAAGATCTAAGCCAGACGCCACCCCTCACCCTCCATGGGTAACGGGAAGTTTTTAGTGTAATAACCTAACTCTCTCTCTGGAAGGGGAACACATACCATGGCCCCTTTAACCAGGAGATTGAGTTTTTGTTTTTACAAAAAAAGAAATCCGGTTTACGGTAGTGAGAACACGCCGTTGAAACACGGAAAGCGGCGAGTGAATTAAATCCTGACGCCCTTATAAGACCCACAGAAAAGAATATATCCGGCAGGAGTTTCCACGCTGCCAGGATCTCTGAGATGGGTATTATATTTTAACACTTCCTGTTGAGGGTTGTCGGTGTTTCGCATCCTGAATAAAATGCAGGAACAGCGAAAACACCCAATTTTGATGGAAGCCTCTGCAACCCGAAACACCAAGAGGTGGCGGGAATGGAGGGGCTTCGAGGGGGTACCGGGAGGGGTGAAGTGAAGCATGCGCCCGTCCCGAGGGAGCTACCCCTAATCTAGGTGCAAGACCGTCAGGGTTTTCTCTTGGGTCTTGCTTCGGGGGCTGGCGAGGGCGGCGAGACTGTCCCCAATCCCTGGGAGGAGGAGCACGACTCGCCACGCTTTGCTTTTGAGCCTCCCTTCAGTCAGGGCCGAGGCGGGTCTGCGGCTTGCTCGTCAAGCGCAGAACCCACACTCAGGTCGTCCAGGGGGTCAGCCTGGTACGCCTGTAAAACAGCATAGTGTGCAGAGCAGCACCAGCCTGACCTGCTGCTTGATAAGCCCTTCCCACTAAAGTGGAGGTTGTCCTACAAGGCTTTGAGGGGAGAGAGGACTTCTTAAGTGACGATGCCGAGCCCGGCGAGAGATAGCCCGCAAGCGTCTCTTCGACCGGAGGCAACACTGAATACCGCCGTGCCTCAGCACCCACGATAGTCGAATATAATGACGTCGAGGGTATGCGAACACAGGAAGAAAAAAAAATATATATATATATATATATATAATATGTTTTTTTTTATTTATTTTTTTAGGGGTTCTTCATGAGCGAAAAAGCTCTTCATGGAGGTTATCAAAGAAGGGAAGGGACCCATGAGGCGTTCCCTTTCTTAGACTGGAAGATAAAATCTATCCCCTAATTTGGAGTGTTTGGAGCGTTTGGGGGGTCTCTTTTTCGCGTGGCCAGTCCAATCTGGCAACTGCACGAGTAACAACATCGAGCAATTCCTCCGTAGATTTTTTATCGCGGACGGAAAGCTCGGAGGCGGGAAGAGAATCGCGATCCACCTCATGATCCGAAGAAGCGACGAGATCATGTGTGAAGGACCAGCTGGGTTTGGAGAGAGAGTGAGAGAAAGGTATCAACCCATCTCTTGCTCCTCAGCCAAATCCATGCAAGAGCCCCACGAACGATTTTTTATTTTTTCGTGAGTGCTGACTCCCGGAAGCAAGCGAGGCGAGCACGACGCACTCTGCCTGTTAAAGCAAATCGCAGTGCTCGCACCCGCCCTGCTGCAACGCGAGAGCAGCGTGCTCTTACCCCAAACAAACAGAGCAAAACTGATGTGTGTCCTCTTCAGCTATAGATCGAGAAGAGGGAACACACACCGCTTCATGGCTTTCAGTCATTCTCTTTTTTCTAAACAGAAGAGAACAACGTTCACTGCACACTGCCTAACTGATTCTAACTTCTAACAGAGGAAAGAAAGTTTTGACAGGGTTTGTGAAACACACAGAAACAGAATCGCTCTGAAAAAAGAGTTTCTGACAACACATGGTGACGTATCCATTTATAGCCTGGCCTCAGGTGCATCTAATGATTACATCAGCCGAGGCTATAAAATTCCGGTCAATGTTCATTGACGTGTTCCACACATTATTCAGCTCGGCTCACAGCTAAAGCTGTTCCCCGTAGCGCTTAGCAGCGCAACATCGTAGTGAAGCTTTTTGTAAAGGGAACCTTTCATTTTCCCATGTGCTCAGCACAAACATCTGAACAATGATGTCAAAAGTAGTGGTTTAGGGTAAGGCTTTAAATATGAATAAAACACAACTGAAGCAGAAGTAATCTGAGAGAATCAACACAGTATACACATGTACATTGCAGAAATTTCATAATTTACTTAGTCCATGTGTGTTGGATTTTCAGGCCCCTTAACATTGACAAATTGCACTTTTAGCAAATTTAGACATTTAAATTTACAGTTCATTTTCGCCATTCAAAATGGACCAGAAATATGAATTATTCATCTTGCACTATCATATGCTCTCTAGAATGAGAATGATAATCACCTCAGTGCCACCTGCAATGACAAGCAAGTAGCAAATCATGGTTCACGTGTCTTTCACTCCCCAAACCGTCACGCTGGCTGGCCAGGACCATCCGACTCAATTACGCAATTCAGTTTGCCAGGCCTCCGCCCCCTTCATGGGCGTCCGCTTTACCGAAGTACATGGCAAATATGCCAGATCCCTGTGTGTGGAATCGTCTCTTACTTAAAGCCTGTCCCTCCAACCGAGATGAAGTAGGGTCCCTACAGCCCTTAATTCATCGTACCCAAGGAAGTGCGGCAGCTTACGACCGATCTTAAACTTATGAGTTTTCAACCAGGCATTGCACAAACTCCCGTTAAAAAAAATGCTCACGCAAGAACACATTTAAAACTTGCATTCGGCAGCTAGATTAGTTCGCAGCGGTAGACCTGAAGGACGCATACCTCCACTTCTCAATTCTGCCTCGACACCGACCCTTTCTACGGTTCGCGTTAGATGGCCAGGCGTTCCAGTACAAAGTCCTCCCCTTCGGCATGACTCCGTCCCCTCGTGTCTTCATATGCGGTCACAGAGACCAGGTGCTCAGGCACCTCAGCCATTTGGGGCTTCAGATCAACTGGGAAAAGAGCAAGCTTGCCCCGGTTCAGAGCATCTCTTTTCCCAGCATGAAGTTAGACTCAGTCTCAATGTCAGCTCGCCTCGCCAACGAGCGTGCAGTCGGTGCTGAGATGCCTCGCCGCCTTCAGGCCAGGCACAGCGGTCCCTTTAAAACCTTTCCAAGCTCTTGGGGCATATGACAAGCATGGCGCCGCGGCATGCACCATGTGATCATAACCCCCGCCTTAAAACCTTAAAACCCTGGACAGACCTCTGCTTTCTGCGGACAGGAGTACCCTTGCAGCAGGTGTCCCGATGCGTCCTGGTCACAACCGATGTGCCGTGTGCAACGGGCACGCAGCTGCGGGCCATTGGAGAGGGGCCCCAATGCGCTGGCATATCAATTGCCTAGAGTTGCTGACTGTTTTCTTTGCCCTGCGGAAGTTCCTCCCGTTAGTTCGGGACAAACATGTCCTAGTCAGGTCAGACAGCACCACTGTGGTAGCGTACATAAATCGCCAAGGCAGCATACGCTCCCACCACATGTCGCGACTCGCCCGTCTTCTCCTCCTTTGGAGCCAGCAGCGACTCAGGTCGCTGTGTGCCACTCACATCCCCAGCAAACTCAATGTGATAGCGGACGCGCTGTCAAGACAACGCTTGCCCAGCGGAGAGTGGAGGCTTCACCCCCAGTCGGTCCAGCTGATTGGGAACGATTCGGCAAGGCCCAGATAGATCTGCTTGCCTCCCGAGAGACCTCCCACTGCCCGCTCTGGTATGCCCAAATAGAGGCTCCCCTCGGGGCAGACGCACTGTCACACAGCAGCAGAGTTTGTCTTTGGGAGAAATGCCAGCAAAACTACATATGGTAAGAAACCTAATTATGTTTTTACACTGAAACCCATTTGAGTCAAAAGAGTCTCTAGTTTCAACTTAAATCAATCATCAGAAAATGGCATTTATCACAAAACATCATGCTGCTAAACACAACATACAGTAATGTGTACTGTAGCGCTGTTTTACCTTAGAAATACTATATATAGTGTCCATTATCATTTTTATTGGTGTCCCCTGCCCACCAAGACCTGTAATTCTCCAGAGTGAGGAAACATACAGGTAGAATCACTCTTGAATCCAGACACCATACCCACTCTTGACGTGAACTGTTGCCCTCTGGCTAGCGCTACAGAGCACTCAGCACCAGGACAACCAGGCACAAGAACAGTTTATACCTTCAGGCCATTTTCCACATGAACAATTAAACTGACTTCAGGACTCCCATAGTGTAATAATGTACAAATATATAATGTACATATGTAAATTCACTCATATTTAATTCAATAGCTGTACATACCCCTACCTTGCACATATATTACCACATGCACATGTACATATGCCATTCTATGTCTCTTGTCTGTTCCTGTCACCTTGCTCCTGGTTGTCTGCTACACATTACAGTGTTGAACGTGCAGTATTCCTTTAAGCATCGCATTTGTATACAAACTTCTGAAAAACATTTTCAAAAGAGCAGATTCACAGACATTCTAAATCATTAATGTTGTCAACTTATACATGTTGTTTTAACATCCAACCATTAAAAAAGGTATTGTAGTGGTGCCATGGCAAGGTGACAATTTGTGGTTATTTAATGGAATTCATGTTAAAACACAGTGGATCAACTGTGTTCTTGCTTTGGGATGATGTATAGCATTTCATCATCAATAGTAGGCCTATTGGACCAAAAAATATAAGAATATATATTTTATAATCCTGAACTTATTACACGCTGACCTGAATCCTATGCCAATATGCATTACCCCATTCGGGTTGGGGGTCTGCAGAGTTGAATAGGTTAAATATAAGGGATAGTGACAGAATTATGACAGGTGAGTTAATGATGACAAAATTTTCATTTCTGGGTGAGCCATTCCTTTACTAGTAAAAAAAAAAGACCAAAGACTGCAATAGATAAGCATGAAACTACTGTCATTATTAACATTGAGCTGAGAGAATGTTAGCATCACACAGAGAGAATATACAGTATGTACATAGCTCTGTATCTAAGCAACATAGCATCTTTGCTCAACTCTGAAAGACTTCGCTGATTGATTCCATAAAGAGGCTAAAATTTTGATGTATTTATCCAAAGGCTCCAAACTCTCCGGCATAACTGTATTCAAATAAACACACTGACAAGCGTAATTGCTCTTCAGCTACCTACCAACCTTACAACAAGACAGCCTTTCACATCAGCTCAGAGCGAGAAGCGGCATTAAGCATTATTAAACAGGACTTAAATGGCATAACAAATTACTGGGACAAAATGCATGACAGCCAAATCCTAGCAGGGACCATAAAAGCTGTACGAGATGATTTAAAAGTTTTCAAATGGAAACGTGTCAGAGGGTTCTCTCTCACTCAACGTGTTCCGAATGTAACCATCACATGTATATAGACTTTAAATATTTCAAGATAGAGGCATATATCTAGAGCATTAAAGTGGTTCTGGACCTGAGCACAGAGAGTTTCCATGCAAAAAAGGTAGAGGTGCTTCATCTAAGACAAAGATATATATGCTGAGAAGTGTCGATGCAGGATAGGTAGACTATTTCTGTAAGAAGGGGCTGTTTAAAACTGTGAGGCCTCAAGCTGCAGCCTGACGATTCATTGGAGCTGTCAAACCGTGGGCCCGTATCTACAGACATACTGTACACTTGCACAATGCTCAGTTAGTGGGAACACTTTGGTAAATATTCTACTAATAAAAGCAAATGTCACCATTAGCTGGGCAGCTGTCGATGAAAGAGATAAAAAATTAGGGCTGTTGCTTTTATATGATGGGCCTCATTAAACAACGTAATCTTGTTAGTATTCATTGGTATTAAGTAAATGTAGTTTCGTAAAATTTTCTTATATCTGCATAGACATTGAAACGTACAATAACAGCCAACTGACAGCATCTACATTATAAACCATTTAATACTCTCTGGAATACTCGATTTTAATTGGTCAGTTGCACCATCTAGCAGTCTGATATTTACGAAAAACAACTGCACATTTAAGTGACATTGTTAATATTGTGGGTAGTGTTGTCACTGTACCAAAATTTTAGAAGTCTGTACCGATACCAGTGAAATTTCATGGTTCTTGATACCAATTTCGATACAACAGAAACAAAATTGGTAATATGATAATGTGCTATTGAACACTCCCTTAGCCTACAGTTAAACTTCAATGTAGACAATACATTAAAAGACATGCATGTTTCCTTCAAGTGTTTCTAACATTTGTTTGTTTTTAAGCAGGGCCCTACTGAAATCCTTTTTTACTTTCCTTTTTTAATATAATTTTTCCAGAATTCCATGTTTTAAAGTTGAATTTCATTTCATTATCAAAATGGTGTCTAATAAAAAAAAAAAAATGTCCTTAAACTTTTAAAAACTTTTAACTGTCACAAACCCCTTTCCTCTGCCCCATCTCCGCTTCCTCGAGCACGCACACATACACTCCGCGAGCGTGCTCGCTTCCCGCTTCCTCGCTCTGCCCCCTTGAGCTCGTACGCTCTGTTTCCTCCCTCGGGCTTCCACGCCCGGTTTTGCCATTACGATCTCTCGCTCGTAAACTATCTCCCCCCTCTGACTCATGCTCGCTTCTCACGCACATCAGCCTGAACATTATGACCACCTGCACTCACGCGCTTCCAATCCCCACACATTAGTTTCACCTGCACTCACGCGCTTCCGATCCCCACACATTAGTTACACCTGCACCTTCCCCTATAAATACCCAGCACTTCCGTTTCATGGGTGTTGGTTATTGTATTTAGATTCCTGTATTTAGTTCCCCGTATCTTTGCCCCTGCTAGTCTCGTCTAGTTCTGCCCCTGCTAGTCTCGTCTAGTTTTGCCCCTGCTAGTCTCGTCTAGTTTTGACCTCCCCACTATTCTTCGTCTTAGCTTGCCAACTCCCCATTCCTCTCGTCCCCCTGTCTTCGTTCCCGCTAGTCTCGTCTTGTTCCTCGCCCTAGTTGTTAACTGTTTTCCCCGCTCTCGTTCACCTCCCTCATTAGATCTGCCCCCTTGTTATTGTTATCTTGATACCCCGGCTTTTGACCTCACGCTCCCCTTTGACGACGCTACACTGGATTTGCCCTGTTTTGCACTGTTGACCGCTTTTTTCAATAAAGCAGTTTACTCTGACATTGTGACTGTCTCGTCTTGTGTGTGTGTGCGGGTTACAGAATAACCAACCTCACCGTTGACAGTCACTATGCCCCGCGCTAAGGATTCGCGCAGCTCACTCGAGCGGAGAAGCACGTCACATTCGGCGCGAGGAGCTAAAGTGTGGAGAGAGGACCATGCGCTCACGGCCCGGGGGCAGCAGGTATGCACAATGTCTGATTTATGTCACCCTGTTTCACCTGTGTCTGCCCCCGAGCCCGTTTATGCATCCAGTGCATTTCTGAGCGCCGTGCACTCTTCGGGCGCTAACCTAGGGTTATTTATGCGAGGCAGCGGTTGTGTCACTCTTAACCCGCCCTCGACATCATGGACCCAGCGGCCCAACTCATTGTTTTAGCGTCAGGGAGCCAAACCTTGGAGGCTTATGTCACTGATTTTTGTGCCCTGGCCAACCAGGTGAATTTTGATGAGGTGGTTCTGAAAGACATTTTTCAAGATGGACTGAATGAGCCAGCCTCATCATACATGCCTGGTGGTCGATGCTCTCTCAACCTGGCTCAGTTTATTGACCTCGCCCTGCTGTGCATTGGTTCCTCGTTTACTGTGGGGGAGGCAGATACTGAACCAGCGCTCTACACCACGGCCCCCGTCTCGAAGCCTACCACGGCCCCCGTCTCAAAGCCTACCACGGCCCCCGTCTCGAAGCCTACCACGGCCCCCGTCTCGAAGCCTACCACGGCCCCCGTCTCGAAGCCTACCACGGCCCCCGTCTTGAAGCCTTACACGGCCCCCGTCTTGAAGCCTTACACGGCCCCCGTTTTTAAGCCTTACACGGCCCTAGTCCCGAAGCCTGACACGGCCCCAATCCCGAGGCCTGTCACGGCCCCAGCCTCGAAGCCTGGCACGGCCAGCGAGTCAACGCCCATGCCCACCATGGCCAGAGAGCCAGCGCCCATGCCCGCCACGCCGACGCCAGCGAGCCAGCGCCCATGCCCGCCACGACCAGCGAGCCAGCGCCCATGTCTGCCACGGTCAGCGAGCCAGCGCCTGTAGCCTCGACCGCCCCAGAGCCAGCGCCTGTAGCCTCGACCGTCCCCATGGCCACATCCCCTGTTGGCCGAAGACGTCAGAGAAGGAAGAGGGCCCCTTCTCCCCAGTCTCGTCTTGTGCTCAAGACCGCAGAGGTTCCCCCAGAGTCTTCCACGGCTCTGCCGGGTTCTGCTCCGCCCCAGAGTCTTCCACGGCTCTGCCGGGTTCTGCTCCGCCCCAGAGTCTTCCACGGCTCTGCCGGGTTCTGCTCCGCCCCCAGAGTCTTCCACGGCTCTGCCAGGTTCTGCTCCGCCCCCAGAGTCTTCCACGGCTCTGCAGAGCTCTGCTCCGCCCTCAGAGTCTTCCACGGCTCTGCCGGGCTCTGCTCTGCCCTCAGAGTCGTCCACGACTCTGCCGGCCTCTGCTCGCCCCTCAGAGCCCTCCCGGGCTCCTCCTCTCGAGCCTCCCAGGGCTCCTCCTCTCGAGCCTCCTAGGGCTCCTCCTCACGAGCCTCCCAGAGCTCTACCCCTCGAGTCTTTCAGGGCTCCATCCCTCGAGTCTTTCATGGCTCCACCCCTCAAGCCTCTCACGGCTTCGCCTCTCGAGTCTCTCAGGGCTCCATCCCTCGAGTCTTTCATGGCTCCACCCCTCAAGCCTCTCACGGCTTTGCCTCTCGAGTCTTTCATGGCTCCACCCCTCGAGTCTTTCATGGCTCCACCCCTCAAGCCTCTCACGGCTTCGCCTCTCGAGTCTTTCATGGCTCCACCCCTCAAGCCTCTCACGGCTCCGCCTCTCGAGTCTTTCAGGGCTCCACCCTCAGTCTTTCATGGCTCCACCCCTCAAGCCTCACGGCTTCGCCTCTCAAGTCTTTCATGGCTCCACCCCTCAAGCCTCTCACGGCTCGCCTCTCGAGTCTCTCAGGGCTCCTCCGCCTCTCAGGGCTCTGCCCCTCGAGTCTTTCATGGCTCCTCCCCTCAAGCCTCTCACGGCTTCGCCTCTCGAGTCTCTCAGGGCTCCTCCCCCTCTCAAGCCTCTCAGGGCTCCCCCTCTCAAGTCTTTCAGGGCTCCTCCTCCTCTCAAGCCTCTCAGGGCTCCGTCTCTCGAGTCTTTCATGGCTCCCCCCCTCAAGCCTCTCGAGCCTTCCAGGGCTCGGCCACTAGAGGCTCCTATGGCTCTGCCTCCCGAGCCTCCTACGGCTCCCCCTCCAGAGCCTCCTATGGCTCCACCTCCCGAGCCTCTCATGGCTCTGCTCCCAAAGACTCCAGAGCTTCCTAGGGCTCCGCCTCTCGAGCCTTCCACGGCTCCACCTCCCGAGCCTCCCATGGCTCTGCTCCCTAAGACTCCAGAGCCTTCTAGAGATTCGCCTCTCGAGCCTTCCACGGCTCCACCTCCCGAGCCTCCCATGGCTCTGCTCCCTAAGACTCCAGAGCCTTCTAGAGATTCGCCTCTCGAGCCTCCCACGGCTCTGCCTCCCAAGCCTCCCATGCGCCTCCTGGCTCCCCTGGCTCTGCCTCCAGAGCCTTCCAGAGCTTCAGCCTCCTGAGCCTCCCTCCGCGGCTCTGCCTCCCAGAGCCTACGGCTTCACTCCTGGAGCCACCTCCCACCTCGGCGTCACCTCCCTCGGCTCTGCCTCCAGAGCCTTCCAGGGCTTCACCTCTGGAGCCTCCTACGGCGCCACCTCCCTGGCTCTGCCTCCAGAGCCTACCAGGGCTTCACTCCTGGAGCCTTCTACGGCGCCACCTCCCACGGCGTCACCTCCCTCGGCTCTGCCTCCAGAGCCTTCCAGGGCTTCACCTCTGGAGCCTCCTCACGGCGCCACCTCCCTCTGGCTCTGCCTCCAGAGCCTACCAGGGCTTCACTCCTGGAGCCTTCTACGGCGCCACCTCCCACGGCGTCACCTCCCCCGGCTCTGCCTCCAGAGCCTACCAGGGCTTCACTCCTGGAGCCTTCTACGGCACCACCTCCCACGGCGTCACCTCCCTCGGCTCTGCCTCCAGAGCCTACCAGGGCTTCACTCATGGAGCCTTCTCGGCGCCACCTCCCACGGCGTCACCTCCCTCGGCTCTGCCTCCAGAGCCTTCCAGGGCTTCACCTCTGGAGCCTCCTACGGCGCCACTTCCATGGGCTCCACTTCCTGAGCCTTCCAGGCCTTCGCCCCTAAAGCCCCCCTTGGCTCCACCTCCAGAGCCTTCCAGGCCTTCGCCCCTAAAGCCTCCTTCGGCTCCACCTCCAGAGCCTTCCAGGCCTTCGCCCCTAAAGCCTCCTTCGGCTCCACTTCCAGAGCCTTCCAGGCCTTCGCCCCTAAAGCCTCCTTCGGCTCCACCTCCAGAGCCTTCCAGGACCCCACCTCCAGAGCCACCTACGGTGCCACCTCTGATGGCTCCGCCTTTCACGGCTCAGCCCGGACTTCCTGACCCTCTACCTGTCCTGTGGCCTCTTCCCTGGCCTCCGGACCCTATTCCTGTCCAGTGGTCACCTTCCAGACCCCCGGACCCAGTCCCTGTCCTCCAGTCGCCTTCCAGACCTCCTGACCCAGTCTCTGCCCTATGGCTGCCCCCTAGACCTCCCGACCACCCGCCTGTCCACTATGTTCCCCCTGACCTTGCCTTGAACTGCCCATTGACCCCCATGGACTGTTTCATTTCCCTTTTGTGCCTTCTGTCCCCCGCGAGCTCACATGCTCGTTCTGTCCCCTCGAGCTCACACGCTCGTTCTGTCCCCTCGAGCTCACACGCTCGTTCTGTCCCCCCGAGCTCCACGCTCGTTCTGTTCCTCGCTCGCTGCCGAGCCACGGCCGTCTGGAGCCGTCCTATTCAGAGGGGGGAGTACTGTCACGAACCCCTTTCCTCTGCCCCATCTCCGCTTCCTCGGGCACGCACACATACACTCCGCGAGCGTGCTCGCTTCCCGCTTCCTCGCTCCGCCCCCTTGAGCTCATACGCTCTGTTTCCTCCCTCGGGCTTCCACGCCCGGTTTTGCCATTACGATCTCTCGCTCGTAAACTATCTCCCCCCTCTGACTCATGCTCGCTTCTCACGCACATCAGCCTGAACATTATGACCACCTGCACTCACGCGCTTCCAATCCCCACACATTAGTTTCACCTGCACTCACGCGCTTCCGATCCCCACACATTAGTTACACCTGCACCTTCCCCTATAAATACCCAGCACTTCCGTTTCACGGGTGTTGGTTATTGTATTTAGATTCCTGTATTTAGTTCCCCGTATCTTTGCCCCTGCTAGTCTCGTCTAGTTCTGCCCCTGCTAGTCTCGTCTAGTTTTGCCCCTGCTAGTCTCATCTAGTTTTGACCTCCCCACTATACTTCGTCTTAGCTTGCCAACTCCCCATTCCTCTCGTCCCCCTGTCTTCGTTCCCGCTAGTCTCGTCTTGTTCCTCGCCCTAGTTGTTAACTGTTTTCCCGCTCTCGTTCACCTCCCTCATTAGATCTGCCCCTTGTTATTGTTATCTTGATACCCGGCTTTTGACCTCACGCTCCCCTTTGACGACTCTACACTGGATTTGCCCTGTTTTGCACTGTTGACCGCTTTTTTCAATAAAGCAGTTTACTCTGACATTGTGACTGTCTCGTCTTGTGTGTGTGTGCGGGTTACATTAACAAGAAAAAATAGAACAATTACTTACCAACATACCATTGCATTTTTAAACAAACATTTATTCAGTACAAATTAAGCATTCTTGCTTGTGATATTGCTTAATTTAATAGTGTTATTACAATCATTATTAATTAATTATTTATTTTTATTATTTCTACAGTGAGGATTAGATTTTACTATACAGTTATAATGTATTTCTGTAGAATTTTCTTCAATTTCAGTCGCTGAAGCTAATAAAATGCTTTCAACTAAACTCAATGTTTAATGTTGTAACCCGCACACACACACACAAGATGAGACAGTCACAATGTCAGAGGAAACTGCTTTTATTAATAGCAGTGCAGGCAAAAGTACAAACAGGGAAAATCCAGAGAAGAGTTGTTGAGGGAAGCGTAGGGTCAAAAGCCGGGGAATCAAAGTGGAGTAAAGGGGCAAGTCCGGGAGAGAGTGGTCAACGAGAGTGGGGGGGGTCGAAGCCGGGAAACAGGATCAGAGTAACTAGACGGGACTAGTGGGGAGCAAAAGACAGGGGAACAAGTGGAGCTGGCAAGCTAAGAGGAGGACAAGAGGAGTTCAAAACTAGACGAGACTAGCGGGGGGCAAAGACACGGGAAACTAAATACAATAACCAACGGGCGTGAAATGAATGTGCTGTGATATAAATAGGGGAACTAACGAGCGGTGCAGGTGAAACTAATGATCTAGTGATTGGGACGAGTGCGGGTGAAACTAATACTGGTGATAGGAGAGCGGGCATGCGAGCCCGAGGAGGGAGACCTGCTAACGAGCATGAGAGCTTGTAGGAGCAAAACGAGCATGGAAGCTCGAGGGAGCAAAACGAGCATGCGAGCTCGAGGGAGCAAAACGAGCGTGGAAGCTCGAGGGGGCGGAGCGAGGGAGCGGGGTTCGTGACAAATGTAGATTTATTTATTTATTTGGGAAGTAGTAGCTAGATAATGTGAAGCCAGAAGACACAGGGAATTGATGAGTGGTATTTGCATGCCACTCCCCCAAACATATGGGTATAAAGGAGCTGGCGTGTGAACCGCTCATTCAGATTTTCTCTTCGGAGCCAAGCAGTCACTATTCATTGAGCTGAATTCCCACGGCTTCCATTCACCTCTGCTGGATTCTGATGGTGCATTACTGCGGCTTCTCCCCCCTGACCTCTGTAGCGCAACATCGGAGAGCAGGCTCATCCAGTCAGACGCGGAAGCCTCGGCCGGGCTTCCCTATTCGGGTGAGGTCGCCTAATCACATGCTGACGTGCAAATGACGGACATACTTTCCCGGGCAGGCGTGAGCGTCGGGATAGAGTGGAACCCTCTGCTCTCCCCTGAACCCTTGCGGCTCGATGATTGTTCCTGGGCCCGCGGCGCCGCTCACATCCACGCCCCACTCCAGTTTCTTTCTTCCTGGAAGTGCATGAGGAGCTGACAAGAACGTGGACTTTTACTGCCCGATCCCAATCTTTCAGCTCCCCTTGGTCCCCCTCGCCCGGAGATTAGATGCCTGGCTAGCGCTCTCCAACCAGTCGCGATGGCTGGCCTGGACAGTCCGACTCGGCTACACGATTCAGTTGGCCAGGCACCTGCCCAGATTTAGTGGTGTCCACTTTACTTCGGTGAAGAGCGAGAACGCCACTACCATGTGATAGAGCCTGTCCCTCTGGCTGATATTAAGAAGGGGTTTTACAGCCCCTACTTCATTGTACCGAAGAAAGGCGGTGGGTTGCGGCCAATCTTGGACCTGTGAGTACTGAACCAGGCTTTACACAGACTCCCGTTTAAGATGCTGATGCAAAGACGAATTATAGCAAGCGTCTGACATCAAAACTGGTTCACTGCGGTAGACCTGAAGGACGCATACTTCCACGTTTCAATTCTACCTCGGCACAGACCCTTCCTGCGGTCCTGAGGGTCATGCATACCAGTACAAGGTCCTCCCTTTCCGCCTCTCCCTGTCCCGTCGCATCTTCATGAAGATCACAGAGGCAGCTCTTGCCCCGTTAAGGGAAGTGGGCCTTCACATCCTCAAGGGAGTACCTCTCCTACTTTTAATTATTGTTTCCCTCCCCCTGTCCCCTCCCAGATTCAGGAAGGTGGGGATGACCTGCCGGCAGACGGGGCATAAGGCACACACACGCAAGTGGGGGGGCGATGTACATCATGACGGGGGCTCCCCGGCCTGAGAGAATGAGGGAGGAATTTGACAGGGTGGAGGGCGGGGCCGGGTCATGATTTTACACATCCGGCCCCTTATCAGGCTAATCAAGCTTCCGAGAGGGATAAAGGCCAACTGAGGATGGTGGTGCGACAGAGAGAGAACATTTACGGGCAGCTATCTGTCCTATGTGTGTCTTTTGTTTTATTTTTTTATTAAACTATTATTTATATTGTCAAGCTGGTTCTTGTCGCCTCCTTTCCATTGTTCCCTTTACAATATAAGGTCATCCCAGTCTACCTGGACGAGGGAAGGGACAAGGGGAGGGAAACAGAAATATTAAATAGGGGGGTACTTCCTGTAACAGTGTAGTACCCCCCAAAAAAACAGTAAAATTTAAACGAGAGGGAAAAAGCCAAAGCGGAGTGGCAGTGAGAGAGAGAGAGGAGAGAGAGATTTAAAAAAAAAAACACTTACTCGCCAGTTCTCCGATATGCCGTCGCATGGTTCTCGATCACTCCTCCACCCTCTCAGGCGGACGACAGCCGCTTCTCCCTGGGCGGACTGGAGTCAGACTCATGACCCACGGTAGTCAGAACACCCCTCTGCGTTCTCGGCGACTCGTGGGGACACTCCTCCGCCCCTGGCAGCGGCCCTACTGCTCCAGGCGGTCGGAGAACACTTCCCTTCTCCCCTCGCAGACGCCGGTCGCTCCGAGGGCTTTCAAGTTCAAGATGCTAACCGTCAACGGTCGTTTTTCAAATCCAACATTGTGATTGGTTGGTCGCTATCAATCTCATGACGCGTACTTTCATATAGAAAGTCTGCCACAACACAGGAAGTTCCTGAGGTTCACTTTCGGGGGCAAATCTTTCCAATATAGGGTTCTTCCATTCGGTCTAGCCTTATCACCCCGCACATTCATGGAATGCATGGATGCAGCACTGGCTCCTTTGCGACTCCGGGGCATCCGCATTCTGAATTACATAGACGACTGGCTCATACTAGCACAGTCACAAGAACTGGCATTACAGCACAGGGATATCGTCTTAGCTCATCTGGTTTCTCTGAGGTTGAGGCTCAACGCCAAGAAAAGCGTCCTCTCTCCCACTCAGAAAACAACCTATCTGGGGATCATATGGAATTCGATCACAATGCGGCCACAATTGTCTCCCGCTCTAATTAAGTCAGAACAACCTGAGCGAAGTCAGGCTAGGCCAAGGTTGGGTCCCCCCTTGGTCTGGACGCAATGGCACATACATGGCCCAGAACTGCACCTGTATGCTTTCCCCCGGTTTCTCTGCTCCTGGGAGTCTTGGCCAGAGTTCGCCAGCAGGGTCCTGCCTCTTACTGATATCACCGCGCTGGCCGAACAGGGTATGGTTCTCGGAGATAATGTCTCACCTCGACGGCTCACCTTGGGCGATTCCGGACAGGAGGGACCTTCAGTCTCATGCACAGGGTACAATATTTCATCCCCGGCTTGATCTGTGGAACCTTCATGTTTGGCCCCTGAAGGGTACCGACTGAGGGACACTGGGTTTTCACCTGAAGTTATCAAGACCATTCTAAGTGCTAGGGCTCCCTCTACCAGAAGAATTTACACCAATAAATAGGGTGTCTTTGAAAGATGGTGCAGTGCACATAATGCAGATCCAGTTAACTGCCAGATTGCTTCAGTTCTGGACTTTTTGCAGGAAAAATTGTCAGCAGTCACATGCCCCGCCACTCTCAGGTTCTATGTGGCCACCATTTCGGCTTGCCATGCCTTGCCATTGGGGGACATCCTCTACTCACTCACTTCATTCGTGGAGCTTTGTGACTGAGGCCTCCTGTTAGTACCAGGACCCCTTCATGGGATTTAGCAATAGTCCTTGAGGGTCTGGTTGAGACCCCATTCGAACCTCTAGAGGATGTTTTTCTTATGGCAATCAACTCTCTAAAAAGAATTGGGGATCTACAGGCTCTGTCTGTCTTGCCAAACTGCTTAGATTTGGCTAAAGCCATTTTGCACCCTGACTACCTGCCTAAGGTTCCTTTCTCAGCCTTACATCTGGTCACTCTTGAAGCCTTCTGCTCCCCGCCGTTTACAACGCCGGAGCAGGAAAGACTTCACAGTCCAGTCTGTGCCCTTTAGACTTATGTCCACCGCACTAGCCAGTGGTGTAAGTCAGGGCAACTATTTGTTTGCCATGGGGGCCGCAACAGGGGGGGTGACCGCCACCAAGCAGACTATGTCGCATTGGGTGAGGGACGCTATTTCCCTGGCCTACGTGGCGCACGGTCAAGCTTCGCCAGTAGGTATCAGGGCTCACTCTACCAGAAGGGTCGCCTTCTCTAAAGCCTTGGCTAAGCCTTGGTGTCCCTCTGCAGCATGTTTGTGATGCGGCAGGCTGGTCCTCTCTGCACACATTCATTAGATTTTATAGTTTGGATGTTCATGCCACTCCGGGCTCTTATGTCCTTGAGTTGACATCACAAGCTCATGTCTGAGACCTCTCACACTCTTGTGAGCACACTCACTGGACATCCACAGTGCGGCGTGGGTATTCTCGTTTCCAAAGCACTAACTCATCGCAGCATCATAAGTGTAGCTTTTTGAAAGGGGGTGTCTCGGGTTACTTGACTGTAACCCTTGTTCCCTGATAAAAGTGGAACGAGATGCTGCGCTTCATTGCCGCACTGGGATGGCCCTCAGACAAAATACCTGACGATGCACCTGTGACGCATCTATTTATAGCCCTGCTACAGGTGCATCCAATGATGTCACCGGCAGAGGCTATAAATTCCGGTCAATGTTCATTGACGTGTTGCACACATATTCACAGCTGGTCACACCTAAAGTTGTTCCCAAAGCGCTAACTCAGTGCAGCATCTCGTTCTGCTTTTATCAGGGAACAAGGGTTACAGTCAAGTAACCTGAGACGTTCCATGCACAAATGCATTTTTATGACCATACTCTTTTTTCCTATTTTTTTATTTATTTACTTGTTCATTAATCTGTTGTATATAAGCAATATCACATTCGCAATCATACAATCATGCAGATACAGGTCAGGAGCTTCAGTTAATTTTCACATCAACCATCATAATTGAATCATGCCACGGTGATTTCAACTGTGGCATGATTGTTGGTGCCAGATGGGCTGGTTTGAATATTTCTGTAACTGATGATCTTCTGGGATTTTCACACACACCAGTCTCTAGAATTTACTTCTGAATGGTGCCAAAAACAAAAAACATCCAGTGACCGGCAGTTCTGCGGATGGAAACATCTTGTTGATGAGAGAGGCCAATGGAGAATGGTCTGACTGGTTCGAACTAACAGAAAGGCTACTCAGTAACTCAGAAAACCGCTCTGTACAATTGTATGAATGAACGTTATATTTATATAGCACTTTTCTGACACGACATTCAAAGCACTTTACATTGTGATCTCAACCAACTCCTTGTAGTGAGCAGAATAGATTCTCAGAATGCACAACATGTCGAACATTGTGGCGGTTGTTCTACAACAACATAAGGCCACGTCAAGCACTTTATTAGTACCATAGTGTTCCTAATAAAGCGCTCATTGAGTGCATATGATACTTTATATTTTTTAATCTATAAGTAAGGCATTCGTTGGTTGATTTCCTAAACAGTGTTAACACTGGCTCTATGGTGCTTGTCTGAGCATTATGACATATCATACACAGGCTCAGCAAATGCAGTGAGTTCATACTTTTCTGTTTGTCATTATTAAATATTGCATTGCTGCCCAGGAGAGAGGATGGCATTTATATTGTCCTATCAGTCTCTTTGGGATCAGTATCAGGTGTCACTGTGCTGGCTTCACATCCCTGCCCACAGAGCAGGAGTCAAACACCCTCTGCCCAATGAACCTCATATGTCACAAACACATAAAACCCATCCTGGAAAGAGGTTTTTGCTTTTTCTTTAAGCCAAACATATTCACAATATATATTTCAATATTTATATATTGCATTTAATCCATTTTGATTTGACAGTCATATATCAGTTGTGGTTTTGGTGTCATATTTGACCTAGACATGCTTTTGATAGGTTTCACGAGATTCATGTTTACAAGGCACCATAACTTTGCTGCCTAAAGTGTGAGACAACTTTCACATTAGGCTTTTAAAAAAGCTCTTAATAATTAAAATATTGCACACATAATTTTCTTGTGAGACAAGTTTAATGGGTAATTCAGCTCAGCGCTGCAGATGGATACATGGAGTGCATTCCTGGTGTCACTGAGGTTAATCCCAGAGCAAGGTCAGGTGCATCTGAACCAGGCAGGAGGCTGGACACTCTCTCTTATGATAATGGCACTGCTACCCAGCCTTGATAGAGACTAGCCATTACACTGGAGGAACAGGCTTGAGATGCTATCTGGAGCATTCAGTTGAGCGAATAAAATATTTATGACACTGAGGCATCTTTAGCAGGGTGTTGGTGTAATTAGACATGGGAAGCTATCGAGGAGGGCAAATACAGTATTATATTTGCAGTGGACCTTCCGAGAATGCACCAGGAGCACAGATACTGATTGAAATATCATTTTGTTAACATGAATGCTTTTGCTTGAAATACTGCTAAACAAGTTGTCAGTGTCAGTGCTACCCATGCCAAGATTCTTTCTGGAAACGCAGGCATTAATGTTTGACAGGAAGATTAGGATATGAATTACAATAAGGATATCGACAGGGAGATGCATGAACAGTGAGTGAAGTCTGTCTGCTGGCTGCATTGCAAGAAAAAGCAAGCAAGTGATTGTGATTGCTCACCAGCTGCTTGATTAAGCGCCCCAGTGTCCCTTTAATCAAAGTGGATAGATGACAGACTGACTGCCCATCAAACAAGAAATCCAAGGATCCTAAGGCAAGGTATCAAAAAAAGATTTGCATTGCCCATCATTTTGATGAATTACTATTTTTAAGGCTACACACAGAAACTCAGCAAACACATTTACGTTGTGGCAATGTTGCTGCACCTTTCAATTTTTACTTTGCAATGTTGTTGCTTTTTACTGGAGAACACATTGTGACATACACAGATTAGTAATATGTAAGAAGGCTGTAGCAATGTTGTTTCAGCAACTGTGAGATGTTGATCCAGCCACAATTATTTATTTATTTCTGATTCTTTAGCAACGCATTACTTTTGACTACCCATTATTTCCATAAATAAATGTGAAAATAATGCATTACAATTTTTGATATTGCTAATGTTTAACATCATTCTTTAAAAGTTATGTTTACAATGAAATATAAAATTTGAATCAACACGTGCCAACTTTGGAGCATAAAAATGCAACACAGGGTCATATCATTGACTTTATAAATACATATTACAATAGTACTGTAATTTTTGTTACTGCACTACCAAACATTAGTAAACGTATATGTAAAACATGTACAGTAATATATATAATACTGTAGGTAGCCTATAATTAAGAATAACTAATCCTAAAATACTGAACGGATTTTCTCTCCTTACTGACTGCTCAGATATCATTGAGATGACTTGACAGCTGAAAAAGAGATACGTCACATTAGTATTGTACTGGCATAATAATGTTCATTACTGGACTTTAAGGGGCAAGAGGGAGCAGAAGTGACAGGAAATGATAGGGAGAATGCATTCTTCAAATATTATTATTAAAATATAAAAAATTATTAATTCTTTATTCACTGAAACATTTAGTGAATATTTCTGTTAATTACATTTATTTGCCAGAAGGTGGCAATAAGGAATAAGTAAGGAATAATTGACAGGCTGTTGAATTATTGAAAAATAATCCACACCTGTTGTGGTGGTGCCATGGTTAAAACACCTTATGGCATCTTTCAGGGATTTCTATCAAGACATTTTATTTTTTACATCCTGAAAACTCTCTAATGAGTGGAACTACATTTTTCCACCAGGATTCAGCATCTTGCTTTGATACTGCACAAGCTTCCGTTGCTAGTTTGAAAACGTTACTTAAAACTAGTGACTGAGGCGATTGTGCTGCTTTCAAGCACTTACTGGAGTAACAAGTCTATGGAGATTCCTCATAAGGATAGCTGCACCAATGTGTGTGTGTGTGTGTGTGTGTGTGTGTGTGTGTGTGTGTGTGTGTGTGTGTGTGTGTGGAGCGTGTATTTATCACTTTGTGGGGACCAAATGTCCCCATAAGGATAGTAAAACCCGAAATTTTTGACCTTGTGGGGACATTTTGTTGGTCCCCATGAGGAAAACAGCTTATAAATCATACTAAATTATGTTTTTTGAAAATGTAAAAATGCAGAATGTTTTCTGTGAGGGTTAGGTTTAGGGGTAGGTTTAGGTTTAGGGGATAGAATATAAAGTTTGTACAGTATAAAAACCATTATGTCTATGGAAAGTCCCCATAAAACATGGAAACACAACATATGTGTGTGTGTGTGTGTGTGTGGCCATATGTATGTTTTCAGTGTGGGTGACATGAAAGGAAAAGAGCGAGAGGGAGTGCAAGGGTGTTTTTCAACAGAAATGTAATAATAAATAATAAATAAAATTAAATACATTGACATTGGCTTTGTACACTGGATAAGAATGACAAACAATGTCTTTGTCTTAATTGGTTATTTTTCTGTGGTATGCTGTACGTCTCTATGAACTAACTGAAATAATTTGGCAAAGTGGTATGGAACCGTTGTTTAGACAAGACCTGGAACTACTACATTGCCATGCATTTACTGGAAAAAATGTTTTTGAGGGAACCCAAAAAATATTGCTAGGGAATGCAAACTATGCTGAGGGAACACAAAACATATTGCTAGGGAACTTAAACTATTGCAACTAGAACACATAACTTAATATAAGGTAATGCAAACTGTTGCGAGGGAACTTAAACTATTACAGGGGAAGGCAAAACTTATTGCAAGGAAACGCAAATAATTGCTAGGGAATGCAAAACTTATTGTGAAGGATCGCAAAATTAATTGCACGGAAACTATTGCGAGGGAATGCAATAAAAATTGCAAAGGAACTTAAACTATTGTGAGGGAACACAAACTATGCAGAGGAATCACAAAATGTATTTCGAGGGAAGTTAAACTGTTGTGAGAGAACACAAAACGTATTGCAAAGGAATGCAAAACTTATTGGGAGGGAACACAAACTATGCCGAGGTAAAGCAACATTTATTGCGAGGGAACTATCACAAGGGAATGCAAAATGTATTGCGAGGATAGTAAAAACGTATTGCAAAGGAACGCAGACTATTGTGAGGGAATGCAAACTATGCTAAGGTGACAGAAAAGGTATTGCGACGGAACGCAAACTGTTGCAAGTATGCAAAACTATTGCAACGGAACAGAAAACTATTTCAGAACTTAAATCTCTCCCTGTCGTCTAAGGGGCTCCATAGTTAATATACTGTAGTGGCCAAAAAAAATATTTCGCTTGCAATGTAAAACAGTTTTAGTATGCACTGCTTTCATGTAATATGCATCCCAAGTATTTAAATCACAAGTGGTCTGAAACATTCATGGTAAAGCCTGGGAAGAACAATCAGGCCAAGCAATCACATGTACTAAGCAATCAGACTTTACCCAAATTGAGCTTTGCGCCAATACACAACATTCAATCTAGCACACTCAGATAGGAGATATTTCTTGCCTCTTACCCACAAGAAAAGGACCAGTTCAAGGATGTCCTCATAAAGGTCAAAGCAGATTATACTGATTTAAGGCCACCTACAGCCCGAGTGCAATTTATCCATGTGCACACACAAAATAATCACTCTTGCTCAGTCTTGAAATTACAAACTGTTTTCAATTAGTTTCACTATTCAGTAAATGTCTTTTATTTTAGACCAAACCATATACAGGTACATGTTAAATATTAAATCATTAAAATATTAAAATTGTTTTAAAGTTGAAATTCAAACAGATGCTTTCTCTCTCCAATCTTTGGAGTCCATAGAAACATAATAGATATATCATTAAAGCTGAGACTCTATTTTACTGTAGTGCATTAAACTCAAAATGTGTTTCTTGGATAAAGAGACACATTTGAAACCTTACAACATTATAATACTTGCTAGATATATAATATATGAAGGTTATTGTTGTTAAACTAACACATTTCACACACTTTACATTCCAAATACAGGTGAAACTCGAAAAATTAGAATATCGTGCAAAAGTTCATTAATTTCAGTAATTCAACTTAAAAGGTGAAACTAATATATTATATAGACTCATTACAAGCAAAGTAAGATATTTCAAGCCTTTATTTGATATAATTTTGATGATTATGGCTTACAGCTTATGAAAACCCCAAATTCAGAATCTCAGAAAATTAGAATATTACATGAAATCAATAAAAAAAAAGGATTTTAAATACAGAAATGTCGGCCCTCTGAAAAGTATAATCATGCATATGTACTCAGTACTTGGTTTGGGCCCCTTTTGCATTAATTACTGCCTCAATGCGGCGTGGCATGGATGCTATCAGCCTGTGGCACTGCTGAGGTGTTATGGAAGACCAAGATGCTTCAATAGCGGCCTTCAGCTCTTCTGCATTGTTTGGTCTCATGTCTCTCATCTTTCTCTTAGCAATGCCCCATAGATTCTCTATGGGGTTCAGGTCAAGCGAGTTTGCTGGCCAATCAAGCACAGTAATACCATGGTCATTGAACCAGGTTTTGGTACTTTTGGCAGTGTGGGCAGGTGCCAAGTCCTGCTGGAAAATGAAGTCAGCATCTCCATAAAGCTTGTCTGCTGAAGGAAGCATGAAGTGCTCTAAAATGTCCGGTAGACGGCTGCGTTGACTCTGGACTTAATAAAGCACAGTGGACCAACACCAGCCGATGACATGGCTCCCCAAACCAACACAGACTGTGGAAACTTCACACTGGACTTCAAGCATCTTGGATTGTGTGCCTCTCCATTCTTCCTCCAGACTCTGGGACCTTGGTTTCCAAATGAGATGCAAAATTTGCTCTCATCAGAAAAGAGGACTTTGGACCACTGAGCAACAGACCAGTTCTTTTATTCTTAAGCCCAGGTAAGACGCTTCTGACGTTGTTTGTTGTTCAGGAGCGGCTTGACAAGAGGAATACGACATTTGAAGCCTCAGTCCACTCCTTGTGAAGCTCCCCCACACATTTGAATGGCCTTTTCCTGACAATCCTCTCCAGGCTACGGTCATCCCTGCTGCTTGTGCACCTTTTTCTTCCACACTTTTCCCTTCCACTTAACTTTCTATTAATGTGCTTTGATACAGCACTTTGAGAACATCCAACTTCTTTTGCAATTACCTTTTGAGGCTTTCCCTCCTTGTGGAGGGTGTCAGTGATGGTTTTCTGCACAACTGTCAGGTCAGCAGTCTTCCTGAGAGAACATTTAAAGGCTCAGGAACCCTTTGCAGATGTTTTGGATTAATTAGCTGATTAGAGTGTGACACTTTGAGCCTACAATACTGAACCTTTTCACAATATTCTAATTTTCTGAGAGTCTGAATTTGGGGTTTTCATAAGCTGTAAGCCATAATCATAAAAATTATATCAAATAAAGGCTTGAAATATCTTACTTTGCTTGTAATGAGTCTATATAATATATTAGTTTCACCTTTTAAGTTAAATTACTGAAATTAATGAACTTTTGCACGATATTCTAATTTTTCCGAGTTTCACCTGTATGATTGTGAGGTGCTTGTTACTTAAAAAAGTTTAAAAGTTTGAATTAGACAAGGCAACAACCTCATGAGCAGGCTAGTATATCAGACAATCTCAAAGCCTTTCATTTTATTCTTAAGAAGAAAAAAAAACATTTTCTTAAGAAAATATTATATAGAGATTTCATAAAAGTCTTTATAAAAGCCATGAAATAAACCAGCCAGCTCAAAGATCAGTCACAATATTACAAACTTTGATGTCAAGCAAACGCATAAAAAAAAACCACAAACGTACAAGACTTTGAACATAACGTCTTTCATGAGGGCATAAACTACAATCCCATGAAGCACTGCACATTATGTAATTGAAATAAAAACGATGGGAAAAATATAAAATTATTGATTTAAAGTTGCTGAGCATTGCAAAATGTTAAGAAATACAATATTTGATTGGGATTGGGCGGCCAATGTCGGGCTTGTCTGGCGCAGTTGGTTTGCTATTCTAATTATTTTTAATAATACATTTTAATATTGATTGAACATTGGTGTCTTTTATAATGCTGCCATTTTAGAGAAATTGGCAGCAAGATAAAAGACTGAAGCATGAATTTTACAGTGGTTTTACCATGCTTTTTAAATTTTTTTATTGATACCATGCCGCAAATCAAATACACATAACAGAAAATACAAAATCAAACCACATGCAAACATTAACCCCCCGAACTGGGAGACAGGGGCGTTGAGGAAGATGACATTCGCTGTGACCTTCGTGGCTCTAAGGGCGATGTTGTTTGCTGAGCGCAGTTCCTGCAGCACATTGGGATCAGGGCTACCCCTGTGCAGATTTCTGAGCGCCTTGGCCTGGTGGACTTGCAGGAGGGCCATGGCGTGCAGGGCGGAAGTGGCCTGTCCGGCGGCGCTGTAGGCCTTCGCAGTGAGCGAGGATGTTGTCCTACAGCGCCTGGAGGGGAGCACAGGGCGATCTCGCCAGGTGGTAGGGCTTCCGGGGCATAAGTGGAGCGCAACCGCCCTATCCACACGGGGAATCGGCGTGTACCCGTGGGCCGCTCCACAGCCCAGGGGAGTCCTCAGTGTCAGATGCCGCGTTCTTCGATGCAGTGGCGAGCTCATCCACTTTCTATTGAAAGCAAGCCGCAACCGCAACGTTGCCATGGTCATGCTCTCGCTGTGAGAGCATGAGCCATCCACAAATGCACCCTCGGTGTGATCGCTGCCCAGACACACGAGACAACGCATGTGGCCGTCTGAAGCGGAGAGCACTACTGCATCCAGGAACAACACAGGGGTGGAAAGGCATCTTTAAAAAGACGTGTCCTGAAAAGGACATTCAATGCCCCTGGGTTTTGCTCTTTTAGAGGAAATACTCTTTTACACAAAAAGGGAAATAACTCTTTAAATAAACTCAATGAAGAGTTATTGTCTGCGCTGTCGAAGTGCCCAGGGGCAAAGCTGCACTGCCGTGCAGAGAAGGATTAAGCCGCTGTTATGCGCCGTAAATCCAACAGCATGCAGAGCATCAGAGGAAAAGCAGGAACTGGTGTGTGACTCGCAGCAGACTGCATGCACTACCATCGGCTCCGAAGAAAATTTCTGAATGAACTCATAGTATTTCCTCGCCTTTATACCCGTATGTCCGGGGGCGGGGTATGCATATACAATCTGCCAACTTCTCATTGGCCTTTTTTCATAGATCAGAGGCATATTCGGCGCTCAAAAGAGACCCCTAGTGTTGCTTCTCCGACACAACGTCGAGAGAGCGACAGACGGGGAACATAAAGTTATATATGTTAAAGAATAATAAAGTGAGCCCTTAAACTGTTGCTGAACTGAATATATGAAGCAAGCTGTTTTCTTCCATTTACAGTGAATTATATTATGCACATATATATAAAGCCAATGTCAGTCCTATAAAGTTTATAAAAAAGATAATAACACTTAAGTAACCTTGTAATTTAACTGCATAATGTTAAATAACACCAGGTCTGCAAATCAGGCATCGCATTATGATGTGCATATTGGTTATGCTCAAATTGTGTGTTGCACATTGTTTATAGTACCACACTTTCATAAAAAAGAAGATGAGACAAAAGACAAGAGTGGAGGAAGGCTGCTAATGGGAGTATTTCTTTGCAAAGCATGATTTAAAACACCAGAAAGCAGGTGCAGTATGTGATGCAAATATATAGCAAAAGATCCTGCACGCAATGTTGCCAACTACTTTCAATGAAAAGTAGCTAAAGCCTGTTAAAAAAGTCATTAATGTCGCTAAATGACGTCATGTGTTAATAAGCATATTCATGACATCATCGCTTCGTATTTTCATTCTGCCTTGTGTCAGCCATTTATATCTATTTGCTTCTCTCCTACTTTTTTGCTATGATTTTGGCTATTTTACATATACAATTATAACTCATAGAGAAAGTAAGAAGCGACAGAATGTCTTATTTTTTCTCTCACACAGCTCACAGCCTCTGTCTGGGTAACAGTGAGTGATTAGCAAAATTTAATTGTTTAAATTAAAAGAAAGGAGGAGCAAACAATACAGATTAGTGATTGGTCCTTGGCAACTCTGCACATGCGCAGCTCATTCACGTCTGTGTCAGCTGCCGTGTAGTAAACTGATTGTGCTGTTCCTCTGTCTGCTATTCACTGAATAAAGTAGACGCAGAGAGAGGTGTTCCTGCAACAGGAAAGCAAGACCTCATGCTTGCGCAGCAGTACTGGCGACTCATCTACGGAAAGATTTGTCCAAAATGTCACTAGGTGCTTTTTAGAAAATAAGTTGCTATGGGGGTCTACAAAGTCGCTAAGTTGGCAACACTGCCTGCACAGGACACACTATGTCTCCAAGAAGTGGGGGGACTCAAAATGTCTGTGCGCAGTCCTGGACAGACTAAATATTGCCACAAAGTGTTGTCTGCTTAACTATTTATTTTTGCTTCGAACCACACACTTAGACAGAAAGATTTTCCACTTTAGAAGTGGATAAATCTTTGGTTTTGTTTAGTTTACTCTTACTAAGTAAAGGTATTTGGCCACTGGTGTGATTAACAAGGGCAGAATTTAGCTCTGATGCTGTTTGTCAGAACAGTGTGTGCCTTCATTGGAATGTGTACTTTTTTGTTGGTAGGCAGTGTGAAGATCTGGCATAATTTCTTGGCTGTTTTGAGTTATGTGCGAGTTTGTTTGTGTCAAAGTAGTAGGCAAAGATCAAGCTTATTTAGTGGGTGCTGAGGTGTCTTGCTGAGTGTGGAAAATGGTGCTGCACTGTTAAGATGGTCTGCCCAGCAGTGCAGGTCCCTCACTGTGTGTCCTCTACATCCCACAATCACAACACCAGTACACAGAGACAATTCACTGCTCATTTTTCTGCTCATTCTTTCTCTCGACAGCTCTCCTCTCCAGGGGTTGAAGCTGCACCACCTTTTGTTTCAAGCTTTTAGCCTCTTTATTCTGCTGTTCTGGCCTGCTTTTGTTCGTTAGTTCTTCTTCGTCAATCATTTCTTGTTTGTATTCTTCATTCATTCTTTTGCGGTTTGTTTGTTCTACTTATTCTTCATTTTCCTTTTTTCCCTTATTTCCTACCTTAATTCCTACAGAAACTTCTGTTCAACTTTTTCAGGTCATGGTGTACTCACCTGCTCTTCATTCTCTTTTTTTGTCTTATAAATAACCATTCTTTCAGAGACATCTGTCATTTCAAAGCCATGTGTTCTAATCTGACAACCTGTAAGAAGGAAATTTCTCCTGATACTTAAGACTAATGAGAGGATGTGCTCAGCAGCATGTCTTTGATGACAGCAGTGTGTCCTGACATACTCAAAGTTTAATCAGAAACTACATCTGAACTCACCCAAAGTTTCGCACCATTTTCCCTATGGATCAGCTTTGACCGCTGCTTTGACTTGTGTTTTATTAATTGCTGTCAGACAGTGTCAATAGATGTTTCTAAGTCTTTCTGAAAACATCAGAATGCTGTGAAATCTGCATTCTGAGATGTTAAAAACAAAAAAAACATTCCTTATTTCAACAAATTACATAGGCCGATTGACATACAGGTGAAACTCGAAAAATTAGAATATCGTGCAAAAGTTCATTAATTTCAGTAATTCAACTTAAAAGGTGAAACTAATATATTATATAGACTCATTACAAGCAAAGTAAGATATTTCAAGCCTTTATTTGATATAATTTTGATGATTATGGCTTACAGCTTATGAAAACCCCAAATTCAGAATCTCAGAAAATTAGAATATTGTGAAAAGGTTCAGTATTGTAGGCTCAAAGTGTCACACTCTAATCAGCTAAACACCTGCAAAGGGTTCCTGAGCCTTTAAATGGTCTCTCAGTCTGGTTCAGTTGAATTCACAATCATGGGGAAGACTTCTGACCTGACAGTTGTGCAGAAAACCATCATTGACACCCTCCACAAGGAGGGAAAGCCTCAAAAGGTAATTGCAAAAGAAGTTGGATGTTCTCAAAGTGCTGTATCAAAGCACATTAATAGAAAGTTAAATGGAAGGGAAAAGTGTGGAAGAAAAAGGTGCACAAGCAGCAGGGATGACCGTAGCCTGGAGAGGATTGTCAGGAAAAGGCCATTCAAATGTGTGGGGAGCTTCACAAGGAGTGGACTGAGGCTGGAGTTACTGCATCAAGAGCCACCACACACAGGCGGGTCCTGGACATGGGCTTCAAATGTCAAGCGTCTTACCTGGGCTAAAGAAAAAAGAACTGGTCTGTTGCTCAGTGGTCCAAAGTCCTCTTTTCTGATGAGAGCAAATTTTGCATCTCATTTGGAAACCAAGGTCCCAGAGTCTGGAGGAAGAATGGAGAGGCACACAATCCAAGATGCTTGAAGTCCAGTGTGAAGTTTCCACAGTCTGTGTTGGTTTGGGGAGCCATGTCATCGGCTGGTGTTGGTCCACTGTGCTTTATTAAGTCCAGAGTCAACGCAGCCGTCTACGGGACATTTTAGAGCACTTCATGCTTCCTTCAGCAGACAAGCTTTATGGAGATGCTGACTTCATTTTCCAGCAGGACTTGGCACCTGCCCACACTGCCAAAAGTACCAAAACCTGGTTCAATGACCATGGTATTACTGTGCTTGATTGGCCAGCAAACTCGCCTGACCTGAACCCCATAGAGAATCTATGGGGCATTACTAAGAGAAAGATGAGAGACATGAGACCAAACAATGCAGAAGAGCTGAAGGCCGCTATTGAAGCATCTTGGTCTTCCATAACACCTCAGCAGTGCCACAGGCTGATAGCATCCATGCCACGCCGCATTGAGGCAGTAATTAATGCAAAAGGGGCCCAAACCAAGTACTGAGTACATATGCATGATTATACTTTTCAGAGGGCCGACATTTCTGTATTTAAAATCTTTTTTTTATTGATTTCATGTAATATTCTAATTTTCTGAGATTCTGAATTTGGGGTTTTCATAAGCTGTAAGCCATAATCATCAAAATTATATCAAATAAAGGCTTGAAATATCTTACTTTGCTTGTAATGAGTCTATATAATATATTAGTTTCACCTTTTAAGTTGAATTACTGAAATTAATGAACTTTTGCACGATATTCTAATTTTTCGAGTTTCACCTGTAGGTGGGCTAGGCCTACCCAAGATTTTGTTTTATTAGTATGTGTTTGGTGTCAGGCCTTTGTCTCATTGGCCAGTTCCACCTGAAAGAGCCCCTCCCTGGTTTTATACTGAACAGGAAGTTCTTGCCCCTATTTTGCCATTGCAAACCCTTTCTATCAATCTAACCAGAGAAGTTAAATTACACCCTGTTATTTCACATTTGCACTTGAACATTGTCCAGAGTGTTTAATTCTGATATTTATCTAAATGTTACCTCGAGCTTATGGCTGAACCCTAAACTATGTTTTACTAAGTCCCCTTTCTGCTGGACAGACTGGATTTTGAGGGGGATTAATACACTCGGTGACCCTTATGAGAGTGGAGTATAGATATGTTTTAAAAATTGTATTCAACATTTGGGTTTCCCAGATTTCAATTCTAAATGTATTTACAGGTGCGCCACCTGCTCTGCACTTTTTTTGGGAGTAGTACCCCCCTGGTCATGAGGCCTCAGTGTATTATTCCTTGTTAATTCAGAGTCTGGGTGATGGAGATTCTACTTCTCTTAATAGAATATAGGAGAAAGTTTTAAATTTGGTATTGGAGGAGGGAGTGTAGGTTAGGATTCTAAAAAACATCAAGTCTACATCTAGAGATGCAATTTAAGATTTTACATCGATTTTATTGGCTTGAGTGGCGAGGCTATGGAAAGCGGAGACTTGGGAGGCTCGAGGGGCGAAGCCATGGAAGGTGGTGCCGTGGGATGCTCGAGCAACTAGGAACAGACCTCCGTGATCGGGAGAACTGGCAGCGACTGGGGAACGACCTCCGTGATTGGGAGCACTAGCAGCGACTGGGGAACAACCTCTGTGATCAGGAGCACTGGGAGCAACTGGGGAACGACCTCCGTGGCCGTGAGCACTGGCAGCGACTGGGGAATGACCTCTGTGGTTGTGAGCATGGGCAGAGACTGGTGAGAAAGTGTCTTTTTCCTTCTCCTCCTTTTCCGGACAACTGGGAGCATAATCAAGGGAGCGGGGGAGGTCACAGGCATTGGCTCGTTGGCCGTGGCTGGCATGGCCACTGGATAGTTGGCAATAGTAGGCATGGATGCTGGCTCATTGGCCATGGCAAGCTTGGAGCAAGGAGCCGTGGAAGGCTTGGAGCAAGGAGCCGAAGATGCAGGTTTTGGCTCGGGGTTCCTGCCATAATCCACTGTGTAATAGGAACCACAAAGTTCCAGAGCCTTCTCCATATGTTCACAGAGGGTCCAGTGAGGATCAGCCGGAGGCATCAGTTTCTTCAGTGCACTATTCAGGCTGGTCCAGAAGAAACACCACACGGCCACACGGATTGAGGCGAGCCACCACGAGGACTTAGAACGCATTGGGAATTGGGCATTCCAAATTGGGGAGAAAAAGGGGAGAAAAAAATTGAATTTAATATAAAACTTTCTTATTTTATATAAAAATGAATGGTAAGGTAAAAAAACTAATTTTTGAAGTTTTTAAATCATTGAAGTTAGTGATATATGGTAAATGGTCTGCACTTATATAGCGCTTTTTTAACCTTAGAGGTTACCAAAGCACTTTACACTGTGTCCCAATCACCCATCCACACTCACACTCACACTCACACACCAATGGCGGCAGAGCTGCAAGGCAAGGCCTGCCATTGGGAGCAACTTGGGGTTCAGTGTCTTGCCCAAGGACACTTCAGCATGTGTAGTCGTGTGGGCCGGGAATCGAACGACCAACCCTGCGATTAACAGCAGACTCACTCTACCACCTGAGCCACAGCCGCCCCATATATAACATTTGTTTAAAAAAAAAAAACATGATTTTGGTACAAATTACACTCTAAGTGAACAGAATACAAGGGTTAAAGTGATAAAATAAAGCAAGTTTATTGCTATTACAATATATCCTTCAAAACTAATAGAAAAACACAGTTTTCTTTCAATTACAAAGACCAGGTGTTCTGTTTGAGACTTATATGCAAATTACTGTTATTGCAATTTTCTCTCTTTGAACATTCATGTCATGTTTTCATCCTCTTCGGAAGCTTTTCATTACACAAATCAAATGATGGAAAGGAATTCTGTTCATGAATTGTGACTAGACATCCAAATGAAAATTAGACAATCTGTTATAAACACCAATGGCAGACTTCTGTACATGTCTACATACTGTATGTATTCAATTTGAGGTGTGAAGCATTCACACAGACATTCAAATCAAATCAAATCACTTTATTGTCACACTACCATGTACACAAGTGCAACAGTAGGTGAAATTCTTGTGTGCAGTTCCGAGCAACATAGCAGTCATGACAGTGACGAGACATGTACCAATTACAATAAACAACATACTTACACAAAACAATTTACAAATCAAATGTACACATACTTACACAACACAATAATTATATACAATGTACAGTAAACAATACACACAATATACAATACACAATATACAATACAATAAGTAGGAGTATATGAAATATATATATATATATAGTGTGAAATTATAGATGAATAAAGTGCAGTGCTAATTATTGATCGTGATAGATCAAGTGTTCAACAGTCTGACTGCTTGGGGAAAGAAGCTGTCATGTAGTCGGCTGGTGCGGGTACTGATGCTGCGATACCGCCTGCCTGATGGTAGCAGTGAGAACAGCCCATGACTTGGGTGGCTGGAGTCTCTGATGATCCTCCGAGCTTTTTTAACACACCGCCTAGTGTATATGTCCTGGAGGGAGGGAAGCTCACCTCCGATGATGTTTCTGGCAGTTCGCACCACCCTTTGCAGGGCTTTGCCGCTGTGGGCGGTGCTATTGCCGTACCAGGCAGTGATGCAGCCAGTCAGGATGCTGTCTACAGTGCTGGTGTAGAACCGTGTGAGGATGTGTTGGTTCATTCCAAACTTCCTCAGCCGTCTCAGGAAGAAGAGGCGCTAGTGAGCCTTTTTCACAACGGCCTCAGTGTGGACGGACCATGTGAGTTCTTCAGTGATGTGGACACCGAGGAACTTGAAACTGCTGACTCTCTCTACCGGTGCTCCATTGATGGTGATGGGGCTGTGTTCTCCGTCTTTCCTCCTGAAATCCACCACAAGCTCCTTGGTTTTACTGACGTTGAGGGAGAGGTTGTGCTCCTGACACCAGCGTGTCAGAGTGTGCACCTCCTCTCTGTAGGCTCTTTCATCATTGTCAGTGATCAGACCTACCACCGTCGTATCGTCAGCAAACTTAATGATGGCATTGGAGCTATGTGTTGCCACACAGTCATGTGTGTACAGTGAATACAGGAGTGGGCTGAGAACACAGCCCTGTGGGGCTCCAGTGTTGAGGGTCAGTGATGAGGAGGTGTTTCTGCCCATTCTAACCACCTGACGTCTGCCTGACAGGAAATCCAGGATCCAGCTGCACAGCGAGCCGTTTAAGCCCAGAGCCCGGAGTTTCATATCAAGCTTGGAGGGCACTATGGTGTTGAATGCTGAGCTGTAGTCTACAAACAGCATTCTCACATATGTGTTCCTTTTTTCCAGACGGGAGAGAGCAGTGTGTAGTGTAGATGCAATGGCATAATCAGTGGAGCGGTTGTTGCGGTAGGCAAACTGCAATGGGTCCAAAGAGGGGGGCAGAACAGAGCAGATGTAATCTCTGATTAACCTCTCAAAGCATTTGCTGATGATGGGAGTCAGAGCAACAGGACGCCAGTCATTTAAGCAAGTGATTGTGGCTTGCTTCGGTACAGGCACAATGGTTGATGTTTTGAAGCATGTGGGGACTACAGACAGGGAGAGGGACAGATTGAATATGTCCGTAAAAACACCAGCCAGTTGATTCGCGCACGCTCTGATGACACGGCCCAGAATGCCGTCTGGACCCGCGGCTTTACGGATGTTCACCCGTCGGAAGGATCGGGTTACATCCAAAACAGAGACGGAGAGTGAACCAACCTTTGAAGCGTCAGCCGCGAATGTTCTCTCCGCGAGGGCGGTGGTGTTGTCCTCGAAACGAGCATAAAATGTATTAAGTTCGTCCGGGAGAGATGCAGCGGTGTTCACAGCGGAGTCTTTATTCCGTTTGTAGTCCGTGATGGTATTAATTCCCTGCCACATACTTCTAGAGTCAGTGGTGTTGAACTGACCTTCAAGTTTGTGCCTGTACTGGCGTTTGGCTTCACTGATGGTGTTACGGAGGGCATAACTGGCTTGTTTACGCTCCTCCGTGTTAGAAGAATTAAATGCGGAGGACCGCGCATTGAGTGCCGCGCGAACCTCGCCGTTAACCCATGGTTTCTGGTTGGGGTATATCCGTATTGTTTTGGTCGGAACAACATCCTCTACGCACTTCCTGATGAAACACGTTACGCTGTCAGCGTAAACCTCGATGTCGTCATAAGAGGCGGACCGGAACATCTCCCAGTCCGCATGATCAAAACAGTCTTGTAGCGCAGAGTCTGATTGGTCCGACCAGCACTGGATCGTTCTGAGGGTGGGTGCTTCCCGTTTCAGCTTCTGCTTGTAAGCAGGGAAAAGCAGAACGGAAGAATGATCCGATTTGCCAAATGGGGGGCGGGGGAGGGATTTGTAGCCATTCCGGAAAGGAGAGTAACAATGATCTAAAACCCGATCCCCTCCTGTGTTAAACTTTATGTGTTGGTGGTATTTTGGAGCGATTGTTTTGAAGTTGGATTTGTTAAAGTCCCCGGTAACAATGAACGCAGCCTCAGGGTGCGCGGTTTCCTGCTCACTTATACTCCCATACAGTTCCCTGAGTGCGCGGTCTGTGTCGGCTTGTGGGGGGATGTACACAGCTGTGATTATGACCGCTGTGAATTCCCTCGGTAGCCAGAATGGTCGACACAGAAGCATGAGATATTCCAGATCAGGAGAGCAGAAAGACTTGATGAAATGTACGTTCCTCTGATCACACCATGATTTGTTGATCATAAAACATACACCACCACCTCTGCTTTTACCGGAGAGGTCTTTCGCTCTGTCCGCTCGGTGCACGGAAAAGCCCGTGATTTCGATGGCCGAGTCTGGAATCTCCGTAGACATCCAGGTTTCTGTAAGGCAGATAACACAGCAATCTCTCGTCTCTCGTTGGAAAGAGATCCGCGCTCTCAGCTCGCAGAGCTTGTTGTCCAGAGACTGAACATTTGCCAGTAGTATACTGGGTAGCGGGGGTCAATTTGCACAACGTCTTACTCTGATGAGAACGCCGGCTCGTTTTCCTCTCACATTTGAGCTACTGCACTGAAAAATTATAAAAGGCAGAAACCCAAAAGACAGCTCCAATCAGATTAAACAAATGAATGGCTTTCCATTGGCAGTTGCACTGAAATCACACTATCTGAAGGAGATCACACAAAGCCAAAAGCAAGATGCTGCTGCCAAATGCAAATTGATTAAATATTACACCACAGTCTATATCTGTCTTCTTTTTATTTATTTTTGGTGAATTACAGCACAGAAATGTTATAATTTATCTGGATATTACATCACCAGTGATAATCTTTACATGTAGTCAAAAAAGCTGGAAAAGCTATAATTCACAGAGTATGTTCTAGCTGTTAATAACCTGAAATGGGTCGACACAAAAACCCACCACGTGGGGTGGCTACAGTCAAAGAATGGTTCAGCTTAGTCACTGTCATGAGGAATGAAGTTAAATTTGCACAATGAAAGGCTCTTTTTAAAACTTAGAGTGTGGTGTAGGCATGGTGCCATACGGGGGTCAGACATGTGAACTACGAGCTCTTCGCACTTTGCTATTTTTTAATTATTGATGTATCATAAACTAGTGAGCTTCGATACACCCTGCTACATGTTCTAAGAAGTCAACATGTCAAAGAATTAAAAATCCTCAGGCTCTGGAGATATTAAAAGACACTTACGTGCTCAAGTTAATACCTCAGATAGGGCTACAGACCAGGGACTCGGTTTGGACGGTGTGGCGGGAGAAATTCAACACCAACTGGTGAGCATGTCTGTAATACTGACGAAAGTCGTAGCGGACCTGGAGGATCTTGCTGTAATACGTTGATCGATGGAGGCGATGGAGGCAAAATTCTCTGAATTGGTTACAAGAATTGTTTTGTTCTGGGGAAATTTCAGGGGTTGATTGTTGCACCAATGTGGAATGTGGTCTTTATAATTGTATTTTTGACACACAATCTAAATTTTCTAATATGACAAAATGTCAAACGTTAATATGAGTGGATTGTCTCTTTCCACATGGAATGTGAATGGGTTGGGGAACTCCATAAAAAGAAGGAAGGTTATTTATTTTCTTAAATGTAAGAAATATGATATAGTGTTTCTTCAAGAAACGCATCTTTCATTTGCATTTGGGAAGATATGGGGTGGACAAGTTTTCTTTAGTGCTGGCTCATGTAAGAGTAGGGGAGTCATTACATTGATAAGTAAGCATCTACAATTAAAATGTTTCAAACAGTTTAAAGATCAATTAGGGAGAGTCATTATTGCTTTAGCCGAAATTCAGGAGCAAAGGTTGATTCAGTATTCTCTGCGGCCGTTGCTTGGGAGGCTCTTAATGCGGTTCATAGTGGTCGGATCATACAGTATGCCTCATTCATAAAAAAATCCAAAGCAAAGGGAATATTAAAAGCACAGAGGCAGGGTTGAAGCGCTGAATGTTGTTTGCTGGCCTCAGTGAATTGACCCTATGGAATAATACAGATTTAATACTATTTCGTCACGGAAGGTGGAATTTTGGTTATTCAGGGCAAGACAGTCATATTTTGAGTTGGGGGACAAAGCATGGAAGCTTTTGGTTAGATATAAAAAGCAGAAAGAGTCTTTTTCTACCATTCCATCAGTGAAATCTGCTGGTGATGGAATTTTTTTTTTTATATTAATAATGATTTTGAAGAATTCTATGTTGATCTCTATAGTTCCACATCTTTGTCTATTGTTGAAGATATTAGAAATTTTGTGAAATCATTAGAACTCTCTAAACTGACGACTGCGCAAATAAATTATCTTGATTCTGAGATAACTTGGAAGAGCTTGGAGAGGTAATTAGGGTCTTGCCTACAGGCAAATCTCCCAGGCCAGATGGATTTGCTGCTGATTTTTTTTAGATCTTGTGCTTCAGAATTGGCTCCACTTTTATTAGAATTTATACAGAATCATTAAAGAATGGAAAGCTTCCGCCAATCATTACACAGGCCCAGATCAGTCTGATTCTTAAAAAGAACAAAAGATCTAAGTGAGATTTAAGAGTTGCAGTCCAATTTCCAAAGTGCTAGACTAGCTAGACTTAAAATATTGTCAAAAATGTGCTTTTGCTTTGCTCAGATGATATTTTATTATGTGTCTATGACCCCACTATATCTATGCCTTGCCTTGACAGAATTATTAATCCCTTTTCTAAATTCTCAGCATACAGTGTTAATTGGTCTAAATCCGAAGCTTTGGCTCTGACAGTGTACTGCCCAGTAATGGATTTCCAGCCGTGCACCTTCCAGTGGCCAGCAAATTTGCGTGATTTAGTTAAGAGTTAATTTTGACCCCTTGATAAAAAGGCTTTTGAGCAATGTGGACATGTGGGCTTCATTACATTTATCAATGATTGGGAAGATTAATGTTATTAAAATGAAATGTATTCCAAACTTCAACTACCTGCTACAGTCACTCCCTAGAGATGTCCCCCTTTCTTATTTCAACCAATTTTAAAGCATAGCGAAGCCCTTCTTTTGGAACTTTAAACGTCCCAGACTACATTTCAACAAATTACATTGACATAGGTGGGCTAGGCCTACCCAAGATTTTGTCTTATTAGTATGCGTTTGGTCTCAGGCCTTTGTCTTATTGGTCAGTTCCACCTGAAAAAGCCTCTCCCTGGTTTTCTATTGAACAGGAAGTTCTTGCCCCTGTTTTGCCATTGCAAACCCTTTCTATCAATCTAACCAGATAAGTTAAATCACACCCTGTTATTTCATATTTGCACATGAACAAAAGTGTCCAGAGTGTTTAATTCTGATATTTATCTAAATGTTGCCTCGAGCTTTTGGCTGAACCCTAAACTATGTTTTACTAAGTCCCCTTTCTTAGTAAAACATACTAAGAAAGGGGACTTGGGGTGGGGGGGGGGTTAATACACTTGTGACCTGTATGAGAGTGGAGTATAGAGATTTTGGGATTCCCAGATCTCAATTCTATAGGTGTTTACAGCTGCGCCACCTGCTCTGCACTTTTTTTGGGAGTAGCACCCCCCTGGCCATGAGGCCTCATGGCTTTTTCCTATAGGATTCTAAAAACATCAAGTCTACATCTATAGATGCAATCTAAGATTTTATATCGATTTTATTGGACCCCCCTCTAGATTGTATAGATTTGGTCTCAAAGACATGCCACCTGCTGGTGATACCAATCAGAAGATGGGGACACAACCCATGCTTTTTGGGGGTGTGTTAAGATTCAAGAATTTTGGTAGAGGGTTCTGAATTTTATTTGTGATGTGTTGGGTGTTCGGGTTTCGTTTTGCCCCAGGCTCTGTGTTTTAGGTGATGGGACGGTTATTGATGTAGGGGATGGGTTCATGAAGACTTGGGTCCTTGCTGGTGTCATGATCGGAAGGCAGGTCATCCTTAGGGGATGGAAATCAGCTGAAGTGTGCTCGTTTCTGGAGTGGTGCACGGAGTTGGGCAGGGTGGCAGCTTTTAAGGGGATGGTTTGTAGAATGCTGGGCAACATGGGATTATTTAATAAAAATGGGGTAGGTATTTTGATTTTTTGGAGGGCTCTCAATGGGAGACTGTGGAGAGATATGGCAATATTGAATGTGTTCGTGCACTCTTATTTTTTACTTTTTTCATTATTTGTATTATATTTATTTTTTTATGAATACTTTCTGTTGATTTATTGTTCATTTTGTGTGTCATTGTTGGTTTGTTGTCGGGCCACTGGGGTGTGTGTTTGTGGCTTAATTAATGTTATTTGAATGATAAAATATAGAAAAGGCAGTTTTTCTAAACAAAGCTGTAAAGAGAAAGAAAGAACATCAGGACCAAGGAGGTCTATAATAGGCTTGTGACACTGCCACATTAGGATAATACGTATACATGTGCCATCAGTTATTTTGCCAAAAAGAATGAGAAAAGGGTGAATTACTGATAAAAGTGTATATATTTTTAAGTTAGCATTTGATATTATGTTCTAATTTAAGTTTCATGGTATTTCATACACTGGTGAATGTGAGTTGGGTTAACATGACATTATTGCTGTAATTTATATTATATCTCTGAGGATTATTTTATGTGGGAAAATCCAGGGACTTGTATTTTGTATTGCCTTCCTGTAGAGGGATTTTGATGGTAGAGCCACCTGAAAAGGAAGTACTTCCTGAGTACCGGGAGGTACTTTGGCCAGATAATACTTTTCTCTTTTTTGGAACTCTTTTCTGAAATTCTAGTTCACAGATATTCATTTCAGAGATATATTTTTTATTTTTTTGGACCACACCACTTGTTCCGCACATTTTTCCAAACAATTAAAATGAGACCACATTTCTCTCTGCAGCTATTAAGCAATTCTGAGCAATCTCCGAGAGATGGGTTCTAGTCCCATGCAATACAAGATGTCTCATCACTTTCACATACCATGGTAAGCGCAATTCAGAATGTGCTCTAAAAAGACATTTTAACTCCACTGACATACGAGCAAGAGCATAAGGTCATAAAATATGCATTCCAATTGACATTAACAACTAAAAATACAACTAACTTTTGGTGCCACTCTGTAAACATTTCACTCAGAAACTGGAGCTTACAAACGCTCACACACACACACACATTACATTCAATAACACTTCCAGCTTTGGCCACTGGTGGTAGTTCAGTTCAGTAAGCACACACCCATTTCCACAGCAGAACTTTTAACCTATTGTCGCTGAATTCAATCTGAGATAAGTCAATTAATTTTTTGCTGAGGTACCTTTAGGGCTTCTATTTAAATGCTCTCTTCGAATGTGATATGAATAACATCACTTATTTATTGGTGCATGTTTGCTGTCAGGTGCAAAAGATTTGAACTGCCCCATCCAACAGCATCTTTGCAATCCATAATAGAATGGCCTGCAAAAACTGTTAATATGATCTATCCTACTTCCTCCTTATTACCTCATCGTTACTGCTTTACCATTACTGGGTGGATGACGTTTTTTTAACACTGATTAGAGATGTGGACACTCATGTGTTAATGTCTTCAAATGTACATTAACACAAGTACAGAGCTAACCATTTTTGCAGCTCACTTTAAATATTATTTTTCAGGATATGTAACAGATTAACAGTGTTGGATGTATTAATTTTGAAATGTAATTTGGGACTGATTACAATTTAATCAACTAAAATTGTAATCAGTAATGCAATATTTTAGATTATAATTTTATGTAATCTAATCTGATTCATTTTGCATTACTTATTGCATGTTTTGATGAAAATCTAATAATTAAATCTAAATGTATTTATTTAAAATTTGTAAACATGACATTAAGTAGCAACTTGCTACTTGTCAGTCGCTGAGTAAAACAAAGGTGCTTAAAGGGTCATACAAATCTAACACTGTAACCCAAGATGGCAGACAATGATAACATTCATGAATTTTTTATTTGAAAAGTATAATTGATATTTAGGAATCATGTTTTCCTGTGATAATGTATATTTTAAAATGTGGTCTTTTTTTTTTATATACTCAAAATAATTCAGGTTTCTTATCTGCGACTCAAAAAGCTCCATCCTGTATAAAACGTAATTTTATTTTAACAGCGTATGCAAATATTTACCTTCCATGACATTGAGAAAAAAATGTCAGACCAGGGTCATTTGCTCTGCAAATAGCATGGCAACACAAGGATGACCAATGAATCTGTTATAAACCGTCTATGCAGATTACTGTGAATAATGTGATTTCAGGTTTTCATCACTCCAACAGATGCTGATGCAAATGCTCTCCAGAGACACATGTTTTATGAACACTAGCATAACAAAATCATGTCCATGTCTTTCATCTACAAGGACACACTCTGAGATGCTATTAAAGCAAATTATTCCATGTAAACCATCAGCTGGGTCTTTATAAACACATCATATATGCCTTAAATTACTAATAAAATTTATGTAATTCCCATGTAGGTACCATCATCTATCATTATACTACAGGGCTGTTGAATGCTTGATTCTGATTGGTTGAGAACGTTCTAAGGTGTGCAATTATTTTCAGGGAAACGCACGGCTAAAGTAGTTCCAGGCAGGTCTTGACCGCATTACAGTTCCATATCACTCGCGTAGTCAACTGTAATAGCGGAAAATAGGATACAATTCATAACAAGAAGTGACAGCGACAAATCCACTTCAACTTCAAGAGGATTTGTCACCAGACACAACAGCCCAATACGTCGTTGGATGATTTGAATTCTGTCAGCCCAGTGCGCTTGATCTGCCATTTTCGATGTCTGACTTCACCATCAATGGAAACGTGCAGTTTAATTTTAATAAATAAATTCGTTCGAATTAACGAATGAATTATAACGTATGAATTAATAAATAAATTAAATAATATGACGCACATGATTTTCTGTCTCATTTATTGCAACCTCTGTCTCTCTAATAACTACACTAATAACTGCATTAGTCTGCTGTCAGTGGCTCAAACCTCCGTTACTAACTCTAAAATGACGTTTTGGAATTAGCAACGGAGGCATGGGATTAGATGCGTAAGAAATTAGTCCTACATACAAGAGCGTTTTAATGACAAAAACTTGACAAACGTCTAGAATCACATCATCTGAACAATGTTTCGAGGTGTGGTAACTGTAGTATAAGCGGAATAATTGACTCCGCTTCGCGTCGTGACCGCATTACCACCCCGGGTGTGCATTATTTTTCTAATAATTCAATGGCCCGTCGTCAATTATTCCTTACTTAATTGGGCATTCAATGGTCTACAAGCAATTTATGACCTTTAAAAAGATTTTCTTTGGTTGAGGACTAGATTTGTCATTTCCTGCAAACTGTAAATAGCAAACATAAGGAATAGAGAAGAGACACTGACATGGCTGCAGATGTTGTTTGGATGCAGGTACATGCACCTGTCAGTCAGCAGGATGAAACAGATTAGGTTCAGGCAAGGGCATTAGATACACAGTAACATCAAAGCTTTGACGGACAGCAGCAGAATGAGGGTCAAAGTGTCCTGATAAGATGTGTAAGCTGAACCCACACCTATTAAAAACTATAGCTGCTGGACATGCTGACAATGGAACCATCAGTCAGTGATCACTGTCTCTTATTTCTGGAGCTCATGGGAAAAACAAAAACAAACACTGATAAAATAGGATTGTGTTGTCTAGCATTAACCAGACCTTAGCATCAGCACCTTCCCTCATATCCTGCAATGAGGGTGATTTGCATAATTGCATTGTCTTCCAATCAAATTGTAAAACTTGGTGTTTGTGTTTTTTTTTCAAAGCTCAACCTTCATGTTGGCACTTTTGGGCAACTTGATTTGTATCTTTTGCTAAATGCTGAAGATTATGTGTCTATTTTTGCAATTTACTTCAGTCGAAGCTTTAAGAAACTATGCCAAATATATGTATTTTAAAAAGTACAAAAATGCCAGAATATGTTAAAAACACATTATTTATATTATATTAAAATTATATTTTTATAAATATATTTAAAAACAATTTGTATAATATTCAATTATTCTTGATATATTTTTTTCTACATCGTAGAATGTTGTTTATCCGTTTAACAGGAAATGTTATTGATTTATATACAGAATACTATTATATGTTAAATTAATATATGTAGCCGGTGGGTTGAAAAAAATCACCACAGGATACAAAAAAT
This sequence comes from Xyrauchen texanus, assembly GCF_025860055.1. Lineage (NCBI taxonomy): Eukaryota > Metazoa > Chordata > Actinopteri > Cypriniformes > Catostomidae > Xyrauchen > Xyrauchen texanus. Next base: position 8,607,616 of record NC_068283.1, read on the forward strand.
ATTTTGGGGGGGGTTTATTCTGATTGCTGTTTATTAAAAGGAAAATAAAAACGGCAGTCGATGGGGCCATAATATTGTATAAAAAGAAAAGGAAATAAATACAAAAATGATTCAACTAAATATGGTGGAGGCTAATGTCAAAAGAAAATACAGTATAAACAGGGCATTAGTCTAACCATATTCTTTAGCATACATCACCCTAAATCATGCTTATATCATTCACAGCATTTTATAAATTTAAGTACAGTACTTGATTAAATCACTTAAACATTTTATACAATTAACACATGATCAAACATGCTTAAACACCCACACTATATTACTATTTACAAGGATTTAAGGACATGTATTAAAGTTTAAAACAATAAAATTATAATTACGCAAAACACTCCGGGCTATAAATCATTAAATAAGATATGATTAATTCTAAATTTACATACCCAGTCCTTGTATGTGTGCACAAATGTGGTCAAACTCATGCAGTCCATATGCATCCCTCAATAATGATCCATAATTAACACTCAATTTTAACATATGAGTCTTGTGACTATTTATGGCAATTTAACAACATTTTGTGTAAAATGTGATATTTACCCAAATAATTCTCAAACGATGAACAAAACTGTGAGCTCTCTTGCACCACATATGCTCTTATGTCTCTAACACAAGAGTGTGCCAGAAAGCAAGTGTCACAAAACCCTGGTGTCGTAAAACTCTGTAAACATCCATTTAATGTCTAATTAAATAACATGAAATTTCTCCACTTGGCTAAATATAATAAATCATGTGGTAACAGCTCATTTTGATGGTTCTCCTACAGATACTCAACTGACTATAAGTGACTTATTAACTGACTTGCTATAGCTAGTAAACAGTGTTTCAACAAACATTCATTAGATTTTCAGTAGATTTTCACTGTCCTTTTCTGCATGTTGTGGCACCGTTCCCTTTACAAAAAGCTTCACTACGATGCTGTGCTGCTAAGCGCTACGGGGAACAACTCTAGCTGTGAACCGAGCTGAAATAGTGTGTGTAACACGTCAATGAACATTGACCGGAATTTATAGCCTCGGCTGATGTAATCATTAGATGCACCTGCGGCCAGGCTATAAATGGATACGTCACCAGGTGTCGTCAGAAACTCTTTTTTCAGAGCGATTCTGTTTCTGTGTGTTTCACAAACCCTGTCAAAACTTTCTTTCCTCTGTTAGGAGTTAGAATCAGTTAGGCAGTGTGCAGTGAACGTTGTTCTCTTTTCTCTTCTGTTTAGAGAGAATGACTGAAAGCCGCAAACGGTGCGTGTTCCCCTCTTTTCGCTCTATAGCTGAAGACGACACACATCAGTTTTTGCTGTTTGTTTGGGGGTAAGAGCACGCTGCTCTCGCGTTGCAGCAGGGCGGGTGCGAGCACTGCGATTTGCTTTAACAGGCAGAGTGTGTCGTGCTCGCCTCGCTTGCTTCCGGGAGTCAGCACTCACGAAAAAAAAGATTGTTCGTGGGGCTCTTGCATGGATTTGGCTGAGGAGCAAGAGACGGGTTGTTCCCTTTCTCTCACTTTCTCCCCAAACCCAGCTGGTCCTTCACATGATCTCGAAGCGCGTTCTGACGCTTCTTCGGATCATGAGGTGGATCGCGATTCTCTTCCCGCCTCCGAGCTTTCCGTCCGCGATAGAAAATCTACGGAGGAATTGCTCGATGTTGTTACTCGTGCGGTTGCCAGATTGGACTGGCCACGTGAAAAAGAGACCACCAAACGCTCCAAATTAGGGGATAGATTTTATCTTCCAGTCTAAGAAAGGGAACGCCTCATGGGTCCCTTCCCTTCTTTGATAACCTCCATGAAGAGCTTTTTCGCTCATGAAGAACCCCTATAAAAATTAAAAAATATATATATATATATATTTTCTTCCCGTGTTCACATACCCTCGACGTCATTATATTCGACTATCGTGGGTGCTGAGGCATGGGGGTATTCAGTGATGCCGCCGGTTGAAGAGACGCTTGCGGGCTATCTCTCGCCGGGCTCGGCATCGTCACTTAAGAAGCCCTCTCTCCCCTCAAAGCCTTGTAGGACAACCTCCACTTTAGTGGGAAGGGCTTATCAAGCAGCAGGTCAGGCTGGTGCTGCTCTGCACACTATGCTGTTTTACAGGTGTACCAGGCTGACCTCCTGGACGACCTGAGTGTGGGTTCTGCACTTGACGAGCAAGCCTCAGACCCGCCTCGGTCCTGACTGAAGGGAGGCTCAAAAGCAAAGCGTGGCGAGTCGTGCTCCTCCTCCCAGGGATTGGGGACAGTCTCGCCGCCCTCTCCAGCCCCCGAAGCAAGACCTCAGGACTATAAATTCTAGTAAGAGAAAACCCTGACGGTCTTGCACCTAGATTAGGGGTAGCTCCCTCGGGACGGGCGCGTGCTTCACTTCACCCCTCCCGGTACCCCCTCGAAGCCCCTCCATTCCCGCCACCTCTTGGTGTTTCGGGTTGCAGAGGCTTCCGTCAAAATTGGGTGTTTTCGCTGTTCCTGCATTTTATTCAGGATGCGAAACACTCGACAACCCCTCAACAGGAAGTGTTAAAATATAATACCCATCTCAGAGATCCTGGCAGCGTGGAAACTTCTGCCGGATCTATTCTTTTCTGTGGGTCTTATAAGGGCATCAGGATTTAATTCACTCGCCGCTTTTCCGTGTTTCAACGGCGTGTTCTCACTACCGTGAACCGGATTTCTTTTTATGTAAAAAAAAAAAAAAAATCAATCTCCTGGTTAAAGGGGCCATGGTATGTGTTCCCCTTCCAGAGAGAGAGTTAGGTTATTACACTAAGTACTTCCCGTTTCCCATGGAGGGTGAGGGGTGGCGTCTGGCTTAGATCTTAAAGCTTGAACTACCCGTGGGTGTTCAAGTCCAAGATGATTCCTGTCAAGACGGTCGTGTCTCAAGCCCTACAACTCGTTTGGCTGGTCACCATCAATCTTATGATGCACTTCTATACTTCATTTAGAAGTTCTGCCACAACATGGAAAGTTCCTGAGGTTCACTTCCGGGGGCGAAGTCTTCCAGTGTCAGGTTCTTTCACTCAGCCTAGCCCTTTTTACCCGCACATTCACAATGCATGATGTAGCGCTGGCTCCTTGTGACTCCGGGGCATCTGCATTCTGAATTATGTAGACGACTGGCTGATCCTAGCGCAGTTCCAGGAACTGGCAGTTCAGCACAGGGACATCGTCTTAGCTCATCTGTTTCTCTTGGATTGAGGCTCAATGCCAAGAAAAGCGTCCTCTCTCCCACTCAGAACACTGTCTATCGGGGCATCGTATGGAGTTCAATCACAATGCGGGCACAACTGTCTCCCGCTAGGATTGAGTCCATTCAGATCACCCTGAGCAAAGTCAGGCTAGGTCAAGGTTGCACTGTTATCAGTATCAACGATTTCCAGGTCTCAGGGCGAACGCGTCCACGGTGATCCCTCTGGACCTTCTGCTCATGAGACCATTTTTGTTGTGGCCAAAAGCCAGGGGATTTCTTCCAAGGGCCAAAACCCCTAGGCTAAAAAGGGTTACACGCCTCAGGCTTCGTTCCCTTTCTATGTGGTTCAGACCCCGGTTTTCTGCCTTGGGTCCCACTCTGGGTGCGTCTTGTTGTCGCAGACTGCTAACGACAGCGGCCTTAAGTGGTCGTCCAGCTTAAGGGGATAGGAGGGTCATCAGCTCGGTTGTCACAGTCACTGTCTCGGGTTGATGGCTGTATTTCTGGCCCTGAAATACCTCCTCCTGAGGCTGCCATGTCTTGGTGCGGGTGGACAATACAGCGGTAGCCTCTTACATAAATCATCAAGGAGACCCACGTTCTTGTCAGCTGTATTTCTGACACGTCGGATTCTCCTTAGGGCCCAGAGTAAGCTCCTGTCACTCAGGTCAGTTATATCCCTGGATGCCCATATATGGGAGCAGATTTACGGTCCAGACAGAAAATACCAACGGGGGAGTTAAGAACTCCAGGTAGTAGTTGCCCAGAGTTCGCCAGCAAGGGTTTTTGCCTCTTACTGATAGCACAGCGCTGGCTGAACAGGGCTTGGTTCTCGGAGCTAATCTCTTCCCTCGATGGCTCGCCTTAGGCGATTCGAACAGGAAGGATCTTCTATCTCAGGCACAGGGCAATATTTCATCCCTGCCCGAATTGTGGAATCTTTCATGTTTGGCCCCTAAGGGTACCAACTGAGGGACACAGGGCTTTCTCCTGAGGTTATCGAGACCTTTTTAAATGCCAGGCTTTTTCCACTTGGAACAAGTTTGGGTGAGATCTTAGGGCAGAAGAGGACCTCTTAGCCTCTATGAATAGCGCATTGTCTCCTCTACTTCTCCCTGAAATCACCCAGCCCCTTGGGTCTGGACGTTAAGACACATACATGACCCAGAATGCGTCTGTATGCATTTCTTTCCCGGTTTCTCTGCTCCGGGAGTCTTGGCGATGTTCACCAGCAAGGGTCTTGCCTCCTATTAATGGCGCTGCGCTGGCCGAAAAGGATATGTTTCTCAGAGCTAATTCCTCTCCTCGACGGCTCGCCTTGGGCGATTCCGAACAGGGAGGATCTTCTCATCCTTGGCCCGAATTGTGAAACCTTTCATGTCTGGCCCCTAAGGGTACCAAATGAGGTTCACAGGGTTTTCTCTTGAAATTATCGAGACCATTTCAAGTGCTAGGGCTCCCTCCACTTGGAACTGATCTGGGTAGATTTTAGAGGGCCGAAGAGGACCTCTTCGCCTCTGTTGATAGCGCAATGTCTCCTCTACTTCTCCCCGAGTCGCCCAGTCCCCCCCAATCGTAGTAACACATACATTGCACAAATGCGCCTGCATGCGTTTTCTTCTACTAAAGTTCTTATTTCAGAACCAGCTTACTGCCAGTTTGCTTCAGTTCTGGATTTTCTGTAGAAAGAACTGTCAGCGGGCACTTGCCTAGCCACTGCCAGGTTCTATGTGGCCACTGCGGTTTGCCACGGCTTGGTGGGCGGGGTGCCCTCAAAGAGGCATCCTCATTATTGCCCGGGCCTACGAGGCGCGCTGTCAAGCTTCGCCAGTAGGTTTTAGGGTGCACTCTACCAGAGGGCTCTCCTCCTCTAAAACCTTGGCTAGAGGTCTCCCTCTGCAGCAAGTTTGTGATGCGGCAGGTTGTCCTCTCCGCACACATTCATTAGATTTTTATAGTTTGGATGTTTTGCCACTCCGGGCTCTTATGCCCTTGAGTCGACATCTCAAGCTCATGTCTGGACAAGTTTGTGATGCGGCAGGCTGGTCCTCTCCGCTCACATTCATCAGTTTTTATGACAAGTTTGTGTTGCGATAGGGTTCTCTTCGCACACATTCATCGAACTTTATGGGTTAGATGCTTTGCTACTCTGGACTCTTATGTCCTTGAGTCGACATCTCAGCCCATGCCTAAACAAGTTTGTGATGCGGCAGGTTGTCCTCTCCGCACACATTCATTGGACTTTTTTAGTTTGGATGTTCTGCACTCCGGGCTCTTATGCCCTTGAGTCGACACCTCAGCTCATACCTGAACAAGTTTGTGATGCGGCAGGCTGGTCCTCTCCGCTCACATTCATCAGTTTTTATGACAAGTTTGTGTTGCGATAGGGTTCTCTTCGCACACATTCATCGAACTTTATGGGTTAGATGCTTTGCTACTCCGGGCTCTTATGCCCTTGAGTCGACATCTCTGCTCATGCCTGAACAAGTTTGTGATGCGGCAGGCTGGTCCTCTCCGCACACATTCATCAAAATTGAATGATTTAGATGTTTATGCTACTCCGGGCTCTTATGCCCTTGAGTCGACATCTCAAGCTCATGTCTGAGACCTCTCGCGTTTTTGTGAGTACACTGCACAACTGTAGGGGTCCGGACAGCCCCAAGTGCGGCGGAGTGGGTATTGCGTTCCCCGTAGCGCTTAGCAGCGCAGCATCGTAGTGAAGCTTTTTGTAAAGGGAACGTCTCGGGTTACATGTGTAACCCTTGTTCCCTGAAAAAAGCGGAACGAGATGCTGCGCTGCTTTGCCACACTGGGACGTCCCAGGACTGCTCTTCAAAAAGAAGTATCTGACGACACCTGGTGATGTATCCATTTATAGCCTGGCCGCAGGTGCATCTAATGATTACATCAGCCGAGGCTATAAATTCCGGTCAATGTTCATTGACGTGTTACACACACTATTTCAGCTCGGTTCACAGCTAGAGTTGTTCCCCGTAGCGCTTAGCAGCACAGCATCTCGTTCCGCTTTTTTCAGGGAACAAGGGTTACACATGTAACCCGAGACGTTTTGTGGTCCGTTCTGCATAACTCGGCGGCTCATTTTAGCTTATCGTGACCCATTTGGCATGTTGCGCGGCAGAAACAATGGCCCTCTCGGTTCTCCCGATGGCCAGTCCACCCCTGATCGGTCCCAAAGTATTATATATAATTATCATATTATATATTGTATACATGGTAAATATGAAATAATCTAATGTACAATGTCTGTCATATATTTAAAAATATAATAGATTGAATAAGACATCAATACAGTTCACATTAACTGAATGAGGTTTATTTCAAAAGCAGCAGCTGAAGGGACAGTGACCTGAGAAGAAACAGAATGAAAGGCATGTCACTATGGTTCCATCTGAAGCTTATGTACACATAATGTACATAATGTGCTCGGCAAACGGCAAGCTGGTTTGCTGGTAGGGATGTGCCATATATGCCATATCATAATTAGTTCAAGGCTGTAAAATCTTTGTTTTTGTTTTTTTAAACGTTATATTTTTATGTGATCCAATAGATGCAACAACAACTATAAATGAACAAAAATACTTAAAAGAATTAATAAAACATTTCCTAAAGGACAACTGTTCTTCATTGTAATAAAATAAAACAGTCTTCAGTGCAACAAAAACAGAACAATCCCTCAGTGGAAAAAACAGGACAACAATCCTTTAGTGCGGTGTTATGGATCCTGCATGCTAACTTATCAAGACCCACTCTGATTGGCCAGCCTTGGCCAGTCCTTCAGTTGTCCATGGACTTTTTCTTCTCCTGGTGTCTTAACTCACAGATCCTTTTGTTTATGGCCGTTCGTATGTCTGGAATCTTTGCCCCTGGGTGTTGCTGAACAACTGCATCTGTAAAAGAAAAGAAAATAAGAAAGACATCCATAATGTTAGCCTCTGATTGTTGCAAAAGATGAGGTGGATCCTAATACTGGTAATATTTTTCTTACATGCCTAGTCCTCGCTCTTCAGTGGGTTACCTGTAAATAGTTCAGTCTGAATCAGAATTGGCTTTTCAAGGAACCAAGGAAGGAGTTAGGAAGGTGCTCCAAGGGGCTTTTAGAGCGAGGAGGTTATACTACTGTATCCACTTTGTTTTCCAGGAAGTATTGTGGTCAGTGAAAGCAACTGTACTGCTCTAGCCAAGCGTTTGCCTATGGGAGGTGTAGGGCTGGGCGATAAATCGATTTTATCGATTAACTCGAATGTGTAGTTTACGGCGATTTTTTTTTAATGAAAATCGGTTTTCTCTTTAACAACCGCCGACGCGCCCATCTGGGCTCCCGTAGTTCCGAACGGGCTCAGCGCTTGCCATGATAGAGATACACAAAATACATGGCAAAAGAACAAGACTGCGGCAGAAGAAGCACACACACCGAAAACATTTACAAACTGAATCTGCAGGGCCGCCAACTCTCACGAGTTCACTGTGAGAGACGCAATTGTCACTTTTTACACGTTCACACGCCACACATCCATTTTCTCACGCAGAGAAAAATCGCGAAGTAAAGAGGACACTGACACCGACAGACAAGACGGAGCAGGTTACTATTGATATGAAACAGATTCTCAGCTCTCAGATTCTGTCAATTTTATTACGAAATTCAAACAATAAACACCGTTTTGGCGCTTGTAAATGTGACGTGAAAGATCACTGACAGATCTCAGTTCAAGCGGCACGTGAACCGATCATCTGTTACCCTTTACTACTAACTTACCGAAATGTAGCTAATAAAATCGATCGATCAGTGTTTTTCAACCGCGGAAAGATGTCCATAAAACAGCTGGAGAACAACATATGTCATAAACAACATTTATCTCAGGATCAGGAATGCCTTTTAATGACCCATAGCACGCATGTTAGTTGGACTTAAAATAATTGCTATAGAGAGGAGTATTTTGCTGAATATGATAACTATATTACACATTTATTATATTTTACCTATATCATTAAAATATTATAACGTTGTGTTGTTATTATAAAAAACGCATTATGTTTAATTTGAGTTAGTTTTAACCTTTAATAATACCAGCTGACAGGGCTTTCTGTATGTTTACAGCATTAGGTGATTTATTTATTATTATACATTATACATTAACGTATCTGCTGTACCTAATATTTATCCAAAGGAATTGATATTGAATCAATATCAGAATCAAATCACAAGAATTGAATTGAAATTGTGAAATTTGTGTTAAGCAATAATAAAAACAGTAGCATACCAGTCTTTGTACCATGTAAACATTGTGTTTACATAGTTAATAAACTTGATAAAATTATGTTTAGTTAACAAATAATTTGACAATCACAATAAACTTATTGTGATGCAAGTTTTTTTTTTTTTTTTTTTACACATCCCCCCAATCCCAATCCACCCATTTTATGTTATGTTACATTTACATTATTTACAATGACATGGCCTGCCCTCTTGTCTTTTTGGCTTGTTGTTTCTGATTGCACTTTAATCCAGATAATATCCCAGAAGGGAATATCAAAACAAAATAAAGTTACAACTTTTTTGAACAATTTCTTTGTCATCTGCAGATTGATTTTAAGTAGGGAGAGAAAAAAATCGATTTAAATCGTAAATCGGATTTTTTTTTAGGCCATATTGCCCAGCCCTAGGGAGGTGAATTGGTGCTGGTGCTGGGATTTTAAAGTTGCTACTGGGGATCTATTTTAATGCAAAAAATGTTTGATGTATTCTGACTAGATTTCTAAAAGAATATCAAAGCTGTTAAAGCTTTTTATTTGTCCATCTGTTTCGCTATTAGTTGTGTACATTTCAGTCCTAAAGTGTTTGTTACCCTTTACCATTTACAATAACTTTGCAAAATATATTAATCCATTAAAAATAAATTCTTATTGTCTTAGTGAGTAAAGCTGTAAGCTTCTTGGGGTCCAGAGGTTGGTGTCTCTCTGCAGATGGATCGACCTTGTTGACCCCTCCCGTCAGGTTGGACTTCAGTAGGACATCAATGCTGAACAGGCCCAGCAGGAGGGTGCGGGCCATTCCTTTCGCTGTAGGTTGTGCTTTTGCAGTCTCCCAACAATGGGCAGACACTCTGGTGGAGTCGTCATTCCCTAGTGGCACCTAATTAATTGTAAGAAGGAAAGACAAACCAGAATAAAAACAAAGAAAAACACCAGTGACAGAATGTTTTATGTTTTTAATTGACCATTACAAAAATGTACTTACTGATGTTGGTTTGGGAGATGTGGGTTGAGGAGGTGATGATAGAGCAACACTGGCCTCATATTCGCTTTCACCTCCATTGCTTGAGCTCTCTGTGATCTTGGCCGAAATGAGGGTCCTCACAGCTGCTAAGAGTGATGGAATTTCTGGAAAATATGGCCCACCGAATTTACCACAAGAGGACTCCAAACAAGTTGTAAATACATAACATGTAAAAAACAAAATACACCTCCGCTAATTTTTTGGTGTCTCAGAGTGTAGCAAAATGTGTTGGTGAGGGGTTCTGAAAGCATTACAGGGTTTCTGCCAGACCAATTTTGCCTCAGTGACGCTACAGTGTTTAGCCCTAGGCTAAATTTTTCCTACAGGAAACCCTATACTACATCAGTATATATCCCCTAAAAATGTAGACACAGATACATCTCTAACAATTACACCAAAAATAAGGAGACAGTGATTTATTCAATCTAAAAGAATCATTATTTTAATCTAAAAGAGATAGTTGCCTTTAACTGCCATTTTGTGCAGCCTGGTGTTCTCCTTATGTAAAGCCTTGACTTGGGTCTCAAGATCTTTACTGGCTGCAGAAGATCCTACACTCTGCTGGTCATGCAGTCTTTCATTCTCCTCCCTGAGGGCCCTGATCTCCTTCTCAAGTGCCCCTAAAGCAGTACCCACTGGGCTGTGGTTAGGTTCTCCTTGGGGAAGAACATCTAATTCAGACTGTCTTGCAGCTATGAGTCTGTAGTTTTTCTGTTGGGTAAAAATTATCAAATCAATTATGTACGAAACAATACACACAAAAGTTAGTGCCTAGAAACAACCTGCTGAACTTCAGTGTACTGACGTGAAGCTTCACTCATATCCTTGAATTCCTCTTCCACAATATCCCAAGGGCTCATCTTCCTCCTTCAACTTCAACTTCATTGATTACTGCAGTCTCCCTGTAATACACAAACTCTGTTATTACAAGCTAAGTTACCAATTTCTCCTACAACGTTTGACTTACCTGAAAAGTTACCATCTTCAATAAAGCTCCCACTACTAGGTTCAACCTATCATCTGTGTCTGTGGTGTGTCCTGTCTGTGATTTGTCACATATGCTCAGGCTTTGTAGAGCAATACTTAAGGCAGAATATTCCATAAGTCACAAATACACTTCATCATGCATTATAATGAGAAACCTATTTTGTTAGTCACGCCATCACAGATGTGTATGACTTTAACTCTTCTGCAGAACACAAATTGTGATTTTTAGAAGAATATCTCAGCTCTTTAGGTCCATACAATGCAACTGAATGAGGACCAGACCTTTGCAGATTTATGTGCAGGCAAATACCTTAGAGTTGTGTCATCAAAAATAGCCATTGAACATTTACACTGTTATTGCAGGAAAAATAAAGATTCAATTAACTGTATGCTGTAAGCTGGAGCCTGCCATCAAACAGCCTAATATTCACAGAAAATTAAATCAAACATACTGTATTACTGTACATAATAACATTTAAAACATGTCAAAGCTTGCCTCTGCCTGACATGGATGGAAATATTACAATATTACAATAGGGGATTTGCAGCCAAACTCTGCATTGTTTGAATTTCAGCTTGAGCTGTCTTTCTGTGGACTCAATGCTGTGTTGCATCAAGAATGTATTAAAACAGATGCAAACTCTCTCTCTGGCTTTTAATGTTTCTCTTAGGTCCAACAACAAGTGAGTTTGAAATTTGGCCTTTTGCAGGAAACACATCTGAATGCCAATACCACACTTTAACCCACCATATCAGAGGAACAAATAAGCATTTCCATATGTACATACACTGACTTGTCACTTGAATCATGCATAAAGGTCAACAGATTGTGTGCATATTTATGCATTCCCTTTCAAAAGTCAATTCATGGTAACAATAGATTTCTTTTTCACCATTCATTCTGGTATCAAATGACTTCATTGATCTCTATTAGTTTATATTGGCACAATGTTTATGGCTATAAAGTTGCTGTATCAATATATAGTATACTGATGTTCTTACAGTTCACTGACAACATTGTAACACAGTCAGTCACATTTCCTGCTATCCGATTCAAGACCTTTGCGGATATCATGACATTTCAGTCTTTGGAATAACAATTGTATATGTCTTATTAAACTGTATTTGCATAATACAAAAATGTGAGACTGAGGGCCCATAGAACAACCTGGTGAAAATTGTGGTAATATCTTTGTGCTTCATTGCTTTCCTAATAATAAACCATAACTTACTTAAAAGAGAGGGATAGTGAACCACTATAGCAGAAAGTAATGTATATGTGGCAATGTTGTTCTCTGGAGTAGAAATACAACACTTCATTTTAGAATTGTTCCTGCAGAGTAATCAGAAATGATAAAATATAAGTGATTCTAAAACAGATGGATAGAGTCCATATTCAGCTCATATTGTGCTCTGTGGCAATTTCAGAGCTCAATTAAAACAAAATATGTAGTTGAGTTCCCAATAAATCGCTGAAATTTTCACTGATGATGTCACACATGAACAAATAATGTGGGTGAAAAAGTGCTGTGAAAAAAGTCTGCTATTTGAAAATCAGCATCTCTTTCTGGACATGTCACTAAAATGCTGAGAAAGAAAGAATTGGAAATAAATAAACCAATATTCTTTCTAGTCCATTCTGAAATGGTTGCTCAAAGAAACAAAGAAATTGGAAACTGTTGGTTGACTTTCTTTAGCTAAAATCAGTTTGCACTTACCAAAATGCAAAACACTTCCCCAAGTGTTCAAAGCTGTAAGTGTTGTTTGGTGAATGGACACGTGTGAGTGCAATTTTCTGGGGGGCACCAAAATAGTGCTTGTAGAAAAAATAGAATGCCTCTGCAGTCTCTGTCCACAAATGGATATACAAAAAGATATGCAAAATGCACATAAATGTTTTTATTGGAAACTAGAACTTCTGTTCTTCCAAAAGAAATATGTGCCAGTCATTTAAAATAAATCAGTGGAATATACAGTTACAGTTATATTCAGTTACAATTCAGTCATTCCATTCTTTTTTTAGAATGGAAATGACAGGTTGAGAGGTTTGGTCTTGGTGAACTAGATATATAACGCTGCTGATAAGCATGCACCAAGACTTCCTACTACTAGAACATTTGCAGACATGCTATATGCTATGATGAGCATGTAAAACATGCTGCTGTTGCTGCACAATTATACAAACATACAATGCCTGTGAAGCAGGTCTAGACAGGTGGTGCTGAAAAGGAAGAGGGTTTAAGAGAGAAAACTCTTGTAGTGCACTGCAGTGAAACTGGCTTACCTGCAAACAACAAAGGCAATTTAAATGTTACACAAAGAGGCAGTATTAAAGTTCATTGGCTAACAGATTACATGTCAAAGGACCTATCAGATTGAGCTATCTTTTGAAGAGTTCATTGTAACAACCTGTTAACATTGCAAAATATTTTGTAGACCTGACTCTCAGATGTTGAATAAATCCAGCCAGTCAGATTGAAGCTTGGGATTTAGCCATATTTGACATTTTGTGGGCAATATGTACCAAACAGTCAGTGAACTTTGGGTATGCCATCTAAAACTAGGTTGACATACAGTGCTGAATTGAAAAGTCATGCTATAAAATAAAAATTTTAGGTGCCTTGAGATCTGGAGAAAAACTAGAGAATAAAATGGATGAGTGTGTTGAAGTGTGTAAACTATTGATGTGTGTGAACAGGGCTGGACTGGGAAGAGATAGCGGCCTGATATTGTATATAGCAACTGGCCCAAAGGTGGTTGAAAGTTGTTGTTCGCCAAATATTGCAGCGCCATTTGGTTGACTGTTCTGCATAATGCAGTGGCTCACTAGCTTATCGCCCATTCGCCCCATTTCGTGGGTGACCCACCGGCCCGCTCATTCTTCCCAATGGACAGTCTGCCCCTTAATGTCCCAAAAGTGCGCCGACCCACCAGGAAAATGCACAGTATGCCAAATTACCAGTTCAGCCCTGTGTGTGAGCATATAAAGTGGTGGCCAAAATATTTGCACCCTTGGTAAATATGAGCAAAGAAGGCTGTGAAAAATTTCTTTGATTGTTTATCCTTTTTGATCTTTCATTCAAAATATTCAAAAAATATGTCCTCTAATGGATAGCAAACAATTGCAAACACAACACAAGTTTTATCAAAGAGCATGTGGCATAATTGGCACCCTTTTATTCAATACTTTACGCAACCTCCCTGTAACACAGTTACGTGAAGGAGGACACAGGGAACAGGGTTGTGAACTACAGGTAGGCTTTTTTATTGCCGTTTTCTCTTTTGTTTACAATATTAATCACCACAATTTACAGCACACTGGGTTGCGTGTTGGGCTCTCCCCCTTACTGGGGCTCTCAGTCTGCTTTTATGCCTCTCTCCTCGTGCTCACTGGAATTAGAGACAGGTGTTAGGCATAATTTAGCTCAGGTGTAAGCGCCCACCTTGAATTAAAGGGCTGGAGAGCCTGATACCAACGGGTGATTCGGGCGTTAGTATCCTTCATGCGGTGAAGCCACTGGAGTGGGGCATGATCCGAGCAGAGGGTGAAGGCCCGCCCCAGCAGGTAATACCGGAGGGTGAGGACCGCCCACTTGATGGCCAAACACTCCTTCTCCACAGTGCTGTACTTAGTCTCCCTCAAAGAGAGCTTCCGGCTAATGTACAGCACTGGGCGCTCCTCCCCATCCACCACCTCGTAGAGTACGGCCCCCAGCCCTCTGTCTGAAGCGTCCATCTGCAAAATAAAAGGAGAGAGAAGTCAGGTGCATGAAGAAGCCGCCCCCACAAAGTGCGGCTTTAATCTGCATAAACGCCTGTTGACACTGCTCCGACCATTGAACCGGATCTGGAGCCCCCTTTTAGTGAGGTCAGTCAGCGGGCTGGTGACGTCCGAATAATTAGGCACAAACCTTCTATAATAGCCAGCCAGCCCCAGGAACTGCCTCACCCCCTTTTCGGTCTTAGGTCTAGGGCAAGTCGCAAACGCCGCGTTCTTATCAATTTGGGGACGCACCTGGCCATGACCCAAGTGGAACCCCAGATACCGTACCTCCACACGCCCAATCGCCGCAGCGATCTCAGGAGGGCCCTCAGATGTTGCATGTGCCGCTGCCAATCATTGCTATAAATTATAATATCATCTAAATAGGCTGCGGCATAAGTGGTGTGAGGTCTTGTAACACTCCACAATAATATTTAAGTGGAGTCTCACACTATAATGGGATCAAACATCCCGTTTCTATAGATAGGTTATGGTGTAGAAAAAATATACTCTTCCCAGATGAAACCAATAAACTCAAGTGTATTTACAAACCCAATACAATATTTACAATAACTACAAGACATGAAGTATTTAGGTGGAAAGGTGAAGTCCAGAGTGCACAGAGTCAATAAAAGTGATCAGATCAGCCTCACCGGGGTTTTCGTATAGTCCGATGAGCACCATCTTGTGTTGAATGATGATTGACCAATGTCCTCAGAATAAAAGTAATTCTGGCAGCGAGCCAAATGTATATACTTCCAGAGGATCGGCGACCTCGCGCTTCCAGGACAGTCAACAGTGTAAATCCAATTGTGAATGAACGATTGGTAAAAATGAGCGTACTCGTGAATGAGCGTTCTCGTATATGAGCGTTCCCCCCGAAAACCGGCATACCGGTTCCTTAAATAGAAAAGTCACAGATTCTTCCTGTTTACGTGGCGATTAAACACGTGATGCAAATCCACGCGAAGTTCTCGCGTGAACAGAAATCAGGGACAATACACACCAGATGAGGGAATAACAGGTATACAGGGGAAAGCAATATAACTAATAGGCAACAATGACTCAACATAATTAGTTTGATGTCATAAACCATATATATAACATCCCCTTATGTGGCCACGCTACATAGATCACCCCCCCCCCAGCCTTCGGCATAGGAGGAGATCGTCCGTACCAGCGTTTCAGGTTAACCACATTTAAAATATCTGTTTTACATGGGTCTCCCCAACGAACAGTGTAATTTATTGGCCCCATTTTTTTTATTATTTCAGCTGGTCCCTCCCACTTGGGTGCTAGCTTAGCAGAGTATTTATTCGTGGAAGACGAGAGAGGGTGAGTTTTAACCCAGACTAGATCACCCGGCTGAAACTGCGCATCTTTCCGTCAGGCATTATAGTATCTAGCTTGTCTAGATTGTTGCACCTCTACTCGGTGCTTTACCTCCTCTGCCATTATGTTCTGTCTTTCAATTATATTATATGATGTTTGGTCAGGAGTGGGGTTTTTGAGGATCAACCTCTCTAGTGGACTGTGAAGCTGTCTGCCCAGCATTAATTCAGCCGGAGTTCTCCCTGTTGTTTCTTGGTGTGCTGTGTTGATAGCAAACCTCAGCTCAGGTAACCACTGGTCCCAAGTTTGATGGTATTGTCCCACATATGACGCAATCATAGTTTTTACTGTCCTGTTTATTCTTTCTGTGAGGTTTGTTTGAGGATGATAACTGGTAGTGAGTTTTTGGACGCTTCCCCAGGACCTGCATAGCTCTGACAGTACGTTAGAAGTGAATTGTGCTCCCCGGTCCGAAATTATGTATTTTGGGACCCCCCATCGGGTGAAGATTTCTTCCCTGAGAATTTTGACGATCTTCTGTGTTTTACTATCTCTAAGGGGGAACATCTCTACCCATTTGGTGTAATAGTCAACTATGACCACAAGGTAAGTGTTCTGTTTTTTACTGATAGGAAAGGGTCCCATAAAATCCATCCCCAAGGTGTGACCTGGTTCTGTCACTTGCGTCTGTTGTAAGAATCCGATGGGTTTGTATTGTCATGTTTATATTTTTGACAGGTATCGCATCCCTTGACGTACTGCCAGACATCCTTACGGACAGTTGGCCACCACGCCACCTCCAAGAGCCTTAGTAAGGTTTTCAGCCATCCCAGATGTCCTCCCAGCGGGTTATCGTGTACGTAATGCAAGAAACCAGGAATTAATGCCTGAGGAACAACCAGTTGGAATTCATTTCCATTGTTCTTGACAGGAACCCGGCGATATAACACCGGTGGACCTCAAAGGTAATTTGGTTATCCTGAACCTTTCTGGTTTTTTGGGCCAGTTGGAGGAGAGACACCGTATTGTCATGACTTTGTGCTTGTGAGATTTCCTCTAACGTGTGGGGATGTCAGAGGCACATTTTGATTTTATTATGGCTAGACAGGGCACACTTCACAGAAGAGCTTCACAGACTCGTGACAAGGCATCTGGTCCCAGGTTCAGACATCCTGTTCTGTGATGTACTTAGAAGATGAATTGCTGCAGCCTAAGTGTCCACCGGGTCAGCCGAGAGGAGGTTTTAGGGCAATTGAAGGCCCAAGTTAAGGCAGCATGATCGCTGTAAATGTCGAACTGTCTTCCTTCAAGGTAATGTCTCCATTTTTCCACTGCCCAGACTACAGCTAGACACTCTTTTTCAGCCGTCGAATAATTCACTTCAGGTCCACGCAATGTTCGTGATGCGTACGCTATTACCCGTTCCCCCTCAGGAGTTTGCTGGGTAATAATGGCTCCTAAGCCCACATCACTGGCGTCTGTATGAACCTGGAAAGGTTGATTGAGGTCAGGTTGCATCAATACTGGGGGGTTTTGTAATATTTGTTTGATAGTCTCCAGGCTGGTTTGGCACTCAGGAGTCCAATCCCACTTAACTCCTTTCTTTTTCAGGTTGTTTAATGGAGCTGTGATATTGGCAAAATGGGGAATGAACTTGTGGTACCACCCGGCTAATCCCAAGAAGCGTTGGAGGGCTTTAATGTCTTTGGGAGGAGGATATTCAGCTACCGCTCTGGTCTTTTCAGGATCGACCTCCACTCCTTTCTCTGAGACTATATGTCCAAGAAACTTCAGCTTCTTAAAGAAGTGACACTTCTTCATGTTCAGTGTAAGCAAAGCTTGGTTTAGTCTTTGCAGAATGGTGTTCAGATGTTGTACATGTTCTGGTAAAGACCTTGAATAGATTATGATGTCATCAATGTAAACGAAACAAAACTTCCCTCTCAACTCTGCTAGGACCTTCTCCATCAGCCTCTGGAAGGTGGCAGTGGCATTCCGTAATCCATATGGCATGGAGCGGAACTGGAATAGACCTTGAGAGGTGATGAAGGCTGTTTTCTCTTTACTACTTTCCTCCATTTCTACCTGCCAGTACCCTGACTGCAAATCCAATGTGCTGAACCAGGAGGCACCTTCCATGGATTCTAAGATGTCATGAATGATTGGCATTGGATAGGCGTCAGATACGGTCTTACCATCAGGTTTGGGGACGAGGACTACAGGTGATGACCAAGGAGAGAAAGAAGGCTCGATGATATAGTCTCGTAGCATTTGTTCTACTTGTGCATCAATAATCTTCTTCTTGAACGGTGAGACCCTATAAGCCCTAGATCTCAAGGGCATTTCGTCAGAAAGTATAATTTTGTGCTGTTCTACAGATGTTTTTCCCAAGATTTGAGAGGTGGTACGAGGCCAATTTTCCATCAGCGTTTTTAATTCCTCCTGATTGTCGGAGTCCCATCTGGGAACAACTGGTGTGTGTAAGTCAGGAATGGATGAATTCCAGGTTGGAGGTAAGGCTATAATATGTCTCACCGCAATATGTCTCTATAATATAGACTCACCGCAGCGGTCATGCCTAGGTTTTCAGCCATCAGACGTGAAGAGAGCACAGGATTTAGAAGTGCAGTTAGAAATGGATAATAAATATATCCTTAGCCCATTTTCAGTCCATATCTCCATTGTCCCACGTCCACTATGGCTTCAGCGGCTCTCAGGAAGTCCAGACCAGCTATAAGGGGAAAGGCCAGGTGAGCATCCTTCATAATATAGGTGTCCAACCTGCATATCTTGTCATGCCACTCATAACAGACTGTTTTCCTGTTGATCGCCTGGTACATTTTTCCATCAGCCATAATGAACTGTTGAAGAGGGCCTGGAGGGTCAGGTTTCGCTTCCCCTCCTAACTGTCTCCACAGGCTTTCCTGAATAAGGGTGTATGTGCTCCCTGTATCCAGCACCACCTTCACCTCTTGTCCTTTTATCGTTATTGGCACTACTAGAAGGGATGTCATAGGGTGGGGTTGTGCAATGGATACTCCTGCTAGATTTTTAACCTTATGGCATTCAGGTGGTCTTTTAGTTGTAGTCTCTTTGCTGTTCAATTTGCCCACTTTCTGCCAGTAATCTTTTGCTCCCATCCAGTCCTTCTCCACCATAGATCCCACCTTCACCAGCTGTTCCACTGATTTCACCGTCCCTCTCAGACAGCCCGCAACCCTTGGGTTGATGTTATTAAGAATCTCCTCTTCTGTGATAGCTGGCTTCCATTTGAGGCAGAGGGCTCGGTAATCATAGGCAAAATCTCTCAAACGCTGACTGGGTTGCTGCACCAGTGACCTTAACTTGTCCTCCACTTCCGTGAGGTAATCCTCTGGGAGAAATGCAGGCATAAAAGCATTTTTGAAAGACTGCCAATCATTGATCTTGTTTTTTTCAGCCTTCCACTCAGGGTGCCAACGAGCTCCACACTAGGCAGGGGTCTAATGGCCAGATAATTTTCTACCTGTTCGATGAAATGTAGTACGTCTGATGTCTCACAGGATTCTCCGAAGGAAGGAAATTCCAGACGGATAGGGGGTTCCCGACAGAAAGATGACATACTGGGCATACATGAAGGGTGAGTCATGTTCGGTAATCGAGCTCCAGCAGTGACATCATAGGTAGCGTTTCCTCTGTTAACAGGGGGGACTTTATGTCTTGTAGCTGGTACGGGAGTATTTAAGACATTAGCTGTAGATGGGTAAGAGGCAGGGTAAAAAGGCTGTATTTGAGAACGAGATGGAGTACTGGTGAATCTCAATTTTTTCATTTGATTTTCCCATCTCGCATCTCTCTGTAGGAAACAGTCAACCACCGCTCTCTCCAACTTTTCTACAGACCTCTGGAAATGATCTTCTAAGTCTGCTAAGCCAGCGTCCACTGCCTCCCGGAAACTAGATTCCCTATTAAGGGAACTATCTACAGACTGTTTTAATTCCTGTTCATTATGTTGTATTTTTGCGTTAAGAGCCAATAAATCCACCTTAAGTTTATCAGTCTCCATTTGCATTGTTTGTACAACATCTATATTCACAATCTCTCTTTCAACATCATCATCCGCATCTTCATCAGAATTATACAAAGAACTTAGTATAGATGCTATTTCATCAGTCGGGTTACGTCTGGTAACAAACGGGCCCGTAGTGAAATCAGCAGCCTGAGTTTCATCAGAGTTACATCTTAAATCACGCGAGCAGCCACCGCCGACAGGCGTCCCGGAGCCATTGAGCAAACGCGAACGGGCGATCAGACTTCTCCAACTTCATGCCCCGGAAGAGCTGGCGATTCTCTTCTGGGCTCCGACCGACCCGTTGCAGAATGGCCCTCTTCAGGTCAGAGTAAGCCAGGAGGTTCGTGCGGCAGTTGTTGTGCGCAAGTTGAGCTTCCCCGGACAGAAGAGGAATTAGGCGGGCTGCCCACTATTCAGGCGGCCAGCCCCAGATTTCTGCTGTACGCTCGAATAAATCGAGGAAGGCCTCAGGATCATCTGCTGCCCCATCTTCTGTAACGTGGGCGGGGGTAGCGTAGCGTGGCCGACGCGGTCTCCTGGCTGAGGAGGCTCCGGATGGCGTGCCGGTCCTCTGCCTGAGCCCTCATGATCTCAAAAAACCGGCGATCTTGGTCCTGCCGGAGCTCAAGCAGGGATTGCTGGTGGCTTTGATGTAATGTCGCGAGGGACTGGAGGACCTCCGCCAGCTGGGAGGACTCTATGGGGCGACCTTGCTCCATACTTGGATGCAGTTGGAAAAGAACTCCCGGGTTTTGGCACCAGTGTAACACAGTTACGTGAAGGAGGACACAGGGAACAGGGTTGTGAACTACAGGTAGGCTTTTTTATTGCCGTTTTCTCTTTTGTTTACAATATTAATCACCACAATTTACAGCACACTGGGTTGCGTGTTGGGCTCTCCCCCTTACTGGGGCTCTCAGTCTGCTTTTATGCCGCTCTCCTCGTGCTCACTGGAATTAGAGACAGGTGTTAGGCATAATTTAGCTCAGGTATAAGCGCCCTTACCGCTTTCCTCTCCCGGACGGCGCTTGACCACGCCCCCGCTGCCACACTCCCTTTGCCTAGATAACAGCTCTAAGTCTTCTCCTATGATGATGCATAATGAGGTTGGAGAACACATGGCAATGGATCTGAGACCATTCCTCCATACAGAATCTCTCCAGAGATCATGGTGGACTCTCCTCTTCAGTTCACCCCACAGGTTCAGGTCAGGAAACTGGGATGGCCTTGGCAAAACCTTGATTTTTTGTTTTGAATTTGATGTAGGTTTTGGATCATTGTCTTTCTGGAAGATCCAACCATGGCCCATTTTAACCCTCTAGGGTCTGAGGGTATTTTGGACCCTGGAAAAGTTTTGACATGCCTTGACATTTGTGCTTTTTTCAGTTGCTTAAAAATATATTAATGGCTAAAGTCTGATTACACTGTATTCAGCACAAACTGGGCTACTATAATATGTGAGCAACGTATGTACAGGTTTGTATTTTTGAGAAAATGTATGCATGGTTTTTGAAAAAACAAAAATGTAAAGTCACTGAAATAAGGTCATATAACACACACAAAATATTTGTCCACAAGCCTTTTGAGAACTGGATCTTGTAGCCTAGAATTTATGCTACAAAATGATGTGAAAACCATACTGATCACTCATTCATACAAAACAATATTGTAATGTAACTTTTGTAAGACAATTTTAGTGTTGAAAGGTAATATGCAAGGAGGCGTGAATGATCATGAATATGTATTGTAATTCACACATGAGAGACAAAGACCCCCTCCCCTGGGCCTATCAATGAGGGATAGAGAATGAATTTGAGGAGACTTAATGATCCAAATCAAGTTTTAAGTTAAAAGAAGTAATCTGACTATATATTTTCTTTACATAAAGACATAATTTTAGACCTATACTACCGTTAAAAGAAGTGTCTTCTGCTCACCAAGACTGGATTTAGTTGATCCAAAATACAGAAACAACATTGATATTCTGAACTCTTTTTACAATTTAAAAGAACAGTTTTCTATTTAAATATATTGTAAAATGCAATTTGTGATCAAAGCTGAATTTTCAGCATCATTACTGCAGTCTTCAGTGTCACATGATCCTTCAGAAATCATTATAATATGCTAATTTTCTAATATGGGCATATTTAAAGTGCATTTTACGAATTTAACCCTAACACATATTTGCAAGCACAAGCTTTGTTTATGATAATGAGGCATTATAAATGCTAGATAAAATATAATCTAAACATTCATATTATTTTTATATCATATTACATATCATATTTATATTATACAGCATACAATTTAAATACCTGCTTTAGCAGAAACATCATTTAAATGTAACTAAAACTTGCTTATTAGGACATATTTCAAATGACAATACTGTGAATCCTGGCTGGCAAGTCTGGAAACAGTCCCACTAGTAAAATATGTACATGTTTATATAAAATACCATGTCAGCTAATGAAAACTAAATGACTTACTCGTCCAAAATTGTATCCTCGGCTGGATCAAGTCTCTCTTCAAAATACAAGCATTCATCGGAGTCCCGCTCTTCTTTTGAGGAAAATTTTAACTCTTCCTTAATATCCTGGAGCTTACTTGCCCGTGTATCGTTGCAAACGCGCAGAAAAATGAATAAAATGTGTTTACATCAAACTTCACTGTCGTGTACCATTTCCCTTGATCTTCTCAGCACATTAGCGTATGAATGGCACGATCTGCTGGTGGGTGGGATCACATTACAGATAATGAGATGGACCGGTAAAAACTGTACATCGCTTTGTTTCAAACAGATTGCATTGCAGGAGAATATTTGTTTTATATTTGAATTGTTTTATTTAAAAGTAGACATTTTAAGCTTTAAGCAAGGGGACAGGGACAGGCCGAAGGGGAGGACCTTATACTGATACGCCTGGCCGTCGAACGTGATCCGTAAGAAGGGTCGGTGTCGAGGCAGAATGGAGTCGTGGACGTACGTGTCCTTTAGGTCTACCGCTGCGAACCAATCTATATGTCGAACAGAGGTAAGAATCTGTTTCTGCATGAGCATTTTGAATGGGAGTCTGTCTAAGGCTCGGTTGAGAACTCGCAGGTCCAAAATTGGTCGCAACCCGCCGCTTTTTTTGGGGTACGATGAAGTAAGGCCTGTAGAAGCCCTTCTACATCTCGGCTGGAGGGATGGGCTCTATCGCATCCTTGAGGAGCATGGTTGTGATCTCTGCTCATAAGGTGCTGGCTTTCGCTTCGCGCACGGAAGTTGAGCGAACACCGCTGAAACGAGGCGGGAGCCGGACAAACTGAATCGCGTAGCCGAGTCGGATGATCCTGGCCAGCCAGCATGATGGATTGGGAAGTGAATGTCACGCATCCAAACTCCGCGCGAGGGGCACTAACGGGACGATTGCTTTTGATGTACCGGGCGGGGCTTTGCGGCGGGGGGGAGCAGGTAATATCACGTCGGGAGGCAGAAGGGCGTCCCGAGGCTTGGGTGCTGAGAAAAGACCCAAAGCATTTACCTCCCTCCACGCACATGGCAGTGGGCGGGTTAGAGACTGAGGAAGAGGTCCTAGAGAGGTATCTTTGGAACTCGTCAGCGCTGGCCTGCCGGGGCTGAACAGTCGTGGGGCCGGAGGCAAGGGATCTGCGTCCGGGGAGCCGGGACTGTAGAGTTTTGGGGCCGGGGTGCCATGAGAATGGTGTGCAATGGCTGGATGACCCAGAGAGTGAGGAAATTGCTCTTTATTGATTGAATGTGGGTGCCGCAGCCCGAAGGTGGTGTGGCAAATGAAACAAGGATTCTCCTCCCGGCCCTCCACCGGGGGACGGAGTGGTCTTGGTACAATAAATAAAAATAAACATTTCTGAATAAAAATTCTGCCTGGCACTCGCTGCCCCGCTTCCCTTTATACCCGTATGTCCGGGGCAAGGCATACAAATTCTGTCTGCCAACTTGACATTGGCCTTTTCTCAGGTTCAGAGGTACGTCTGACATCCCAGGAAGACCCCTTGTGTCACTTCATTCGACACAACTTTGAGTGAGTGACAGAAGGGGAACTAAATTGCTGTTTCTGAAAAGATGTATAATTTGTTAAAATTAATTACATTTATAGATGGTAAATTATATATTAAATATAGAGTGCGAGCGATTGCGTTTCAACAGGTTAAACAAGAATTTTTTTTATCACTTTATTTTAATAGCTTTTTTTTGTTCCATTTAAAGTGCATTTTGAATTTATAAATCTCTTTTGTTTACATTTTTTGTGTTTCAATAAATTAATACATTTTTTAAAGCAAAATCAATAAAATCAAAAACATTCACTGACCATCGGCAGGGGTGTTGCTGATATAATCGGATATAGCAATATTTCTTTAGGCGATTATTGTTCAAATATTTTTTACATATCGCCCAGTACTATAGGGAAGTGAACTTTTTCATGAACAAATGTAAAATGAAGTAATGTATGGCGACCCGCACAAACATGTTACTTTTAATTGTTGCATATACTGTATGTTTGTTTTTGTAGTTTGGCTTTTGTGAGTAGTCTATGGGCAATATAAGCATTTTAATTTATGGAAAAAATTAGTTTTTGAAAATAGTAAATTATTCATTTTTGCTATGGCTCTTTCAAAAAAAAAATATCATCAACCAAAAAGGTAAAATTTGGCTCCTTAGTGAAAAAAGGTTCCCAACCCCAGCATTAGAGGAAATATTTTTGTGAATGAAAGATCAAAAGGATAAACAATATTAAAAAAAAATTCACAGCCTTCTTTGCTCATATTTACCAAAAGTGCCAATATTTTTGTTCACCATGTATGAGAATGTTTTATATGTAAAATATAAAATCTTGGTTACAATAGATTGCAAAATAAAGCATAGGCAGTTTCTCAGTTTAAGAAAGTCTTCATTACTGAAGGAAATTTGATATTTTTATTCTGTTCACTCTGTGGCAGCAGAAGTAGGAGAGAGAGTTGGGTTGGAAAAAAATCAAAAAAATCTTAGTAAATGGCCTTGCCATTCTGATGAGGATTATAAGTGTCATAGTGTCATAAAAGTAAATGTGAAATGAGAAACTGGTGAGGATTTGAAGGTTAATGCTGTATCAAGTTTTAAGTCAACAAAATCTACCCTTTTACCCTAAATCGTAAACTTATCCAATTGTATCATAAAATAATTTTGTGTTGCTTCTGTGACACTTTCGGCTCACGTGCCGACTTGCTTGCTCTCCAGGATTCATACACTGGTCCTTAGAATCACAAGTGCAACACTTTATCAGTTGGCCTACCACATTTTACTCATGATTTTTGTGAATGTCATTGAATAAAAGTTATTGTTATTGCCTCTAGTGTTCATTTCTGAAGGAAACTCCCACCATTGTACAACAAGCCACGTAAAAGTTATTTTGCAAAAATGCATGTAAACTTTTTACATGTACTAAAATGCATATTGTGCAGTTAGATAGATTAATAGTTTAGTGATCTGATCAATAAGATGGATATTCAAATGACACAGCATCAGTAATTAATTAATTTTGTGTGGCTTTATCCACCATCATTGATTTTTTACAATGCTTGTCGCAGGTACATGTGATGCTCTCCTAGAATGTGGCCATAAGTAGGTATCTTAGAAGGCAGCACAAATATGCTGGCAAGGTTTTGTTATGTATATTGATAAAACAGTTATTTTCTCACTTTAGTTGTTATGTTCATATTCAATACATTTGTGAGAAGGCTAAGCCTCACTTTATTCCTCTGACGGACCGCCACTGATCCTCAGTGACTCTCATCCATGTCACTTATCCAGCAGGTACTCGGACTGATGCACTTACAGAGAGTCTGCAGACATAAGTGGCTCTTTGAGCCACTATATCGCCAAATTGAATGCTGCCCTCCTCATCCACAAGTCCCTGCAAACAAAGCAGCTCCCTCTCTAGCTCCCACTGTCAGGGTTGAAATGTTCTCACACCACACAGAAAAGGTTGAGGTGCCTTCAGGCTTGTGCATGGACCAAGGGAGCTCTTGTGTGGCCTTTCCTGCACTTCCCATTTCTCTCTCTGCCCATATTATCTCTTCTCGCTCTTATTCAGTTTGTCCTTTTATCTTGATTCTTTCTTCTCTGTTTTCACTATGGCCCCATTTACACTTGGTATTAACATCTGTCTTGGGTGATATGATCATTGACAGTGCTAAATACAGGATGGCATCCAAAACCTTTTCTGATCACTCAAACCATTTTGATCCACAGAATCCCATAAGTCCAAATTTGAATGGCACAAGAGGATTTGAGTTAGAGATTCCAATTTTGCCATCAAGAATGTTCAGACTCTCCCCTACCAGTATGCCAAATTTCAAAATTTTTTACCGTACAGTTCTATGGGGTACCATAAATAAATTTGCCATAATAAAAGTAATAATAAATAAAGCTGAAAGCAGCAATTATGAGGCCAAATATTTAAAGTAATATGAAACACATGTAACCACTTTGCATTAGTAGTGTAAATGCTAATGTGTCTTCATGCATCCCAAACAACAGCAACAGGGCTTTTAAATGTTGCAGATTAGATCCGCTTAAAAATAATTCACTCGATCTAAAAATTTGGAATTTGGAAGTATTCCATCAACCTGTAAATGGGTAAGTCCCTACTATTTTTCTTGATGAATACCCTGTTTTACTCTGAAATATGTAACATTACATACATAAAATGGGTTTTATGTTGAGTTTAACAAAGTCCTTTATAAATCACAACACTAATGGAGAACAATCCATATACCATAAATTCAAAGAATATGTATGAATAACTTGTGCGTCATTACAGATCTTTGAATCATTGACCCGCTTGAGTTATTCCGTCTCTTTGGGAATTAAAATCATATTATACTGCAGGAGAAGACAAATATCCATTAATTAGAATTGCTCATAGAAGGTGAGGCATAGTGTATGCCTACACTCTATAGGAAAATAGTGTGGAAGTACAGAAAATTTCAATTTCTTAAACATTGCATTTGCAATTTCTGCTGCACTGTAGGCAAGTTTCCAAATAAGTGGCTGTTATAGCCAGGGCTCGAGTTGAGGGGGGACATACTGTAAGGGTATGCCATCCCCCTTGTTGCTAGAAATACCAAAAAGCATCTCCCTGTAATTCCTTTAGATTAATAGTGTCATATATTACTTGGAAGTAAGCATGCAAGTAAAATATTTAATTATCTATGTTTGATAAATTACAGACTTTAAAATACTTCAATTAACAGGTCAAAATTTGATTTCAATGTGTGAGGTTGCCAGATTTCTATAGGTGAAATCCTCTAATCATATCTTGACACATGTACATTTACATTTATGCATTTGGCAGACGCTTTTATCCAAAGCGACTTACAGTGCAATTATTACAAGGACAATCCCCCCGGAGCGACGTGCCTTGCTCAAGGGCACAATGGTGGTGGCCGTGGGGTTTGAACCAGCGACCTTCTGATTAACAGCCCTGTGCTTTAGCCACTACGCCACCACCACTCCATATACTGTACAGTTTTGAAATATTGTGCCAGGGTGACACTTTAGTCATTCAACCTTGAGCACGTGAGCTCTCTCTCCATGGAGAAAAGACGCCAGTTTTCTGAAAACATTGGCAAACAGGTATGTCAGAGTTTAGCGATGGGTTGACTTCCCAATGTGTTCAAATGAAACTTATCCCACTGAAGAAATTCATGATTTCAAAAATGTCATGGACTTTCAAAAATGGCCAAGAGATCAGTTCAAGGAAAACTTTTGTCTTCCTCAAGAAGAGAGAGAGAAAAGAAGGTAAGTTATTGTTATGACAAGTGTACACTTGTTAACCAGTTTTCAGGGTAAACGCTTTTGTGTTTAGAACAACTTTTTACACCACTGTTTAAGCATCCTTCATAGAAACAGCCCAAACTTCCTTTACTAGTTCAGTTAATGAAGTAGGAACAAAATATATCTGTGACTGTGAGAGAGCGATCTATAGAAAACCCTTTTCATGATCATAACGTGGATTCTTTTCACCAAATTCATCATAAAATACAACTACATATGGTAACAGGTGCATATTCTGGCAATGTGTAAGGGTCAATGAAGTGACGATCATTTTTGTACAGATCTATTAAATTAAATATACATTAAAAAAAATGCAATTGATACAAAACATTTACTTGAATATACCTCTTCTATGATGAGAATACTGCATTTTCAATTCTTGATAATTTTTCTGGGGTTTAAAGTAAGAAATGTCATGCGGGGTCCAGAGGCAGTATATTTTGAAACCAAATTTGACACAAAGATTACATTTCTTTTCTCCCCAGTTTTGCATGCCCAATTCCCAGTGCACTCTAAGTCCTTGTGGTGACAAAGAGATTTGCCTCAGTCTGGGTGGTGGAGGACGAATCTCGGTTGCCTCTGTGTCTGAGACAGTCAATCCGTGCATCACATGGCTTGTTGAGCACATTATCGTGGAGACCTAGCACATGTGGAGGCTCACACTATTCTCCGCGGCATCCACGCACAACTCACCACGCACCCCACCGAGAGCGAGAATCACATTATAGTGACCATGAGGAGGTTAAACCAACGTGACTGTACCCGGGCCAATTGGTTGCTTAGGAAGCCTGATTGGAGTCACTCAGCATGCCCTGAACTCGCACCTCCAGGTGTGGTAGTCAGTGTCTTATCTTGCTGAGCTACCCAGGCCCCCCAAAGATTACATTTCAAAGAACTTGACACAAATGTTTTAAACTATATTTTTAAAAGATTTTAACTCCTCGGACAACATTATTTGTCAATAACCCATAAGCATTACACCATCCCCCTTGAATATTTTTTTACAAATCAACCAATGGTTATAGCCACATATATTTGTGCATCCATCATGCTGTATTTAAGAGCAAAGATCATGATGATTAATCTATAGCAAAATTACACCCAATTTTTTTCAGAATGATAGTCTAATGCTCTGGACAGACTGCACTACTTTCCCAAAAAGACTCATGGATTAACATTATGCTGCACTCTATGTAATTACACCAAAACAGAGTCTCTGCACAGCTTCCTTTAGCTTGGAGAAGAAACCTAATCAGATTTATCGCAGACTGCTTCTGTAATTATTTACTCCATTAGCCATTAGTGGCCACCACGAAGTGCACTGACTTGCAAAATTAGAATCCTTATCTGAATGTTCCAGAAACTTCACTGTATCCAACTGAATGTATAAATTTAATGGGATATGCAGAAGTTTATTTTGGGAAACGTTAGGGGCATTCCAATATCAGCCACTGTGCATCTTAAGTTTGTTTGGGCAGTTGTTTTGTGTTGTGTCTGCTCAGTGGGTGGAGGCAGTGAAAGGACTTATATTTCTGAGAATTTACACAGAATTACAACAAAACATGTAGTAATGATGGGGGGATGATGTTTAAAAATGCCATAGGTCTTACGGTAGGAGAGACTGGGGCCAGCTGACCCTTGTGTATATTTCTCAGGGCAGGGTGAATCTTAAAAAGTACATTTCTGTATAAACATAACTATTATAGATCATTATTCTGAACAGAATTTCAAAAAAAATATTGAACTTTTTCACCATCATCGGCCAGAAAAAAAAAAAATGTTAATTAAACCCATGTTGGTCTATAGTGGGGCAACCATATGATATTGCACAATGAGTGCATTTACATGCATGTTCTTACACCAATTATGGTGTAAGCCGACAAGATGTGTGGTCATTTAAATGCATTAAACAGATTTGATTTATTGGAGTATGGTCATAAATGGTTTAAGAATAAACAGATCGTCACTGATAGATTTCTGCCCATTATCTTGATTTCACGTTGCATGTAAACACCTTTTCTGCATTCTTGTCGACTTACCCAATATAAGCAAGTGTTGTGCACATGCCTTTTAATGGTTTGACTTAATAATAATAATAATAATAAATAACTGTATTAATTCAATCTCATGTAAATGCAGTTTTCTTTGTCAGATTTTTTCAAATTTGCTGATTTTTGGGAGTTATTAGCATTTTAGTGTGCATGCAAATGGGCTCCATGTTCATTATTGACACTGATTTGAGAACAATGGGCTTCATTCACTAACCCTGTATATGCGCATGTTTGTGCGTAAACATATTTGTAACTATTTTCATGAAAAAATCGTGAAACGATTCATCAATAAGTTTGCACTTTATTCAAAATTTTGATTCTACGATTTAGAACTAGATGAAACCACACATACATAAAAATTATAGACTCCCAAAGCATTAAAAACATGGAATATGTCTTTAAGACTATTTTGGTCAATTCTAATAACTTTAAATTAAGTTATCATATTTAGTGCTTAACTGCAATCCATGTGCATCCTTAAACACTGGGTATCTTCCCAGGCAGCTGTTTTCCCTTCCTGTATATTTTGTCTAAATTCCCTTACATGGGGTCGTTTTGCTTTCAGCCTTGTCTTTATGAAAATAAAACACATGCTCACTTGGATTCAGGTCAGGTGGCTGATTTTTCCAGCCAAATATGTCACATTTTGGCTCTAAAAAAATACTTAGATGTGTTAATCGTATGCTTGATTGCCTTTGTCATTTTTCTACCTCAAGAAATTGTGGGGTAGCTCAGCGAGTATCAACGCTGAATATCACCCCTAGAGTGATGAGTTAAAATCCAGGGTGTGCTGAGTGACTCCAGCCAGGTCTCTTAAGCAACCAAATTTGCCCGGTTGCTAGGGAGGGTAGAGTCACATGGGGTAACCTCCTCGTGGTTGTGATAAGGGGTTCTTGCTCTCAATGGGGCATGTGGTAAGTTGTGTATGGTTTGTGGAGTAGCACAAGCCTCCACATGCAGCATCTCTACGGGCTCCCATGCACAATGAGCAACGTGATAAGATGCATGGATTGACTATCTCAGAAGCGAAGGCAACTGAGACTTGTCCTCCACCACCCGGATTGATGTGAGTACCGCGCCACCACGAGGACCTACTAAGTAGTGGTAATTGGGCAATCCAAATTGGAAGAAAAGGGATAAAAAAAAAAGTAATGGAATAGTTCACCCCCAAAATTACAATTCTCACCCTCATGTCATTCCAAACCTGGATTAATTTCTCTCTTCTGTTTACCACAAAATGTGAACTTTTTTTACGAACATCCTGCTTATTTTTTCCATTTAATGAATGTGAATAAAGACTGAGGATGTGTCCAAGAATGAAAATGACAAAAAACAAAACAAAACAAAAACAAGCCATAATAGTGGTCCATACATCTTTCGTGCTATATACTATAAGATAGCATTGTGCAAAAAAACAGAGAAAAATGTACTCTCATGAACACAACAAAGCCATAGGGATAGACAAATTGCTATTGTTTGGCTAATTGCATGGGAATAAGCAACCAGCCACAGTTTTCCTTTTGGTTTCCAAAGATGAAAGAAAGAAATACAGTACATGTTTGGATCGGCAAGAGGGTGAATAAATGATGATAGAACTTTTATTTTGGGGTATATCATTCCTTCAAGTCAGATCAAAGCAGATGTTTCTGGATATTTGAGAGTTCAACCCACTGCTTCCATCACCCTCAATAAGCAGTCAAGTCACAAGACAAGTGAGCCAATTTAAAATGGCAACTGTTCATGCCCAGGAGACAACATTATGTGCATTTTCTCTGTTTCTCTAATTCTTAATTTCATCAGTGTAGAACAGGTTAATATTCATCCTTCTATGGCTACATTAACACAGCAGCAGAATACAGTTGTCAGAATCAGAAGACCCAAAACCTGGTCTGGAGGCTAATCATAACAACCCCAATCAGTGTGCCAATTTGTATAATTTGCCTATGTACGCTTTATAATGCTGCCTTAAACTCCCTGTAAAACAGTTAAAGGGTGGGCAAGGAGGAGGCGAGAACCGGCTTGTCAATATAAATAATAATTTAATGAAAACTCAAAAACACATAAACAAACACACATGACAGACATGCCCGTAATTCTCTCTCTCTCGAACAATCGTCACCGGCCACCTTTATCCCTCGCACGCCTCATCAGGCCGATTGGGGACCGGGCGCGCGATATTCCGACCCGGCCCCGCCCCCCTCCGCTCCACATTCCTCCCGCCGTTATCTCAGGCCGGGGTGCCACCGGCATGACGTACACCCCCCCTATCCCTGGGGCAGGGTGTATCTCGCGTCCCGCGTGGTCATCCCCGCCTTCCTCGCCCTGGGAGGAGACAGGAGGGGAAAAACAACAACAAAATAGGTGAGGGAAAAGACCAACACGATGCGAAAGGGAGAGAGAGAGGAGAGAGAGAAAAAGCTCACTCACCGGTTCTCTGATGTACCGTCGCATGGTCCCCGAACACTCCTCCACACTCAGGCGGATGACAGCCGCTCCACCCCCGGGCAAACCGGAGTGAAACCGTCGACCCCCAGCGGGCAGAACGCGTCTCCGCTTTTCTGGCAGCAAATGGGGACACTCCTCCGCCCCTGGCAGTGGCTCTACCGCTCCGGGCAGTCGGAGAGTTTCTTCCCTCCTCCCCTCGCGGACGGCGGTCTTCCCTCGAACCCTCCACATCTCTGGGGACGGCAGGGCACTCCTCCGCCCCTGGTAGCGGCTCCCTCGCTCCAGGCGGTCGGGGTATCCAGTCCCCACTTGCCCCGCGGACGACGGCCGTACCCCGCATCCGGGCAGTCGGGCTACTCCGTCACCCGGCAGATGGCAGCGGCGCTCCCCTGGGTGGACGGCAGTGTCAAGGACTCTGCGACGGCCATCCCTCCTCCTTCCCGGGTTTAGGCACCAATGTAAAACAGTTAAAGGGTGGGCAAGGAGGAGGCGAGAACTGGCTTGTCAACATAAATAATAATTTAACGAAAACTCAAAAACACATAAACAAACACACATGACGGACATGTCCGTAATTCTCTCTCTCTCGAACAATCGTCACCGGCCACCTTTATCCCTCGCGCGCCTCATCAGGCCGATTGGGGACCGGGCGCGCGATATTCCGACCCGGCCCCGCCCCCCTCCGCTCCACACTCCCATTGGGGAGAAAAAGGAAGAAGAGCAATAAGAATACCTGTAAGCAAAAATGATCAGGGTTAAGCCCTGAAACTATTCAGTAAGCACAATACAAAGACATCCAGGACTATAGAAATTGAACTGTTATACTGGGCTAGGTGTGGATTGAACCTGCAAACTTTAGATTTAAATCCCATTACTTTACATGCTCTACCACTCGTTTGATACAACTCAACTTGAGCAAAGAGACACTGCTAATTTAGAGTCAGCAAACAAGTGTGGGTTGTATTTTGAACTATTGGTGGCACTGTCTCTAAACTGCACAGGTATACTCAGGACATGATTTTGAAGACACATACCAATTTTCCACAAGGGTTGCTATAGCGTAAAGTAGGCTTTTGGCCTAAGAAATAAAACAATGTGAATGGCACACCTTGAACCAACACAATGGGTCTGTTCCAAAATTTGGTGAACTGTCTTGCTGTCTGCTGCTTAAGGATCCAATGACTCAAGGGTCAGAGTAAATTATTGTTACATTTGGTCCCCTAAATAAAATGGCTGGAATTTCTATATGGCCATATCAGAACACGTTTTAACTCAATGAGTCCCCTGATGCACCTTAGACATGGGAAGGCACCAAGACAAGATTCCTCTGAGAATATGTTTCAGTGACCTGTCAACCATATTGCATACGGCCATGGTAGCAGTTTAATGTCTAAGCACATTGAGATACAATTATGCCTGTAAAATCTCCTAACCACTTAAAACCTTGAAAGCCAAGAGCGGTCAATGGAAGATTAGGCTATGGCATTCCTTTGTCTCTTGTTCAGTGGACCTTACGCATAAATGAAGGCATGTTGTAAGTGCACTTTGACTGAACCTAGAAGCAATTCTCTTTAGTTTTCAAACACTTCCTGTGCAGCCAGCAGTACATGACAGCTGATCAGAGGAAGAGTCCTTGAGAGTCTTTTTTTATGACCAGTTCAATTGACAATCGATCAAACCCATCTCATTACCGTGAAGAAGATAATATTACTGTAGAAAAAAAGGTTATATTATATAAATTGTAATACATTATGTTGGTAGTAGTTGTTCTACTGCCTTTAATGTATGCTTATATTAATAAATTAGTGGAATGAGACCAGGACATCTTTTTGGGGGATTCATCTGGGATCATATTAGGAAATATGTAGAACAGAAACTAATATAATATAAAGTACATGCTAAATTTGGGCTTCATTGCAACCCAGGAGTGTAAAATAAAATGAATGCAGAGACCAAAAAAATAATGTATACAGGTGAAACTCGAAAAATTAGAATATCGTGCAAAAGTTCATTAATTTCAGTAATTCAACTTAAAAGGTGAAACTAATATATTATATAGACTCATTACAAGCAAAGTAAGATATTTCAAGCCTTTATTTGATATAATTTTGATGATTATGGATTACAGCTTATGAAAACCCCAAATTCAGAATCTCAGAAAATTAGAATATTACATGAAATCAATAAAAAAAAAGATTTTAAATACAGAAATGTCGGCCCTCTGAAAAGTATAATCATGCATATGTACTCAGTACTTGGTTTGGGCCCCTTTTGCATTAATTACTGCCTCATTGCGGCGTGGCATGGATGCTATCAGCCTGTGGCACTGCTGAGGTGTTATGGAAGACCAAGATGCTTCAATAGCGGCCTTCAGCTCTTCTGCATTGTTTGGTCTCATGTCTCTCATCTTTCTCTTAGCAATGCCCCATAGATTCTCTATGGGGTTCAGGTCAGGCGAGTTTGCTGGCCAATCAAGCACAGTAATACCATGGTCATTGAACCAGGTTTTGGTACTTTTGGCAGTGTGGGCAGGTGCCAAGTCCTGCTGGAAAATGAAGTCAGCATCTCCATAAAGCTTGTCTGCTGAAGGAAGCATGAAGTGCTCTAAAATGTCCCGGTAGACGGCTGCGTTGACTCTGGACTTAATAAAGCACAGTGGACCAACACCAGCCGATGACATGGCTCCCCAAACCAACACAGACTGTGGAAACTTCACACTGGACTTCAAGCATCTTGGATTGTGTGCCTCTCCATTCTTCCTCCAGACTCTGGGACCTTGGTTTCCAAATGAGATGCAAAATTTGCTCTCATCAGAAAAGAGGACTTTGGACCACTGAGCAACAGACCAGTTCTTTTTTCTTTAGCCCAGGTAAGACGTTTGACATTTGAAGCCCATGTCCAGGACCCGTCTGTGTGTGGTGGCTCTTGATGCAGTAACTCCAGCCTCAGTCCACTCCTTGTGAAGCTCCCCACACATTTGAATGGCCTTTTCCTGACAATCCTCTCCAGGCTACGGTCATCCCTGCTGCTTGTGCACCTTTTTCTTCCACACTTTTCCCTTCCATTTAACTTTCTATTAATGTGCTTTGATACAGCACTTTGAGAACATCCAACTTCTTTTGCAATTACCTTTTGAGGCTTTCCCTCCTTGTGGAGGGTGTCAATGATGGTTTTCTGCACAACTGTCAGGTCAGAAGTCTTCCCCATGATTGTGAATTCAACTGAACCAGACTGAGAGACCATTTAAAGGCTCAGGAACCCTTTGCAGGTGTTTAGCTGATTAGAGTGTGACACTTTGAGCCTACAATACTGAACCTTTTCACAATATTCTAATTTTCTGAGATTCTGAATTTGGGGTTTTCATAAGCTGTAAGCCATAATCATCAAAATTATATCAAATAAAGGCTTGAAATATCTTACTTTGCTTGTAATGAGTCTATATAATATATTAGTTTCACCTTTTAAGTTGAATTACTGAAATTAATGAACTTTTGCACGATATTCTAATTTTTCGAGTTTCACCTGTAGCTTTAAGTAGTAAAGAAATTGCATTGCAGCGATTAGTTTGTATGGCAAACTTCAGTGTCAAACATTGAAGAGTATATTTCGTAAGTTGCTTGAACACACCATAACATCTGTCTGATTTGATTTCAGGAAACTACTAATATATTCCAAAAACATGTCAAATCTGAAAGGTATGATCCCCACTGAACATGAAGAATTTTTGATTGTTACAGAGTCTCATTGTTATAATTTACGGTATGTGACATCGCAATAGAGCAATTATCATTCAGGTATTGTGACATCTTGCCACAGTTCATCAGTGAGCAGACAGCTGACATCGCAGCACATGTGTTGAAAATAAATTATGCAGCAGGCTCTTTGTGTTATGAGGCATTAACCCCTCACCGAACCCTGGACTGAGATTTGATTCATATCACTCATCTCATGCTTGAGTAAGTTCCATCTAATTCAAGTTAGGGCCAGGTTGAAACATCAACTGTCCTCTGACACAATTACGAAACCCTGTATTAGGATTAAAACCAAAACTTCCCCAAGGTCATAGAGTGATTGTGTTTTAAATGTTACAAAGAGACACCAGGGATATTACAAATATAAAAACATTTCTTTTTATTTCAATTGGTATATTCCTTTTAATTTCAGTTTAGTTTTAATACGTTAAATTGTGTTTATTTAATGTTTTATTTTATGTTGTGTATTTTAAATTTTAAATACATACATTTTAATTTTATTTAATTCCAGTATTCGGTTTAGTTTTCATCCCTTATAGCACAACATCACACATCTGTCGTTGATGACACACACAATACTTTATCAATACAAATGTGGCTGGTTGTTTTAAAAATCAATCAGAATTCACTCAAAAAAAATATTATTATTTATTATTATTAATGCATTTAAATTTAAATTTAAATTATAAATATAAAAATTAAATATTAGTTAATTTCAATGTATTAAAGATAATTTAATTAAATTTGATGGAATTTTGATATGAGATTTAAAAGAGCGAATCTTAAGAATATTTATTTTTTGAGTGTTCTTGTCTAACAAAAGTGTAAAACGTTTGGTTACGTATGTAACCTCCGTTCCCCGAGGGAGGGAATGACACGTTGTGTCGGAGAAGCGACACTAGGGGTCTCTCTTGAGCGCCGATATTCACCTCTGACCTATTGAAAAGGGCCAATGAGAGTTGGCAATCAGTATTTGCATACCCCGCCCCGCATAACGGGTATTTAAGCCGGGCAAATACGGAAGTTTAGTCAGGATTTTTCTGAGGAGCCGGAAATGGTCCGGCCACAACAGTGGCTCGGTTCAGTGACATGGCGGAGGAAAGACACAACGTGTCGTTCCCTCCCTCGGGGAACGGAGGTTACATACATAACCAAACGTTCCCCTTCTGTCGCTCTCTCCACGTTGTGTCGGAGAAGCGACACTAGGGGACCCATTCCAATCTTGCCATGTGCTGAACCGTGTACGTGAACTGCCGATACAGAGGCAGGCAGGGATTCATCCAGTGCCGCGCATCGTCTGTACCTGGCTGCATGTACCCTTCCCCAATGCCCCATACGAACATCGGGATCCTTCTAGTTACCCTGAGCGGGGAACAAGGCGATGTTTGCCAACATGGGTATGGGCCAGCCTGGCTGGGCCTCTTTTCTCTCTATGTTTCTCGCATAGAGCAATCACGGCCGGGGCCCTTACACGCATATAATGAAGGGGGTCTTACCCAGACCCTGCGGAGACCACACCTGCCCTTTTTCTTGGGGAGGAAAAGTGGTAGACACATCACACGGCCGTCTTAGGGCTTGTGTGGAAAGTATGGTGCGGTGGTAGATCCAGCCTCGAAAGGGGGAGTTGCTACAGCACGGCGACCGGGCAGCTGTAACTGCCTAAGGGAGACACGGGGTCCGCTCGAAGGGGACAGAACCGTGGAAATACACACAGTCCGAGCAGGAGGCCTTACCTGTGGAGCACCTATACCAGTACAGGGTAGCCATCAGGGTACCCGCGAGTGGCTTGGGTCGGCGAGTTCCTCCGCTGAACCGCGGACCCGGAGGGCTGGGGAGGAATCGACCAGGGTCCCGACTCGGAGTGGGGCGCCCTGGGAAAAAAGGCGACTACTTAACCTTGACGCCAGGAAAAGGGTGCTGGGCGCAAGCGATCCACCCGGCCGGTCAGTCTACGTGTTACCGAGTTCTATGGGCTCGGACCTGACAAAACATGAGACGCAACCGACTCAACGCGGAGGTTGTAAAACCTCGCGAAGGTGTTGGGTGTTGCCCAACCCGCGGCTCTACAGATGTCTGCTAGGGAGGTGCCCTTGGCCAGTGCCCACGAGGACGCAACACACCTTGTTGAGTGAGCTCGGACCCGCAGGGGTAGGGGCACGGCCTGGGTGTGATAAGCCAGTGTGATGGCGTCAACAACCCAGTGGGCGAGCCTCTGTTTGGAGACGGCATTCCCTTTCTGCCGTCCCCCAAAGCAGACAAAGAGCTGCTCAGAGCGTCTGTGTGCTCTGTGTGCGGTCCAGGTAAATGCGCAGGGCGCGCACTGGATAGCAACGAAAGGGCTGGGTCTGCCTCCTCCCGGGGCAGCGCTTGCAGGTTCACTACCTGATCTCGGAACGGTGTGGTAGGAACCTTGGGCACATAGCCCGGCTGCGGTCTTAGGATCACAGACGTATCTGCCGGACCGAACTCCAGGCAAGTGTCACTGACAGAGAACGCTTGCAGGTCCCCGATCCTCTTGATAGAGGCGAGCGCGATCAGCAGGGCCGTCTTAAGAGAGAGGGCCCTGAGTCCAATTGATTCAAGCGGCTCGAAGGGGGGTCTCTGGAGTCCTGCCAAGACTACCGAGAGATCCCAGGAGGGAACTAGGCCTGGCCGGGAGGGATTCAACCTCCGGGCGCCTCTCAGGAACCCGAGGATCAGGTCGTGCTTACCCAAAGACTTGCCGTCTACAGGATCGTGGTGGGCGGCAATGGCGGCAACATACACATTGAGGGTGGACGGGGACAGCCTCCTGTCCAGCCTCTCCTGTAGGAACAGGAGCACTGACTTGATCGCGCATCTCTGCGGGTCTTCAGTTCGGGAAGAACACCAATCTGCGAACAAGCGCCACTTTAGGGCGTAAAGGTGCCTGGTAGAGGGGGTTCTGGCTTGGTTGATTGTATTCACAACATCGCCGGTAAGCCGGCTAGCTCTTCCGCATCCCGTCCAGGGACCAGACGTGGAGGTTCCAGAGGTCTGGGCGCGGGTGCCAGAGCGTGCCCCGTCCCTGAGAGAGGAGGTCCTTTCTCAGGGAATTCGCCAGGGAGGAGCTGTCGCAGAAGCCTGAGTTCCGAGAACCAAGTCCGAGTGGGCCAGTAGGGGCCACTAGCGTGACTTGCTCCTCGTCCTCCCTGACCTTGCACAGCACCGGTGCAAGAAGGCTCACTGGGGGAAATGCGTACTTGCGCAGCCCAAAGGGCCAGCGCGTCTGTCCCGAGGGGAGCCTCTGTTAGGGCGTACCAGAGCGGGCAGTGGGAGGTTTCCTGGGAGGCGAACAGGTCTACCTGGGCCTTGCCAAACCGTTCCCAAATCAGCTGGACCGACTGGGGGTGAAGCCTCCACTCCCCGCCGGGCAGCGTTGTCGTGATAGCGTGTCCGCTACGACGTTGAGCTTGCCGGGGATGTGAGTGGCACGCAGCGACTTGAGTCGCTCGCTCGGTGAGACGTGCTGTCATTGAGACTGATCTAACTCCAGCCCGAGAAAAGAGATGCTCTGAACCGGAGTGAGCTTGCTCTTTTCCCAGTTGACCTGAAGCCCCAAGCGGCTGAGGTGCCGGAGCACCTGGTCTCTGTGTGTGCATAGTAACTCTCGAGAGTGTGCTAGGATGAGCCAGTCATCGAGGTAGTTGAGAATGCGGATGCCGGCTACTCGTAGCGGGGCAAGGGCCGCCTCTGCGAACTTCGTGAAGGCGCGAGGGGACAGAGACAGGCCGAAGGGGAGGACTTTGTACTGAAACGCCTGGCCGTCGAACGCGAACCGTAAGAAGGGTCGGTGTCGTGGCAGAATTGAGACGTGGAAGTACGCGTCCTTCAGGTCTACCGCTGCGAACCAATCTAGATGCTGAACGCCAGCCAGAATATTTCTCTGCGTGAGCATTTTGAACGGGAGTTTTAACAAAGCCCAATTGAAAACTTGCAGGTCCAGGATTGGTCGTAAGCCGCCGCCTTTCTTGGGTACAATGAAGTAAGGGCTGTAGAAACCCTTCCTCATTTCGGTTGGAGGGACGGGCTCTACCGCGCCCTTGGCTAAGAGGGTCGCGGTTTCTGTGCGCAGGGAACTGGCATGCTTGCCGTGTACTGCAGAAAAGCGGACGCCCCTGAAGGGGAGCGGGAGCCGGGCAAACTGAATTGCGTAACCGAGTCGAATGGTCCGGTGCAGCCAGCGTGATGTGTTGGGAAGTGAAAGCCACGCTTCACAGCTCTGCGCTAGGGGCACCAAAGGGACGAGTATTTTGGACATACCCGGCGGGGCCTCACAGCGGGGCGGAACAGGTAATGCAGCGTCGGGCGGCTTCATCGCGGCCTGAGGCTGAGGTGCTGAGAATAGACTCAAAGCACTTACCTTGCCCCGCGCACCCGGCAGGGGGCGGGTTCATGACTGAGGAGGAGGTCTGATGCTGGCGTCCTCTGGACTCGTCTGAACCGGCTGGCCGGGGGACAGTCGTGGGCAGGTGGAAGGCGGGATCGCCGCGTCCGCTGTCGTAATCTGAAAGCAGATTGCCGTGAGAACAGCATTTGCGGGCCAGGTGACCCAGAGGCAAAGGAAATAGCTCTTATTGAGAATGTGGGTACCACAGCCCCCGTCAGGGGGTGTGGCAAATGAAAAAACAAAGGATTCTCCTCCCGGCCAAAGGACGGGAGCGGTCTTACCACCTCCGGAGCTAACGTCTTCGGCTCTGGGTCGGCTGTCTCAGGAACGCTTGGGAGCCTTCCGGGTCCTAGAGGGGGTTCGTGAGACAGGGGGCGTGCGCCGCCTGCAGGGTGCTCGACGCTGGGGCTGAGAGCTGGGCCCGGGTTGAGGCGGAGCAGGAGCTGGTTTCTTCGCAGGGGGACGCCCTCGGCGGGCAGACGGGGCAGGGCCAGTAGCGGCAGGTCTGCGGCGGGGCATGATGCTTGAGAGGTGGCCTCCGTCTGCTTCTTCACCGCGGAGAACTGTTGGGCGAAGTCCTCGACGGTGTTGCCGAAAAGGCCAGTCTGAGAGACAGGTGCGTCCAGGAGGCGGTTCTTGTCGGCCTCACGCATCTCGACCAGACTGAATATCGGCGCTCAAGAGAGACCCCTAGTGTCGCTTCTCCGACACAACGTGGAGAGAGCGACAGAAGGGGAAGTCTGGTTTCGGAAGTAAAAAATGTTTTTTTATGTGTGGTGTATTAAGCTTTCAAGAAAGACCCACCATAAGCTCCAAGGTTGTTAAGAGATGGTATATGCTTCTGTAAATGCTACGTCACTGAGATTTGTATCTTTTTATTTTATTTTATATTAGTCAAATTCCAGGCAAAAAAACCTACACTACCCACCACCCAGAAGTGAGCTTCACCAATCAGAGAAGATGCTTGAAACCATGGATACAGGAACTCCCATAAAGCATTGCGAATTATGTAATTGAGTCTATCTACAATCTCAAATTACTTAAATGTTTATGAAAATTTAGCAATAAACTTCAAATAGATTTTTTAAATAGTTTTATATTGTAACATCATATGATTTCATATAATTTATTTATATCTTTATTTATTTATATATTTTGCTTTGAATCAAATGCTGCATTTAGTTGTATTTAGATTGCAATGACAAAATTATATGTATTTGTATATGGAAGTGGGTCCAGACTAAATGGAAAATCCTATTTATAGGTTCAGCCACTTTTTTTTGTCATTTTTATTTTTTCTTGTAGTTGCAAAAAACATGGAGCAGTGTTATGTTTTAAAAATAAATGTTTATGAATTTAATATCAATGGAGACAAATGAATCTGTAAAACCTAAAAGCTGTGTTCCCTTTACAAAAGGCTTCACTACGATGTTGCGCTGCTAAGCGCTACGGGGAACAGCTTTCGCTGTGAGCCGAGCTGAATAATGTGTGGAACACGTCAATGAACATTGACCGGAATTTATAGCCTCGGCTGATGTAATCATTAGATGCACCTGAGACCAGGCTATAAATGGATACGTCACCAGGTGTCGTCAGAAACTCTTTTTTCAGAGCGATTCTGTTTCTGTGTGTTTCACACACCCTGTCAAAACTTTCTTTCCTCTGTTAGGAGTTAAAATCAGTTAGACAGTGTGCAGTGAACTTTGTTCTTTGTTCTCTTTTCTCTTCTGTTTAGAAAATATTATATATATATATATTTCTAAAAAAAAGAGAGAATTACTGAAAGCCGCAAACAGTGCGTGTTCCCCTCTTCTCGCTCTATAGCTGAAGATGAGACACATCAGTTTTTGCTGTTTGTTTGGGAGCACGCTGCTCTCGCATTGCAGCAGGGTGGGTGCGAGCACTGCGATTTGCTTTAACAGGCAGAGTGCGTCGTGCTCGCCTCGCTTGCTTCCGGGAGTCAGCACTCTCGAAAAGAAGATCGTTCGTGGGGCTCTTGCATGGTTTTGGCAGAGCAGCAAGAGACGTGTTGATCCCTTTCTCTCACTCTCTCCCCAAACCCAGCTGTTTCTTCACATGATCACGATGCTTCTCGGATCATGAGGTGGATCGCTATTCTCTTCCCGCCTCCGAGCTTTCCGTCCGCGATAAAAAATCTACGGAGGAATTGCTTGATGTTGTTACTCGTGCGATTGCCAGATTGGTCTGGCCACGCGAAAAAGAGACCCCCAAACGCTCCAAATTAGGGGATAGATTTTATCTTCCAGTCTAAGAAAGGGAACGACTCATGGGTTTCTTCCCTTCTTTGATAAATCTCCATTAAGAGCTTTTTCGCTCATGGAGAACCCCTAAAAAAAAAAAAATATATATATATATATTTTCTTCCCGTGTTCACATACCCTCGACGTCATTATATTCGACTGTCGTGGGTGCTGAGGCACGGCAGTATTCAGTGATGCCGCCGGTCGAAGAGACGCTTATGGCTATCTCTGCCGGGCTCGGCATCGCCACTTAGAAGCCCTCTCTCCCTCAAAGCCTTGTAGGACAACCTCCACTTTAGTGGGAAGGGCTTATCAAGCAGCAGGTCAGGCTGGTGCTGCTCTGCACACTATGCTGCTCTGCACACTATGCTGTTCCTCCCAGTTGGGTGTTTTCGCTGTTCCTGCATTTTATATTCAGGACTCGAAACACTCGACAACCCCTCAACAGGAAGTGTTAAAATATAATACCCATCTCAGTTATCCTGGCAGCGTGGGAACTTCTGCCGGATATATTATTTTCTGTGGGTCTTGTAAGGGCGTCAGGATTTAATTCACTCGCCGCTTTTCCGTGTTTCAACGGCATGTTCTCACTACCGTGAACCGGATTTCTTTTTATGTAAAAAATAATGTATAACTCAATCTCATGGTTAAAGGGGCCATGGTATGTGTTCCCCTTCCAGAGAGAGAGTTAGGTTATTACACTAAATACTTCCCGTTTCCCATGGAGGGTGAGGGGTGGCGTCTGGCTTAGATCTTAAAGCTTGAACTACCCGTGGGTGTTCAAGTCCAAGATGATGCCTGTCAAGACGGTCGTGTCTCAAGCCCTACAACTCGTTTGGCTGGTCACCATCGATCTTATGACACACTTCTATACTTCATTTAGAAGTTCTGGCACAACATGGAAAGTTCCTGAGGTTCACTTCCGGGGGCGAAGTCTTCCAGGGTCAGGTTCTTTCACCCAGCCTAGCCCTTTTTACCCGCACATTCACAATGCATGATGTAGCGCTGGCTCCTTGCGACTCTGGGGCATCTGCATTCTGAATTATGTAGACGATTGGCTGATCCTAGTGCAGTTCCAGGAACTGGCAGTTCAGCACAGGGACATCGTCTTAGCTCATCTGTTTCTCTGGGGTTGAGGCTCAACGCCAAGAAAAGCGTCCTCTCTCCCACTCAGAACACTGTCTATCGGGGCATCATATGGAGTTCAATCTCAATGCAGGCACAACTGTCTCCCGCTAGGATTGAGTCCATTTAGATCACCCTGAGCAAAGTCAGGCTAGGTCAAGTTTGCACTGTTATCAGTATCAATGATTTCCAGGTCTCAGGGCGAATGCGTCCACAGTGATCCCTCTGGACCTTCTGCTCATGAGACTGTTTTTGTTGTGGCCAAAAGCCAGGGGATTTCTTCCAAGGGCTAAAACCCCTAGGCTAAATAGGGTTACGCGCCTCAGGCTTCGTTCCCTTTCTATGTGGTTCAGACCCTGGTTTTCTGCCTTGGGTCCCACTCTAGGTGTGTCTTGTTGTCGCAGGCTGCTAATGACAGACGCCTCCCTGATGGGCGGGGTAGCGGCCTTAAGTGGTAGTCCAGCTTAAGGGGATAGGTGGGTCGTCAGCTCGGTTGTCACAGTCTCTGTCTCGGGTTGATGGCTGTATTTCTGGCCCTGAAATACCTCCTCCTGAGGCTGCCATATCTTGGTGCGGGTGGACAATGCAGCGGTAGCCTCTTACATAAATCATCAAGGAGACCCACGTTCTTGTCAGCAGTATTTCTGACACGTTGGGTTCTCCTTAGGGCCCAGGGCAAGCTCCTGTCACTCAGGTCAGTTATATCCCTGGATGCCCGTATATGGGAGCAGATTTTTGGTCCATACCAACGGGGGAGTTAAGAACTCCACCCAAAGGTAGTAGTTGCCCAGAGTTCGCTAGCAAGGGTTTTTGCCTCTTACTGATAGCACCGCGCTGGCCAAACAGGGCTTGGTTCTCGGAGCTAATCTCTTCCCTCGACGGCTCGCCTTTGGCGATGCCGAACAGGAAGGATCTTCTGTCTCAGGCACAGGGCAATATTTCATCCCTGCCCCAAATTGTGGAATCTTTCATGTTTGGCCCCTAAGGGTACCAACTGAGGGACACAGGGCTCTCTCCTGAGGTTATCGAGACCTTTTAAATGCCGGGCTTTTTCCACTTGGAACAAGTTTGGGTGAGATCTTAGGGCAGAAGAGGACCTCTTCGCCTCTATGAATAGCGCA
Source organism: Xyrauchen texanus (assembly GCF_025860055.1). Taxonomy (NCBI): domain Eukaryota; kingdom Metazoa; phylum Chordata; class Actinopteri; order Cypriniformes; family Catostomidae; genus Xyrauchen; species Xyrauchen texanus. Next base: position 8,652,284 of record NC_068283.1, read on the forward strand.
ATGTCTCCTCTACTTCTCCCTGAAATCACCCAGCCCCTTGGGTCTGGATCGCTAAAACACATACATGACCCAGAATGCGTCTGTATGCGTTTCTTTCCCTGGTTTCTCTGCTCCCGGAGTCTTGGCAATGATCACCAGCAAGGGTCTTGCCTCCTATTAATGGCGCTGCACTGGCTAAACAGGATATGGTTCTCGGAGTTAATATCTCTCCTCGACAGCTCGCCTTGGGCGATTCGAACAGGTAGGACCTTCTTTCTCAGGCTCAGGGGCATATTCATCCTCGGCACGAATTGTGAAACCTTTCATGCTTGGCCCCTGTAGGGTACCAACTGAGGTTCACAGGGCTTTCTCCTGAAGTTATCGAGACCATTGCAAGCTTAGGGCTCCCTCCCTTGGAACTGATCTGGGTAGATTTTACAGGGCAGAAGAGGACCTCTTCGCTTCTTGTTGATAGCGCAATGTCTCCTCTACTTCTCCCGAGTCACCCAGTCCCCCCCCCTCGGGGGTGCTGATCGTGGTGGCGCATACATGGCACAAATGCGCCTGCATGCGTTTCCTTCTAATAAGTTCAAATTACAGAACCAGCTAACTGCCAGTTTGCTTCAGTTCCACAATTTTATGTGGAAAGAACTGTCAGCGGGCACTTGCCTCGCCACTGCCAGGTTCTATGTGGCTTCCACTTCGGTTTGCCACGCCTTGGTGGGCGGGGTGCCCTCTAAGAGGCATCCTTGCTTGGACCTCTTCATAGGGTAAGACCCCCCTTTTTAAAACCTCTAGAGTCAGCGTTTGGTAGACTTCTGACTCTCAAGATGGTTTTTCATGTGGCAATTACGTCTCTAAGGAGACTTGGGTACCTACAGGCTCTGTCTCTTTTGCTGGCCTGTTTTGAGTTGCCCCAGGTAGGACCAAGAGCATTCTTTGCACTAAAGACAGCTAAAGACTACTCAGACTTTGTCCAGTCTGTGCCCTTCAGAATTATGTCCACTGCATTTGCTAGTGGCGTAAAGTCAGGGCAGCAGTTCTTCACTTTGAAGCCGTGACCGGGTTGTCACTTTGGGTGAGGGACCTTACTGCCCGGGCCTACGAGGCGCGCGTTCAAGCTTCGCCAGTAGGTTTTAGGGCGCACTCTTCCAGAGGGCTCTCCTCCTCTAAAGCCTTGGCTAGAGGTCTCCCTCTGCAGCAAGTTTGTGGTGCGGCAGGTTGGTCCTCTCCGCGCACATTCATTAAACTTTTATAGTTTGGATGTTCTTGCCACTCTTGGCTCTTACGCCCTTGAGTTGACACTGAACAAGTTTGTGGTGCAGCAGGTTGGCACTCTCCGCACACACTAATCACATTTTATGGTTTAGATGCTTTGCTACTCCGGACTCTTATGTCCTTAAGTCGACATCTCAGCCCATGCCTAAACAAGTTTGTGATGCGGCAGGCTGGTCCTCTCCGCTCACATTCATCAGTTTTTATGACAAGTTTGTGTTGCGATAGGGTTCTCTTCGCACACATTCATCGAACTTTATGTGTTAGATGCTTTGCTACTCTGGGGTCTTATGCCCTTGAGTCGACATCTCGGCTTATGCCTGAACAAGTTTGTGATGCGGCAGGCTGGTCCTCTCCGCTCACATTCATCAGTTTTTATGACAAGTTTGTGTTGCGATAGGGTTCTCTTCGCACACATTCATCGAACTTTATGGGTTAGATGCTTTGCTACACTGGGCTCTTATGCCCTTGAGTCGACATCTCAGCTCATGCCTGAACAAGTTTGTGATGCGGCAGGCTGGTCCTCTCCGCTCACATTCATCAGTTTTTATGACAAGTTTGTGTTGCGATAGGGTTCTCTTCGCACACATTCATCGAACTTTGTGGGTTAGATGCTTTGCTACTCTGGGCTCTTATGCCCTTGAGTCGACATCTCAAGCTCATGTCTGAGACCTCTCGCGTTTTTGTGAGTACACTGCACAACCGTAGGGGTCCGGACAGCCCCAAGTGTGGCGGCGTGGGTATTGCGTTCCCCGTAGCGCTTAGCAGCGAAACATTGTAGTGAAGCCTTTTGTAAAGGGAACGTCTCGGGTTACATGTGTAACCCTTGTTCCCTGAAAAAGGCGGAACGAGATGTTGCGCTGCTTTGCCGCACTGGGACGTCCCAGGACTGCTCTTCAAAAAGAAGTATCTGACGACACCTGGTGACGTATCCATTTATAGCCTGGCCTCAGGTGCATCTAATGATTACATCAGCCGAGGCTATAAATTCCGGTCAATGTTCATTGACGTGTTCCACACATTATTCAGCTCGGCTCACAGCGAAAGCTGTTCCCCGTAGCGCTTAGCAGCGCAACATCTAATTCCGCCTTTTTCAGGGAAAAAGGGTTACACATGTAACCCGAGACGAACTGTTGCATGTCACATGGCAAACAGTGGTGTGGGTTAGCCAATCAGAAGAATAGTGAAATTAAATATTCAATACATATTTGTGTATGAACAAAAATGAAAAATCAAGATGACTTTGTTTTTACATTTCAATTAAAAAAAATTCTTTATTGGTTTTTCATCTCTCTCTATCTCTCATATATATATACACTAAAAATGAATAAAATAAATATGATCGAAATTAAATTTTTGGATATACTTTTCATGTAAGTCAGATGACACAGAAGGTCAACCATTTGTTTTATTTCTTCAACAAATTCAGAATGACATACATTTCCCTATATTGCAAGCAGTAACATGTACAACCAAGATAGAAATGGCTGCAACAAAGCACTTAAGTGCTTTAGCCTCAGGCAAATGACGCATTCAGATTCATCATGAAACAGCGATGTTTAATTCAGGTCACTGTTCATTTTAAAACAGTCAATTTTGTGATGAACAGGGCTATGGATTTATATAACTCATCTTCTTGATATAAGGCTGAAACCATGTGAGCCAAACCTTGTGAGCTGAAAGATGGACATTTAAAGTGACAAATTGGATTTTCCATCATCTTTCGGGAAACAAATTCTAAGATAAATAAATAAATAAAATAATGTACTATGTAAACATACTGTACATTTTAGATTTTTTTTTTAAGAGAAAGTCATCTTCATAAATGATGTCTAGATGTCCTATCTGTCCTGGAGGCATGGTCTGCATTAAAATAAGTTTGAAACATTCCATTGACGTAAACAGCAGATGCTTTATGAGTCACCTGGATGAGTTTCTTTTGAGCAGGATTAAATTATAATATCATTACCACTGATGATAGCAATGATATTGTAGATTAATATTATATGTAATGCTGGTTCCTCCATAAATTATGACCATATTTCATTATCACCAAGTTTATCTAGAGAAAAATTATATGTTCTCCCCTCTTTTTTCAGTGGGTTCAGCTGCACTTTAGGAGCAACAAGAAATAAGCTATAAGGGAGATCGGGGCCAGCTGTCACAAAGAAAAGTTGTCAAATGGGCTTTATCTCAATAACTACAAGGTTTTGAGTCAAAAGTTCAAAAAGGTTGTCATGTGTATTAAATTTGATGAATTAACTCCTTTAAATATTTTGGCAAAAAATAGAAACAAAAGCTTAACAAATCACAAATTAAATTACATTTGTTTATAATCGTATGATACCTAAACTCTTTTACCTTATCTTTGAAAGCCTGTGATTCAGCCTCTGTTTGCTCTCTGTCCCTGCAAAAGTGTAAGTTCATTCTACTAGGTAGCAGCAAGTACTTGGGGAAATAATGTTGTCCATCACCTTCCAATAAAATATAAAAATGTTAAATGTAGGTGGCGCACTGACGCAGCTGAGCACTCAGCATGTGCTCGTCCACAAGCATTTCGATCCCACACACCACTATTTCATTGAATATCTCCACCTCTGAACAGTGAACAGTATTTCTCAATCCTCTCCTGGAGTACCACTAACACTACACATTTTGGATGTCTCCAATATCTAACAAACCCGATTCTACTGATTAGCTAATTTGTAGAGTGCTCCATAATCTGAATTGAGTATGTTTTTCAAAGGTTGAGAAATATTGGACTAGAAGCTTAATTTAGGGGTTGTTTGGAAATAGGGACATTTCTAAACAGTGTAAGTGAGAAGTGCAGAGTGGGAGCACGATTTTGCCTGGCGGGAGTAGAGGTTTTCCTGAAAGACAGTTGTCTCTCACTTGTAGAGCACCCCAATATTGCTCTATCATGAGCGTAACATATGTAATTGAACAGTCACAAAAAAGATGGATTGTCAAATATTATAAGAAAAGGGCTGATCACAATTACAGATGGTAAGGATTTACGCAAGTGTGGTGAGATAATTACAAGCAAAGTTTCATTGTAGAACTGAAGTGCTCAGTTCACTTAAAGGAAAAAAAACCTATGACTGTTGATGTAAAGTTTTTATTCAGTGCAAATTATATGGAAAAAATAATCAGTTAAAATGCAATTAATCATGTGACTGGACAGTAATAAGTTTACCTCTTGCGGTTGCCCGAATTCTACAATTTCCCTGATGCACTTTTGAAGGGGAAAGTTTACCAGTTGGTGCTGCTGACTGCAGCTGCTGTGCCAGATATATTTCTGACACTATTCCAAAATTATTGGTTACTTTTTATTGTTAGTTTAGAATAAGGATGTCTGTTTTCTTTACTTCTAATTTGCTTTTAGGACACTATCGGTTAGGTTTAGGTGTTGGTTTAGGGCAGTGGTCACCAAATAGCAGACTGCAGTACAGGTCCGGACCTTGGCTTGGTTTCATCCGGACCATGAGATATCTTGACATTTGCTGCCCCATCTCACCGTTTCTATACTTCAAGTGATCAGCTCGACCAAACAACGAAGCTGTGTACTGTGCAAGCACTCGGGTGCAGATAGCACTGATCTTTCAGTGCTGTATCTTCGAATACTTCTCTCTTTTACAGATCATGCTTCATTTTATACCCTTTCGCGTGCTGTGCACAAAGTTGAAATTCCCTGCAGGGAAACCTCTAAGGGCTGGGGAAACAGAGACTTCCCCCTCCCTAATGTCATCCAGCCATGGAGCTGATGTAGATGGCCCTGGCTTCGCCTCCCCAGCCAGCACATTGCAAACCACACACCGAGGTGCTTTGTTACAGGACCCATCCACACAAATTACCCTCAATAAAGTGGCAAACGCTGACCAATTCATACCTAAGATTAGCGGACTATGGTTTTGTCCCCAGAATTTAATAGTCAGAGTCACTATGGTATAATCGAGGATATCACCATGCACACACCTCACCATCACCCTATGATTAGCACCCAAAGTATTGTCTTGAACCAAGCATTGATGGATGGAGGTTTGGTTGCAACCTGAATACATCAAGGCATGGCATGAACCCCCTTAATACTCACAGGTATGTGGCACTTCCCAGTATGATTGGGGGCGGCCTGTGGCATGTCAGGGACCCAGACCAATGTCCAATCGGGCATTGATCATGGAAATCCCTGGGCTCCCCACAGCTCCAGCAAACTGGCCCAGACTTAGTACCCGCAGCAGAGGATTCACCGACCTGGGAGTGAGAGCAGAGAGGACAGTGGAAACCATCAGGTTGTGCAATCCCAGAAGCTGGGGAGCCAGTTTGGGAGGGGGAACTTCCTGTTTCCATGAAAGAGGAATAGGACAAGAGGTAGGGACGGAGGGAAAGTGAGGGGATGCAGGAGAGAGAGAAGAGGATCTTGGGGCTCACCGTCTCCCGAATACACCACCATATGGTCCTTTGCCAGCTGAATGACTGTTTGGAGCGACACCGAGCAATGGCACTGAACTCACTCCATAGTCCCTCGCAGAATCTGAGCAATAGACTGCTCCAGTTCCACTAGGTCAATCACAGCCCTGACGTTGTGTTGCTCAGCCAGCAACCACCGCTGGAAGGTGTCCCAGAGCTGTTGGGTGAAGGCAAACTGGCACCCGTGCTCACCAAGGCCAGCAAGCATAAGTGTTGGTGCTGTTGTTGTTGTGTCCAGCCAACCCATTGCAGGATGGCTTTCTTTAGATCAGCATACACCAAGATGTTCTCTGCTGGTAAATGCTGCGCTGTGAGTTGGACCTCCCTGGACAACAGCAGTAATAAGCGAACCACCCACTAACTGCATGCCCACGCCGTCCACTCAAAGAGTTCAAGGAAAGCCTCTGGATTGTCCTGGGGGCTCGTCTTGATCAGTGGACATGGGATGGGGTGGTCACGTGGTCCGGTGTCACAGCGGCAGCCCCCTCCTGGGGTAGCAAGCTCCGGAGCACCTACTGGTGCCGGAGGAGTGTGGTGAACCTCTGCTCCTGCTCTCTGGGCATCTCGAATAGGGCAGCATGGATAATGGCAAGGGTCTTAAATATTTCCTCTAGAGGTGAGGCCTCCATGGCAGCATTCTTCCACCTTCAATCCTGGGTTTCGGCACCAGTGTAACAAGTTTGTGATGGGGTGCAAGCAGGAAGCGGGAGTCGGCGAGTTGTTTTTTTTTTTTTTTAAACAAAAACTTGCCTTTTCAACACTTCACTCTTAAACATGCACATAAGTCTCTGTGGGTACGTGGTAGCTCTATCTCCCCCTCTGGCATTTGGCTTACTTAAAACCATCTCCAATTCTCACTGCAATGACAAACAGCTGTTAGAGATAATCAATGACGGGTGATGATACTTACTGTTATCATCTCCCGATCTCGCTCTCAATTCACAAGCCGGCGCACAACCACACCCCCACCTCCACAGTCATGTACAATATAATGTACAACTCAGTACAAATTGGGACAGTATGAAAAATGCTATTAAAAACAAAAAGTAGTGATTTTTAAATTATATTCACCCTTTACTTTATTGAAAGCACTACAACTACACATTTTATGAGGTTTTACCTTGAGAATTTCTCAATTACATAAATCGCAATGATTTATGGGAGTTCCTGTATCCGTGGTTTCAAGCATCTTCTCTGATTGGTGGAGCTCAATTCTGGGTAGTTGGTAGTGTAGTTTTTTTACCTGGAATTTGACTAATATAAAATAAAATAAAAAGATAGAAATCTCAGTGACATGTAGCATTTACAGAAGCATATACCATCTCTTAAAAACCTTGGAGCTTATGGTGGGTCTTCGTTGAAAGGTTTATACACCATATATAAAAACTGTAATTTCAAATTAGTTGATTGCAACACCCTCCAAAAAGTTAAGACAGTGGCAGTTTAAGACTAATAACAATTTGATGAGTTGAAATAACAAGGTGATGTGAAACAGATGTTAAACAAGTGAGGCAACCATGTCATAGTATATAAGGAGCCTCCAAAAACAGCCTAGAAATTCAAGAGCAAGGATCATTTGAGACTTGTCAATTTGCCAACAGATGCGTCAGCAAATAATACAACACTTTGAGAACAATGTTCCCCAAAGATAAATTGGAAGTGCACAATATAGTTAAAAGATTCAAGGAATATGGTAACATTTTGGTACGTAAAGGGCAAGAAGAAATCTATTTATGAATGCTCGTGATCTTTGATCCCTCAGATGTCACTTTCTAAAAAAATAATCATTAATCTGTAATGATATCATGAACATGGGTTTGAGATTAATTTGGTTCCCTATCTATCACTCACTCGACGTTGTGTCGATGAAGTGACACTAGGGGTCACTCTTGGGTGCCCGAGACACTTCTGATCTTTGATAAAAGGCCAATAGGGATTGGCGAATGGTATTTGCATGCCACTCCCTCTGAATTTCCCACGTCTTCCATTCACCTCTGCTGGATCTGACGGCGCATTTCAGCGGCTTCTCCCCCCTCTGCACTGCTGCACTGCAGAGATCGCTCTTTGGCAGAACCCTAAAAGTGTATATTCTAAAAGAGTATTTAAAAGAGTATATTCTGAAAGAGCGGCACACATGGAAACGTCTTTTTAAAGATGCATCTTTTTAAAGATGCCTTTCCGTTTGTGTGTTATTCGTGGTTACAGTCGTTATTTCTCGCCTTCTGACGGCCACGATCGCTGTCTCTTGTGTCTGGGCGCTGCTCACGTAGAGACATTGTTTGTGGATGGGTCATGTCCACACTGTGAGAACATGACCATGGCAACGTTGCGGTCGCGGCTTGCCTTCGTAAGAAAGCAAGCCACCCCAATGGCTCCACGCCTCGGCCCTTCTACCTACGGGTATGAGGCCAGCGCGGCTAGCATTGGGGGCGATGTGGGGTCCTCAGTGGGACAACCTACGCCGGGCATTTCCCCATGGACCTCCAATTCCCCCAGGATGCTCGTTTGCCCTGATCAGGCTTCCGGATGTGTCCGCTGGCTCATCTCAGGGCGAGTTCGACCTCTTGTTCGGGGCCTGTGAAGGTGATGAGCATCACAGAGCGCACCCCTCCTGTCGGATAGCCCTCGGCTGGGCTTCCCCCCTCCGGTACGCTTGCCCAGTCACAGGCTGATGCGGAAATGATGGACATGCTTTCCCGGGCAGCTGCAAGTGCCAGGATAGAGTGGAAACCTCTGGTCTCCCTTGAACCCTCGCGGGTTGATGATTAGTTCCTGGGCCCGCGACACCGCTCACAGCCATGCCCTGCACAAGTTCCTTTCTTCCCGGAAGTGCACGAGGAGCTGACAAGGTTATGGTAGGCACATTTTACTGCCCGGTACTGATCTTTCAGTTACCCCGCCCTCACTACCCTCAATGGTGGGGTGGCCAAGGGGTATTTGTTGATTCCCCAAGTGGATAAGACCCACGGTACCACTGGACAAGCTGCCTCTGCCCTGCACGCCATGGCTCTCCTGCAATTCCACCATGCCAAGGAGCTAAAAGAACTGCACGAGGGTAGTTCTGCACCGGGATTAATACAGGAACTGTGCTGGGCGACCGACCTCGCCCTCTGGGCAATGAAGGTCACGGCATGGTCTCTTGGGTGGGCGATGTCCTCCTTGTTGGTACAGGAGTGCCACCTTTGGCTCAACCTGGTCGAGATGAGAGAGGCTAACAAGGCACGGTTCCTTGATGCCCCCATTTCCTAGGATGGCCAGTTCGGCAACACCGTTGAGGAATTTGCCCAGCAGTTCTCAGCAGTGAAGTAGCAGAAGAAGGTTATCCAACACATCCTGCCCCGACGTAGCTCAAGATCCCACACCCTGTTTACTCGCCACCAAGGGCATCCTGCGGCACCAAGGGCATCCTGCGGCGACTGCAATGGCTTGGCCGCAGACCACCCCCGTGGCCCCACCTCGGCATCGAAGCCACCATAGGAAGGAGATGCCACCCGTCTCATGGCTGGCTGTCAAGAACCTGAGGAAGGCTTCGACGCACCCCTGAGACGGGCGACCTAGGGATGAGAAGACCTCTCTTGAGCTGGTAAACAGACCACTCAATCCCCTGATGGAGGGTCGGGAGGAGAATCTTTTGTTCCCTTTTCATTTAATTTTGCTGCATGCTCAAGTAGCTGCGGTACCCAAAAGTTCGACAAAAGAGTGGTTTCCTTATTCCCTGAGTCATATATCCGGTGTGCATGGCCTTCATTATAACAACCATCAAACATTCCATTTTGGCAGGTCCAGCGGCGGCCCACTTGCTCCTGCACGCCCAGCTGTGGCACAAACATGGCCACACCCTGACGATTTTGACAGACTGTGTGGATGATGTACCTCCTCCCCCCTCCCCGATCGATCCTCTTGTGGGTATCAGGAGGGAGGTAAGTGCTTCGATGTCCCTCGGCCACGGGGCTCAAACCCCTACAACGTGGCGCCTCAGACTCCGCCCCGCCGCGAGGCCCCACCTGCCGGTACATCCGACAAGATTTTCCCCTTGGTCCCCCACACCTGGACACGTGGACACGTGGCTTGTGCTCTACAACCCGTCGCGATGGCTGGCCCGGACCTTCCGACTCGGCTACATGATTCAGTTCGCCAGGTGTCTGCCTAGGTTCAGCGGTGTCCACTTCACCTTGGTGAAGGGCGAGAATGCCACTACCTTGAGTGCGGAAATAGCTACCCTCCTATGGAAGGGTTTGTAGGTTATTACATATATAATTTAGAGATGTGGACGCAGCTGTTAAAATGCCCGCATTCTCACATCATAATACAATAACTACATTATTTATCTTAACAGATTGAAATCGTAATACAACATCTAGTTTTATCAGCTAACAATTTCTACTGTAAGGAATTAGCTTTAATAAGTGAATTATGATTCATTCGCTTATTGGAGTGATATTATTCTCATGGCTTATTGAAAATAATATCAATTGTATTCAGGTATAGCTTTGAAGTGAAATCTTGTAGAAACAGGGATGAGATTATTTATCAAAATATACCACAGTCAAGTTGTCTTTGAACACAGACAAACTTTATTACTATTCTAAACATAAATCTAATCTAACACATATAATATACATGAGACAGGTTGGTGAAAAGTGACAGAATGTGAAATAACTGATCAGCACAGTGAAAATTAACTTTACGGAGTCTGTTGACAATACCTTAAGAACCATTTATCCTTCTTTGAGTCTTCATCGATTTGCAATCGGATTACCCAAATTATTAAATTTATACACCAGCACTTTGAGCACAGTATTGGAGATGTACTTGCTTGTCTTTGTGATGTTTCCTTGCGTTCTTTGTGTGGCTTGGTTCTTGGTCGAAAGTTCATTCCGTCGATGTTTTGATTTCTTTATGGTCAAAGTTTATTGTCTGTATGAATTAGGTTAGCTGTGAATCGAGGCCTTCTCAATCCTTCTCGGGATGTTGTGTCCCGAGCTCCCTTGGATCTTACATGGGAGGACCTGGCCGTCAGTGGAGCGACCAGAGGAAGCATGTGCAGGACGAAGAAGAGTGAAGAGAAGCCAAGAGAGAGTGTGTTCTTCCTGTTTGTTGGTTCGGACAGACCACACGGCAATGGTGGCATAAATCAACTGTCAAGGCTGTTTATGCTCCTGTTGTATGTCACATCTTGCACGCCGTCTCCTCCTCTGGAGTCAACAGCACCTCAAGTTGCTGCGAGCAACTCACATCCCGGGCGACCTCAACACTGCAGCGGACGCGCTGTCCTCGCCCTCTTCCCTGCCGAATTCAACTGAGGAAGGACCTTCTTTCTCAGTTCAAGCTAAATTACCAAAAAAAAAATCAGATGTCAATCCAGTTAAATGGGCATCATCAGGGTGGACAATAAGAGGGTGGACATTCAGTGGATAAAAGAGTCACTACATGGTCTGTGATTGATATCTAGGAAACATATTTGTAAACTAATATTTATGATGTTATTTCTGTTAACATAAATACTGTATATTGAAGTGATAAAATTACAATATTTCCCATATATCTTCCCAAAATAGGGTGGACATGTTACGCTTGACCACATATGATTAACACCACAAAATAAAGGAAAACATAAATAAAACAATAGAGTTATAAACTTAATAACTTATGTTCACCTACAGTGTGTGTTTTGTAATATCCTAACATATATCTTCAGTGAAATGTCATGGTATCATGACATAACAGGGTGTGCAATATATCAAGGGACACACAAAAAAACTCCAGTATCAGTGTTAAAATTACACATTTACCACAAATGAATAAATGTTAGTGAGAGAATGTAACACTAAAAACTGTATGTGAAGAAAAAATAGATATCCAATGATTTTGCATTTATTGTTGTCAAAGATGTTTGACGTGCAGTTTTTTTGGGCATGAGGACACATTTGTTTATTTAAATCAAATTTAACTTTTAAGCCCACAGAAGTGTGTTACATTATAAAAAGTCTTTATTATTTTCAACAAACCTAGCAAAATTGTTATTGGGTAAAATTAAACAATATAAATACCACAAACACTGGTAATGGGGACTTTAATGTCAAAGAATTGTAGGAATGACCCATATTTACATGCATTCCCGCGCAAGACGCTGCTTTACATTGAAAAACTGTGCGAACGGTTGGAAAATCGTGTTCAGTGTGAACGTCCCCTACTAAACATAAAATGACAAATGCTTTAATAAAACTTTTTAACCCTCCTGCAAGTCCACCAGGCCAAGGCGCTCAAAGAGCTGCACGTGGGTAGCCCTGATCCCGATGTGCTGCAGGAACTGCGCTCAGCAACCGACCTCGCCATTAGAGCCACGAAGGTCACAGCGCAGTCACTCGGGCAGGCGATGGCCACGCTCGTGGTCCAGGAACATCATCTGTGGCTGAACTTGGTCGAGATGCGTGAGACCGACAAGATTCGCTTTCTCGATGCCCCAGTCTCCCAGTTCGGCCTCTTTGGCGACACCGTCGAGGACTTTACCCAGCAGTTTTCCGCGATGAAGTAACAGACGGAGGCCATCTCTCATATCCTGCCCCGCTGCAAGTCTGCCACCATGGGCAAATGCCGTTCTCACGGCACTCTGCCACCAGATCTCAACAGTCCCGGCATACTGGACACGGACCCCCCGCCTTCAGCCCCATGACTGTTCCCCGGCCGGCCGGTTCTGACGAGTTCAGAGGACGCCTACACCGGACCTCCTCCTCAGTCGCCAACCCACCCCCTGCCGGGTATGTGGAGCAAGGTAAGTGCTTTGAGTCTTTTCTCAGCACTAGAGTCTCGGGATGCACCCTTGCCTCCTGACACCGTACTACCTGCTCCGCCCCGCTGCAAAGCCCCGCCGGGTACGTCAAAAATACTCGTCCCTTTGGTGCCCCTATCACGGAGATTGGATGCATGGCTCTCACTTCCCAACCCACCACACTGGCTGGCCTGGACCATCCGACTCGGTTACGCAATTTAGTTTGACAGGCCCGCGCCCCCCTTCGTGGCCAAATCCCTGCACGTGGAAATCACTACTCTTTTACTCAAAGATGCAATAGAGCTTGTCCCTCCAACCGAAATGAAGAAGGGTTTCTACAGTCCTTACTTCATTGTACCCAAGCAAGTCGGCGGCTTGCTCAAACTCCCGTTCAAAATGCTCACGCAAAACCACATCTTAACTTGCGTTCGGCATCTAGATTGGTTCGCAGCGGTAGACCTGAAGGACGCGTACTTCCACGTCTCAATTCTGCCTGGACACCGACCCTTTCTACAGTTCGCATTCGACGGCCAGTCGTTCCAGTACAAAGTCCTCCCCTTCAGCATGTCTCTGTCCCCTTGCGTCTTCATGAAAGTCGCAGAGGCAGCTCTTACCCTGCTCCAAGAAGCCGGCATCCGCATACTCAATTTCCTCGATGACTGGCTCATACTGAGAGTTACTATGCGCTCACAGAGACCAGGATGCTCAGGCTACCTCAGCTGCTTGGGGCTTCAGAGCATCTCTTTCCTCGGTATTGTAGCGAATCAGCTCTATATTCTTCCACCATTAGGTAGCGAATCAGCTCTATGAAATATTAATAATCAATCATAACTTGTTATAATCAATTATGAATATTTGGATCAGTTAATCGGGTTAACTTGATGTAGCTACATTAACATTACAACCAAATACTCGGTTCATCCCGTGAACACTCAATTTTGGTTATTAATTAATTAATTAATAGAAATGTACATTTCCGGGGCAAGGGAAATGTCTTTCTTACTAAGTATTAAGAGCAAGTAGTCAAAATCTATGATTAGTGACTTTAGATATGAGCTTGAGACACAGACAACTTTACATGTGACATGAACAAGACTTTATTAACTAGACTAAACATTTAAACTACTCTAACATACATATACATACATTCATACAGTTTACCAAGGGAAAGAGGGCTGAAGCAGAATACAGGAAGGCAAGAAGTTATAGCATTGTTTGAAGTTCAGCAGATCAACAGCCTGAGCAAACCATCATATTAGTTCTGACACGCCCTTTTTAGAAAGGGGTTAAGGATACTTAATGTATCAAATAATGAGACTAAGTTTGATACTTGCATGTCCCATTTGAATTAAACTGTCCTGATGCAATTTGTTGAGGCTCCAGTTGATCTTTGATGATGTTGTCTTGATGAGAGAGAGAACCAGTGAGAGTCAGAGGATCTTGGTGAATGGGCAGTCAAGGCCGTAGGTAGCCTGGCACACGCTTGGGAGTCCTTGGGGCCTTCTAGTTTGGCATGATTCAGCGAGAGAGTGAGAGAGCACAAGGCTCAGAGGGCAAGAGAGCAAGAGATAAGCGACAGGGCTAAGAGCGAGCTAAGAGAGAGCGCGGCAGTGGGCGCAGCAATTTTATACCCTCGGGAAACAGGTCCCACCTCTCATTGGCTCGACCAATAAGAAGGGTTTGAGTTCTAGGCGGGAATTTGGTTTATTGCTCTTTGTTGTAAAATTGCCCATTGCATGTGCAAGAAAGAAAATAGGAAACATACTGGTAATACTAATATGTTGTTGTTATCGACATATCATGTACACAGTCATTTCAATCTTCAAAATACCAAGTTATAGAGACCAAATATGCCACACATATGATTTTGGTTAACCATAGTATGCAAAGTCTGAAACATTAACCCATTAGTTTGCAAGAAAACATAGATCAAGCACATTTAAGGGAAAATGTGAGATGGCACATTAGATACATGTCAATATTTATCACATGGATATATAGAATATATATATAGGATTAACAGGGTTCATTTCTCTTTCTCAGTAAGAGAATGAAGGGAGGGTCAGCACTTCTCTGAACATTCCTTTGGAGGTCGTAAAAGTCTCCCTTACTCTGGGCATGAGAGAGTTCCTTTGTCAAAGCTCATTTGCATGTTTATGACAGTAAGAGATTTTGGGCTGAATGACTCAAAAGATAGTAAAACATAACGTAATATCATTCTACGAAGATCTTATATTCGAATTTAGCTAGGCCAAATTGTAAGGTTTAATTTGATACCAAGAAAAGTATATGTGACCGATCACGGAAAGTAGGGACACAAGTCGGTTTTGGGGCATTTTGAGTTATTCACAGATTCTGAAAGTGTAGTCTCCAAGCTTTCCAACGATTTGTAACACATGGAAATCTGACAATATTTGGAGAAGTTGTGGCCATTTGAAGGTAGGCACTCAAAAAAGCTAAAAGGGGAGAAAACGGCCTCAAAAGATTGTGCAGTTCTCACCTCTCTCTGCTGCTGGGAGTGACAATAGGGCTCATTTACATCTCATTTAGATAAGCCATACCCCCTGTAAAGCTCCCCCTGTAAACATGGACTAAACATGAGATAACGTGTACGTGTTCTTAGAATGAACAAAAAACGACAAACTTTGATGTTTATGGAAACTCACCCCATAAGAAACAGAAAAGTATTCTTGCAGATCTCGTTGCCTCCAATGAAATAAGTCGTTCGGGCACACTTTCTCTTTGTCGGGGTCTTCTTTGTGGATGTAACCATCTCCGAAGTTTGCACTGTGCGTCTGTTTGCCTCTAAATGTCCAATAATTCGCATGACGCCAGTCCGATACATTCTTCCTCGTCTTCATCTTCGCTCAGTTGTAGATTAGGGATATTATTCAGTCTTATCATGCCACTTTCATCGTCGCTCAGATCGTCTTCAGAATCAGTGAACGCTTGTTCATAAGCATCCGGCTTGTCGAAGAAGTACTTCAAAACATTTTCGTTGTAACGGCCACGGTTCAGCTCGCTCTGCGACATTCTTTGCGGCGTCCATCTTCATTGAATTTTGATATCAGATAGAGCCGGCTAGAGCGCTGCATAATAAGTAGCCACGCTGTTAGGGGCGGGGGCAAAAGCCGGCGGCTATTCAGTACGGAAATACACACAGACAATGACACGCCCCTACTGCATGCTAGAATCTCCGAAAAACAAGCCGATTTCAACCTCAAAATGTACGCTTTTAAATATACCAATACTGTTATCTCAAACATGGAGAGGCTTCTTCATGATCTCAACTAACAGATTCTGCAAAAAAGCGGAAATCACCAATTTTGGAAAAAAAACACTTGTTTCTCATTTTGCTCACAAGTTGTGCTGCCGACTTGTGTCACTGGTTTCCGTGACGGGTCACATATTTGGTACACTTAATAAGGGAATATACACTGAGGCTATTAAATATGAGGCCTCAGAGTTTAAAACACACAACGAAACAGTTCTAACGAGTTTGATATACCTCAGAAATACACAACATACAGGGATTACACGTATTTCATTAGCAATATGCAGTTCTGTGTTTAACTGGAAAACACACACACACACATTTTTACGTTCAAAGTTTCCCCCTTCCTGTCCACACGATAAGCACGTGGTGAGCATGCGGATGTCACATGCGGTTCTCTGTCAATAGTTCATTGTCTCTTTGTCAATACATTTATTGTGCTTGTGGAGACTGGCTGGCGCTATTTCAGTAATTAGGGGAGTTTTTAACAGTACGTTCTTGTTTGTTTGTGAATCTGTTAAAGCCACTGATCCTCCGCCATACCTTACAGTCCCCCTTTTTCGCCAGGTGGTGTCCCTGTTGGAGACATCATCGGACGACAATCATCACAATGGCGGATGGCAGGTGAATCATGAGGGTTTTGTAGCAGGTAGTTGTTCCACGGTGGGTGATGTAGACAGTAGCCACATCCAGGTCTCTGCAGCAGGTGCAGAGGCAGCAGGTGCCTTGACAGTGTGTCACCTGTCATTATGAAGTCAGTTCGTTTGAGGCAGGTGCTTGTTTTGCGGCTGCAGGGAGTGGTTATGGGCATTGTGTAGTGTGGAGAGAGTTTCAGACTGACCTAGTACTGGTAGCAAAAGGGCAGCAGGTGGCCGTTCACCCTTGGTTCGGCACCCAGTCACCAGGTGTCTGAAGTCTGCAGTGTTACTCTGCTCTGGCAGCAGTGCTGACTTGAGCTTGCCTGAGTGGTGTTGGGCAAGAGTCAGAGGTTTGTTCTTCCCAGTACTCCTCAGGGGAGTTCTGTTCCAGGAGCTCTTTTGCTAGTGCTAGCAGCTCTTGTAACTCAGAAACAGGTGTTTCTAGCTGTCTTTGTGCAGCCTCTGTTTGGCACCTGTTTGAAAGGTGTACAGGAGGATGTTGTTGTAGACTGCTGTGGGACGTCCTGTGGTGTTTGCTGGGTGAGGCCTTGTGTTTGTTAAAGGCCTTCTGTGTCAGGTCACGCAGTTGTTGGATAGGCATTGTGTGGGGGCAGGCCATAATGCCTAAATGGTGACTTACCATAGGATGGAGGTTTCGGAGGAAAAGGCTCTTGAAGCTGGTGTCCTCCTCCATCCCAGGTTTGTTGCGAGCTCCAAGTAAGCTCGTCTGAGTCTGTGGTAGTAAACATAGGGAGTTTCATGCCGACCCTGTTTGGTGTCTAGGGCAGCGATCAGTCCATTGTTAGACTCTGAGAATTCCCTTATGATGGCTTGTTTCAGCTGCTGGTAGTTAGACTGGATGTTTTCTGGCTGTCGAGCCAGAAAGCGTCGCAACTCTGGGCTGGACGTGATCAAGATCAGATGGAGTCTATCTTGATGGTTCACACTCATCAAAGACTGCAGGTGAAAGTCAATGTCTCGCAGGTAAGCGTGGACGTCGTGGTCTCCTGCAAGCTCTGGTGTAAATGCAGGGATATGTCTGGCCATTCGGTTGAGGTCTTTGAGTGTCGCTACACGTGTCGTTTCAAGATTCGTCTGAATCAATCCTTTTCCTTCCGCGGCTGCAGAAGCTTTAAGGAAACTGTCCGATGACATGTTAAGCATAGGGGTTTGTCTCCCCCTTTGTAAATCTGTGCTTGGCTGGGGGAGGTTTCTCTGCTGATTGCAAGTGGGGGAGTGAGATGTCTCTCCTGCTGTGGTTTCTTTTGCAGCAGGTAAGAGTGTCTCAGTTCTCGTTGGACCATGTCAAGTTCATCTTTGGTGTTGTCCAGCTGCTGAGTCAGCACTTTAACTCCAGCTCTGGACACATTCAGTTGACCTTCACAGGCCATGATTCTGGCATCTTTGTCCAAGAGTTCAGAATTTGCTGTTTTTAACAGTGAATCTTTGTGAAAAAGTACCTTTTCCAGGTGCTCTCTAGCTGTCTTTTCCAACTGCTCTTGTTGTTTAGCAGCTGTCAGAGCCGTTTGAAGTCTGTGGATTACCTCCTGTGACTCCCTTCTGCCAGGGTCCTTGTGTCTGTCCTGAGCCCCCATCTCTAGCTGGTCTATGCGGCTTTTAGAATGTGTCAGCTCCGTTTGGGATTTAGTGATCTGGCGTTTGAGGTTGTTTACCTCCTGTTTCAAACCTGTGAGGTTGTGGGCCAGGACGATAACCTCAGTCAGATATTTGTGCTCATACCTCTGGTTTGAGTCGTCTGTCATTAGTTCTTTTCCCTCGTTTTCCAGTTGCTTTTTGTTCTGTTGCTGAAGGTCGTCAGCAGCCATGGATAAAAGGGTGTTCCTCAAAACACCTAGCCAGTCCTTTTGGCCTGCCATCTGGGCAGTTAGGCTGAGCATCTGCAACATTTTGGCACACTTCTGGTGAGAGTAAGGGCAAGAGACTAATGCAAGATCAAACAGAATTTGGAGGTAAAGGCAAAGTGAGACAGCAAGGTGTATAATGTACAGCTAGGTTTTGCTAGGTGTGGTTAACAATTGAAATGTGTTCCTGATTATTACTATCTTAGCTGCAAATAGCAGGATGCTCAGATTTGTGTGGATCTGAGTGGCTTTGCTAAAAGAGCGTAAGCCTAGATTTAATAAATGACTTAAG
Source organism: Xyrauchen texanus (assembly GCF_025860055.1). Taxonomy (NCBI): domain Eukaryota; kingdom Metazoa; phylum Chordata; class Actinopteri; order Cypriniformes; family Catostomidae; genus Xyrauchen; species Xyrauchen texanus. Next base: position 8,670,840 of record NC_068283.1, read on the forward strand.
ATGTTTCTTTGGGTCAAATTATTTATCAGCACTTACTGATAGCATACAACAGGCTTGATCTTTGAACACATGAAGAGGAGAAAGAAAGAGGAAGAAAAGAGCTTTCCTATTAGATTGTGTCTATTAGTGGTGCTCAAAATTATGCCATAGAAATCGTCTAGATTACTAGTGTAGCTGGCTCATAAAATTTAAGCAACTTGTTGCAAATAAACACAAAATCGAGAAGAAAAGTATGTCTAGTTACTTTTGCAGTTTTATGGGGAAATAAAACTACACTAGACCAAGAGGTATTGAGAAATTATTCTCTATCTAAACAGTTTACATGTAATCAAGTTTTTAGATTTAATTAACAAAGTAACTGCAAATTTAGCTGAACAGCGTTCAGTAAGGGATGCACCTGAAAGGTGCAGGTGAAGTTAGATGAGAAGAATTAAAGTTAAGGAAAGAGAAAGTGAGAATTCAGAAACCAGAAATGGGGTTAAAGGAAAATGGTTTAGATCACTTCACTCTGCATGCACACAAGCTGTAGATAAAGGCTTCATGTAAATTATGCTAGCAGCTAACTGTTGAAGCTATTAGTTAGCTTAGCCTAAGCTAAGGGGCTGCTAAGTTGGGTTAGCTTAGCCACCTAGGCTGGTTTGTTTACAAAATGGCGTCGGAAGGAAACACATGCGCTATCTGGAGTGAGCACTTCCTGTGACAAGTCATTGTCATGGGAACCAATGCACTTCAGAGTTTCAGTGAGTGAAACACAGTTTTGATCACCAGGAAGCTAAGCCTTTTAGACGCACACATAAGGTTTAGATGAAGGACATCAATCTAACTATAATTTGTAAGGCCTTTATACTGTGAAAAGGGGAGCATTGCCCAAATCTACATTTATATAACACTGTACTGAGATTTCTTCATCAGAAACAGGTTAAGCAATCAATTCTGGTACAGTTTACATGCCGCTGAGCTGAGATTCCTTCATCAAAACAGACTTACACTTTAATACTGAAATTAGGGTTTCTTCGCTAAAATCATATTACTCATACACTGATACCTTTTGAAAATATGCTTAAATGTGTTAAGACTCTTTCAATTACAGTAGAGATGTCAATTCAAGCCATCACCTTATCCGCATCCAAACAAGCCAGCAACTAGTGAAGCAAATGCCGTTTCGCATGTCATGTCCTATTCTGACCGGAATTATTCAATGCACACTTTTAGGTTGACAGGGGTTCAAGCTCATAACCTTTGTTTAATCATGCCCGCATCATTCTCCACCATTATAATGTAGCGTGTGCACAGGTCAGGTTTGGGGAATGTACAATTAATATTACTGATCGAAATCAATGATTAATCGTACGGGTGACCCGGACACCACTACATATTAAAAACGCCTTAAACCTTAAAAGGAAGGCTTATATAGTCCAAGAGTCTGCTTCAAAAATATATAGATAATTAAACACAACGAATTATATTTAATTAGGAATATATATTCTATGCAGACAGGCTATATTAATTTTAATAACCCCGTAATGGAATTGACCCGTAGGCTACCGCAACCAGTCAGTTCGTCCGCCGAACCACTTTATTCGGTACTTTGATCAATTCTCCAGAGGGGTTATTCCTAGTTATAAGCCTACTCATCAAAAGCACGTTAAATACTTTGATAATATCAGCTCGTAGCTTAAAATCGCACATTAAAGAGGCTTTGTTTTGTAACCAACACACACAGACAATTACGCGTATAATTGAGTTTAATACAAGGCACTATGATATATCAGTGCAATTGACAAACATACATATAACACAGAATAAGCATAAAATAAACGAAATAAATGCAGTAAGGGAAAGTGAAGAATTATTGGAGGTATGGCAAACTTATTACAACAATTAACCCTTTAAGAGCCAGCAACTGGAATTACACACTTTAACGCGTTGGAATTTCAGGTGAAATCATACTTGCACACTAGACCTTTTTGTGTTGCTTGAGCGAGACTGCATGTCCTCGTGGCGTTCTTGAGACAGAGGACTTCGGTGCGGTGTTTCCAGAGCATGGAGTTGAATAGTTGACGAGTGTCCCAAGGAGTTGCAGAAGATCGGGAGAAGAAGTGAAGTTGGGAGTTGGGTTGAAGAGCGCGGCAAGAGAGTTCGAAGAAGAGATGAGCAAGAAGAGAGAGCGAGTCAATGCTGGATCTGACCTTTAAAGTAGGGAGGTCACGCCTCCTGTGTGAGAAGTGACCCAATGAGGCCCCTCCGTTTTGGGCGCGAATTTGCTCCCTTTGTCTGGTCAAAGCTCATTTGCATACTTCATGATTTAGTCAGACCTTCGCTTTGAACAACTCAAAAGATGATAAAAAAACTAACAGAACACAGTTCTAAGGTTATCTTATATGTATATTCCGTTAGGACACATCGTAAGGTTTAATTTGATACCAAGAAAAATGTGTTTGGTATCACTTAAAAGGAATATACACCCTTGGGCTGTTAAATATGAAACCTCAGGGTTTAAAACTACACACATGTTAAACCATTCTACTAGTTTTGATCTAACACCAAAATGCACAGCACACAGGGATTAAAACACTTTTCATTAAAAATAAGCCCTTTTAGGCTTTATGGGAAAGGCACACACATTTCTAATTCAAAGTTCCACATGGTTTTTCCTCACATGGTAACACGAGGATGTCACATGTGTGTGGGGGGGCATCACGAGGATCCTCTGTCAATAGTTGGATTGTCTCTCTGACAACAGTTCCTCGTACTAACACAGACCATTTCCGTGATCTTACAGAGGTCCTTTTGTCTCCAAAATAGCCGAGTCCATGATTCTCCATTCATTGATTCCTCCAGACGCTACAGTATGGAGTTAGACTCAGTGTCAGCACGCCTCAGCAACGAGCGTGTGCAGTCGGGGCTGAAATGCCTTGCCAAGTTCAGGCCAGGCACAACGGTCCCTTTAAAACTCTTCCAGAGGCTCCTGGGACATATAGCATCCTCTGCGGTGGTCGCGCCGCTGGGGTTGATGCATATGAGACCGCTTCAGCACTGGCTTCAGACTCGAGTCCAGAGACGAGCATGGCGCCGCGGCACGCACCGTGTGACGATCACCCCCGCCTGCCACCAGACATTCAAACCCTGGACAGACCTCTGCTTTCTACAGGCAGGTGTGCCCCTGCAGCAGGTGTCCCGACGTGTCCTGGTCACGACCAACGCCTCCAGACTGGGTTGGGGCGCCGTGTGCAATGGGTGCGCAGCTGTGGGCCGTTGGAGAGGGGCCCCACTGCGTTGGCATATCAATTGTCTAGAGTTGCTGACTGTTTTCTTTGCCCTGCGGAAGTTCCTCCCATTAGTTCGGGACAAACATGTCCTAGTCAGGTCAGACAGCACCTCCTCGGTAGAGTACATAAATCGCCAAGGCGGCGTACGCTCCCACCACATGTAACGACTCGCCCGTCGTCTCCTCCTTTGGAGCCAGCTGCGACTCAGGCCACTCACATCCCCGGCAAACTCAATGTGATAGCGGACGCGCTGTCACGACAATGTTTGCCCAGCGGAGAGTGGAGGCTTAACCCCCAGTTGGACCAGCTGAATTGGGAACGATTCGGCGAGGCCCAGGTAGATCTGTTTGCCTCCCGAGAGACCTCCCACTGCCTGCTCTGGTATGCCCGAACAGAGGCTCCCCTCAGGGCAGACGCACTGGCACACAGTGAACCTTCTTGCACAGGTGCTCTGCAAGGTCATGGAGGACAAGGAACAAGTCACACTAGTGGCTCCTTATTGGCCCACCCGGGTCTGGTTCTCGGACCTCATACTCCTTGCGACAGCCCCTCCCTGGCAAATTCCCCTGAGGAAGGACCTCCCTCCCGGCCAAGCCTGTTCCCTTCCTGGGACCTCTCGGTAGTCCTCGCAGGCCTCCAGAGACCTCCCTTCAAGCCGCTAGAATCAGTTGGACTCAGGGCCCTCTCTCTTAAGACTGCCCTGCTGATCGCGCTCGCTTCCATCAAGAGGGTCGGGGACCTGCAAGCGTTCTCTGTCAGCGACACTTGCCTGGAGTTCGGTCTGGCAGACACATAAGTGATCCTAAGACAGCGACCGGGCTACGTGCTCAAGGTTCCTACCACGCCCTTTAGAGACCAGGTAGTCCCTTCGTTGCTGTGTCCGGTACGTGCTTTGCGTACCTACTTGGACTGCACGCAGCGCTTTAGATGTTCTGAGCAGCTCTTTGTCTGCTTTGGAGGACAGCGGAAAGGAAACACTGTCTCCAAACAGAGGCTTTCCCACTGGGTAGTGGACGCCATTTCATTGGCCTATCACACCCAGGCCGTCCCCGCCCCCTTGCAGGTCCGAGCTCACTCAACAAGGAGTGTTGAACCTCCCTGGCAGACATATGTAGAGCAGCGGGTTGGGCGACACCCAATACCTTTGCGAGATTTTGCTAATCGGAGCTAATTTGCTTGGGCGGGGTATGCAAATACTAGCTGCCAACATCTCATTGGCCTTTTTTCATAGATCAGAGGTATATTCGGTGCTCAAGAGAGACCACTAGTGTCGCTTCTCCGACACAACGTCTCGTTCCCTCCATCGGGGAACGGAGGTTACATACGTAACCTAGACGTTTCACAAAACAGCATCCAATATGGTTAAAAGGAAACTAACACGACAGTAGATTATGGACTTCTGAAGCAGCAAAACAAGTGGGTATACCGAGGGTATATGCAAATATTGATCCTTAGAAGTCGTTATACATTGATGGAAGATCATTGTTGCTTTTGTCCTCAGAATAGTCAAGATACACTCATTTATGTGTAAGTGTAAATAACTGTAAAACTGTTAAACTATTTTCCTTAAATTTGTTAAGCAACATACACACATTTATAAACAACTTACAATATGAAAACAAACAGCCAAATCTAGTGATACCATGTATTTCTGCTTAAAATAAAATACAGTGTTTGAATTTTCAACTTAATCAATCTCCTAAATGTAGTTGTTATTGTAACATGTAATGATTAATAATGCGTCTGTATGCTCATGTTTTACTATTAACAATTCATTGTTTTTATTTGCATTACAAAGCAAAATTAAAAACTTCCACTTCTAAAACAATCAGTAACTAAATTGAACTCTACATTCTACTCACCATAATATTGAAAGTTTTCCTCCAAAAAATGGCAACTTTTCCTCAGTTTCTTCAGGCGTCATTCATCTACTGCACATGCGTGTGATTAATTATGATGCAAGTCCTCAAATAGAACTGCAAATTAATCTCAAAAGTATTTTAAATTGATTAATAATAAAAAAATTCACTTTATAACATTATATCCATATAATACCTATTACTGAAAATCACCTTATTTATTATAGACTTATTGACTAATTGTGAAAGATTGCTAATGTACTTTCATTTTTTATTTACTTCCTTATTCATCATTAATAATTTATATTTCACTTCAGCTTTACATGCTGTTTTCTTGAAAGTGAAACTGCCTAATAACCATTGATATAATTAATTATATATTTTGTGGCTTTGTGAGTCTCTTTAAAGATGATGCCGAGCCAGGCTAGAGATAACCCGCAAGTGTCAATTCTACCGGCAGCATTGTGGAATACCCCCGTGTCTCAGCACCCACGATAGTCAAATATGTCGACTTCAAGAGCACGAAGACACGGGAAGTATAAGGATTCCTCCATGAACGAAAAAGCTCGTTATGGAGGTCATCGAAAAAAGGAAGGGACTGATATAGCATTCCCTTTCCTTGGCCACCAGACAGAAATCTGTCTTCTAATTTAGAGCATTTGGGAGTTTCTTGTTCGCATGGCCAGTCTAACTGTAGCCTGGCAACAGCCAGAGTAACCACCTCAATAATTCCTCAGCTGCTTTATTATTGTGCATGGAATGTTCAGAGGTGAGTAGCTCAAAGTCCGCAGACTCAAGAGATTCAGCGTCCCCCTCGTGAACCGAAGAGGCACCGAAGCGCGCTTCAGGCTCGCAAGAAGGACCAGCTGGATCTGGGGAGAGAGCGAGCGATAGGAACGGACCTGTCTCCTCAGCCAGATCCATGCGAGAGCCCCAAGATGAAAAGTGGGCGCTGGCTCTTGGAAGTAAGTGAGACGAGTGCGAAGCATTTTGACTGTAAAAATATCGCAATGCTCGCACCCGCCCCAATGCAAGAGCGGCATTCTCTTCCCCCAAAAACACAAAACAAAACAGCTGGTCATTCCTAAAGACGTTCCCAAAGCACTAAATTAGCGCAGCATCAAAGTGTAGCTATTTGACAGGGATCATCAAAAAATCGGGATGGCATGAAATATACACTGGCAGCCAAAATTTTGGAATAGTGTACAGATTTTGCTCTTATGGAAAGAAATTGGTACTTTTAGTCATCAAAGTGGCATTCAACTGATCACAATTTATAGTCAGGACATTAATAATGTGAAAAATTACTATTACAATCTGAACTACTTAAAGACATAAAAAAATTCCCCATGTGCAGCAATGACAGCTTTGCAGAACCTTGGCATTCTAGCTGTCAGTTTGTCCAGATACTCAGGTGACATTTCACTCCACGTTTCAAGTAGCACCTGGCATAGATGTGTCTGTCTTGTCTGGCACTTCGCACGCACCTAACAGATTAGCTGATCCCAAGCTCAATGGGGTTAAGATCCTTAACACTCTTTCCAAATTATCTGTTGTCCAATGTCAGTGATTCTTTGCCCACTCTAACCTTTTTGTTTTTCTGTTTCATAAGTGCTTTGCAATTCTTCCCATAAGGACTGCACCCCTGAGTCTTCTCTTTATGTTGTACGAGAAACTGGTGTTGAGCGGGTAGAATTCAATGAAGCTGTCAGCTGAGGACATCTATTTATCAAACTAGAGACTCTGATGTACTTATCCTCTTGTTTAGTAGTACATCTGGTCTTCCACATCTCTTTCTGTCCTCGTTAGAGCCAGTTGTCCTTTTGTCTTTGAAGACTAAAGTGTATACCTTTTGTATGAAATCTAGTTTTTTGGCAATTTCTAGAAAATTGTATAGCCTTCATTCCTCAAAACAATGATTGACTGATGAGTTTCTAGAGAAAGCTGTGTCTTTCTTTTTCTTTTTTACCTAATATTGACCTTAAGACATGCCAGTCTATTGCACGCTGTGGCAACTCAAAAACAAACACAAGACAATGTTAAGCTTCATTTAATGAACCAAATAGCTTTCAGTTGTGTTTAATATAATGGCTTGCGATTTTCTATTACCAAATTAGCAATTTAGCATGATTACTCAAGGATAAGTTGTTGGACTGATGGCTGTTGGAAATGGGGTCTAGATTTTATAAAAAATTACTTTTTTAAAATAGTGATGGTGCTGTTTTTTACATCAGTAATGTCCTGACTATACTTTGTGATCAGTTGAATGCCACTTTGGTGAATTAAAACCAATTTCCTTCCAAAACAGTAAAATCTGTACATTATTCCAAACTTTTGGCCGCCAGTGTAAGTTTTCTCTGAAGCACAGTGTGAGAGATGTTCTCCAAAGGCCCAGGGGTCTTGTGGGACCATGATCCAGTCCTGCCTCACAAAACGATCAAGCTAACCTTTAACATTTCTTGTTCTCTCTGCCTCCGCACAGCTTAAAAGCTAGCAACTGCATTTGAAGTGCCTGCATCTATTAGAGCAAGTGCAACATTTCAATGCACTTCACCCCCGTGTGAAACTGAGCTGGCCCAAAAAAGACTGGAGATTCCCCATGCAGACCAAACTATAATCTCTTGCTCTGTGCTTCTTTGTGGAGGATGACAAGCCCTATGGCTGCCTGCGGTATAATTATGAGTGTCTGTGTAGAGACTGAATGCCTGATAGAAATGCATGGCATGAATTTTTCATCAGAGACCCTGGTGCTCATGAGTTTAGCTCAGTCAAATAAAGAGGAGCAGCAATGAGTTGTTCATTAGGGAACGCTGCAAAGAATGAGAGGTGTGAATGTAGTGACTCGCTCCGTGACTCGTAGAGATACCAATCATGTAATTACAACAGTCACTGTTCAGGCAGCAGAGGTCAGGGGGCAGAAGTCACAGGGCTAAGGGCAAGCGTAGTTTATGCCAATTTCTCATTTCATTTCTCACATCAGCGACCAATCTTTCATTTGATAGAAGCTGCAACTCTGTGTGTCCTTAACCCTTAAATGCATACCTCAGATCTTTAGTGACCCGGGACCTTATTCCAATTTGTTGGAGACATACCTCCACCTTCTTTAGCATTCTTCAACCTTGCTCTTATGAATATTGTAACAATAAGAAAATGCCAAAAAAAATAAAATAATAATATATGCTTGACCAATTGAAGGAATGTTAAGCAAACAGTTTTGGTTATTGCAACTGAATTTAGTGCCGCTAGTGGCACAGATCAAATTATACACTACACAACATGAAATCATAACTAACCGTGTTTACTTTCCCAATACATGTTCCTTATTGTATTTTGCACGATTCATCAGTGCACGTTTTTCACGTTATTCCTTTATAAACTTGATTCCATTTTCAAAATAATTCAGGCATATTTTACCAAATTTTGGTATCCATATTTAACAATCTGGTCTCACTGAAATATTTTACTATACCTACATTTTTGCAAATGTTTTTTACAGTATGTGGCATGTTGTATGTATCGAGTCCTGAAGTGCACACAAGTCGGCACATGAGCCATCTCACATTCGATTTTATGACGTTATCAGTTAGGTTTAGGGTTTATGGTATGAGGTCGGTTTTTGTTGATTTAAAACGCGATAGAGCATAAACCTTCAAAACCTTATCTGTTTGGGGGAAAATTTAACTAGCAGTGGACATTTAACCTCAAAACTGCCGCAAAATGTGTAATTAACCAAGTAATATTGTTTGCTTATCCCTGTTTTAAAAAATAAATCAGTCTTCATAGTTTTCAAGTCATCTTCACCTACTAAGCTTAAATCTTCCATCAGCTCAAGTCGAGGATCCATTGCTATTTATTTTTTCAACTAATGAGAGTGTTAAAAATGTTCCAGAATATTTCTAAATTTTTACATTTCAAGAACAAATGCATTATTTAATGTTATTCCTTTCATCAAAATGTAATAATTTAGACATTACTTAGCTTTTTGTTGACATCATTGATATCTCTTTCCATTCAACCCCTGCCACAAATTATCCACTCATTATCCACTCATTATGCAGAACCTGCAGCAAACCTTTGGCTACATGGACAGTTTGCTGCAAGTTTGCAATAAACTCCAGATTTTTTTAAACAGATTATGTTTTCTCATTAAATACCTTTTTTTCACTTAAAACTACATGATGATTATGGAACTAAAATGTGTTATGATTTTATGTTATGTGTTATGTATCTGTATTAAAGATCTGTATTTGTGCCCCAAAGATTTTACAAAAATGTCTGAATAAATATTTTATAAACAAGTTAAACTGTCATACACTTTTGTTGTAGACATTATTTATGTTCTACAATTTAAAGCCTTTACTAATATACCTAATATGCTTCGTCAGGAGCCCTAATACCTGAAGAAAAGATTCAGTAAAAATCCCCACTGTCACGTTGAACTCATAATTTATTGACACATCACAGCCACATCTCCATTCCCTCCATCATCACAGGCTGTGATGTAATTTCCTCTCTTGTCACTGGTGGACCTTCAACTCCAACTGCACCCACTTCTGTATCACTGCATGACCAGATATATTACTCCTCCATAACCCATTCTCATCAGGTGAAACAAAACTGAAGAGATTAAAGACATTTTCCTTGGATTTTGATGGGGACATATCTTTAAAAATAATCAAGGTTACACCTGAAACTTTGCATGCTTGGACTTACAACCTGTCCTCATATTGCCTCGCTAAGGTTTTGAGATTGGGGGGGCTTGTGATGCATGACCATCTGAATTAGGGTTGTAATATAGCGTTGCTCATAAATGTGAAATGGCATTGAGAAGGCAGGGAGTGCCATTGCCTCAGCCATTAGGACTCATTTTCCACTCTTAATAGCACAGATACCTTGTTTAATAAGCATGGATTACAGGTCATAAAGGGCAATGGAGCACTAAGTGCAGGTGATGTGGTAAAACCACAGAACAATGAGTCTGCCCTCACCTGGTCACTGATGAAGAGACAACTGCACCACCAATGAACAGGGGTGAAAAGAGTAAAAGTACAGTTACATGTGAGTAGAGTAAAAATAGCTGTATTTGTACTCTAAAAGTAGCTCATTTAAAAGTACTTATGAGTAGTGAGTATTAGGTTGTGAATGCGATGACCCCTTAAAATAAACACTGTATGCTGCAATTTCAAAATGTAGCATACATACTAGGGATGGGCATGAGCAAGCGAGAGCTCAGATGTGGCAGCAATGATCGATCATTAAAACGATGATCGATGGTGATCATACATAATGTGACTTTTCACTTCATTTGAAATTCGGTGACAATTACCAGACAACTAACCACAAACGTGTCAAAAAGGAAGCTCATTTTTAATTTTGAGATTAATTTTGTTGTGATTTTGAGGGATACATTGATTGTCAGAGACGTCTCATAGCAACCAAACTGTAATAGGATGCTGCAATGCTATCCTTACGATAATCAAAAGAGTGTGGTTAACCATGTATTGAACACCTGTCTCTGCAAAACGTTTTCTAAACACTATTTTATTATCATTTCATGTAAGAACTTTGACTCAATGGATATTATTTTATAAAAGTGAATGTTTGTTACTGACTGTAAACCTACCTGCCCTGGGTGCAGAAATTTTTGCATAACGTAACACACACCTGTATCTCGATGAAATGGGAGGTGAAGATTTCTGCACAAGTTTCCAAGTTTGAAGTCCGACATAAAGTGTCATTCCATTGCACTTTCCCCAATTGAAAAGTGGAAATTCTGACTCTCCGATTTGAATGGAATATTTCAATACGGAGCATTGTGGCTTTCCCCAGCGAACACTTGGTGAGACACACATGCATGCGCACACGCACGCACACACAACAGGCGTGTGGCAGTGGACTAAACACGCTGCAAGTGTTTTAAACAGCTAGACAGAGCACAACTAAATGGAACAGAATGCAGCATTTTCAAAACTGAACTTCAACTTAACCACAAATATCAAAAACGCGATGTTATGGCTTCTCCTGTTAAGCCGACAGGGATTTAAAAATAGACGGTTCAGACAGTCACTAAAAACACTGCTGCACGGGGGCGTGACGAATTCGGCGGCAAACGCTTCATCCCCGCCAGTGAGACGCACCTATAGCCGACAGCTTGGGGACGGCGGCAAAACGAAGCCGTGCGGACATTTTTTGCTATCTGGGACGCTTATTAAGATTACTATGGCAACCTGAAAGAACAACAGACAGACACACTTGTGAACATTCTTTCAATGAGTTTGGCAGCGAACCTTCACATAATGACAAAATATGATGCATTATATTTTGATTATGCAAACTTTTGTGCATTTTGTAACAGATTATTTTATAAAAACCTTTAAAAATGAATAGACGACACACTGGAACAACAAGACGCAAATCAGCACCTAAAGATGTTTGTCAGGCATGTTATTATATATACAGTACAGTTATGTACATGTCATTGCCCCTTGAGTACTCGAGTAGACAAAATGACCAAAATCCCCATCTCTAATACATACCGTAATTCACATTCCCTCTAATGGCTGTTTGCCAGAAATAATGAAAAATATATGTATTTTATAGGATTTTTTTACTAGCAATTTTAAATTGCATTACTTATCTATGATAAACACTACACAAATGTGATTCCAAAAAATAAAAGGAAGACATGATTACAGTGATGAAAAGATCAAAAAGTTATTTTCAATACACTGATCACAATTTTAAATTGTATGATACATTTACATTAAAACAGTTTGTGTTTAGGGTCTAAATTTCCTTTAATTAAAGTTAAAGTTATTATTGAGCATAAAACATTATGTTCAAAACAATGCAAAGAATGCAAAACCAACTAAAATAGCAGAAAAAGACTAGCAATTGGCAGCTGGAATGTCACTTCCTGCACAATAGTGGAGGTATAGAGCAGGGGTGGGCAAAGGTTTTTGGTACAGGGGCCAAATCAGGATTTAACTAGCATATGGGGGCAACAATGTATTACTTTTGAGATACAATGTTCCGCAGTGATTTAGTTCTTGTAACTTTTAAAGGAATAGTTCACCCATAAATGAAAATCATTTATACACTCTCATGCCATCCCAGATGTGCATGACTATCTTTCTTCTGCTGAACACAAACAAAGATTTTTAGAAGAATAGTCCGCTGTTTAGGACCAAAACTTCAGGGTTTGAATGCTCATGGAAATCTTGGAAGTCATGGAATTTAAAAAATGTTTTTTCCAGGTCTGGAAATGTCATTGAAAAACAATGCACTGAATGTTTTGGAAACTATTTTCAGCAATACAAGTGTGCTAAGAATCCTTTAAGTTTGTGGCGATCACGGAGCAATGTGAATATTTGTTGCCATTGAACTGGCTTAACAAATTGTGGGCTCGTCCGGGATCCCCAATTTGTTATAAGCCAGTTCAAAGGCAATAGCAAATGCGAAGAGGACACGGAGGATTGCCAAAAGTAAACATTTATTATAACAACTTAAACTAGTAATTAAGCATGTAGAGTGTTAGTCAGTGGTATAAATGTGGATGAGTGGCTAGTATGACGTTTGGGTGTTGAAGAGGGATAACAAAACAAAGATGTGCTGCTGCTGCTGGCAGGAGTGGGACCAGATCAGAGAGAGCGAGAGCAAAAGGGCCGGAGTATTTATCCTCCCACAGCGTCTGGTGCAGGTGCTCCCAATCAGGCTAACAGGCGCGGATACCTTCAGAGACAAAAAGAGAACAGTAAACTGCCCAACACCACACAGTTGAAAACCCTGGACCGCAGCATGTCCAGAGTTTTTTTTTTTTTTTTTAAAGGTCAAGATAACCCACTTTAAATGCTGCCACTCACGGGTATGTTCTCTCTTTTGTAAAACAGAAGTTAAAAAGAAAAGTTGTTGTTGTTGATAAGCCCTTGTGTTGGTGAATAAAGGAACTAACAAATGTTAAGTTGAGTTTACTGAAGTTATTTGTGTGGAACCTGTTGACGAACTATAATTAATTAAACCTAACTAGTAAAAATTAAACTTATTGAAAGCATTTTATTTTGATTAATTAAGCTTGAATTGAATGTTTTGATGTAAAATAATTAGTTTACTTTGAATTGACATGTATGTAATATGTAAGTTCTAAACAAATTTTGTTAGTCCATATAACACAACTGAGTTTAGTTAGTTTAACTCAAACGTCTCTTGTTGAGCAAAAATGATTGATAATAGTTGGCTTGAGTCAAAAATATTCTTTCTCCCTAAAACAGCCCCATTAGGTTAGATAACCTTGAATATTTGTTTTCAACTTACATAATTAAATCTTGTGGAACCTGTTGACAAGAAAAAATTAATTAAAGTCAACGTTTCATTTTTTTGAGTGTACAAAGTCAATCCACACTTATCCACGCTAATATGCCTATGTTCCATGTCTGTCACGTACCTGACGTTGTGTCGATGTATGACACTAGGGTCATACTTGGGAACCCCAAACACCTCTGATATTTGAGAAAAGGCCAATGAGAATTGGTGAGTGGAATTAGCATGCCACTCCTCCGGACATACAGTTATAAAAGGAGCTGGCTTGCAACCACATATATTTTCTTCAGAGCCGAGCGGTGTTGAGGAATCCACTGCCGTTCCATTCACCTCTGACTATGAGAGTGAGAGTGTTAAGACGGCTGATGGATATACGGCACATTACAGCGGGTTCTCCCCCTCTCACACAGATAATTGCAGAGAACTCCTTGGGCACTTCAGCAGCAACACTTGAGCGTATTAAAAGAGTGCATTTCCTCTAAAAGAGTTTTCCTGTCGGAAACCCCATATGATGTATTTATACACAAGCTTGTTACAGTGCAAGCAGCTATGCTTACCAGTCACCATCAGCAGCTGTGCAAGCTCACCTCAATCACAGAAGAACTCTTTAAATCAGTGCAGTCAAACCCGCGAGTATATCAGAAGGGGGTTTCCACAAACAACTCAGTCTGCAGCACAATGCACTCTACAACCATTGTTAATCCTTGACTCTCGCTTCCAAAGAAGTTTGACGGATCACCCAGTGTCAAGGATTTATCTTACAATGTGAGCTTTTTCTGTCTCAACTACCTCTAATGTATCTCAGTGATGAAGCTTGTGTTTCCTTCATTGTATCACTGCTATCAGGAAAAGCACTAGACTGGGATATGGCAGTTTGGAGTCATGATAACCTTTTAAAGGGTTCCTTGTCTCATTTCCTAGCTCGTATATGGGAGGTTTTTAAGCATTCTGAGGATGGGAAGGACCTGGGAGAATTTCTATTGTGTTTAAAACTGGGAAAGACATCTGCTGCTGAATTTGGCTTATATTTCTTCATGCTAGCAGCGCATGGGTTGAAGGACACTTTGAAGCTGTTGTTCCATCAAGGGTTAAAACCAGACCTTGAAACTGAGCTAGCATGTTGTGATGAGTGGTGATCTCTTGATGAATTCATCAAACTAGCCATTCGCCTGGATAATCTGATCAAAGTCTGTCATCCAGTAAGCTCTCTACAGTCACTTCACTCTGACATTGCTGCAACCAGTCATCACGAGCCCATGCAAGTGGGTCTTTCTACTCTCTCCTCCAAGAGAGATTATATTTCTACTGCAGACAGTCGGAATATTTACTGGCTGCCTGCCCAACTAGTCCCCTAGGAAGGGGGACGCGGCGGTGAGTTCAGAATTTCCAAACTTAAGTCTTACTGAACAGTTTGTCTTTCTGTCACATTGCACGTTCTAAACAGTGAACATAAATTGTCTGCCATTTTAGATTCAGGGGCTGCAGGTAACTGCATTGACCTGGCTCTCGCCACAAATCTAAATATGCATTTTTTCCTTTGTGTCCCCTCTTTACATGTCTCAGCGCAAGATGGACGACCCATGGGCTCTGGCAAGATTCAACAAATCACCCAACCCATTTGTCGTCAAGTTGGTCTCTTTCATCATGAGGAAATTCAGTTCCTAGTCACTCACTCTCCTAAGAAACAGATTGTTCTTGGCCTGACATGACTGAGACTTCACAACCCTGAGATCTCCTGGAGAGATGAACAAATCACTCGTTGGAGTACTTCCTGTTACTATAGTCTTGCCTCAACCTTCCTGAACCCATCTCTCTCCCTCCTGTAAGCACCACAATGATCCTCCCTCAAAAGGAGATTTTGATCCTACCACATTGTTATTCAGATCTTCAGGAGGCATTCTGCAAAGCCAAGGCTACACAGCTTCCTCCTCAACATTCCTGTGATTTTTGCCATTGACCTTCTGCCAGGCTCCTCTCCTCCATGTGGACGTATATACCCCTTATCTGAACCTGAGACTAAAGCCATGGAGGAGTATATTTCAGAATCCCTTGAAAAAGGATTAATTAGACCATCCACTTCTCCTGCTTCTGCTGCTTTCTTCTTTATAGGAAAGAAGGATGGGGGTTTTCATCCATTCATTGACTACCGAGGCCTGAACAGTCATTATCCCTCTTGTACCAGCAGCGTTAAAGCACTTATGTGATGCCAAGATATACACCAAACTATATCTTTGTAATGCCTACAATTTAATCTGCATCCAGGATGGGAATGAATGGAAGACTGCTTTTCTAAACACAGTCCACATGTCTTCCAAGCCTTTGTAAATTACATATTCCGTGATCTCATTGGCAAATGAGATGTTACAGTATATATTAATGACATTATTCTATAATCTTCTTCCCTCGATGAGCACATTCAAGACGAGTGGTGCTCAACTGCCTCATCCAACATCAACTGTATGCCAAGATGGAGAAATGTGAGTTTCATCAGTCTACTATCTCTTTTCTGGGACAAGTCATATCGCCCGAGGGGGTCACCATGGACTCCTCCAAGGTACAAGCCATGCTGCAGTGGCCACTACCTGTGTCAGTCAAAGAACTACAGCACTTTCTATGTTTTGCCAACTTCTACAGATGATTCATCTGAGGTTTCAGCTCTGTGGCTGCCCCGCTCACCTCTTTGCTCCGCGGTAAAGCCCAGAAACTTAACTGGACACCTCTTGCTCATCAAGACTTGGATGACCTCAAACGTTGCTTCACTACTGCCCCCATTCTCCATCAACCGGACCCCACTCAACCCTTCATGTTGGAAGTGGATGCCTTTGACTCAGGAGTTGGTGCAGTACTCTCCCAACGTCAAGGATCTCCCACCAAACTCCATCCATGTGCCTTCTCACGCAAGTTTTCTGCTGCACAGAGAAACTATGATGTCAGCTACCAAGAACTGGACTGCTTCTCTAAGGCCTGTAGATTTATCCATCTGCCCAAGCACCCCTCATCTATGGAATGTGCTGAAAACCTGTTCCAGTACAGTATGTCTTCCATTTTTATGGCCTACCTGAAGACATTGTCTCTGACCATGGCCCCAATTCACCTCACGAGTCTGGTCTGCATTCTTCAAATTGCTCAATGTTAATGTGAGCGTAATCTCTGGTTATCACCCCCAATTCAACGGTCAAGCTGAACGTCTAAATCAGGACCTTTGCAAATTTCTCCAGGCCTACTGTCAAGTCAATCAACAGGACTAGATCCGTTTCCTTCCCTGGGCCGAGTATGCTCAAATCTCACTGTTCAAACCAGCCACTGGAACCACTCCTTTCAAGTGCATCCTAGGGTTTCAACCTCCAATTTTTCCTGGTCCGGGGACCCATCCGATGTACCTGCAGACGATGATTGGATTCAGCACAGCGAGGCTATCTGGGATCAAGCTCAAGTCCACTTACAGCATGCCATTCGCAACAGAGTAAACAGGCCAATCTCCATCGGCGCCCTGGCCATAACTAAGCTCCAGGACAATGGGTTTTGCTGTCCACTCAATATCTTCATCTGCGACTCCCATGCAAGAAACTAAGTCCCAGGTATGCTGGTCCTTTCAAAATTCTTCGTGAAATCAATCCTGTATCATTCAATCTTCTGCTCCTTTCTAATTACCGTGTTTCCCCCACCTTTCATATTTCCCTGCTCAAGCCCACGGCTCCTCCGAGAGAGATTAGGGCTCTCAAACCCCCCAGAGACCCCTACCATTCCTTATTGATGAAGAGGAAGCCTTTCGGGACACAAGCTCCTGGTCTCTCAACACTGGTGTCGGATGCTACGGCCCTGAGGAGCGTTCCTGGACCAATTCTGAAGACATTCCAGACTATGTTGTCATCACTGAATTCCACCACAATTTTCCTAATCATCCCACACATTTTGTTTTTGTCTTTGTTTTAGTTTGTGATAATAACCTTGATTCTCAATTACAATGATGTGACAATTAATTCTAGATTGCTTGAATTATCGCTTTAATAGATAAATGTAAAAGGATGCAAGGATCAGTGAGGAGCATACTTCACGAAGAGCAAACGTGAAGAAAACAAAGAAAAATAATGGTAAACAACTTGTGAACAGAATATTTTGTGTTATTTACAATCAAGCTGTATTTTTTGCAAAAAAATAATGAATGTTCATTCATTGTGTATATTTAGGATACATAAAATGCTTGAAAATGGCCTTAGCAAGATCAAGGAGTCTTCCACTTTATTCCATTACCATAATTTCCAACAAAGAAAACTGATGTGAAGTATGATGTGAAAAATGACAGTGATCTCCAGTGATCCATGTATACCGTGGACAAAAAAAATGCATAAACTAGTATGAGGAAGTTTATATTCACAGTCCACAGTTCATATAGTTTAAGATACAATACCCATTACATTTAAAATAAGAAAGCGAGACAAACTAACTGCAGTATCAAAGTCAACATTTGATTCAAATGGCAAAGATACATACTCCATATGGTACCATTTCTTGAGTGTAATGAAAGATACCTCAGTGTCCATATTTATTTACAGTTGTTCACTGTAATTTTCAAACGGCAGAAGAATATCAATATGAGGTGGATGAGTGTCAGGTGATGTGTAAGCAGTCTTATTTCTGCTTTCCTCTAGTAATCGAGATGAACTGTCCACAGCAATATCATCAGAACAAGTCCAAAATCAATAGTGACACAGGAGTGGCAACAGAATCCAGCTCATTCACTCTGTATTGAGGAACAGAGACTGTGTGCACTCTATTGTGAAGTATTGGCATTAAAATGTTTTATAGGTTACATGACCTTGCTGTATGATATGCATATTTGTTCTTGTCTAGACATTACATAAAAATAAAAAATCGTTACAGCTCAAACAGAATTACAGAACCTGGGTGAACATATTCAAATAATGTATATTTCAATACTTTAGAAGTTTAAAAAACATGTTAAAGGATAAATAATAAATAATAATTTCATCAATCTCTGCTTGGGGTCTCTGAGTGTTAAATGTTCCCACTTGAAGCATATTGACTTTATTGATTATTAATATTCTTTCACATGCAACACACAAATAGCTTTCCTGACATGACCCACAAGAGAGACTCAACAAACACTTACATTTGGTTTAATAGAGTTTGGCTTTACCAAATATCAAGTGAAACATCCTGGTTACTTCTGTAACCTACATTCCCTGATGGAGGGAACGAGACGTTGTGTCGGAGCCCGAGGCACCTTCTGATATTTGATAAAAGGCCAATGGGAATTGGCGAATGGTATATACAGTACATGCCACTCCCCCGCACATATGGGTATAAAGGAGCTGGCATGCGAACCGCTCATTCAGGTTTTGTGCTGAGGAGCAGAGAGAGAAGGTCGCTGCCATTTCAGCGGGTAGTCCAGAGTTGTGAAAGGAGGGACACAACGTCTCATTCCCTCCATCAGGGAACGGAGGTTACAGAAGTAACCAGGACGTTCCCTATCTGTCAGTCACTTGACGTTGTGTCGATGAAGTGACATTAGGTGTCCCCTACTAAAACGCCACAACTAGCTGAACTGTGTTACGTTAACTGGCGGTGTGAGATGGGCAGACTACTGTGTGCCTCATAGCCAGCGAACCAGGCTGACAAATAATCTCCCCCAACACTGTTATGAGCATCGAATGGCCCTTCGGGGACAAGTCGACTGCCCAGAAAATAGGGGCAGGCAAGCCCAGTCATGCACTTTCCCTCTTATTTTCATTTTTCTCCCCAAAAAGAGTGAATATTTGTCAACCGACTGGGACCACCAAGGAAGATGCAAGTTACCAACAGGCAAACGGTTTAGCGGAAGATATACGTTGCATGGGGTTACCTACAAGGAAACAGCACATGTGGAGCAACTACCCCGGTACAGGGCTTGGTTAGCATGTGTACTGGGCCAGCAGCGAGTTTCTCCGCAAACTTGTCTGCCACAGGGCTAGGAGGAAGTCACCCAGGGAACACATTTTGTGAACACTACTGGGAGTCAACAGCACACGTATTCAGCTCAGTGGAGGTGAAAGGAGCTATGCACAAGTGATACACACGGCCAACTGTCCTGGACTTACCTGTTTGTTCCTGCTACTTCACGAGATGAACGGAGATTGTAGAATGTTGCCAAGGTGTTGGGTGTTACCTAGCCCGCTGCTCTGCAAATGTCTGTTAGAGAGGCATCACTGGTCAGGGCCCAGGATATCGCCACACTCCTGGTAGACTGGGCTCATAGCCCTGCTGGCGGCGGCATGTGCTGGCCATGGTATGCCATAGCTATGGCATCAATGATCCAATGGGCGATCCTCTGCTTGGAGACAGCGCTTCATTTCCACTGTCCACCAAAGCAGACAAAGAGCTGCTCAGAGACTCTGAAGCTCTGCGTATGATCCAAATAGATGCATAAAGCGTGCTCCGGACACAGCAACGTCAAGGCTGGGTGGGCTAGTAGGGTGTTACTAGGATGACTTGCTCCTCAAATTCCTGAGGCTCACTAGGGGAAACACATATTTGCGCAGTCTGGGGAGCCAGCTGTGTGCCAGTACGTCTATACCGATGGGTGCCTTTGTTAGGGCATACCAAAGCGGGCAGTGGGAGGATTCTGGGGAGGCGAACCGGTCTACCTGTGCCTGCCCAAATTGACTCCAAATCAGCTGGACCACCTGAGGGTAAAGTCTCCACTCTTCCTTGCAGGGAACCTGTCGTGACAGCGCGTCCACTGTAGTGTTGAGGTTGACCTCGCCCTGAGATGAGCCAGCGCACTCATCTGGAAGCTTGAGTAGGGCCTTGCCCCACTCAAAATGGCAGCGGAGACAGCATGGCCCTTTGTTCTATGATCAAAGGTGAGACATTGAACTTGATTTCCCAGAATGCTTCACAGCCAGATGGGAAGTCCCGCCCATGGACCCAATCTCAAACGTCATTGGTCAAAAGCGGCCTATGACCTATGACGACATCTCCACAAAACCAGCGGACAGATTTGATTTCGCTCTCTCTGCCTACAGCTGCACAAGCCTGCGGTATAAAGAGAAGCATATCTACACATATAAATCAGGGATTTCCACGCAAAGAGAGACCACGTTTTTCTAACCTCACCATTTGGCCACAGTAGAGTAAGATTAACTTAGCTTTGTTCCAGTCGTGTAGTTTACTTATTACAACTGGTTCATTTAATTTTCACTGCAGACAACAGTGAATTTATTTAGAAAACGGAAAAGGCGACCAGCTTCCCTTCTCAATCGTTTTCTCTCAATGTTGACTACCTCCTGCATTTCTCTCCATCACCGGACCTGAGAAATAACGCAGAGACACGTTTGATTTGTGAGATTGTCATTTTTGGGGAAATGTTATTTTATTGAGTGTTCTGAACTAACGATTCAATCGCGCTGTTACCAGCATGTATCCTCTGTTAAATTGCATGAAACCCTGTTTGTTTGCTCTCTCTCACACACACTGAAATTCATGGAGCGAGCAGCAACGCGGTTTATGTCCGAATCAGGCTGGTGTTTTCAAATTCTCCCGCCTGTTTAGTTCAGTTCCTTTGTGTGTCTGCTCAGTATCACCCACACGTGATATTAGCTCCGTTGCTCTGGATCTGATCCAGCTATCTTTCTTTCCCTACATATTCAAAGAATCGCCGCTCTGCCCTTTACAATCTAATCCTCCATTTTGAACTAGTTTCCATTTTGAATTCAGTTTGCCATTTTGAACCTAGTTCTCAATGTTGTAACCGATCCTCCATTTTAAACTGATTCCCCACGTGGAGTTTAATCCGTCATTTTGTGTCTTTGTTATAGCTCCACAATTTAGTTAGGATTTCCATGTTATGTTTTTGTGTTATATTCATATAGTATTGTTCAGTGCTGTTTGATTAAAATAAATCTTGTTATATTATAATAAGTAATCCTAGATGTTTATTTGAATATTTGTGTTGAAGCCAGCCTCTGCCACGTCAAGAACTCCAGTATTACTTCAGTATCGTAAATTGTTGTTGTTAGAAGCCAACTGTAACCAGGTTACTTTTTTTACAGGATAATTACAGGATTCGTATGGCAATAATTTGACTAGCTTCTTCCCTTTTTGATTATTTTGATTATAATCAAATTATTAATAATTTTATGAGACTTGATCAGTGACTTACTATCATTTTTCTCTTGTCAAACTAGTTAAATTCTATTATTTAATTTAATGATTAATTAATAATTAATAAACATTAATTATTAGTTATATCAATTTACTATATACAACTAGTCCCCCCTACACCTGATCAGAGCAAATGAGCATGCTGGGGAATGGGAGGTCCGTGGGGATTTACCCGGCGGAGGTGGTCCCATTGAGGTTCCCAAATCGCCCCCAGTGCTAGCCGCACTGGCCTCAAACCCGTAAGTAGAAGGACCGAGGCAGGGAGCCGCTGGGGTGGTTTGCTTTATTGCGAAGGCAAGCAGCGACCGCTACGCTGCCATGGTCATGTTCTCGCAGTGAGAACATGACTCATCCACGAATGCTGTCTCCGCATGGGCAGCGCTCAGGCACGAAAGACAGTGATCGTGGCCGTCAGATGGCGAGAGAAAGTGAGCGCAACCAGGAATAACACACAAACAAAAAGGCATCTTTAAAAAGACGTTTCTGTGCGTGCCGCTCTTTTCAAATATACTCTTTTAGGAATTATACTCTTTTAGAATATACTTTTTACTTTGTTCTGCCGAATCGCTGAGGGTGATCTCTGTAGTGCACCAGTGCAGAGGGGGGAGAAGCCGCTGTAGTGCACCATCAGCATCCAGCAGAGGTGAATGGGAAGCTGTGGGAAATTCAGCTCAGTAAACATCGACCACTCGGCTCCGAAAAGAAAATCTGAATGACAGTTTGCACGCAAACTCCTTTATACCCATATGTGCGGGGGAGCATGCAAATACCACTCGCCAAATTCCATTGGCCTTTTATCAAAGATGAGAAGGTGTCTCAGGCTCCTAAGAGCGACCCCTAGTGTCACTTCATCGACACAATGTCGAGTGAGTGACAGATAGGGAACAGTAGAGATTTTGCATACCCACAATCTTATTTTCTGTCATTCAACTCTTAAAAATTAATAAAAAGGCTTAATAACTGTTAATAATATTGGGGTTCAAATACCTGTTTTTGAAATAAATGCTTAAAACCAAATAGAGTTGTGCAGATTATGGCCTAAATTACTGTGTTAATGTTGTTTTGAGTCTTGTGACCTTCTCTTCCTCTGTCACAGACATTTTTAATTGCGGTAAATCTCTTTCATGCTTATTAACAAAGATTAATATTCCTCTGCAACACAAGGTCACTGTGCTCTGAGCCCTCAAAAACAAAACTGCCCACAAAGATTTTCAATGTTTTATCTCTGGTGTATTCAATTGTTTACATTTTAATGGTAAAGTGTCTGAATGCTTTAATACAAATATAGTGTAATATATAAATGCAATGATATCTATATAAACCTAGAATAGAATATTAAAAGAAGTATCCCTGCATATATCCCTGAAATATGGTCCAAAACACACTATAAAAATATTTGGTAATGGTTGAAATAATTTTCAGATGATGGTTTGTAATGGTATTGTAGTGGAAACCATTTACATTTCTAGTGATTTTCTTTTCTTGTAATACCTGTTTATTTTATGTTTTGTTGTTTGTGGACCCAGATATAATGCCCTGCTAATGTTTACAGACCTCTACCTCTGTTTTGATGTACTTTTTTCTGCTACAATATTGTGTATTACTATCATCACAGGCGATCTGTAAATCTACCCATAGTATGGGTAGTATTTTCGAAAAGTACCGTACAGTAAAATTTTTAGCATCTAATTTGTTTTTAGGAGTTTGTTGAGCTATTGAATTTTTCTCTTAAGGCAGCATCAAGAGGAATTCAGAGACAAAAAAAGGTAGGTCTTGAAAGTGCTTGTAAGACCTTTGTCAATAAAATTAGCACGATAAACGTAATTGGATGGAGACAGTGGGGATCTGTCATCTGAATGTCAATGCCTACCAACCAATACAGTTACAACCCTCTAGCAGATGCCACTAAATTTTCTCTGATCGATAACTGCAGAACATAAAGCTCTGGTCCAGTAACACAAGCTGTACTTGCCCCTGCAAATGTAAATCAAAGAGTTTTTCTTTTTCTTACCCTTTTTTCCAGTGGCGGCCCGTGCATTTTAAGTGTTGGCCTTCAGTGCGATTCATGCTATTAAGAAAACACTCTTTCAAAATTAATAAGACACCTTATGCCTGTGGACATCATACATTACATAGCAGCCAAATAATAATACCAATTGAGATTTTTAAAACACGTCCATGCATAAAAGCCAAAACCAAGAAGGCTTAACACCAGGCAAAAGCTAGCTATTAATGTTTGCAATCTAAATGTAGCTTGCAATAATTTTTGTTTCGTAAGGGTACACGGTTCTTTTCAAAACATAAACTGACACTGAACGCTACAGCCTAATTTACACTTAGAAAACTCCTGATGTTGCTATAACAATTCATAAAGCAACTTGAAGTGAAAATCAGCCCTCCTTTCCTGTTTACATCTAAGGTTTTTAAATCCATAAGGATCTCTTTCGCAATGGCAATTTGTCACGAACGCTGGTGAAGGCACCTCCTCAATCGGCCACCGGAGATCTAACTCACCCGAGTATTGACTTTAAGACTACATTTCCCATAAGCCCGCATACCTGGCCCGATTACACCACAGCTGTTTCAGATCACTATCACTCTATTTAAACCACGTCTGCTTATTCACTCATTGCGAAGTCTTGTTTGCCCTTGCTACATTTCTGAGCGTTTACTTCTACTATTACTGACCTACTGTGTATTGACCTTGCCTTGTGTTATCGATTACGTCTGTTTGCCGCCTGCCCTTCTTGTATTAATGGCTATTCTTGTATTAATGGCTATTTGCCGTCTGCTGCCTGCCCTGATCTTCTGCCTGTCTGACTACGATACTGCCTACCTGTGATATCCCTGTTTGCTTGTCCCTTGAACCATGCCTCGAGAGTCTGCTCTCTCTAATAAAACCGCATATGGATCCCAACCAGCCTGAGTCTTCATTACACAATTGCAGCAGTGACAGCTGAATTGTCAGCAAGATCTCGCGCTATTCGCTTTCAAATTACATACATCACTTAAAGCGTGATTGCGCCACTCAAGGCCAGAAGGCCTCGACTGGGACATATCCTAAAGACCACACCCACCAAGAACAAATAAATCAATCTGATTGGACAATGAATCTGACAATCTGTCTTTAGATGCCTACTCACTGTAACTGTTGAGGGATTTTGTAGGAATTCTGAAGGCTTAACTAGGTGGAGCTCAGTCTCAATTCGTGAACCAGTCGTCACGCTTCGCTTGTAAGGATCAAGGAATAAGTTCAAGGAAATATTCTGATTGGACAAACTATTTGTTGTTTGCTATTCGGTTTTAGATGAATTAGGAGTGTAAAGCTATTGAAAGTAAATAGGCAAAAAGGTGAATGAGAATGAAAGGATGAAATAATATATATTTATAAGACATGTTAGGCTAGCAGAGAAGGCTTTGCTGGCAATGAGAATTCGCAACTGCTTTTTCTGAAAAACAGTTGAAGGCATTTAATAAAGTGCCAACTCTTCAAACAAGCAAAAAAAATAGGTAATTTGACTAGACCAAGTGAAGACCAGCTTGGCCATGCTGGGAGACCAAATAGACTGGCTTAAACAAGCCAAGACTAGACAACAAGCTGAGGCTTTTTTATTTTATTTGAATCTATTAAATTGTTTTTAATCTATCATATTTTTTATTATTATTATTTAAGCAGGGGTGTGGGTTTTTTTCCATACACTGCAACTACTTGTTTTCTAAATGTGTTTCCCTGGTGCCCACCACTGATAAATATCCCATTTACCTTCTCTAGACTATGTCAAAGGCATATTTTAATGGGACAAAGTGTCTTGACTTACTTGCATAAAAACCTACAAAGTCTGTTGCAGCTTGTTCTGTAATGTCTGCCAGCAATGTCAAACCTCTTTTTAACTACTTAAGTAAATAATAAAGAGTCACCCTGCAAGCAGATCCATCTGCTGGCTGATTATATTCCTTTATGCAGAACAACACCAGTCTTAGTTTGCTAAACAGTCTTATAAGAGAAAAAAGGCACAAGGTAATGGATCTCATTCATGATTTACCTTTGGCGCTTAGGAGAAAAAGAAAATGAATTTAGTCCCCTGCATACGGGGAAACATCAAAAAGCAAAGGCTTCAACCGTTGTTCATGATTTCTTTTTGTGTTGCATTGTTTAATGGAGATATGAAGGTCTGTACTAGTGAATGCATTACAGAACTTTTAATTTGTTTAAAAAAAAGCAAAAGGGGAAGAGGGCTTTATGATGGGTAATAAATAATTCGCTGCAATGCTCTATAAAGAATGATAATGAGGAAAAGAGTAACATATGTCACAATTGACCAAATATATGTAAGTTTAGGTGTGCATTTATGGGTTGAAATAAAACAGAAGAAAAGTATTTCCTATAAACTTTATGCCAGATTTATTATGACAGAAAGTCGCTCCAAAAAGTTAACTTTTTGGAGCAGAAGTTGGCACCTAGTTATTAGCAGTGGGGAAAACAACTTATTTAATCAACATTTAAGCCTCACTGTATGCATACATTTAAAAAATGCAGTTACATTTCTTAACAACTGCATGGATATGAAACATCTTTTTTTTCTACTCTTCTGATTTTATGATACTAGAAAGTGTTTGCTCTCATGTTCAATTACTATTTATTCTCATAGTTGCATTAAATATAAAAAGTCCTTGTGTTTTTTCCAGTGAGGAAACAGTACTTTCTCAATAGTAGAGTACAATGCAGATTTGGAGCTAAGTGTATTTATGAGCTCAGCATGTACTTGAGTAACCCTGGTTCTTTTCTTTTACATGGAAACCTGAAAAACTACGCCATTGCTTGAAAGAGTAACCACATCTTTATATAAGCCCTGAATTGGGCAAGCATTTGACTGTGCAATATCCGTGAAAGGACAACCAAATATAATGACACATGAAGGGAAGGGGGGCATTGGTTGTGCAATACCCTTGAAAAGAGTAACCAATGCTCGCAATGCATTTTGTGATATTTCTTTGTGTAAAAGAAATATCAGAAAAAACATAGAATGCTATTAGAAAAAACTGCTTCTAAAAGAATGTCACAGAATTTAGAAAAACCACCTGCTCTGAGAGTGGAAATTAGAAGGTGTAGAATGTCTAAAGTGATAGAAAGCCATTTATAGGGAATGGTAGGGGAATTTTGTTCTGATACCTCTTAGAGTTAGATGAGCTGAATGAAAAGGAGAAAAAACTGGGGAATTTAGCTGAATTACATCGTGAAACTGAATGCCCGACACCATTTTATTAATGGAGAGGTTTCAATAATTGGATGTTAAAACAGAAAGCAATGAAAGCACAGACAGTTGACACTAACACTGGGAATAACGGGGTCTTGTGAGAGTTGCAAAAAGAATATTGAGACCAAGCAGTATCATAAGCTTTGAGCGTAGATGGGGCAATACCATGCCTTATTAAATCTATAGTGGAATCTAGCAGGGGCAAAAGGGTTTAAACATACAGTGTGAAGCTGTGAGAGGACAGGAATAGAGGAGCAGAGATTTGGAGCAGGTGTATACGAACAGAGCATAAAATATTGGAAGGATCCAGATAAGCCTGCCAACAGAGAATTAAATGTGGGGACTACTTCTACACCCCCGCAACCCTGTACACAGGATAAGCGGTTGACGATGGATGGATGGATGGACTACTTCTACACTTAGTTGTTTTCTTCACTTCATTTTGTGCATAAGATGAGCAGAAGAAATATATTTCCAGTGCCATGCAACTATAGCTAATACAATAATTTTTTTTCCACTTTATGAGATTATGAGATGCATTAACATTATGTTGCCTAAATAATAATATCACTAGTTAAAAAACAAACAAACTTCAGAATCAATATTTTTTGTGTGAGGATCGATATTCTTGATACCACATTTAGTATCGATCTGCCCATCCCTACTTTGGAATAGGAATCACACCCCTGTTTGACTGATCATATAAGGCAGCCAAATGCATTTTGCTGGTAATGAAATTAGCTATTCATAAATGGAAATGTAATGAGCGGAACCTGCCACTAGGTATCAGAGGCGCGCAACAACAAGTGGTGCTTCCTTATTTGGAGAGCGCGGAAGTAGACGTATGAAGTAAGAAACACTTTGTGATTTTTGTGTGATAGGAGCGACCAACAAAACTAAGCATCATTTTAACTGAATGGAGTAATAGACCCTGTATGATATGTACTTGTGCATCACGAAATGTATGAATAATGGATCATGTTACCCTGATAGGGGAACACTCAGGCATACAACACAGTGATTGAATCATGCATTGTGAACCTAACTCAGTTGTGAAACGTGTAATTGCCAACCATGAACAGAGCGAAGCTAGCTCAACATCGGACATAATAAGTTGTAGAAAGAATTGCCGCATAGACACCTGAAGGCAGCAGAGTGGTTGGCTGCTGACGGACATTTAAAGAAAGAGATGAACAGAGATTGGAAATTATGAATTAACTGATGACATGTACCGTGCAAGTCTTCCTGACACAACTACCATTTACGCTTCCATTTCTGAACATACAACTCGAGGAACATTAAGGTGAATGTGCTACAGCAGCAGAAGACCCCCTCTGGGTACCACTGCTGTCAGCTAAGAACAGGAAACTGAGGCTACAGTGGGCACAGGTTAAATATGATGAAAAAACGTTGCTCGATTTTTGTTGTGATATGCAGATGGTAGGGTCAGAATTTGGCGTAAACAACATGAATCCATGAATCCATCCTGTCTTGTGTCAATGATTTAGGCTGGAGGTGGTGGTTTAATGGTGAGGGGAATGTTTTCTTGGCACATATTAGGCATCTTAATACCTAATGAACATAATTTAAAACCCACAGCCAACCTGAGTATTGTTGCTGACCATGTGTGTCCCTTTATGACACGGTCTACCCATCTTCTAATGGCTACTTCCAGCAGAATAATGCTCCATGACACAAAGCACACATCATCTCAAGCTGGTTCCAGGAACATAACAATGAGATCAGTGTACTCCAATGGCCTCCACAGTCACCAGATCTCAATCTAATAAAGCACCTTTGGATATGGTGGAATGGGACATATACAGCATTAATGTGCACACGAAATATCTGCAGCAACTGTGTGATGCTGTCATGTCATTGTGGAGGAAGAAATGCTTCCAGCACCTTTTTGAATCCATGCCACCATGAATTCAGGCCATGCTGGGGCCAAAGGAGGGTCCTACTCAGTATAAGAGAGGTGTACCTAATAAAGTGGTCACTGAGTATATATCAGAATATATTGAATTCTATTGTTTTCTAATTTTCTTGACTATGTTTTGGAAATTTGACACCATCTGGGCATTTTGTAGATCCATTTGTGATAAATATACGTGTCAGGTCACTGAAGACCCAAGTATGTAAAAATGTTTGTCAAAACATCCACACGTTTAAGGGTTAAAAGTATAGTTCACCCAAAAATGAAAATTCTCTCATAATTTACTCACCCTCATGCCATCCCATATTTGTGACTTTCTTTCTACCGCAGAACTCAAATTAAGATTTTTAGAAGAATATATCAGCTGTGTAGGTCAAAACTATGAAAGTAAATGGGTGCCAAAATTTTGAAGCTCCAAAATCCACATAAAGGGAGCAGAAAAGTAATCCACATGACTCCAGTGGTTAAATCCATGTGTTTAGACACAATTTGAAAGGTGTGGGTGAGAAACAGATCAATATTGAAGTAATTTGTTTTATTGTAAATTCTCCTTCCTGCCCAGCAGGGGGCAATATGCACTAAGAATGTGAATCATCAAAAACAGAAGAAGGAGAAAGTAAAAGTGGAGATTAACTGAGGAGGGAGGAAAATCTATAGTAAACTTAATACTATATCTGTTTCTAATCCACAGCTATCATATATCATGTAAAGATGTGTATTTAACCGCCTGAGTTGTCTGGAGAACATTTATGTTGCCTTTTTGTGGACTTTGGATCTTCAACATTTTGTCACCCCGTTCACTTGCATTGTATGGACCCACAGACCTTAGAAATTCTTCTAAAAATCTTTGTTTCTGTTCAGCAGCTGAGAGAAAGTCATTAAACATCTTGGATGGCATGAGGGTGAGTACATGATGAGAGAATTTACATTTTGGGTAAACTATTCCTTTAAGGCAGATTCCAGATTCCACATACTCATTCCAAAAGCGAATGGTGCTGCTGTTACCCTAAGGAGCCAAGTCTCCTGTTGAAGCTACCCTTTAAATAAGACATATTCAGTGGCTTCTTAAGGTATCTGGACATTTCATAAGTAATTTCATTAGAAACTAAATAAAAAATAATAAACCAAGGAGCATTCGTTTAAAAAAAAAAAAAAGATAGCTCAAGCGAAATATCTTAAAACTGCTTGTCTTATTTCCAAATATTTGCCACTATAATGCCACTAGTGTTGGGTAAATTACTTAAAAATAAGAATAATAATTAATTATAAATGACTAATGACTTCTCTTAAATTGTAATTAGATTACAATTTGCTGAATTTCCTGATTACTTTATTGAAAAAGTAATCACTTTCTTTCTAAAACACATTTGAAAGAAAAGCAGTTGTTTTTCCACAAAACGTATTCATAACTGAAACGTTCATTGACGCGTTAGAGGGCATACAAGCTTCGGCTGTCAAAATACAAACAGATGTACAAATTAAGCTGTGTCTTTGAGATCACTTCCCTTTTGATATCTTGCTAGCGAGAAACTACATTTGCATAAGTAATTGAAAGAATGCTGTTTTGTTTTCAATCATTTTGGGGTTAGGAATTTTGGTTAGGATTAGGAAAATATTAACGTAAAAACTACTCAAATGTTTCAAAAAATCATACACGCTGCACCTTTCACGTCAAATCCATTCAAATAATTAAGTGAAAGATCAAAATTATGTTGGTGCGCACTACTGTAGTTTCACCTTCGGTTAGACATTCAGTCTGCATTCAGTCTATTTAGACTTTTAGAAGACAAAACATTTGACCTCCTGTTGCAGATTTTCTCATGTCATAAGTTTGGCTAGGACGTATGCACTTGATGGGAACTGACTTCATATATTCACTTAAAATCACCTTGAATGCAGTTGGTTAAGTAAGGAATAATGGAGGACGGACCGTTGAGTAAAAATAATGTTACACCCGAGAGTGTGCATTATCTTTCAACAATTCAACGGGCCAGATTCAATTATTCTGCTTGTATCACGGCTACCAGACCTTAAGACATCGTTCAGGCTTTTATCTCAAGACACTTTCTGGTTTTCATCCCTAAAACACTCTTGTGAGTGGAACTACTTTATTCCACCACGGATTTAGCATCTTCCTTTAATAAAGTCAAAGCCTTCGTTGCTAATTCGAAAACTTCATGTTAGAACTAGCAACGGAGGATTGTGCTGCTTTACTCAAGGACTTTCTGAAGTAAAAAGCTAGTGCGTTTGTGCATGTTTGCTTGTGCATTACGAGTATGTTTGGGCCTTCAGTGTGTGCATACACGTATAATGTGTGTACACAAGTGAGTGTGTGTATGTGTGTGTGTGTGTGAGAGAGAGAGGGGAGCTCGAGGGTTTTTCCCAGAGATAGACTAGATAATATAGAAACTGTTGTATCGATCAAGTGTATCTAGCTTTGATACAGCTCAAGCATTCGTTGCTAATTATAAAAAATGTCATGTTAGAACTAGTAATGTCGGTACTGCTTTTCTCTCTGTGTGTGTGTGTATGTGTGTGTGTGTGTGTGTGTGTGTGTGTGTGTGTGTGTGTGTGTGTGTGTGTGTGTGTGTGTGTGTGTGTGTGTGTGTGTGTGAAAGCGAAACGCGTTGAGTCCACAATAGCTATGTAAGGCTGATTATGGCAAAATACATTGAAACATTAAAAGTTATTTCGGATAATAGAAATTGTTGTATTGATCAAGTAATGGAGGTGCGGCTCTTTTTGTTGGTGGAGACTCAAGTCTCAGTGTGTGCATGTGTGTGTGTGTGTGTGCGTGTGTAAGTGCAGGGGAGACGAGGAAGCACGAGGGCTATTTTTAACATAAATGTCAGAAACTTTAAACATTGTTTGACATTCTTAACCGATTAACTTTAACCAATGTCTTTGTTTTAACTGTTTATTTTGTTGTGATAGCCTGTAGGGCTCTTTGAAATAACTGATATTATTTGGTATGGAACCGTTATGCGGTCAAGACCTGGAACTACTTTATAGGTGTGCGTTTACTTGAAAATTAATTGCATGACTTAGAATGTCCGTCAACCAATCAGAATCAAGCATTCAACAGACCCGTGGTATAAAAGTTATTAATAAATGGTTCTGCAAATTTAAGTTACTACCGACCAAGAAAGGAATAACGTACAAAGTCAAAACAAAATGACTAGTCTGTACTTTTTAGGTCTAGCTTAAACAGAAATAAGTGCTAAAACAGAAGATAAGTTTCAAATAAGATGTATACAAAAACTGAAAATAAACAATTTGTCATGTCATTATGACTTTTCTCAAAGGACATCAAACGTTTACCTGAAGTGACATATCCAGACATGTACCATTATCTTGCTGACACTAATCTAGTCGAGAGAGGGATAAATGTGTATTATTGTGTAGATACAATAATGATAATAATATTAATAATAATACTTACAATAATTTCCTTAGCAGAAACTTAGCAAGACTTTGTTAATTATAATGGTAGCAATCTGTATGTCATTTTTAGAGCCAGTAAAAAAAATTCTGACTAAACCAGCCAGCTAGAATCAATCCAACTTAGTTACAGTATTTGGCAACATTTTTTATCACGGATGTGCTACATAGCCTACAGGTGAATGTATGTATCCAGCTGTCACCTTCACTGCTGCAATCCAGGAGTTCATTTGTGTTTTGTTAGCAGAAGTCAAAACACTATAATTTACATAACTCCCTGTCCAGACCGTAGACATCCGTTTACTCGACCCGACACAATGTCTTGAGGATGTCTACACTGAAAGCGTCAAAATGAACTTTCTAAATAACGCGCAGACAACATGGACCAATCAGCTGTGAGTTGAGTAGACTTCATCAGTGGTTAAATCGGTGAATAACCTGTATCATACTTCATTTTCAATGGAAATCCACTATAAACATTTACCCATACTTAGAAATATAGCAAATAGAATTATTATTCGAATGTCATTGTTTCTAAACCTGCGTATAAATGTCCTGGTGGGTTTGAAATAATCGCATGTATCACATATTAAAACATTAGAATTCTTATATTTTCACAAATTACATGTTATTCACTAAAATGGAAAACACTCTGGGCT
The DNA here is from genome assembly GCF_025860055.1 of Xyrauchen texanus. Classification (NCBI taxonomy): domain Eukaryota; kingdom Metazoa; phylum Chordata; class Actinopteri; order Cypriniformes; family Catostomidae; genus Xyrauchen; species Xyrauchen texanus. The sequence goes on from NC_068283.1 coordinate 8,703,738, forward strand.
ATAAATTATTAAATGAGATATGATTATACAACATTTACGCACCCAGTCCTGCCATGTATACCAAAATACGGTCAAAGTCCACACATGCAATCATATGCATCCTTCAAAAAAACGTTTGTGAACACATTTTTAATTTTGTGTATATTTACCCAAAGAATTATCAACCGATGAACAAAACCAGGAGCTCTCCTGCACCATGTGTGCTCTTCCGTCACAGACAGATGGGAAAATAAAGTGGCTGGAGTAGCTCTGCAGCACGTCAACAATAAAAAGGGGCCTCCATTAACTGTCGCCACAATGGACACTTCTAGTGTAGACAGTGTCACTGATAATAATGGGAAAAATATGCTTTTGACGTGATGCTCGCATCTGGTGTAGACAGGGTGTTAGTTCTAAGAATCCAGGGTGCATCCAGCCACCAAACAAGGACAATCAAATTTTAATGTTGACATATTATGACTAATGGTGTGCCTTTTAATGTTTTTTAAATGTGTTTGACAACTTACCTAAAATGTTCAAGAAGAAATAAAGCTAGCCCCATTTCTTATCCAATGCTATCAATGTCCCTGTTTCTTATAGTGGATAGTTATGCACCCACCAGCCAGAGAGTCTCTGCATGTGAGCACTGGAACACATCCACTATGAAAGGGTTATATTAAAGAATGAAAGGGAAATTATGGAGCCAGGGAATTGTAAGAGATTCTGTGTGATCTTGAGAGGATTTCTCAAGTTATCACACTGTTTGTTCTAACAGAGATGATAATTTCAGCCACCTTTTGAGGAGCATTTTCTCAAATTTCCAGGTCTCTACTGTGAGAGATCATGCTGATAAACCACCCTGCATACAGGATTTTTTTGCACCAGAGCTTTTTGTTAGTGTTTGTCCAGCGGTAAGAAAAAGGATTCTTTCCCTTAAGTCTCATCACAGAGAAGTACCTACCAAATAAGAGCTACTATAATTAAACCTTGGTTGATGCATGATAAACCAGTGGTTGATGACCTTCACAAATCCAGTAGCTGAAAGAATTCTACTCAGAAAAAAATAATCAAACCATTGCCTTTATTTCTTAAGTTTTCAAACATAATTTCTAAAGTTTTACAGTGCAGCATTGTTAATAAGATACATAAGTGCTGTCAAAACAAGCCATATGTTCCAAATAAAGCTAGCTAATTAATTCTCGCTAGCTCATCAAGGTTAGAATCTGAATGTTTATTTGTGTACAGCGCATTCCTTCACAGTACATTTGAATTTGCAATGAAGATGTGTATTACTGTTTGTGCATATGTGTAATACATTATATATATCATCCAATGTATGAGTACTTTCAGAACAAAGACCTAAAAGTAGAAAACTCAACACCACAATGCTTCAACGTCAATTTGCTATGCACATTATTTTTACTTCAAAGGCGGCTGAAGATGAAATCATGGCGAGATCCGTGTAACACTCATTTTCAGTTTTCTCACAGGAGCCAAAATCTTTCTAAACTAATTAATTATATTTTGACCCCTTGCTTAGCAATTTAGAGAGTGTAATGTCTCTCAAATGAGGAACATTCCCATTGATCTTTTCTTATATGACTTGCTCTCCAATTGGCTGGTGTACTGCTGAGTTTGCTATAGTTTAATATGCTGTTTTTAGAATCAAGCAGCAATTATTAGCGATCTCAGTGGGCATTCCAGACACATGGAGTCACTGATTCACCTTCAGCAATTAAACTGCTCACTTTATGTAAACTGAAGAAACTTCAGTTATTCTGTTACCTCTGAACTTGAGAAAAGGCCAATGAGAATTTGGCAGACAGAATTTGCATGTCCCTCTCCCGGACATACGGGTAAAAAAGGAGGGAATCGTGCATCTGTTCATTCAGATTTCTTTTTCGGAGCCTCACCTCTGTAGAGCATCTGCTTTTGGATCTACGGCGCATATCACCGGCTTTCTCCTACTCTGCACAGCAGTGCAGCTTTAGCCCTGGTTGCCGTGACAGCGCTTATAAAAAGATAGTATTTTCCTTAAAAGTGTTTATTTCTCTAAAAGAGCAAACACACAGGTGGCGTTGAACGTCCTTTTCAGGACACGTTTTTGTAAAGATGCACTTCTGCCCCTGTGTAGTTCCTGGATGCGGTCGCTGCCTCGTGTGTCTGGGCCGCGATCACACTGAGGCGGTGTTTGTGGATGGTTCATGTTCTCACTGCGAGAACTTAACCATGACAACATTGCGGTCGCAACTTTCCTTCTTAAAGAGGAACCCCCCCCCCCCAACCCTCCCCGCATCGCTCCTTCTTCCCACGGGATTGAGCACGACCCGGCTGGCGATAGCGGCGATTTGGGGATGGCAGCAGGCTCTGTTTCGCTGGGTAGATTTCGTTGACTTCTGTCTGGTGAGAGTGGCTCACCTCACGGCCAGTCTGTTTACACCCTCGAGCCCCCCGCGCTGGATGACGAATTTGCTGCTGCATCGGAGAGCGTTCCGGTGTCTGACGCGGAAGACTCGACTGGACTGCCACATTTGGGTCGGCACACCCAGTCTGAGGCTGATGCCCAGATGGCCGACATGCTTGCCTGGGCCGCCGTGAGCATAGGGTTGGACTGGAAACCTCCGTACTCCCCGCAGACCTCACAGCTAGATGATTGGTTCCTCAGGTCCACTGTGAATAGAGCAAGCTCGCCCCGGTTCAGAGCATCTCTTTTCTCGGCATGGAGTTAGACTCGTTCTCAATGACAGCGCGCCTCACCAACGAGCACGCGCAGTCGGTGATAAATGCCTCACCTTATTCAAGCCAGTTACAGTGGTTCCTCTAAAACAATTCCAGAGGCTCCCTGGGCATATGGCATCCTACGCGGTGGTCACGCCACTGGGGTTGATGCATATGAGACCGCTTCAGCACTGGCTTCAGACTCGAGTCCCAAGATGGGCATGGCGCCGCGGCACATACTGTGTGTTCATCACCACTGCCTGCTGCCAGACTTTCAACCCCTGGACAGACCTCTGTTTTCTGCAGACAGGAGTCCCTCTACAGCAGGTGCCCTGATGCATTCTGGTCACCACAGACGCCTCCAAATGGGGTTGGGGCGCCGTGTGCAACGGGAACGCAGCTGCTGGCTCCTGTAAAGGGCCCCCGCTGCGTTGGCACATCAACTGCCTAGAGTTGCTGGTTGTAATCCTTGCCCTGTGGAGATTTCTCCCGCTACTTCAAGATCAAGCACGTCTTGATTCGCTCAGACAGCTCCACCACGATAGCATACATAAATCGTCAAGGCGCCGTGCGCTCTCGTCACATGTCGCAACTCGCCTGCTATCTCCTCCTTTGGAGCCAGCAAGCCATTTAAGCCATATAATTTGAGGTATAATTCATGCCCAGGGATTTCTTCAAATAGCAAGCATCACTATTTATCATGTACTGTATTATACATGTCATAACCAGTGTTGGGTGTAATTTTATAACAAAGTAGTTACTTTTTAATTGTAATGCAAGCTCTTGTAATCAGATTACAGTTACTGACTTTCAATCAAGTTAATTACTTTAACACATTAACACATCAGTGGCTCAATGGCTTCAGGCTGTCTACACTGGACGCGTCGACATGAACATTCTAAATAGTTTAATTTTGTTTAGTAGCACCAGCGTGTGCTGCGCAAAATGGAATATGACAACCGTTTATTGTCGGCATGACAGAAAACCGCAACAGACGTTTCCAGTTTTGATAGCATCATTTATTATAATGGGGTTCTATTGCTTTTGACACAATGCAATGCACCGCTCATGTCCGGTGTAGACATGGTATGAGTACATTACTTGAGTTACAATATTTCTAAAATAATATAATATAGAAAAAAATTGAAAACATAAATTATGTTCAAATATACTGTATATCTGTTTGTGGTTTTGGGACTAGTAGGAAACAGACATTATTTAGAATTATTTGAGCGGAAAAAACACTTTTTTTAAAGTTACTTAGAAGTGAAGTAACTTGTAATGTAAATATTTTCCACAAAGTAATCATAAAAGTAATCTGATTGCATTTTAGAAAAGTATTTAGTCATTTGTAATTACTCATTTTAAATTTACCCAAAGCTGGTCATTCCTAATATGTATGAAAAGATACAGTGTAATGTGATACAATGTGTAGGCATTATGAATGCAGTAATAATGCATTACTGTGTTTATCAAGGCTTGCAGTAGTGTTATTAAATTTGAATTAGTAAAATAAAGGAGTTCTGGTGAGATGTGTGATCTGAGCAACTGAGTTCAGTTAAGATTATGTAAAAAAAAATATATATATATATATATATACTGTATATATATATATATATATATATATACATATATATATATATATATATATATATATATAGTATATAATTAAAATATATACTATATATATTAGTATATATACTATTAGTATATATTAGTATATAATTAGTATATAATTAAAGTTCAAATTCATTTTTACAAATGAAAATAAAAATGTAAATATTTGTCACACATAATCGTATGTGTATGTTTACACATGTCCATGGCCAACAGGATTAATTTGCATCGTGTATTTCAGGAAACCAGAGAAACACATATCCAAGCAAGCTGTTCCACTGTACAGACTTCAGAATGAACTCCAGTGTACGACTAAATGCACGCTGACACAGGGCCTGTATTTGTGGCCGTAAGTCACTGGGCTATTTCATCATCTCTGCTGGCATGTGTCTAATATGGGGATTAGCCGATGATGGCAGCTAGCCTGACCACTGAGGCAGAGGGCAAATCGCAAGCCCTGCTTTTTAAGGTTGGAGCCTTGGAGGGCTCGCCATGTAATTGCATTAGGTTGGTCACAATCTACTGGCATCACAAGCTTGCTGAGCTTGGCTGCTGATGTGTGTACCCTACACAAACTTACACCCTCCTGGCAGACTTGAGCTGTGCTAGCTGGGGTCCCAGAATTACTTATATAAAAGACTCACTTTTCAATCACACAGATTTGTGACCGGTCTGAATCTTCGTGTCACTTCGTTAAATGGGAACACAGATATATTGAAGCAGAATGAGATTCCCATTTCAGTCTATAATATAAATGTAAAGTAACGGCAGACCATTTACACAGAACACCCAGGAGAGGCTTATCTTGGCCAGCCAATGAATGAGTACACTGGCAGCCAAAAGTTTGAAATAATATACAGATTTTGCCCTTTTGGAAATAAATTGGTACTTTTATTCACCAAAGTGGCATTCAACTGATCACAATGTAAAGTCAGGACATAAATAATGTGAAAAATGTATATTACAATTTGAAAAAAAATGTCAGAACTTCATAAACTAACTTATCAAAAAAATCCTCCACATGCAGCAATGACAGCTTTGCAAATCCTTGGAATTCCAGATGTCAGTTTGTCCTGATAATCAGGTGACATTTCACCCCACACTTCCTGTACCACTTGCCATAGATGTGGCTGTCTTGTCGGGCACTTCTCAAGCACCTTAGAGTCTAGCTGATCCCACACAGCTCAGTGGTGTAAAGACAGGGGTCGGGAACCTTTTTTCATGAAAGTGCCATTTTTTTTACATTTTTTGTTAATGCATTTTTTCAAAAGAGCCTTTGCAAAAACTAGTATTTTACTATTATAAAAAAAGTTTTTTTTCAATAACGTTAAACCTTTATTAGGTCCATAGACAACTCAAAATCAAACAAATATGCAACAACCAATAAGTAACATGTTGCAATATTAACTGTGTGTGTCTGTGATGTGTGCAGGGCTCTCGCTTTGAAGTTGAGTTTGCACCTGAGCAGCATAAAACCTTTTCAGTGTTCTCTCTCTCTCTCTCTCTCTCTGTGTGTGTGTGTGTGTGTGTGTGTGTGTGTGTGTGTGTGTGTGTGTGTGTGTGTGCGCGCGCGTGTGTGTGTATGTGTGTATGTGTGTGTGTGTGTGTGTGTGTGTGTGTGTGTGTGTGTCTGTGTGTGTGTGTGAGTGAACAACAAAACACAGTGCTTCCAAAAATAACTTCCATTGCTTACTAACTACTAACAGGCTTACATCAGGCCTCCATAAAATTATACATTGCACATTTGTCCATGAATAAATGCACTTCCCTACATTACAGATACACAAAATGAGTGTGACTTCTGGCTTTGCATAGTCTTGCTAATAGCTTTGTAGTCCGGTTCATAGGTGGTCAAGTTCAATTTTATGTAGGCGTTCAGACTCTCCTCTGTCAACCTTGAGCGCTGATTGGACTTGATATTGTTCATATGTGAGAAAGACTGCTCACACGAGTACGTGGAGCCAAATATAGTCAACACAGCCATACTGACGCGTCACAGTGTGGCAAAGTTCGGGGGAAGTTAATTCCAAGTTTTCAATATGAGGTTGTCCTCACGTTCAAGGTTCCCCAAGTCCTTCCGTTTCTGTTCCTTTGCCAAAAGTTCACGTTGACAAATGAGGCTTTCCAGCTTGGTATTCAGAGTGACAAATTTGGTCGACCACATTTCTGCAAATTTGAGCTCAGCTACCTCTAACTCAAAACTTGCAATGGAGGTGCCAGGGATGACCCTGAGCTGTTCGTCGTTGAGTGCGGTCTCGTGTGGATGAGTGATAAATTTGAATAAACTGCTGTGCACACGAAAGTCCCCAAAACGTGCTTTGAATTATATCAAAGTTCGGATGTGAAAGACATCAGCTGACTGAGTGTGATATCACGAGAGGGATCATTTGTGAGGCAGTTTTCCCTGAATACTCGTAATGTTTCAATGTGCAGGAAGCAGCCACTTTCAATATCATTGGTGAAAAGTTCCAATTTTGATTCAAATGCCAACACAGCCTGGTAAAGAGAAAAAACTGTGTTCCCGTGTCCCTGCATCCTCAAGTTTAACTGGTTCAGATGCCCAGTAATGTCCACCAGGTAATATAACTTGCACAGCCAATCCCAGTCTGTGTGTCACGATCCCCTGTTGTCTGCCCCATGTTTCACTTGTCAGTTGTCATGCACTACACTTCCCATGATTCCCGGCCCTCATCACTGCCAGCCCTGTGTCATTGTTCTCACCTGATTGTCGTTTGTCATCATCATGTCTCCTGTGTATTTAAACCCTTCTGTTTCTCCATTCCCCTGTCGATTGTTGATGTTTGTAGATGCCTGGATGGCTATGTTTTACCCTGCTGACTCATTTTGTGTACCCTTGTATGTTTTCATGTTTTTGGTTTCATCTTCCCATCGTGGACATTTCCTTTGTTCCTGTCTTATTTGTTTTCACCTTTGTTAAATAAAGCCCGCGTGTAGATCATCACTCCTCGTCTGCCTTCTCCTGCATTCATTACAGAACAATCGACCAAAGATGGATCTAGCTGCGTTTCTCCAAGAACTTACACAGGCGGACTTATCAGTGCGGGAGTTCACCCACTTTTTCTCCTGCGTGGCCAGTTACACCGGCTGGAATGACGAGGTCCTGAAGGTAGTGTACCGGTTCGGTTTACCAAAATTCCGATGGTGGGAGTTACCGGAGACCGGAGACTACACCTGGCAGGAGTATGTGGGACTCGTCGTGAAGGAATTCGCTGCCGGGGAACCACCTCTCTTGATCCCGGCTCCCGCCTCTGGGCTTTCCGCGCCAGCCACTGTCAGCGAGCCAGAGCCCACGCCAGCCACGGTCAGCGAGCCAGAGCCCACGCCAGCCACGGTCAGCGAGCCAGAGCCAACGCCTTCCACTGTCAGCGAGCCAGAGCCCACGACAGCCACGGTCAGCGATCCGACGTTGTCAGCCTCGCCCGCCCGCCCGGAGGAGGAGAAGAAGAGGGAAGGCTTCTGCTCCCCAGCCTCTGCCTTCCACGGCTCCATCCCCAGAACATCTCGTGGCTCTGCCCTCTGTGTCCTGAGCCTTCCACGGCTCCGCCTCTTGAGCCTTCCTCGGCTCCGCCTCCTGAGACTTCCACGGATCTGCCTTCCATGGCTCCGCCTCCTGAGCCTTCCACGGCTCCGCCTGTAGAGCCTCCTATGGCGCCACCTCCCTCGGCTCTGCCTCCAGAGCCTCCTATGGCGCCACCTCCCTCGGCTCCGCCTCCAGAGCCTTCCAGGGCTCCGCCTCTAGAGCCTTCTACGGCGCCACCTCCATCGGCTCCGCCTCCAGAGCCTTCCAGGTCTCCTCCTCTAGAGCCTCCTACGGCACCACCTCCCTCGTCTCCGCCTCTAGAGCCACCTACAGCCATGGTCAGCGAGCCAGAGCCCACGCCAGCCATGGTCAGCGAGCCAGAGCCAACACCTTCCACTGTCAGCGAGCCAGAGCCCACGACAGCCACGGTCAGCAATCCAACGTTGTCAGCCTCGCCCGCCCAAAGGAGGAGGAGGAGAAGAAGAGTGAAGGCTTCTGCTCCCCAGCCTCTGCCTTCCACGGCTCCGTCCCCAGAACATCTCGCGGCTCTGCCCTCTGTGTCCAACAAACCAGAGCCAACGCATACCACGGCCAACCAGCCAATGCCTGCAGCCCCGAACGTCAGTGAGCCAGTGCTTGAAGCCTTGAATGTCAGTGAGCCAGTGCCTGTAGCCTCGAACGTCAGTGAGCCAGTGCCTGCAGCCTCGAACGTCAGTGAGCCAGCGCCAGTAGCCTCGACCGTCCCAGAGCCAGCGCCTGTAGCCATGACCGTCCAAGAGCCAGCGCCTGTAACCATGACCGTCCAAGAGCCAGCGCATCTCGAGCCTCCCAGGGCTCCGCCTCTCGAGTCTTCCAGGGCTCCGCCTCTCCAGCCATCCTGGGCTCTGCCTCTCGAGCCTCCTAGGGCTCCACCCCTCGAGCCTCCCAGGGCTCCGCCTCTCCAGCCTTCCTCGGCTCCGCCCCTCGAGCCTACAACGGCTTCAATCCCAGGGCTTTCCATGGCTCCGCCTTCCACGGCTCCGCCTCTTGAGCCTTCCTCGCCTCTGCCTCCTGAGCTTTCCATGGATCTGCCTTCCACGGCTCTGCCTTCCACGGCTCCGCCTCTAGAGCCTCCTATGGCGCCACCTCCCTCGGCTCTGCCTCCAGAGCCTCCTACGGTGCCACCTCCCTCGGCTCCGCCTCCAGAGCCTTCCAGGGCTCCGCCTCTAGAGCCTTCTATGGCGCCACCTCCCTCGGCGGCGCCTCCAGAGCCTTCCAGGTCTCCGCCTCTAGAGCCTCCTACGGCACCACCTCCCTCGGCTCCGCCTCTAGAGCCTCCTACGGCGCCACCTCCCTCGGCTCCGCCTCCCGAGCCTTCTGTGGCTCCGCCTTCCATGGCTCCCCCCCTTGAACTGTCTGTTTTCCCTTGTGCTCCCTTGGACTGTCTGTTTGCCCCTTGTGCCCTCTTCGGTCTGCCTGCCCCCCCCTCACTCCTTGGACGTTTTTTTTTTTTTGGGTATTCTTTTTTTGTTTTCTTAGGAGCGTCTGGAAGCCGCTCCTTTGAGGGGGGTTATGTCACGATCCCCTGTTGTCTGCCCCGTGTTTCACTTGTCAGTTGTCATGCACTACACTTCCCATGATTCCCGGCCCTCATCACTGCCAGCCCTGTGTCATTGTTCTCACCTGATTGTCGTTTGTCATCATCATGTCTCCTGTGTATTTAAACCCTGCTGTTTCTCCATTCCCAATGAAAATTCACCACTCGTATTACTAATGACATTACTTCTCGTAGTTTAGGCCCACATGACTGAGCACAGAGTGCATCTTGATGTAAAGCGCAATGATAGTTCAAAATGCGCCGCTTTTCTTGCTCACATAACAGAGACACAAAACCTTTGTGTTTCCCCACCATACTTGGAACTCTGTCAGTGCACACAGACACAAGTTTGTCCAGTGGCAGTTTTTTTTCCAGAAGCAAAATCTATAAATACTTTGAGAACATCTTCCCCTTTAGTTGTATCCTTCATAGGCAGAATGGCCAGTCTTTTTTCGCGTATTTTGTCGTCAGACACATAGCGGCCAACACTGCTTAGCTCTGCAATATTACAAGTGTCTGTAGACTTGTCCAGTGCAAGAGAAAAAAATCTGCCAGAGTTATATCCTTGATCTGTACCCTCTCTACCTCACGCGCCATCATGACAGCACGGTCATGCATAGTTCGGGCTGACAGGGGCACGTCTTTTATTTTCTGAATAATTTTCTCCTTGTTTGGGAAATCAGCAAACAGTTCAGTTGCCACACTTAACATGCATGACTTTATATACCCTCCATCAGTAAAAGTTTTCCTTGTCTTACAATCTCATGAGCCAGCAAAGCTGGCAGCATTCAGGTTTCCAGATGCCCCTGTCCATGTTTGCAGCTGCTGCTGGCCAGCTTGCAGTTTACACTGGGTTCTTTGCTGAAAAAGCTGCATGGTGGGTATCGAAATGTCTCTTAACATTAGCTTTTTAAATGATGCAATATGTTCTGTGCAAATAAGACATAGCAGAACACCAGAACTTTCAACAAAAGCGTATGTTTCAGTCCAATAACTTTGGAATATTCGATGCTCCATATTCTTTCTTTTCGTCATCTCCACAAACTGCTAGCTGTTTGAAATTGAGCATGAGAGGTTACCATAGAAATATAAGTGGTTTTGGCCATGGATTGGCGTTGTGAGACTTGTGCTTAGCACTACAAATGCACAATGGACAGAAAAGCCTGAAACGTATTATTGTAAACTGACTTGATACCGACTTTGGTAGGCTGTACAACAAATTAGAAACAAATGAATAATAATTTACTTTGCAATCCCACCCACGTTCTCTGCTGGAAACTGATATGATGTCTCTTAAATTTGTATCGATCATGTGTTGGTAAACAGTGAGACACCTGGCGAGCCACATGATTTTTGTCAAAGAGCCACATGCGGCTCGCTAGCCATAGGTTCCCGACCACTGTGTTAAGATCCATAATCACTCTTTTCCAATTATCAGTTGTCCAATGTCTGTGTTTCTTTGCCCACTCTAACCTTTTCTTTTTGCTTTTCTTTTCAAAAGTGGCTTTTTCTTTGCAATTCTTCCCATAAGGCCTACACACCTGAGTCTTCTCTTTACTGTTGTACATGAAACTGTGTTGAGCAGGTAGAATTCAATGAAGCTGTCAGCTGAGGACATGTCAAATCAAATCAAATCAAATCACTTTATTGTCACACTACCATGTACACAAGTGCAGCAGTAGGTGAAATTCTTGTGTGCAGGTCCGAGCAACATAGCAGTCATGACAGTGATGAGACATATACCAATTACAGTAAACAACATACTTACACAACACAATTTACATATCAGATGTACACATACTTACACAACACAATAATTATATACAATGTACAGTAAACAATACACAAAATATAGAATACACAATATACAATACAATAAGTAAAGAGTACACATACTGTGTATATATATATATATATAAGTAGTTGTATTGAGGAGAATATGCTGACAGTCCAGTGTGAGATTATAGATTAATAAAGTGCAGTGCAATTTATTGATCGTGATAGATCAATTGTTCAACAGTCTGACTGCTTGGGGGAAGAAGCTGTCATGTAGTCGGCTGGTGCAGGTCCTGATGCTGCGATACCGCCTGCCTGATGGTAGCAGTGAGAACAGACCATGACTCTGGTGGCTGGAGTCTCTGATGATCCTCCAAGCTTTTTTCACACACCACCTGGTATATATGTCCTGGAGGGAGGGAAGCTCACCTCCGATGATGTTTCTGGCAGTTCGCACCACCCTTTGCAGGGCTTTGCAGTTGTGGGCGGTGCTATTGCCATACCAGGCGGTGATGCAGCCAGTCAGGATGCTCTCTACAGTACTGGTGTAGAACCGTGTGAGGATGTGGTGGTTCATTCCAAACTTCCTCAGCCGTCTCAGGAAGAAGAGGCGCTGGTGAGCCTTCTTCACAACGGCCTCAGTGTGAACGGACCATGTGAGTTCCTCAGTAATGTGGACACCGAGGAACTTGAAACTGCTGACTCTCTCTACCGGTGCTCCATTGATGGTGATGGGGCTGTGTTCTCCGTCTTTCTTCCTGAAGTCCACTAGAAGTTCCTTGGTTTTACTGACGTTGAGGGAGAGGTTGTGCTCCTGAAACCAGCGTGTCAGAGTGTGCACCTCCTCTCTGTCGGCTCTTTCATCATTGTCAGTGATCAGACCTACCACCGTCGTATCGTCAGCAAACTTAATGATGGCATTGGAGCTATGTGTTGCCACACAGTCATGTGTGTATAGTGAATACAGGAGTGGGCTGAGAACACAGCACTGTGGGGCTCCAGTGTTGAGGGTCAGTGATGAGGAGATGTTGCTGCCCATTCTAACCACCTGACGTCTGCGTGACAGGAAATCCAGGATCCAGCTGCACAGTGAGCTGTTTAAGCCCAGAGCACGGAGTTTCTCATCAAGCTTGGAGGGCACTATGGTGTTGAATGCTGAGCTGTAGTCTATAAACAGCATTCTCACATATGTGTTCCTTTTTTCCAGGTGGGAGAGAGCAGTGTGTAGTGTAGATGCAATGGCATCATCAGTGGAGCGGTTGTTGCCGTAGGTAAACTGCAATGGGTCCAAAGAGGTGGGCAGAACAGAGCAGATGTAATCTCTGATTAACCTCTCAAAGCATTTGCTGATGATGGGAGTCAGAGCAACAGGACGCCAGTCATTTAAGCAAGTGATTGTGGCTTGCTTCGGTACAGGCACAATGGTTGATGTTTTGAAGCATGTGGGGACTACAGACAGGGAGAGGGACAGATTGAAAATGTCCGTAAAAACACCTGCCAGTTGATTCGCGCACGCTCGATGACGCGGCCCGGAATGCCGTCTGGACCCGCACCTTTACGGATGTTCACCCGTCGGAAGGATCGGGTTACATCCACAACAGAGACGGAGAGTGAACCAACCTTTGAAGCGTCAGCCGCGAGTGCTCTCTCCGTGAGGGCAGTGTTATTGTCCTCGAAATGAGCATAAAATGTATTAAGTTTGTCCGGGAGAGATGCAGCGGTGTTCACGGCGGAGTCTTTATTCCATTTATAGTCCGTGATGATGTTAATTCCCTGCCACATACTTCTAGAGTCAGTGGTGTTGAACTGACCTTCAAGTTTGTGCCTGTACTGGCATTTGGCTTCACTGATAGTGTTACGGAGGGCATAACTGGCTTGTTTACGCTCCTCCGTGTTAGAAGAATTAAAAGCGGAGGTCCGCGCATTGAGTGCCGTGCGAACATCGCCGTTAACCCATGGTTTCTGGTTGGGGTATATCCGTATTGTTTTGGTCAGAACAACATCCTCTACGCACTTCCTGATGAAACACGTTACGCCGTCTGCGTAAACCTCGATGTCGTCATCAGAGGCAGTCCGGAACATCTCCCAGTCCGCGTGATCAAAACAGTCTTGTAGCGCAGAGTCTGATTGGTCCGACCAGCACTGGATCGTTCTGAGGGTGGGTGCTTCCCGTTTCAGTTTCTGCCTGTAAGCGGGCAGAAGAAGAACGGAGGAGTGGTCCGATTTGCCAAATGGGGGGCGGGGGAGGGATTTGTAGCCATACCGGAAAGGAGAGTAACAATGATCTAAAACCCGGTCCCCTCATGTGTTGAAGTTTATGTGTTGGTGGTATTTTGGTGCTATTGTTTTAAAATTTGCTTTGTTGAAGTCCCCGTCAACAATGAACGCAGCCTCAGGGTGCACGGTTTCCTGCTCACTTATACTCCCATACAGTTCCCTGAGTGCCCGGTCTGTGTTGGCTTGTGGGGGGATGTACACAGCTGTGATGATGACCGCTGTGAATTCCCTCGGTAGCCAGAATGGTCGACACAGAAGCATGAGATATTCCAGATCAGGAGAGCAGAAAGACTTGATGAAATGTACGTTACTCTGATCACACCATGATTTGTTAATCATAAAACACCACCACCTCTGCTTTTACCAAAGAGGTCTTTCGCTCTTTCCGCTCGTTGCACGGAGAAGCCCGTGATTTCGATGGCCAAGTCTGGAATCTCCGTAGACATCCAGGTTTCTGTAAGGCAGATAACACAGCAATCTCTCGTCTCTCCTTGGAAAGAGATCCGCGCTCTCAGCTCGCATAGTTTGTTGTCCAGAGACTGAACATTTGCCAGTAGTATACTGGGTAGTGGGGGTCGATTTGCAAGACGTCTTACTCTGATGAGAACGGCGGCTCTTTTTCCCCTTTTCCTTCTGAGTTTCCGCGGCCGAGCAGCCCAGACAAAGGGCTTTATTTAAATAAATTCTGCACCTGCATTCCAATCTACATCATGATATTATCCTTCCACATGATCGCGCAGCGTGTTTTCATGAGCTGAATGGGAGGCTAAACAAAAAGTTAAAATGTGACGAGACTGCAGTATACCCAACAGATTTGTGCAGCGCCCAAGCAATTCACGCATCACGAGCTGGCAGTACTGCACTTTCGGTTAATCACGTGAGTAAACATGACTGCTTTGCTTTGGTCAGGTTGCGCGGATGACAGCCTAGATTCCGTGTTTCATTTGCTTCTTTTTGCTTTCAGAACAACACTTCATGTAATAAGGACCATTTTTATTTCTTGAGATTTCACATACAGGTACATCCTCCTTAAACTATAGTCACACTAAAAAATTTTATTAAACGATTAAAAGTAAAATATGCACCCACATCATGGGGTTAAAAAAAAAGAGTCTTTTCAAAATATAAATTAAACCTGGAAATAAAGTTTTAGGATTTTGAAGGTGTGATTCACCGAAAAGAGCTATATTGTTGATTGGCTTGTGATGCTCGAATGACTTGCACATGCTGCGTTATCATGAGGAAGGATTACATCAATATGTAGAATGCAGGTGCAAAAAACGCCATATAAATAAACTAGCCTGCTCTTCTGTGTGCTAGTAATTACCCCTCTGTGTGATTTTGAAAATTGTATGACATAATATACAAAATATTTAAGATTCCACACAATTTCGTGATCAGTTATTAAATAAGCAAATTTGTGACATTAACTGTGTTAACTCATTTTGTACTAAAGGACAGGTTTTATTTCATTAAATCCTTTCACATTCAGGATCATGATTATATCATAATCATCGGGATTTGCTCAAATATTTCACTCAAACTGTTATTTCACAAACACATTTGGACTTCCATATGCGCATAAACTGTGTCAAAAAGGTTTCCGACCCCTGGTCTATTGCATACTGTGGCAACTCAAAAACAAACACAATGACATTGTTAAGCTTTATTTAATGAACCAAATAGCTTTCAACTGTGATTGATATAATGGCAAGATATTTTCTAGTACCTAATTAGCAATTTTGCACGATTTCTCAAGGATACGATGTTGGCTGCTGGAAATTGGGCCTGTCTAGATTTGATCAAAAATAACTTTTTTCAAATAGTGTTGGTGCTGTTTTTACATAGTTTACTTTGTGATCAGTTGAATGACACTTTGGTGAATTAAAGTACCAATTTCCTTTTCGAAACAACAAAATCTATACCTTATTCTAAACTTTGGCTGCCAGTGTGTGTGTGTGTATATATATATATATATATATATATATATATATATATATATATATATATACATATATATCATGTTGATGTCAAAATAATGGTGAAAAAATTATTGGCGTCCCAACTTACTTTGTCCTATTCACCTAAAGTCAACACGAAGACAGCTTGTGACCCGGGCACGCAATGTAGCACCCATGTTCATGAGAGACAGACATAAACTATTGATGCAAGTGCATGCTGCCAAGATGACACAAGCGTGATGCACCCACGTCAATAACAGACAGACATGGAGCATGAATGGTAAATGGTCTGCACTTATATAGCACCTTTTTAACCTTTACACGCTTTACGCATTACACTGCGTCTCATTCACCCATTCACACACACACTCACACACCAATGACGGCAGAGCTGCCATGCAGGGCGCTAACCTGCCATTGGGAGCAACTTGGTGTGTCTTGCCCAAGGACACTTCGGCATGTGGAGTCATGTGGGGAGCCGGGAGTTGAACCACCTTAGCCACAGCCACGATGTGTCCGCATGAGTGTCCGGATCACGACAATGACCGAAACCGAACCAGGCAGGAAGTCAGGACACAGACAGCATACTCCAGACATGAAACAAGACAGACCGAAGAGGGCACGGCAGGGAATACAACTCAAACCTTGCACCCACTCAATAATAATCAGTGATAGGGATGTAATGGTATGATGGTATACCGTGGTATTAAAAACAGATAGTTTCCATACCGTTGATTTTTCCTTAATGATGGTATTGAGTGAAAAATTATATATATCTGTGGTTGAAACAGCATGGAGATCAAACATTTTAGTAAAGTATACTGTATCTTTTAAAATCTCTGATCTTTTCCATTTTGTGCTATATATATATATATCAATTGTAAAAATCTCAAGTAAATTCGTTAAATTTACATTTACTAATGGTTAATTTAATAATAAAATAAATGAAAATAAATACAACATTTTTAAATGAAAGATGAGAAAGTCGCATTCGTACCGTTATGCCACTCTGTCTGACCAACGGACGGCAGCACATGAGCACTGTGTAGAATGAAATGTCGGACTCAGAGGAGCCTCTTTTCCCCCACCTAAGCGGTTAAAGTCTGCTGTGTGGGAGTATTTGGGTTATTTAAAAGACACTAGAGGCAATATCAGTGTTGACGAACACCCTATTTGCAAAATGTAAACTCTTCAAATATGAAGCACCATCTCCGAGAGCACCATCCCACAGAATTTGTGGACATGAATGTAATGAAAAACTCTCTTTTTCTGGTAATCAATTAAAAAATATAGATCCCCGTTACAGTTCGGCTCGTAAATGCAACAAAAAAGGGCCATCACAGAATAGACATGGTTGCAAAATATGTATTTATTACAAAATTCTAGGGGAAACATATCTAAATGAATAACAAGGAAGATATTCAAAAGCCGACCAGTTCAACCATGGCTTCGAGGTAGATGAGACAAACGAAGATCTCATGATGGTAGAGTTCTAATCCAAGGGACCTGCTACCTGCCCATTCCTGCAAAACATCAGAAAGAGCAAAGAGCATTGTACCCCCTACCGGTTAACATACAGGCACTTAAATACCCACAGCCCATCCAAATCAGGTGTTCACAATATCACAATCACAACCGGAGAGCAACAGATAACAGACAAAAAGAAAACCAAACAAAATAACACGGTAAGACTGTTACATCCCCTTTCATAGAATACATAAGCAGATGCAATACACGTTTAAAAGTTACCCATTATTTGGTTAGTGCTTCTGCTTTCTAAGTGCTTATCTGTACAATTTTTAAAGACTAAGGCAATGATGTATTTGCAAAACAATAAAACCCACAGAAAGTCAAATTTACTGTGGTAAAACATTAATATATTACCTATATGTGACCTGATCCACCAAAACGCATTTTGAATGAACAAGAAAAGTCTCAGATTATGAAAAGATATATAATTCACATATACAAATTAATGCACAAATGTATTATTATATTTAACATTTTGTCAATTTACTCCTCGAATTCATTGTTCTAGTCAAATAACAAACTACGGGCATTAGATGAGGTAAATGTCTCACGTTAGATGACAAGCCGTCTCCCTGTGGTTGAAACACAGATTTGGCATGGAGATCAAACATTTTAGTAAAGTATACTGTATCTTTTAAAATCTCTGATATTTTCCATTTTGTGCTACTTGTAATAATGTACATACAATGATACACCCAGGGGCCGTGAGTGTTGCTCGGTGACGCTGCTCGAATTTGAGGCATATACAGTGATTGGTGGTCATGGCAAAGACTGTCAAAATAACATTTATTTTGTGAATTTCATGATTTAAATTTACATTAATATAAATTTTAACCCAAAATTTTGTAAAATTCATGTAATATCACCAATCATGGCTTTCAACGGGACAATTCAATTGGTGTCCATAGTAACGCTGCAAAACGGACCACTCATCCAGGGAATCTGTTTCCGCTTTGCGTCAGGATTCTGATCACCCTATCATGGTTTATTTTGAATGATGACTTTCTGACGGTACACGGTACTTTGTGTATTTACAATTTCATGGTTACACCTTTAAACTATATGATGCATTATAACACATGATCAACACTTGATATAACACATGAAATTGTGTTTCCAAAGCAAAATATCTCACTCATTACTATGAAATACAATTATTCATGTGCATCTGGGCACTTCTCTGAAGCAAAAGCCATTTTTAAGGCATTATTTTTATGTGTTTCATAGATAGGTTAGATTAAGGAACCCAGACCTATAGTGGTGGTGTAAAGCTATAATAGGGGCCATGGATGGCCTTTATTTTGTCAAATGGAGGTCAGAAACTTGAACTTTAAAAAGAACAGAGAATCGTAAAGGGTTCTTTTGATAGCTTGTGACTCATACTACCCTTTCCAAGACATGGTTTGTGTTTAGCTTATCTGCTTATTGCTGTTGTCCTTGGATGCGCAGTTGAAGTCATCTTAAAAACGTAATAAAATTTATTTTTACAGGTTTAAATCTAAATGTAACATGTGTTTTTCAATGTTAAAATACTTTTTTCCTTCTTTAATATGTATTGAAATCAAGGTGAGTGTTGTAGAAACTACAACATGATCACATGGGAAATCGACATGCTGCTTCCGAATGTTCATATATCCTGCAATCGACCCTATTTTGGTGAATTACTCAACCTTGTGTGGGTGTGCAATCCCCATTAAACCTTTTTGCATCAAATGTGTCACGTGATTAATCTCAGAGATTCAGGTTCTGTTGCAAACCAGGAAGTAACCTTGTGGTGAACGTGATTTAAAGGTTGAAATTTCACTCTAAAATAAAAACTTCTGGCACCACCCTGTGGACATTTCACCTCAACGACACTTCCACTGGGGGCAATGGTTTGAATTTCGTTGAGCACAGAGCGATTCCGGCAGCAGAATTGAAATCTACTGTAACTAAATTTGCAGTGTGATCAGTGGGGAAATTAATCACTTCATCTTTAATTGATGAACTTTGATGTAAGACACAAATACACCCAACACTTCATTCTATGCTATTTCTCCATTATTGCTCATTTTACAACTAGTTAGTTATAAATCACTCTTTAGGGAGTAACTAAGCAGTTGCAAATTCCGTAATACACATAGCATCTGTGCCTGAATTTAAATAGTTTTTTTTAATGTACAGTATGTCTTTTGTGAGTGGCAGAGAGCGTGACCATGTGCTAGGAAGCCAACCCCTGGGAGTGACTGCACAATAATTGCCTTTGGAGATCATATAAAGCCACAGAAAATTACTGTTAATTATGCCTTTTTGTCACTTGGGTTTCAGCCATTCTTTCCTCTTGTATGCTTGTTCCCCTAGCCCATTCTATTGCTGCCCTCTCCACCCCAACAAACACATGGATGCACACAAAGATACACACCCCGGTTCCCTCCAAATCCAATCTTTCAGTGGCCATCTCACTAGTATTGATCAGAGAAGGCCGGTCGATTCGCAGCATGCTCCAATCAGACCAATAAGATCTGTTTAGGCAAGGTCTGGTCTGGTAAGTCCATTGACAGCAATTGATCATTGTTAGCAGGGAAAAATAATGAATTTTCCCAGACACTGACTCTGTTCTGTTCACGCTGTTCGATAAAAAGCTTGGACATGATCTTGTTATCTCTGCTGCTTGCACTGGAACTCCACAGGGTTTCTCAAGCAAAACTGCAGCCCTCTAATTTTGTTCACTCAGTGGAGTAATAGAAATCGCTCCAACTCTGGAACTCTGAGACCTGCCTAGATTTCACAATAGGAAAGCATTATCTATCTTTTGAAATACCAGTCTCTGGAATATTATATATAATATTACTGTATTTTACACATTATTTTGTAAAAATTCAGACTGCCCTTTTACGTAACATGCTTCTCCAACACAAAACAGGTGGTGGTTAGTGTGCGGTATAATCTTGCTGCATCCCAGAATCTGGAAAGATTCAGCTTTCAGCTGTAGAGATAAAGATGAGTCCGTAAAACTCCATGCAAATTTGCAAATTTGCAAATTATTGTTAAAGAATACTATACATTTCTATATAACATCTGTCATTTTGAAAAATAAATTGTAAGTGCTGAAACAACTACATTGAATGTTTTAATCACCACTTGTGTTTGGAGCTCTTGCAGATCTAGAAATACTGGCAGGCACTGCATATCCATAAAAAAATGTAAAAGCTCTTGTGCAGCTTTTAGAAGCAGAAGCCAAAGTCTCTAAATAAACTTAAATATAGGTGAAAAGCTAAATCTAAGCCAACTATTTATTATGACCCGTCAATAGCTGGGTTTCCCTTAAAATTTTGTTATGCGCATTTTGGGATATCGAATAAAAAAACACAGAATGGAAACAACGAGATGCAAATAAAATCTACAAAATGTGCATCAAAAACACACGAGGAGCGTGAGATCCGAGAACCAAGTCTGGGTGGGCCAGTAGGGTGCTACTAGGACGGCCTGCTCCTCGTCCTCCCTGACCTTGCACAGTGTCTGTGCAAGTAGGCTCACTGGGGAAAACGCATATTTGCATAGTGCATGGGGCCAGCTGTGTGCCAGCGTGTCTATACCAAGGGGTGCCTCGGTCAGGGCGTACCAAAGCTGGCAGTGGGAGGCTTCTGGAAAAGTGAACAGGTCTACCTGTGCCTTCCTGAATTGACACCAAATCAGCTGGTATTGTTTAATGGTGGAGTCTCCACTCTCCCCTGTGGGTAACCTATCGTGGCAGCACATCAACTGTGGTGTTGAGGTCGCCCGGTATGTGAGTGGCTCACAGCAACTTGAGATGACTCCAGATGAGGAGATGGAGGCATCCGAGTTGTGACATACAATGGGAGTTTAAGCCGTCTTTATGGTCGATATATGTCACCATTGCTGTGTTTTCTGTCCCAACCAACGCGTGTTTGCCCTTGATCAATGGCCAGAACCTTCGCAGGGTGAGCAATATTGTCAACAGCTCGAGGCAGTTGATGTGCAAACGTGGCCGCGGGGCCGTCCTGGAGCCAGCGGCTTCGTGCCCGTTGCATACAGCACCCCAGCCCATTTTGGAGGCATCCGTCATAACTACAACGTGCCTGGAGACCTACTCTAGGGGGACACCTGTCTGTAGAAATGTGAGGTCGGTCCAAGGGCTGAAGAGGCTGCGACAAACCGGCGTGATGGCCACGCGATGTGTCCCGCGGTGCCATGCCCATCTCATGACTCAAGTCTGAAGCCAGTGCTGAAGCAGTCTCATATGCATCAACCCTAGTGGTGTGGCCACTGCTCAGGACACCATATGCCCCAGGAGCCTCTGAAACAGTTTCAGTGGAACCACTCTTTTCTGTCTGAATGCCTTCAAACAGGTCAGCACCGTCTGTGTGCGCCCGTTTATGAGGCGCGCTGTCATCGAGACTGAGTCCAACTCCAAGCTTCGAGCCGTGAGGGGCTTGCTTTTTTCCTCGTTGACCTGAAGCCCTAGCCGGCTGAGGTGCTTGACCACCAGGTCCCTGTGCGCACGCAACACATCCGAGAGGGAGCTAGTGTTCGTGAAGACATAAGGGAGCAGGGACTGGCTGAAAGAGAGGACCTCATACTGGTATGCCCATCCCTCGAGCACAAGCGGTAGGAAAGGTCTGCGTCGAGGTGGAATCAACACCTAGAGGTATGCGTCCTTCAGGTCTACCGCCGTGAACCAATCTTGATGTTGGAAACTCGCTAGAATGTGTTTTTGAATCAGCACCTACACAGTCTGTGTAGAGCCTGGTGCAGTGCTTGCAGGTACAAAATTGGCCGCAAACCACTGCCATCCTTCGGTACAATGAAGAAGGGGCTGTAAAACCCTTTCTTTATCTCGGCCGGAGGGGCAGGCTCTATCGCGTCCTTCTGTAGGAGGGTAGCAATTTCCGCACGCAAGGTATCGGCGTTCTCGCCCTTCACCGAAGTGAAGTTGATGCCGCTGAACCTGGGCGGGCGCCTGGCGAACTGAATTGCGTAGCCTGACAGTCCGGGCCAGCCATCATGATGGGTTGGAGAGCACAAGCTCCGGGCAAGGGGAACCAAGGGGACAATCTCGTCGGACGTACCGGCAGGTGAGGCCTCGTGGCAGGGCGGAGCCAGAGGTGCCACATTGAAGGGGCTTGAGCCCTGTGGCCTTTGCTGAGTCGAGGGATGTCAAAGCACTTACCTGACTCTCAATTTAGCTTCATTCTTTTATTAGGGGTCAAGCCCCAAAGGGGCGAAGACCCCTATTGTTTTCGTTAGTGTTCCTATTATTATTATTATTATTCCAATCTTGACTCCCATTGAGCCCATACAACTGCTTGGGGGAAAGTTATGAAATTTGGCAAACAGATAGTTGAACAGTTTGATCTGTTACCACAGCAAATTTGGCGTCTCTATTTCAAACCCTCTAGTGCCAGGAACTTCCCAAATTTGATCCGCCATTTTAATTTTTGAACTCCTCCTAGACTGTTTGTCCAATTTGCATGAAAATTGGCCTGCACCATTTAGAGGCACTCACAACAAAAAGTTACATAATTTTGATAAACCATACTGTTTTCGAATGGCACTTCAACGAATTTGAAGAACGCGCAAAATTAAACTTGAGGCTGTATCTCCTTGGTACAAAACTTGGTATGTGTCATCACAATTAGGCCCTGAGGTTACTTTTGGTGCACTGCCCTCTACTGGACAGGAGATAGAAACATTTATATTTTGGCTTATAACTCTTGAACACTTTCCTTCATGATAACCATCATGCCCAGATAGTACCTCAGCAGTTTCAGAACAGTGCCACATACTGGACAAAATTTTTAAGAACTAGCTATTTTTCGTTATTTTTTAAATAAATGGGGTATTTTTTTTAAATAAATTGGGTTTTTTTATGATTGAAAGTTTACTTTTTCTAACTCATCATACACTGTTCAACGGACTCTAACCAAAAACATGTCACAAAGCTTCTTTTTCTGCTCATGGTGCAGATAATTGGCTTGACCCCAGTATCGCTGCTTGCAGCTATATTTTCATTTAGTTATTATTAGTAATAGCACTGCTATTCCCAAGCACAGCAATGTGCTCCCTGTTATTCAATCCCCTGTACTTTATTTTCACCTTTTCATAGTTACATTAAACTTTTGCTTGTAGATGCTGTACAAGATTTCAGGCATTTTTTCATAATTCTCACCACTTTGCTAACTTTTTTTGCAACCACACAGCTCTCTTCAAAATCCCAACATTGAGATACATTTCAATAAACCCAAAGTTAACAAATCAGAACGTGCAAAATGATTGAAGGCAGAGGGCCTTAAGAGGCTGTTTGGAACGCTTAAGACCAGTGGGGCTAGGAATTTAAAAAGGGATTCAGTTGACCGAGGGTCTTCACGAAAACCCAAATTATCTCTGCACACCGGGCTGTCTTAATTAGCCTTGTCTGATGTGCGGCAGGTCCATTATGTTTCTTATTAAGTTCCTATCAGCCGCCCAGAAATAATGGGATACTGCACATCAAAAACGAGATCTGTCCGACATTGGATGGGTGGAGTAGGGTGGCTTTTAAGGATTTCATTGAGGCTCATCAGAGTAGCTCTAACAGCAAGCGAGAATTAAGCTTTTCTGTCCTGCACAGAGGAAAGGCCATCACTCTAGTCTATCTCCTCAATACAGTGGGAGGAAAAAAATAAGAAAAAAAGCAGCCAACTACCTAAGAGACATTTGAGTGTCATTTCCTCATCTTTGACAAAAATAAGTGCTAAATCATTGACTTTCTATTTATTTTATGTTTCCATACAATTAAGTGCTTAGTATAACATTTTATCACATGTATTCATTTGTGGTAAATCTGTAATGTTAACACTGACCGTGCGTTCACACCAGAGGCGGCGAGAGCGTCAAATCAACTGGAAGTCATTAATTTTCAATGACAGCCAGCGTCTCTCGGCCGCGAGAAGCGGCGCGGCAAGTCTTGGGCGGTGTGGGCGTCAGATGAAAGTTCAAGTGCAGTCAACATTATGGTAATGAGCTGTGACGCGTTTCGGCGGCAACCTATTGGAATATAGAAGTGCTCCGCTCTAGCGAAGTCTAGAGAACACAACAGCGTAAACTTTGGTTCCCACCAAACATTAGTTCGGAAGATAAAATGGAGGAGAAACGAATTATTGCCGTGGCGGGTTTCCCTGTAATATATGATCTGTCCCTGTTTGCTTACAGGGATATAAAACAACCAAGACCACAGTTATTATTACAAATGTATTTTATTTTGATAAAAACAACTATAATTTTAATTACTTTCTGCCATCGATTGATTTCTTATTTTCACATTTTAAAGAGTTCATGAGGATATACGCTACTTGTGATAGGTCGGCAAAAAGTAAATGGTCGACATGTCTGTTTAAATTGTGGCCCCTTTAAATATAGTTCACAAAACAAAGCATTCTGAACAAACGTTGCCGCCTATTTCAACTACGTCAGAGCGTCCACGAGCGTCCTCGAGTGTTGAAGGCAGGGCAGCCTGAGCGAATTTTTACGCTCTCGCCACTTCTGGTGTGAACGCACGGTGAGAGTGAAGGTTTTTTGTGTGTCCCTTGACTTATTGTACACCCTGTCAAGTCATAATACTGTGACCATTAATTGGAGATCAGTGTTATGAAATTATGTAATGTTTTACAGGTGACATCAGCCATTTAGCAAAATATTGTTGTTAATGAGTTATATTAAGAGTGTAACTTTTCTGTTTTTTTTGTTGTTTTTTTTTTTCGATTTTTATGGAAAGATATTGGGAAAATTAATGTCATTTTAAAATTTCAATACGTAAAATGCATGTTAATAGAAATAAAATTGCCACGAGTTTATAAATATGTTAGATAGATATCATTCACAGACTATGTAGGGGCTAATTGTACACACTGAATTTCCACCAAGTTATTGTCAACACTTTTATTTTCTACACTGACCTGTTCACTTAACCAGATAAGAGGCTGAATTTCTTAAGTCATTAAACTTGTCTTGTATGACTTTAATGATGAAACAAAGATACTATAAAATTATGCTAAATCTATGCTGTAATGCCACATGCAGCTATTTACAGTAATACAAGAACAGCTCCTATCTTCTGTACTTGAATGGGGAAAGACTGATATTTCCAAAACTGTTTGTCAAGATTATGCTCAAAACACACTTTTTAAATCTGGGGTGGGAATTCACAAAATATGAACTGAGCCCAGGGAAAGCACTGCTTATGTAGACATGCTGTCTGTTCTGGCACACTCTTCCGGGACTGTACTGCATCACTCCACTACTGTAATCCATACACTTGAATCATCCCTTTAAAATGCTGAAGGTTTGCTTAACTACACTGAACATCTGGATGTACTGCAGGTTTTAACAGCCTTCTCCATCATATAGTTTTATACAGTATGTTTTTTCTGTGTATTTATAATTTTTTAATGAATTACTACTGAAATGATCAATAGAAAAATTGCACAAATATATCTTTAAAAATATATCTATTTTCTTGAGTGGTAATAGCAGGATATTAATTGCGCCTGGTAAAATGCTTGGAGTTTTGTGAACAAAGAACAAATGAGCCTAATTTACACAGAACGGATTTGTGTTTGCATGTAAAGGACTGGCAATTACTTAATTTAAACGCTGCAGGCAGAGGTGCAGCACCACTCATACGTATCAAATGAAGGTGTTTCTGATCACCTGTTGAAAGGACAAAACCAGCTACATTTTAAAATGTGGACTTGCCCCATAATTCAAAAATAAACTGATTTCTGCGATTAACAATGCTGGACAATTGTGAACTACTGGCTTCTGTAGCCTCAGCCAGGACCATATACAGGATCTACCTTGATGAAGAGAGGAGCAAGAGAGAGGGTGCCATGCGTGGACTTAAGAGTAAAGCTTTGGAAGATGAGCTGGAAGAACTGAAAAAGAAAAGAGAGGTGTTGATGGAGATGTGCGCCAGCCTTCAGAATGATGTCGATCAACTAGCTGAGCAGGCCAAAAACAAATCTAACACACTCATGGCTCAAATGATTACAAAATCTAATACTATGTGGAGATACAAGGACAAATGAAATGAATTGAAAAATGTTGAGTCAGAGTTGGAACTAAAAGTGAGCGAACTCATGTATTAATTCTGTTATTTACACAAAGTTAAAACTGTGTAATTTCTATAGCACTTGAATTTTTCCTTCACTGTCCAGACTGATAGAATTTGTTGTTATAGTTGAAGGAGGTCACGTGTATTCGATGGCAGTACAATTTACACAAACAGAAACATAATGGCTTTTTTCAGTTTGCCTATAGCATTCAATATCTAGTTGATTGGTACTATGTTAAATTAAATTTGACATATCTGCAAATACATTTTCATATTTTAAGCTGTCTCCTGAGCCATTTCTAATTCAGTTCATAGTGATACAGTTTATTTAAATTATGTAGATTGTCTCAAATATCCAAGATTATCATCGTTGCGTCATTGTCAAATTTAATGGTTACAATTGGGACATGGGCTTTTTAAAAATGTAGCGTTTGTATATGTGTGTGTATGTATACTATATATATATATATATATATATATATATATATATATATATATATATATATATATATATATACACATTCATTATGTGTGTGTGTGTGTGTGTGTGTGTGTGTGTGTATATACATGTGGTTAGTAATGGGTCATGTATGGCATTAAAATTTTTTTAAATGGCATTAAAAACCATGAAATTAGATTTGATACCTGCAGAAACCTTGAAAAAGTATAATCAAGAATATGATTTTTGCCCTAATATCAAAGGTCTTAATAGAAAAAAATAAATTACGATCCAATGTGAATTTTCTTGATAAATAAATTTGATCGTGCCTGGTAACATGTGCATGTAAAATGGCTAGAAAAAGCATTTTAGCTTAGAGTAAAGCTGACAATTTACACAAGGTTTATTTCTATTTCTTCTGCTCCAAACTTCAAACTTACTTCTCTGTCTGCTTGTATGAATGTAACACATCATAAGAAAGTGTTTCACCGCTGTTCAAATGCACTTTGGATCATTTATATGTATAAATGTTTTCCATCTGAAAGGACTAAATATTAAATAAATCAAATGACAATAAAATGCAAAGTAATTTCTTCAGTAATCAACATACTTTTTGAATGGAACTGTATTCTAATTACCAGTTATTTAAATTGTAACTGTAGTGGAATACATATTTTATATATGTATATATAATATAAATAAATATACTTGTATTTTGCATTTTAAATACGTAATCCATTTACATGTATTTTGTTTCTCCACAATCCTGCATGTAGATAATATCCAAATTATTTAAGGATCTCAAAACTGAAAAACTGAATGACAGGGCCATATATGAATTTGCTATAGTTAAGAAAAGGAGAATGGAGGTGAGTAGATGGTAGATGGATTGGGGCTTTTCGATTTATTTTAAATTACAAAGACGTTTAGATGATATTTCATGATTTGTAACATTAGTTTACTTTATAGACAAGTATTGGATTGTGATCAGAACAATTATAATGTGTTGTTTATTATAACTGTTTTAGGATATCAGGAAAAGATCAAATGTATATGGCAGCAAATTCAGCAAAAAAACAGTGGTCTTTAACTACTATGTACTTAATCATTTAATAAAGTGTATTTACTATGTGCAGACATGCTGTTGCATTGTATATACATACAGTACTGGCATTTCAGTGCATCTGTAGTTAAAGTTAACCTTAATTCTAACCCTACCCCAACCCTTACCCAAAACCCTAACCCTAATCCGAGGTACCTCAACCGTAGAAATTTGCAGAAGAACATGTAGTTCCACAATAAATACAATGTCTTGAATGTATTTTAATGTAAGCACATAGTAATTAATGACACCTAATTTAAAGAATGACCAAAAACAGATATCATTATAAAACCCACACACTCTTTTATTGGTTTGATCAATATTGATTTACATATCAGCCTCCATGGAAACACTCTCCCAGCCTGCCACTGCTGTTTACTTGGAATGGCTGTATTTATTATCCTCAAATAAGACAGTTGCTGATTTGAGATGAAGGCGTCACTGGATTCACAACTGTTATTTACATGCAAGGAGGGCGAGTGGCAATACACAATGATACAATCAAACAACACTGCCACTCTCAAGGGAACATTCATTCTCATTTTTCCTCAGATATTTATGTCTGTGGAACATGTTATTTTTCTCTTTCAGGAGAAAACTGTATTACATTTTTTTATGAAAAAACAAAACATAAAAACGTACAAAACCTGACAGGAATATTGATGAAGTCAGTCATCAGGGCGTTCTCTCAGAATTGTTATTGTTAAAGTCTTGAAGTCAAACACAACCAAAAAGTATTTCAGAAAGATTTTAATAAGAGGTTTTAGAGGCAAACAACTCAAAAGATTCTGAGGATACAAGCCAGTATTCTCTGATCAAAATGCTCTGTTCATTCAGCATTCTGTAGGCTATACCATTCATTTAGTACATACCAACATTGCTGATTATATAACTGCTGGAACTGTAAGTAAAATCACCAAACAAGAGTTTTAAATGATGATTTCAACATCAGAAACCATTGCTGTGATGGAGAGCACTTGAAAATTAGTCTACAATAGCTCAAGATCTGTTCTTCATTCAACACATAGCCTACAATTCATCAGTTTACAGACACTTATAATCAAGAAAGACGGGCTTCTTCAAGGGCATGAGGCTAGATTGGAAAACTTGAAGACCATACAGTGTCTTGCAGGAGACAGAAAAATGAATGTGTTCCAACAATTGTTGGCAGTCCCATACACATTCAGCCTTTTCTGTCAATTTATTGACATTTTTCCATTTAGAGTTCTTGTGTGAACATGACCTATTGTTCAAATGAAGTTTGAAGCAGTGTTTTGGAAATGCTGTAAGATTAAAGGCTCCAATAATTTCACTGCAAAGATCTTCTTCGTTCTTCTTTACACTTGTGAATGTGGCTATTGATGCTTGTATGTATGCAAACATGTTTTAAACATGATACGTGCAGACAGCTGGCATTGTTTGGGTAAGGCTCATAGGGGGACTTCGTGAGGAAGAAAACTGCCATTACACTGGTCTACAACACAGTGTTTGGCTTTCACCCACCATTGCACATTGCACATTGCACATTGTCGGAATTGGCTAAACATTTATAGTCTCTCAAGACTTTTTCTGTTCAAGAATCTTTTTAATGCAGTTTGCACATTCACAGAGCCGAAGTGTATTGTGCTACCAAGCAGACTTACTTCAGACTACAGGGAAGACATTTGCTTCCGAGGTGCTTAATTTGTCATGCATAACTTTGCCTCTAAATCACTCTGACCCAAATGAAAAGGCTATTGGAAAGGCCGTACAGCCTGGAACGATGAGCGCTGGGGCTGACTGCAGAGCTGTGGGCCAGCAGGACATTTATTTAACTCTCCACTGGAGCAGAAATATCAAAAGGAGGCAGAAGTCCAATCTGTTGAGGGATAGTACATTAGGCCAGGCGGGATTCCCTCTGGATTTGGGGAGTCTATGACGGAGCCAGATGATGGAGAGTTGAAGCAGCCCCTATATCCAATGATTACTCGCTTATGTACATTACTGAGTAGTAGAGTAAAGTCTCAAAATTAAAGCCAAAGGTGCATTCCAAATTGCACACTTCTGCACTACACTACGCCATTATGTAGTGTAGTGCGGGTAGTATGTTAACACTGGAAATGCAATAAATGAATTGTACTACGAGTACCTGGATGATGTACTTCTTCAACCAAAATAAATAAATAAAAATTGTGTGGAGTTTCAGGGCTGCAGTGCTGGCCTGACATAGCAGTTGTAATTAATGGTGAATTTGTGGCAATTAGCAAAACTTTTGTTAAGACAGCAGCTCACAAATGTGTGTTGAATGTTTTACCATCACACCATGCTGTGTGATTAGGTACATTATTTTAGATATAATGCTGCATTCTATTCAACCCAGAAAGTCTGAATTTGTAACTTCCTAGTGGGGTAAGTGCATTGGAACGCTACTTGAAATAAGAATTCCAACTTGGAATATTGTGCGAAAATATTTAACATGGATTTCGCTGAGATGCAGGTGCGGTACGTTACACAAACATGCCGCTATCCAGGGAGATGTGCAAATTTTGTGGCAAACACTCACGCTTTATAAATAATATTGATCAATGAGTCAAAGTATTTGCATTACAAGATATTAAAGCGTTTAACAGACATCTGCAGAGGCAGTTGTACAAAACATGTTAAATTAAACTCTGTTGATAACCGTGCACCTGTAGCACAAATGCTAGTGTTGCAGTATTGTTTATCAATTGGGTTGCTAGGAGACATCTCTAGTGACAGTCTAACACCTGCTAAGCTAACTGGAGAATTGCAGTTGTGTTTCCTTGCACATCATCTTCTGAGCATCAGGCTATCATATGCCTTTATGGTAGGAGATCTGAGATATCAAGCAGGAATATCCCAGATCTGACTTTAAATGGAACACAGCATTGGTGTTGAACTGAGTTTGGCTAACATGCTAAATCTAGCTTCAACACATCGAGTGCTACTGAATTGTCACTTCCGTCAGCTGAAAAACAGCAAATGCTTCTGTGCAGTAAAGAAAAAAGTTTCATGTAAGACAATATTACACTTTGAAAATCCATACACTACATAACTGAGTACATAGTGTATATTGTAAGTGTATAGTGTATAGTGCGTAAGTTGGGACACAGCTCAAGTAATTGGCCAAAAACACAATCTACACATGTATTTGAATGCAAACGCTTCCAGCAATGCAAAATGGATTTTAACATATTGCATTCTGGAATGAACCGTAATTCATAACACAATGCAAGTGCACATTGTATTTTCAGTGTTCTTTCAAGTAGTGTTAATCTTTAGTCACAGTTTAGTCTTTTGATTAAAATGTCCTTTAAATTAGTTTTGCTGGTGTTCAGCACTTTCTATTCACACAGCTTAAGTGGGGAAATACCCAACAAATTGGATTTTTGGACTACATTAATTAATACTTTCGAGATGTTTCTTCTTTTAAAAAACAGACATTTCTCTAGATGTTTCTTCTGTCTATGTACTTTTAACATCTTGCAGTAAAAAACATTCTCTAAAAAGTATTTTAAATAGTTTTAATTAAAATAGTTTAATTATCATCATGATGCATCTTTTTCGTCTCGTATTCATTATTGATGACTAAATAATAAAAAAACAACAGTAACAAACACTTTCGTCTGTAATGTTGCTGACTAGATTAACACTGGCTGCAAGAGGCGCTATAGAGAGCATTAGCATAAACATTTTTCTACAGAACTCCTAGGGTCAGCTATCTCTTTCAGGAGATATACTGTTATTATGCAGCAACAGTTCGAAGAGAATCTCAAGTTAAGTAAAAAATAATGCATTATACCATTTTATAACGTTATACCAAACTATTCTGTCATTCCATGGAAATCTAATTCTAAATAAAAAGTTACGTCTACGTTCTGAAACATAGGCTACTCTAAGCAAGTCTGTGAATGCAATCGCTTCAACCTTCGCAAGCTCGATTGCACAAAGATGCATTCTGAAAAGCACCAAAAGCAAATAATAGCACAGTGCAAGTATACATAGCATTTTCGGCATTGCCAGAAGGGGCGTTTATTACACTATTATGTCAGAGATAAAATTTAGTCATTTCATGAAAATCTGATTCTCAAAGGTAAAGCCAAGTCTAGAATCTGAAACACACTCTATGTAAGCATGCAATAGTGAATACTTCTTAGGACAGTTTTGCCATAATGGATGCTATACCTGTAGAGGGCATTAGTGTAAACTAGTGCTGAGAAATGTAACGATGTTCATGTTTTTATGCGTTAAAATAAATAAACGCAATAAATGCAGTATCTGTTGTTCAGGAGGTACGCACTTGACTCAACTGCACATCCTATCACAGAAACTGATTTTTTGGAGCAATGCATGCTCTATTATGCAAGATGCATGTCCCAGGCATAATAATCACGTTAGTGGATTTACTGTATGGAGAATGGAGACTTCACCCGCAAGCGGTAAACCAGGTGTGTGAGAGATAAGGGCATGCTGCCATCACTTTTGGCATCACCCAAAAAACACTCAATTGCTAACATCTGAACCAGTTTCAAAAGTGAATCCGCCTGAGTGAGACACAGCATGTAAATGCCCATTCAGTAAACTTCAGCCAGGTATACTTGTAGAGACTGAAAGGCTGAGATAAAAAATAATAGTTTTAAGTTTTTAAACTTCAGCAAGTTAAACTTCAAGATTCAGGATGTTCAATTCAATATGCATTATGTACAACAGGAGCAGACGCTTCCAAGATGTTGGCCAAGTATTCACGTCTGCGTTTATGTACTTGTGGAAAGCAGCTTTTTGGCCTACATTTGGG
This sequence comes from Xyrauchen texanus, assembly GCF_025860055.1. NCBI lineage: Eukaryota > Metazoa > Chordata > Actinopteri > Cypriniformes > Catostomidae > Xyrauchen > Xyrauchen texanus. The sequence continues at coordinate 8,736,140 of NC_068283.1, forward strand.
TTGTTCTGAAAATGATGTCTACATTGGAAACAAATTGAAATATTATGATCTATTGCCCTAATTTGTCACATTCTTTGTATGTATGTACTCAGGTTCAGTATTCCAAAAAACAAAAACAAAGAGATAGAGGGAATTATTTATTTATTTATTCCAGAGCAGAGCTTTGAACGTCGACTGACATTTGATTCATATTCACTAATTTTATTTCTTTCATGTGGAGGCCAGCTCTTTGAGTCAGATCATGCATCATTCATGAAAGGATGTAAGGCCATCTGACTCACAAAACTGATTTTCCGGAGGCAACATGCACATCAAGTCTGGCAACAGACTGCCTCTGTTTCCCTCTGGGATAAGAGCCTGGGAGGACAAATCTTTGACACAAGGAAAGATGCATTGCTTCTGTTCATCATGTTGGAGATTTTTATGATTACATGTCATTTCTTTGTGTGGCATAGCATTATTATCTGTCAGATCTATCTACACAAGTTCCATAAGGATTTACCTTTTTTGAATAGAACATTAAAAGTTAGAGAACATTTCTGAAGAAATTTGAGTGCAAAACTAACTGCCACACACATGGCATTGAGGGTGGTTGCAAGGACAATGCAATATGGCTGCTAGGATGTTCTGGGTGGTTACTAGAAAGATTCCCAAGCCAAAAGATCCCACACATAAGTTCCTATGCTATTCTAGTACCTAGATATGACTTGGGTCCTTCAATATAAGCTGAAGTCTTATAAAGTACAAAATTGAGCACCAGAAGACAAAAATTTATCTGGAAACATGAATTCAACAATCATCAGCACTTATCAGTCTTTTAGTAAACTAAAAGTACATTCAGTAATAGACACCAGATATTGAGTTGTGGACAAATCTGGAACCATCTTTTGAAAAAGTGACATCCTAACAAAGAAAGAAGGGGAGTTATAACAATTGAATAACAACATAACTTTGGGATGTTCCTCTCACCTATAGACATTTACATTACATTTACATACTGTATATGCATTTGGCAGACTTTTTTATCCAAAGCGACTTACAGTGCACTTATTACAGGGACAATCCCCCCGGAGCAACCTGGAGTTAAGTGCCTTTCTAAAGGACACAATGGTGGTGGCTGTGGGGATTGAACCAGCGACCTTCTGATTAACAGTATGGTGCTTTAGCCCACTTCGCCACCACCACTCCTTTGACTTAGACTTGGAATATAGCCATACACAAGCCTTATGGAAATATGTGGTGGTTTTTGCTTTTTTGTCCTTTGGCTGGACCCCATCCACTTTCATTTTATGGAACATTCTGCTAAATTTGTCCTTTCATGTTTAATAAAATAATTAATTCATGTTGAGTAAATGACAGCATTTTCATTTTTGCGGAAACTTTTCATGTAACTATAATATAATATAAAATATAGATACCATACATAGAATATCAAATCTGAACTATAGAATATAGAACATGCACTCAGAAGTATGGAGTTTGCACTATCCATTTTACAATCAGCAATATATTACTGTGAGACAGTACATTATATGAGCAAATGACACAGCTCAATTTGGATGTTTTTGAATTTATATACTAGGAGGTTTGAAACATTCATTTGGACAAATATAGCTAAACTAAATTCACTATCACAAGTGTGTATTTGACTTGATATGGATGTTTTATTGCAAGACCGGAGGTGTGTTTATTGATGAATCTGAGAGTATGACCTAACCTTTGTTGTAAAATCTATGTGCCACCACTCACATCAGCCTCAATAGAAATGACAGGGGATTGCTGCGGAAGCGTTGTGAGTGTGTATGCTGGAGAACCTAACAAAGATTTTCTTCAGGTGTAGCCATGCATTGGTTGCATTAAAAACATGAATTCTCTCAGTTATGATTTGAGGCATAACAATAAGATCTCATCAAAGCAAAACCCCCTTTCAAGTTCCCACTCTCATCTGGCCTTTTGTGAGTGATTAAGGAGGTCATGCCACCACCATTTCAATGAGTAGAAATTATTCAACTATTGTCAGAGCTGTCAATAAGTACATGATGTCATGTAGTCTTATCCTAAACACATTATCCTAAACCCTACTGGAACACAAAAGCATATCTTACTGGCAAATTGTTGAGTCAGAAGTGAGTTTTGCTTAACTACTCTTGTCATGTTAGCTACCACAGTTGACATAATCTCTGTCTGGGCTTTTATTAGCTTTCTATCTCAGTCTATCATCACCTCTTACTTTTCCCCATGATGACAGGTAACGAGTAGGAGGAAGCTCCGATCCTGTCTCGCCCAGCGTAGAACACTTACCTTCAAAGGAAACTGCACATCAGATGGGTCTAAATAATTACTACTGTCAGTCACTCCTGGAGTCTTGCTAGATCATTCATGCAGTATTTCTGCAGTGTGTCTTATTGCTGGAGGCCTTTATGACATGGTTTGCGAAATAGTCAGAGAAATACAACATTGTGAAAATAGACACCTTCATCCAAAGCTACATATTACAGGTACAAACCCCATGGAGTAACCTGAGGTAAAAGCAATTGTTCACACAAAAATGATCATTCTGTCATAATTTACTTAGCCTCATTGCATTCCAAACATGCATGACTTTCTTTTGTCCATGGCACACAAAAGAAGATGTTTAGCAGAATGTCCTTCTTTTTCTTACAACTATAATGCATGGGGACCAGCGCCTTTGGGCTCTAAGTATTACCAAAAGACCAACAGAAAAGTTTCATAAAAGTACACATGCATTATACGCAATTGCGGAAGAGAGTGTTTTTTTTTTATTAAATTGTGCACATTATTATAATTTTTTCCAGATCACCAGCACCATCCCCATTTGGTTTTGAGACCGATCAAACTGTGAAATCAGCAGCAATAGATTGAAAGTTTTAGCTGAAATCGGTCTGTGCTTTTCAAAATTTGAACCAATGCCCCCAGTGGCCGAAGTGCTGTTGACCAGTTTCTGGGTGAAATGTCCACAGGGTGGCACCAAAAGCGAGTTGTATTTTTAATTGTGAATGGTGTAATACTATCAACAGGAGAGCATATTTTTATTAACTCTTTCCCCAAAAGAACCCCAAATCAAAACCAAATCGTAAATGGAGTAAAAATGTAATTTTGGAGCAAAAAAAATCAACCTCTGAATCACGCTCACCATTGTTTTTTTGGTTTTATTTGGTGATAACTTCTTGGTTTTCATGGGACTAGAACCTGTGTCTCGGTGTCACAGTTTGTCTAAACCATGTTCAAGGACTCTTATTTTGAAGTTTTCTCCTGCACTACGTTTCCCAGAATCCACTGCCCTAATCACTTTTTCGTTATCCCCACCTGTATGCCATTCCCTCATTAAGGTCCCTGTGTATATATATACCTTCTAGGATTGATCATTGGTTGTCAGTCCTTGAACGGTAATGTTTGTAAATTAATGTTAGATGCTAAAAGTTATTGTTTGTTTCCACTCCAGCGTTTGTTCCACTCCTACGATTGTTATTAAAGGTTTGAAAGATCCTACTCCTGCAGCTCCACTCTTCCTCCTCCATTCCTTGGACACCAAACGTTACACTCGGAGGTTGCTCGCACAACGCGCCATAAGTAGAACTGCAGGGAAAGGTAATCGAATTGAATAAAAAAAATGTCTGATGGGACATGGTGCTTGTCAGTAACTTGGCAGAATGGGGTCTATTCCAGGTTACATGGAAAAATGACATGTTGCTTTTGAATGTTCATGTGATCATGTTGCACTTTCATTGAATGTTGCCAAGTTTCTCCAAAAGGAAAGCTAAATTGGTTTTGGTACTTATTTAAGAACTCATCCTCAAGGGCACAATGGTGGTAGCTCATGAATCACCCATTCTGGGGCTTGAACCTACAACCTTTTGGTTAGGTCTTGTAACCAACCAAACCACTCCACCACATACTAAATGTTTTGCGTATTAAGTGATTGTATCAATCAAAAGGGAGTATGTTTTCACTCACCATCAATGAGTATTTTCTGCAGACCTCCAAAGTCTTGTCTAGTCTAGATGTTATTGTTGCATTTTTCATCTCTGAGCATGCCAGAGCATCTCTGATATGAGAGAATGCACCATCCGATAGCCATTGCGCTTCTGGTATTGAAGACCTCATCCTGCAGTCTGACATATGTGTTAAGCAAATGATATCAAATATATGGCACAGCAGTAAATTGCCTGCAGAAATGATGGCTTTTAAATAATTGTCCTCTGCTCTCTGTATTGTGCCCTTGTCATTTTCTGTATTGATTGGTATAATGATGGTTAAGGTTTTTAGGATTGACTTAAAAAAACTGCATGGACAGGATATTGATGCAGGAACCAAGTACTGGCTGGAACCCAATGTACCTGATAGCTGTGCAGAGAAACTATTTCCCCCTTACTGATAAATTATATTAAAAAAAAAAACTTTTTTAAAAAACTGCTAATTTTATAGTAGATTTAGATGACCTAACATTCCCATTGGGACTAATGAGAGGCACACAAAAAAATACACACACATATATATATATATATACACTCACCTAAAGGATTATTAGGAACACCATACTAATACTGTGTTTGACCCCCTTTCGCCTTCAGAACTGCCTTAATTCTACGTGGCATTGATTCAACAAGGTGCTGAAAGCATTCTTTAGAAATCTTGGCCCATATTGATAGGATAGCATCTTGCAGTTGATGGAGATTTGTGGGATGCACATCCAGGGCACGAAGCTCCGTTCCACCACATCCCAAAGATGCTCTATTGGGTTGAGATCTGGTGACTGTGGGGGCCATTTTAGTACAGTGAACTCATTGTCATGTTCAAGAATTTGAAATGATTCGAGCTTTGTGACATGGTGCATTATCCTGCTGGAAGTAGCCATCAGAGGATGGGTACATGGTGGCCATAAAGAGATGGACATGGTCAGAAACAATGCTCAGGTAGGCCGTGGCATTTAAACAATGCCCAATTGGCACTAAGGGGCCTAAAGTGTGCCAAGAAAACATCCCCCACACCATTACACCACCACCACCAGCCTGCACAGTGGTAACAAGGCATGATGGATCCATGTTCTTATTCTGTTTACCCCAAATTCTGACTCTACCATCTGAATGTCTCAACAGAAATCGAGACTCATCAGACCAGGCACCATTTTTCCAGTCTTCAACTGTCCAATTTTGGTGAGCTCTTGCAAATTGTAGCCTCTTTTTCCTATTTGTAGTGGAGATGAGTGGTACCCGGTGGGGTCTTCTGCTGTTGTAGCCCATCCGCCTCAAGGTTGTGCGTGTTGTGGCTTCACAAATGCTTTGCTGCATACCTCGGTTGTAACGAGTGGTTATTTCAGGCAAAGTTGCTCTTCTATCAGCTTGAATCAGTCGGCCCATTCTTCTCTGACCTCTAGCATCAACAAGGCATTTTCAGCCCACAGGACTGCCGCATACTGGATGTTTTTCCCTTTTCACACCATTCTTTGTAAACCCTAGAAATGGTTGTGTGTGAAAATCCCAGTAACTGAGCAGATTGTGAAATACTCAGACCGGCCCGTCTGGCACCAACAACCATGCCACGCTCAAAATTGCTTAAATCACCTTTCTTTCCCATTCTGACATTCAGTTTGGAGTTCAGGAGATTGTCTTGACCAGGACCACACCCCTAAATGCATTGAAGCAACTGCCATGTGATTGGTTGATTAGATAATTGCATTAATGAGAAATTGAACAGGTGTTCCTAATAATCCTTTAGGTGTGTGTATGTGTATATATACATTTTTTTTTTTTCAAAGGAAAAGCCCTACAATTAAGTTAAGCTGGGAGTAGCCTGTGAGAATGCACTACACTGTAATCAGTCTGTCAAAATTTCACATTAAAATCTACAGAGCTATACTGTCATTGTTGGAATGTCAGGATTTTGTGAGTTATGCAATGACTTTTCACATTCACAACCCGTTATCATTCCCTAAGCGTTCAAATTTGACACTTATTCAGAAGCCGTCCACATCTGCATGATGACACCAAAGGTGTCCCCTGGTGTCCTCTCATTGATGTGCTGAGAAACCCCATTGTTTTCAATGAGAAATATTTGTTGTCAATTATCAATCTTTAAATATTATTTTGTGTGCTTAACATGTTTTATTATACTTATAAATATATTAGTGTGATATTATATTATACAATCATATATAATATTTTAGATCCCCAACCAACCGCATTTCTAAACGTAACCGATAATCAACCATATAAAACATGAAAGAGACACTTTGATATACATAATTTAATATTCATTACATTATTTATGGATATTTTTTTAAGCACCCAACCGCACATTTATGCCTAAACTCAACCAGTTCTCAACAACAGAAAAGATGTAACAAGCAGATACAATACAGTCACAAATATGTATTTATAAAAATGCACTATAATAATATTCCAAACCGATGGCATTGTGTGGGAAGCAGAGTGAAACTGAAGGTTTTACTCTGTAAAAATATTCCCCCTCCATGAAGGCATCCTGATCCTGTGTCATTCTGTTTCTACCGGCATGCCTCTCTCAAAAAATATATTTGTACAGCTGAACTTGAGGTTGTAATCGGTCACAAGACACATGAGAGCCAATAGCATAATCACATAAGAGTCTTTGACATCAAACCCGCGTAATTACGCTTGATTTAAATATGGCGAATTTTGAATGTGTTATGGTGGATGCCGGGTGACTGTGATTGGTGATGAAAAATGTACATTTGGGTTTGTTCTTCACATAAAATGATTGTATGATTTGGAATACACCTGGAATGAAATGGGTCACTTCAGCAGTGCAGGATGTGTACAGACAGATTAAATAGACAGATAAACAACAGATTAAATAGTAACCACTGTGAATAAATGTTTCTGATTTCAAATTAAATGAAAATCATTCCCCCAACCTATGTCACGAGGACAATTTTACCCAAAAGTACAATTAAATGATGCTAAAATCGTGTCAGTCAGTTGACGTCAAGGGTTTCTCGTTGAAAAGAACGCAGCTTGCCAGATGTGTTGTAAAAACACTTTTGGTGTCTGTAGTCTTTGATGCCTTGATAGTGAGAACGGGTTGTATTTTGAACACATTTGTCAAATTTGAATCAGAGATCAATCACAGATTTTTTTATTTTTTTGGTTTCTCCACATGCTTGCACAAATATTCAGAATGCACAATACCTTGCGCTGTTTTGTCCAACATATAACGCTATAAATACCGACTTTAGTGTGTTTACTTTGTGTGTTTTTTTGCATGTTGAAGTTTAAAAGTTTAAATTGTAAAACAGGAAGTCTGGGTGGAACGTATCCAAGTCTTGTATCAAACCCTTTCTTAAAAGGTGCACATAGTATTTTTTATAAAATCACGAGCACTCACCTGAAATGAAGACTCCATTCATTTCAATAACCTTTGAAAGGCTGTTTTATTTTCTGCCTGATCTCATTTTAGCTAAGCGAAATTACATGCTTCATTACACGTTTTGCTGCAGGTTTCCAGAGAAATGTCCAGTGAGGGGTGCCAAAAGCGAGTGGAATGCTGTTGTGGAATAAGACAAGGTTTTAATGTAAATGTTAGATGAAGGTTGTCATGAGTAAAACATACCTCCCTGACCTAAAACTTTTACCTAACCCTAACCGATAGTGTCCTAAAAGCAAATGCAACATGTAAAGCACATTTTCTGAAGTAACCATGCCATTTCATGTCACTTCTATGAGACTTTCCTCTCACCTGTCAAGCTTGTGGGCTTTGCTGGGCTGGAACCGATGTCTTCCATGTTCAAATGTTCCACCTTTCCATGTTCCACCTTCTGTGCCTGAGACTGTTTTTCCTAGTCTCACCATAGTTGCACCTCACACACCGACAATGTCTGCCTTCTCCACTGCCTTCTCCACTATAACAACTATGACTTGTTAATCAATAACAAGTACCGGTCCGGACTCACCAACAAACACATACACATGTTCTTGAGAATGGCTCTGACTCAACAGATTCAAGCAAAAGCTCATTTCTCCCACTGAATTTAAAGGAAAATTCCGGGTTCAAAACAAGTTAAGCTTTATCGACCGCATTTATGTATAATGTTGATTACCACAATTTTATTTTTACTTGCCTCTATTTTTTTTAAATAAAAGAAAAAGCTGGGTTTCAGTGTGGCACTTACAATATAAGTTAATGGGGGCCAATTTTTTTACATTAAAACACTCACTTTTTCAAAAGTATAGCCACAAAACAAACAATATGTGTTTAAACATGATTTTAGTGTGATAACAATACTTGCAAACATTTTCTGTGTAAAGTTAAAAAGCCCATTTTTAAACGTTGTTGCCATGACAACAATAAAACCCAAAATGAACTGTAAAAATGTCTATTTAAACAAATTTATAGTTCCACAAGTTTTAACAGAATAATTAATGTAAATGCTTTTACAAAATTATAGGGTTCACATTTCTGCCTTTTAAACCCTCCGAATATTGGCCCCACTCACCATTAACATTTTTGCTTTTATTTTTCAAAATTAGAGTCAAAATAATTTTTTGTGGTTTGGGTGTTAATATAATGACTGTGATGTTCTGAACATTTGTAAGAAATATGCTTGTGTTGACTGATTTTATATATACAAAAGTTTTGTCTTAAAAATATACAGTATATATAATATGTTCTGAAGAAATATGTTCTGTAATTTTGTGTTACTGTAAAAAGACAAAACTGATATTTTATTAAGAAAATCAACTTCTGAAAATATATTGGAATGAGTGTGTAGCCAATTGTCATAGCCAATTGTCACAGCTTGGCAACACCAAGGGGATCCGTAACTTTTCATTTTATGATGTTTCTTCATATTTGTTTCTTTCTTTTCTTCTTTTTTTATATATATCCTAAAACTTTCTTTAATTCCAGTTTTAAATGTAATTTGAATGTTTTCTCAGACTTTTGGTTAACACTGTACAGTGTGGTCCCTAACTAACAGACAAAAGCATAAGCAAATTCAGATTTCCATGGTATTTTTAAAAATCTGATTTCTGTAAATATATTTCTGTATAATAGCTACTTTACTGTTGGCTATTTTGTTCTTTTTTGTTCTTCTGCATTTTTAATCTATATGATTAATCTGAACTCATTTTGATTAAACAGAATCAATATCAACTCCTGACTCTAGAACAAAGTTAACGTTGATTCATTTACCAAACATGGCTGTCTGCTGCTTAAGAAATAGCTTTAAGTATGAGAAACAAATCATGTGCCATTTCATTTTACACCTCATTTAACAGGCTAAGCAGATAACCTATTATTGCATTGTGGCAGAAGGCACTTCAGAAGAGAATGCTCCTCTAATGGTGCTGGAATTAGCACAGCTAAGTGTTTCACACTCCAAAGGTCAGTGCGAGCAGTGATGGAATATTAGCTTGTGTTACACAAATGAAATCAATTACCTATGCGCTCTTAAGGGGAGATTATGCTTGAAAATGAGAGGAAAGTGGAAACATGTTTAACTGGTTCTGTCTGGTCAATGAGTGCCACTTCATGGCGGTGGACACAGTCCAAAGGGACCTTTTGAAAACTCCACATTTAAGAGCTACCTTTCAGTGTATTTTACAGGTGATCACATGGAAAGTTTGGCATGTTGTTTCCAAGAGTTCCGGAACCTTAGGATTGGCCGCATTATGCAGACTTACTTACTAGCGGCATCTCATCAGTCATTTTTGCGACGGTTTTAGCATGTTAACCTTCCCCTGGGGGCAGTGTTTCAATTTTATTAAGCACAGAACGATTTTGTTTAAAGAAAAGTAAACCTACTGTTTCTCATTTTATTGTAATCAGCCTGTATTTTGAAATTAAACATAATGCATTTATATACATATATTTTTTACATTCTCCTCTTTTTTTTACCCAGTTTGGAATGCCCAATTCCCAATGCGTTTTAAATCCTCATGGAGGTATAGTGACTTGCCTCAATCTGGGTTGCGGAGGATGAATCTCAGTTTCTTCCACATCTGAAAACGTCAACCCGTGCATCTTATCACGTGGGTTGTTGAGCGCATTACCAAGGAGACATAGCGCATGTGGAGGCTTCACGATATTCTCCACGGCATCCCCACATGCCCCAACGAGAGCAAACCACATTATAGCGACCACGAGGAGGTTACCCCATGTGACTCTAACCTCCCTAGCAACTGGACCAATTTGGTTGCTTAGGAGACCAGGCTGGAGTCACTCAGCACACCCTGGATTCTAACTCGCGACTACAGGGGTGGTAGTCAACATCTTTACTCACTGAGCTACCCAGGCCCCCATGCAAATCTATTTAAGATTGTCATTTCTGTCATTCTTTGGAAAAAACAGGTCGTCCCACTCCAAACGTATGCTATCGGTTGAGCTAGAAGTTGACATGCCGGGCCACTCATACAAACAGGTAATATTGGAAGCTCCACAAAGCCACAGAATTGATGCTTTTCCAGGAAATTAAGCTATGACTAAGCTATGGCTGACCTTATAGTGATCCCTGCACATTGAGCTGGGATCGGAGAAAGTATTTTAGCTTAAAACAAAAATACACAACTTTCAAACTTTTTACCTACTGTCTTTGATCTCACAGAGAGACCAGTCTGGAATATTACCCTATAGCCAATGCATATCAGTATATGGCTTATATAATATATGTTGCTAGCAAATATCAACATTTCTGCAATCAACATTTCAAGTTATTTCACATGATGAGAGGGAGGACTGTCACACCCCATGTTCAAATGAACCTTTGACACTGGTTGCACTTCAGAGCTGTAAGTCTTTAGAATTAATATTCCAGTTTGGACAAATTACAGACCTGTCTGACAAGCATTGCACCCTGGATAAAAACACTTTAATATACATCCAGTTCTTATTTCCAGAATTCATAAAGCTGGTGGCATATTACAAAAGAACAATCCATTTGTATTTTTGGCTTCAGATAACGTGTTTGACAAAATTCCCAATACAAGGAAAAATGCATCATTCCACATCTACAAAAATCATAGCTTTAACCTTGATGTAATATTCCATGTAGGAACTGTAAATACATATGAGTTGAGACTTTCAGCTGCATTGGAGCTACTTAAGTTCACGAGACCCTTGGGCTTAGGCATCAGACAATGATAGTGGCTGACATTTCGTCATGAGAGCAACACCAACAGCAGTCAATACTCAGGCATCCAGCCATGGATTATAAGTCACATTTTAACGTTCAATTGCATCCCCAGCAGAACAGTATGAATAGATTAGTGGCTAGGGAACACAATAGAACTTGACAATGGCCTAGAGAACATATATTCAATTCTCCCCACTGTCAGTCATACCAACACACAGGCATTGAGATCTTAAGAGCCAGAGCCCAGGCCTTCACTCCTCTGCATGAGAGAAAAAAAGCAATTGCATGAAAAGAAACTACTTTGCACTGAAGAATTAAGCAAATGTAAGTTTGCACTAGGCCAGGTTGGTTGCATTCAGTGCTGCACTCAAGAAAACAAAGGTTGACCTAAAACATGTGCAAACATCTGAATTAACTGGTTTTGAAAAGTAACAAATATTATTTAACATGTCTGAATCTACTTGACTTTGGTAGGTTACACCCACAAAACTTATTTTAAGGGTAAGATCAAGAAATAGCAACATCATTTTAAAATCACTCAGAACACCTTAGCAACCACATAGGAATGACCTGACTACCACGCACAACACACTAACATCTCTGTGGCGAGTTTTCCCACACACATTTTCTTCAGAAAATTTAAAAATATAGTTCATATAGATAAAGTAATGGATTTTATACCATACTATATATATACTGTATGTGTAGACAGCATTCTAGAATGTTAATACAGCACATTCTTTATCTGCTTAGGAAAAAGATATCCATCTTGATTTTACTTTAGGCAAATTTGTGCTTAACATACATAACTTCATACACCATTAAACAGGGACATTAGGCATAACGAATGGGAAGCCCTACTTTAAATCCAGAGCTAACACCCTTAAAACCATTAAAATCAACATCCAATGTGAGCAATAAAATATCATGGGCCAAGAGATTTATCAAATTTCACGATTATTCCTATTACCCAGATTACGCAAGCAATCACTCTTCAAAACTGCCATCCAATGAGATAAGGATATCAGAGATCAGACTTCGCGGAAGCATTTGTAGCCACAACTGCAATTTACCAGTCAATCTCGGCTCGAGACCACCCTTTTCCCTCCTCCCACAAAAAATTCACCCATCAATCACCCATCATGAAACTGGATCTATCTGTGTTGCACATCAGCATAGAGCATAAATGAGTTATAGATCCATTAAGCCCATCATCATGGGAAGATTGCGGCAACATGGCCAGCTTCAGACGATGAACTCAGTGACCAACAGAAAAGTCCCTGCAAATCTCCCAACCCATCCCCCTCTGACAGTCTATTGTTGTCTGTAAATACAACCATTGGCAATACATTCTTATTCTCTCAGTTGGAGCTTTACATGCCAACATCAAAGTACTCCTAGATCTGAAGTTGGGTTATGTTAAGGCTGGAAAACCCTGTCTCATTACAAGATGTAAAATAGTACGATAGCGAATAAAATCATACAAAACTTACTAGGAACTAGCAAACAATGTTATTATGAAATTTAACCCCTAATCCAAACCTAAACCAACCATAAAGTCTAAGCCCTTACCCAAACTCTGAACTTAATCAAGATTTTATTAGCAAAATGACTGTTGTGTACCATTGAAGAAAGTGAAAATTCAGCGTTTGTACGATTTTTCCTAGGTTTAATCCCAAACCCATAACCTAAACCAACCATAAAGTGTAACCTCTTACCCCAAACCCTAAACCAAACCATGACTAAAAGATAAATCACTCTTTTGTATCCCAGAAGAAAGAGAAACATCAAGGTTTTAAATTAACATTCGTAGAATTTTTCCTAAATTTAATCCCAAACCTAAACCTAACCCTAAAGTCTAACCCCTTACCTAAGCCTAACCATGACTTTGATTTCAGCTAAGGAAAAGTCAACCTCCTGTTTGGTAGTTGAGACAAAGCCATCGGTCACAGGACAGATCATAGTCTAAGAGACCCCGATTTCACTCATAACTTGATTTAACATGTCCTGTAAATGTACATTTAACCTAGGGGTGTGAAGATAAACAGTATGTGTTCTATATCTTGGAGTGGTGTGTGTGTGTGTGAGCGTGTATTTATCACTTTGTGGGGACCAAATGTCCCCATAAGGATAGTAAAACCCGAAATTTTGGACCTTGTGGGGACATTTTGTCGGTCCCCATGAGGAAAACAGCTTATAAATCATAATAAATTATATTTTTTGAAAATTTAAAAATGCAGAATGTTTTCTGTGAGGGTTAGGTTTAGGGGTAGGGTTAGGTTTAGGGGATAGAATATAAAGTTTGTACAGTTTAAAAACCATTATGTCTATGGAAAGTCCCCATAAAACATGGAAACACAACGTGTGTGTGTGTGTGTGTGTGTGTGTGTGTGTGTGTGTGTGTGTGTGTGTGTGTGTGTGTGTGTGTGTGTGTGTGTGTGTGTGTAAGCGTGTATTTATCACTTTGTGGGGACCAAATGTCCCCATAAGGGTAGTAAAACCTGAAATTTTTGACCTTGTGGGGACATTTTTTAAGTCCTCATAAGGAAAGGGTTAGGGTATATAATATATAGTTTGTACAGTATAAAAACCATTATGTCTATGGAAAGTCCCCATAAAACATGGAAACACAACATGTGTGTGTGTGTTTCTGTTTATTTTGCTGGTCACTCTGTCTTGTTCTGCGGTCTGAGGTTCAGGACAAGAATACAGACGAGTGGGTGTGAGTGGTCAGCTGTGGTAACTTGTAGATTTCCCCTCTTTCGGTCCATCTAAACCTCTGCCTTGAGAAAAACCACTCGCCTTTACTTTCCTTGGCGGCTGTCCACCAAACGATGCCAAGGAGAAAAAAGCTGCTTTCAGAAAGAAGCTTTGAAACGGCATGATATTTACCACAGCCGCTGAAAGGGTAGCATCAGTTCTAATGTCAATGGCAGTTGCCAGGCATTGACAAAATGCCCTCTTTGATTTTTTTGTTGGCTGGAGGTTTGACTGTTCTGTTGTCTTTGTAGATGAGCTGGGGAATATGGAATCACTGGGAGCGATAGCACCGGAAGCAGCAGTTTTTCTCTTAATTACACAGGGGACCACTGATTGATGCGACTTGCCCCTGCACGCTGGCATTTCCGCCCCACGTCTGGTTCTGCCAGAGTTATAGTAGTAACAAATGCCACTAAGAAGAGAGGTGATGTGCCAGAGCACTTTAAATGCTGAGGAAAGAAAGAGAAAATCAAGAGAAACTACATCTAAATGAGAGGTTGCTCAGAGGGTGCTTTTTCATCGTTCAGGAAACTTAATGGATTTCACAGTTGTTTAATTTTTAAGTAACGCAAATAATTGATCAAATCTTTTTATCAAATTAATTACATTTTATGCAATTAATTTTATTGCAATTAAGTGCATATATAAATATTTGCTGAGAAAGCCACTCAAATAACTATAATTCAATATATAATGATTAAATAATTATAAATAGTTATATTTCAATAATTATATATGCATATATACAGTATATATCCATTTTGCAATTAAATCTGTCAATGTGTGTGAGATCTATTATAAGGGCTTTTCTAAGGATGCATAAATGTACACATGCATCAGACTGGGCCAAGAACCAACACATGGGGGGAAGGGTCCCAAATATTTGTAATTTAGTAAAGATAATAATGACAAATACTATTTAATTTACACAGTTAGGATATGGTAAATTTCATGATTTATTTACAATAATCAGGGCTCTGACACAGTGTGAGCATTTTACTCACATTTGCAAAGGAATGATGCATACCAAATTTACAATATTCTGCTTCTAACACAGGTGCTCTGGCTGTCCTGTGGACAAGTGCTTGTGGGTTTCTTTTTCTTGGATCTTCAATGGTCATGGAATTTCTATAACATCATAACCACACACTGCAAGACTTTAAAAACCTCTTAAAATGGCATACCTTGTTGATGCTTTATAACGAGACCATCAAGCAGCTACTTGGACCTGCGTCAGTGTGTAACAGCCAAGTAGAAATGTCAACCGTTAAAAATGCATCAAGTATCTGTGGCAATGCACGTTCCCAAACATCATTGTATTATAATTATAATTTTGCATTTCTCACGGCCATTGATGATAGTGGGCATGTTTATGTGGTTTACGAGGACAAGTTTTTAGGTTACAAACTGGTAATTACAAGGGTATTATACTATAAATGTGGTTTATGAAGACATTTCTAGTGTCCCCATAATTTCAATACCTTAGAAAACATATTTAACGGTGTTTTATTGAAAATGTAAAAATTAAGCAAGTTTTCTGTGAGGGTTAGGTTTAGTGGTTGTGTTGGGTTTAGGGGTATAAAAATCATTATGTCTATAGAAAGTCCTCATAATGATAGGCAGACCAACGTGTGTGTGTGTGTTTGTGTGTGAGTGTGTGAGTGTGTGTGTGTGTGTGTGTGTGTGTGTGTGTGTGTGTGTGTGTGTGTGTGTGTGTATATATCACTTTGTGGATAGTATGGTAAAGCCTGACATTTTTGACCTTGTGGGGACATTTTGTCCGTCCCCATAAGGAAAGGGTTAGGGTATAGAATATATAGTTTTACAGAATAAAAACTTTATTTAAATTATATCTATGGAAATTCCCCATAAAACATGGGAACACAACATGTTTGTGTGTTTCTGTTTATTTTGCTGATCACCGTTAAATATGTATCAAGTATTTGTGGCAATGCACGTTCCCAAACATCATTGTATTATAATCATAATTTTGCTTTTCTCACGGCCACTGATGATAGTGCTATCTCGCTTGTGTACACGAGAAAACACACAGAACGCAAGGAGAAAAAGCGCACATCCATGGTGGTGATATGCTGTTTGTGTTGACTTAAATATAAGTAGAGGGGGCTTCAGTGTAAAAAGGTTGGGAACCACTGGTCAAACAACATATACAGACGCAGAATTGCTTCTTTGTGGTATATAAAATATATTCACTTTTTATACATTTCATGAATATCCAATTAAGCATTATTGCATTATAAAACACTTAATAGACAGATAAAACATCCTGGTTACTTCCGTAACCTCTGTTCCCCGATGGAGGGAACGAGATGTCGTGTCAATGAAGAGACAGTAGGGGTCACTCTTGGGAGTCCGAGACACCTTCTGATCTTTGATAAAAGGCCAATGGGATTTGCCGAGTGGTATTTGCATGCCACTCCACCGAACATACGGGTACAAAGGAGCTGGCGTGCTTACCGCTTATTCAGGTTTTGAGCCGAGAGTAAGGTCCCGGCCAATTTCAGTGGGTAGTTCTGTGTTGTGGCAGGAGGGACACAATGTCTCATTCTCTCCATCAGGGAATGGAGGTTACGGAAGTAACCAGGACATTCCCTATCTGTCATTCACTCGACGTTGTGTCGATGAAGTGACACGAGGTGTCCCCAACAACTAGCTGAACTGTGTTACTTGGACCGGTGGTGCGAGACAGGCAGACTACTGTGTGCCCCGTAGCCAGCGCAACAGTCCTACACGTAACCTCTCCCGACGTTGCTATGAGCGTTGAAGTGGAAATATGTCACAAGGTCTTACTGACTTTTCCATCAGAAGTGAGTCATGTGGAGAAGTCCCATGGTAGTTACTACAAACATGATGACTGGGGCAGATGGTCTTCTACCCAAGGAAGATGCCAACAGGGAAACGATTTACCAACAGGGAAACGATTTAGCAGAAGATATACGTCACATGGGGTTACCTACGGGGAACCAGCACATCCGGAGCACCTACCCCAGTACAAGGCTTAGTTAGCACCTGTACTGGGCCGGCAGCGAATTTCTCTGCAAACCCGGCTGCCAAAGGGCTGGGAGGAAGTCATCCAGGGAACGCATTCTGTGAACACGACTGGGAGTCAACAGCACACGTCTTCAGCTCCGTGGAGGTGAAAGGCGCTATGCGCAAGCGATACACCTGGCAAACTGTCCCGGACTTACCTGTTCGTTTCTGCTAAGTCACGGGACGTAACCGACTCAACCCAGAGATTGTAGAACCTTTCAAATGTGTTGGGTGTTGCCCAGCCCACTGCTCTGCAAATGTCTGTTAGAGAGGCGCCACTGGTCAGGGCCCAGGAGGCCACCACAATCCTGGTGGAATGGGCTCCTAGCTCTGCAGGAGGCGGCACGTGCTGAGTGTGGTGTTCCATAGATATGGTGTCAATGATCTAGTGGGCGATCCTCTGCTTGGAGACAATGCTTCCTTTCAGCTGTCCGCCAAAGCAGACAAAGAGCTGCTCAGAGGCTCTGAAGCTCTGCGTCTGGTCCAAATACATGCATAAAGTGTATACCGGACACAGCAACATCAAGGCTGGGTCTGCCTCCTCCTGGAGCAGTGCTTGCAGGATCACCACCTGATCCCTGAATGGGGTTGTGGGATCCTTGGTCACATAGCCCGGTCAGGGTCTCAGGATCACAAGAGAGTAGCCCGGACCGAACTCCAGGCACATTTCGCTGACAGAGAGGTCACCAACCCTCTTGATGGAAGTGAGCGCAGTAAGGAGGGCAGTATTTAAAGAGAGTGCCTTAAGCTCAGCTGATTCCAGGGGCTCAAAATGGGCCCCCCATAGCCACCGAAGGTCTACGGAGAGGTCCCATGAGACAACATGTACAGTAAAACACTTTCCTTGTCTCGCTCCATACCCTGATGGTTTCTTTCTTACGTGGTACACAAAACTTATATTCCCTATAATTCAAATTTATTTCCCTATCCCCTGTTAAAATCATGATTAAAATCATGGTTAGGTTTGGGGTTTGGGTTCGAGACATTAAATCCTCCCTGAGGCAGACCGCATGCATCCCTTGATAGCTCCTCTGGTTAGAACGAGCATGCTGGGGGATGGGAGGTCCGCAGGGGTTGAGCTGGTGGAAGAACTCCCATGTCCTCATCCAGATTGCCCGGTGCTGCTGTGGCTCCCTGCTTCAGGAAGAAAGAGGTAAGCCACGACCACAACATTCACATGGGCATGTTCTCGCAATGAGAACATGACACCTCCACAAAAGCTGCCTCGGTGTGCTGTCCCCAAGCACTCAAGACAGATCTCATGGGAATCCGGAGTGTAGCACAAAGAAATCTAGAATCACAAAGGCTAAAGGTCATCTTTAAAAAAATGGCAATCATTTGCGCGAGCTCTTTTAGAAAAAAATATACTTTTTTTTTATATACTCTTTTAGCACCTGCAGACTCGACCAACACTCGACCACGTGAGGGTGACCACTGATATGCGCCGTAAATTCAGCAGCATAAGTGTCGTGATAGGGACGAACACACATACATTCAGCGCCGAAGAAGAAAATCTGAATGAGTGATGCACGCCATCTCCTTATATACCCATATGGCCGGGGCGGAGAGTGGCATGCAAAATCCACTGCCAATTCTCATTGGCCTTTTCTATTTTAAGCAATGGTGATTGGGGCTCTCAAGATCGAACCCCTAGTGCCACTACATTGACAAAACAACAAGTGAGTGACAGACAGGGAACACCATGTTTCATTCCAGTAAATATATAAAATTTGTCATGTATAATACATTGACTATTTCATATTTTTGTTACAATAATCATAAGTGTGATGGAGTTTTTGCTCAAAATGGCCACTGTTCCTCTTGTGGTGTAGAACAGAAGACCACATAGCATGCATAATCTTAATACATTCTATATATATTTATTGAATAAGTATAATATTGAAAAGTACTGATTTAATATCTTTATTTCATGTGACTGTGTTGAGTTGTTGTGCTTAACCATTCCTATCTTACTATAGTACACTTCATAATATGAATTCAGATTATGATAATCTTACCTGTTTCTGTACCACACTGTTGAAGACAGCTGAATGATGTCACTTCCGATTAATAATGTCACTGTAACGGATCCACTGGACTCCCTCTCTCACTCCACACTCCACTCACTCTGCCAGAAATCTTTATCACACGCACCTGCACATCATTAATAAATAATTAAGGACTGCTTTTATTCTCAGCTTTCACACTCGCTCTTTGTTTGTTCTCGTCAATGTTTCCCCTGAGGCTAAGGACTTCCTAGTTTTGTCTAACTTACCTGTTAATATACTTACCTTGTAATTGTTCTCCTCATCTATGTTTCATGTTGGTTCATACTCCGTTTATCCTCCAAATATCAAAGGACTTTTGTGAGTTTACCATTCATCTGTACATCGCATTATTTCCCTGTCTGGATATTACTCACCTGCTGTTTTTATCACTGCTTCATTCACCTGTTTAATAAACTCCACAATTGAGTCCATATCCCTGCCTCCGTGAGTTTCACCATGACAGTCACATATGGGCGGAACAAAAATTTGTATGAACTTAAAATGGTTGGTGTGACGGGATTGAGTTCAGACTGAAGGAACAACCTTTCTAGCCTGTTTTTTTTATTTTTAAATATCAAGATGAGGGTGTTAGATTACGACAGAACTTTTCATTTACTTGATAATCAGATGAGTATAGTGAGTGTAGGAGGTTAGATATATGTTTCATTGTCAAAAGGTGGTGAAGTGCAACAGAAAGAATGAATTTATTACATAGCAGAGCCACTTAGCCAATCCAGACTCCATGAAGGCGGTAATGGCTTGACAAATCAAATTGGTTAAAATAGAAAAACTTAAAATGTCCTTTTCCCTGCTGAGAAATTGAGAACAGTGCTGCAGTAGATGTGGTGTAAATTAACTGCAGCAAAGCATAGCTTTTCCTCTCTCTCATTTCTCTATGCAAATGTTCCCCTTTGAAACCCCTGCTTTGGACTCTATCAGTATGGCAGGGAGGAAAAGGTCCTTGCTTTTGTCATTTACACTTTATAAAGCTTGTCATTATCAGTTTATAGGTACATTAGAAGTGAAACATTTCAATGCAGTTCCTCATAATATGAGATTTAAAGGAAGAACAATCAGTGCTGTGCAGAGCGCCTTCTCAGCACAGACCCAAAGGGAGGCTATTTTTGGCTTCTCAGCAATTTCAGCCGCAGCGTGCTGGATCACTGTGAGCTTGAGTTTTCTCTCCAGGGCTTCAACAGAAGCACAACACACCAAACAAAATTCCTCAGGGATACAGAAACAACTTAAAACACAAAGATCAGCCTCGATAGGAAGGCTAATGACAAACAAAGAGATGTAAGACTTATGTATATAAAGCCAATCGGCCTATTACACAATCCTGAGAAATTCATTAAAAGCATAGTTCACTCAATAATGAAAATTATTTTCTTACTGTCATTATTTGCTCAGCCTCATGTCGTTTCAAACCTACATGCTGTCATTTTTTAATGTAACCTACTTAGATTTTTTTGAATCCATATGCACCTACAATGCCAGTTTATAGACTGTCAAACTCCAAAAAGAAAAGAAAAACATCATAATACCATAAAAGTTGCCCACTAAAATGTTGTTTGTTGGTTTGAGTTTGAGACCTTATAGTCACTATGAACTAAACTTAAGAAGAGTTGAATGATGATTCGTCAAAATATTCTATTTTGTGTTCTACAGAAAAAAAAGAAAAAAAAATTCAGTAAATTTCTAATAAAATACTTCATTATGTCATATTCATTAATTCTGTTAAACTTTACAAAATAGCACATTTTAGTATGTGTTTATTATATTAAACATCATGGTTACTGTTGTAACCTCCATTCCCTGAGGGAAGGAACAAGACGTTGTGTCGAATTAAGTGACACAAGGGGTCTTCCTGGTATGCCAAACGTACCTCTGAACTTGAGAAAAGGCCAATTTCAAGTTTGCAGACAGAATTTGCATGCCCCGCCCTGGACATATGGATATAAAGGGAATCGGGGCAGCTATTGTCAGTCGAGCCAGAGGAGCCGAATGCCAGGTATGGCTATTTACAGTGGTAGGTCTAGTGCTGTGGCAGGAGTGACACAAAGTCTTGTTCCTTCCCTCGGGGAACAGAGGTTACAACAGTAACCATGATGTTCCCCTTCTGTCACTCACTCAACGTTGTGTCGAATGAAGTGACACAAGGTGTCCCATCTAAAAACGCCACGCACTAACCGTGTTACGTGAACTGTCGAATCAGGTGCAAACAGGCTACTGCGTGCTAGTAACTGTGTCGGATGCATGTAGCCCTCCCCAACGCCCCCAAAGAGATGTCACATACAGACCTTAGGTTCCCCGCACCCCTGAGGGGGGAATAGATGCTACATGACTAGCATGGGAGCAAGCCCGGCAACCGCAGACTTTTCTCTCACTATGTCTCTCATATAGGATGTGAGCCTATCGGCGGTCTTTCCCAGTCCTATTCTTTCAGGGGAAAAGACCCTGCGGAGGCCACATCCTGCCCAATCTAGGGGGAGGTAACATGTGGCAAATACACCACGAGGGATGTGAAGCCGTACGTGGGAATGGCGTGGTGGTAGGTCCAGCCTAATGAGGGGCGGGGCTCTACTGCACGGTGACCGTGGCAGCGGGGCTGCCCAAGGGAAAAGTGAGTCCGCCGACAGGGGGACTGTACCGCGTAAATATATCATGGGAAGTATGCCTGAGAAGGGAACTAAGCCCGTGGAGCCCGACCCCAGTACAGAGCACCTGTGACTCGTAGTGGGTCTGGCCGCGAATTGCTCCGCTGAATTCGCAGGCCTGAAGGCTAGGGAGGAGAACATCCAGGGAGCGACGCTTAGTGGCTAACCTGGGATAGAAAACGCACTGGATCAACTTGGTGAAGGGTGCTGTGTGCAAGTGGAACACCCGGTCGGTTGTGTTGCGTTACCGAGTTCTACCGGCTCGGACCTGACAAAACACGGGACGAGACCGACTCAACCTTGAGATTGTATAAACTGGCAAAGGTATTGGGTGTTGCCAAGCCCGCTGCTCTGCAGATGACTGCTAGGGGGGTGCCGTTGACCAGTGCCCACGAGGATGCCATGCTTCTTTTCGAGTTTGCTCGAACCCACAAGGGGGCGGGCACAGCCTGGGTCTGGTAGGCCAGAGAGATGGCGTCACGACCCAGTGAGTTAACCTCTGTTTGGAGACGGTGTTCCCTTTCCGCCGTCCACCGAAGCAGACAAAGAGCTGCTCAGAACATCTAGAGCTCTGCGTGCAGTCCAAATAGATACACAAAGCACGTACTGAACACAGCAACGGCAGCTTGCTTGCAGCTTCACGACCTGGTGCCTGAAGGGGGTCGTAGGAACCTTGGGCATGTCTCATAAGTCTCAAAGCACATACCTCGCTCCGCACACACGGCAGGGGGCGGGTTAGAGACTGAGGAAGAGGTCAGGAGACACATTAACAGTGACAGCACCTGGACTAATTAGTCTGCCCTCTGACAAAAACAGATAAGGAGAAAACATATAGATGCAACTTGTCACAAGAGTTGCAACACTTCACTAGAAAAGATTAAAGGCCAACTTCATATACTGTCACAGCATCCATGACAACAGCAAGTGCAATGTGAGGTACGTAGATTGCCAGGGATCAACTTCAGTCCTAACACCTGTATGTAAATTCTTCATGGCTCTAATAATGGATGTCTGACTTTAACGATCACAATAACTAATAAATATATAATTCATTACTATATTATCATCTCCTATTACATTTCATCAATCAAAACTTCATCTTGAGCCAGTTAGAGAGCATAATTTGATCTGATTGTAACCATACACTTAATAATAATTAATTTAAAAATATATATTTTGTTTAATTTTAATTTATGAATTGGAAAATTCCAGTTCAGCTGTTTAAATGTCATACAGTATGACCATGTGACGAGGAGGGTGGGGCTGGACCCTGAGTACGCACGCCGGACCCCGAAACTCGGGAAGGAGGAGGAATATGCTGTCATGGAGTCCTCACCACTACATGCCAACCCAAATGAGCAGCTGCAGCCATCCGCTGGGGGAGTTGCTGCCAACTGCCTGGACATGGAGGAATGGCCACCATCCTTGAGGGGAGGAGGGGCTCGCTGCCAGCCACCTGGTGCAGTGGAGCCGCTGCCAGTGGCGGAGGAGTTCCCTACTGGCCGCCAAAACGTGGAGGCACGTTCCATCCACCAGTGTTCAGAGAACTTGCTGCAGTCTGCCCAGGGATGAGCTGCTGTCATCCGCCAGAGTTTGGGGAGTGGCTGAGGGCCAGGCAACAGTGTATCTGGGCACTGGTGAACCAGGTTATTCCTCTCTCTCCCTCTCTCTCTCTCTCTCTCTCTCTCTCACTGTCACTCCGCTTTGCACTTTCCCTCTCCTCTGTTTCCCCCCCTCCCCTCATCCCCCTCTCCAGCCCTAGAGAGGTGGGGAAAAGCTGGAACAGTTGTTACAATCACATTGTTGGTCATTTCAAGTAAAGGCCCAGTGTTAGAGTCAGACAGACAGACAGACAGGCAAAGAAATTCAGAACCAAAAAAAAATAATAATACTGTAACAGAGGTGCACCCAAAAAATACATTTAAACAATTTTCTTTTTAAATAACTTTGAGTGCCAGACAGGTTTAGGATAGCATATTTAAAACATAAAGTTTAGTTACATAAAGGAAATTGAAATATTAGATTTAGACTGCATTTTCTTTTATGACCACAACACTTTAATTGTCTTAAAGGTATTTATTTGAATAAAATTAATACATGATTTGAAGTCAACACAAACTTGAAACAAGTTTGAAACTTGTATTTGTTTCAAAGAATAAACACTAAATACAATGGTTTCAGTCCCAAATATTTTTTCTTTTTTGGTTTCTTTTAAACATCCAAACAACAACATATGGGATGAATCCGCACAGATACTGGTACCACTTTAACCCTTTGGGATCGCCGGCGCGTCCTGCTGGATATTTTCATCATTAGAGTGGAAACAACTCTAAAATACTCTGTCATTTTGGGGCATACAGATAAGTGTAAGACATTGTTAGAAACTATAAAGGGTCTTCTTTTATGGTGTACACTCACAAAAACTTGTGCTTTTGTAAAATAAAGAAAATAAAAAGAGTGAGCTGTCAGCAGTCTCTGTGTTCACGAGCATATTTCTGAAACATGTCACAAAAATGAACTGAAACTCCGCAAATACTTATCACACAAACATGAAACATACATCTAAAGAAAGCTTAAAATTTCTACTTTTAAATTAAACAATTAAAATTTAAAACAAATATTCTCCTGCAATGTAATCTGTATGAAACAAAGTGATGTACAGTTTCTTCTGGCTCAACTCATTAAAGCTAATGTGATCACACCCACCAACAGAGTGCGCCATTCATACGGTAATGTACTGAAGAGATCAAGGCAAATGGTGAACACCCCCCGATGGTGAGGTTTAATGTGAACGCAACACAACTCAAATTTTCTGCATGTCTGTAATGATACACAGGCCATGAAGCTCCTGGATAGTAAGGAAGGGTTAACATTTTCATCAGAAGAAGAGCGGGACTCCAATGAACATTTGTATTTTGAAGAGAAACTTGATCCAGCTGAGGATACAATTTCGGACGAGTAAGTCATTTAGTTTTCATTAGCTGACATGCTGTTTTATATAAACATGTACATATTTTACTAGTGGAACTGTTTCCAGACTTGCCAGCCAGGATTCAGAGTATTGACATTTGAAATATATCCTAATAAGCAAGTTTTAGTTACATTTAAATGTTGCTTCGGCTAAAGCAGGTATTTAAATTGTATGCTGTATGATATTGTTACGTGCTCCGAGGATATGTTGTTCTTTTGTTGTTGTTTTTGCTTTCACTTTCTCTGCTATCATCTCTCAGGGCGGTGCTGTTGGCTGTCCGTAATCATTGTGACGTGCACTGGAATGGGCGTCCTTGCTATAAGAGATTGAAGTGGACCGGAAGAGAGAGGGAGAAGGAGGGAACTGTTCGTTTTCGTTTCGGGTCACGCTGTGATGTTGGCATGTCGTTTTCTTTTCGTTTTGTTACCTAAAGCTTATATTTTGAGTTAATAGTTTGTTAACGTTTTTTTTTTTGGATTACGTTGGAAACTTGAGTCTTTATGTTTCTTCTTTTTGTTTCTTTTGTATTGCTTTACAACCGGCCAGGGAGTAGTAATCAGGCAAGCATGTCACGTGACTTCCATTCATGCAACACCTAGGGAAGCACTCTGTTAAAACAACAGGTAAGAAGCGGGTGCTACTTTTGTATGTTTTGAGTTTTTATGTAGAGTAGGTTAGCGAGGGCGTGTTGCAACGCCGTCGATGTTGTTTTGTTTCTTTCTTTGATGTCGTAGTTTAGTGGGAACGGGAATGTAGTTAGAACGTGGGTTTTGTTTTGATTATTTCTTTGCTTTAAGCACCGTTCAGATTCCTACTCCCTGGGTACGGTATTTGGATTGTTTTGTCTCTCTCTCCTTTGTGCACGTGGTTGCAATGAATAAATATATTCATTTACTTGACTTAAACCTCCTTATGTCTTCGTGTCTTGTTGCTCCAGCATCTTAGTGGCGTTAACAGGGATAACTAATCTGGGAATATTAAAAAATTACTCTATGTTGTGTCCCCTCATTCCCTGAGCCGTTTTAGGGACGTAACATAAATTGGGGGCTCGTCCGTTCCTTAAAGCCTGGAGACGTTGTTGGGGTGCTGGTTCAAGTTGTTGAGTATACATTTGATTTAGGGATTTGGTGGGTGGCCTGTGGTTCGTTTGTAGATTTCATTATGACATCGCACGCGCAGGATTTTATTGAGAATCCTTCGTTTGGGGCGTTTGAGAGATGTCGAAAAGATGAATTGATCGTTATAGCTGACCACTTCCGAATTTCTGTTAGGCAACAATTGTTAAAAAGGGAAATTAAAGATTTTTTATTGCATCGATTAGTGGAATTAGATATTTTGGTTTTATCTGAGGCGGAGGGAGAAGCAGATCAAATCGCCGATGATGCGCAAAGTATGAAGGCTGGGGAGGAAGTTGTGAAACTCGCTGGGACGGAGACCGAGGTCGAAAGCCGAGCAGCTTTTCCACTCTTCGAGCCGTTTTCCCGGCCACGCCGGGATCGATAGGGAGTCGAAATTGAAAGTTCGTCTCGCCCGACTCCGTATGGAAGCGGAGGAGAGAGCGCAAGCACGACAGGGCTGAATTTGATCTGCGGCTCAAAATCCGTGAGGTTGGAAATAGAGGCTGAGAAGGAAGTGAACTTGCGCAAGTTAGAGATAGAGGGGAGGACGCTCGCCCCTGTTACTGCTGGTCCAAACATTTCTGACTTGGTGAATAAAGATACTACAATTCGCGGTTCTACAGCCTCGGTGGTATTTGATGTGAGTAAAAATTTTCCCTTGGTGCCCTTGTTCAGAGAGTCGGAAGTGGATAGCTATTTTGGAGCTTTTGAACGGATAGCGTTTTCTTTAGGATGGCCAAAAGATGTTTGGGCTTTATTGTTGCAGTGCCGGTTGTCAGGGAAAGCTTTGGAAGTTTTTTCTGCACTTTCGTTAGCGGAAAGTTTACAGTATGAGACCGTCAAGATAGCTATCCTTCGTTCGTTTGAGTTAGTCCCGAGGCTTACCGGCAAAGGTTTAGATACCACAGGAAGAGTGGGAATCAGACGTTTGTGGAATTCGCGCGCGAGAAAGGGGTATTGTTTGATAAATGGTGTGTATCAAGTAAGGTAACTGATTTTGCATCCCTCCGAGAATTAATGTTGCTTGAGGATTTTAAGAAATGCTTGCCAGAACGCGTTGTTCTGTATTTGAATGAGCAAAAAGTCACTGATCTTGCCACGGCAGCCGTGCGCGCTGATGAGTTTGCGCTCACACATAAGAATGTGTTTTGTAGTGCGCGCCCGGATAGAAATACGACTGTTGGTGTAGCTCAGCCTCAGTTGTTTCAGGGGAGATCTGCTAACGAACAGACGAAGATGGCGGGTGAACAATCGAAAGAGAGACGTGAGTGCTTTTATTGCCATAAGACTGGTCACGTTATTGCAGATTGTTTAGTGCTGAAACGCAAACCGCAGAATGGTTCACAGCAGAGGCCTGTTGCTTTTGTGAACACGGTTCCTGAGGATGCCACAGAAGTGTCACCTGATGGTATATACAAGCCTTTCTTATTGAAAGGGTTTGTATCGCTTAGTGGTAAACTTGAGGAGCAGGTGGAAATACAGATTTTGCGTGATACAGGGGCTGCTTATTCGTTTATATGTGCTGATGCGTTGCCCTTTTCTGATCAGTCACATTTGGGATCTAGCATATTAGTTCAGGGATTCTGTATGGAAGTGGTGAAGGTGCCTTTGCATCGTATATATGTGAGGTCTGAATTAGTCATGGGATTTGTCAATGTGGGAGTACGTTCTGCGTTGCCAGTTCCAGGGGTGTCATTTATTTTAGGAAATGACTTGGCTGGAGGGAGAGTGTTACCTGCACTAGAAGTAGTTGACAGCCCTGTGTTGACTCCAGAATCAGAGGAATTAGCCCAGACATACCCTGATCTTTTTCCGGCATGTGTTCTCACTGCATGCAGGTTAAAAAAAAAATGAGGAGGTTGTGTTGGAGGATACCTTTTGTGTGTGTCTGAGTCTGGTGAAGTTGTTGCACACAGTGATCCTGTTAGTAAAGATACAGAAGTTACAAAGGTCAGTAATGTTGTTCTGCCCTTATCAGTTACTCGTGAGGAAATTGTGGAAGCCCAGAAGATGGATGAAACTTTGTCGAAGTGTTTCGTTGCAGCAAGGGATGGGAAAGACAAGGGAGTCTCAGTATATCATCGATGGTGGTTTGTTGTTGCGTAAATGGCAGCCGACTACCACTGCGAGTGAGGAGGGTGTATCAGTATATCAAGTGGTGATTCCTTCCACATACCGCCCTCCCGTACTTTCCCTGGCGCATGATCACGTTTTTTCTGGACATCTGGGGGTCACTAAAACGTATGACCGTGTTTTGCGACATTTTTTCTGGCCTGGACTTAAGAAAGATGTAGCAAATTTTTGTCGTACATGTCACACGTGTCAATATATGGGAAAGCCGAATCAAGTTATTCCCCCGGCTCCACTGGTGCCTATTCCAGCACTAGGTGAGCCGTTTGAGAATGTAATCGTGGATTGTGTGGGACCGCTTCCTAAGACGAAATCGGGTAATCAGTATGTTCTCACGATCATGTGTTCTGCTACTCGATATCCAGAGGCTATTCTGTTACGTACAATTACTGCTAAAGCTGTAATTAAGTCCCTTATTAAATTCTTTTCTACTTTTGGACTGCCGAAGTTCGTACAGACTGATCAGGGAACGAATTTCCTTTCCAGAGTGTTTAAGCAGGTGTTGAGCTCGCTCAATATAAACCATCGTGTGTCAAGTCCGTATCATCCTGAAAGCCAGGGAGCCCTGGAAAGATTTCACCAAACGCTGAAATCAATGTTGAAAAAGTACTGTGTGGACACAGGTAATGAATGGGACGAAGGACTTCCTTTAATTTTATTCGCTATACGGGAGACTGTGCAGGAATCATTAAGGTTTAGTCCAGCTGACCTGGTCTTCGGACATTCTGTTAGGGGACCTTTGAAGGTGCTTAAGGAACAAATGCTTGGTATTAGTAATGACTTGAGCCCGAAGGTTAATGTGTTGGATTATGTTTGCAGACTCCGGGAACGTGTGCAGAGCGCCTGTGACTTGGCGAAAGATTTTTTGTCTCACGCTCAGAGTGATATGAAGAAACGGTTTGATAAAAAAACAGTTCTTCGTTCATTTTCCGTTGGAGACCAAGTGTTGGTGTTGTTACCTATACCAGGGTCGGCCTTGTCAGCACGCTTTGCTGGACCATATGAGATCGTGGCTAAAAGAAGTGAAACTGACTATGTTGTTAGAACAACTGACAGGAAGCGACAGCGAAGAGTCTGTCATATTAACATGTTGAAGACGTACTATTCTAGAGATGATGTGTTAAAATCACCTACGGATGAGACTGCAGGGCCCGCTATCTCTTCGGTGGCTGTGAATTGTCTTGTGGAAGCGTCATTTTCTGGAGTATCGATCGATGAGGATGGTTTGATGCTACGCAGTGATCCATTACCGCTCGCGCGGTTGTCAAACTCCGAGGTATTGAGCGATCTGTCAAATTTCCTGGTGGGATTAACGGAGCCACAGAAACAAGATGTGACCGCGCTCATTCATGGTTTTTCCGAAATTTGTGGTAATGTTCCTACACAAACACGGGTGTTGTACCATGACATCAATGTGAAGGATGCACACCCTATTAAGCAGCATCCATATAGAATGAATGCCACTAAGAGATCTTTAATGAAAGATGAAGTTGACTATTTAGTAAGAGAAGGTCTTGCTGAACCCAGTAGTAGCCCGTGGAGCTCACCGTGCCTACTTGTCCCAAAGTCAGATGGAAGTTATCGATTTTGCATGGATTACCGTAAGGTCAATGCTGTCACTGTGCCAGATTGCTTCCCTTTGCCGCGCATGGAGGATTGTATTGATAATTTAGGCTCAGCTCAGTTTGTTAGTAAACTAGATCTGCTGAAAGGGTATTGGCAGGTGCCTTTAACCCCTCGAGCTTCAGAGATTTCTGCTTTCGTGACACCTGATTCATTCATGCAGTACCGGGTTATGGCATTCAGGTTACTGAAATGCCCGGCCACTTTTCAAAGATTAGTAAATACTGTACTTGTTGGCGTTTCGAACTGCAGTGCCTACTTAGACGACTTGGTGGTGTATTCGACTAGTTGGTCTGAACATGTGTCCTTGTTGGGAACAGTGTTCCAACGCCTTGAAAAAGCTTCATTGACCTTGAATTTGGCCAAGTGTGAATTTGGCAAGGCCACTGTCAGATATTTGGGAAAGCAGGTAGGTCAAGGTCAAGTTCGATCCAGTGGAAGCTAAAATTCTAGCCATTCTTGAGTTTCCCGCACCTTCGACCAGACGTGAATTGCGACGTTTCTGGGATGGCAGGGTATTACAGAACTTTCTGTAAGAATTTTTCCACTGTGGCTCGTCCTTTAACGGATCTGCTCAGTCCTTTAAAGACCTTTAGCTGGTCTTTGGAAAGTCAACAAGCTTTTGAGAATATTCAGGCATTGTTGTGTAGTGCGCCGGTGTTGTCCGCGCCTAATTTCACGGTGCCGTTCAAGCTTGAGGTTGACGCGAAGTGCGTATGGTGCGGGTGCAGTGCTTCTTCAGGAGAGTGCAGATGGAGTGGATCATCCCATTTGTTACTTTTCCAAGAAATTCAATAAGCACCAAATCAACTATTCAACCATTGAGAAGGAGGCGTTAGCTTTGCTATTGGCACTTCAGAATTTTGAAGTGTATGTTGGATCTACGGCATATCCAGTGATTGTTTACACCGATCATAATCCCCTAACCTTTTTGTGCTGAATGTATAACCAGAATCAAAGGTTAATGAGGTGGGCTTTAATTGTCCAAAATTACAACATCGAAATCCGGCATAAGAGGGGCTCGGAGAACGTAGTAGCTGATGCGCTTTCAAGAGTTTGAGGCGTTAATCAGGGTGTATGAATATTGTCCATTGTCTGATTTTTTTTTTGTTTTATCTGTCTTTCTCCCCTTGTGGAATTTGTGACAAACATAATGTTGTATCATGTTTGTTTTTTTTAGGGTGGGGATGTTACGTGCTCTGAGGATATGTTGTTCTTTTGTTGTTGTTTTTGCTTTCACTTTCTCTGCTATCATCTCTCAGGGCGGTGCTGTTGGCTGTCCGTAATCATTGTGACGCGCACTGGAATGGGCGTCCTTGCTATAAGAGATTGACGTGGACCGGAAGAGAGAGGGAGAAGGAGGAACTGTTCGTTTTCGTTTCGGTCACGCTGTGATGTTGGCATGTCGTTTTCTTTTCGTTTTGTTACCTAAAGCTTATATTTTGAGTTAATAGTTTGTTAACGTTTTTTTTGGATTACGTTGGAAACTTGAGTCTTTATGTTTCTTCTTTTTGTTTCTTTTGTATTGCTTTACAACCGGCCAGGGAGTAGTAATCAGGCAAGCATGTCACGTGACTTCCATTCATGCAACACCTAGGGAAGCACTCTGTTAATACAACAGGTAAGGAGCGGGTGCTACTTTTGTATGTTTTGAGTTTTTATGTAGAGTAGGTTAGCGAGGGCGTGTTGCAACGCCGTCGATGTTGTTTTGTTTCTTTCTTTGATGTCGTAGTTTAGTGGGAACGGGAATGTAGTTAGAACGTGGGTTTTGTTTTGATTATTTCTTTGCTTTAAGCACCGTTCAGATTCCTACTCCCTAGGTACGGTATTTGGATTCGTTTTGTCTCTCTCTCTTTTGTGCACGTGGTTTTGTTTTGAACGTGGGTTTTGTTTTGATTATTTCTTTGCTTTAAGCACCGTTCAGATTCCTACTCCCTGGGTACGGTATTTGGATTCGTTTTGTCTTTCTCTCCTTTGTGCACGTGGTTGCAATGAATAAATATATTCATTTACTTGACTTAAACCTCCTTATGTCTTCGTGTCTTGTTGCTCCAGCATCTTAGTGGCGTTAACAGGGATAACTAATCTGGGAATATTAAAAAAATTACTCTATGTTGTGTCCCCTCATTCCCTGAGCCGTTTTAGGGACGTAACATAAATAAATATGATATGTAATATGATACAAAAATAATATGAATGTTTAGATTATATTTTAACTAGTGTTTATGCGGCCTGATTATCATCAACAAAGCTTGTGCTTGTAAATATGTGTTCTGAGAGCGTGTGTTATTAAGTTTTTGTGTGGGTGCATGCGATGAACCACTGACCAAGATTGACAATGAGAATGGTTGCTGAAGAGTGTCCTGGGACCTCAGTGATGCTCAACGATGTACCTATACTGGCCTTGCACTCGCCTTTGTAAAGCTAAGGATGCAGCCAGTACTTGAAAATGCCACTTACCACTTCCCGGACTGAGAAGAGTGCCAGTCAGCGTGCATGGAAGTGAAGCTGACAGGAAATATGATTTCCACAACATGGCTGCACGTTATTCTCACCCCTCTCCTTAGTAAGCCCTCTCACGTGAACTGCGATGCACTTGTAACATGAAATCTTCCACCTGGTTCAATCGACCTCTCTTTTATAACCCATTTGTAACTTTTTACTCTTTTTTTTCGGGACACGGTAGGCATTACTCTCTGTAATAGCATTAACCTTACGGTAGTCTACAGATAATCTGAGGCTTCCATCTTTTTTTGGTACCAGGACAACAGGTGAGGCCCAACCACAGTGAAATGTTTCCACAATTCCTTCCTTCAGCATCTCCGCAAGTTGTTCTCCCTCTGCAGCTTGTTTTATATGGGACAGGTGATATGGGCATTTTTTATAGGGACTTGGTAGATGGTGTAAATATGGTGTTGTAGGACATCTGTATGCCCAGTACGGGGAGTACTCACTTGAGGGTTGGTTTCCAGGATTTGGAATAACTGATGTTTTCCATCAGGTAGTAGGTAAGCTTCATTCACAGCTATTTTAATTAATGTTCCTTCATCCACACTGTCAGGTTGTCGTATTGTCAGTGTGGGTTGACAATTGATACGCTTGAGTTACCTGGTTGAAATGGGTAATCTTCATCAGAGGCAGACTTTAATTAATATTTCTGGTCCACCACGTTGATTTGTAGGCCGCTGAAGAAGATAAAGTCCAACTCTAGGACCAAGGCTTAGGCGAGGGCTTGGGAAGAAAGAATGGCAGCAGGTAAGCTGAATGCTTTGTTGTGTATGTGTATGGTGGTATTCCATCCTAATGGAATTTCAACTTCTCCATTTGCCAGATAGGGAGGGCCAAGGGACCATGGATGGAGGTAGTCTGGTGATGTGAGCTGCTTCATGAGACTATCGTTGATAAGAGTGTAGCTTGCGCCAGTATCCACAATGGATTTTCCAGACCAAGCATCAATACTGATGGGGACTACTAACTGTTGAGGTACTGCCATGAGTGTATTAGGGCTTGTAGTGGATGAGGTTTTCTTTGTGGTTTAATGTGACTTATGTGTTTTTGTGGCAGCCACAGAGTTGTTGGAAGGTTGCCAACTTGACTTAGGTGATTGGTAAGGATTTTTGCTGCTTATGGAGTAATGTTGACCAGATGATTAATGTGACGTTGGAGAGGCATAGTGAGGACAGTTGTCTGGTGTATGATGTCCTCTACATTTCCAGCAATGAACCAGGGGTTCATCAGTAGGTCGGTTTGATGAGGATCTTTGTGATATGGATTGATGCTTAGGGCTGTGTAAAGCAGTTCGATGGAAAGGAGGAGGTGAGAACTGGCTTGTCAATATAAATAATAGTTTTAATGATAAATGTAAAAAGACACAAACACACACATGACGGACAGGTCCGTAAACTATCTCTCTCGTCGCACCACCGTCTGCCATCGGCCTTTATCCCTCTCGGAGGCTTAATTAGCCTGATAAGGGACCAGGTGTGTATAATCACGACCCGGCCCCGCCTTCTGCCCTGCCACATTCCTCCCTCGTTCTCTAAGGCTGGGGAGCTGATGTACACACCCCCCCCCCCATCATCCCCATTTACCTGGACAAGGGAGGGGACAGGGGAGGGAATCAGAAATAATTAAAATGGGGGGGGTACTTCCTGTAACAATGTAGTACCCCCCCCCCCCAAAAAAAAACACTGTAAGATGTAAACGAGAGGGAAAAGGCCAACTCAGAGGGAAAAGGCCAACGCAGATCGGCAGTGAGAGAGAGGAGAGAGAGATGAAAAAAAAACCTACTTGCCGGTTCTCCGATACACCGTTGCATGGTCCTCGATCACTTCTCCACCCTCAATGCTTCAAAAACCATTTCAAAATCCAAATGGATGACAGCCATTTCTCCCCGGGCAGACCGGAGTCAGACTCACGACCCCCGGCGGTCAGAACGCCCCTCCGTGTTCTCGGCGACTCGTGGGGACACTCCTACGCCCCTGGCAGCAGCCCTACCACTACAGGCGGTCGGGGAGACACTTCCCTCCTCCCCTCGCGGACGGCGGTCTTCCTTCGACCCCTCCGCGTTTTTGGGGGATGGCAGGGCTCTCCTCTGCCCCTAGCAGCGGCTCCATCGCTCCAGGCGGTCAGGGAGTCAATTCCCTACTCGCCTAACGGACGGCGACCATTCATCGCGTCCGGGCGGTCTACTCCCTTCCCCGGTGGATGGCAGCGGCGCTCCCCTGGGTGGACGGCAGTGTCGAAGACTCGACGGGCATCCCTCCTCCTTCCTGGGCGTCGGCACCAGTGTAAAGGAGTTCGATGGAAAGGAGGAGGCGAGAACCAGCTTGGCAATATAAATAACTGTTTTAATGATAAATTTAAAAAGACACAAACATGTCCGTAAACTATCTCTCTCTTGTCGCACCACCATCTGCCATCGGCCTTTATCCCTCTCGGAGGCTTAATTAGCCTGATAAGGGACCAGGTGTGTATAATCAGATACTGGACCCACTTTAAGATAACAGGGTTTCCACAACAGCAGATTCACTTGTCCCCATTTACTTCATAAAGGTACATGCAAATAAACACACAATAAGCAATTAGAAGCAGAAGAAGAAAAAAAACTTTCAGTATTGCACCATACTTGTGAACTTTGCTACATACAAGGAGCGATCTCAAACAATAAGGGCACAGCAAACTGTGTGGTTGTTAATGGTGTGTGCATGTGTGTGTGTGCGTGGGTGTTTGAGAGCATGTTTTGGAAAGTTTGTGTGTGGGTGCAGTCTTTGAGCCACTGACCAAGATTGACAAGGAGGAAGGTTGCTGAAGAGTATCAATACTGGCCTTGAACTCTCCTTTGGACAGCTTATGATACAGCCGGTACTTGAAATTGCCATGCATCACTTTCCGGACTGAGCAGAGCACCAGTCAGCATGCACGGAAGTCAAGCCGACAGGAAACATGATTAACACACCACTGTAACCAGTAATTCTCACTCCTCTCCTTCGTAAGTCGTCTCACGTGAACTGTGATGCACTTGTGACATGAAATCTTCCTCCTGATGGAGTCGACCTCTACTTTATATACTTTTTCACCATTTTCTTTTAATTTACTCACTCCTCCCATTTTGTCACTGTAATTTAACATTTTGGAAATGTTCAAAGAAAAGTGAAAATAAATGTTAAAGGGCTGTACGGGATTTTATGTACTATCATCCAAAATTTGTTGCATAGAGGAAGCATATTGCACATAACATGTCATAGGAGTTCTGAACCACCTTACAGATTATGAAATGTCCAGCTATCTAACAGCTCTACAATCATACAGATATCATACAACTATGGCAAATAACCTGATCCTTTGACTCAGCGGGTGTATTCAGAAACGGCTGTTCAGCTTTATTTTTTAAACTCCAGAGTACAATAACCAGCAACTTCTGCAGTCCTTATCTTAAGTTTCTCATGAGTGATAAGATTTGCAAGCTTTGCTGTGCAATAATGAATATCATTTTCACTCTTATCAGCACCATTGTGTGTGTATAGTGTGGGACTCTAATGGAACTGCATGGTGTAAAGTGTGTAAGGATTTCACACACAAATATGTTTTGACGATAGTGAATAGAAAGCTAGCTGCTGGCTCAATAAGTCCTACCCAACTCCAAACAAGTTGAAATCAGTGTACTGTTGGGAAATCTAGTCTCAGCCTCAGACAGCACAAACACGGATGGCCCACAGAGACAAATACAAAATGTACCGCTATAGGTCGCTTTAAGAGTCAGTCAGACTGCATCTTCCTGTATAACTGGGTGGTTCTTGGCCAGAATAAGCTATGAATTTGTCTGGACTTCATGTCGTAGTCAAAAATCTGGCTATGTGAGACAAGGTAATTTAAACGTAAAGGTGTATGAATTGTAAAAGGCAATACAATACACCTGGCCAACGTCATTGCTTCTCATTTTCTTTTGAATGTATTTTTCAAGAGGAGAGAGAGTGAAGTGTACAATATTCAGCAAGATTCCACAAACCGTGTAATGCTCTGGGCCTAATTGGAATCATTTAATTTGCTACTTTGAAGCTCAAATCAAGTGGAAATGTTAGCGTTCTCTCTGGGACAACAGTGAAATGGCAACAGTGCAGCACAAAACTTGCAACAATTTAACGAGCCTGCATCTGTGGCATCCATTCGAGATATATTTTTAAACTGAATTCAACACCTACATACATGGATATTAGAGGGTGAAACACAACAGATTAGTGGCTATTCATTGCAGACTGCTGACAGACATTGAAAACCAAATGTATGAAATTCCTTGAAAATTATACAGTACGTACAGTACATATGTTAACATATAAATTCATGAGATTTGGTGAAAAAGAGGAAATCTGAAAATTCGAAAAGGTGGATATTCTTTGTTAATATAGCTGGTGGGCTGCAAATAACAACACTGGACACAAAACTATCTTTTGTGGTTTCATCTGACGGCCATTCAATAAATAAAATAAAAAAAAAAAACTGTATTGTATTTCAAAAATAAATAAAAAGGAAATACAGGAACTGAAATCAGGTAATGAAATATAAAAAAATGAAATATGATTCAACAAAACACAACAAATGAAATACGGTAGAGGCTAATGTCAAAAGAAAATAAAACAAGGCATTAGTTCACCCATATTCTTCAGCATACATCACCCTAATACATGCTTATGTATTGTATCACATATGCTCATTATACATGTTTTTACATGTAACACTTACTACACTTATTCACTAAACTGGAAAACTCTCTGGGCTATACATCATTAAATAAGATATGATTAATACTAAATTTACATACTCAGATCTTACATGTGTGCAGAAAATGTGGTCAAACTCCACACAAGCAATCCATATACATCCTTCAACACTCAATTTTAACATGTGAGTCTTGTAAACACATATTTAATGCAATTTATAAGCATTTTGTGTAAAATAATATAATTACCCAAAGAATTATCAACCGATGAACAAAACCGGGACTTCTCCTGCACAAAGTATGCACAACGCATGCTGTACTAACCAGCATACATGTGTGTAACACAGTCTTAAAGGGGCCACATCCAATTTATGACTAGAGTTAAATGAATAAGTTTTCCACTTTGCTACATTCTCCCCTGCTAAAGTCATTGTCCCCGATGACTTAATACATATTTTCACTTCTTTACCAGCTTTTCTAAAGAACACATTACACAGGGTTGTTAACACCTGAGTGAAGATTTCAGGACTGAGTGAAACAGTATTGCATGCTGATTTTGGCTAATGAAATGGGTTTGAGTGTACGCAAGCATTGGCTCTTTTAGTTCTTCTTGGTTCTGGTACAGGCTTTTTCATCTCTGGTTCAGACACTCTAGGAGCTGTGTCATTGCTAGACTTAACTCTCTCTGGTACAGAACCTTGTTGTTCAGTATTCCCTGAAATCAGTATAGGCTCACCTATAAGGGCTTCAGTGGCTGAAACAGGGTTTTCAGGGTTCACATTCTCTGTCCCTTGCAGACTAGGATATGTGACCTCTTCTAGCACAACAAAAAGGGGAAGTGTACGTAATAGATCACGGACTGTTCAGTTGAAGCACTCACACTGAGCATTGCCCTGAGGCCGATAAGGTGTGATGTGGGCTTTCTTTACACCATACATTTTACACAGCTCAGCAATCACATCGCTTTCAAAATGTCTGCCCTAATTAGAATGCAATCATTCAGGCGCACAATATTTTCATGAACCACTCTTTCAGAAGGATCTTGACATTGGTATCAGCCCTCTGATCCTTAGATGGAAACGCCTGTGTGAACTTTGTGAAAACACCAGTCACAATTAACACATTCTCACAGCCATCAGAGACAGGTTAAAGCACAGTAAAATCTACTACCACTACTTCAAGGGGCCTTGAAGCCAGAAAGGGCTCCATAAGATGATGTATCATTGGCTGTAGCATCTTGGTTAAGATACACCTTTGACACTTTTTATCCACTGCTCCACATCATTATACATGCCAACCCAGATGCATCGTTGCCTCAACAGGTTTAGCGTACTCTCTGTGCCCTGATGTCCCATTCTATCATGAACACTTTCAAGGACCTATTCTTTTATTCTATGAGGTGAAGAGCAGATGTTGACATTCACCACGATATTGGTCATTCACAATGCAATAAAGTAAGCCATCCAGCTCTTTAACACACTTCCACTGCTTCATCAATGACAGTACAGACCTTGATAGACCAGATCTCTCACGAATGTTGGGCTTATGTTTACATTCTCAAAAGGTTCTGAAAGAACTGAGAGTGGGATCTTTCAATTGAAAATCCTTCAGTTCAGCTGTCGTATAACCCGGCTGAGTAGAGGTACAGTACTTTTGTGTGGGTTACTGCCTTCCTCTACTCCACACTCAGGTTTAGACCTCACGTAGGTTTAGACAGCCAAATCTGTTCTAAGGCTGTTCCTTTGTTTATTATATTGCATATATAATTACAGTCATCATATTCTGCATCCTCAGGAGTGTCAGGATCCCCTGCTGATGACTTCCTAGAGAGGGTATCAGTAGCCATGTTACGCCATCCTGGGCAGTATTTCACCTCAAAATCAAAGACAAATAATTGAGCATTCCATCTTTGCTCAGTTGCACAGAGCTTGCCTGTTTTTAGATGGCACAGAGGGTTGTTATCTGTTATAACCACAAACTTGGAACCCAGTAGATAACCACAGAAATGATCAGAGATAGCCCACTTGTGGGCCAGTAGCTCAAGCATCATGCTACTGTAATTTCTGCCATTCCTTTCTGCTTTACAAAGTCTCCTACTGGCATAAGCTATGACTCTCCTACACTCACCCTGCTGCTGGCCTTCACTGCTCGGATCAGCCTATAATGGAAATCTGCATACCTTAACACAGAAGCAGAAGTAAGCTTTTTCTTCAGTAGCTTAATTGCTGATTGGCATTCTGATGACCACAAAGCACTAAACTACACTCACCTAAAGGATTATTAGGAACACCTGTTCAATTTCTCATTAATGCAATTATCTAATCAACCAATCACATGGCAGTTGCTTCAATGCATTTAGGGGTGTGGTCCTGGTCAAGACAATCTCCTGAACTCCAAACTGAATGTCAGAATGGGAAAGAAAGGTGATTTAAGCAATTTTGAGCGTGGCATGGTTGTTGGTGCCAGACGGGCCGGTCTGAGTATTTCACAATCTGCTCAGTTACTGGGATTTTCACGCACAACCATTTCTAGGGTTTACAAAGAATGGTGTGAAAAGGAAAAACATCCAGTATGCGGCAGTCCTGTGGGCTAAAAATGCCTTGTTGATGCTAGAGGTCAGAGGAGAATGGGCTGACTGATTCAAGCTGGTAGAAGACCAACTTTGCCTGAAATAACCACTCGTTACAACCGAGGTATGCAGCAAAGCATTTGTGAAGCCACAACACGCACAACCTTGAGGCGGATGGGCTACAACAGCAGAAGACTCCACCGGGTACCACTCATCTCCACTACAAATAGGAAAAAGAGGCTACAATTTGCAAGAGCTCACCAAAATTGGACAGTTGAAGACTGGAAAAATGTTGCCTGGTCTGATGAGTCTCGATTTCTGTTGAGACATTCAGATGGTAGAGTCAGAATTGAGTAAACCAAATGAGAACATGGATCCATCATGCCTTGTTACCACTGTGCAGGCTGGTGGTGGTGGTGTAATGGTGTGGGGGATGTATTCTTGGCACACTTTAGGCCCCTTAGGGCCAATTGGGCATCGTTTAAATGCCACGGCCTACCTGAGCATTGTTTCTGACCATGTCCATCCCTTTATGGCCACCATGTACCCATCCTCTGATGGCTACTTCCAGCAGGATAATGCACCATGTCACAAAGCTCGAATCATTTCAAATTGGTTTCTTGAACATGACAATGAGTTCACTGTACTAAAATGGCCCCCACAGTCACCAGATCTCAACCCAATAGAGCATCTTTGGGATGTGGTGGAACGGGAGCTTCGTGCCCTGGATGTGCATCCCACAAATCTCCATCAACTGCAAGATCCTATCCTATCAATATGGGCCAACATTTCTAAAGAATGCTTTCAGCACCTTGTTGAATCAATGCCACGTAGAATTAAGACAGTTCTGAAGGCAAAAGGGGGTCAAACACAGTATTAGTATGGTGTTCCTAATAATCCTTTAGGTGAGTGTATCTCTTTGTGGTGCCAAACTGCTTGATACACAGGTTCACTAAATCATGGAGGGGGCCGGCAATTCAAGAAAAATTCCCATTGAACTTTCAAGAATCCATTCCCATTGAAGAATCCTAAGAATGAGCATAATTCCTTCCTAACTTTACTGGGAATTTCAACTGCTTGACCACTTCAACCTTACCTAGATCAGTACCAATACCTTGAGCTGAGATCTGATGAGCTAAGAAAGTTACTTCTTGCTGCAAGAAATGACACTTTTCAGGCTTAACATTGAGACCTGTTACTTTTAGTCTGTTAAAAACAGCTTCCAGTCTCTGCAAGTCTCAGGGTAAGTGGGTGAGTACACTAGAATATCATCAAGGTACACTAGCATTATCTGCCAACCCCAAAGGACCTCCGAGAATACTCAAAGATCCCAAATGGAGTTGTAAATGCAGTCTTATGCCTGTCTCGCTCGTGGACAGCAACCTGATGATATCCAATTGCTAAAACAATGGAAGAAAAGAATTGATTCATTAACCTTATAATGAATCAAAGCTTTCATCTATCCTAGGCAGAGTCTTGCTTGGTCTTTGTGTTCAGCTTCCTGTAATTGACGAAAAGCCTGAGAAATAACTAGCTTTAGAGGTGAAGCTTAAGCACTAGTGCTTTCTTGGATCACTCCTTTCTTAAGGAGATTGGTGATATATTCTCTTACTTCCCTGTAGTAGGTGGGATATACCTATAAGGCTGGTCCACTAGTACATCATCCACAACTTGAATTTCAAATTGCATTTTGACAGTAAAACTGATGTCTTCATCCTCGAGAGCAAAAACATCAGAGTAC
This sequence comes from Xyrauchen texanus, assembly GCF_025860055.1. Lineage (NCBI taxonomy): Eukaryota > Metazoa > Chordata > Actinopteri > Cypriniformes > Catostomidae > Xyrauchen > Xyrauchen texanus. Next base: position 8,777,152 of record NC_068283.1, read on the forward strand.
TTAATCAGCAAATCACTCAGCTCTGCCTGCTTTTCAGTGGTACCACCAATGTGTTGCTTGTTGAGAAACTCCACCAAAGTCCACCAATAACTGACTGTCTTTTGTGTTTACATTGATCTCTTCAATACAAGTAGAAATTCTCTCAAATCTCATCTTACATGTCTCATTGGACTTCACACTCTCGACACAAGACAAAGTACAGTACAAAGTCTGATTCTGGCCTTTAACCAGTTATCGTCTGGGGAGAACAACCTGTAAAGGAAACAACAGTTTCTCTGAAGACACAAGAGAGGGAATAATAATCAGACCACCAGGTAAGCATGTGTTCACTGGTTATAACAGGAAGTCCTGTGAACCATCATGTTACATATTCTTTGCTTCCTTGACGATTACCATTGTAATTGATGAAGCAGGTATGTGTACAATTTATTTTCCAGCTCCTCGAACTATGCTTCCCTAGACTGCTGGCACTATGCATCTGCTGTAATGCCTCCCTCCAATCAGACTGGATCTCTCCACATAGGGTAGTATGAAACTCTGCATAAACCAGTGGTCTACATCTGCCAATGATGTCATGCCAATAAAGGCTGGTAAAGCAGAATAGTTTTGTGAGTCTCTGACTACAAGAAAACCACACACTGGTAGGGTAATACCCATGGTTTCAACCTCCGAAACATGATAACCTAGGTAAGGTATGTCTAAACTATTGGCAGCTGTAATGTTCAGCCAAACTGCTGTGGACAGCATATCTGGTGTTCTTTGAAGAAACTCTCAGAAATAGTATGGTCTTGGCCTTATGTATAAAGTAAACAGGAGGCTATTTCTCTACTAATATTTAGATTAGTGACAAGACATTTTCCCACAGCATGCTTGAGCAGATGGTCACGACAAGTATCGATATTGGCTGAGCCTATGGACTGCAAGTTTCCCTGCTGCACTGACGATTTAGCATTCTCTGTGACAGTCTTCACACATCTCTTAGCTGTGTCCTACACCATTACACTGGAAACATATTGGCTGGCCATCATCTGTAAACCTTAGCTGGATCTTGGCTTTAAAATGATACATAGGTTCTGACTTAGTGCACTGCAAAGTGAGTTTCTCGACAGCTTGTGTTAGCTCTCCTGTAGCTTTTCCTTGTTCTGCTAAAACTTTTAAAACTTCTTCAAGAAGAGCAGGGTTCTTCTCAGTATTCCAACAGCAGTGCACTGAGCTTCTGCTGTCTCAGACACAACACTTCTGTTGCTGACTAATTTTATGACGAGATTTAGGATCTTCTAGAGACCACATAACGGCTTCATCTCGCACTTCAATTATTGTTGATTGTGGCTTGTCGCTTTTAAGGCCTGTGTCCCTAATCCCCTCAATAAATTGATCTCGGATTGCCAAATTGGCATTGCTGTCATTACACTGATTCTTATGCCTCCTGGAAGATCAGTTCCTGCAAGATTCTCACAGTTCACACCAGTGTGGACTCTTACCCTCTTACCCTCAAATTTTTACGTCAAGCACAAAAAATTTGAATAAATAAACGACATCAGGTAAGCTATAAAATGGGCTTCATGTGGTAACATCTATATCAGCTGGATGTATTCAAGTCAAAAGAGTTAAACCAATTAAAGTAATTTTATAGGTTAGTGTATGATGTATATAGATGAAATTTTCGCCCCTGAATTGTGAATTTTGTTTTAGTGTAGTATCAGTTGATAAATACAGTACTTCCATGAGACAACGTTAAAGATTTTGTCGAGTTTGCATTGTGCAAGAATGAAAAGGCTTTATGCGAAATAGTAACTTACAAATTATAATATTGTATTCATGTATTTTTTTAAATAAATAAATTCACCATTAAAATAGCCATAGAAGCTGGCATGGCGTTAAACCATAAACAATGGTATATAATAATAATAACAGTATACGACTACTACTACTCATAATAATAATATGCTTATATTAATTATATTATTATGAGTAGTAGTAGTATTTATAATACTTTCATTGTGTTGCAGAAGCACAAAGAAAATTCTGCATTTATAGAAGGATGGGGAATATAGCAAAGGATTAATGGCTTTGCTCTTAACACAATTAAGTCCATTAACCATATTTACGGCATGCTAATCTGAACCAATTAGCCCTTAATAATCAGCCCAAAGACACCCTTCTTAAATTATGCTTGACCTTTTTGCAGTTTATAAGAACAGTTTAGGGGAAATATTAAAGAACACAGTGGGAACATAAGAGGTTTTCTCTCTCTAAAGCAATTAAGGAGTCATTATTTACCATTGAACGTTTAAATGATAACACTTAAAGGGCTAGTTTTATTTTATTTATTTTTTCAATACAATGAAAGTGAATGTTTGAGTGAGCTAAAGATTTAAAAGACATGCATTACTGTTTATGCATCAGATGAGGTATAATTATTGAAAAATGTGCAACTCATTTTGGCTAACCATCATGTTTGTAGGCAAAATTGCACTACAAATTGTGCAGAGGATCTGAAAACCTTTCCAGCATATTTTGACGTGAGCATTAAAATTAATGTTTGAGAGAGAGAGAGAGAGCGAGCGAGAGAGAGAGAGAGAGAGAGAGATGTCATTGTGCACTAAATTGGTGCTGAATCAAACCTCGTTCCTATTTTTCAGAAATGCTGAAATCCAAAATAGCCCACTTCGACATTACCATATTTCAATATCAACTTTTTCAGTCCCCTTTTGCTACTTTCATTAATATGTCAAAGCTTCACTTTTTTCCACTTACATTTGATTTGCCTCTTCACTTTTGGCTTGTTGAAGTTGTCACTCAAATGTTTATCCAATACCATAACATATTTGTTTTGATTGAACAGGTACAAAAGCTGGTGCTCAATTTGAGCACAAGAAAGAGCTACACAATTGCAAACTTAAACCTGAATGAATCTTTACAAATTGACATGCTTATTTCTCTGTGACACTCCCTAGAGGTAAACGTGACAAAAAGAAGGGACAATAAACAACACACAATACGTGTCTTAAAAGAGCATTCATTTTGATTGATTTTCTTTGATGATGCACATTGGAAACACATTTTATTTTCATTTTTTATTTATACTATTATACTACAATTTTCTCACATTTCAATACAGACCTACCAAAAGCTCCCTGGATGTTAAGCGATGCTACTGGATATACTGAAGCCACAAGTCACTAAGAATTCAAATTCATTAATATACATACGCTCAAAAAAATATTTGAGCCTATTTTCAAGATGTATCCATTTCAATTAAATAACAAATTTCCATCTAATTGAATTGCCTAATCTTTAACAAAATTAAATGTACAAATCTTAAAAAATATATATATATATATTGTGTTTCATAATTTAAAAGCCAATCCATTGTTTCTTGTTCGACTACAGTATGTCAGTTGCTATGCTTCATGAAATGTATTCCTTCATAAAGGACATTAAGCACACTGTCTTGTACCTTTGTGTTTTTGTCTGTTTTCCCAATACTTTTTGCTTCAATTTAAAGCTTGGAATGCTGTGATTCAAATTGGAGCTGGCTGGTTTTGGTTCATGTCTTAGAACTCTTTATTGAAGATGTCTTTTGAAATTCCATTGGAAAACAAGGATCAGAATCGAGACCGTTGTAAAAGTTCACTCAATTAGTTCTATTCCACAGCAACATATTCAGTGAAACAATCCCTATAAACATATTGTTACTTATTTTCATGCTGAATCAAGTGCTCTTTCAAGCGTGTCTTGTAAATTAAAATATCAGCCTCAGGTTAGAAATATTCACAATCTAGCTGAACCATGTCAGGTTTGCATTTGTTGTATATCTGTGATAAAAAAAGTGAGGGCTAGTTTCACAAGGCTTTTAAGGGAAGCTCAGTGTCGCAGTATAAAGGGGTAATGTATTCCGACCTTGCTTGTATCAGGATTCCTTGAACCAGCATGACCTTGTGGTTAATAAGTTATGCTAAACTGCCAGTGTACTTTCACCCACAGGGCAGCAGATTGGTCAGAATCCAGCATTATAAGAATGTCCGTGTCCTCTCTGGCTCAAGGGCACCAATTAGGCTCTCTTCTGTACATTTATTTCAGCATAACGAAGCATGGAAAAATTATATACTCTAAAATTATTTTCATAAAATTAATTTAATTTAAAAAACAAATAAATACATCAGAACTAAACTATATATATATATATATACACATTAAATAAAACATTTAAATATATTTTGTAATGTATTAAATAACTAAATAAAAAATACATTACATTAAAAATTAGCTGAAATAAACAATTAAAGAATAAAATAAACAAATATATACAGCATAGAAAATAAAACTAAATTAAATTAGAGAAGGAATTAATTGTTTAATAAGTTAATGAATATATATATTAAAACTAAACTAAATTATATTAAAAAATATATATTTGTGTCCTATAAAACCCTTGTGATTTGGTATGTACTGTACAGTTCTCTTATGATCACAGGAACAGAGCTGTCTGTGTATTGAGTCCTGCTATTGAATTCATACATGATGTGTAATTTTTTAATAATTGTAAATATTTTCAAATGTATTTTTAGGCCTTTTTTGTCACTTTTATTTAAAGGTACAGTAGAGATAATATGTGATGGGGAGCCTCAACTACAGCAAGCAACAGGACATATTGTTGGACACAGAATAAGAAAAGCATTTATATACTGTATGACAACAAGGCTGCAGCAAGCTACAAAAAATAGTGGGGGAAAGTCTTTATATTCATTTTGGCTGATGCCAACTCTGCTGTACAGCATTGTTGTATACAGCTGATCTTATCAAATTGAACAGTGATGTAATAGCCACATGATCCAACCAATCCTGCTTATTGTTTACAAACAGATCCTATTCAGGCCGTGGTCACTGTGCCATCATGACCCAGTCATGACTGCCAGGATGACCGATAAGGGGGTTGGATCTACTGCTTCAGTGAAATGGAAACCAGAGCATTTTCTTTTGTGAGAACTTCAATCCCTACAGTCAGAACAAGCTCTGTAGAGACCAGAATGAATCAAAACTATTGTCTAGGTTGGTTGGTTCGCTTACAGTCATTGGACCCACAAGGAATCCATGGAGGCCCCACCCACAAACAGCATAGACTGAAAGACTTATAGATTTATAGGAAATGTTATAGAGATGACCTCAAGGTCAGCGCAAGATAAATCAATTTGAGATGAGGTCCATTGGAGTTCAGCAGTTTTTAAACCTAAAACACAAATGAAATATTTAAGCACAAGCAAAAATGTTGTACATAAATCTCTAATAATAGATAAAATGATGTGGAGCAAGCCGACAGTTTCTATGAACTTGTTATCTGTAAGCCAGTTGGCTCGATCACATGTGACATGTTAAGCAATTGGCTCAAATGATGCAAGCTGATTTGTGCTTTGATATGTAATTGGTTGCTAATTAACTGTGTCTCTCCCTTTGTGTAACATTTAATTTGCCTGGTTTTGCAAATAAGCTGTTTTCACTACAACATGCTTTGAGAGTTTTACTCTGAAACACTCCTCCACCCCAATGCCACGGGTATATATATATATATATATATATATATATATATATATATATATATATATATATATATATATATATATATATCTGCTACATGGGGATTGTTTGTAATGTGTGCAGCAGCATGTAATACAAGCTCTAGCAGCATGTCTTGCATTTTGTCAAATTGTGCAGCAGCAGCATGTCCACTTGCTTAATTCAATGTCTGTGTATGTTCTAGCAGAAGCAAGTCTCCGTACACGCTCTGCAGGAGCAGTGTAGCAAATATAGTCCACCAAGACCAATATCCTTTCAATCAATATGTCAAATGCATATACATACATACTTTACAGCACATTTGTGATCCATGAGTGGTCAGTTCTCAGCCCCCCTTACTTTTCTGCAAATATGGTTATTTCCTGTTACTTCCTACAACAACTCAGCTCTGCCCTCTCATTCCACACAAACCACAGATTAAACACCATGCTAACCTCCTCCTACTGAGAGAATTTCCGCTCCTGTCTAATTATGGGGCATTTGGGGCAGGAGGGTGAATCTAAGCCAAGTATAACAAACCAGTGAGTGGCAATACATGAGAGACAGAGGCCCTGTTTTCAGCAGACCTTCCGCTCTTGTCATCCTCTGTCTGGGCACTGATGTGAGTCTGGAGGTGAAGCCGTCCTACACAGACCCATATATAAACACACAGAGAGGAAACAGGAAGCGGCCCACGAGCGTTGTGGCCAAGCCCAGACAGTTTTGCAATGGCCACTTGTTACATAATTCTACCAGGGTTATTACAGTTTAGAATTTTGTATCTTATTTTCAATTTGTTCTTTCAATTCAGTTTAGTTTTCATTCATTTGAGGCTATACATTTTAGTTTGCAGCTTAGTTTAAGCTGAAATTTGTAATTTCTGTGCCACTAATGTCACCAATTGGAAAATCATGCTTCGGCCATGGGATTTGTGAAACAGTTGTCACACTTTGCTTGTAAGCATCGAGCATTAAATATTGACTGGATAAACTTTTAGTTTTTCACTATTTGTTTGTAGATTAATTAAGAGTGGAAAGCAATTAAAAATACATTCAAAAAGGTGATTGAGAATGAAAGGAAGAAAAATATTTATTTATTTGTCATGTTAGACCAGCAGAGAAGGCTTTGCTGGCCCTGAGAAATCACCACTGATTATTATGAAGTAAATTGTAGCATTTGGTTATATTATGTTTTGTGATTTCTCATACCTTCTTTATGTAACATCTACCTCTTGAGCACTTTTGGCCTCTAGGGGGAGAGACTGCGCAGGTACAGCATCGTGAGCGGGAGTGTTTCCCGCTTGGACAGTTTCTTTTGAACAAGAGGGGTGACCAGTTACGGATTTTAACGTGAGAGTACAATACCAAACTGATGCAGATTGTGGACAGTGGGGAGAAAAAAATTTTCCATGAAAAGTGAACGCACGTAATTGTAACTGTATCAGATATTATTAATAAAACATGGAACTCGTTGGATGGGCATTTTTTTACCCCACATTTTGAATCCCGAGGATATTATTGTCAATTTCGGTGTCATTTTTGATCCGAGTCCCCGATAATTTCTGAAACTATTGGCATTGTATCTTTCTAAGTTATATAAAAAGTTTGTTTTAGATATATAGTAGCAAGTAAACAACATATCCCCACATATTTGTCAAACTGCACTGTGTTAATGTTTGACAGAGTTAAAACATTGCCTACCGAAAAAGCAAGTGACGTTTGATCAGTGGTTAAACATGTTCAGACGGTTCCCTCATACCTGAATGAACAGCTCCTTTCCAGACTAAAATAAAATATGCAGAAAATCACAGTATTACTGTTCTTGTATAGTGACAGGACAGAAAGTCTTGGAAAAGCTAGAGAAAAAAGAAGCTGCTGCTCTGCTCATGATCCTGTGTCCTGCTGGCTTCCACCATGCTGCGCACGGTGCATTTTAGCTTATAAACAGATTTAGAGCTTATATCATTCTTCTTCCCAAAAATTCTGAAATATTATGTATTTAATTTGTACTTTGTAATTGTGGTGAAAAATCATTGTAGTGAAGTTGAATACTTACATTTTAATCAACTCAAGTAAAAGTTTAAATATTGTAATGAGAGTAGTTGTAATTCTTTACTTTCCACCTCTGCCTGTAAACCAAAGTCTGCCATCCTTAAGGACATATCAATTCTCTAAATGAACTATGAGGAACGAAAACAGAGGAAGCTTCAGAGGACACTTGAACTAGGACGATCAGGAGCATCCTATGCAGAATACTTTTTTGTCGAAACACCTGATGCACCCATAAATTCTTGTCCCCCATCAAATCTGGCACAACTGTTTTAATTCATTTTTCACAAACTTGTCACATATACAACAGTGCATCTTGAAATATTTGTATTCATTATGAATATATTAATTAATCAAGTTTTAACAACATGACATTAGAGCTAGGACATTTCATTTTACAAATTTTTACATATTTATTTACGAAAAAATCTTGTCCTTTTCCAAACTAACACCATTGATTGAACCATTGTTTTTGTGTTGGGCTGGACAGGTCACTTAAACAACCATTATTGATAGCGCCACAGTGTCACACTTTTAAATATAATCAACCTACAAATACGTTACTTATAATTTTGTTGACTCTACATACTCTACAATTTACATAAATTTTCTACTTAATCTTTTTACGCTGGACAATTTCCACCTTAGTGGTCTAAGAGCGGCACCTGTGGCTCAGACTTCGCTTTCTCGATGCGCCAATCGAGGATCGCTTTCTCAATGCACCCATCTCCCAAGGGGGGCTCTTTGGCAACACTGTCAAGGGCTTCACCCATCAGTTCTCGATGGTGAAGAAGCAGATGGAGGCCATGAAACACATTCTGTCATGGCATGACTCGGCCGCCCACAGGCCTCCGAAGTCCTGCACCCCGTCTGCCTCTCACCAGGGCCGTCCTCCTGTGGAGTCGGCCCCGGTTACCCTCACACCGGAGCCAGCACTCTGGTCTCTGAGAAGAAGATCCTCCCGCTTGAGGGCAGCACCACCTGCCTGTCAGCCAGCTGCCAAGAATCCCGGACGGGCTTCGAAGCGGCCCTGAGACAGGCGACCCAGGAATGAGGCTACCGAATGGCCTGACCCAGGGTCAGCATGAGATGAGAACCCTCATGCCTTCTGGGCCCTGTCACCCAATTTCTCAATACAAGAGCAGTTTCCTCATTCCCTGGGTAATTCTCCAATACTCAGCCCTTCTGGCCCTCGCGCTTTTGACGGCCAGGTGCTGAAAGTCTTTCCGGTCAACAAGCGGGATGCAAGCATCTCGCGTTTCCTTGAACCAAGAACCAAGTGTGGTGGTTCTTAGGGCGGCTCGCCCGCCCCAGCCACTGGCCATCCTTACGTACTTGCGGGGCAGCTGGAAGCCTGTTTAGCGCTTTCCAGCCCTTCACGATGGACGATCCGTCTCGGCTACACGATCAAGTTCGTCAGACGGCCACCCGGGTTCAGTGGCATCCTCTCCACAGCGATAGTGCCGTCCCCTTAGCCGAGTCACACAAGGGCTTTTACAGCCCCTATTTTATCATGCCCAAGAGAAGGGGCGTTGCGCCCAATTCTGGATCTGCATGCCTTGAACAAGGCCTTACACAGGCTTCTGTTCAAGATGTTGACGCAGAAGCGCATCCTGGCATCAGTACGACATCAGGATTGGTTCGCACTATCGACCTGAAGGACACGTACTTTTCACATATCGATCCTTCCTCGACACAGACCCTTTCTTTGGTGTGCCTCGGGAAAGGTCCTCCTTTCAGTCTGTCCCTGTCTCCTCGTGTCTTTACCAAAGTTGCAGAGGCTGCACTGGCCCCGCTGAGGGAGTAGGGCATTAGCATCCTCAATTATCTCGAAGCAGAAGGTACACGGCTCAGCACCTGCAGCATTTTGTATAGGAACCACTAGTGTCACTACATCGACACAACGTCGAGTGAGTGACAGACAGGGAATGTCTTGGTTACAGATGTAACCTCTGTTCCCTGATGAAGGGAACAAGATGTTGTGTCCCTCCGGCCTTGGCGCTGAACTGACCACTGACATGGCCGGGACTCTCTCTCGTCTCCTCAGCACAAATCTGAATGAGTGGTGCACGCCATCTCCATTTACCCATATGTCCGGGTTAGAGCGGCATGCAAATTCCACTCGCTAATTTTCATTGGCCTTTTAAAGTGCTTATGAAATTATACAATTTTAATAAAATTTCAGAGTTGTAAAGATACATTGATATAACATATCACATGATAATATATCTGATACGAGCCCAACTTTCCTTTCTGCATTATCATGACAGTTTTAATCAGAACAACTGTTGACAAATTGAAGTTTAGACTGAGACAGCACATTGGCTTGAGTCAATATGTCCTTCAGTCAAACATGTTTTTTTATGACTTATGAGTGTGCATGTCTTACCATCTAGTCAGTGACACATGCTTAAAAGATCATAACATGCACTGAACCATCTGTCTCATCCACGAGGAGATCACAAGGGACAGGCCAGGGATTTGGGGCTGCCAATATTTCCACACAAATACAGACAATAGGACAATGGGCATCCCATATGGAACACATGGGACAGCTGGCAACCCTACAGGGATCGGAGAGGGTGTTAATTAAATGTAAAATAAGTTGTTTATTTTGAGAAATTTTCAGTTTGGATTTTTCAGGCAGGAAACTAACAGACAGGAAATTTTCTTTCATTTGAAAGAATTGAAAACATACTTATTGATTAAACCAATGAGCACAATTATTATCTGCATTTTTCTAGGGCAAGCATCATTATTACTATTATTAGTAATATTGCTCATTAGTACTATTGTTAGTGGTTGGAACAAAGTATCAATCTTCAGCACATAACTCATTCTGGCTTTTTAAGGAGAAGTGTGCTGTTACTTTTCTAAGATAATAAAAAGAGTGCGAAGGATAAAATTAAAAAAAAAATCCCACTGACTTTTAATGGAGGGAACAGCACCATATCTATAGACCTGAATACTACAGTGACTAAGAAGGTTGAAGGTGTGGGTAGATGTTGAGCACATGTGAAACCAAAATTATTGCAAAGCAGCCTCTTTTTAATGCTGCATTTTTCACTCTGTAAAAAAGGGAAGATAACATGATATCCTTTGTGAATATTCAGTGTAACTGTATACAAAGCACCGCCCACACAGAGGTTTCTGCCAAACCAAGCAACTTCCTATTGGTCAACACCGCAAATGTATCTGTCAAAGTTAACCAAACTTGAAAAACATGCAAAATCCGCAAGGGGAAATTCTTTGCCAACTGAAGTCCATAGCACGAAATGTAATGGTCACTTGGATTTACATTGAGATGACTATTATGCCCGTGGAATTTTGCAGTTCAGAGGTCAATGTGACCACACCTTTAAGGGTGGGATCCTTTGACCTGGGCAAAGCAACTACCTAGAACACCCTACCAACCACTCATATCACCTTAGCAACCACATAGCAATACCTCTGCAATTACCCTATGCAGAATTCCCCAGCATTGTAATGACGATTTTTGCACAGGCAACAACCACTGACATTTTCTTCCAAAAAGTGAATAAAATCTATTTATTTATATATTTAGTCATTTATTTGCCAAATTAAGCACTAATGCATCTTTTACAGAAAACTGCCTGTACAATATATTTTTGTAATCCCTTCATAGGGAAAACTCTCCCCTTAGACCACAGATGATGCAAATTTGAGAAAGGTTAGAATGTCATGATTAAACCTCAGCTGAAGGATTTCTATGCATTTCTTTATCAGAGGCTTTAGCTAAAATACACAACACTTAATTTCACCATTGAATCAGCACATTTGAACAAGATTTGTTTTAGACCTGACCAGCTAATATGTCTGCAGTGGTGGAAAGGGTACTGAAAAATCATACTCAACTTCATACTGTTACTTCACAAAAAAGTTTGTGTGAGTAGATTAAAAGTAGCTGCCCTAAAAAGAGTAAAGAGTAGCTCATTTTAAAGTACTCATGAGTAGTGAGTATTGAGTATTTAGTTGCAAAACCTATGCCCCTTTATAATGAACACTGTATGCCAACTTTTAAAATACATCACTAATCTATAATAAACACTATATGAATATGATTCCAAAAAATAAAAGGGAGACATGATAACAGAAATGAAAAGATTAAAAAGTTATTTTCAATAGACGGATCACCATTTTAAATCATAATGTATGAAACAATTACATTAAAATCAGTTTATGTGTAGGGTCTAAATTCCCTTAATGCCGACAGAGCATTATTGTCGATCATAAAACATGTTCAAACAATGGAAGTGATGCAAAAAAAATGCTAAATAAGCCGGATCACTTGTCACGTCATGTCCTGCACAATAGAGGAGGTAGAGCAGGCATGGGAAAAGTTGTTTGGTACAGCGGCATCACCCTTTGAGTTCATGCAATGAAAGTGAATCGGTGCTAAAATATTGAAGCTCCACAAATCTCATAAATCAGCGTAAAAGTAATCTAATCCATGTGCCTCCAGTGGTTTAATCCATGTCTTCAGAAGCGACCTGAGAGATGTGGTGAGAAACAGATCAATATTTAATTCCTTTTTTACTATTAATTCTCCTCCCTGCTCAGTCAATCTCCACTTTAACTTTCACTTTCTTCTTGTGATTTACATTCTTCATGCATATCGCCACCTACTGGGCAGAAGGAAGTATTTCTAACAAAAATGGACTTAAATATTGATCTGTTTCTTACCCACACGTGTCATATCAGTTCTTAAGTCATGGATTAAACCACTGGAGTTGTATGTATTACTTTTATGCTGCCTTTATGTGCTTTTTGGAGTGTCAACATTTTGGCACCCCTTTACTTATATTGAGTGGACCTACAGAGCTGAAATATTCTTCTAAATATCTTAATTTCTGTTCAAGAGGGTGAGTAAATGATGAGAGAATTTTTGTGTTTGTGTAAATTATTTCTTTAAGTAGCACATGGTGGGCCACATTGTCCTCCTTTTGAGATACAATATTCCACAATGGTTTGGTTCTTGTATCTTTTAAGCCAAGAAATAGTTGTGTTCTCATTCTAATGCATGATGCACTATTTTCTTAAGACATAAACGACTGCGTTTACATTAAATCCTCATCAAGGCGGGCATTAACGGAATTATAAAGTGTATCTGATCACCGCATTAGCACTCAAACATTAGCCCCCTGTCAATCAAGCAACACGCAGCTACAGATGTCAGACACTAAAAAGTCAATAATGTATATTTCATCTAGATTAACCAACCAGTGGTGCTCTTGCTATCATGATTGATGTAATGAACACCCCTTTCTAGATGTAAAATAGGATAAATATAGAGAACTACTCAAATGTTTGATCAAGGACATCTCTCTTTTTTACCGATAAACATCTAGATCATTTTATTACCGAGCCCTATTGATAACACTGCATTAATCTCTCAAAGCAGCCCAATAATCTCAGTGATAGATAGTTCAATTAAAGGCTACGTTATAGACACACAGACTCTAGTCAGCAGAAATATGAAATTTACCTCAATATATTTCTTCAAATTAGAGGCAGGATTAATGCTGATATCTGGCTTGAGCAAGTTAAACTCACATGACACGATTATGTAATTGGCCTTTTTCAATGCAAAAAGCCATTCCAGGTGTGGCCAAGATATTCAGCTGTAAACTGTGCTTGAGGCATCCTCCACATCCATAACAGTTGGCGCCAGATCTGCAGCTGATGTTCAAGTTTTTTACGTGTGATTTGACGGGAATCACGAGACTCTTCCTAGCCAATCATGTTGATAGATACAATAAAATCAGGACAGGGAAGTAGTGAACCCAGCTCTTAAAATATACTCAAGTAAAAGTATTAACATTTTTAAACTACTAAAAACTAAAAAGTAAAATTCTCTGGAAAAAGTAGTTAATTACAATAATGTGAGTATTTGTAATTCATTACTTTACACCCCTGTATGTCTGTGACCAATTCTATTAATTTTGGCAACTGTATTAATCCTACATTTATTAGACATTTTTATTAAAGTAGAAGATAAGTGTGCAAGTTGCAATTATTAGTAAATTGGACCCATTGTCTTATAATCGCTGGATACTTTTAGTGTTGAGCCTTAATTAATAACAATAATTCATTCTCTGTTCTTTCTCTTTTAGCTATCTGAGACAATTAAAAAAAATATTTGATTGTGAAAATATTCTAAATGTTACAGTTTTGTTTGCTTTTAGTACATTTGTATTAGCTTTCAAGCCATCTATATTTAGCCTATTGGCTGTTAGAAAAGGAGAAAATGCGAAAAGGAGAAATGTCCCCCTCAGTATTTCTCAACCAATCTAACTGCTTAAATTGGAGTCTTTAATATCATCCTACATCATCTGAACATCTCGACATGCTTCTTTGTTCCAGTGTCCTGACATTGACATTTTCCTGTGTTGTGAATGATAGCTTGTTGCACGATCAGTCTCAGAGATACAGGTTCTGGTCCCTTGGAATCCAGAAAGTAATCTATACACAATGACAACATCAAGTTTTTGTTCTAAAATTACATTTGAACTGATGCTACACCCACTGTGTCTGTCTCTTGATCACCCCGCCACAGTAATCATACACAAAGAAGTAGTCAAAACGAAATATTATTGCAGAGAAAATAAATATTGACAGGTGACTGAGGAGGACTAATCAAATGAGATGATATTCATATTTTCGACCTAGAGGACCTGTGGCTTGTTGCATGAAGTTTGAGTTTAGTTTGAGCAAACTAGGTTTTTTGGGCTCAAGAAGGTGGGTCGGTTTTTACTGGTGTTCATTTCCATGACAACTTATGCCATACAGCTAACATGCTCTGGAGCAGGTTTTATTCTGGGTTTCAGAATCAGATCGTTATGACATGTTCTGTAATAGTGTGTGTGTCTTTGGACTCTTGTCTTAGTTATGTTCCTGTGCTATGTTTCGCAAGAAAAGTTGAACAAATTCTGGATTCCAGGATAGGTTTTAGTTTGACAAAACTCACCAAATCAGGCTTCATTAGGATTATGTGGTATCAAGATCCTCGTTACCAACTTTCTCTATCAATTCAGAGTTTGATCCCGAGGTTATGATTAGTTCACGTGCGCATTCACATGAATGAAGCGAACAGCTAATCGCATGCGAGACAGCGTGAGTCACATCTTGCGAGAGAGTCAGTAAGATTTACTTCTCTACTGAAGATGTTTATGCAAATTATGATAAATTATATGAATTCAAATACAGTTATAACACAGCACAAGAGGACGTTAGAAAAATATGAGCAATCAAAACACATTTATATAACACAAATAATCACTAGTTAATGATTTAAAGAATTTAAAGGCATTTACACAGCAAGAAGCAACATTGCTGCTGCTGCTGCTAGAGAACGAAAAAAAATCTGAATGTGATGAAACTATTAAAATATATTGATAATATGTTTGTCACGATCCCCTGTTGTCTACCCTGTGTTTATCACTTGTCATCTGTTCTGGACTACACCTCCCATAATTCCCTGCCCTCATCACTGCCAGCAGTCAGTCATTGTTCTCACCTGTATGTCATTTAATCATCAATATCCTTGTGTATTTAAACCCTGTTGTTTCTCCATTCATAGTCGGTCATGGCAGGTGTGGGCGCTGGCTCGTTGGCCATGGCAGGCGTGGGCGTTAGCTCGTTGGCCATGGCAGGCATGAAGGGACGAGCCATGGAGAGCTGGGGGGTGACCACTGTGGGAGGAGAGGTAAAGCCCTCTTCTTCTACGCCCACAGTGAACGGCGAGCCGCAAACTTACAGAATCTCTTCCACCAAGTCGAGGAGCATCCAGCGAGGAGTCGCCGGTGGCAACAGCTCCCTTAGCGAACTGTAGAGACTTGCCCTGAAGAACACCACCAAGGAATATTCTGGGAAGTCCGCTACATTTACCAGCTCCAGAAACTCATGAATGTGATCCTCCACTGGACGGTCCTCTTGCTTGAGGCAGAGAAGTCTGTAGTTTGCCTGTTGAACTGCTAGATCCATAATGGTGGTCGGTTGTTCTGTTATGTCATGAGCCCCTGTTGTCTGCCCTGTGTTTATCCCTTGTCATCTGTTCTAGACTACACCTCCCATAATTCCCTGCCCTCATCACTGCCAGCAGTCAGTCATTGTTCTCACCTGTATGTCGTTTAATCATCATTATCCTTGTGTATTTAAACCCTGTTGTTTCTCCATTCGTAGTCGGTCGTGGCAGGCGTGGGCGCTGGCTCGTTGGCTGTGGCAGGCGTGGGCGTTGGCTCGTTGGCCGTGGTAGGCGTGGGCGTTGGCTCGTTGGCCGTGGCAGGCATGAAGGGACGAGCCATGGAGGGCTGGGGGGTGACCGCTGTGGGAGGAGAGGTAAAGCCCTCTTCTTCTACGCCCACAGTGAACAGCAAGCCGCAAACTTGCAGAGTCTCTTCCATCAAGTCGAGGAGCGTCCAGCGAGGAGTCGCCGGTGGCAACAGCTCCCTTAGCGAACTGTGGAGACTTGCCCTGAAGAACACCACCAAGGAATATTCTGGGAAGTCCGCTACATTTGCCAGCTCCAGAAACTCACGAATGTGATCCTCCACTGGATGGTCAACGCCCACGCCTGCCACAGCCAACGAGCCAGCGCCCACGCCTGCCACGACCGACTACGAATGGAGAAACAACAGGGTTTAAATACACAAGGATAATGATGATTAAACAATATACAGGTGAGAACAATGACTGACTGCTGGCAGTGATGAGGGCAGGGAATTATGGGAGGTGTAGTCCAGAACAGATGACAAGGGATAAACACAGGGCAGACAACAGGGGATTGTGGCAATATTCATGTGAAAGTAACTATATATAGGTCCTCAGCAAGAACATTCAGGCTTGTAATTTTAAAAGTTTAATATTTACATTTTTAATTAGAATTAATTAATTAAAATAACTTAAAGTTAATATAATTTAATACTGTTAGCATTCATACACTATTGAATAATAAATATGCAAGCAATGGGAAAATGAGTAGATGGTATGCACTAATACAGACTTATTTGTTCTTTCTTTGGAGCAGCATAAGACACGATAAAGACATATTTGGTCTGCTAGTTTGCTTTTATTGAACTTGTGAGATACTGTATGTTCAGAAATTCTCAAACCAGCCCATCTGGCACCAACAATAATGCCATGGTCCAAATCACTGAGATCAAAATTTTTCCCCATCATGATGGTTGATGTGAACATTAACTGAAGCTCCTAAACTGCATGATTTTCTGCTCTGCACTGCTGCCACATGATTGTCTGTTTAGATAATCTCATGGATGATTGTTGTTGCCAAATGGGCTGGTTTGAGTATTTCTGTAACTGCTGATCTGCTGGGATTTTCACACACAACAGTCTCTAGAATTTACTCAGAGTGGTGCCAAAAACAAAAAACATCCAGTGAGTGGCAGTTCTGTGGATGGAAATGTCTTGTTGATGAGAGAGGTCAACAGAGAACGGCCAGACTGGTTCGAACTGACAAAGACTACGGTAACTCAGATAACCGCTCTGTACAATTGTGATGAGAAGAATATAATCTCAGAATGCTATTCTGTGATGCGAGTTGGTGCTGTTTTGACTGCACAAGGGGGGCCTAGATTTTTGAAAAGATTTTTATGCTTTTAAAATTAATAAGCCTGTATGTACTTAATGTGAACCTTTATAAATTGAATGAAACATTATAGTCAGTTGTTTTATCTTTTGCGCAGCAGCTGTGTTTCTTCATGTTGTGTAAATGTAAAAATTCTTCATCTTCAGTGGAGAGATCAATCACGCTGAATGTCTCGCGAGAAGTAAATCACACTGACTCTGTCCAAGCTTCACCCATTGGCTGTTCATGGCAAACGTCACTCATTCAACTCAAACTTTGAGTTGACGGAGAATGTTTGTAGAGAGCGTCTTGCAATCGCTTAACCAGATCTAAACTGGTTTGACTTCATCTGGTTCATCAACCTGAAACTTACTCTGAAACTCTGAGTTTGTTTATTCAACTAACATCATGCAACAGGCCACTGAAGGAGAACAATTTTACTTTGTTAGCATACACAAAGAATTGGCCAAAATAAAACAAAACAAAACATAATTGCAGACAAAATTAAAAACTGCCAGATGACGAAAGATTAATCCAATGAGAGCACCATGTGTTGGGGTGCACAAGAGACAGACACAGTGGGTGTGGTGTCAATGTTTAAAGTGGGGAATAAAGTGTTCATGGGTAAATAGTGTCTAACTCGTGCCAGGCTTCTGGCGGAGCGGGTCCGGCAACGCATCTAACTCGGCCAGTACCCTCCTGCGATGATGCCAGTGTGTGCACAAGAGGTGATAGAAGCAGGCTCCCAGAGAAGAGGCACACTCTACCAGAACCCTTCTACAAGCATAGCATAAAATATCATAAAGCAGCAGTCCTATAAACATTCAATGGCAGTACACTGGCGAGGAGACAAGAGGCCGTTCTTTTTGAATGGATGTCTATGGAGGAGATGCTACAGTGTTCTGAATAAACTAATTTTGTGAAGAAACAGACCACCTGTCTGTTAATCTTTAACAATCCTTTTGGAATGAACAATGTGTGGAGTTTACTGTGATACAATTTATGTTTTATAAGAGAAGACACAGATGATTTTGCAACAGGTTGGTGTCAGTTTACGGCTGTCCCCGTTCATTTGTATGGTATCCGCAAATGGTGGCTCAATGTTGTAGCACGCTGGTTGACCGTAATTCTCTCGCATAAGATGCCATGGAGGTTGTTATTTCAGTAATTAAAATAATCTCTGGCTCTACATTCTTATGGCAAATGTGATGAGGATACAGTATATTCACATCAGGTGTGCCTCATAATCCACCGCACAAACAAAGCTTATAAAATTGGACCTCTCCTCTCTCCTTCCCACTCCTTTTGTGAGCCTGGCTGAAGAACAGCCCTCAGAGGCAGGGCAATGATAAAAAGAGGGAGGGGCAGGTCGTTCCACCACAGCCATCAACATGCTTCACCTACAGGACTTAAAAGAGAGCATCTTTGCTTTGTAATGAAATTAATAAAAAAAAAAATCATATTTTCAAAAAAAAAAAAAAAAGCTGACTGATGACTGATGAGGACTAATCAATTGAGAGAGCTGTCATATGTTTGATGTGGCATCTCATCAAGAGCACACAAGTGTTGTACTGTTCAGTGGCCCCATTATTGTGACGAGTGCAAGAACGATGAATGGCAAATGAAGCAGGACTCATCTTAGATAATGGATGCTTGGATGAAGTGTTATTAGATTGGCGAGCCATGAGTCACACCAGCTGTATAGGCGAAAAATTACACCCTGTGGCTGCCATGTTTAAGTGTATACATGCTGCAAGTTCAATGCATCTTTATGTTAGGAATTCAAGGTCACCTACTGAAAGCATGGGGACCTAAATTGTTATTTATGTGTCATTTAAATCACTATAATTCAAATGAAAATGTGTAATAAAACTATAGCACGTGTGAGCCTGTGAGGTCTCTTTAATACAATCTTCAATACAATCTCAATTAATATGTGTCGTTGACGTCAAGTCCATATTAG
Organism: Xyrauchen texanus; assembly: GCF_025860055.1. Classification (NCBI taxonomy): domain Eukaryota; kingdom Metazoa; phylum Chordata; class Actinopteri; order Cypriniformes; family Catostomidae; genus Xyrauchen; species Xyrauchen texanus. Next base: position 8,796,320 of record NC_068283.1, read on the forward strand.
AAACATATTTTTTTTATTTTTTTATTTTTTTATGAAAGTTCAATTTTAAATCTTCACTTGGCTCAATAATCTTAGGGGGCAGTTTTCAATTTGAACCCACAGTCACTGTTTTTGGTTTATAAATATTTGAATATATCTGTGCGTGTAAAAGGTCAGACACTTCAGTTATCAATAATGTAAATAATTAATCTACCTCAGGCTGAAACTCAAGTTGAGATCATAATTTACAGAGAGAGACAAATAAATATCAGCTCAGTGAGACATTTGCCAGTCCAAAATGAAAGCTGAACTCATGAGATATATTGTTCTTTTTTTTTGTTCTTGTGAGACAAATGGAAATATGCAGTTATATTCTGATACAAACTGGAATGTAATAGTGTATCCCAGGACAGTAAACAGAAGTAGTATGCAGATTTGTGTTTTTGTAGGGCTGTCGATTTAACATGTTCATTTAGTGTGATTGTTTATGTGAAAAGTAATGCGTAAAAAAATTTACACAGTTAATTATAACGTCAATACTTTAAAGCAGAGGTCTTCAACCATTTTCAGGCCAAGGACCTCTTGGTATGTAAGGAGTGGTGTAGTGGTCTAAAGCACATAACTGGTAATCTGGTAAGCAGAAGGTTGCTGGTTCGATCCCCACAGCCACCACCATTGTGTCCATGAGCAAGGCACTTAACTCCAGGTTGCTCCAGGGGGATTGTCCTTGTAATAATGCACTGTAAGTCACTTTGGATAAACACGTCTGCCAAATGCATAAATGTAAATTATGTAAATGTATGTAGAGACACGGAGCAAGGACCCCTGTTGCATTTTATGCCTATATAAATGTGTACAGAACCATATTATTGTATGTACATATTTTATGATGTTTACATTGCACAGCCATTAAAATAATAATTAAATAAAGTATAGCTGAGGTCTGCAACCTTTTTGACATGGTGTTATTTTTAATTTTCCTTTTTAATCACTGTGCCATACCCCCTCCCAAAAAAAAACAAATAATGAATAGTGTTACTGACAGACCCATACCTGGAGTCTTCATCTCATGTTAGTGATCGATTTTATACATACGTTTCAAAATTACAGTTAATTTCTGTATGAGGAAAATGTTGTAATGGGGACAAAATGACTGTATGCGCCTTTAAATATGTTGACTTGACATTCACCGTCAGTGTGGCCTATGGCAGCTTGATAATTTCAGCGGTAACTATATATTTAGCGTTCAAAAAACGCATAGCAGCGCTACTGCAGCGCTGCTTAACATAATATGCGTTATGAGCGGCTCGTAATGAGCATGAGTGATGGGCTAATTTTGTCAAACTTTAACAACGTTCGGCGTCCCATTTAGTTCATATCAAAATAAAATGGGAAGCACGAACATGAGGAAGGATTACTGCAAGAGGAAAATTTGGCATGCAGGTTCGTGGGGCTTCAGAATGTGGATTGTCTAAAATACATACTCCTCTCTCGCCAGGGACTTGAGAGCGGTAGGATAAAGTGTGAGCGTGAGGCGATCGTTTGTGTTCCGTGACTACTACCAGGTCCTTGAATAACAATGAATAAGGGCAGCTGGTGAAGTTTCTGGTGCCCTCTAAGGAGTTGGTGCCCTCTGCAGACTGCGTAATATGCGTATAGGGACCGGAGGTACTGTCTCTCAAGGGCGAGTGATTATTATGAGTGCCAGTGGTGGATCAAACAGTAATTTGCGGACCCCCAGCAGCACCACTGTGGACCCCCTAGGGATTGAGGACCTCCTGTTGAAGAACCTTGCTTTAAGGTGCATTAAAAAAGTTTTAAACATAAAGATATGAATAGCATCTTTTAGAAATATGTTGAAAATTATGTACACTCACATTAGATGAAGACTCCAGTCATATCAGTAACTCAATATAAAGTGAGGTTAAATAGGAAAGAAAATGAGGAGGGTACCGAGGGAAGGCAGATGATGCATATTAAGTATTTACAAGTTAAAAATGGGGGCGGGGCCTAGATGTGAGACAGGAGAGCACATGGCAAACATTCCTGACAGAAGCCATATGCTCACACTAAACACAATGACAAGACAGAAGAGCATATGGCAAATGAACACAATCATAAGCCATGATCTACCGGGAAGACACACAGGCTTGAGTGAAGTTTAAGATGCCATTTATTTGAAAAATGTAAAACAGGAAGTAATGTCTCTCTCTTTGGCGTAGGCCCCGTCCGGCGGTCCGAGGGAGTTGTACCCGGAACAGTCATGTCCTGCCGGAGATAGGAGGCAGGGGCGAGGAGCCTACCCCCGTGCGGGACAGGGCTCAACTGGCGGTGGTGGGGTGGTGGAGGTTGCCACTGAAACAGCAATGTGATAGATTGTGAGCAGACTTATAAAGCAATGACTTACATGCGATTGGCTAGGAATTACCCAGCTAATGATGTGATGATGTACAGCTGCTAGTCTTCCCGCTAGAACTACACTGCTCTTCCATTGCTCAAACAAACAAACACAATACACAAGACTGACAGAACAGCGCATGGCAAGAGAACCGAACCTGAAGCCATGTGCTCACAAGGACAAGACATGGAACATGAGTGTACCGATCCCAACACGAGAACTGAAACTGAACTAGACTGAAGAGTCAGGAGACACCATGCTCCGAACATGAATCACAAAGTAGACAGAAGAACGCAATGTTAGGAAATCAAACCCGAAGCTGTGTGCTCACACAGAGACAGACAGAGCACATGGCCAGGAAATAAACACTGAGCCATATGCTCAATACAAACACAGAACATGTGTGTCAGGATCCTGTCACCACACAATGAACATGACAGAACAAAGTGACAGGATCCTGACACAACCACCCCACCCCATCCCCTAAAGGGATGCCACCTGGGGTCCCAAAAGGGGAACATATAACACAAGACAAGACAAGACCAAACAACACAGACACAAACACAGACTAGGTCAGGGATGGAGTCTCAAACCAGGGTGGGGCTGGAGGAACAGACCAGCGGCCTCGTGTATAGAACTCTACTTAGATGTCTTCCTAAATGTGTGCATAAGCACAAAAGTCAAATTTTGCGTCCGCACAAAACAATTAAGATTTATAAAACCGTATGTAAGCCAGAACCTGCGCATAGTTTCCTGAATAAATCCCAGCTAGTGGAAGATTGTGTGTACATGCAAGTGATTCATTCCCCAACCTGTCTCCTCCCCAAAATAACCATATATGCAGTGTGCAACGCCTGTTTTTACTATGCTTATCCTCATCTGCATACATTTAACAGTACGAGAAACTGTATTATAAGAGATAAGACTGTAAATGTGACATGTACCCAAAGGTTAGATGCTGCCCCATGAAGAAACATTGTTCATAAAGATATGAACTTGTTTTCAAAGAATATATCTTAAATATCCCTTGGCAAAATATTTTTATCTTTGCAGACATAAATGTAACCAAGGCAATTTTGTAACAAGACATGGAGTCCGGATCCGAAACTTAACTAGATCAAAGAGTCAGGACCCAGACGCCATGCTCTGAACATGAAACACAAAATAGACAGAAGAGGGCATGGCAAGGAAATCAAACCCAAAGCCGAGCACTCACACAGAGACAACTGAGCCATGTGCTCAACACTAATGCAGAACATGGGTGTCATGATCCTGTCACCATACAATAAACATGCCAGAACAAAGTGACAGGATCCTGACAGGGTTCAAGAGGAAAGATAAAATGTCCCTGCTGTAGTCATGAAACAAGCTGCTATTACCTGCAGCACTTATCACAATGATCAAGGATAAATGGCATGACATCAAATGGCAAGCACAAGCTGTATTCAGCTAGCAGAGAGCTTGTGCAAGCTGTAAGTTTACTGTCCAACAATGTGCGAAAATTCATTTGGATTGAATCCAAGAATGTCCATAATACGGACATGTGTAGTACGAGAGGAATCGAGACGAGTCCATAACTACTACTGGGATTGATAGATGTGACCAGTAAGAGCTAGCTAAAAACTTACTAAGCACACCTTTAAATTCTGTAATAAGCAGTGTTCTGCCATCAGCAGAATTGGAGCTTAATGTTCCAACTTGATGTTTTTTTTTTGTAAAAGTGTGGCAGTAGAGGGCAGTCAGCGCTCCAGCTGTTCATGCAACACTCTTTGTTAAACCAGCCAGCAGGCAGCTGGACCAAGTCCAACAGATTGCCAGAATCTCTAGTGTTATTCAGTGTTTCAAACTATTTATAACTTGACGCTGAGATGCTGAAACTACTAGTGAGAAACGACGCAACCAAAGTGACCAAACCTTCTTGCACATGTGCATGGTGCAATGTCTACCTCACTGTGCAATGTCATGTCAAAAACATTATCAAGACCCATTGTAATTGTGTTCCTCTGATTTCCATTTAGTAGCTAAATGCAGAAATGTCACCACATGAAGTTCTGGGAAGGAAGAAAAATGGCTACTTAAACTTCTGAAGGTAAATTATTTCTAAGATGCAACTTATAGTTTAATGATATTAAGTACAAGGCTTGTAACTACCCAATCTCATGAGAATTCATAAGAATAGTACGATATGGCAAATTTGTATGAAATATACTATAGACCAACCAATTATATATGCTTCCAAAGTATACTTGTAGACCCCAATGTTTCCTTGCTAAACTAAATGTGTGTTGAGGCAATGGTAAAACTATCACTGAAGTGTAACACTTCACCCAGACCTTAAACTCAGACCTTAAACCCTGTTGTGTTGGACTGAAGAAAGAGAAAAATCTGTTTCAAATGTGCGTTTTTGTCACGAACGCCGGTGAAGGTGCCTCCTCAACCGGTCACCAGAGATATGACTCACCCGAATTTTAACCCTGAACTTCATTTCCCATAAGCCCGCATACCTGGTCCGATTACCCCACAGCTGTTTCCTATCACATCCACTCTATTTAAGCCACACTTGTTTGTTCAATCATTGCGAAGTCTTGTTTAACCCGGCTACATTTCCGAGCGTTACGATTATCTTTTCTTCTGATCTTCTGTGTATTGACCTTGCCTGTATTTACTACTACGTTTGTCTGCCGCCTGCCCTTTTTTGTATTAACGCCTGTTTACCTGATTCTGAACTTTGCTGCCTTCCCCGATCTTCTGCCTGTCTGACCGCGAACTCTGTTACCTCCTGTATTCCTGTCTGCTCGTTCCTTGAACCTTGCCTGTATTGACCTGAACCCTGTTACCCAATAAAAACCGCATATGGATCCCAACCAGCCTGAGTCCGTGTCACAGTTTTCCTCATTTCAACCCTATCCAAACCCCATACCTAAGCCTAACCATAAAGTGTAACACCTTATCCAGACCCTGAACATAATAATGAAAGTAATGTAAAAAGTCAATTTGTGTATGATGGACAAAAGGAAAAGGACGTCGTGGCTAGACTTTGCATTTGTGATATCTTTATTATGCCTAAACCTAACCATAGATTTTAACCTGTGACCATGATTGTACATTAATAAATATGTTTTGTGTACAACAGAAGAAACATATGTGGCTTTTGAGGGAGACAATGGAAGCATATGTGATAGGTTGGTGTATAATTTGTACGTTTAGTAAGAACGGAGTCACACAATTTGTTACGAAAATGCCATGTCGTGAGACTGTTGGATTGTAATGTGATATTAATCTGTAAAACTGTTAACCATGTTACAATCACCGCTTTTACCATTCTGAGGGCATTATTATACTCCAACATAAAGCATATTAAAATGTATTAGTTTAGCCTGTGATGGTACAATGTAAATTATTACCACTTAAACACATTATTAGCCTGATTTAGGCTAATTTAAAATCTTATCAAAAGTCTGAAAAACTGAATGCTGAAAATCACCGACCAACTCATAATTGGTTTATTGTTAATTGTGGACTCTGACAGTCACAGGCAGATAACAAACAGTTGGCAGCCTTTGTGACCATGTTATTGTCTTAAACCTTCTTCATGCTTAGCTTCATATCATGCAAACCTCACAGTAAATAATTTAATTGTATTTTTCTCTCCAACCACCTTATTCCTTTTTAACAATCTCTCAATTTTAGCTACAATTTGTACCTTAGACTTAATAAAGTCAGGCAGCTCAAATAGCGACTTCAAAATACCCCTGGGAACATGTCAAAGCCTCCAGGAAAAAGAACATTACGCTCCATGTGAAAAAAAAGACAACAAAAACATGAGAGAAATTCAATTATCCACCTCGCTGTGCAGCAATAAATCTCATTTTACTACAGGACTTGCATCTAAAAAGTCCAGATGTCAGTCAAACTAACACACCTGTAACCCAGAATCCTTTCTGGTACTAGGGATGCCACATTGCAACCTGACTGTGAAGCAGTGCAGCCTGTGCATTGAAAGTCAAAGCCTTCTGTTCATGCTGTTAAAGGGATAGTTCACCCAAAAATGAAAATTCTCTCATCATTAACTCACCCCCATATCCAAATGTGCAAAACCCAAACAAAGATGTTTAGAAGAATAATTCAGCTCTGTTGCTCCTCACAATGCATATGAATGGTGACCAGAACTTTGAAGGTCAATAAGAGACATAAAGGGAGTATAAAAGTGATTCATAAGACTCCAGTGGTTTAATCCATGTCTTCCGAAGTTATATGATAGGTGTGGGTGAGAAACTGTTCAACATTTAAATCCTTTTTAATAGTAAATCTACACTTTCACTTTCTCATTCAGCCACCTACTGGTTTGGGCTGGTCAAAGGTGGAGATTGGTAGTTAAAAAGGACTTAAATATTGATCTGTTTCTCACCCACACCTATCATATTACTTCAGAAGACATGGATTAAACACTGGAGTCATACATTTTTAATTTGTGTTCTGCAGATGAAAGAAAGTCATATACATCTGGGATGGCATGAGGGTGAGTAAATGAAGAGAGAATTTTCTTTTTTGGGTGAATTATTCCTTTTAATCTTGTGGTGACTGATAATTTTACATTGCTCTTTGTGGCAACACTTGGGCCAGGTCCTACTATATAAAACTCTGAATATAAAAGATATATGAATTCTCAAAAGTGAACTTGTATCAAATTGAAATGATAAATTCTGCCAATGAGCTCATCGACATTCTGGCATGACAAAAACAGCCATGTTCCTTGCCGGAAGCTTCAAGGAAATGTGTGTGTTTCCGATTTTCATCTTTGTGCTTTAAAAAATGGCATGGACAGTATTGGAAGCTGAACCACACTATAAACATGTTTAATATAAAGGCAAAGGATGAGGGGGGTAAGGTTCAAAACATGAGAGAGAAAAATGTGTTATGCTGTTGCTCTATTATCCAATCCTTAAGAAACACAATGGTGTGTTCTTACAAGCTCACAGATTTCGCAGAATCACGTCAGATGAGTATGTTGAGCAGAAAGGATAACATCTTAACTGCTCTACATCCTTTGTTATATCTTTGAAAGGGAGCTGAAAATTGGCTTACATTAAGGAGGGCAGTGTAAAATGCAGAAAGGTTCATTAAAGCCCTTTAGCAGTTGAACAAAGAAGATCCTGGCCTACATATAACCCAGATGCATTTAACTCATGTGCTGATCATGAATGTACCCTACAATTATTCTATAAATAAACATTTTTACTTGATTTACAGAATTGAACTGAAAGATTATGTCATCGGCTTTAACGCATGCATTCCAGCCACTCAGAACTGAGTTTTTAGATGGACCATGGTATAACTACCTCCACTGGCCAAATTTATGTCCTACACAGAGTTCTGTGATCATCGGACGGGGTGGGGTTTGGAGGGTTTCCAAGGCGCGGTGTGAAGTCACAGGAGTTGGAGCAAGTAAAGCCACTGGAGGAGTGGAGGAGCTGCAGGTGGAGGAGCGGCGGAGCTAGATCGGCTCGAATAGCCAGATCCACCAAATCATCGATGCGCGGAGGCAGATCCAAAGAATAAATCTAGTCCAGGATGTTGTCGGAAAGCCCATGTAGAAACCGATCCCACATGGCACGGTCATTGCACTCACAAGAAGCAGCGAAGGTGTGAAACTCGGTCGTATAATTTGAGACTCGTCGATCACCATGAGACAGTCCTGATAAGACACTTGCTGCCTCCCGACCTTGAGCCAAGCAACCAAAAACTTGGCGGACCTCCGTGGAAAACGCGTTATAGGAAGCGCAACAGTGATGTCTGTTGTCCCACATGGCAGTGCCCCAGCCCTTCCGGTGAGGAGTGTGATCACATGAGCCACCTTCATCATATCTGACGTGAAAGTAGAGGGCTGTAACGTGAAGAACAGGGAACATTGTGAAAGGAATGTGCTACAGGAACCAGCCTCACCTGAATATGGGGCTGGAGGAGGAATACAGACTTCTTGGGGAACCGCCGGAGCCAGTGAAGATGCTTCCTAAGAGGGGCCAGCATCAGGAGACCTGCTGCATGACTGAGGTGAGCTCAGCGAGCTGCTAAGCCACCATCTCCAGAGCCCGGTTAGATGTGGAGGTTTGATCCTCCTGACGTCCCAGCAAAACTCCCTGCTGAGAGATGGCGGAGCGAAAAGTGAATTCCTCCGCTGGGTCCAAACTTGGCTGGATTGTTCTGTCAGGGCGATCGCAAGACAAACAGACTCAAGAGCAGAGGAAGAGTTCAAAGGATTTATTTACAATAAATATAAGTAGTCACTGAGTTGTGGAAGTCGAGGATCCCGTCACCGGCTGCAGCAGCGGAAAGAGAGCTCACAGAAGCCATGACTGTGTTCGTAGAATGAGTGTGTGTGTTTTGTGGAAGTCAGGAATAGATTTGTGGAATCCTCCGTTGAAGCTTAGTGAGGTGCAGAACAACGCCCAGCAGGGTATGTAATCTAGCTCCAGACACATGAGCAAAGATGAGGTATCCTCCGTGGATACCCAGCTGACATGCAGCAAACTGAAAGGCAACCACACACCCAACATGTGGGCAACCAACATATACACGAGACAGGACCAACTAGGCAGAGAGAGTAAGGTTAATTACTTAACACCATACGTACAACAATCTAGCAAAGATACTGAGAACATGAAGGGCTTAAGAAGGGAGTGAATTAGATGTTGCTTGGCACGCTAATTAGTGGCATAATCAGCATTCCCCTGGGAACAATCAATGTTCCCATGGAAAACTGATCATGCATGCCGACCAGACTGCGAGACATGAGGGAGAGAAAATAACAAATACATACAAAACAAACCGATAAACTCTGTAAATTTGACTTGAACTACAGTCACATGTTTGCAAACAGTTCCTGGGGTTCTGACTGTAACATTTAAACTACTTCATGTCTGACACAATTGCACGTTTATTTTGTCATAATTTTTAAATCCCAATTATTTGCATTCTTAAAAATATTACATTTTCTCACATCACCCACAGGGAGTGAAAGCATTCCAACGAAACAAAATGAAAACCGAAAATTAACGTAGTTTTTTGTAAAACATAACTGATGTCCCTTTCAACTGTTCTGGAGTGGAAACGTTATTTTTAAATATTGGTAATTTCGTTCCGAATTTTTTTCATGAAACCAAAGTCTAAATAGTACATCACAGTAACTGTTTGGGAATTACACCACTTTCTGTTGCCCAAAAAATGAGACTTCTCTCTTTTTAGATGAACATGATAAGCATGTGCTTTGATTCTGAAGGAAAACGCTGCATCACATAGTTTTTGGATCAATATACGTTGTGGCTGTAGCCTTCTGTGACATACTAAAGACCTTTTAGACAACTATATAATTACTATATATGCATGCACGATTAATCCATATACAAGGACAAATATCGAGGTAAAAAGTACATTTATCACTGAATTATTCCTAGATATGATGCATTAATGCAGATGTGATGCTGATGGGTTCTGACTGAGAAGCAGATCTGTAATTAAAACAAATAATTAAAATAAAATAATGATTAAATAATTATTAAATGTTAAAAATAAAACAATTTGGCCAACATAAGATGACGTTTAGTCCAAACATATCCAAGCAGTGTGTGCATGCATACAGGAGAGAGAAAGAGAGAGAGAGAGGTGCTGGCTTTTAATATTTTTCTCTCTCTTCAGTAGAACAGATTTGAAGAAAAATTTAAAAATATCTCAGCTCTGAAGGTCCTTAAAATGCAAGTGGATGGTGATCAGACATTTGAAGCTCCAAAAATCACAGACAGTCAGCACAAATGTCATCCATACGACTCCAGTGGTTAAATGTATGTTTATATTATATAATTATGACACGTAATCCTTATCTTTTTATTAATCTAGTGTCCTACTCTTGAAATTTGCCTTTGCTGCACTGCTAATATTGTTGACTCTTTAATTACAAAATGCTCTTAATTAAAATCTGGATAAAATCAATTGTTAAATGAATAAATACATGATAATAATAATGTCTGACCTGTGACTAAGAATTATATAATATTTGTTCATCACTTCTTTAAAGTGTTATTGTGTCACCAGTACAGTCAGCCCGATGCACATCAGCGCCCTCTGTCATCTCTGGAGGGAACTGCACTTACATTACAAGCCGAATATCTTTGAGTCGCACTTCCTTGAGTCTCCGGCTCTGCCTGTATGTGGACTCAGCCAATCTGAATCCTGTGACGAGGAGAGGCAGGATCCCAATATTTAACACACAGTGCACTGATGCATCTACACCTGTCACTGACTGCTCCTCATGAAGAACTGTTAAGGCACTTCATCCCTCCGCAAATACCGAAGCTATCCAGACATGGTACAGGACTTCTGATCCGAGATCCTCGCTGTTCTTCGGAGATCAAACGGCGATTTCTTCGTGCTTTGGCATTATTACCGGGACATTTTTTAGACGTGCGTTTTGAGCAAAAAGCGTGTGGAGCGATGGACGGGACAAATGCGCTTTATCATGTATTGAACCTGTGAGGATGCGACAAGACATTTGATTTTCACCAAAATCATCATTGTTATTTAACTACTATATCATGATGAAAAAAAAGATTCCTTTATCCGTCTGGATGATGTTTGCTCCTAACTGATCATGGGTCTCCCATTAAAAGGAGGATTACACTGGAAATGACAGTAGATATTCCTCAAATGCACCCCTGAATATCCCTTATTATCGCCTATATCATATTGTTGTAATCCAAAAAACCATAAGAGCCACTTTTAAATGTGCTTTAGGGACTGTTAATAAAGATGATCCTATTCCGTAAATTTCGCGTGTTGATTTTAATGGTGTTTCTCGTCGCCTGCACCATGCACATCATGATAGACCTGTTACCCAAACTGGAGAAGCGCGCAGCCGGTTCGAGCTCCGGCGCGGCGGGAGCAGGAGGCGGCTGCTCGTGCGCTCACAGCCCGGGCGAGGAGCCGCGATCCTGGGCCAAACAGCGCGCCAGAGCCGCCGCCGCCGAACCGGGCTGGCCTAATAAACACTCTTTGAGATTACTGCAGGATTTCAGCAATGAGCCCAACTCCAATCTCAGCTCGCATTCGCGGGAGAAGGTAACAGAGAAAGCTGAGTCTTTAAAGAGAGTGAAGCAGCTCAAACTGGGTTCTGAGAAACGCGGTTTGATGAAGGACGCATTGAGCGGACAGAGGAGAGCTGTCCAGGGTCCCTCCAAACTGAAGGCGCTCTATGAGCATCCGCTCTTTAAGACTAACCTCCCGCATCTCTCTGATGATGACACCTTATTCAACATCAACACTGATATCAGACTGTACCCCAAAGCTGCTGGAAACCAAGAATGGCAAGTACTTCATTTACATTTAAATAGATAGTGTTCATACAGAGGTGAAAAAGGTCGCAATTATTATTATGTTTTTGATTATTACTATAACTTATCAGAGACATTATATCAAGAAAAGCATGATTGCTCAGATTTAATCACAACAGCAAAGTAAGTCTGGCAAGTGCAACTTTAAAACTGGTGGTTACATGTACATATCCAATAAGCTTTCGAAACCCAGTTGTTGGCATTTCAGGTTTAAAATATGACTTTTTCTCACATAAACCACAGGGATCTGTTACAATTGGCTGTTATGTATTCTCTTATGCACGTGAATAGAAAGTGCTAAGCATATGCTATTATGTAGATGTAAAATAAGCTTTTAAATCCTAATTATATGCATGGTTTGTGATATTAAATAGAGGTATTATATGGAAAAGATTGAAGAGGATTGCTCAGATTTTATCCCAAAGCAGCTGGACATCAAGAATAGCAAGTACTAGAACAAAGCCGAACACATGTGGCTACATATAGATGTAAAAATAAGCTTTTAAACCCCTATTTGTTGCATGATTAAAATATTATACAGAGATAATATATAGAAAAGTATTGAAAATGATTGCCCAGATTTGATCCCAAAGCAGCAGGAAACCAAGAATGGCAATTAAGGACATCTAAACTGACCAATACATATTATTTAAATGTAGAGGTTGAAATAAACTTTAAGTCCCAATTATTTTGTTTTATCTATATTAGAGATTACTTAGATTTCATCCAAATAGGAAAGAATGGCAAGTACAGTAGATAAAACCCCAATTGTTTGCAGGACTGAGATTTTGCATTCACTTGTTTTTAATAAGCAATCATCATAATAAAGGCAAGCAATTCTTTAATTTGGGCAAAGTATGTGCATTTGCATATAGGTGTAAAAATAAGCTTTTCAAACACAGTTAAATGCATGCTTAACATATTAGAGAGTACATCTAGAAAAGATTAAAATAATTGCTCAGATTATACTCTGACACCAAGAATGACCTTAAGAATATTGTAAATTTAAGATTTAAACCCAAATTTTTCTCTCACATCATCTCCAGGTTCTGTGTTATATTTTGAGACATTATATTATTTCCACTTGTTTTGAGTGTTTAATAATCACAGTAAAGTCAAATAATGGAAAATAAAAATGGCAAGTACTAAATTAAAAACAGTAAAAAAAAATGTTTTGCAGTTACAGGTTAATAAATAATGGGGAATGTTGGGGAAACGCATACTGTAAGTATAGTAGCTTGGGTACTTTTATTAATTTCAGTTGTCTCATGTCAGCTTATACTGACTCATTGTGAGTGTTAAAAGCTTTTCTGTTTGCACTCATCTATGTTCCTCTAGTGTTATGTTTTGCTTTCCATAGAGCTGTCAGATGCATTAAGATGAGGGGTGTTTATTGGTGCCATGCCTTTTGTTTGTTCCTCTGTCCCTTCTATATGCTTTTCAATCGGCAAGCTTTTGTGTCCTCCAGGGATATCTCAGGGACATCCTTTTAACCATGCCTGAATGAACTAAACATGCCTTTTAACCATGCCTGAGTGACCGAGACATTACCAGATTGAACAAAACATGATAATGTCATAATGTTGGCACTTTTAACATTGTTTTGTTAAATCTGAGAACTGACGTGACAAACTTGTAGTTCAAATGTCCTTTTCATATTTTAAAAGAGCACTTAATGTTGTAATAGACTGAAGTCATGTTCAGTCTTCCATGCAGTTGTGTTGTTGCAGTTGTGTTGTTGTGAGGTCATGGGCCTCAGGGAAATCCACTGCCATCAAAATATTGTCTGTGCTTGGCATCAGTGTAGTATTCAAACATGTTCGCATTCATTTTAATGTTCAGAAATAGTTAGATCTCCTTCATAGTCATCAAACAAAGGATGGAATTCAAAATGATCAGTTATGGGATTCTTTGGGGCCAGTTATTTCATATGTACATAAATAAATGAAAATAAATAAATAAATAAAAAAATCCTTAGAGTCCTTAAACCCAATGAGGCTTATATTTGAAGCTGATTATTTATTTTTAAAGATAGTATCCAAATCCATTATGTACCATCAGAGAGTAACACAGAATCTGTGCCGGCAGAACTTTTCAGAAAGCTGAACACATTTTCGCAGCACTGGTGAACTAATTAACAACATTTTAATCACCATTTGCATATTTGTTTGTTGGGTATTTTGGCTCATTTGATTGTGCTTTCAGCCACAAAAAAAGACAAGAAACTAGTCATTTACACTCAGCTTAAAACATTTGACCATGTTTAAATCCACATTCATATAGTTGAAACAAATGGACGTGTTGCTTGTTTGTGTTATACATGAGATCCTCAAGTTTAGTGAGTTGTAGTTTGTTGTAGAAGGTCTGTTAATTATTTCAAGAACCCAATAAGATGAGTTACAACAATTCAAATAATGCACATGTGTTTATTTGGCTAGCGGGTAAAACCCTCACGCTAAAACTTCTGTCTCCTCACATAACCTCATGATCTTCAAGATATATTAGCTGTCTCTCTGTTTCATCTTAAAAGTCACAGATAAATCTTGTTCAATATTATAAAAAAGATGTATTCAATTGTGTAATTAGGGCATGGCGCCATCTAGTGGTCTGATATTAATCAGTAACAACCGCACAAAATTTAAACTCAAATGCATTTTTCATGTGCATTTATTTATTTATTTGGCAAGTAGTTCTGGAATAATATGCACAATGAGCAGTCAGATGTTCATTAATTACAAAATAAACACAAACAGTACTTCAATACTTGCAAACCAGTGGTGGATTTCAACAGTTCAGAGATTTTGTTCTTCTTATATTATTACATAATTTCAAAATAATTTTAATAGTAATAAGCGGGATAATGTACAGTCTGCTCTGCATCATGGTCCTGATCACCCTGTCTGGTTTATTTTGCGATAGCAAACAGCTAACTGTACATTATCCCTTACTAAGTTCAAATATTATGAAGGTATAAAAATGTATCCAATAAACAGTTCCACCTACAAAGTCTACAAAATCTTTCTAAGAAATCTCGATTTTACACAGCGTTTCATTCTGAAATGTGTCAGACTGCAAATTATAACAAAATGCAACTATGCGTTGCATTATCAGCATTGCCGCAAGGGACGCTAAGTTTAAGTTTTCTCTTTTAACTCAGCTATTGTCATGGTGGAGCAATAGTTCAAAGAGAATATTGCTGAGCAAGTAAGTTAAGTCAAGTTATTTTTATTTGTATAGCCTTTCACAACACACATTATTTCAAAGCAGCTTTACAGAAGATCAGGCATTAATATAAAATGAAACTGTAATATCTACAATGTCTTAGAGTCGTCATTGTGTAGTTTGATAAAATACGATTGTGAACTGTGTTTAAAATAAGTAATTAAATAACAATTGTATTTATAACCCCAGTGAGCAAGCTGAAGGTGACTGTGGCAAGGAACACAAAACTCCATAAGATGTTGATTAATGGAGAAAAATAACCTTGGGATAAACCAGACTCACTGTGGGGACCAGTTCCCCTCTGGCTAACATCATAAATATAATGCCAATATTACTTATGTATAGTGCAAGTCCTGGTTTAAAATTATTAAACTAAGTGTTAAGGGCCAGTGTTTAAACAGATTTTGTAAGAACTGTAAGATTAATGACTAATGTCTTTGAAGTTCGTCCTGGATTAACTGCAGAAGTTCACATAGATGCAGTTGTCCTTGTAAATTGGCTAATGAAGGGTTTTGTTGGCAGTTAATTGATAGTCGATGTATTCCATTACAAGATTGTAGTCCATCATTAGACCGAGGTGATGCAGGCTGAGATCAATGTGGTGCATCGCAGTTCAACCGGCTGGTAATTTCGCGAGGTCTATCCTAAATCCAAGGTTCAGGCAATGGCATAGGAAGTGTCCCATGTCTTATGGTTGGAGTTGGCATCAGTTCATCCTCTGAAGTCTTTGCTGACACGGCTGCATTTAGTCATCATCACTCAGAGACATGTAGTAGTGGAGTCCAACACGAAGCAAGAATGGAGCTGGATCCATCTGGTTCTGTTGACCTCAGGATAGGATTTCTGAGGTTGAGATATGGATACAAATAGAACAATATTAGTATAAATCCCATTAGTAATAGATCATGGTCAATTTTTCTGGTTTCTGGTTCGGCAGACCTAACTAAAGCATCCTGATTATTAGTTGAAGGATAAATTAGGTGTATGCTTGGCTAAATAGATGAGTCTTTAGTCTAGACTTAAACTGAATGAGTGTGTCTGTGTCCCGAACAGTGTTTGGGAGACTATTCCATAGTTTGGAGAAAAATATGAAAATGATCTACCTCCTTTTGTGGATTTTGATATTCTAAGAACTATTAACGGGCAAGAATGTTGCGATCACAATGAACATGATGGATTAGAGCGTGGTAGAAGGTCACTTAAATACTCTGGAGTTTGACCATTCAAAGCTTTGTACGTAGTTAACAGAATTTTTTAATTAATACGAAATTTAACAGGTAGCCAATGTAACAATGATAAAATCTGGCTAATATGATAATATTTCTTGGTTCTTGTCAGTGCTCAGGCTGCTGCATTTTGAACCAATTGAAGTTTATTTATTGATCTTGCTGGACATCCTCCCAGTAATGCATTACAATAATCTAGTCTTGAGGTCATGAATGCATGAAATAATTTTTCAGCAACAGAGAAAAATGCTGTTCTACAAACATAGGTAATTTGATTTACAAAGGACAGATTGATATCAAATATATCACCTAAGTTCTTCACTGTTGAAGACAATGTAACAGTACATTCATCAGAGGCAAATTATATTTTAGTGGCTTGTTTTTAGAAGTTTTTGGTCCAATAATTAGTACCCCTGTTTTGTTGGAATTGTGTAGAAGGACATTTCTTGCCATCCAATCTTTGATTTAATTGATACACTCTGCAAATTTGGAGAATTGTGAAATTTCAGGGGAAGATATTATCAGGTAGATTTTTAATCAGTCTATAATCAGCCAATTCTCCAGGATCAAGTTGTGCCCTCTTAAAAAGCGGTTTGATAACTGCCATTTTAAAGTTAGCGAGGAGTTAATAATATTAAAAAGAGGTTCTGAGATTACAGGGAATACCTCTTTTAAGAGTGTAGTTGGTATTGGATCAAACATGTATGTTGTGGCTTTTGTTGTTTCGATATGTTTTGTTAGCTCTTTATGACCTATGATTGCGAAGGATTGAAGTTGCACGTGGACATTTATGAGACATCTAAATACTATCGTGTTGCGATGGAATATCTGGTTCTGTTGAGGCGTTATTCCTAACCAATTTAGCCACATTACTGAATAATTACCTAGGATTGTTGAAGTTATTTTCTATGAGTTTGCTAAAATATGCTGACCTGGCAGCTTTTAGTGCCTGTCTGTATCTACAGACACTACTCTTCCATGCACCGTGAAATAGCTCTAATTTTGTATTCTTCCACTTGCGCTCCATAGACTGTGTATAGTGTATAGACAGTGTATAGTAACTTAACTGAATAATAACACATCCAGTTTACTTGCACAGACGTTTGAAGGAAACTCTTTGAGTACTGAGGTCAGAACCCTTCTGTGGTGAGCAGGGCAGGGTTGAGCTCCGTCTGGGCAGAGCGAGGCTGGAAGATAAGTGGTGAATGCGGTCCACCTCTGTGATATACCGGTCTCACGTTCCAGTGAGGGGCGGCGGGAGTATTTAAGGAGAGCAAACAGTGGCAGATGGGAGAGAGAGACACACAATGCTGTCTGTGTGTGTGTCTGCAAAAGTTGCCAGTGTGGCACTGGCACATACTGAAAAGAAAACGTTTTGTGTTCTGCTGAAAAACGGTGTCTTATTGTGTGCGACTGAAAAGTGCAACAATAAATGTCTATGTGTTTTGTCAAGCCGGCCCCAGCTTCCTCTTTTCCCTAATTGTAACACCTTCTAATAGGGGAGTCTAAAACGTAGCATAAAATTGCATTATGCAGCGGTCCCATAGACATTCTGTGTTCACTGGACGATTTTGCGACAGGTAGGTGTCAGTGTACGCTCTCTCCATTCATTTGTATGGTATACGCAAAGTGACTTACTGTCTTAAAAAGTTAGTGACCTTAAAACTCTCTCTTATGATAGAACCGCAGAGGTTGTTATCTCAGTTGCTAAAAGAATCTCTGCTGAGTTTTGTTTCCACCACTGTAACACAAGAATACACGTTAAGCATGTCCAACTGTACCATGCAGTGGCTATGCGGTGGACAAGCACTCATGTACCTGTGTAAAGTATGTTTTGGCCTTTACTGTTATTACACTAGTCCTACTAGTGTAAATATGCTAAAAGATACCAGTTCCCCCTCTGTTGTGTGGTTTCCTGTTGTCAGGCAGTATGCAAGCTGAACTCTCTGACTAATGTCCTCCACCGTCCTTTACCGACAGGCATAACGAGGGTAATGAGGAGGAGTACAGTCCGACGGGGGAGGCTGCAACTGAGTCATATCCCAACTGGCTCCGTTTCCACATTGGGATTAACCGGTATGAGCTCTACTCCAGACACAATATCGTCATAGAGGCCCTGCTAAAGGACCTGGTCTCCCAGAGGATCACAAGTGTAGGTGAGTTCGACTCATGCCACTGTAAGGGGAGAGAAGACCTACTGATGTTTTATGTCATAGTCCATCTGAACCAGGAAGACTTTAGTGTTGCTAGACCTAATTTTGTCTGTATCTCATCTTAAAATCTACGATTAACCCTAAAATGCATACGTGACTTTAACCTCATTAGAATGCATACATACTGTATATATATGTGTACTGTATGTTTACTATGGTATTTAATACAATGAACATTTCATTATAACATTTCACATTTTGAACTTGAAACATATGTAATAATGTATCATTAACACACGGAAGCATCCCACCTTGCATTACTGGCAATTCAAACAAGATACAGAGCTACGCACGGGAGCGTAGATTCCAGGGGATGGGGGGAGGTATCCCCCAAATAATCAAAACAATTTATACCATTTATACCATGATCAATGTAAACATAAATTCTTCACACTGTAAACCACTGTCACTGTAATACAGCTTTATGTATATTATCACCCAAAATTCTACTCAATTTTGAATGTATGTAAAATTAAAGATACTGTACATGGACAGAGGAAAAACAAGGGATGGCAAACGTGAAAAAAAGAGTCACCAAAAAGCTTTATTTGAAGTCATGTGATCAACCGAGTAGATTTTGGAGGAGCTTTGCATCCTTAACTGGCATCCTTCCTTTAAATATTCATTTACACATTGTGTCATGTATACTTGGACAGACAGATGAAGACTGTAGCTCGACTTTGCCAAAACGCACTGTATCTCGATTATGACTGTGCACAGAAATGCACTGGCTGATGAGTCGACTAGTCCTTCAGGCAACTGTCCAACTATTCAAGTATGTACTATTTGAAATATGTAGATTTGCACATCTCGACTTACAACCAAACGTTCTCCGTTCCAATGAAATCACAATGTAAAGTACATATAAATGTGCCACTGTTGCTTATATGCATCTACTTATGGACAGTGCCATTTTGATTAGTCTATTTAAAATATTGTCAGATTTAAACGCACAACCTCTCGCTCTTAAAGCATGAAATAAAGCATGGCTCCTCTGAGCCACAACAACTCATATTTAGGTAAGTGGCTGAGCCCCCCTCAAGTTGAAATCCAAGAATCAACATGCTCTAGGCCTTAAGCTGTCATCCTAAAAGCAATGTTTCCAAGTGGTTTAGAGCCATTATGGGAATGGCACGAGCCAACTAGGTCAACAGTGTGCAAGTGTAATTGCGGTTGAATAACAATGATATTTCAAAGCTGGAGGGGCTTTAGTGGATGCATGTGCAATGAACTCCCATTATCTGTGTGGTTGTAAGAGTGTGCATGAGGGCAAGGAAACCTGAATTATTTATGAAAGTTGGGGAATATTTAGTGGTACTTGCTTTTGCACGGACAAATCTTCAGAAAATTTAAATGTCTTGTTGGAATTCAGAAGGTGTGTGGTATACAGAATGATAGAATGATGCATATAGATATGTTTCTGTGAGTGCAATACGTCATCATGTATCAATCTTAAAGTAAAAAACAGTGTCTAATCTGAGTATATTTCAAGGGTTAAAAAAAAAAGCAATTTTTTGAAGCTGGTGTTCCCAGCATGCCTCATGCTTCTCTTGCTACATTTGTGTCTGAAAGTCCACCTGAAGATCTTAAGTGACTTATTTCTTCCAGCCTTGTGCACATTAGTCAGACACAACTGTATTGTAATGCTCTTATAAAGCACAATGGCAAATGCACTAAACAGTTGCACCACTTCAGTATGCAAAGAAACAAAAAGGCTTACTTTTGTGAGAGCGAGTGAGCACTAACCGGGCGCTTGGATGTGAGCGGCTTGCTCGTGAAGTTCGTCAATTTAAAATCAGCATTTACACATAGCTCATTTTGTATGGTCTAACACGATGTTGTTCGTATAAACTCGTACGACTTCATCACGTGCAAATTCCCGGATGTCTAACCTCGCATGTTCTGCGCATGAGGCGTTAAGGACATACTTATTAATAGTATGCCTTTATCCAAACCCCATATCTAAACTTAACCAATCAGCAGAGTGTGTAAACATGATAGGAAACTGTGTGTGACAGAAGTATTTGTTGCGTATTAGATGGAAACGATGTCCAGCGACATCATTGGCTGTAGTGAAAGTCGTAGGAATTCAGACAAGTGTAGTCACACAATATCATACGAATTGGCTACATTTGCGAAAGTCATATGAATCCTGACGATTTCGCTGTGAGAGCGTGTTGGATTTGTCCCATAACAAGGTACACAATACTGTCGCGTAGGAGCCTCCTATTCTACGCCCAGTCTAATAGGCTACCCATATTCCCATTTAAAAATAGGGGATGGTCGGAATGACGGCTTGGCTCCTTAAAACATAATCTTAGCTGCTGTTATGTAAATACAAATTTTGAAAATGACACTAATGAAATTGCCGTGAGCAATTCTTTCGTTACTCTCTACTGCATTCTCATGTCAGAAAAAGCAAGATACAGCGATGCAAATTTAAAATGCTTATTTAAAGCAATCAAACTAGCTAAGACTAATTATCGGGACAAAAGGCGTCCATTGGGACACGGTTTGAAAAATCGTCTTGAAAAAATCGGGACTGTCCCGGTTTTATCAGGACATTTGTCATCCCTAATTGCGAATACCATACCCAACTGTAGACGATTTTCCAGAACTGATCAACTGCACGGCATTGTACTACTTATTCATTTAAAGAACAGTTTTTGTGGCTTGAGGAATGATAATTGTAAGAAGACATTTGGCATACTGTGCAAGGGACTAATTTATAAACATCTTAAAAATAGAAATGATATATATAGGCTTATTTAGAGCATAAATATGAATCTCCCTTGCTATTATCACTTGCTTCCCATGTCAAATGATTGTCCCAGTGCTGAGTCGCATGTTTGAACATTCGGGCACGAAGGCAAAGCCCTTTCATTAGTGACATTTTATTGTTAGCTATGTGTTATTGTGTTGAGAGATATAGTACAGTTGCAATAAACATGGCATGCTTTGTAGAATATATGATGAAGAATTTAATATTAATTGAGACGAATTTATCTAAACAGTTTAACAGCAGTGAACTCTTATTTTGTCTCATGGCACTGAGGAAGAACAGAGGTGTTGCAGGTTGACCAATCAGGAGAAAGGGCCGTTTCAGGGCCACCCACATTTTTTCATTTCAAAAGCAATAGGCAAAAATGGAAAAGGCTTGTTTTTATTATTCGTTTTGTTTAAAGGTATCATGTCATGAGAAATATAATTTTCCTTTATATTTTGACATATAAGCGGTCATTCTATAAAAACATACTGTAAACCAGTAGGCTATTGACTCACTAATAGATGTCTAGTTATTTAAAATATATAGAAATGTGCGAATTTGTGGTTATGTTTGGTAATTCGCATGATCATCACAACATTTTTATAATAATCTACACCATGCCCGTTTAAAATCGGAGCTTGGCTAGTTAATGTCACGTAAGTTGGTAAGTAACTAGATAAATCCATTTTCTGGTTGCTTAACAAGTGACAGCAGAGTTGTAATGAAATATATATATATATATATATATATATATATATATATATAGATATAGATATAGATATAGATATATATATATATAAAGATTCTAATACATATGGCATGCATAGTTTACAGTTAGTGGTGGTTTGGGACAATATTTAATGAAAACAGACAAATTTGCAGACCGATCCCAATTCTAATTCTATCTGATGGGATTAAGGCAGTTGACTACAGAAGATGGGGCAAGGTGACCAATCAGATACAAGGGGCATTTCAGTGCCGCTCACATGTGCATATCAAATATTAAAACCGTAAATAAATTTTTTAAACAATGGAAGAAAATGAAAATTGAGCCATTTTCCCCTTTCTCTTTATTCCTTTTTAAATAGAAAATTAAATGGTCATCAGAAAATGATTTTGTATCTTATTATTCTATCCATCAGTATTAAAACCAATAAAGAAACAACCACATTTTTATTTTATAATTTTTGGGTTAAAAAAGAAAAAGGAATGGACAAAAAGTAGACAGACACTCATTGTTTGTTTTTAAATATTGGTTTTGTAAATTATTAATGAAATATTTTCCTGGTTACCTTCTTAACCTCCGTTCCCTGATGGAGGGAACAAGACATCATGTCGATGTAGTGACACTAGGGGTCACTCTTGAGAGCCCGAGACACCTCTGATCTTTGATAAATGGCCAATGGGAATTGACGAGTGGTATTTGCATGCCCCTCTCCCAGACATACGGGGGTATAAAAGATGGGGACGTTCATACCGCTCATTAGGTTTTGTGCTGAGGAGCCGAGAATAAGGTCCCGGACATTTCAGCAGGTAGTTCAGCATCTCGTTCAGAATCTCGTTCCCTCCATCAGTTACTTACGAAAGTAACCAGGACTTTCCCTATCTGTCACTCACTCGACGTTGTGTCCATGTAGTGAAACTAGGGGTCCCCTTCAAAAATGCCACAACTAGCTGAACTGGGTTACGTGGATCAGCGTTGCGAGTTTCTCCGTAAACTTATCTGCCACACGGCTAGGAGGAAATCAACCAGGGAACACATTTGTGAACTCTGCTGGAAATCAACAACGCACATCTTCAGCTCAAGGGAGGTGAAAGGTGCTAGGCACAAGCGGTATACCAAGCCAGTCAACCCGAACTTACCCGTTTGTTCCTGCTAAGACATGGGATGAGACCGGCTCAACCTGGAGATTGTAGAATCTCGCAAAAGTGTTGGGTGTTAAATGTCAGCTAGAGAGGCGCCACTGGTCAGAGCCCAGGAGGCTGCCACACTCCTGGTGGAATGGGCTCGTAGCCCTGCAGGGGGATTGTAGGCAACAGCTATGGCATCGATGATCCAGTGGGCGATCCTCTGTTTGGAGACAGCACTTCCTTTCCGCTGTCCCCCAAAGCAGACAAAGAGATACTCAGAGATCCTAAAGCTGTGCGTGCGATCCAAATAGATGCGTAAAGCGTGCACCAAACACAGTAACACTTAAACTGGGTCTGCCTCCTCCTGGGGCCACGCTTGCAGGTTCACCACCTGGTTCCTGAAAGGGGTCGTGGGAACCTTGGGCACGTAGCCTGGTCGGGGTCTCAGGATCACATGAGAGTTGCCCGGACCGAACTTCAGGCACGTTTTGCTGACAGAGAACGCTTGAAGTTCCCCTACCCTCGAGATGGAGGTAAGTACCATTAAGAGGACAGTCTTCAAGGAGAGTGCCTTAAGCTCTACTGACTCTAAGGGCTCGAAGGGAGCCCCATGCAGGCCTTGCAGGACTACGGAGTGGTCCCATGAGGGATTGAGGCGAGGTCTGGAGGGATTCAACCTCCTAGTGCCTCTCTGGAACCTAATAATCAGGTCATGCTTTCCTAAGGACTTGTCCTCCACTGTGTCATGGTACGCACCTATGGCCGCTACGTACACCTTCAAGGTGGAGGGGGACAGCCTTCCCTCCAACCTCTCCTGCAGAAAGTAAAGCACTGAGCTGATTGCGCATCTTTGTGTTGGGAGAAAACCACTTAGTGAATAGATGTCACTTCAAGGCATACAGACGCCTCATAGAGGGGACCCTAGCCTGAGTGATGTGTCTACCATGGCAGGTGGTAGGCCACTGAGGTCTTCCGCGTCCCATCCAAGGGCCAGAAATGGAGGTTCCAGAGGTCTGGTCGCAGGTGCCAGATGGTGCCCCGTCCCTTAGAAAGCAGGTCTTTCTCTCAGGGGAATTTGTCATGTAGGGGCTGACTCGAGGAGCATGAGGTCTGAGAACCAAGTCTGGGTCTCCACTCTCCCAAAAAGAAACTGAGATAACCCGCAAAAGAGCGTCAATCAGGTCAACACCAGTTAAGGCAAAGAAATGCGACTTAAGCCGGGTTCCGATATATTCGCCGATATATTAAGAACATCTTATTTGTTTTGTATCTCATCATTCTTTTAATAATAATCAGCTTATTTTAAGGACATTTTAGGCCTGCTATGTATCAAAATAATTTGCTTTCTGGATGCTGGTGCGTTGGTTTGATGAATTAACTATCTCTGACATGGCACCTATGACGCGCGAGCAGGAACAGAAAATAGCTGATTTGAATAATAATTTTACACTTTTTAATACCAAAATTGACATACTTTTTTGAAAAGAATTGCTGAGATTATCAAATATTTTGCATCTAGACAATTTTAGAATGTGTGGCTCTGTGTATTCAAAGTTTGAGACTGACCTGTTAAAGGGATAGTTCACCCAAAAATGAAAATTCTGACATCTTTTACTCACCCTCATGTTGTTCCAACTGGTATGAGTTTCTTTCTTCTGTTGAACACAAAAGATATTTTAAAGAATGTTGGTAGCCAGAGAGTTGATTTTACCATTGATTTCCATAGTATTTTTGTTTCCTACTATGGTAGTCAATGGCTACCTTCAACTGTTTGATTATCAACATTCTTCAAAATATCTTCTTTAGTGTTCAACAGAAGCAAGAAACTAATTCAGATTTGGAACAACTTGATGGTGAGTAAATGACAACATTTTCATTTTTGGTTGATTTATCCCTTGAACGCGTTTGTTTTTTTTACTCAAAATTTACTCCAAATGTTACACTGTAGCCCAGTATGAGTGTCACAGGTTAACCTGTTGAGTGTATAAACTTGGACAAACATACACCCATATAACTTGTACTGTACATTGCCGGCAAAATTAACATCTGTGTACACCAGGGAGGTGTTATGGAGTTTTTATTTTGTTCAATCTAATGTTTGTTACTGTGGAGTTTTCAACTCTTAATAGTTTGTTTTCGTAAAGTTTGTCACTATATTTCTAAAAGAACAAAATGCCAGAACATACAATAATTAATGTGACAATTACCTTTATTTTCCCACAAATTTTCCACAAACCTGGTTGCAGTTAAACTTCCCAGTTCACACTCTGTACAACCAAACCCATAATCTGGGTCAAACTGCTTTTTAAAGCAACAGCCACATCACTTCCTGTGGAAGCTAATATTTTGTGATGTCACAGAGGAGAATTTAGGAGCCGTGATTTTGACTATATATTTTGTTGTATTTGGGAAGTTTAAGTTTTGTTGTGTTGAGTGTTTAAATTATTTTATTTGATTATTGCACACATTTTAGTTTGTTTCTGTTAAATTGGCATGCCCTGTAGGTGGGGCTTTAGCCTATAAATAGGCTTGCTGGCTGAATGCATGCAGCTCTGATTGTGGATTGAGCAGTGTATTGAAATCGGGCCATTCGGTTTAACCAAATTAGCAAATTATTGCTGTTTTGTTTTCTTTTTGTACAGTTTATATTTATTTTTGTTTCCTCCAGCATATTTTTGCACCTTCCAATTAAACACCATTTTTGGATTATGCATCAAATTTTAGTACAGCACATCATTTCCTTTTATCACTCAACTGTTTGGCCACCTTACAAAGAGAATGAGAATTTCTACAGAAATGTTATATATTAATGACATTTTCTTTTGATTTTTCATTTTACTTATAAAGTTATACAAACTGACTTGGTAATTGTTGCTACAATTAAGCTCTTGTGGTACGCCCATTCGTTTCAATATTTTATTGCTTTTTGGACAAGTGCAACATAATAAATTGGCCTGTTTTACAAAACCTAGCCTTACTCAGTCAATATGAAAGATATCAAGGTTGTATTTTCACAGAATGTACATTATGTAGGATGATTTTATTTAGAAAACAGTGAATCACAAAAAATGACTTTAGCTGGGTTTTCACAGACGGGGTCACATATTCACTTTTTACAGTGTTTCAGTGCAGTCTCTGAAGCAAAAAGCATCTTGTCAGTGGAGGATTTAGTCATATTAGGATTAATGAAGTAATATAGTGTTTTGCCGGAAAAATTTAACAGAAACCGATTATTTTAAATAAACAGAACGGTCCTCTGGGGACTTGGGTAAATCATAAGACCTCTGGGTAAATCATAAGATGTGCTGTTAAACAGTACTTGTTTGTACTTTTGTAGACCTAGAAATGCAAGATAATAAATGAAGAGCTGTGTAGCATAATGACTCCGCTACATATGACACATCTCTGCTTAAATAATGAGTTCAATCAGACTTTATTGCTGCATAATTGCACAGGTGCCCTCAACATGTGACAGAATTTTAGGATTATTCTACATATAGCCGCATCAGCCTTCTTTCCTGTCCAATCTCATTAATCAGCCTGCCAAAATATGAAAATATTTTCTGCTGATCTATGGTCAGTTAAGTGATTTCATAGTTTTAGGAAATTCAGAACTGGACTGTCTGGATTTAGACACATACAATGAACATATGGGGCATGCAATGACACAGTCAGCTGTGAAAGCCCTGAGAAACAGGCTCTAACAGTAGACAGTAATGATTTTTGGTGGATACTTTGTTTTGTTGTAGACATACAATAATGTTTAATGTTTTGTTATGTTGAAGTAAAGCTTCTAAAGGAATATTTCAATTAAGCTTTATCTACTGCATCTGCATCTGTGGAATGATGTTGATTACCACTGAAAATAATTTTGCCCCTCTGCTAGTAAATACAAACAAAAATTGCATTGAGAGTAGAGCTCTTGCAATGAAAGTCTATGTAGCAAAAACCTTAATATTTCAATTTAATGTGCCAATATTTCAACTTTTGTCATTACCATGCTTGTAAACATGGTACATTTTGCGCAATATGTGCAAGGATACATGAAAAGAGCTTAAGGATACTTTTTGCAAAGTGCTATTTATATGGAGCAAACTCCACCTACAGGAATAGAGTGCTAAAAAGTTAAAATCCCTTTCATTTTCTCCATAGGAGAATTGATTTTTAACAATAACTTATAAACCTTTAAAGGCAGACCTATCGTGAGCACTGAGGTTGTTAATCGATGGTAGATGCTTCTGATAAAGCCATCAGTTTGCGTTTAATAGTGGAAGATCTAATGTACACTTCCCATGATACAGTAGAGAAAGATCAATAAGAGAATCTTCCGACACAATCAAACTAATTTATATTTGTATATATGTTAATATTTTGCAACACACTTCAAATATGTTGTTTCTATACTTATAATCAACAAGTATTTTTAATAGTTTTTAATTCAATTAAGTCATTCACAATGCTTTATGGGATTGTAGTTCATTCGCTCATGAAAGACTCCAAGTACACAGTCCCAATTTGAAATGTCCTATTCCCAATGCGCTCTAAGTCCTCAAGGTGGCGTAGTGGCTCGCCTCAATCTGGGAGGACGAATCTCAGTTGTCAATCGATGCATCTTATCACGTGGCTTGTTGAGTGAGTTACTGCAGAGATGTAGCGCGTGTGGAGGCTTCACGCTATTCTCTGAGGTGTCCACACACAACTCACCATGCGCCCTACCGAGTGTAACGATACGCTGGTGCTGGCATAGGCAATGACGATGATGATGAAGCAAGAACCCAAGTGCAATTTATTAAATTATCGTGAAATCAAAAACCCTAACTATAACTGGGAACTAAACTAGACATAAACGTG
Organism: Xyrauchen texanus; assembly: GCF_025860055.1. Classification (NCBI taxonomy): domain Eukaryota; kingdom Metazoa; phylum Chordata; class Actinopteri; order Cypriniformes; family Catostomidae; genus Xyrauchen; species Xyrauchen texanus. The sequence goes on from NC_068283.1 coordinate 8,824,207, forward strand.
AACATGACTTGAATTAAACATGGTTTGACATAAACAGCTACACTAACATTCAATACTTGACAATGGACAATGGCAAACATGAGGCTTAAATACATGACATGGGAGAACGTCTCGTGTTACTTAACTGTAACCCCTGTTCCGTGATAAAAGCGGAACGAGATGCTGCGCTGACTTAGCGTTTTGGGAACAACTTTAGGTGTGACCAGATGTGAATATGTGTGCAACACGTCAAGACATCGAGAAGGAAAACTTTGTCCTTGTCTCTGATGCCCGACAGGTTGAGCCATAAGTATCTCTCCATGCTGACTAAAGCCGACATAGACCGGCCAATGGCACGGGCCGTCTGCTTGGTCACGCGGAGAGACAGATCCGTGGTTCGACGAAGATCAGAGAAAGCCTCTTCGTCAACCGTGGTGCCCGCACTCAGGTCCTTCAACAGATCAGCCTGGTACGCCTGTAACACTGCCATAGTGTGCAGGGCAGCACCAGCCTGACCCGCTGCCTGATAAGCCTTCCCCACAAGCGTGGAGGTGGTCCTGCACAGCTTTGTGGGGAGATTGGGTCTCTTTAGTGATGATGCCGAGCCAGGCGAGAGATAACCCACAAGTGTCTCTTCTACCGGCGGCATCACTGAATACTCCCATGCCTCAGCACCCACGATAGTCGAATATGTTGATGTCGAGGGCACAAAAACACAGGAAGTACAAGGTTTCCTCCATGAACAAGAGAGCTCGTAATGGAGGTCATCAAAGAAATGAAGGGACTGATATAGCCTTCCCTTTTTTTTGGCCACCAGACAGAAATATGTCTTCTAGTTTGGAGCGTTTGGGGGTCTCTTGTTCATGTGGCCAGTCTAACTGTAGTCTGGCCACAGCCCGAGTACCCACCTTGAATAATTCCTCAGCCGCCAGATCTATGCAAGAGCCCCACGATGAAAGAGTGGGTGCTGGCTCTTGGAAGTAAGCAAGACGAGAGTGAAGCATTTTGACTGTAAACAGATCGCAATGCCTGCACCCGCCCCGTCCCAAAGCAAGAGCAGCATGCTCTTCCCCCAAACACACAAAACAAAACTGGTGTGTGTCCGTTTGAGCCATAGAGCATAAACATGGGAACACACACTGCTTGCTTTGTTTATCAGTCATTCGTTGTCTTCTGTGTGTAGCTTTTTGACAGGGAACAAGACAAACAAGTTAACCAATGAAAAGACAGAACTGACCACAAGATAATTAAACAATAAACCAATGACAAATGCACATGGAGGGAAACAGGAATCACATGACTAGAGACCTCGTGGAGGTCACTATAACCAAAAGGAGGTCTACACTCCCTAGCAACCGGGCAATTTGGTTGCGTAGGAGACCAGATTGAAGTCACTCAGCACATCCTGGATTCAAACTTGCGACTCCAGGGGTGGTAGTCAGCGTAAATACTCGTCAATACACAGTCTTGTACCTTTGTCTTTTTGTCTGATTTTAAAATAAGGCTTCAAATCAAGGTTTGTAATGTTGTGATTCACCTCTGAGCTGGTTGGTTTGGATAATGACAAACTCTTTTATTAAGAATTTAAATGAAATCCCTATGAAGAAAAAAAAAGACTAGGAAAAATGTTTCCTGAACAAACAAGGCTGAACAATTGGGCGGTTACTCTTGTGCTCTATTACATTAGTAAACACATAACCAGAAATTATTCTGAATTATTCTGTGATCGAAGTATTCCTTCAAAATACCCTTAGATCTTCATACTGCAGTCTCTCCACTGATGTACACAGTAAATCTGTCACTGATGCTTCAACTTTGAGACTGTGACTCTCATAAACAGCAGATTGCTTATATAGTCATGGAATTCTGCACTTATTTATGAGTTTAGACTTGCTCACTGTCTGACGAAAGGCAATTGGAAAATACCACTTCTGTTTACCAGACTACAAAACAACACAGTTAACACACGCTTGTGTGAATTAGAGCCAAAGGTATTTAGCACAAATGCTGGAAAAAGAATGTTATTGTGAGGGTTAATGGATGGGTGGCTGTGTGTGTGTGTGTGTGTGTGTGTGTGTGTGTGTGTGTGTGTGTGTGTGTGTGTGTGTGTGTGTGTGTGTGTGTGTGTGTGTATTATATATTTTTATATTTATGAGCAGGGTGATATAACCAAAAAAATTATTTGCAATATTTGTTTTGACGGTATTACGTAAATACATATCTCTATTTATATTTATGTATTTGCTCTGAAATGACTGAAAGGGTGAGGGAGGACCCATCATTTTAACCAGCAGTCATTGTTGCCAAGTTGATTCAAAATGTTTAAAGGGTCACATTTTTTGAAGTATGTCGAAGTGGTTTACATTGGCTTAGAGTGACACCTAGTGGGCTGGATGCTGTATCATTCAAACACAGTAGTTTTCAGTTACCAATGTCATTGTAGAAATTCACTATGCACAGTAGACGGGATTCATTTAATCCATGAATGAAAGTGTCCAATAACAAGACGCTACTGAGACTAAGCGAGCTGTATTCAGCTGGTCATGTGATGCTAACATGGCTGCCCCCATGAGGCGCCCCTGCCCCATGTAGAATAAAAGAGCGTTTATTAGGTTACTGATATGACTGAACTCTTCGTCTCATGTGAGTGGTCATGATTTTATACATATGTTCCAAAATTACTATTAATTTCTTTAGAAGTAAAACTTTTTAAATGATAAAAAAACTGAGGAGTGCACCTTTGGCTTTAATACATTAAAATGCCTTCTTCTGTGTACATTATGTGACCGAATTGTTCAATCAGTTATGAATCAATTCTTTGAAATGGACAGTGTGAACTGATTCTTAGAAATGATCTGAATTTACCTACATTATCACAGTTTTTGCTGGTGAAGTTTAAATCAGAGAAACTATTAAAACGGCTTTATCTAAACACTCTTTCAATTGCAAGTAGTGAGACAAGGATTGCAAATCTAATCTAATAAAACAACCTATATTAAACGTAATGGCCAAAAATAAAGCGCATTAAAATCACTGGAATATTCACAGTCATTGAAATATCATCCAGTCCTATTTATTGTTATAAAGTTGGTGTCAATAATAAGCGTTGCAGTAATTCTGTTTCCTTCACAGCTATGAAGTCAGGTGGCACTCAACTGAAGCTTATCATGACATTTCAGAACTACGGACAAGCTCTGTTCAAGCCTATGAAGTAAGTGATACTGTCTGCTTTCATTTGTCATGAACACAATATGTGTCTGATGGGTAACTAGTTTATCAGAATGTTCCCTGCATACTTCCATGCTAGTTTACTTTGAAGGTGTGGACTAAGTCTTCTGTGTTTCAACAAAAACAACATGTGTTACAGCTGTTGGAAGATTTGTGGTGAATAAATCTAGACTGTTTGTCTTCACATGTGTACATATAGTATTACATTGGGAAATTGTGTTCTGTCACAAGCAAGTTTATGTTATTGCCAACTGTTCTAGCTGGGTGGTCATGGAAATAAAGTCCCATTTTGTTGGTCAGAAGTGTTGGGCTGAAAATCACAGTAAATATTCACAGGGGGAAAAATAAATTAAAAGTGCAATAAATGTTCCACGATTACTCTCCGTCACACTGTTTTGCTATTTGGCCTATTTTATTTTAGTATAAACTGGCCTCTTAGGATGCTGAGGCTTCTTGTTTTTTAGTTTTTTTTATTTATTTCTTTATTGATTTATTTTGCCACTTTTAATTTAGTAGGAAACTGGCCACTAATGTTGAGACTTTTGCTTTGGGCCTCTTTTATTTTAGTAGAAAATTGGCCGCTATAATATTGAGACTTTAGTTTTTGCCTCTTTTTTTTTTTTTTGTTTTAAGTAGAAATCTGACTTTTAAGATGCCAAGACTTTTGCTTTTCCCTCTTTTATATTAGTAGGAAACTGGCCTCTAAAATGTGAAAAGTTTTGCTTGTGGTCACTTTTTGTTTTATATTAGAAATCTGGCCTCTAAGACGTTGAAACTTTTGCATTTTTGCTACTTTAATTTAGTAGGAAACTTGCTTTTATGATGTTGGGGCTTTTTCTTATTGCCACGTCTATTTTAGTAGAAAACTGGCCTCTAAGACAACATGATCACACCCAGAGGTTAAACTGAGGCGGAACGATCTGGAACAGTATTGAAAAAAATAAATGAATAAATAAATAAAGATATTGCCAGTTTGTTCGTCACTTTATTAAATTTCCTGCAGGCAGGCTCCAGTTCGGTTCTTTTAATGCACTCCGTCTCCATTTAGCACATGTGCTCACTCTAAAACACCTTTTGAAGTTCTTTTAAAGTTAATTACATGACCATTATGCTTCCATCCGTCCATCTACCAGTATTATTTTAAGCTTTAGTCTTATTTTATTATTTTAAGTTTTGGTGTTAGATAACCCCTGATCACAGAGGAAGTCGGCATGTTGTTTCCGAAACTTCCAGTACACTAGGATCGGCCATATTAAGCAGACTCACCTACACGTGCCATCTCCTAACATACATTTTTGCATCGCTTCAAATTTGGTTACCTTCCCTTGTGGCATGATTGGAAGCACGTTGCATCAGCTGGGTGGAGACCAGGATTCGGAGGTTGCATTTATCCCCTCTAACATAAACTTTTTACTCCACAGATGGTTACGCCTGTTTTACACTGCACGCCACAGAAGTACAGAAGCAGTGCATATTTGTTTGCCGTTCATGTTAATAAATGAGTGTATTTATATCGGAAGCATAAGCAGCAGTGCAGCGGGAGTTTCAGCTTAGAGTCTATTTTTGCTGCGCTGCTCGCGCTGAATTAAAGTGCCAGTCCACTCTTGATTGACATCATGAAGATTAGTTGACACGAAAAAAAAAAACAGATATTGCACAGAATAAGCGTGTATTTGTAGCCTAGTGCGTTTTTGTGTTATTAACAGCTATTAGGCAAACAAAAATAAATTAATAAAACAATTGAAATGACAAAAAAGGTAATTATTTTATCAGATTTCAGCTAAAGAAAAGTCAACCGATAATTTCACATTTCACTGCGAGATCAGTCTGTCTCAGCTGCTAGGACTTCTCCTTTTTGTCTCTTTTACTTTAGTGGAAAACTGGCTTCTAAGAAGTTGAATCTGACCTTGTTATGAATTTAAACAAAGCACAGATAAATTGAATATATGGTTATTTACTCTAAAATCCTCAAGCCCCGTTGAAAAATCTATTTTCTTTCAGCCTCAAAAGACAGCACCTGAGCTTGAGCATTATTAGAGTAACTCAGAGTTTGAACTTGGCCAGCAGCAGCAGTGAGATCTACATAAGCATCCGTATGATCTTTTCCTTGGGCGACAATCAGTCTGGTTTTAATTAACATCGGCAGGCTTACACATTCATTAAAAACGGTGAGACACTATCACACGCTCACGGGGATATTTGCTAGCAGAAGCTGTAACTGCTGCCCGTAAAACAGGATCGGCAGAGTGCGTCTGCCATATTCCCTCTGTTGGAACAACACTGCCAGTGCTACCTCACTCAGTTGTGTACAGACAATTGCTAGGGGATGCTTGATTGCTTCCTCATTGTTGTTTTCTTTGATTATGCTTTCCTATGTCATTGCCATCTGTGATTATTAGTTATTCTGGGTGGGTACAGAGACATAAAAACACAAAACTTTTATTACACAACACCAGTGTCATTAGTAGGTGTGTAATTCACAGACCAGACAAGCTGGGCTATGCAATTTTTGCATAATCCTTGCTGAAAAAAAAGAAAAGGAAAAAGCATGGTTTGCTGGTCTTAGCTGGTTTAAGTTGGTTTAAGTTGACTTTGACAAATGAAGCAATCCTGGTTATATTACAGTAGTCATGGTTTGCTGCCTTTTCAATATTCTTTCAAAGATTTATTTAGATAATGTCACATATATTTCAAAAATAAATATCTTAAACACAAAGCTTGTAACCAGGGTTGAGAGGGTTACTATTGAAATGTATTCCACTACAGATTACATGCTGTAAAATGTAATTTGTAATGTCTTCTAAATACTTATACTATAATACTATATTTTTACAGGAAAACAAGACAAAAATTATTATCATGAATACAATTTTTGCCCTATTATCAAAGATCTTACTTATCCAACATGAATTTTCTTGATAAAAAAAATATGATCGTGTCACATGTGCATGTAAAATGGCTAGAAATAGCATTTTAGCTTAGCGTAAAGCTGACAATTTACACAATGTCTATTTCTTCTGCTCCAAACTTCAATCTTACTTCTCTGTCTGCTTGTATGAATGTAACACATCATAAGAAAGTGTTTCACCGCTGTTCAAATGCACTTTGGATCATTTATATGTATAAATGTTTTCCATCTGAAAGGACTAAATGCAATAAAATGACAAGTAATCTCTATTCGAAATACTTTTTGAATGTAACTTTTCTAATTACCAATGATTTAAACTGTAACAGTAGTGGAATACAGTTAATTATGTTTTGTATTTTAAATACGTAATCTCGTTACATGTATTGCGTTACTCCCCAACACTGCTTGTGACCAAGCCTGAGAAGTTTCTCACACTCAGTTTATTATTTACCTGAGGAAATCTTAGTTTGAGGTTACATGATTCACATACCTGCACAGAAACCCTGAGTGAGTGACACAGAAAAGGCGCATTGTGTATCACAGATTGCCTGATGAGGTGAAATTCCAGCTTTCATCTCATTCCCAAGAAAGATCACAAAAGGGAACAATATTCCACCGCAGTGCATGTAACAAATGCAGTAATTAAACATAATAATCTCTGACTAGACAAAGACTTGACTGACTAGCAAACAGACTCCTTTTCTTTAGCAACAATTTTCAGTAATTACACCTCGGAGGTGTTAATTAAACAACATATTGTGCAAGCGGCACAACTTGGTATTTGTTTCTTGATTTGTGCTGTGAATTATCACCATTAAAGAAGCATATACCATGTGCTGAGCCTGAAGAATGGCCTCATATCATCTATTCATATCATGGCTTGACATATGGTCCTACTCAAACCATCAAACATCCAGAGCACATGGCCACATAGCAGCGAGCATGCGCTTTTTATATCGAATAAAGCTGCAGGTTTCCCTCTTTCCCATGTTCTGACTTTCTATCCCTCTCTGAGATAGCTGTAGATTTCTCCAGCTCTAAAAGCTCAGAGTATTTTCCCGAATCCTTGTTGACGGTGCGGGACACCCTCTCCCTCACCTGGTCCTCTGTGCAGCCGTACTGCGCATCAAAGCTTCTTTTGATGTGCTGCTGCTTTGAGCTGGATGCTAATATGCTAATATGTCTGCAGGCACATGGAGGGGTAACTGCTCAGGGTATCCTGCAGGCATACAGAGCCACAATGGCTGATTATTGATTGAGCAGATTATTGTTTGCCTCCTGCCCTGCCTTCAAGAACTGTACACTTCCAGAGTAAGGAAAAAGGCTGGAAAAATAACTCTGGACCTTGGCAATAAAGCTCATTCTGATTCTGATTCGGGTATGCGTATATAGAACAGGCCATATCTGACTGTTATGTTACTACATAACCTGCCCAAACAAACATGCCACATCACAGTCTTTAACTACCAGTCTAACAAACATATTCTAGCTTTCAAAGTAATTTAATTCAGTGTCTAAAGAGGCTGGAGCTTACAAGTCTTACTAGTTTTGAGAACATAATTAATGTAATTCAGTGTTGTCACGCCATCACAAATGCTTTTGATGTACCGGTAATGGTATGAAGATAGTTGATGTTTGCTTGATTAACCTAGAGATAATATATATCTATCTAATAGATCCTTTGTAATAACTTACCCATGTGACAACTAACCCCCAGTTTCCCCTTATACTTAATTTCAGATGGGCAGGGAAGATATAGTGAGTGGAGTCTATGTGCACTGCGACATACTGAATGCGGTAACTGAATGTGCGTTGCTTTGCCGCATCAGGCATTTGCAGCGTTTGAACAGTAGCTTTGAAGATTATGAAGTGATCTAGTTTGTTTTACATTAGTCTAGCCAGATTGAGTTTTTGTAAAGATTTTGTGTGGAAACTGTGGACATTAGCCCCTAACCCTTATTGAGCATGAGTTATATGACTGAGATCCGAGTGCAGAGGCAGCAATAAATCATTGTGCAACCTTTCACTCTTACCTCTCCTGGTTAATTCATAGGACTGCCGGTGGGACAGTTGCAGGCAGAAAGCACTCATGCCATCAGAATGAGGAAGGAGTAGCTGTAGTATGCAGGAAAGCCCTGCTCAATGACCAGTTTAATTATTCCACAAAACAGCACTGAACTCTGCTGATCAGGCAAGGAATGAGGAAGGAGAGAGAGACAAATTAAGAGACAAAGGGTTGTTTGGAACTGGTTTACAAACTAGACAACCAAGATTCTTTCCAGTGTTCTGTCAGCACAATATAGCGAGACACAATGGCTCAAATGTTCAAAATATGTTTCTGTATGTGTGTGCATAATGTGATATGTACAAGTAGGACATATTCCTCTTGGATAAACATAATTTGTTTAACTTGTAACAGCATTGCTATCAGTTCTTACCCTTACAACTAACCCTATTCCGAAATCAGAGGGAAGTAATTGATTTATAGGAATGTTGTTCCAGCATGACACCTAACTCTAATCCTAACTCTACCTCTAAAATCACTTCTATCGGGAAGGCTTGAGTGAAGTTTAAGATGCCATTTATTTGATAAATGTAAAACAGAAAGTAATGTCTCTCTATTTGGCGTAGGCCCCGTCCGGCGGTCCGAGGGAGTTGTACCCGGAACCGTCATGTCCTGCCAGAGATAGGAGGCAGGGGCGAGGAGCCTACCCCTGTGCGGGACAGGGCTCAACTGGCGGTGGTGGGGTGGTGGAGGTTGCTGTGTTAGCACACTGAAACTGCAATGTGATAGATTTTGAGCAGACTTATAAAGCAATGGCTTACATGTGATTGGCTAGGAATTACCCAGCTAATGGTGCGATGATGTACAGCTGCTAATCTTCCCGCTAGAACTACGCTGCGCTTCCGTAGACTGATCACACTGTGAATTTGGTGAAAGTGGTAGAAAGTTCTACTGCTGAAATCGATCTGTGCTCACTGAAATACCTAACACTGCCCCCATTGGCCAAAACAGGAAGTTTTGCTGAGGTGAAATGTTCTCAAGGTGGCACCAAAAGGGCAAGTATTAGGCGTAATATAATATTTAAAATTCAAAATAACATTGTTCAGTCCTGACAGGATTTTGCGATCTTGTGATCACAAGAATGAGTGCATATTCAAAAACGTTCCGCTTTATTTTTGGTAGCTTTTAATTTAGTATAAATACTGCACATATTTATTTTTATTTGTTATTTTTTGGGATAAACTGTATAAAACTTTTCCACGTTTGACAGCGGCAAAACAAATTCTCAGAAAGCTTGACACAATTGAGAGATATCCAACTGCCGCCTTTGTTTCATCTCCACAAAGGGTTGTCAACTGCCCCATATTAGCCAAAACGTCCCATATTTTTGACGAAATAATGACATCCGTCCATACTTTGCAGGCAAAACGCTAAAGTGGGGATCCTATTGCATTTACCATCAAAATCCTTGTCTAAACTTTTGCGAGACTACAGTAGGTGCGTGTGCATCACAGCTAGCGTTTAATCTTTACACGCTGAAATGTGGTAAAAAAGTGCTCAATAATCATAGTTATCTCAAATAATCAATGTTAGATAGTTAGGTGATGTCAAAATCATAATCGGCCTAATTATTGAATCCTCATTTGTGTTTAGAAGGACATTTTTTTAGGTTACAAACTGGTAATTACCAAGGGTTCTAATTGTAAATGTGGTCTATGAGGACATTTATAGTGTCCCCATAATTCAAAACAATAATAAAAAAACGTACTAAAGGATGTTGTTTTTTAAAATTGTAAAAATGCAGAAAGTTTTTTGTGTGGGTTATGGGATAGAATCAATAGTTCGTTCAGTATAAAAATCATAAGTATAAGAGTATAAGAGTCCTTATAAGGATAGCCGCACCAACGCACGTGTGTGTGTGTGTTTTTGACACTGTTATACGGACCCTCTCAGCTTTCCTTTGGATAGTAACTCTTTTAAGTGAATTTTAGGCTTTAAAGAGTCTCAATGGTGAAAAACTCTCACACAGCAGAAACAGATTGTGGATCTTTAAGCTGAGCAGAGCCAAGTTTGTCTTTTCCACTCCTTTGATGTTAATTATTTTTTTCTCTCTAGTTTTGGTTCCTAAATTGCTGCAGCGCTTTGATATGAAGCCTCTCAGAAGCAGAAGAGGAAGTCTTTTCAGCTACAGCTGTCGTGCATTCATCATTGTAATTTAAAATATGTTCCTGTAATGTAGAATATTGTATGCAGTTCACCCGGTGAGATACCAGTACACTTATACTATCTCTCTCCGAATGCCATTGTATATGTTAGTTATAGTTCCGGTGGAATCCAGTGTGCTTTGTCTTCAGCTACATTACATTTTGGATCCAAAAAACTAGGCTCTGGCCGATAATCACAAAAAACGGGCTGGGCTGGATACAGGGGCAAAAACACAGGACCGACTGGACAGGGACACGACCAACGAACAAGACAGAAGAACAAGACGAAATAAGGCAACATGCGCAGGAGAATAAGGCAACATGCGCTCATGCCAGTCAACAGACGAGACGAGAGAATGCATGGCAATGTCAATCAAAGCAATGCCTTGCATTCTCACACAGGAAATCCACAACCAAAGCTGTGCACTCACACAAAGACAGAAAAAAACACAAGATAGACACAGGACAATGATGTCATGATCCTGTCACACAAAAACCTAAACCGACAGAGTGACAGGGCCGTGCCATTTTTGCCATTTGTATTGACACAGCAGTGGAGAGGTTAAAGGAAACTGTGGTTTTGAGACTGGTAATGACCAAAGTCAGATTTGCGCACAAGTGCTACATACAGCTTCGAAGCATTCTCACTACCCACTAGACTGCATTTCTGGCATTTCACATAATTTTCATTGAAAATAAAGTTTTGGCCCTTAGACAATTAGATATTTTGCATTTTTATTTATTTATTTGTATGCATTTTTGTGATAAACAGCACTGCTCATTGTATTTCTTGGAAAAACTGCCAGACTGATCTCACAGAGAAATCAGAAACAGTAGCTTAAATCAGTCTGTTTACTGAATTTCTAAACGCTGCCCCCAGTGGCCAATGCGGTAAGTGTTTGTGTGAGCTCCATTTTCCAGGTGAAATGTCTGCAGAGGGGTGCCAAAAATTAATTGTTGAATCAAGTTGTTTTCAGCTGTACAGACAGTAACACAGTGAAGAAGAATGCATGTTTTATCAATTGTGCCCCAAACCTAAACCTAACCATCAGTGGCATAAAAATGTCATGTATAGGGGAGAAATGCAACCTTGCGCTCATCGCTGATTATGTGAATACTATTACTTTTTGGTTTCTATTTGGGACTCAAACCCAGTTCTCATCACACTACTGAGAAAATGCCCTCATGATCGCACCTCAGGGGAAGGCACACTTGAGCCGATGCAAAAATGTCTGGTAGGAGATGGCGGTTCTGAGTCAGTCGCCATAATGTGGCCGATCATAGGGTACCGGAAGTCTCGGACACAGTATGCTGAATTCCTGTGTGATCATGCTGGATACTGCTCCTGTCACAAAAAAAAACATTACAAAATCCAAAAGAGAGAGTGATTTTGCTCCTCATATTCTTATTTTGGTGGCCCTATACAACAAATATTCTACATATGTGTCACCATATGGAGTTTTGGACACAAATAATTGTAGACATCCATCATTATTAAACTAAACTCCATTTACTGGCCAAAGCCAACTTTTACTTGCATTTGGTGCTTGGCGAGTGTTAGTTTTGTACTCTGGATATGTGCATACATAGCATCTTCATGGTACTTACAGGGATTGTACTGAATACAGAATGGATACATCGATGTGTTGTTTTTAATGCACATCAGGTGGATTTAGAACATGGGAAATCATTTTGCTTAGGCACAATGCATGTCAAAACCTGCGCTGAGGGCTTTTAGAGTAAGCAGGGTTTATCAGTGTTGTTTTGGAATGCAAAATCTAGTAGATGGAAAAGCCATCAGGAAAATCTTCAGCTTCAGATCTGTTTTGTCATGTAAAAAAATGGGGTGTGGGTATGCATGAAAAAGACACATTTTAGAAATGTGGTATGATTAATGGATAAGCGCATTTAAAAAGAAATTACAAACAGTTCATTTGCTGCATTATATTGTATATAATATTGAAATATTCTGATATAGTGAAAAAGACTTCGCATATCGTAGATTCAAATCTGGTTATTGTTGTTCACTTGTCAAACTGCATGAAATATGTAAAAAGGGGTAATGTTCAGAGTTCGCTGTCTGAGCCCACAGCCGTGACAGGAAGCTAAGCATAACTGAATGCGTTTATGCATCGTGTATGAAGAAAGGTTGGCGTGTTCATGAGTGGCAGACGTTGAACTGGAGCCTGACTGAAAGATGCAATGTTCAGGGATTACAAGATGTCAAATCTGACTACAAGAGATTGTTTATGATGCAACCAAATTGAGACAACATACAAATGCTGGTAAACCCTGATGGGAAAAGGTAAACATCTTCACATAGTGCATACTATGTGGGTCGCGACCTAAAAATGGGTCACAGGTCTGTTCTGACAGTATCAAGCAAAGTATGAAAAAATATGCTAAATGCAAATGATAAAATGTAACTAACCATAAATAGCTAAATAATTTGGCTAATCAACATTACACGAAAGAAGAAAATTCTTCACATATCTGACAAAACCCAGACTAAATTAAATATAGACTTATTTTCAATGTTTTTTTGTGTGGTGATTTATTGGCTCTAGAAGTTAAAATTATTTTAAATATTTTTTTATTTAATAAACTATTAATTTTAATATACATTTGAATGTTGATTGGAAAGACATTAGTATCTAATTATCCTTATTATTATTTATTTCACTTTATTATTTATTTAAATAATAATTTTGTACTTTGCTGGATTGCCACTTGATGTCCAAATTCTAGTTTAGTAAGTTTATTTGCTGCCTTAAAATTTTAAGTAAAAGAAAAGTGGTGCCAACTTTAAATTCAGCAGTTATACTGTAAGTTCATTGCACTTTTTGGTTTAGCTTCTTCATTCTTCCATTTTTACCATGTTTATATCGGTTTGCTACTTGCCACGAGAACAAACTGTCTTTGGCAGGTTGTTTTCCAAGCAGAAATCATTTATGTTGGATACCCTGAGGAGGATGGAAGAAAACCTCCATTAATGCTTGCATTTGTCAAGCCATGCATGCAGCCTGCTCAAAGCCAGCAAGCAGTGAATCAACATGTCAAAGTGCGTTGTCTACCTTATTCCTGACAGCTGTCTCGCACAGCTGCACAGCTTTCTGCACTGATCCAGAGTTTCTGCACAGACAGAATCCAGTTTCTGTGTTCTGATGAATGAGGATTTGAAGTGTGTGTGCGTGTGTGTATGTGTGCGCATGTATGTGTGTGTGTGTGTGTGTGCGCGTGTATGTGTGTGTGTGTGTGTGTGCATGCGTACGTGCGTGTCTTTTATCTGAAGTCCGAGTCAAGTCTCGAGTCTTTTGTCACAAGTACGAGTTGAGTCTTATAATTGAGTTGAGTTAATAAATGTTTCATTATATATATATGATGGGGGGCATATACTGTATACTACGAAAACTTTGATTAAAGTGCATATTCAAACACAGGCAATGTTATTATTTTTTCAGGGGAACGGGGCTTCAGAGATTAATTGGTTTGGTCTTACGGTTCTGGTGCTGACCTGAGATGCACACAAACTTATTAAAATGCTGCTGGAGAGTCAGCTTGGATTGATGAAAGTTCATCTTCTGACTTGGAGCCAAGTGTCTGGCAGAGAACACGAGGGGAAGGGAGGTGGTGGATTACTTTCTGAATTCTTCCTTCTTGCTGTTGTTCTTGCTCACTGGTGTTAATTCATTATACTGACTTTTACTGGGCAAGTTTCATGGGGAGAGCGTGTCTTCTCCATCTGTTTGTGAAACCAGCTCTCACCATGGTGTGCGAAGTTGAGGTGTTAGAATTGGCTTCAAACTGCTTGGTTTATATGTTTGAAACATGTTGATAACATGTTGCATTTTCTTTTGGGCAGATTCCACCAACCCCATCCCACTCATTTATATGTTTATGACAATACATAAAAGTGTACAGTGTAAGACTACACTGTGTGGCATATATACTACGAAAAACTGCTAGGTTTAAATTGACGCACCTCTGGTCGGCGTTCCTAATGAGCTATGTAGCGATGTTTGTGCCAGTAAAATATTAGCTAGCTTTGTGCGTTAATTAATGTGACTAACTTTTGAGAATGTGTTCTTCCTGAAGTTTCTGTTTCTGAGGGCACAACCAAATGTGAACACAAATGGCACGGTTGGTACCGTCAAGTTTAATTGGACTCATTTCGGGGTTTATGCGGAAATATATAATCAAATTCTATGATAAGGGTCCATTCGATCATGACACATTGGGATATGTGAAGCAGATGTTATAAAACTATACAAATAAAACAACAAATTATTCCATTAAGATATTAATAGTTAAGGTTAAAAGACTCAAGTTGGTTTTGAAACATTCAAGTCCTTTGTGTCGAGTCAAGTTGGTTGAGTCTGGAGTAGAGTCTGAAGTCTATTAAAATGTGACTTGAGTGTGACTAACTCGAGTCCCCATCTCTGGTGTGTGTTTGTGTGTGATTTAAAATGGGAGAACTGAGATCAGAAAGGAATAGGTCTCCCAAAAATGTTATGGTTATTTTATCACCTTAAAATGTCACGCCAAACCCTCATGACTTTCTCTCTTCTCTGGAAAACAAAACAATCATGACAGTAAAAGTAATCGATACATCTGGCACACTATATTTTAAGTATTCTGAAGCCATATTATCACTTTGTGTTATGAACAGATTGAAATTTAAGTCATTATTCATTCTCAAATCAAAGCACTGATCAATATCCGTTGGCAGTGCAAAGAACAGGTTTGATGTCATGACATTTGGTCTCAAGACATGCAAAAAACAATGATGATTTCATTTTTGTTTGATGTTTTCAAGACTTTCTAATATACATGATATAGTAACAACTATGTCAAAACACACAGTGATAGCCATAGTTACAGCAGCCTTGTTTCTGGAAGTTTGTTTCTCATTCACATCATGCATTGAAAAAAATGTGTCTTTAAAAAAAGACTTCAAAACCTTGAACCAAACTAACCTGATTTTTTACACATCAGTGACTTTTTAACCACTTTTTTCGACCTGGGAGGCCACTGTCATGCTGTATAGGTGTGGTGAATCAGCTTAGCTATTACAAAGGGAAATCTGATCCCAGATTAGAATTCTGAGACACTTTGTGAGCCACTGTTCTCTCAGTTCCACCTCACCTGTCTGGAGAACAAGCACAGGACAATTCCTCTGATAGTGTGGAGAAAAGCCAACGGCAGCTCTGCTATCAAACAGCATAGAGTCAGATTACACAGACGATTCTCTTGTTAGACAGTTGTAGACACAGCTTTGTCTTACTGCCAGGAAACTAGCCCGCTCACCGTGGCTGTGTTTGAATTTATATACTCTTAGATTATGGACTGAATTCGATGAAGAATGTTCTGTAGATATGCAGGTGTGTAGTATATGAAAGGCCTAATGATCTTTTAATTTTCCCAGTGTTACTCATTATTATTGCATTTTTACTAAAGAATTCCGATTACAGAGCTCAATAAATAATTTTTTTACTGGTAAGAATTCCAATTAGATAGCTCTACAACTGCACTTTTAGTAGTAAGATTTCTAATGAGAGAACTCTACAACTGAAATTTTATAAGAATTATAATTAGAGAGCTCAACAACTGAAACTTTAGAAGAATTCTAATTAGAGAGCCCAACAAATATAAGAACGCTCTGAACCGGGGAGAACTTTCTCTTTTCCTCGTCGACCTGAAGCCCTAGACGGCTGAGGTGCCTGAGCACCTAGTCCCTGTGGGTGCACAGAGACTCTCGAGAGTGAGCTAGAATCAGCCAGTCATCGAGGAAGTTGAGTACGCGGATGCCCATTTCCCTTAGCAGGGCAAGGGCGGCCTCTGCGACCTTTGTGAAGATGCGAGGGGACAGGGACGAGCCGAAGGGGAGGACCTGGTAAAGTGAGACGAGAAAGTACGTGTCCTTCAGGTCTGCCGCTGCAAACCAATCTAGATGCTGGACACACATTAGAATAAGTTTCCGCGTGAGCACCCTTGAACGGGAGTCTGTGTGAGGCCCGGTTCAGAATTTGCAGGTCCAAGATTGGCTGCCACGCACAGCCTGTCTTGGGTATGATGAAGTGAGTGCCGTTGAACCCTGGCTTCATCTCGGCTGGAGGGACGGCTCTATCGCACCCCTGTGGGGCGAGTGCCTAGCGAAATAAATCGTGTTGCCGAGTCAGATTGCCCCGACCCACCAGCGTAATGGGTTGGAAGCATAAGTGACATGTCCAAGCTCTGAGAGGGGGGCACTAAGGGGACGATCACGTATGAAGTACCCGGTGTGGCTTCGCAGTGTGGGGAGCATTTAATATGTCGGGGAGCAAAGTTGCACCTGAAACAATTGTGCTGAGAAAAAAAAAAACTCAAAGCGCTTACCTCCCTCCACGTACACGGCTGGGGTAGGGAAATTGACTGAGGAGGAGGTCCTATGGAGGCGTCCACTAGACTCATCAGAACCGGCCCGCTGGGAGTCTGCAGTCGAAGGGGCTGCATCCATGGTGCCGTGACTGAAGGTGCTTGGCGCCAGACAGCCATGAGAACGGCGTGTAGGGGCACCGGTTAGGTGACCAAAGGAGTGAGGGAACCGCTCTCTTTTTCCTGGGGCCGGGGCAAGCATAGCGGACATCTGCGCGTCAGGCTCAGACTGGATGAACAGACCCGAAGGTGGCAGCCCAGTCGAGTCATCAACTTACGCTCTCCGATGAAGTGGCAAAATCATCATCCAGCTTGCGGGGTCCGAGGGAGTAAACAGACTGCCCGTGAGGCGAGCCGCTATCACCTCGAGCCCGAACGGAAGCAAACGAGCATGCTGGGGGGCGGGTGGTTCGTGGGGATTTACCCGGTGAAACCGAGCCAGCTGCATTCCCCAAATCGCCTTCATTGACAGCCGCGCCAGCCCCAATCCCGAAGGAAGGGGGATGGCTGAAGTGGCTTTCTCTCGGAGGAAAGAAAGCCACGACTGCAATGTTGCCATGGTTATGTTCTCGCACTGAGAATGTGAACCATTCATAAAACGCTGCCTGCATGTGATCGCAGCCCAGGCACGCGAGGCAGCTCTTATGACCGTCAGAAGCGGAGAAATATTTGCCGCATCACGGAACTACACAAAGGTGGAAAGACATCTTTAAAAAGATGTTCAATGCCAATGAGTATACTCTTTTAGATTAAATATACTCTTTTACAGGTCTATTTGCTCTTTAAGGAAACACTGTTGAAGCGCCCAGAGGCAAAGCTGCACTGCCGTGCAGAGAAGGAGAAAGCCGCTGATATGCGCCGTAGATCCAACAGCAAACGCTCTACAGAGGTGAGTGGAACAGAAGTGATCTCAGCTCGCTAATCGCACAACCGCTCGGCTCCGAAGAAGAAATCTGAATGAACAGATGCATGATTCCCTTTTGTATACCTGTATGTCCGGGGGAGGGAAATTCTGTCTGCCAAATTCTCATTGGCCTTTTCTCAAGTTCAGAGGTAACCGAGGCCTTCAAGAAAGTCCCCTAGTGTTGCTTCATTCGACACAATGTCAAAGTGAGGGACAGACGGGGAATTCTAATTACAGAGCTCTACAGCTGCATTCTCTAGTAAGAATTCCAATTACAAAGCTCTGCAACTGAATTTTTACTAGTAAGAATTCCAGTTAGAGAGCTCTTCAACAGAATTTGTATTAGTATGAAAATAAATTGTAGAGCACTCAATATTACTAGTAAACCTCAACAAGTACTGTAACTCTGAGAGGATTAAAACCATAATCGGCTTGCCACATTAGTAAAAATACTTTCATGGTCACCCATAACATATGTACTACAACTGCGAAAAATTGTCATGTTGTTAAATTAGTGCAATTTAACCATTAGGAACAACGTTTTTGTACCTGTAGCATAATTTATAACAGAGAAGTTATGTATGCATATTCAAACACAGGCAATGTTATTATTTTTTCAGGGGGACGGGGCTTCAGAGATTAATTGGTTTGGTCTTACGGTTCTGGTGCTCACCTGAGTTGCACACAAACTTATTAAAATGCTGCTGGAGAGTCAGCTTGGATTGATGAAAGTTCATCTTCTGACTTGGAGCCAAGTGTCTGGCAGAGAACACGAGGGGAAGGGAGGTGGTGGATTACTTTCTGAATTCTTCCTTCTTGCTGTTGTTCTTGCTCACTGGTGTTAATTCATAATACTGACTTTTACTGGGCAAGTTTCATGGGGAGAGCGTGTCTTCTCCATCTGTTTGTGAAACCAGCTCTCGCCATGGTGTGCGAAGATGAGGTGTTAGGATTGGCTTCAAACTGCTTGGTTTCGATTTTAAAAACATGTTGATAACATGTTGCAATTTATTTCGGGCAGATTCCACCAACCCCATCCCACTCATTTATTGTTTATGACAATACATAAAAGTGTACAGTGTAAGACTACACTGAATACACAATACATTTACAGAACATATACAGTATATACAGAATACTACTAACTTAAAATTAATATAGAGTTGCCCTGCAAGGAGCAATGATTTATACACATGTAGAGAGACAATGTCACTCACACAAACACAAAACACCATCAAAGTAAGACATGTTATTCTAAAATAATGCAATAAACATTAACTAAACTTCTCAAAATTGAACACAGAAAACCCCAATGTACAGTACATAAATGATTTTAAAAATAAACATAACTAATCCCATGAAATATAATGAAATGTGATGGCCTCCTGACTCCGCTCCTTTCTTGGAGCCACCGCCCAACCCTGACCCCACCTCTGAGCCACCCCCATGTCTTCCCCCACCCATCCTCCCTTGGTCAGCCCTGGTCTGGTCTATCCCGCTGGCTCCGCCTTGGCCAACGGTCCTCCCTCCCCTTGGTCTGTGCCTCCGGTCCCGCACTAGTCTGTGCTGCCTGTATCCCCTGGACCCTTTTATTGGCTTCCACATTATTTTGGACTTTAGATTGTTTCTGTTTGTTCGGTTTTGAATTGAGGTTGGGATGCCAGGTGGCATGAGTAATGTCCAGAGAAGGGGTCATGTCAAAAAAGTTTTTTTATCCTTTAGTTGCAGGATTATTTCATCCCAGTTTTGGTTCTGTTTTGTTTATGTTTTGTGTTTGTTGTCTCTAGCATGTGTTTCTCTGCCCTGCCTGTATTCTGTATTCTGTTCTCTGTCTCGTTCCCTGGCCTCACCCCCTTTTTCCTAATTATCTGTTCAGTTGTTTCATGTGCCCTCCTCGTTTGACTCTTGATTTCTCCCTCTTTATATTCTCCCTGTGTCCCTTGTCATGTGCTGGATTCTTCCTCTTGGTTCCATCCTGTTCTGTGCTTTGGCCTTTCTTTTTTTCTAGTTACTCTGCTCATTTCTATGTTGGTTTGTTATTTTCTAATTCGGTTTAGCTTCGGTTGGTTCTGTCTAAGCATTTTTTGCTTTAATTTTGCCCTGTTTTTGTTTTGTATATCTTTTGTATATCTTTGAACTTTTGATAGAGTTTTGGCAAACCAGCCCGTCTGCCACCAATAATCATGCCATAGTCCAAATCACTTTTATGCACTGCTGCCACACAATTGGCTGATTAGATGATTGCATGGATGATTGTTGTTGCCAGACGGGCTGGTTTGAGTATTTCTGTAGCTGCTGATCTCTTGGGAGTTTGTTGTCATTCACACATGAGCGCTGCTGTGAAAAACGTCTATGGATCCTTTTCACATATCCAGGTTTGGAATGTGGTAGTAAATGATAGCATGGTAAACTTGTGTTGTGGTGAAAAATATTGGTGGGTTTCAGCAGTCAGAAGAGAGTAAAGGCCACATTTTCTGTCACTCCTTTAAGAGCTGTATTAGAAACATCATCACAGCTGTGGTAACTTATATATATATTTTTATTCCAGGGTAATAAAATACAAAGTATAATGAAGTGGTTTCAGTTTTGGACTGATCAGCTTTCATGACCTACTATCTCTCTTATGTCTCATTCCCTTCTTTGCAATTTCATCTGTAAGATGGCAGCCAGTGAAAACATGCTCCGATAACAGCCTCTCTTAGGGTGCTTTCACACTTGGGTCGAGTGCTTGGACTGAACCGGAGTTCATTTCCTCCCCCCGCACCCGCTAGTCTTTGTTCACATCATACTTTTTGGGTCCAAACCACAGTCTGATTACATCATCAACGTGAGTACAAGCGGCAGCTGTTTACCACTGTATCTAGGTAACAACTCGAGAAGACGTCACTGGGTTAAGTGAAGTATTAAAGTTTGTCTCTGTGAATTTACCAAGAATACTTGCCATGAACAGAACATCAGTTGTGTTTGTCTCCCACATATGCATTGAATGTGCAATGATGTGATGAATATTAGCGTCTGTCTGCCGCGAGCCCACGGGTGCGTTGCAAGAGATGTGAAGAATGTGAACTCCTCTCTAAAGGTGGTGTATTTGGGCACATGCTGGTATGAGAAATGCATTATACCATAATGATTGCGATCAGGAGCCTGCAAAGACACAAATTAACGTCGTCACTAGTGGTTCACTTCTGCGATTTGGTACTATTGTGTTCAAATCAGCAGCAAACCGTACTGGAGTTCATATGAACCGTACCCCAGACAACCTTTTCAAGCAGACCTGGGTGCAGTTCGAGGGTGTGCACCCGAGTTTGGTAAACAGCATTCACAATTATCCAAACGAACCGACCTTTGGAATCATTCGACTCAGGGTGCGCACCAAAATTTCTAGTGTGAAAGCACCCTTATTCTCTCTCCAGTTAGCATACGCTCTCTGGCTATGCGTGACTGTCCCTTCAGTTACTTCCTCTCTCTCTACCTGTCTCTCTCCCCCTTGCTCTCTCTCTCTCTTTCTCTCTACTTGTCTTGGTCCTTGTCAACCTGTCTCTCTCTCTTTCTACCTCTCCACCAGTCCCTCACCCTCTCTAACAGTCCCTCTCCTTTTTACCTGACTCTCTCTCATTTTCTCCTTAACTGTCTCATTCTTCCTCCTCCCTTTACATGTCTCCCTTCATCCCTTACCCTCTCTACCTGTCTCCCTCTCCATGTTTATATACGTATACGTACCGCTTCCTTGACCAGTCTCCCTCTCTGCCTGTCTCTCTCTTATCAAATTCAAATGAGCTTTATTGGCATGACTGCATACAATTTACAATGTTGCCAAAGCATTCTGTAATAGCAATAATAAAAATAAATAAATGTAAGCGCAGCGTAGTTCTAGCGGGAAGATTAGCAGCTGTACATCATCGCACCATTAGCTGGGTAATTCCTAGCCAATCACATGTAAGCTGTTGCTTTATAAGTCTGCTCACAATCTATCACATTGCTGTTTTAGTGTGCTTACACAGCAACCTCCTCCACCCCACCACCACAAGTTGAGTCCCGTCCTGCACGGGGGTAGGCTCCTAGCCCCTGCCTCCTATCTCCGGCAGGACAAGACGGTTCCCAGTACAACTTCTTCTGCGGTGTGAACACAGTCTGTTCTCTCTGGGTCTTCAGTTCTGCCTGTGTCGACCCGTCTCTACCACCAGGCTGTGTTCACTCACACGATACTTCGTCAGAAGCTTCCTGTGACGGTAGTCTTTAATTTTGGTCAGATATGGTGGCAATTTATATTCTGTCTTAATTTTTATTAAGTAGTTTCATTTATTTATTTATTTGAGTTTTCTTTGCCAAATAATGGAGGTATACTTCTTGGGTTGTGTTTTGTGTTTGTATAAGTTTTGCCTGCCTGAATTGAATTGATGAATTTATCTGATGTTTATCAATAAGTACTGTAAAGTGTCACTCTCTGAGTGTGCTGCTCGGTGTATAAAAGCACACTGATGGTGATATTCTGGGGAAGAGTCTAGTAGGAGGAACTAGAGCTTACTGGCTCTCTTTTGAATGTCTGTCAAAAGAGGGAATCTGCCCAGTTCTCCCCGACAGCCCAGGTTAGAATACTTCTGTGAACACCCAGGATATTTTTATGGAATTCAAGGTGGAAGTTATAAAGGCAATATTTATCTTGAAGGGGACTACCATTATCAAGTAATATTTACTTATTTTTTCTGATAGGTTACACATCATTTTAAGTTAGTTACACTTGATTTTCAAATGGATTTAATTTATATTCCAAGTTTACTAATATAAAATGTAGTCAACAAGTGTTTCAAAAGAAATTCAAAATATTTATTCATATTACAATGTTACAAATTCATTACACATTTCAGCAGCAATATATTTGTGAATGTATCCAAGGAAAAATACAAAACCACAAAAACACCCACTTACATAGATTAAAACACAAATGGGAGAATGAAGAAACAGGTTTGGTGGACAGGAACAGTACCTATAATTTTACCATGAATTACAGTTACATTTGGTCTTAATGTTAAACACTAAATCAAGTTTAGAAAATAGTACCTGTGAAGTTTACAATATTGCAGCAACATCACATACAAATAAAAAAAAACAAATGCATTTTGCTAACTTCATAATTAAGCGGAATGTGCAAACATTGTTAGCTACTTATTTAATTAGCGATTTTTACATTAAAAAAATATTTAGAACTAATATGCCACACTAAAACACATTACAACCTAACTACAAGGATACACTTGAAGCCTGTGAACGCAAATTAATTAATTAATATATATACTGTATATATATATATATATATATATATATATATATATATATATATATATGCAAGAAACCCTAAAAGATCAATTTGTCTTTACATCTGAAACATAAATCTCTGCTCCACCTTAAAGACTATCACAACTGTTGGACTGTTGACGTAAGTAACTTTGCTGCAAAGTCATTGCAGTATGCTGGGTTAAAATATACCCAAATTGGGTTGAAAATTTAAAACAGAATTCTTGGTCATCAAAATCACTTTACCACAATCACACAGTGAGAGAGAGGCAGGCAGACTACAATAACAATTTAAAAGGTAGAAATATATTTACTGCTAGAGTAAACAAGTTTCCCTTCTGTAGAAATTCACTAAACTTTTCTGTTTGGGGTAATTAATATTTAAAGCAAATGTCCACTGTGCCCCGCAATATATTTTGTTGAAGTGCTTCTCAGTGAATGACAACAAATGCTTGAAAGCACTCATTGTTTTCTCCAAGCATCGGCTTGTTTAGAAAAATGGCATCTTTTGCACGGTGCAGGAAATCAGCCACTGGTACCAAGCTGGAAAAACAGAAATGACTGTGCATCAGTGCATGAAGACTAAGTTTAACACCTTTAAGTACACATCTTTAGGAGCAGTAAACACATTATGCATCTGACTTTGTATTCGTTAACATTAGAAAACTACATTAAAGTAGCAATGAACAATATTTTGGGCTAATGTAAATTCATGTTCATTATTATTTCATAATGCATTAATGTTAACACAGTGCTTAAAATCGTTCACCCAAAAAATTAATCTTGTCGTTTAAACAGCATGTGTACATGAGTAGTGTATTTGTCCAGTGCTCTGCAGATGGGTCAAGGGCAAGAAATGCATTACCTAACATTACCAAATAGGCCTAGAACCTTATTGTAGTGTTACTGTATTTCCTTCTGAAGGCTTCCATGAAGGCCCTGGCATACTCACTGTGAAGTTCTTTTTTAATCTTCACTCCAAGCCAAAAAGAAGTCCGAAACAGCTGAGCAATGGCACAGTTTTTGCGAACATACAACGCTTTTTTCAGGATATTGCTAGCTCTAAGGGCAGTTTTGATGGTGGGGCATCATGCAACTGAGCGTGGGTATGTGTATGTGTAAGTATTTAATCCTATGAATTTAGAAATGTCTGTGTTGCAGGCTGCATGTCAATGAAGGCTTTCCTGGATCTTGTGAAGCTTGGTCTGAACATTTTCCTTCCAATTGTGTATCAATGTTGAGAGCACAATAGAGACCAGAAAGACAATGTCAACTTGTTTGTCTAAAATAAAACAAGAATGTAAAATTGATAAGTTTAAGGTAAAAAAGTTGACTTTAAGAAAATCACTTTTAGTATGAATTCTACTCTTGATGAGTTATTTTGTCAATGTAACAACATTTGTTTTTAATGTTCTTCAAATTCCTTTTTTTTTTCATGCTATGTCAGGACATAGTAACCCGTCTTTCAACCACCAAAATGGACATAAAAGCAGTTGTGAGTAATTAATGACAGAATTTTAATTTTGGGGTAAACTATGTCCTTTACATAATTTAATTAGTTAAACCTGAATGACAGCACAGTCTTGCTGTTTTCTTAAATACAGATAATGTTCTTTATCCCCAATACCTGCTGTCGAAGAGCCACTTCTCTCTGTTGGCAAAGTGCAGGAGCTAGTCCTTAAACACAGAAACTCAGTTCTCTTGGAGCTTCGAAGTGGAGTCAGGATTCAAAACTGAGAAGTCTTATCAAAGTAAAGAAAAAAGTCAAACACTATCAGATATTTGCACAAACTACCCAAGGCTATTGTAAGCATAATTACACCATGGTATTTGAGGTAAAACCAGAATCACAACAATAACCATGATTACTACAGTCATAGTTACTACAATATTATTTTATTAAAACAATGGATACTATAAGGATACTGCAGTATGTAAAACCCTCACGGGAAGGATGACAGGAAACGCGGCTCCAACTAAAAGGTAAGGCTTTAATTGCCATCTTTCTCACAATAATGTAGCTACAATGATCTCACACAGAATAACATGGTACAGTACAAGCACACTGGGTTCGCTTGTCGGGCCTCCCTGACTGGAGGCTCTGTGTCTGCTTATATGCCGCTCTCCTCGTGCTCACTGGAATTAGAGACAGGTGTTAGGCATAATTTAGCTCAGGTGTAAGCGCCCTTACCGCTTTCCTCTCCCAGACAGGCGCTTGACCACACCTCCGCTGCCACATACCCCCACCGCCCGACTCAGGCCGGGGTACCATCCGGCCTGTCTACCACTCCCCCCCATTTCTGGAGAGAAAGTCGGCAGCCATCTGCACCCCCGGTCTGTGGACCACCTTGAATTTAAAGGGCTGGAGAGCCAGGTACCAACGGGTGATCCGGGCATTAGTATCTTTCATGCGGTGGAGCCACTGGAGTGGGGCG
This sequence comes from Xyrauchen texanus, assembly GCF_025860055.1. Taxonomy (NCBI): domain Eukaryota; kingdom Metazoa; phylum Chordata; class Actinopteri; order Cypriniformes; family Catostomidae; genus Xyrauchen; species Xyrauchen texanus. Next base: position 8,849,576 of record NC_068283.1, read on the forward strand.
TGATCCGAGCAGAGGGTGAAGGCCCGCCCCAGCAGGTAATACCAGAGGGTGAGGACCGCCCACTTGATGGCCAAACACTCCTTCTCCATGGTGCTGTACTTGGTCTCCCTCAAAGAGAGCTTCCGGCTAATGTACAGCATTGGGCGCTCATCCCCATCCACCACCTGCGAGAGTACGGCCCCCAGCCCTCTGTCTGAAGCGTCCGTCTGCAAAATAAAAGGGAGAGAGAAGTCAGGTGCATGAAGAAGCGGCCCCCCACAAAGCGCGGCTTTAATCTGCATAAACGCCTGTTGACACTGCTCCGACCATTGAACCGGATCTGGAGCCCCCTTTTTAGTGAGGTCAGTCAGCGGGCTGGTGACATCCGAATAATTAGGCACAAACCTTCTATAATAGCCAGCCAGCCCCAGGAACTGCCTCACCCCCTTTTTGGTCTTAGGTCTAGGGCAAGTCGCAATCGCCACGGTCTTATCAATTTGGGGACGCACCTGGCCATGACCCAAGTGGAACCCCAGATACCGTACCTCCACACGCCCAGTCGCGCACTTCTTAGGGTTTGCCATGAGCCCCACCTGCCGCAGCGATCTGTTGCATGTGCCGCTGCCAATCATTGCTATAAATGATAATATCATCTAAATAGGCAGCGGCGTAAGTGGTGTGAGGTCTGAGGATCCGATCCATGAGTCGTTGAAACGTGGCCGGAGCCCCAAACAAACCGAAAGGAAGTGTCACAAATTGGTGTAATCCAAACGGCGTCGTGAAGGCTGTTTTCTCACGGGACATTGGTGTCAAGGGGATCTGCCAATAACCCTTTGTTAAATCCAAGGTCGAATAAAATCGAGCAGTACCTAACCGATCGAGCAGTTCATCAACACGGGGCATTGGGTACGCGTCAAATTTAGACACCGCGTTGACGTTTCTGTAATCCACACAGAATTGAACAGACCCGTCGCTCTTCGGAACAAGAACAACCGGGCTGGACCAATCACTGTGGGATTCCTCTATTACGCCCATATCAAGCATCGCATCTAATTCCTCCCGAACTATTTTCTTTTTATGTTCGGGTAAGCGATAGGGGCGGCTACGTACCACCACGCCCGGTTCGGTCTCGATGTGGTGCTGTATGATGTTTGTAAGACCCGGTAGAAGGGAAAACACATCTGCAAATTCCATTTGTAAATCGGAAACCTCTGTGAGTTGACGCGGTGAGAGCGGTTGACGCTTTGTTTACCTCCGGTCCGAGCTCCGCCCTCTCCGGAACTACCGCGGCCAACGTCACAGAGGCCGCCTCTTCTCTCCACAATTTCAGGAGGTTGAGATGGTATATTTGCCGCGCGCCCCCTCTATCGGTACGTTTGACTTCATAATCAAGATCCCCCACTCGTCGTGTGACCTCAAAGGGTCCTTGCCACTTGGCGAGTAATTTAGAGCTCGATGTTGGGAGTAATACGAGTACCTTATCTCCCGGTGCAAATTCCCGTAGCCGAGCACCCCTGTCATACAGCCGGCGTTGGCGTTCTTGAGCCTGGAGCAAATTCTCCTGTGTTAGTCGCCCCAGTGTATGGAGTTTTGCTCTAAGATCGAGAACGAACTGAATTTCATTTTAACTATTAGAAGGTCCCTCCTCCCAAGCTTCATGGATGACGTCAAGGACCCCGCGTGGGCGTCGCCCATACAGCAGCTCAAACGGGGAGAACACTGTGGAGGCTTGTGGGACCTCTCGTACTGCAAACAACAGGGGGTCTAGCCACTTATCCCAATTTCTAGCGTCATCGTGTATGCAATTTACTGAATCATGTTCTTGAGCGTTTTATTAAATCGTTCCACTAGGCCATCAGTCTGCGGATGGTAAACGCTAGTGCTGAATCGATTTAATGCCCAAGAGCTCGTAAAGTTTGCGGAGTGTTCGTGACATAAAAGTCGTGCCTTGATCGGTGAGGATTTCTTTGGAATCCCCACCGGGAGATTATCTTGAAGAGTGCCCCTGCAACACTACGTGCGGAGATGTTTCTCAGAGGCACTGCTTCCGGATATCGCGTCGCGTAATCCACTAGGACTAACACGAAGCGATGTCCGCGCGCTGACCGTTCTAATGGCCCGACGAGGTCCATCCCAATTCTTTCGAAGGGGACCTCGATCAATGGTAGAGGGCGCAATGGCGCTTTTGGGGTGGCCGGTGGGTTTACCAGCTGACATTTCCCGGCGGCGCCATGGAATCAATAATTGCGTCACTTCCTCGTTTGTTTGAGCGTCCTGCGTCACTCTATATAGCTGATCTTTAATCAAGGGTATGAAATGGCGATGCCCGGCCAGAGCTGTTGACCATCAATTACTCTCACTTGATCAAGAGCATGTTTAAGGGTTTCGTCCCGCGACTGCTCTAGAGGGAAGTCCCCCTCAGGGAACTCCCTGAGAGGAGGGGTGGCCACCTCACCCCTTCCCTCGTCATTCAGAGCAGCCGAGGACGACCCCGGCTCCGCCTCCCCTGCCAAAGCATCGCACACCGCACACCTCTTTATGCAGGACCCATCCGTGCAAATACCCTCTAAAATATCTTTAAAACTTGGCCAATCAGTACGCAAGATTAGCGGATGAGTGAGGCGGGAACTAACCGCTGCCTCCACACTATGGTTTCTTCCCCTGAATTTAATCGCCAACGTCACCATGGGATACTTGTGAACATCCCCATGCACACACCTCACCCTCACCAGTTTAGCTAAACCCAAAGCCCCGGGTTGAACCAAGCGTTGGTGGATGGTGGTCTGATTGCAGCCGGTATCCAGCAAAGCTTGGTAAATACCCCCCCTGATCCTTACCGGAATCCGGTATGCTCCAGCCTGATTGGGGGCAGCCTGCGGGACGTCGGAGACCCGCACCACCGTCCCCACCTCCATCAGCGGACACTGATCCAGGAAGTGGTCCGGGTCTCCGCACCTCCAACAGGCCGGCCCAGGCGTTACGGCCGCACTTGTGCTGGCGGGCGCCCCCACCTGAGGAGGAGAGTGGCTGAATGACGGGGAAGGGGAGGGTACGTTCTCCCAAGGCCGGGAAGCTGGTCTCCGGTACACTCCACGCCTGCGCGGGGCAGGAACAGGCCCTGGGGAGAGAACAGAGTGAAAGGACATAGGGGAGGGGGAGAAGGCAGGGGCAGACACAGGGGAAGGGGAGAGAGAGAGAGAGGAGGGCTCGTCCGCCCTCGGGATCGCCGCCAAATGGTCCTCCGCAAGACAAACGGCTTCCTCCAGCGACGCCGGGCGGTGGCACTGGACCCACTCCGCCGTTTCCCGGGGCAGCCGTTGGACGCATTGCTCCAGTACCACCTGATCGACCACTCCCTCGACGTCGCGGTCCCCCGCGAGCAGCCACCTCCGACAGGCGTCCCGGAGCCGTTGAGCAAACGCAAACGGGCGATCAGACTTTTCTAATTTCATGCCCCGGAAGAGCTGCCGATTCTCTTCCGGGCTCCAACCAACCCGTTGCAGAATGGCTCTCTTCAGGTCTGTATAGGCCAGGAGGTTCGTCGCCGGCAGTTGTTGCGCCGCAAGTTGAGCTTCCCCGGACAGGAGAGGAATTAGGCGGGCTGCTCCAGATTTCTGCCGTGCCCTCAAACAAATCAAGGAAAGCCTCAGGATCATCTGCTGCCCCCATCTTCTGCAACGTGGGCGGGGTCAGCGTAGCGCGGGTGTCCGGGGACGCGGTTGTGGCTGACGCGGTCTCCTGGCTGAGAAGGCTCCAGATGGCGTGCCGGTCCTCTGCCTGAGCCCGCATTATTTAAAAAAACCGGCGGTCTTAGTCCTGCCGGAGCTCAAGCAGGGATTGCTGGTGGCTTCGGTGTAACGTCGCGAGGGACTGGAGGACCTCCGCCAGCTGGGAGGACTCTATGGGGCGACCTTTCTCCATGCTTGGAATTTTATTTATTTATTATTTTCTTTTAAATTCCCGGGTTTCGGCACCAGTGTAAAACCCTCACGGGAAGGATGACAGGAAACGCAGCTCCAGCTAAAAGGTAAGGCTTTAATTGCCGTCTTTCTCACAATAATGTAGCTACAATGATCTCACACAGAATAACATGGTACAGTACAAGCACACTGGGTTCGCTTGTCGGGCCTCCCTGACTGGAGGCTCTGTGTCTGCTTTTATGCCGCTCTCCTCCTGCTCACTGGAATTAGAGACAGGTGTTAGGCATAATTTAGCTCAGGTGTAAGCGCCCTTACCGCTTTCCCGGATGGGCGCTTGACCACGCCCCCGCTGCCACACAGTATTACCGTTGTAAAATCATAGTTGTTACAATTTGGCACTCTAGTGCACATGGCAGTCCTGACAAAGATTTGAAATTGTACTTAACGACTTGTTTCTTTCACGTCTGCATATCTAAACCGTTGACACAGATACAGACAAGAAGATATTGAGCATATTATTAATCCAAATTCATTTAAAATTCAAGCAAAATGATTTTGCTTACAACTCAAGTGGCAGATAATCATTGATTTATGACAGGACTAGCATTAGCAATATGTACTAACATTGCATGGGTTATCATAAATGTATGAATCAGCTTGTTTAACAAGCATTTTGCCTCAACATACCTTTTGTAACAACATGAAATCATTATTAAGTAAATGTGTTGTTATCTAATTTGATTTGTAAGTTGGATATTAAGTTGGTTATTTAAAATATCAAAGTAAACATAGATAACAAACATAGATTAATTTGTTGAAAATATTCTCTTCTGTTCTTTTTTTTTCAATTACAAACCCACTGATTCATTTTTTATCAAGAAACATCAATCATGCTCTCGACATATATTCTGTGGAGTTCAGCTTCATGCTGGTCTGGACTATCTTTTCTCCAGATGAATCTGGTTGGGAGAGGTTATAGTTTAGGCTTCTGATTTGAAGACTTGTTCAGACTAATGACAATGTGACAGTGGTCTGAGAAAGGCAGCTGAGGCATCACTGTGAATCACAAGTAGTTGATCTTGCATTGTCCACTGTGCTACTACCTAAAGAAGAGCAGTAGGTAAATTGACCCAGAGAAGCACCCTTTGTTCTGCCGTTCACTATGTAGAGACCTAGGCATTTACAGAGCTGCAGAACTTGTTTTACATTTCTGTTTATTGTGTTGTCATAGTTATGACGTGGTTTAGTGGAACGCTTATTTTGATATATATTTGTATTGTTAATAATACACTTATTTCCAACTGAACTAATATAATTCAGTTATTTTCCAGTTCTTGCATTCAGATCCCCCATTATCAGGTCTGAGCCAAGAGATTGATACAATCTGATGATCTCAGATTGTAATGTGTTGAAGATCTTCTCACTATAATAGGGTGACTCATGTTTGGGTGTAGGTGGCACCATACCTGTCAACATTTGGGTACCAAAATGTGGGAGACCTCTGAGAGGGGTTGGGGGGTGGGGGTGTGCTGGATGGCAGAGGCAGGCTAAATACATACAGATTGTGCCATTGTGATTTAATGTGCTGAGTAACGTCATTTTCCCCAACGTGTCTGATATTAAAATCAGTGCGAAACACTTTTCAAAAGGTGTGGGCATTGTCGATATGGCTTTGAGAAATTAAATTAAATTTTTCTGTCCAGCTGTTGTTAAATGTACATGTATATATTTTTTTTTCTTTGCCGGAGCACCACATGAGTCATCTCCCCCCAAAACCAGTGACGCTTGACAGCGCAACTGGGTTGTAGGTTGCCAGGTTTAGGTCACAAATGGGTTGAAATGTCAATGATGTGTCGATTGTGTGAGTAGGATGCGTTTAATACAAGATCTGGCAACTGGACACCCTTTGAATAATATATTGATGTGATTATTCATATAACGAGGTTTGGGCCATACAAATTACAGGAGTTTCCTGGGAGAAATAACAAATGAGAGGGGGGGCGTGAGATGGGTGTGAAATACGGGAGACTCCCGGGAAAAACTGTGGTGTCGACAGGTATGGGTGGCACACATGTAAGAATCCTCAGCTGTACAAATGAGTTCCTATTTAATTTTTATCTAAATATTTTTTTCCCTTTTTTAACAGAATGAATGTTATGGAAAAGATGTTCTTTAAATCTAACAATAATTCCTTCTGAATCTCTTCCATTTTTAACATGAGGGTGTTTCACTGACGGTATATGGAATTCTCTGTTGTTTAAAGGAGTGTAGGTTTTAGACTCTAGATGACTCCATGTCTCAAGTAATGTTATGATATCTGAACAATATACAATATTTACAAAATCTGAGTTCTTGCTTCCCTGAATGTTGTAGCTTGTGATTAAAGTGATGACATTGTGATTTTTACCAGAAATAAGAACATATGATTCCTGACCCAATCATGTTATGAAATACCTTAGAATATCAACTGTATAACAAAAAGAGAAGATGCAATAAAATAAATATAAAATTGCTAATCAACTAATACATTTTCACATGTAAGTTTCAGCATGTTTTTTATCTGGCTGAGGTAGCTTGTGTCTGCACTACCTCTTCCTGTCACAACAGCTGTCTGTCTGTCTGCTGGCATGCTGTCTCACCCTCTCCTCTCAGTCAGGGGGTGTGTTCTCAGAGCATTTCAGTGTTACATCCTTGATTGTTTTAGCAAATATACTCATGCCCTCTCGATGAATGTGGAGACGGTCATATAGATGCTCATGAGTGATATGCTGATGATTTGCTATTTGTACATTCGGCATGAGGGCATACACATCAGCTATCTCGCCATTAATGGCATTGATGATGTTTTGTGGAACGTCTCTGCGAGGCAGCAGTGTAGAGATGATGATTTTGGCACTGTAGATTCCTCTTGCTGATTTCGCCACATTGATTAGAGCTTTGGTGACATCCAGTCTCCCGGTGCTGAGGTCGTTTGTCCCACTGTACAGTATAATGTGTGATGGTGTTCTCAAAACATCCTCTCTCAGCAGCTTCAAAGCAAAGTAAGAGGTGGGACACCAGGGTTTCCTTACAGTTTTCCTGGGGAACAGTCGTCTCTGGTCCGCAAGAGTAAGAGAGGATGATGATGTTGTGTTGTCTTTTCTGTTCTCTGTTGGATGTTGTTGTGGTCTGTGGATGTCTCTGTCTGGTGCTGATATCTTTTCTCTTCGAGTTCTGAGAAGCTTGAGAGACCTGAGAAACCTGTGGGGTTGCAGGGGATGGGATGGTGTGTGTTGTTTTTCTGATGTGTTCAGGGGTAGAGGTGTTGAGTGTTTCTGGTACATTGTTTCTGTTGTTCTGTGGTTGTGATGTGTTCAGGGTTTGTGTATAGCTGTTGTCTCATCTCCAATATATTGTTTCACGGGTGTGCCGGTGTATCACCGGGGAATGGCGGCCCAAAGTGTTCATTCACTCGGTTCACTAACGCGGTGCCATGGAGTTAAAGTGGTGGCCGCTGCAAGCGTGGAAGATTGTATCTTGGCCATCGGTGAAATCATTGGACACAAGAGTATTCTAGCAGCATCAAGGATGAGCAATGCAGTTGTTTGTTTTTTGAACACTGTAGAGAATGCAAATGTCGTAGTAGAAAGAGGAATTGTGATTCATGGCCTGGGTACACCCATGAAACAAGTCAAAGTTGATGAGAAGATGGTACAAGATGAAGAAAGTGCTACTGGTTCATCTGTGTCAGTACCTATGAATCCAATACAGATTGTCAAGTGCACAACAAACACAGTGCCTTGTGAGCAGATAGTTTAAACTGCTCAAACCATGATTGAGATCGAGGAAGACAATGATTTTGCTGATGATCAAATGAAGTTGACTGTGACCTTGCTTGAAGAAACTACTTTTATGGAAAAACTAATAGACTGAACTGCTTATCTGATATAGAGTCTTTGTGTGAGGTAGACATGGATCAAGATGTCTTCAAAACTCCTGTTAAAAGGAAAAAGAAAGACAGGAAGGAAGGATCAAAACAAGCAAGAAAGGAACAAAAGAATGACTCAGACAATGGTGATAGTGAAAGTGAATTTTCTGACTCTAGTGTTTTAATTTGTTCACAGAGTGAATGGAAATGTAATGATTATAGTGCTGATGAAATTAAGATGTTTCTAAAATTGACAAAAAAATCAGAGAGGAGTACAGATTGTTGATTTCTTCCCAGACCTGAAACGGTTTGTGGTAAGCAAGAGTTTAATGAGTGAAGGTCACTTTCTGGATAAAGAAGTATATCGACTTTTTCTTCTTTACACATGGCAGATATCCATATTGCATCTTTAAATGTAAATGGAGCCAGGGATGACGTTAAGAGAATGCAGGTGTATGAAACAATGAAACAGAAAAAACTTGATGTTATTTTTTTACAAGAAGTTTTTTCTAAGTCATAAAACTTCACATAGGGATGGAGTTGCCATCTTGTTTGCAAATAATTTTACTCCATGCTCTTTTAAAACAGAAGAAATCAAGGAGGGGAGACCTTTGAAAATTCAAACCATTTTTGAAAAATATGTTCTGGTTTTTATTTGTGTGTATGCCCCCACTTTACCGTTAGAAAGAGTGGCTTTTTTGGATGTTTTATGCTCAACCCAAGACAAATGTAGTAACGAAGAGTATCTTTTTCTTGGTGGAGATTTTAATTGTGTTGAGCAAAATATTGATCGCATACACATAGAACCACATATGCCTTCCCGTAAGTGGCTTTGTGAAATAATTGAAAGAAATGACCTATTCACATATGTCTGAAGAAATTTAAATGGGACTTCAAGACAATATACGTGAGCCCATGCTCATGAGAATTTATTGTCTTTAGCAAGACTAGACCGATTTTACAGTTTCAAATATCATCACAGTGTTTTTAAGAGTTGTATAATAAATCCAGTTGTTTTTTCTTACCACAGTTTAGTTATGTTTTTAAAAGGAAAGTTTTAAAAATAAAAAAGATAATTTTTCCTTGTTGGTGGGATTTTGGCAAGATCTAAATCAAACTTTTTTGTCAACAGTACACTCAAAATATCACAAGGGAGACAGCCAAGTCTATGAGAGTTCTAGAAACTTCAAGATATGGCACAACTATGTGGAAATAAAGCTTTTATTGATTCTCTTTTTCTAAAGAAACACCATAGAACAGATGGATGTTCCATCAAAAACAAATTTCAGTTTGGAAAAAAAGAATGGACAGAAATGTTTTATTCATTCATTACTCTCTGAGTCCGGATCTTTATTGTCAGGTTCAGCAGAAATAAGAGTCAGAATATAAAGAAGACAAAGATATAGAACAGGTTTTTTAATTACCTAAAGTGTCAGAAAGAGCGAATGTAGCACTTTCAAAGCCTATTGGCCTAGAGAAATTGTTTAAAGCTCTGCAGGGCATGTAAAGTGGCAAAGTTCCTGGATTAGATGGAATCCCTGTTGAGTTTTACAAATTTTTTTGGTCAATCATTGGAGAAGATTTGCTAATTGTTCTTAATGATAGTTTAGCCAAAGGACTTTTGCCTTTGAGTTGCAGATGAGTGGTTTTGACCCTTTTGCCTAAGAAGGGTAATTTGAGCGATATAAAAAACTGGAGACCTGTGTCTTTATTGTGTTGTGATTATAAACTGTTATCTAAAGCACTAGAAACCTGTTTGGGAAAAGTTTTAGCCGAAGTTATCCATCCTGACCAGTTGTATTGCGTACCTAAGAGGTCCATTTTTGATAACATCCATTTAATTAGAGATTTGTTTGATGTTTCTAATGTGTTTGTTCTTGACATAGGATTGATTTCTTTAGACCAAGAAAAAGCTTTTGACCACATAGAACACAATTATTTATGGAAGACTCTTCAAGGTTTTGGTTTTAATTAAAAATGTTTAGCTTACATTAAAGTATTATACTGTGATATTGAGAGTTTACTGAAGATTAATGGTGGCTTATGTGCTCCTTTTAAAGTGTGTCGTGGGGTAAGACAAGGTTGTTCTTTGTCAGGGTTATTAAATACTCTTGCAATAGAACAGCTTTTGAGTGTTTTAAGGAGAGTTTTATAAGGGGTGTTTTTACAAAATTGTAAAACTTAATTTTGTCTGTCTGCATATGCAGATGATGTTATTATAATGACGAATAAGCAAAATGATGTAGACTTACTTTTGACAATACTAAAAGGTTTAAGTGTAATTTCTTCTGCAAGAATTAACTGGAACAAAAGAGAGTACCAAATCTTCCAGATGGTTTACATTGGACCGTGGTTTGAAATATTTGGGAGTATACTTGAAACAGTAGCTCAAAAGAATTGTTGAAAACAGTTGAAAAGGTAAAGATCCAACTTGAAAAATGGAAGTGGCTCGCACCAAATTTATCTTACTAACGCACTTTGGTTATTGACAATTTGGTGGCTTCCTCTTTGTGGCACCGGATGGCTTGCATTGATCCACCGGCTTATTTACTTGGGAAAATTCAGTCTGTTCTATTAGATTTTTTTTGGGACAAGCTACACTGGATACCACACAACATTTTGTATCTAAAAAAAAAAAGAAGGAGGTCAAGGACTTGTACATATACAAAGCAGTACTGCGGCATTTCGGCTACAATTCATACAACGTTTCCTCACCAGTTCAGAGACTTTGGCTTGGAAATCAGTGGCCTGTGCTATTCTCAAATCTGTCGATGAACTCTATTTGGACAAGCATTTATTCTTGATGGATCCTGTTTTTTATAAAAATCTATAAGATAGATTCCGTGCTCCGAGAGCACGGATTCTCTTTTTTGGCTACTGGAAGAACCCATGATCTGTGGTGCCCGTTTGGATATTTTGGATACATGTGGACTACTAAATGGTGCGTGTACTAAATCTAAGATCGTAACGTTGGGGAGTTTAATTAATGCATCTGGTCCAAAGTTCAAATATGTGGAAAGTGGAGTTGATTCACCTTGGCGTACCATTTTTTCTGATAGAGATGTAAAACCGGAGTGGAGGGCACTCTATAAGCCACCATTAACAAAAAAGAATTGGAGATTTACAGTGGAGAATTATACATGGTATAATCACTGTTAATTCTTTTGTTTCTATTTTAAATCCAAATGTTAGTCATGATTGTCCTTTTTATTCCCAAAGAGAGACCGTTTTTCATGTGTTTATGCACTGCTCAAGACTTAAGCCTTTATTTGACTTGCTGAAAGACATTATCAGTTGTTTTGATGAAAAAGTTACTGTGTTCATTTTTATTTTTGGTTTTAAATATACCCGAAGAAGACAACATGAATGTCAATTGATCAATTTTATTATAGGAAAGGCAAAAATGGCAGTATATGTTAGCAGAAAGAGAAAAGTTGAACAAAAGGGTGATTATGATGCTGTAATGATGTTTACAGCTATGATTAAATCGAGACTGTTAATTTACTTCTATTTTTATAAGGCTACGAACTGTCTAGAAGTGTTTGCAAACACTTGGTGTTGTAGAGGGGTATTGTGTTCTGTTGTCGAAAATGGAATTTACTTTTCACATCTTTTATAAACATAATATAATTTACATTTTAATTTAAATGTTTTTAATTATTCTGGAATAAATGTTTGTTAAAAAAAAAAAGAAATCTCTCTTCTTCTTTATATACCATTATCTCCCTCCTTGACCTGTCTTCCTCGCTACCTGTTCCTCTTTCCCTCCCTGTTGACATGTCTTCTTCTCTACCTGTCTCTCTCTACATTTTACATACCTGTTTCTCTCCCTCCCTCTCTATCTCTCTCTTTCCTTTCCTTATGTCCAGTCTCTCTCTCCTCTTTCTCTCCTGCTCTATATCTATGTCTCTCATTCATTCACTGCCTGCCCCACTTGTCTGCTCTCAGAAGTGCTGAATTGTGTGACAAAGGGAAATGTGTGTCAGAATTAATCAATGGACTTGAACAAAACTAACCTCAGCAATCTTATCCCTGCAGAAAATGAGGTGAGTGTAACTACTGAAGCATTAAAACAGCACAGCAGAGCTTAAAGGGCATGTTAAGAACTGTGCATGTTAAGACATCTTTAAATGTTTTAAAGATGCAGTTTTTACTATGTTTAATGAGCATACTGTAATGAAGAGTGTTTTGGAGGGTTTTAGGGTTTTGATGCCTTTATTTACTATTGTTTAATAGGCTTCTACTGGCCCATCAAAGTATATTTTGGGTTAATTGCAAGTAATTGCAAAGATTTATCATTGTTGTTTACCTAGAAAATCTGGACTCCTTCCCTTAAATTTAATTACAAAGTAGTATTGACAGAAATGGAAGTGGAGCATAGTTCTAGCGGGAAGACCAGCAGGTGTACATCATCATCATTAGCCGGGTAACTCCTAGCCAATCGCACGTAAGCCAATGCTTTATAAGTCCGCTAACAATCTATCACATTGCTGTTTCGGTGTGCTAACACTGCAACCTCCACCTCCCCACCACCACCAGTTGAGCCCTGTCCCGCAGGGGGGTAGGCTCCTCGCCCCTGCCTCCTATCTCCGGGTACAACTCCCTCGAACTGCCGGACGGGGCCTACGCCAAAGAGAGAGACATCACCTCCCGTTTTACATCTACCAAATAAATGGCATCTCAAACTTCACTCAAGCCTGCGTGTCTTCCCGATAGAAATGCACTTACAGTCGAAGACTGTGGGGGAAGTTTAAAGTAAAAGTTCACCCAAACAAGAAAATAATGTCATCATTTATTCACCATTATGTGTTTCTCATAGCATGTCATGACAAGTTTGATTATGCAAAATGCAAATGAGGTTTAACAGCTACTGTGAATAGGAAGATGAACAGAGAATAAAAAATTGTCTATTCCTTGCACAAAACAATTGTATGTCTTCAAAAGTAATATTGTGCATATTTTGATAGACAATTTTTTTCATAGTACGTTTATAGTTCTTGGCAGCTCCTAGTCACTATATCCCCTCATAGTACTCATAGTATGGGAAAGAGCAGCATACTGAAATCAGTCTCTTTTTGTGTTCCAAGGAAGATTTGTAATAATATAAGGGGGAGTAAATGATGATGGAATTAAAATTTTTGGGTGAACTGCCAATTTAACTTGTATTTAACCTGGAATATTATTTTAACAGTAAGTGTCTGGCAAGCTGCATCTTCATAAATCGGACAAAGTGGTCAAAATACTTCTATATTAATTTCTGTTTCTGAAATCATTTTGAATACAATTTTATGTGGAAGCTGGATGAGAAAAGAATGGATTTTATTTTAATGGCCCACATGACGAATCTGTGTACTCTTGGCTTTAAGTGTGAGATTATCTCATGACAAATTCATTAATCTTCTCATGTTAGCAGATACAACTTCCCTCCACTGCTGCCTCGACAGCACTTCAGGTCCCAGTAATCTGGGGTGTGCAGAAATGTGCGATAACCTTAATGTTCAGTTTCAGGAGCGAAACTCTGAAGGAAAATTGTACAAAGTACAATGGTGTGTTGCCAATTAAGACTCTCAGAAGAGAAAGAACATCTTTAAAGGACAGTTCACACAAAAATTCTGTCATCATTGACTCAACCTCATTTTGTTCCAAACACAAAAGTTGATTTTATTAATAAAAACAATTTGCTATATATTGAGAGTGAATGTGGACCGAGAATGTCAAGCTCCAAAATGACTAAATAAGTCTAAGAAGAAGACTAAGTCTTCCGATGCCATACGATAGATTTGTGTGACAAAAAGTCTGACATTTCTAATGTTAACCAATTAAAAAATGGACCCAGATATTCTTAAAAAAACACCTTATGTGTTCCATTGAAGAGAGGAAGTCATTTGGATTTGTAGGAGGGGTAAATGAAGACAGAAATTTCATTTTTTGGGTGATCTACTGCTTTAAATCCCGCTCAGATTACGGTACTTCACAACATACCGTACATGCTTTTATGAAAAGGACATTTCAAACAGTAATTGCCGCTTAATTGTACGGGGAGATTTAATGTCTGTGATTGAGCCACAGTGTTTTAACAATGAATTATGCATAGGTTCAAAACAATTTAACATGTGTTTCGGTTCGCACTTATTTTTATGCTAATTGTTATGGATGAATACATTTAAATTAGACAAGGAACAATTCAGTGCATTGAGGAAAGAATGGATTCATTCCTGCACTTTGTGATCATTAAATCATTGCTATGATTTTAGTTTTCACTTTTAATCACTGTTTCAAAGCAGAAAAAGCATTTTATTTGGTTTAAATCCTGTTGTATTGCTTGTAAAATGATAAAGTACACCTTTAATAAATAAAGGAATACAGACTTGCAGACTGCGTGGGTCATTCCTACAATGAGGTATATTTTGTTTCCATTTTCTTATTATATTAGACTAATATAAAACACATTTTTAAAGATGGATATCAATTAGTTTTATCACAATATCACAATTCAGTGAACAAGGGGTACATCATTTTATATACATTTTCAAAGTACTATTTTATTATTTATTTCTGTGTAAGGGTTTATCAAAAATGTGCAAAAAAAATAGCAAAAATAAATAAATAAGTGCGCTTTTAAATCATTTCAATAAATTGGTTTGTGTGGTATTGTACTTACGTACTTCTAAAATGAAAGTCTGGCCATATAAGTGTCTTATTCTAAATCATTCCATCCTGTTTGAATACAATTACAGAAGTTGCTATGGAAAATGTCAAAAATCAAAATACAAATAAATAAAGTAAATGTAAAAAAAATTAGGGAAAACCGAGTACAGTTATAAAAACGCATCTGTGCATGAACTACTTTCTTACGCGACGGACCAGAATCTGCCGTTGCTGGTTCAAAACAAATGATGCATCCAAACCTCTGTTAGTAATTCAAAAATTTCACTTCAGAAATAGTATCACAACTTGTGCTGTTTCTAACAAGTTATTGGATAAAGAAGGATGGATTGATGGGTGTGTGTGTGTGTGTGTGTGTGTGTGTGTGTGAGAGAGAGAGAGAGAGAGAGAGAGAGAGACGGAGCGTGTGCAATCACCTGTTGCCACTCCCAAGCATAGATGCTGTCAGCTTTCTGAAGGTCAGCTTTCTCAGTGGAAAAATAGCATCCAAGCGGGGGTATTTCTCACTATTTCATGGTAGCCTCCCAAGAGTCATTCGCTATAGAAACAGCAATGTCCTCCACCATTTTTAACAGTGTGTATCCAATGTGGAAACTCGGTAAGTGCCTCGAGTTCTGAAATCAAACAGTCTGTTGTGTCTCTCGGCTGCAATGCGCCTTAATCCTGAAATTGTTCATTTAAAGCCATTTAAAACAATGTCCTAGCTTAAGTAATGTAGTGGTAATATGAGCAATCACAGAGGACGGTTCTATGTAAACAATAACTAATGGATTCACTTTACGTCACCTGCTGGCTAATATATGTAATGTATGCATGGCATAATGAACAATTAATCTAGCACTGGATTATGCTTTAACTACATCTTAATTGTGTGCCTTCTTCAAGCATGAGGGACTAAAGCAATCATTTTTTCTACACAAAACTTTCTTTTAGCTCATACTAACCAGGATGTAGGTGGATCTCTGGTTATTAGGTCATGTATAAGGGCTGCAGCAATGTGATCTTTGGCTTATTAACCTTTCATTGGCTTCTGCAGCACTTTAAACAGAGGAAACTTTGAGCTGCAATTTTCCTCTACATTTAGCCATTGTCTTGTCATGAGATGCATGGCACAGCTGAACTGTGAACTGTGAAAAAAGATGCTCTTTCACTCTAAATAAGCTCACAGTTTTTAGTGGAACACAACGAAGTGTTATAATGGTGTTAAAGGCCAATTTTGACAAAATGCTCTATCTTGGAGTGTTTCAGTGCTTGCACTCAACTGCCGACAGGTATGTTCTCAAATACATGGTGCATTTTTCCGGGAACTGAATTAGAAAGTTTTGCCATCATCAGTCAAACAACGTTGAGAGATTTAAGAGTGTTACTGGGACATCAGGTCAAGCTTTTTATCCCATAATGTTGCTTGCAAAAGCCAGAATACATGACTACTTTTGTATAATGGTGTAGTTGCGGCATATACCAGCAGGGGAAAACCAGCCTGTCAATGCAAACCAGCCTAACCTTGAACCCTTCGGAGGTGCCTGAAAGATCCCTCTGGCTCCAGATTAAGTTCTAGCAGGTGAATACTTCTTAATATGTGAAAGGGAAAAACCAAGTCTTTTCTTTAGATGCCTTTATCCTGGACAGACACGACCCGCCCACATTCCATCAAGGATTTTGCAAGACAACAATTTTCAACAATCCACTAAGTGCTGTTTATGAAGTTTATAAGGTTCTAGAAGGCAGTTACAGAGATGATGACGGGTTTGATAATACCAGAGGAAAGAAACAAGAACAGGGCTCCTCAAAGGGTTTAAATCTTGGAATATTTTCCAATATCTGAGGCTGTTGATGTAACTATGGATGTAAGGGCAGAACTGTACCTTCCTGTTCGTGACCTGAAACAGGGGGTCTGAACTGGTTTTGATTCAGGACCCAGATTTTACATTGCTGGCAACCCAGCACAGAACCAAAATTGTTGATTGTACACAAGTGAATTAAAACGCCTTAAATTTTATCAGTTAAAGGAACTGCATAGACTTAACATTTTCAATCATTTGTATGAAATAGTATGAAACTCGATAATGTTGTAAATCCATAAATAATAGGAGAAGTGTGATTTACTGAGCCCGATCTCATAAAAATGAGGTGACTGTGGTGACATTTTTGCAAAATTATATTACATGTATCGCAGCAGCTCCGAGGTGAAATATCCATTGTGTAGCGCTATAAGCAAGTTACCGTTGAGTTTTTTGCTCTATTGAGTTTTAAAATCAACAAAACATACCTCCTTACCTAAACCTAACCAATAGTCTCATAAATTTCAAACGTAAGATGAAAAATGTAGTTGCTGAAGCATCATTTTGTCAGCCTGATCTCACAGTGAAATCAGAAAGAGTAGGTTGACTTTTATTCAGCAAAACTCGGTTTACAGTATGTTGGCGTTTAGGCACGTTTGAGCTCCATTTATGTCAAGGAGAGGTCACCAAAAGTGAGTTGTGAAGCGAGTTCCTTTCAGCTGTACAGGTTGTAATACAGTGAAGATCGAGGAATGCATCATTTATAGACTCTACCCCCCAACCCAAACCCCAAATCTGACATGAAATTTTAAGGGAAAGAAAATCGCACTTGTCACTGATTATGCACTCACAATTACTTCCTGGTTTCAAACTGGATACAAACCCGGGTCTCTAACACTGCTGGTCGAGCCATGTGGGAAGGTGATACTGATTTAAAAATGTCTGTTGGGAAAAGCAGCACGTCAGTGAGCATACGGAATACTGTCACCGA
Organism: Xyrauchen texanus; assembly: GCF_025860055.1. NCBI lineage: Eukaryota > Metazoa > Chordata > Actinopteri > Cypriniformes > Catostomidae > Xyrauchen > Xyrauchen texanus. The sequence goes on from NC_068283.1 coordinate 8,866,820, forward strand.
CCCTAGGGTACCGAAACATTCGGAAACAGCATGCCGACTTCCTGTGTGATCATGTTGCATTTTGTGGTGCTCCTATGACACTTTCAGCTAACATGTGCTCTTCTGGACTCATACCCTGGTCCTTTTCATCGCTCTATCAGTTAAGCTACAACGTAAGTTGATCATGCTTATGTATGTGGTTATGTAATGTAAATGTTAAAATATATTGCCTTACAACTCATGCACTATAGTAAAAGTATTTAGATGTCATAAGATAGCATATTGTGTGTGGTACAGGGCGAAAAGTAAGTGTTATGATAATATGCAGTTTTACTTGTGATTTGTGTGAAAGGGAACAAAAGTCAATGTTGCAATGCTTCTATGGTACATTTCACCAGGAAACTGTCCAGTTGGATTTACCAGGCTTCCATAATATATGGAACAAACACTTGGCCAAATATATTATCAAGTGAAAGATTAATTTGCACCAAAATACCATAAAATGTTATTGGATGCGCAGCTTTTGATGCCAACAACAAAAGTTATGGGAAGAATATGGTCCTCTCAGGAAAAGCCTTATAAGTTGGTAAGCCTATTTATTTTGCTATCTTTATATTGCATGATTATATGGTTAGTTGCATTTAGTTTTTTGTATTTAGCATTGTTTTTTTACTTCCTGTCCGCAACCCTATCAGAACAGACCTGCGGCCTATTTTTGGATCGAGACCCACCAGTAGAGAACCACTAAGCTAGTGGACATAATTGACAGGCACATTTAAAGAAGTGGAATTTTGCAGATAACTTTTGGATTCCAGGAGATAAACGGTTCCATAAATGACATCTGCATTTCAGAAAAACTTTTAAGCACATTGATTCGACAGCTAAATTAAAGACAGTGATGCTAAATCAACTGCAATTCTATTCTATTGCCAGTCATGTGCCACAGATAAATGACGTTTAAAGATCAGGCTGAAATCAGGCTCTTTTAATTAAGAGAGTGACAGTCACTGGGATGGAAGGGGGTGGGGTGTATTCTTAAACCTAGGTTGTTGTTGTTGTTGTTAAAAACGATAGAAAGAGCCCAAAATTGAAAGCTGTGAAAAGCCACACTGCTATTGTGGACATTTCTGCAGAAATGTGAGAGATCACATGATGACTTGAAGTTCACCAAAAGTGGCTCTTCTAGTAGCAATGATCAATAAACAGTCTTCTACCTTTAAAATTACAGACATTTTTTACAGTGTAAGATTTGTTTGATCAGAGCTCAGTAGCTGCCAGAATCACACTGCTAGGCACTCAGGCTTGTTTTCCACTTCATCTAAAGTCCTTTCACTCTTCAGTGGCAGAAAAACAGTGAGGTCTCCAAAAGCCATATGTACTTTGCTTGAAGGGATAGAACAGCTCGGATGAGTGTCATTAGTCAAATCTTAACAGGCGCTTGAGAGAGAAACTTCAGACACAAGTCAATAAAACCACTGAACTCATCAAAAGACTGAGCTGATCATTTGTGAATTAATATTCTCACTATCATCATAATAATAATAAACTCAAGCATGAATGACAGGAGGTCGAAACTTTTGCTGCTGAAACCACTGCCCCCAGTGGCCAAAGCTTAAAGTAATTTTTGATGCGAAATGTCCACATGGGGGAGCCAAATGCAAGTAGTATTATATTTATATTTAGTTATACAATTTAATACAGTCAACAGGAAAGCATATTTTATTAAACCTACACCTTAACCCTAACCCCAAACCTATCCATCAGTTTAGAGCAAAAATGCAACCTTTTAAGTGTTGCTCACCCATTGATGATGTGAATGCGATTAATTCCTGGTTTCACCGGGACCAGAACCTGTGCCTAGAAGGTTGTGCGCACAACACACTCTATGTAGCACCTCAAAGAAAGGTGAACGTGTTTGAATTGATGCAAAATGTCTGATGGGGGATGGCACTTGTCAGTAATTTGACAGCATGGGGTTGATTTCAGGACACCTTCAGGATACATTCGAAAGCAGCACGTCAATTTCAGTTTGATAACGTTGGAGTTTAACTGAAATAGACATGTGTGATATGAGTCATTGATTGTGACATTGATACACTGACTGTGAAGATGAGACATCATCACACAATGTCATCAATTCAATTAGTAAACATATATTTTTTTGAGGGGGTTTTTAAGATGCAAAAAATTAAATAGCACAGATGGGCACAAGAAGAAGTACAGAATGGAGTCTCCTTTTCAGAGTTGTAACTTGACACCACTTTTTTTAAAAGTGGTGCAAGATACATGGCAATGGTTAAAGTCATCTGTCTAGTGCATGTTTATATACAAAAATAATTCAAAATAGTCCAGATGGATCCCCTTTGGTGTTCAGGAATAGTTAGTAGGCCACACTAGGCCTGTCTGTCCTGTCTGCTAACAAAGTGAATACCAGAGGGCAATGCCAAGGCTGCAATGATGTTATGTTGGCATTGATGTTGTTACTGCAGAGGCGGTCATGAATCAATGGGTGACAAAGTGAAGTCATGGAAGTAGAGAACGAGGCGTTTTTGTCAATTTCTATTTCATTTTAAACATTGTCGTGGTCATTCTCAACCCTCTTTTCTGTTTTGGTGTTCATAACAAGTTCAGTCTATCGCAATAAATATAGCAGTAAATTCAACATGTGGAATATGAATCGTTGTAATACAGCAGCAGGTACAGCAAGACAGAATGAGGCTTTTTTTTTTTCTCTGTCAGCCACTGAGAAGTCCACACTCTTGGCAAAAATAACACCTTTAAATTGGAAGTGTGGCACCTTTTTGTCTGTGGTGTTTTCTCACTAAACAAAAAATGCTTGGGAGATCTGAATGTAAAGTCAGCCCTCAGGTGGTAGAACAGGGTGTTTTTTGTACTCATTCTCAGCACCTGTCAAGCTCTCAGATGAGCCTCTTGCAGATCCTGCATTTTCACGAGGCTCTGCAACTTGGTTTACCATCAATCCCTGAACCTGTGCACGGTGCATGTTAAAGACTGCAGCTCGATATACACAGAGGGATAGGAGCTTGATAAACACACATTGATTTTGTGTGCTGGGAAAGACACAGGAAAAGTGCTTAAGATGCCTATCAGATTTAAGAAGCTGGAAGTGGCTAGGCTAGCCATCGTTAATGCCCCTGATCACTGCTCTCTTCCACTCTCAGCTTTTTGTTGGGCAGCTAGCCAAGGAAGAAATGTTGGGGATGCTACTGAAATAACAAGCTAGTCATAATTTAATGTTGTTCAGCTACAGTCAAAGTACTCTTCTGAAGAAGACATAGCTATACTACAACCCAGCTGGCAAAAAAACCCAGCTTAAACCAGCCTGAAGTGGTTAAATTGTTTGCTTATTAGTCTAACTAAGTTTGTTGGGCTCATCTGTTTTTATGGTTTTTAGAAGGTTTTGTACACTTGTCAGCTGGTCATGCCTGGAGACTGGCTGGATGACTAGCTAAACCAGCTAATTTCAGCAAGCCATAGGCTGGTTGAAGCATATTTCTTTCCCTGCAGAAAAGCTACTAGGAAAATGTTAACCAACATATAATTCAGTTGAAATTAGTCTGTGTTAACCGAAATTCAAATCACTGCCCCCAGTGTCTGAAGCTGGAAGTGTTATTGAACATACAGGCATGTGTTGGCACCAATTTCCATTATAAATTTCCACAGAGTGGTGCCAAAAGCGAGTTTTAAAGCAAGTTGTATATTTAGTTGTAAATGATGTAATACTATCAACAGGAATGCATTTTTTATTAACTGTATCCCTCCCCTTTCCCTACCAACTAAACCCCTACCATAAACCTAACTGTCAGTGGAGTACAAATTCAATTTTAGAGAGAAAATGCAACCTTGGAATTGCGCTCATCATTTTTTATGTGAATGCGATTATTGCTGGTTTTCATGGGACCAGAATCTGCCTTTGAGGCACAGGAAAAGGTAAACATATTTAAATGAATGCAAACATTTCTCACCAAAGATGGTGCTTCTCAGTGTTTCGGCAGAATGGGGTCGATTTCAGAGTCCTGGAACATTCAGTATCAACATGTTGATTTCCTGTTTAATCATGTTGCTTCTAGTTAGGTCAAGTTCATTCTTCTAGTACTATCTTTACTTTTCATTAGTTACTCCAAACGCTGTTAGGGAGTAGGACCAAATCACCCAGCATCTCCCCGCCTGCCTGCCTGTCTGCTCTCTCCAACTCTAACACCTCATCTATCTTTGTGTTCTCTCTCTGAAGCCATGAAGGATTGAGGCCTTTGACTGCAGCTCTTGTGTGGGGAATTCTTCTAGATCTCGGCTCCCCATTGTTCCTGTAATTCTGTGCTTCGTTCTAAAAGAGCAGAGCTTAGAAATGAGGATGAATGACCGGCCTATGATGCTCTTAAACCTTGATTATAGTTTTATTATATGGTCTTGCTGTAATGGGCCGCTTGTGTGTCTCTACAATGGTTTCTTCCACAGCTGACAGTGCTCATCCATCAATTTTCCAGTGCGTTCAGTGAGTGTGCGGCTTTATTGTTGGAGTGTAAAGTGATAACAAACATACAGTATGGCTTTAAAAAGATATAGTAATGTAAGCACCTGAATTTCAGGTTTGGGATGCATGACTGCAAATATTTGCAATATAGTCAGGGGGTGTTTGGTCAGATACTTCAAAGTATTTGTATTAAAGTTTGGGTTCTTTACGAGTTCTCTCATTGTTTAGCTATTAAGATGGTGTAAAAGGGGTCTTTACACATTGGATTGCTATCCAATAATATGAAGACATAGGCCTTTTTCACGGAAGTTAGAGTGCACATCCGGTTCAGCGTTTGTTGTGTAAAGCGACTTCCGGTCGAAACAACAATGGCTGAAGCAACATCGAGGTGTCACTGTAGCGTCCCTCATTGCACAAATAATAAGCAGCGACAACCATATTTGAGTTTTCATGGTTTTCCAAGCGACGACTGTCAGACAAAGAAGTGGATGCATGCTATTCGACGCGTAGAAGGCCCAATGTTTAAGATCCTTAGAGGCAGCACATTTGTTTGTAGCCGGCACTTTACCGACGCTAATTACACTGCCGCTACTGGTCGTAAGCACCTCAGAAAAGGGGCTGTCCCATCCCGATTTAAGTGGAACAACTGGGTAGAAACTTCACGAGAGTCGGTTTACAAAAGAATTCGAGTTCAAACCATAGAAACCTTTCCTATCCCTTCCTCTGATGACACCCAAGACGACGAAATCGATAGTGAGGTAACAGCTGGAGCAGACCATGACTATGCAGTCATTCCTCTTCCAGGTATGTTTAAGTTATGCATTTCTGAAAACAAATTATGAAGCAACTTTCCCATTCTTTTTTTATTAAATCTGTTATTGAAGCCTTTAGTACATTTATGTTCCTTCACTTTCAAGTCATAATATCATTTTAGTTCATTTTGACACAAATTACTGTTTCAGGAAAATATCACCATACTTTATTTCTCCACATAATGCTGCCACAACTGAGCAGTAATAAAATTAAGATAAACAAAGTCTTAAAATGATCTAAAATGACTATTACAGTAAACATTTGTTTTGAATCATAGTAAATGCCAGATAATTATACATATGAATTTGTAAATCAGACAGATTGTATCACTGCACAACAACTTTGAGATATGGACACAGGGTCTGAGTGGGCAAAAGTTCTAATTTTGGGTATAATATGTAGTTATAATAATATTTGTTTACGTAAGTAATTAATCATTGTTTTGCCACTATGTTAAACTGTTATTTTTTTGTATGAATCTAGGTGCACAGGATGCAGCAGCTGCACGAATACAGGATTTGGAAGCTGAAGTCAGAAAACTGGAAAGTGAGGTCATGCAGCTGAGAATGGGCCACTCTCTGTCCCAGTTTCAGAGATTCTGTGCTTCAGATGACGACATACGTTTTTACACCAGGTTTCTATCTGAAGAGGTCTTCCAAGCATTCTGGAAGGCTATTGAGCCCTCAGCATCCTTGCTAGTCTACTGGTCTAAGGCCCAGAAGAAAGGACAGGCAACTGCTGCGGAAGCTTCTCACAGTCATCACCGCAGCTTGCCACTGATTGATGAGTTTTTTTTGTACTGCTGTCGTGTTGCTGCAGGATTGAAGGAGAAAGTGTTGGCTGACATTTTCAAAGTAAGTGTCTCCACTGTTAGCCGCATCATCATAACTTGGGCTAGCTATCTTTACCTTGTCCTTGGATCATTGCCCATATGGATGAGCAGAGAGCAAGTGATTTCCACCATGCCAGACAAATTTAGGCAGTTTTGTCCAGAGGTGAGGGTCATAATTGACTGCACAGAGATAAGATGCCAGAATCCATCTTCACTCACGCTCCAGTCTGAGGTGTTCTCTTCATATAAAAACACCACTACCTTCAAGGGGTTGATCGGTATTGCTCCTTGCGGAGCAGTTACTTTTGTATCCAGCCTCTACACAGGTTTCATCTCCGATCAAGAGTTGACGAAACAGTCAGGGATTCTTGACTTGCTGGAGCCAGGTGATGCTTGTATGGCTGACAAAGGATTCACCATTGAGAAGATGCTGGCAGAACGGGGGGCCAAACTCATCATACCACCTTTTAAAACAGCAGCTCAGTTAAGCAAAGAAAATGCAGAGAGAACACAAGCCATAGCTCGTCTTCGAATTCTTGTTGAGAGAGCCATCAGAAGAGTGAAGGAGTTTCACATCTGGGACACCACTGTATCTTTAACCTTGTCTGGAACAGTTAACCAGCTGTGGACTAACTGCTGCTTGATGAGCAATTTTCAGTGGCCTCTTGATGTTAAAGGTCACAAAGGGGTATGTCCATCATAGCCTTTTAATTTTAAAGGGATAGTTCACCCAAAAATGAAAATAGTTTTATGAATATACGAGAATACTTTTTGTGTGCAAAAACAAACAAAAATAACGACTTAATTTCAACTATTAATTTCCTTCAGTTCACTAGTGTAATTTTTGTTTGGTTTTGCACACAAAAAGTATTCTCGTCGCTTGATAAACTTAAGATTGAGCCACTGTAGTCACTTGAACTATTTTAACGATGTCTTTAATAACTTTTCGGGGAACAAGTAGCCTATGGAGGAGTGATCCAGCTCTCAGATTTAATCAAACATATCTTAATTAGTGTTCGCAAGATGAACGAAGGTCTTACAGGGTTGGAACAACATGAGGGCGAGTAAATACTGACAGAATTTCCATTTTTGGGTGAACTAACCCTTTAAAGAGTGACTTATGTAATTAAATGTATGTACACCTCTTGTATTATATTTTTTCACATTGTAATAGGCAATTATCATCAGCTATGCATTGTTGAACAATTAAAGTAACAATTGTAATTGTAGTTTCATAAAACATTTATTGAAAATCATATCTCCATGTTAAAATATACATCTTGTACAAATACAAAATCTTGAAATCGTTAGAATTACACTATAAATAAAAATTATATACACAATTATATACACCAGACTATCTTTTTTTTTTTACAGTATTAACAATTTATACAGTGCAATTAGGCCTATTAGATACCACCCTTAAGATATTCATTTATATACCATAAATAATAATTATATACACCGTTCCAGACTACCTTATTATCTTTTACAGTATTAACAATTTATACAGTGCAATTAGGCCTATTGGATACCACCCTTAAGATATTCATTTATGTAAGTACAAAAGTAGTAAATATCCAGATTTTCTCTCATCTGAGCTACCATGACACTGTCTCTCCACACTCTTTCAACTGTCATGTCCTCTTCAGTGTCAGTGATGAAGTCACACCAACTGAGTCCAGTTACAGCCAGCTGACCTTGAACCTGCCAGTAATATTTATGCGATTTTTTTCAGGGTTGCCTGTCCATTCACAATTTTAATATGCCCAGCCTCAGAAACTGTAGGAATATCTGGGCATTTCACCTCAGCAAGCCCAAAACAGGGATCTGCATTAGGGTCATAAACTTTGGCATCAGGACTGGCACCAATGTAGGACGCATCTGGGTGCACAACAAAACCACAAGGTGAGACATTCACATTGAACAGTTCAGAATAACGTTCCAGAACCTCAGGTTCCCTGTCAAGGCCTCTTTTCATGGCCCTAGTTTGCTTTCCGCCCTTGAGTATCCGCCGTGCCAGTGCCTGGCCAGATGTCTCCCCTCGCACATGAGAAACCTCATAAAATCTGCTAGCAGTCACTCTAGGCTTGCGCATATTCGTCCACAGTGGACACTTGGATTGTTCCTGAGTCTGCTCCTCCATTATAACTGCCAACTCCTGTGTGACAATTAGGCTCTCCAAATGGAAGAACTGGTGGCAGTTTGGGACAAAGTGCAAGCTCCTCGGAAATTTTGAACAATTAATAGGGAGTTTAGGGAACACAGGAGCATCTGGATGTTTCGTGTAGTTTTTGGTCACAAGAGGAGGGCACTGGTAGGAGAGCACTGAACCTCGGGGCACAGGACCAAATCTGGAGTCCACCAAAGACAGTTCTGATAAATCAGTAAGGACGCAGGAAATCAGAGGTTGGGGAGTGAGTCCTTTGACAGCTTCTCCAATAGCCAATACTGCTGGGTCAGGAGGTGACCTAAAATAAATTAGACGTTTAGGAAACTTCATCACATTAGTATTACATTTGTTATGTAAGCAATAAGGTATGAGAGGCTATGCTGTTTCATGAATAAAACACAGCTATTGATTATTCAGAATCAAGGATTGGAACTAACTGTTTTATAAATGCTGTTATACCATGGTCTGTTTGGATACTCGATTCTGATTGGCTGGAGGTGTGTAGTAAAATGTGCAGTTTAATGCACAGCTAGTTCCAGTCAGTTTAATCCTTGTTCTATATTAATGCGCTTCTTTCATTAAAACAGAGATAGGAGATTGTGCTGCGTGCACACCAAATTTAATTAATAAAAGTCTCTCTCTCTCTCAATAATTCAAATAAATGTTATCTCGGGTGATTCTTTGCCTCCATGTTGTGCATTAAAATAGTTTATTCACAGGTGGCCGTGGATTATAGATTTTATTTAATGAAGTTTCTTTGTTACCTGTGTATGCTCTGTAGAGTGTAGATTTGCATACACTTCTGGAAGACATCCTTGGCTTTTTAACCACCAACTGATCTGTTGTCTCTGCAGAAATTCCCTGAACCCCCCTATATTTTTAATTAACTGTCATTAATTTGCAATACTTATGTATAGCTAGTTGTAATGTTACCTGTTTTCTTGGTCTATGCCATGTTTGCAGAGTGTCTGTGCATGCCGTAGTTGGTGGTACTGTCTGCATCTGCATCATGTTGAAGTGGGCAGTTTGGAAAAGCAGGGCAACAAGATGATTGCATAAAGCTTTTCCTGCAGTACACGAGCATGACGAGCTAGTGAACTCAACAGGCACTGTGTCAGCATTCAAAGTGATCTAAAGTAAAAGACAAAAGCCAATATCAGTGTATTTTAATATAGTTTTATACTAGACTATAGAACATTCATGAGAACATCATGAAAAAGAACAGATTTTAAGGGATAAATTCCTCAAAATAGAAAATTGCAACCGCAGTAAGAAAATAAACGATTAAAAACTTCCCCTTACACTGCAAGCCTAATAGTTTCAATACGGTACTGCATCACTTTTGATAAGTGCAAGTAGGGGTCATGTTAGGTGTAGAAATTCTGAACTTCTAGTGTAAGGGGTTAGTTTTATCATAACAGATCCCCCGGTTTCACAGACAAGACAGAATAAATTTCACAGTCTCAGACTAAAATGCATGTATAAATGCATATATATATATATATATATATATATATATATATATATATATATTTATATATAAACTACTTAAATGTTCTAATTGAACTAAAGCCTAATCCTGGCTAAACCCTGTCTGTGAAACCAAGCCTTCATTTCTTATCAAACCTGCAGAGAATGTGGCTCCTCACGCTTCCTCATTGACCTATAACACCTACACCTCACGATAACCTCCCTGTTTCTCACACTCGACACTGAATATTGCATGAAAAAATGAACAATCACATTAATATTATTTTAATGACACATTTTCTTACTGTTTAACTAAGTTACTCCTCAGTCTACAATGTAAATAAAGGTAAGTATAGAAATACCACATTAGCAAAAGCATGCTAATGTGTTCGTTACTTACCTTCGTAATTAAAGATGTAATTTTCGTGGAAGAACTTGTACCCTTTGTTGAGTTTTGAGTGCGGAACGATTGAATGAAGCTCCACAAGTTGAAAAACATCCGCTGATGTAATTGCCGGTAGATTCTTCAGGGAAGTTGTGAAGAGTAACGTTAGCGCTCCTGACTCCATTTCACCGGAAGTCGCTTTACACAACAAATGCTGAACCGGATGTGCGTTCTAACTTCCGTGAAAAAGGCCTATTGTGTTAATGCCCTCCAAGATGGATTTGAGATGGATAACAATCCAGAGGTGGTTGAGATACAGTACATTCCAGACAAAACTTGGTCAAGTGTGAATGCATATGGCAGATTAAGCCACATATGTAAACTTTACTCCACCCAAACAGCCTTATGTCACCACAGGGAAAAACGTGAAATATAACATCTGTTACTGTGTGTTTGTAAAGGGCTCACGTGGCACAATACATGATAACAAGTTAAGAAATGGATGCACATTGTAGAAGAGTCAGAACTTTTTTCTTTGTTCATTTGATGCAGATCGCCGATGAAACTAAACACTGAAAATTAACGCAGCTGACATGCATGACACATGTTACCTACCTAAGCCCAGAGAGGAAAATACACAGCGTTCAAACACAAACGTGTACTTTTCAGAGTCCCTTGGAATTAATTAATAAATCACATCTTTTAAATAGTGGTCGACCGATATATCGCCAAAAACTCCTGCTTGTATGTTAAGTGTCTGAGACATGTAAACGACCAGTCATGGTTCATTTTGTTGTTACATGCCATCATGTTACTACAATAATAGACAGGTGTGCAACAGTGTCATTTAAATGGTCTGCATATCAGAGCCGCAACAGACAAATATCTGAAAAACTTATATCATATACTGTCTGTAAATATGCAAATATCTCGTTTAAACAGATGTAATAAACCAACCTCACACAACTTCAGCAGATCCAGCGTCCTGTGGAAAGCTCATAAATCTTCCTCTGAAGCATGTATTCTAACAGTTTCTCCTCAACAGTTCCCTGTAACTTTTCTAATAATAAAAGGCAAATATCAATAAAACTGATGTTATATACCATATGCAAATATGCAGAAATCTTGTTTAAAAAGATGTAGTTCACGGACCTTCCCTTCAAGCCTTAATCTAATATCTTCCTCTGAAGTGCGTATTCTGTCAGCCATTATCAAAAACTTCAGGGACACGATCAAAAGTTCCTCTCATTTACAAATCATGAATGTCCATCTGTAGGCTGAACTGTCAAAATAATGTTTAATGAGATAACAAAACATAACTTAAAAACTTAAACACACTACAGCTGCATGTGGCTCTCTCTCCTGAACTGCCGCGTCCTGCTGCGTTTATCCCTCTCCTCAGCTGATTAGCTCCTCATTACAGCGGTCCTGTTTAAACTGTCTGGAGATGGATTTGCACAAGTGCGTGAGTGTGACTTGAAAGCTGCGTCCGAAACCAGGAGAATGCTGCCTCCGGAGGCTGTAAATGGAGGTACAATAAAAATAATGTGCTTTCTAACTGTTCGGAGACCAGTTTCCTTAAGAGTTCCATTAATTTAAAACAGATGTCAGTTAAGCCATTAACTGATTAGGCAGCAAGGTAGCAAGTCAGCCCTATGTTTTTGAATGCAACACAAAGTAAAAGCACTTCACGTGTGATATAAGTAAATGCCTTATTCACTATGCACTGTATGTACAGTTGGTTTGATTCAATATTTTTTGAGTAAATGCTATTGCTAATGTGATGCTGGGGCTTCATTCAATTATTAATTATTAAACCAATATAAAATCGATTGAGAGTGTGTGTGTATGTGAATGGGTGTATGTGTGTCTGTGGGCAGGCGTGGCTTTCGTGGATAGTGTGTCACGCGAGGTTTCAATCCAGAGAATGTGGGCGGAGAGACTAGTTAATGCCTTCTGCCCATTTAAGACGTGTCTCCGCTGGTACGATAACTTAGGGACAAAGCTGGGCTCTATCGCCAAGTTATCTGTTCGCCAAATGTGTGTGCGGGTATGTTTGTGAGGGGTTGTGTGTGAGGTTAGTATGATAGAGAGAGAACAGAGTGACGGCACAGAAGCCGGTTTAGTGATCGTGGGAGAGATGGCAACCATTAGTGTTTTCATTCAGAGATGAGCTGAAATGCTCGTAATCCATTTCCTGCAGCCGTTGGTTTTTAATGGATAAACTCAGATTGCCAGTCTCAACCTCGCTGGCGGAAATGCACAAAGAGCCCAACGTGGTAGGATGACAACACAGCAAATCTCATTCGTGGTAAAAGTAAGTTACAGTAATAGCTTGAGTATTATTAGCAGCAATGAACGGATCGGCGGTCCGTAAATTGTATAAGCAGTAACCTTGAAACACACTATAATTATCTCTTACTTGAGTCACATGAGGACGTGGTTAGAATGCGTGTTCGTACGTCGTTTGACGGTATTGCGGCTAATTCTTGGCGGGTTGGCGGAGATATCATTCAAGTCGACTTGGATGAAAAAGGAAGAGAAATCTTCTTCTTCTCTTCTGCAGGCAAATGGGTGAGATGCTTGTCCAGTGAGATGGAGATTGTATGGGCAAAGTTCAGGTACGTACGTAACTTTCTTGGGCAGCGAGGCTACACCTGGGTGCAGCAGGGCTGCAACTAGATACGACGAATACTGTCGCTGGAAACAAGGCTTAGAAGGAATCATGGGGGTTTTATACTCTCTACGCATCTTGGTTGAGGGGCGCATTTAATCCAATAGGTGTTGAGAGTTCGATCCTTCAGAATTTCACACCTAGTTGTAAAGTGTGCAAGGCTTGATGGGATCTATTTTGACTCCCTTTGTTTGATTTTGGTGCCGTATAAGGCATTATATCTGTGTGTAGGTCTGCCTTTGTCTACTTTCTGACCACATGAGGCCCAACAGTGGACATGCAATCCATGGTCGCTGGACTACTTTGTGTACTGTTATTTCCTTCGTGCTAATATATTAACAATATCTTCATGTGCAAATAAATTACTAAAATTTGATGACTAAACAGAAATCTGAAGAAACTGCTATCTACCATTTAAAATTATATAATTTTTTTGTTTTGTGTGAAATTTATTAAATATAGTACTAAATAAGTGTTTATTATTATTATAATTTTTTGTTTGTTATTTACTATTTTAAATTGTGTAATATATCGTCATTGTATCACCACCCTGCTCTCTAGATATCAGTATTGGCCATTAAAAAAAAACTATATCGATTGACCACTACGTTTAAATTCGCTGTCCGGCATTAACAGAATTATGGAAGTGAAGTCTGTTTTATTTGCTTATAGCGCGGGAATTGAAGATCGGATTTAAATCTGTTGGGAGGGACACATAGATGTGGCCAAGTGTAAATGGAATATGCTTATTCAATCGGATAGAAATCCGATCAGTAAAAATGCATAAATACCCCCTAATATCTGGAGAAAATTTTGCAATACCATTACCATTCATCTCACTGGCCATTGCTCCGCTGGCAATAAGCAGTTGGCAAATTGGACTATTTCAGACCAACAGACTGATAAATCTCTGTAAGCATGTATTGCGAGTGCCATGCTGTGTTCGTCAGCAAAGCTAAAGTCTGGCGCTAATCTTGGCATGAATAAAATGTCACGAAACAAAGAATTGAATCCATTTTAATTTGCTCCCTCTCTGATTGGTTGCAATGAAATGGAGTGTGTTTGTAATAGTCTTATTTCCATTCATTTGTCAAAACAGTCGGCACATTCCTACATTGGCTTCCTCTCTTTGCTCTACACACTGCCAGCAAAATGAAGAAAGAATCTGTCACCGTGGCCTTCCAAGAAATCCATTTCAAGGTGAGGATTATGAATTATGGAAAGGTCTGTGCTGAAGACATGGCATGCTGTATTTCCTCAGAGATTGAAGAGGGTCTACTGTAGCAGAGAGGAACCTCTTTACAGCACAAAGGATCCTTCATAGATTTTATATTATCCAGAAAAAGCTTGTGAACAGAGTAAGGCAAACGCAAAGTGCTACTTTAGAGTTTGATGTCTTTGAAACTGTGAAACAGAAATATTTTAACTAGCTCTATCCTGTGAGACTTACGATGAATGTTTGCTTCAACTTCTTCAGTCAAATTTTCAAATGTCATATTGTGTAATCTTAATGCTTCTCAGATGTTTAGGACTTGATTAATGTCAGCATGAAACCAAAATGGACATTATTACATTCTTACTACATGTTCCTGGTCTTATGGTGCATGATTAATCCGTGCACAATATCACCAGAATGGAGTCTGAATGCGAGTTTTCTGTCGGTTGTGGAGGACTACTAAACACTGCTGGCACACATTGTTTGAAAATATAAAAACATTTCAAATATTTCAAGTTAAATTGTCACTAAGGTGAAATTTCTTTACGATAAGAAACACACAGTGACATACATATATTATGATTCAATATGTCGTGAGCCATCACGTAATAATTTAGCTGCAGCAAGCTCGTGTGAGGGATGAGCATCACCAGTGTGTGCATCAGTCGGATGCAGTTTCAATCCCTCCCCCTTAGATCGGGTTTCTTCACGCGACTCCTAGATGCGGCCAGTTTCGGTGTTTGTACTTATTTACATGACCTGCTCGCACAGAAAAATGCCAGTTTCGCTGTTTCTACTTATTTACATGACCTGCTCACACAGAGAAATGCCAGTTTCGGAGTTTGTACTTATTTACACGACCTTCTTGCACAGAGAAATGCCAGTTTCGTAGTTTGTACTTATTTACATGACCTGCTCGCACAGAGAAATGCCAGTTTCGGTGTTTGTACTTATTTACATGACCTGCTCACACAGAGAAATGCCAGTTTCGGTGTTTGTACTTATTTACATGACCTGCTCACACAGAGAAATGCCAGTTTCGGTGTTTGTACTTATTTACACGACCTTCTCGCACAGAGAAATGCCAGTTTCGGTGTTTGTACTTATTTACATGACCTGCTTGCACAGAGAAATGCCAGTTTCGGTGTTTGAACTTATTTACATGACCTTCTCGCACAGAGAAATGCCAGTTTCGGTGTTTGTACTTATTTACATGACCTGCTCGCACAGAGAAATGCCAGTTTCTGTGTTTGTACTTATTTACATGACCTGCTTGCACAGAGAAATGCCAGTTTCGGAGTTTGTACTTATTTACATGACCTTCTCACACAGAGAAATGCCAGTTTCGGTGTTTGTACTTATTTACATAAACTGCTTGCACAGAGAAATGCCAGTTTCGGAGTGTGTTCTTATTTACATGACCTGCTTCCTTATTATTTGAACTTTAATAAAGGATGCATTAAAGATATAATGCTGGGGTATTTCATTTAAAGGCGCTCTGCTAAGTTTTGCTTAAGCGGAACGGCAGCTCCGGCTCTGCTTTATTTCACAACGAGAGTGCTTCTGTATTTACTTATTGTATAATTTTCTTATACTTTGCAATCAACATCACCTGAAACTGTTTGGAAAGTTTAGAGTGCATCTTGACTATGAGCTTTGTAATTCTTCCTCTCCTCAGTCAAGCACGAGCTGCAGTGCTGCTCTCACGTATCATTATTAGAGTTTAATGGGATCTCATGTTACGTTAATTGAGATCAAACGACTATTCAACAACTACTAATTTTGTCGACAAATTTTTATTTTCGTTTCAGACCTATTGCTAAGCTTGACAGCCCCTGGTCATAAGGAGTCATAATAAGTGTGTAACAAGAGCTGCATAAGGACTCTTAAAAAAATTGCTCCTTTGTGTTCTACTGAAACGCAGCACTGGTTTTGGAAAGATATGAAGGCGAATAAACACCAAGAGAATTTTCATTTTTAGGTGAACTCTTCCTTTAAGTAATGTAGACTACAATGCTGCAACAGTATAGAATATGACCAGTCTGTTGTTTGTTGGTTTTCGAGGTCTGTCTGTGAGTTAAAATTGTGTTGGAATTTTCTGACTTATTCACAGCTAGTGTTCATTCGCACCCTTGTTAATTAAAGCTTAAGAAGCCTGTTTCCCATATGCGCTCTCACAGTAGCACACTAGTAGAGAAAGAGCATACTGACAAATGTCCAGTTGTCACATTCCTGTCTTGCAGACTCAGCGGCTCAGAGAGGATGTTGGATGCCTGGGGTCGTTTCAACTCACAGTAGGCATCCACTACTCGAAATGATTTGCATTAAAATTATACCCTTACCCAAAAACCTTATCTAAACCTAACCAATCTGTAGAGTGTGTAAACGTGACAGGAAGCTGTTATTTGTGGCAGAAGCAAGTAATTGATGCATATTAGATGAAAACAATGTCCAGCAATGTCACTGGCTTTAGTGAAGGTTGTACGAATTCAGTGCAGTCGTACGATATTATACGAATTAGCCAAATTTAGAAAAGTCGTACAAATCCTTACGATTTCGCTGTGAGAGTGTGTTGCATGAAACCCTGTGTTAGCATGTAGCTCACTAAGCATAGCGATGCTAGTTGCTACTAAATACATTTCTAAGTGGCATGACTATAGCTCAGCTGTTTTCAAAACAGAATAGCTTTTCCAATAACAAGTTACATTTTCCAACGAGTAGTGTTGCAGTGTGATAAAACACATCATTGCTGTTATTTTATAATTAATGTTAAATTGTACATTCAATTTTACATCCAAGCAATCACGCTCAAATGTGCTCACCTGATATTTCCTCTTTTTCACATATGAAGCGTTGGGATTCATTTTAGTGAAACTGTTCATTTAGAAGGTTTATTCAAATGAACCTGTTCAAAAAATTATTCACCGTTTCATTTTAGTCTATGGCTTAGCATTGAATTAGCACTGTAACAATAAAAAAAATATTACAAAATAATAGTGTAAAGGGATCAATGGAAAGGAGGAGGCGAGAACCGGCTTTTCAATATAAATAATAGTTTAATGATAAACTTAAAAGACAACATAAACACACACATGACGGACATGTCCGTAAACGATCTCTCTTTCCCGCACGATCCTCTGCTGTCGACCCTTATCCCTCTCGGAGGCTTAATTAGCCTAATACCGGACCGGGTGTGTAGGATCACGACCCGGCCCCGCCCTCTGCCCTGCCACATTCCTCCCTCGTTCTCTCAGGCTGGGGAGCCCCCAGCATGACGTACACCTCCCCCCCCCCCCTTTCCCTGGGGGAGGGCGTGCTTTAAGCCTAGTCTGCCAGCAGGTCATCTCCATCTACCTGGATGAGGGAGGGGACAAGGGGAGGGAAACAGAAATAATTAAAATGTGGGGGGTACTTCCTGTAACAGTGTAGTATCCCCCAAAAAAACACTGTAAAATTTAAAAGGGAGGGAAAAGGCCAACGCAGAGCGGCAGTGAGAGAGAGAGAGGCGAGAGAGATGAAAAAAAAAACACTCGCCGGTTCTCCGATACACCGTCGCATGGTCCTCGATCACTACTCCACCCGCTACAGAAAATGTTCTTAGACTTTCCTTACTGTGACACAGACATAGAGGCTACAAGAGTCCAAGCTGAATGAAATACAGGACTTTTAACCATAAACAAGACACATGGGACTCTTATTTTGAAATGCCTGTTCTCCCATGTGCTCACAAAAAATTAAATAAGGAAAACAAATACATTCTGGTATTGTTAAAAAACAAAATCCCTTTCTTCTAGGGACACCGTCTATCAAAATCAAAATGAACTAATCAAGAAAGGTTTACTAATGTACATACTTCATATGTGTCTTTTCTATAATGTCATCTTGTAATAACAGTAATGCATTAGCTCATTAACACTGAAATAGCTCTTTGACAATGCACTTCATGTAAGCATTCACCATACATTTTTTATTATTATTATTCACCAGACATGATGTTGAAGAAGTGATGTGCGTGCTGGTGTGGCACATTTCAATATACTCTCACGTTTCTGTGAATGCATGCCCTCACTTCAAATTAGAACACTTGATAATTATCTAATCAAAGAAACAAAATATGCATTAAAGTGTGGATATAAATATGCATGAATATTGCCAATCAGGACAGCATTAGACAGCAACTTATCACGAGATATCAGTGATTGTTTATATTTCACCTCCAAAGGCTGCAGTTGTATTCTAGAAGTCTCCAACGCACCCACATGCGGAAAAGACTGTCAGCGAACTATTTTAGTTTCTGACGACAATGGATAATTCCAACAGTAACTTTTAGTGTAACTACAGTTTAAAAGCAGCTTCACCAACACTGAGTGTTTTTAAATGCTCAACAATATGCTAATAATGCTAAAAAAAAATCTGCTTATACCGGACCCACTTATGTTAGGTGTCTTTAACTACTATATACTTAAGAATTTGATACAATGTACTTATTATGTACATACATGTTGTTGCATTGCACTACACTTAAAGTACCTGCATTTAAATACATCTATAGTTACACTGTAAACCTTACCCCTAACCCAGAACCTAATCCTAAAACCTAACTCTAACCCCTAATCCTAACCCTAAACCTACCCCTAGTCCTAAACCTACCCGTACCTCAACCTCAGTAGCAGCAAATGTCAATCTAGTGAGAATTTTGAAGAGGAACATGTGGTTCCACAATAAATACATTGTATTGTATGTATTTTAGTTTCAGTACATAGTAGTTAAAGACACATAATATAAAGTGATGGCCTTATTTAAAAATTCTGACAATGCAAGATTTGAAATCATCAGGTTTGTCTCTGAATTTGATGTTAAATAATTTATGTTAACCCAGTTAAATCAGTAAGAATGGTGGTAAAGGTGTTTGCATGTAGAGTGAAATCAGGGTAATGGGCAAAAATCTACATGTGTTGATCGGTTATTGCTTATACAGTGGATGACCTTTCCCCGATTGAAGATCACCGTTTAAGGCATTTTCAAGAAATGGAAGTGGAGCGTAGTTCTAGCGGGAAGACCAGCAGGTGCACACCATCACATCATTAGCTGGGTAACTCCTAGCCAATCGCACGTAAGCCAATGCTTTATAAGTCCGCTCACAATCTATCACATTGCTGTTTCAGTGTGCTAACACGGCAACCTCCACCACCCCACCACCACCAGTTGAGCCCTGTCCCGCAGGGGGGTAGGCTCCTCGCCCCGCCTCCTATCTCCGGCAGGACATGACGGTTCCGGGTACAACTACCTCGGACTGCCGGACGGGGCCTACGCTAAAGAGAGAGACATCACCTCCCATTTTACATCTATCAAATAAATGGCATCTCAGACTTCACTCAAGCCTGCGTGTCTTCCCGATAGAACTTGCACTTTATCCGCTTATTAAGCAGTGTAAGATTGTGCATGTAAATGCTCTTATTGGTGGGTCAAATATAACAGTAGTAGGAAATGTGTCAGGAAATTGAAAGTCGTTGTGAAAGAGCAGCTTCTTGTTAGAATATCATATGCACACACTTGTTGGTTGGGAACAGTGATGTGCAGTAAACACAGACAGACTCTTTAGTCTCCACCCCATCAGGAAGCCACAGCCTGGGGAAAATGTCAATTATATTCTATGAGAGAAAGGTTTGGCACAGCAAGAGAGAGAGACAAATTAAATCGATGTACTGTAATCTTCCTTGGCCGCCCTAGGGCAATTCTAATTAAAAATCACAATGACCCTTAATTCTCTTAACCCTGGAATATAATTACTGCAGTAATTTGCATTGGTTCTAATTATCTCACGTGTATTAACAGAAGTCACAAAGAAAAAGCGGTTGTGACTTAAATGGCAGAAGAAACATTCACCCTGTTGCTGCATCTCTGATTCCCGGCGTTTCAGGATTTATTCAATACTAACATCATCACCTGTTATTAATCAAAGATTAATTGCTCACTTTAGGTTGGAAGCCTGGTATACGCTTCCAAAACGTAATTGCATTTCAAAGTTAAATTAAACTCTAAAAATAATTGTTACATTAATTACAAAGCTTATGAAAATATGTCAAGTTTCATTTCAGACTTTCAAACCTATCCAATCCAGTCATTCAAACATATTGGTTTTTCATTTAGCTTTCCTTTTGGAGGAGAACAAAGTTTTTAGCTTTGTCTCCAGATGTAATGCACACTGTATTAAGCTCAATATGTTAATGTCCTCCAATGTAATTAATACTAAGGATGGCCAAAAGACCATTAACTAGCTTTAAATGACTCCAGAAATCGTATTTATAAATATTAATTCCATATATTAATATTTTAATATACATCTATAAATGAGATGGAAATATATTTTAAAGAATATATATATATATAAAATATTATAATATATAATTTCAGTGGAATTATTATTATTAATACTATATCTATTTATAATCTATTATATAGGCATGGATTTATTAAAAGTATTAATCGATAATATAATAGAGAACAACTGTAATCATTTAATAATAATAATAGATCGATTTATAGATGTGGATCACTTTAATTCTTGTCTGTGGCTCAACAAATGACAAAATCGTTTTATCTTTGTGTAAAAGAAATGGACACATAAAAACAGGAGAGAAAAATGTGCCGTAACACAGTTCTATGCAAGATTTGTTTGTCTGAATCAGGTTGAGAAGCTCATAAGCAGATAAAACTATAATATTCTTAGAGCTGGCTTATGTAAGATCATTTTAAGCCTTCAGAAGCACCAAATGTTTACTTCTTACATTTTCAGGTCATTTGCGATAGAAAGCTATTGGGGTTTTCAACTCTTTCTTTCAAATATGGTTGACCTTCTCTCAGGATAGATGAAGTTCTTGTGGAATTTGTGGCTTCATCTTTGTATTATAGCCGTGCCGAAACTGTAATCCAATCTTATCTGTAATTCTGTGTGATTCACACTTTCTTTTTTTTACTGCATCGTCTTTATTCTCATGCTTGCTTGGTAAGCTCTGCTCAAACATTGCTAACCTGTGGCCTCCAGTATAGTCTACAGGATTGAGTGAGTCCAGTCAATTTTAATATTTGTTTAATGCGCAGAATTACTGCATGCGCAAAGTGTTTTAAGTCACTTATGAGGTTCCATTCACTATAGGGTCGTGCCTTAGGTGGCAGCAAGGCAGCTCACTTGATTTTGGAACAGAGCTAATCAGTCCTGTCAGTTGAGCAGTGAAAGTATCCAGGGTTACAGTACATACGATTGTTAGGTCCTGGATCTGCCATACAGGAATATGGACAGGATACAATGAGGTTCTTTGCAGGCTGGCCAAGCTCAGTTCTGCGTGTTTGACCGTTCAGGGAGAATTCATGAGCTGCTTAAAGGTTTCAAGTGTTACAGTGATGAGGTGTGTTCTAACGGGTCACTGAGTTTGAGCAGGTGCCACTGACTTTATAATACCTGTGGGAAGCATTGTGAATTATACGTCCCAGGGGTGCATTTCCCAAAATCATCATTAGCCAACTATGGTTGTGAGTTCCATCGATACCAATATAGTTCGACGATTTGGTGTTTCCTGAAACCGTAGTTCCAACTAACGTTCGCAAACAGCTCTTTACTTGTAGTTAGAAGCATATTTTCTTGTTAGTTTGTGGACATCATTTAACTTCACTGAAGCTTCTGTATCTTTGATCAGATTTACATGCATTCAAAAAATACAAATACAATACTTATTCAGGGTTTTGAAGAAAGCTGTGTTCTGAAATGTAATTTAAACATGAATGCAGACGTTTAAGGGATTAAAGGCTGTTTGGAGAAAGCGCTTTAACACAAGTACAATTTGTTGCTTCTGTGTCCATGTTAACGCACTAGTTGCGTTTTGGCTGCGTTCGGGGATAAATCAGCCTCCGAAGGGAAGGAGAACAATCATAATAGATAGCTTCTAACGTAATTTTCAATCAAAATGGCTTAAAAAGTGACTTCCAAATGGCTGTTCATCGTTTTTCATTTGGAAATATGTTTGGAAGTCAAATTCCAGACACAGTGCAATACTGCCCGGAAGCCATAAATATTATTCACACATTTATTAGTTAGCTAGGCTATCTCTAACCTTACCGACACTGCAAAAATATAATTTAGTAAAAAATCAATATTGTTATGCAGTATGACTGTGTTTCCATTCTTTAGTCCTTCTTTGTTTTTTCATATAAGGCTGGTCCCCAGACCAGAGATTTTATTAGTGTTTGATTTTTATCACAGGAAGAATTATGCTTACAGCTGCTTCAGCATATTCTGTTCAAATGGCTTTTCTTTGTCCGATTGATCTCTCCTTCCTCATCACCTTCCAATGTTTCTCACTAAAGTTTACTCCATCAAAACTCAGTAAGGAAATGCATTGAAATAGTTTGCCAACCCTCTAGGACAAGTTGGAGAAAGAATCACCATTGGCTAGTAAACTTGCTTTTATTCGCCAGACGTTTGACATCATGTAAGCGTAATGCAACTGAAAACTGAAAAACATATCAAGCAAACCGAGAAGGGGGCATCTTTACATACAAAAAGTATCGATATACACAACTCCACGTGATAAAGTATGCAAGAATGTACATTTAATTTCATATTTCACTTTTTCATTATTTCAATCACATTTTAGCTTCTTAAAAAAGCACTAATCTCACATTCTATCAATTTATATGATGTCATGAAATTGCATTCATAGTAATGATACAAGCTGTTGTCACTGTTTAAAAATGTCATACACATTTTTAGCAAACCTTTCACAAGGTTGGAATGACCTAATAATGCATCTAGAATAGAATCTAAATAGAATTCCACAAATTACAGTCATTTAAATGGTAACTTTATATAGCGCCTTTTTTAAGCCTTAACGGTATTCAAAGTGCTTTACACTGTGACTCATTCACACACACATTCATACACCAGTGGCGGCAGAGCTGCTATGTAAGGTGCTAGCCTGCCATTGGGAGCAACTTGGGGTTTAGTGTCTTGCCCAAGGACACTTCGGCATGTGGAGTCATGCGGGCTGGGATTCAAACCACCAACCCTGCGATTAGTGGCGGACCAGCTCTACCAACTGAGCCACAGCCGCCCAATTTACAAATGTAATTATAAAAATAATCATGTAAGTGCTACTATATCAAAAGTACCAAGTACCAAAACATATGTTTTGTAAAAAAAACCTAATGCAAGAGCATTTATTTGCATTATTTGTCAAATACTTCCATTTTTACATTGTTTGTTGAAGTTAAAATATTTCGTAATGAATGACTGTCCCTTTAAATATTTGTATTTACACATTTATTACACGTACTGCATTACTACATTTTGTTTCATGTTTGTTTATATGCACCTGTACGATTTACATTTATTATTGATTTACGAGTTGTAATTGATATATACGTATAACAAGCGCTAAAATGGTACTGTCTCGTTAAGTGAACCAGCAGCTCAGAGAGAAAATGTTTGACGATTGTATGAGCTCAGCGCGTAATAAAAAGAGAGAGAAGTTACATTGCTGTTTTTCCGACAAATTTTCCTATCTGTGTTCCAAATGTTGCACTATACAATTGACGTTTCAAACGTTGCATTGTGTTGCCGCTAGCTTTAGCATGTTAGCTAACCTCAATTCAATACTTATATTCCAAATAATGCACATACACAGTATGGGGTGATTGTACAGCATTCTCACTTTGGAAGGTGCTGTCTTCACTGAAGTTTCAATACTTGCTACATTCTCCATTGTTTACGCTTGTTTTGTCAAACCAGAAACGAAGCCAGGTACCTCCGCACCTTATGCTATGTACGGCAAGTCGAGAGTGCTGAGTGCATTAAGTGCCCAACATCCCACACTCCGTTTTGATGGCTGAATATGTGTATCATCTCATAGTACTTACATAGTTTCAGTGTTAACATACCACTCACATTACTTGCAGAACTCTACAAAATGGCGTAGAATAGTGCAGAAGTGTTCAGTTTGGGATGCACCTCATTTCTGTCCAATGGAGGAAAGAATGTCATAATTTGAATTTTTGGGTGAACTATTTCTTTAAGAGTCTTTGGAGATAATCAAAATTGAAAATTTGAAAAAACAAATCCGGCAAATCATATAGTAATCCCATTTTGGACACGCTTGGGGAAAAAATAATTTCCTTTTCCAATATGGTGGAACATGACATATATTTGTGTTAGCTGGCATGCATCCAGTAAGCTCTTAACATGATTAGCATGTAGATGTCATCGTGCTATGGAAAATTGACAGGCTCAGGTGGCTGGCATGATGAGTCGTCATGTCTGTTATAATGTGTTGACTGCTCATCAAAGCTGCCTGTCAGTTAAAGTAGTCTGCCTGTCACATACACTCTTCTGCATTGTGTGCCAATTAACTGAAAATTCATATTTGGCTACTTTGAGGGAATATCAATTTGACTTCCCTGGGCTTCAAAAACACTATGTGTTTATATGTTGTATGTTAGGATTGTAACAGACAGTCCTTGAATTACTCTCAGCAGGCCGGTGTTTAACGTTGAGGTGACCTCTCTTTGTTTACCTGTGTGGATGGGATGACTCATGCAGCCATTTTGAGTGACAAACATTTTGCCATCACTCTCTCTCTCTCTCTCTCTCTCTCTCTTGACAAACAACAAACACACAGGCTGTCTTCTGCTTTTATTAGCAGTGAGATTCATATCAAGATAATTGATCTGCCCGTTCTCTCAGCAGAAAAGGCACATTAATATGGCACAAACGCTGAGCGATACACCCACTAGCCCCTAGAGCACCATGAGCTGTCACATGTCAAACTGGCAGGACTTCCTACCAGACTGGAGGCTGCACACAAGGTCAGGGTGACCGTGGCAACCGTCCTGCCAATCACAGCCCAGTATGAGGCAACAGCGCATCCAGAAAAGAGCTCTGAGCGGTTTTAGCCACAGCACAAGGTGATGGAGACACATGATGTCAAGAGCATTTGAACAACTGTCTGTTGCTTTTGTTTATGTAGGATATGAGGACCTTGCAGCATGAAAAAGTAGGAACAAATAGCTTATTTTTTCAAGTTTATTGCATGTTAGATATTAAACTAAGTTACCCTCTGCTGTATTAGCAATGTATTCATACATATTTAACACACATTACGAAGACATCTACACTTTATTCGTGTGTTATAGCCGTGGCCTTGTGGCTAGCGTACACACTTCAACACGTAGCGGGTATGAGTTGTCATGCGGCCAATGAGAGTTCAAATCCAGCTCGAAACATTTCCTATTCTCCTTCTTTCAATTTAATATTTCATGTAGCTATTTGACTAGCTGCTGATAAAGGTGGAAAATATCAAATAATTTCCAAAATTAAATTAGAACATAAACATGTCCAATTTACAATTCTGATTGGATGAGCCAAATTCAAAACCATTGTAAAATAGTCTATACACACACATGTGACTGTACATCAGTTGCATTCTACAACCTAGTCCTACAGAATTAACATAACTATAACTACATTTTTGCAGACAGACATTTATGTGCCGAATTCTACTTTTGAAGGGCGCAACACAAATCACAACTACAGTGGCTAATTATGACTTTATTTATATTTGCATTATTACACACTGCTATGTTATGATATCCAAACACTTTTACTATAATGCAAAATTTAAAAAACAATGCATTTATGCATTTGGCAGACACTTTTATCCAAAGCGACTTACAGTGCACTTATTACAGGGACAATTCCCCTGAATTCGGAGTCTTTCATCATGTTGTTGTTGCCACCCTGAAATAGCACCCCTTAAATTATTGATTATTTCTTAATAATATATTTATTTATAAATTCTATAATTATTGCAATCACCGTGAAGCTGATGTAGACATGTGGTGCTTGGGAGGAGGAGAGTTTCAATGAGAAAACTTGTAGTGTGCTGCAAGAAATCAGTTTGCCTGCAAACAGGCAAAGGCAAAGAAAATAGCACATATCAAAGGACATATCAGATTGGGGCATGAAATATTTGAGTCGATTGGCCAACCGATTACATTTTTAAAAGACCTACAGAATCTTGTGCCACATAGAGTTTCATGACTCAACTTCTGAAATATTTTTTCTCTTGGCTCACTGTCAATAAAATGCGCAAAAAGGACAAGAATAAAATAATCAAACAAAATTCTATATTCATGCATGTAATCACAAATTCGCTCACATTCGCAAATTTTCTTTCACTCTCCCTCAACTGTCCTGTGTCTCTCAGCTGTCCTAGAAATAAAGTCATAATGGGACATGAAAGGCTATGTGAATGTGATTTATAGTTTTTGGAAGGATATCATTGGTGAGCACACTGATAAACACTGAAATAAATCCTACTCTGTGATACAGGTGTTAGTGCACAACACTTCAGTCAATTCCAGAGTGACTCATGGCATTCTCCAAAAGCTTTACCCCACCACCCCTCTCCAGAGAGCTCGCCTGTATCTGCAGTACATTTTAGGCCTCATCTGGCAAAGAAAAATCCATTCACTCCCTTTAGATCCAGGAAATTGAGTGATCATAATGATTGAGGGGGATTTCAGAAAGAAAAGCTCTCTTTGTCTCTGAAATGAAAATATATGAAGTCACAAAAAGTATTTTCCATTAGTGTTTTGACAGAGAGGGAAGAGAATCTGTGCAGCACTTAGAGGTAATGGCTGGATGAAAATGGGAATTTGGGGACTAACATTTTTAATTGAATAAGTTATGATGTTAAGGTCTGATGGGGTTTGGAGATGAGAGCAGGGCTTCTCGTAAGATGGAAAAATCTCAAATGAGGTCTCTCAGATATCTCAGTTGTTTCTCCTAGAAAGCATTTCGATTAAATGGAGAAGTCTTCTCCGATTTGTCTTTCTTCTGAAAAAGCCACAGGCCATCACATATGTGACGGTTAAGGGGTTAATGGAATGGAGGAGGCATGAACCGGCTTGACAATCTAAATAATAGTTTAATATAAAACTGAAACAAAAAGACAAACACACAAAGGTGTCAAACCTCTCTCTCTGTCCCACTGCAGTCTCCAGTCAGCCAGCCCACCCTGTCACATTCCGGGAAGCCCCTTGTATGACGTACACCCCTGCCCCCTCTATCCATGGGTAGGGGCGTGCCTTCCGCACCATCTGCCGGCAGGTCATCCCCGTCTACCTGGATGAGGGAGGGGACAAGGGAAGGGAAACAAAAAAAACTTGTGGCACCTACACACCGTAACGGTGATCGTGCCAAATTAACAAAAACATTTAAAAAAAGAGAGGGAAAGGCCAACACGGAGTGGCAGTGGGAGAGAGAGAGAGAGAGAGAGAGAGAGAGAGAAAAAACACTTACTCGCCAGTTCTCCGATACACCGTAGCTTGGTCCTCGGCCACTCCTCCACCCTCTAATGGACGACAACTTCCCCGATGAATCGGAGGCAGACCTCCGGCCCCTGGCAGACGGAAAGCCCTGGTGTGTTTTTGGTGGACAGTAGGGGTCTCCCCCGCCCCTGGAAGCGGTAACCGCTCCAGGCGGTTGATTGGGAGCCCCTCTTCCCCTCGCGGTCAGCGGTTGTTCCTCTGCATCCAGGTGGCCGGGCTCCTCCATCCTCTGGCGGATGGCCACTGCTGCACCATTGGGGTGGATGGTAGTGGCGAGGAGTCTACTACGGCGAATCCCTCCTCCTTCCTGGGTTTCGGCACCAGTGTAAAGGGATTAATGGAAAGGAGGAGGCGAGAACAAGCTTGAGAATATAAATAATATTTTACTGTAGAACTAAACAAAAAGACAAACACACAAAGGTGTCAGACAGCTGCCCGTGAATCTCTCTCTCTGTCCCACTGCAGTCTCCAGTCTTCCTTTATCCCTCTCTGAGGCTTGATTAGCCTGATTAGGGGCCGGGTGTGTAGCATCATGACCTGGCCTGTCCTCCGCCCTGTCACAGTGTCTCTTCTAATGTTTCAAAGAAATCTTAACAGTGTCTCAAAATCTCAAATGATACATTGCCTGCTATCAAAAAGCAGAGATCTAAATATGAACTCAAGCATTTATCATCTAATTCTTCCAAGACCACATTATCTGAGCTGTAATATCTTAAATGTCTTAATTTATCAGTTTCATCGAAAAACCTCCAATTGTCTCATTTGTGAAAAATGGGACATTTACTGGGAAAAATTTTATACTTAATTAAAATGCTATTCTAAGCAGCCTTTACACAATAGAATTGTCCTCTGGGTTAATTAGTCCAATATACACTTCTGTTGTGTTGTGGGTTTAAGATTATTCTTGCATAGTTGGCTCTGCTTGCCATATTCTTGGGATTAAGCCATAATGATTCCAGGAAAGATCTTTCAGGGAAGCACCATGAAAGAGATATCCATGAGCAGAGAATCATATTCCTGTAGGTGGTTGACAGTTAAGATCTGTGGTTTAGTGCCTGTCTGTCTGGATTCTTGCACTTTTTTTTCCAGTGCCTGTCTAAGTTTTGTAATCTGTCTGTCTGAATGCACAGGTACGTGGAGAGAACAAGCACCTGCACATTGTTTCCTGCCTAAATCTGCTATGTGTGCACCCACACACACACTTCTTTTTAGTTGCTGATACAGCTACACGGCACACTCGGCAGAATGTTGACTGTCTTTCTGTCTGCTAGTGTCAGGAATACTACATGCTGGTTGTTCAGACTATACAGCCAGCAAACTGAAGTAGTACTACTCATGTTTCACAATCAGTTTTGCCACATCAGGCCTGAAACAACTGTAAGGTCCTATTGTTTCAAATGTTGTGGTTTTGACATGGCATGGCAGATAATGCAAATAATGTAACATTTGTATTGCCAAACAAGTTGCAACTTAATAGAGAAACATAAAAAAAAAAAATGTAATACAATATTATTGAACAAAATCAATTCTGGGACACAATTTTCAAAGGTGAGTCCCTCTTCCCCAAGCCAAATGAGCATAGTGTAACATAGTGGGGGCCTTCTCATCACAGGGCCTGGGGCAATATTCCTGATTGTCCCCCTGATGATGGCTCTCTAGTAAGCAAGTATTCCATTATGAACAGCTGAACTGTCTTGTAGCAGCTGATAAGTGGATCAATTCAAGTCATTATTATTTGTGTAGTGGTTTCACAAAAAAACATTGTTTACAATGTACATCAGCAGTAGCTCATTGCTTCAACTAACATCCATCCTGTTTTTTCCTCTTCTGTCTTATAGACAAACCAGAGAGCAAGAAACACCACCAGACTTCTTCTACTTCTCTGACTTTGAGCGACACAATGCAGAGATCGCTGCATTTCATCTAGATAGGTAAGCCTATAACACCTGCACAGAGAAAGAAGTCTGAGTCATTTGAATATTGCGGGCGACGGGTGTATAATATGACTGACCTGCTCAAGGGATTCCTACTTAACTTGCATATGACTTCATGCAAGGAAACTATGTTTATGTTTTCTTGGTCCTTATCTTTGTTTGGCAAAGCTGTTTGGAGTTGTTAAGAGGTGACACATTTTGGAAATTGTATTAAAAATATCGATATACTGCGTCTCCTTAAACCTTATCTATAATTAATAACACAAATTATAGATAAGGTTTAAGGAGAAACAATATTTTGTCATTGAATGTGTCAATGGCATCAATGTTCTCTGAACTTCAAGTTGCATTTCCCTTTTGCTGCCTTAAATCCTCTTTCTAAGCACTCACACCATTGTGATGTCAGAAAGCCAAAGCGACTCTGATTGTATTCTTGCCGCTCTTTAAATGTCACTCAAGACTTTTGGACAACAGCCTGAAAAGCACTTAGTGCGATTGAGTCGATACACCTTACAGTTGCTCCGAGAGTAACAAGGTGCATGTGAGTATGGTCAGACATCAGGAGAAACTCCCCGCTGACTTTAACTAGAAGCCCCCACAGAGAGAAAATCTGTGGAGTCAGGGCGATAATTGAGCTTGTGAGACCCACCTGATTTTCTCCAAGAACTTTACTTGTCTCGTCCAAGGCGCCTGTCATGTCCGTGTGGTATTATATTGAGGGCAAGAAAAAGTACAGTATGATATGCCAGTTTTTGTCAGCTGAGAGAAAATGGTAAAGACAGGATGTTTGACAGTAAAATATTTAATTGATATCATATTAGTACTGTAAGAGAGCATGTGGAAACAATTGAAATTAGCAAAAAAATTTAAAATAATTTGCTATACATTAATTCTATACACAAACAGCTTTCACCACCCAATTACTTCCTGTTAGATTATTATCATATAGCCTACTAAACTAGAACTACAATGAAAACTATTGATTGAAAACCAATTTTGTAAACTGAAAATTATGAACACAAAGAAAATTAAAAGTAATTTTTGTGTACAAATAAACACTGCTTTTGTGTATTTAATAGTTTGCTGTTGTCACATCCTCTTTTGTGTCAACACGATTACACAGGAAATCAACATGCTGTTTCCGAAAGTTTATTTACCCTGAAAAAGATCCAATTCTGCTGAATTACTGACAAGCCCCATCCCCCCTTCAGACAATTTTGCATCAATTCACACCGAGATGTGGGTTTTGGTGCTGTGGAAATCAGGAATTAATCAGGTTCACTCTGAGATGTGGGTTTTGGTCCTGTAGAAACCTGGAATAATCACTTTCACTTTGAGATGTTTGGTTTTGGTCCTGTAGAACCAGGAATTAATCAGGTTCACTCCGAGATTCGGATTTTGGTCCTGTAGAAACCTGGAAGTAATCACTTTCAATTCGAGATGTGGGTTTTGGTGCTGTGGAAATCAGGAATTAATCAGGTTCACTCTGAGATGCGGGTTTTGGTCCTGTAGAAACCTGGAATAATCACTTTCACTTTGAGATGCGAGTTTTGGTCCTGTGGAAACCGGGAAGTAATCACTTTCAATTCGAGATGTGGGTTTTGGTCCTGTGGAAACCAGGAATTAATCAGGTTCACTCAGAGATGTGGGTTTTGGTCCTGTAGAATCCTGGAAGTAATCACTTTCAGTTCGAGATGTGGGTTTTGGTCCTGTAGAAACCTGGAAGTAATCACTTTCACTTCGAGATGTGGGTTTTGGTCCTGTAGAATCCTGGAAGTAATCACTTTTAGTTCGAGATGTGGGTTTTGGTCCTGTAGAAACCTGGAAGTAATCACTTTCACTTCGAGATGCGGGTTTTGGTCCTGTAGAATCCTGGAAGTAATCACTTTCAGTTCGAGATGCGGGTTTTGGTCCTGTAGAAACCTGGAAGTAATCACTTTCACTTCGAGATGCGGGTTTTGGTCCTGTAGAAACCTGGAAGTAATCACTTTCACTTCGAGATGCGGGTTTTGGTCCTGTAGAAACCTGGAAGTAATCACTTTCACTTCGAGATGTGGGTTTTGGTCCTGTAGAAACCTGGAAGTAATCACTTTCACTTCGAGATGTGGGTTTTGGTCTTGTAGAAACCTGGAAGTAATCACTTTCACTTCGAGATGCGGGTTTTGGTCCTGTAGAAACCTGGAATAATCACTTTCAGTTCGAGATGTGGGTTTTGGTCCTGTAGAAACCTGGAAGTAATCACTTTCACTTCGAGATGTGGGTTTTGGTCCTGTAGAATCCTGGAAGTAATCACTTTCAGTTCGAGATGTGGGTTTTGGTCCTGTAGAAACCTGGAAGTAATCACTTTCACTTCGAGATCCGGGTTTTGGTCCTGTAGAAACCTGGAAGTAATCACTTTCACTTCGAGAAGTGGGTTTTGGTCTTGTAGAAACCTGGAAGTAATCACTTTCACTTCGAGATGCGGGTTTTGGTCCTGTAGAAACCTGGAAGTAATCACTTTCACTTCGAGATGTGGGTTTTGGTCCTGTAGAATCCTGGAAGTAATCACTTTCAGTTCGAGATGTGGGTTTTGGTCCTGTAGAAACCTGGAAGTAATCACTGTCACTTCGAGATGTGGGTTTTGGTCCTGTAGAATCCTGGAAGTAATCACTTTCACTTCGAGATGCGGGTTTTGGTCCTGTAGAAACCTGGAATAATCACTTTCACTTTGAGATGTGGGTTTTGGTCCTGTAGAAACCTGGAATTAATCAGGTTCACTCCGAGATTCGGGTTTTGGTCCTGTAGAAACCTGGAAGTAATCACTTTCACTTCGAGATGCGGGTTTTGGTCCTGTAGAAACCTGGAATAATCACTTTCACTTTGAGATGTGGGTTTTGGTCCTGTAGAAACCAGGAATTAATCAGGTTCACTCTGAGATTCGGGTTTTGGTCCTGTAGAAGCCTGGAAGTAATCACTTTCAGTTCGAGATGTGGGTTTTGGTCCTGTGGAAACCAGGAATTAATCAGGTTCACTCCGAGATGCGGGTTTTGGTCCTGTAGAAACCTGGAATAATCACTTTCACTTTGAGATGTGGGTTTTGGTCTTGTAGAAACCTGGAAGTAAACACTTTCACTTCAAGATGCAGGTTTTGGTCCTGTAGAAACCTGGAAGTAATCACTTTCACTTCGAGATGCGGGTTCTGGTCCTGTAGAAACCTGGAAGTCATCACTTTCACTTCGAGATGCGGGTTTTGGTCCTGTAGAAACCTGGAAGTAATCACTTTCACTTCGAGATGTAGGTTTTGGTCCTGTAGAAACCTGGAAGTAATCACTTTCAGTTCGAGATGTGGGTTTTGGTCCTGTGGAAACCTGGAATCATGTTCACTCTGGGACATTGGTTCTGGTCCCGTGGAAACCATGAAGTTTTCTTGTTCACTCCTTGATGCGAGATCTGGTCCTGTGTAAACCAGTAAGTAATCTCAGTTCACACTGAGACGTGGGTTCTGGTCCCGTGGAAACCAGGAAATAACCGGGTTCACTCCAAGATGCGTGTTCTGGTCCTGTGGAAACCTGGAAGTTATCACGTTCACTCCGAGACACGATATCTGGTCTTGTGGAAACCTGGAAATAATCACGTTCACTCCGAGACACGGTTTCGGTGCCGTGGAAACAAGGATGTAATTGTGTTCTCTCAGATATGTATATTCTGGTCCTGTGGAAACCAGGAAATAATTGCATCCACTCAGAGACATGAGTTGTGGTCTCATGGAAACCAGGAAGTAAACACCTTCGCTCAGGAACATGGGTTCTTGTCCAGTGGAAACAAGGAAGTAGTTGCGTTGACATAAGCAATAATGAGCATGATTCAGAGGTTGCATTTTTGCTCAAAAATTTTATTATTACTTCAGTGGCAGTGAGGATTAAAGTTATATGCATCTAAAATCACATCTAATTTTCCATAACTCGTGTTCTGTTGGGAGTTTTTTGTCTACTGAAATTTCTTGGAAAGATGGTTTTTATTTTCCATGTTTCATCAACAGAACAATCCAAAACACTTAAAACAACAGTACAACCCATTGAATAGGCTATAAGTCCATCCCTTATAGCCTTGTTGTCATACCTGTCAAAATTATAGATGGCGCTACTTTGAATAAGATCATTGCTAAAACTAAACGTAAATGTAAAAATCAATTCGTAAAAAGCATTAAATATAAGTTAAATTAATATAAGTATGTACTGTGTTATTGTTAATTTCCTCAAATGGCTGACAGAATGTTCCTAGAATGCTTTTTCCACACTGGGCTCTTTGCCAAAAGGGTCCAGAGTGACTGTGCAGCTTGTGGAGTGGTTTCATCTCAAAGGCTTGGGTTTCTGTCTCTCAGGGGCCAG
The DNA here is from genome assembly GCF_025860055.1 of Xyrauchen texanus. Classification (NCBI taxonomy): domain Eukaryota; kingdom Metazoa; phylum Chordata; class Actinopteri; order Cypriniformes; family Catostomidae; genus Xyrauchen; species Xyrauchen texanus. The sequence continues at coordinate 8,900,538 of NC_068283.1, forward strand.
GAGCCGTCATATCTCTGGAGGTTTAATTTTGAAAAAACTCGCAGCACACGACGTACGCTTTTCACCAAGATGTCCCACTGCACACGTAGACACAGACATGAATGTGACTGTGAGGGAGAATGTGAGAGAGTGAGGGTGGAGGAGAGGTCATTTGTATTCTGCGGTGTGTGGCCACATGCTACAATGGCAATAAAAGTATTTAAAAAGCCAATAAAAAACACTAATGGAGGTGTCAATGAGTAAAGAGTGGGTTTGGGTGCTTTGCAGTAGCACCTCAAAGGAAAAATCATTATCTGGATGGTTTAAAGAATTTTGCTTTATTTGATAGATTACCTGCTGCCTATAATCCTGGCTTCCTCTTTATTGAATGCTGCAGAAGATTGAATGTTTGGTGAAACTTTTCTCATGAAGCAGCCAATGAACTGTGTAAAATTTGGACGAAGAAAGGCATTGAAAGACAATCATGGTCATTCTAGGTCATTTTCCTGTTTAATAAAGTTTTGAATGTATCTTTTTTTTAAGACTTTAAACATAATAAATTGCATTATAACATCTCAAGCTAAATCAATCCATTCTTGTTATATTATGGACTATAATAATGCCAGAATGATAAATACATTATTTCTTCTATATATATATATATATATATATATATATATATATATATATATATATATACATATATATAAGAAATAAATACAAAATGTTTGCTTCCATTTCTTTACTTTTTCCAAAATGTGTATATTTGCTAATATAGCAAGGAGTACTTGGAAACACAGGGGTGGGGATAGACCCAAAAACATAGAATTATTATGACAAAATAAATAAATATAGGGGACCTGGGTAGTTCAGCGAGTATTGACGCTGACTACCACCCCTGGAGTTGAGAGTTCGAACCCAGGGTGTGCTGACTTACTCCAGCCAGGTCTCCTAAGCAACCAAATTGGCCCATTTGCTAGGGAGGGTAGAGTCACATTGGGTAACCTCCTTGTGGTGGTGATTAGGGGTTCTCGCTCTCAATGGGGCGTGTGGTAAGTTGTGCGTGGATCGCTGGGAGTAGCATGAGCCTCCACATGCTGTGAGTCTCTGTGGTGTCATGCACAAGGAGTTACGTGATAAGATGCGCGGATTGACTGTCTCAGAAGTGGAGGCAACTGAGACTTGACCTCCACCACCCGGATTGAGGTGAGTAACCGCACCACCACGAGGACCTACTAAGTAGTGGGAATTGGTAAGAAAAGGGGGTAAAAAAAATTATTAAATAAATCAGATTATCGGATTTTTGTTGATTGTTTTTTAAAATTGCCTATATTAACAGTCATATTTAGCATCAGCTGTTTATTGTTAATGTTTTACATGTGTATATGAGAACTACAAATGGCAACTGATAATGTTTGATAATGTATTACAAATTAATAATTGATGCTGTTGTTTGTTTGTTGTGCCCAGAATCTTGGATTTCCGGAGAGTTCCCCCCGTGGCCGGCAGATTGGTGAACATGACACGGGAGATCCGAGATGTGACCCGTGACAAAAAGCTCTGGCGAACATTCTTCATATCCCCAGGTATTAGTCCCTGCTGCATGACCTTTTGTTCTGTACCATCAGGTCTTGCATCCCCCTCGTGCTAGCTCAGATATAGGCAGTATGCCAATTTGCTATGAAGGCTACTTCGCTTCTGAAGGAAAAGAATATACTTTTGAGTATGTAGTAAGACGGTATGGAAATATTGTGCCATACTAATATGTCAAAATTGTATCTTGATTCCACATTGCCCTCTTGTTGCATGCTATTTTATGTTTATTCGTTAGCATCTAGCTAAATTCATCATGGTTCTCATGTTAGCATTGAGCTAATACCCAAATTTCTTTTTTTACATAAAGGCAAAGTGTGTATTTGTTAGTTTAAAATATCTAAAAGTATCCTAGCTTAATATGCAGAGTCAACTTTAAGTAGCCCTTGCAAAATATTTAGAGTCCTGGCAAACTAGCCGCAAACTTGCCACAAATTTGCCACAAATTTGAAGCAAATTTGCCACTCCTTATTTTCACATGCACATGAGCTTGTAATTCGCCACAAATGTTTGCCAGAAATTGCTGCTCTTCACCGGTAGTGTTGAACCTACAGCAAACCTTTGGCAACAATGGACAATTTATGGCAAGTTTGCTTCAAATTTGCCATGAACTCTTGATTTTTGTAAGGGCAGCCATTCATTGGATTATGTTCATAATCTTAACCTTTAACTTTTACATTCATACATTTAAAAACAGCTCTGGCAGCTTCAGCTCTGCATTGCTTAACATTTTTTGGCAGCTAAAAAATATAGAGAATTGTCACAAACATAATGATTGTGACCAATATTTGTTGAAACCAAGCATGTATGCACACACTTTGAAAATACTGTTATTATGGACACACTAATCCTAATTTTGCATGCTATTTTGGATGGATAATATGCTAATTGGGATGCAGTCATAGACTAGCGCACGACACACAAGGAAGCCGCTAGTCTAATTAGAGTCTTTAATTGGGGAGTAGGCAAGCATGCAATAACACACATGCAGAAAGTTTGGCAACTTAATTACCCACATTGAGATGATGTAAGTGTTGGGATAAAACCCACAGATTGGCCATATTTTTTCTCTGCAGGGTTATCATTATCATTCTGCCTCCACTTTGATGATAAACATGTTTTACTGGGAAGAAGTAAAAAGGCTCCTCTTCCCCCGAGGAGTCATGTCAGGAAACATTTGAAAAAGGCGTTATGCACAGTGATTCATCATTGGCTAAACAGCAGCGTTTAATGAGCCTGTAGTGAATTGCCGCTTTTTAGTTCACTGACATCCCTCATCACAGAAAGACACATCTAGTGAAGTTGCCTAATTTAAAAACATGCTGAATTTAACTTTTTTTAGGATTGACGTATAAATCCCAGATCCCAGAAAATCCTGGATGGGTGAAAATCTTGTGGTCAGAATGACTTGACATCACCATAAGATTGATTGTAGTTTTAACACTACATGCGTTCATCATATGTGATCACATGCGTTTTCAACTCCCTCCAAATGTGGTTTGAGTGATGTGATCATAAAGCCCTTTGGACTTTTACACCTTTATTTAGCGCTGACTCTTGGGATCACCCGAACTGGATGTAATACCAGGTGTAAACGGCTTCAAAGACCTCATGCTTATTTGTTCCCCCCGCAGCCAACAACATTTGCTTCTACGGCGAGTGCTCATACTACTGCTCCACGGAACATGCCCTGTGCGGAAAACCCGACCAGATCGAAGGCTCCCTGGCTGCATTTCTTCCTGACTTGGCACTAGCAAAGCGCAAGACCTGGAGGAACCCCTGGCGCCGTTCCTATCACAAACGCAAGAAAGCTGAGTGAGCTCTTTTTCTCCACTTTATCTCAGGTCTTCACGCACCACCCCATATCTTCATTAAACTACAGTCTGCCATTATCAGCAAAAATCACCACTGCAGTTTTCACTTACTCTCACAGAAACCCTATCTGTGCAGTAAAACAATGTGCCGCCCTGTTTCAGATGGCAACTGTACTTCAATGGTCCCCAGAATGGTTTTATAGAAAAAGTGGGCAAAATACAGCCATATTCAAAGTTAAAACAAGTGTTTTGGTGTATCTCTCTGGTGTGTTAAGGTGGGAAGTGGATCCTGATTATTGTGATGAAGTCAAACAGACTCCACCATATGACCGAGGCACACGCCTTCTGGACATCATGGACATGACTATTTTTGACTTTCTAATGGGTAAGTGTTGACATTGTTTAAAAGACTTTTCTAAAACTTTGCTTATGCTTATATACACTGTCAAGTGAAAATGTATCATCACTCTTTTCTTCTTATTTTTATTTTATTTTATTTAGAATAATAATAGTCATATTAAGTATGGAAATTATGTTGTTTGACCAAAATAATTGTATCTATAAATGCATTCCTTAGGTCGGGTCAGTGACCCTGGATCTTGTTCCACCACTTTACCTCATCGATTTCTTGGAGTTATGCTCTCACCTCTCTAGTATTCCTCTAACTTTGTCTTAGGTAGGGCTGGGTATTGTTAAAAAAAATAGATATCTATACTGATACCGATATCTTGACTTTGATACCGGCTCCTAAACTATACTTTTTTCGATACCAATTGTATGAAATCCATTTTAACAAGATTGAAAACATTACCTCAAAAAACTTTGGTTTTATTTTTTCAGTTTGTTACATTTTTTACAGTCTCAAAGACTCATCTCATGAGCCTTCTGGTCTCCTCATGCCAGGCTCGGCAGGGGCAGAGGCTATAACAGTAATGTGAAGAGAAAAAAAAACCAAGAAAGCTAAACTGTTAATTCAGCCAACCCTAAGGATAAGTGCGGTTTAACAAGATAACTAGTTTAATGTGAGTTAAACTTGATAAGTTACTAAAGCATTTTTAGCATCGATTTAGCTAACTATCTATAGCCATACATCCAAACAATATCAAACGTTACGTAGGTCCCAGTTTACAGGACTATGTCACCGCGCACAGAAACGTTAATTTAACAAGTACACAAGCATGTACCACTACAAGTTAGCCGATTTTGTTTGTTGGTTTGTTTGCTAAACGTTAACATTACTTGTCGGAGTCCCAGTCATAGCGCCGCAGTAGTTTTGGAGGAGGACTCGTGTGGGCATGTTGAAGGAAGTTCCGTCTGGTGGACGCTGAGAGGATAACTGCACCGGCTCGGTCTTCTTGCAGTCGAAGACGGAGCAACTTTCTGCTCTTAAGTTTATTCTGTGCACTTAAGTTTATTCTGTGCACTGTCAAGTGCTTCGTCAGATTTGTCGTGTTGCCGGTCTAGACAGAAATGATCTTGTCACAAATATTGTATCGCATGCTGTTGGCATCGAGCCTGGTGAAATGTAGACACACTTTTGATCTTTTACACATCTTTTACTTCTATGGGGGTTGAGACACACACTAAAGCCTCACGTGTGAGCCGCATCTCTGGGCGTAACCGGCATAAACTAGTGTTTTTCCTTGATACCTAAACACAGCCAATCACCGGCACTTTTAGATTTGGGCACATCTAGCATGCTACATGCTTATCACTGATGTTGACAAGATTAACCCCTTCGGTATCCAAATTTGGTACCGAATGACAAGACATTTTTTGATACTCGATAGTTTAGAGGCAATTTGTTTAGTGCCTAAAATGTTTCAAACTCAATATCCAGCCCTAGTCTTAGGAGTAGTGTAACAATAAAAAAATACCAAAATAATTAATAAAATATAATTGTTTAATTACCAAAGGTGTATAGGGTCATGTGGCAGGGCAGAGGGCGGGGCCGGGTCGTGATCCTACACACCCGGTCCGTATTAGTCTAATCAAGCCTCCCGAGAGGGATAAAGGTCGACTGCAGAGGATCGTGCGGGAGAGAGAGATCATTAACGGACATGTCCGTCGTGTGTGTAGGATCACGACCCGGCCCCGCCCTCCGCCCTGCCACAGGTCATTAGTGACCCGAGATTTGTAATAGTCTCACAATATATATTTGGGCATCCATGAATATTATTTTTGGCGAAACACACATCCATGTTGACTGGCGACCTGTCCAGGGTGTCCCCCGCCTTTCGCCCAATGTTAGCTGGGATAGGCTCCAGCCCCCCGCGACCCTGTACACAGGATAAGCGGTTGACGATGGATGGATGGATGGACACATCCATGTTTGGTGAAACACCCATGTATCATCGCATATTTACCTCGTTAAAAGCAGTCACCCTTTGCACTTTGACAACAAACATTATTAAACAGGTAATTAGTAGTAGTGTTGTCAATTATGTTTGAATTAAAACATGCACTTTAAGTAGCTTTTTTCACTATAAAAAAAGTTTTACACCTAAAGGGATGAATAGTACTTTTGATAGTGTTGGGTTCGAGTCCACCTTAGTCGAGTCAGAGTCTTTATACAATCAAGTCGAGTCAGAGTCCAAAAGGGGCCGAGTCGGACTCAAGACTGAGTCAATAACAGGCAGAGTCCGAGTCGAGTCCGAATGAATCTGTTCATGAATCTAAATTACAATTGTAACAATAAACTCAACATAAATATTTTAAGTTTATTTTAAACTTCACAACTAAGAAAACACAAATGTCAATATAAATGTAACAAAAACACCTCTGTTGCATTTCATACATATATTTTATGATTAGTTTCCTGCTGAACAGACTTCAAAGTGGTTTCAGAATGAAAGATTGTGCTTTAAGTGTATGAAGACAAAACTATCCTTCAGCAAACTTATAAAGGACCAGAGTTTTTTTTTCTTTTTTCGGTGAGCACCCTTTTGAAGATGACACCTTCAAATTTGAAAGATTGTGTCAGAGGTGCAGGATTTTTTAAGTCCCAATAAATGTTTTATTTTGCACATTGGAGAAGGGCATTAGAAAATAATGTTTTTTTCAATAAATAAGGCATTTGTGATCATTAAGTCCTTAATTGTAATCTAAGCCTAAAGCCTGCTTTGTTCAGGAGGCCTCCTTTTTCAAATAGAAATGTGAGTAAATACAGTAAGCAATAGGAGAAAAGAATATGTGGGAGTGAGGGTTGAAAAGCAGAGAGTGAGGAAAAATGTCAATGTTCCATTCTCCTCCTAATTTTGTTTATTTTGTGATGTCATTTTGCACACGTAAATAGTTAATTAACAGAGATATTCATAAGGAGTCACAGACCACAAGCTGATGACTTATAAGTCATATTAAAGTGTATATGAATAGTCCCACATGGCGGATACCAGATGGAAATTAATGTAGTCTGGGATCTACAGTATATGAACCATATAGATATACACAGTATGGTTTATTAACCCTCTCACAATATGGTTGGAAAAGTAGGTTTTATTCCTTATGGGAGTACTTATGACTTTTAAAGGGGCAGATCAACAGCATATAATAGGTGGCTTGAATGTAAGAAGCGCTCTATACAGAGAGGAAATGTGAAGAGATGGACGCCACCTGTAAATCCTGTAAGGACACCCATGATCAGGCCATGCCACTGGTTGATTGTGCTTTGACACCAATAGAGCAATTTGCGCACTGTGATTCATAAGCGAGGGCGATTGCATCAACAATCCAGTGGGATAGCCTTCGTTTGGAGACAGACATTCCTTTTGTGCGTCCTCCATAACAAATAAAGTGCTGATCCGACAGCCTAAACTGATGGGTATGCTCAACATATGTATGCAATGCCCTCACCGGGCATAACATATGCATAGATTGCTCTTCATCTGAATTAAATGGTGGAGGAAAGATGGCTTGCAAATTAACCACCTGAGCCCTGAAGTGCATTGATAAAATCTTAGGCACCTAGCCTTTTCTAGATTTAATGATGGCTTTTGACAGATCTGGACAAATTTTCAGGCATGAGCTGTCAGTTGACAGTGCCTGTATGTCACCCACCATTTAAATGAGGCCAAAGCCAATCTGAGTGCGGTCTTTAAGGAAAGCAACTTTAGCTAAACAGATTCCAATGGCTCGAACAGGGAGTTTGTTAGTGCCTTCAGCACTAAATGTAAGTCCCAAATTGGCAACATAGCAGGGCAAGGGGGGTTCAAATGCTGTGAGACTGCTTTTGAGCCGTGACAAAGCACTCTGAGAAGCCATCGGGCAACACGGGGTGTCAAGGAGGGCGGCTTTCTCTGTGTCATGCATCTCTGTGAAAGTTAGCAAAATATGTCGACCCAGAACCACCAGGTTGCTCATCGCTTTGCCCATGGCCTGAGCGGTTGCTTCCGTGGCTCGCAGTGCCAAATCTGTTGCGGTGTGGAGCTCATTTGAACAGCTCTGGATTGTAGCCTTGCTTGAAAAACCTGGAGTACCGACATGCTGTGGAGTGCTGAACCAGCTTGGCCCGCAGCTGTATAAGCTCTTCCAGCCAGTGCGGACGTCAGTTAACATGGCTTGGAGAGGTGCGCGGGGCAGGATTTCCATCCCACGGCAGTATTATGGCAGAGGTGAACTGCGAGCACCTGTTCCACCAGGGGTAGCTTTGAGTAGCCTTTTCAGTAGGCTAAGTGCACACCAGGTCTTTGTGAGCTCCTCATGAACCTCAGGGAAGAATGTGCACTCCTCTGGACGAACAGTCTGTTGATGACGGCCGGTTTGCTAAAACAATTCAGACGAGACTATTCTGAAAGAAGCTCCTTGTCCATGGCGTGTGCACACTTCACCCTCGCTGGGGGGAGGCGGCAATATCCTCCGTGTACCACTTGCCTGAAGCTACGAGTGACACAGCATCATCCCCATCATCAGAGCCAGCAAACATAATGCCGTGCGCTCCAATAGAGGAATGATAGAGATGAAATATACTTTATTAAACAAATTGTATGTGTAAATAAGATGCTATATAACAATTACAATAATTAACAGTTTATTTAATAGTTTTTTTGGAGGTAAAGTTAAAATACAGAGATGTTACATGCTAAAAAAATTATGTATATTACTGTTCTATGAACAAGCGGCTGGAATGAGGATTAGCACCTCTAAATCTGAGGCCATAGTTCTCAGCAGGAAACCGATGGAGTGCGTACTCCGGGTAGGGAATGAGGTGTTGCCCCAAGTGAAGGAGTTCAAGTACCTCGGGGCCTTGTTCACGAGTGAGGGGACAATGGAGCGGGAGGTTGGCCGGAGAATCGGGGCAGCGGGGGCAGTATTGCACTCGCTCTATCGCACCATTGTCATGAAAAGTGAGTTGAGCCAGAAGGCAAAGCTCTCGATCTACTGGGCAATTTTCGTTCCTACCCTCACCTATGATCATGAAGGCTGGGTCTTGACAGAAAGAACTATGTTGCGAGTACAAGCGGCCGAAATGGGCTTCCTCAGAAGGGTGGCGGGCGTCTCTCTTAGCGATAAGGTGAGGAGCTCAGTCATCCGTGAGGAGCTCGGAGTAGAGCTGCTGCTCCTTTGCGTCGAAAGGAGTCAGTTGAGTTGGTTTGGGCATCTGGTAAGGATGCCACCTGGGTGCCTCCCTAGGGAGGTGTTTCAGGCATATCCAGCTGGGAGGAGGCCTCAGAGAAGACCCAGAACTAGGTGGAGAGATTACACTGGCCTGGGAACGCCTCGGGGGCCCCCAGTCAGAGCTGGTTAATGTGGCTCGGGATAGTGAAGTTTGGGGCCCCATGCTGGAGCTGCTGCCCCCGCGACCCGACTTCGGATAAGCCGTTGAAGATGGATGGATGGACTGTTCTATGAAATCGGTACATTATGAACAATTTGAGATGAGCGTACATTCATGGGGAACCACATTGTGCCTATAGTGGCTTTTAGATGTAATTGAATTGTCTACTCTATTTAAACACATCTGCTAAAATCGCAATGGAAAGTGACAACAACTTTTCAAACAGCATTTCTGTGACTGGGGTAAAAGAAATGAGAAAACAGCAGCATCGCAGCGGGAACCTCAAAACTGCAGCAATGATAATAAATCTCAGAAGTCATGAATATTAGTAAACATGTTACAGTATCTTAATCGGAACGAAACCATCAATACACTGCAATTGGAAAACACATGGATAATGTTCGATTTACTAAAGCATGACAATGAATATAAGCTTCAACAACCTTACCAGAGAAAATATCCAAGCATCAAACATCTTCGCCAATCAGACCACTGTCCTGCGACTGACTGAACCGCATAGCTTCCCCTGCTGAGGCGCTGCCACTGACACGCACATGATGCCGCGGAAGATAGTGTGAGCGTGGATGCCGCGGAAGATAGTGTGAGCGTCCACATGCGCTAGGTCTTCACGGTAACGCGCTCAACAAGCCACGTGGTACGACGCGGAGGCAACTGAGATTCGTCCTCTGCCACCCAGATTGAGACGAGTCACTACACCACCACGAGGACCTAGAGCACATTGGGAATTGAAAAGGGGGGAAAACATTTTTTTTGTTCATTGTAACCTCAAAAAACTTACTGCAGCTTTAACATTAATAAATCTTTAAGACCTTAATAAGATGTAAAAAAGCTCCATTCACTCTCCCTATCTCTTTTGTTTTTAATTTAACAGGAAATATGGATCGTCACCATTACGAGACTTTTGAGAAGTTTGGAAATGAGACTTTCATTATTCATTTGGACAATGGCAGAGGGTAAGTCTTTTTCATTAGCGTATATTTCTCCCCTCCCTTCACAACTTGCTCTTCAAAGCTCCATATGACTCCACAGGCAATTCATTTTTCAACTGAATCCATCAAAACAGTGTTTCTGTCTTGAGGTGTGAATATGTAGATGTGGAGAGGAAGGTCAGACTCATAGCAGTCATGTCTCAGAGTTTAATATGTGTGCAGTTTCATTGATTTCAGTGGGTAGAAGTCATGCAGGTGCTTGCACAGATAAAGGCTTTTGATTAAACTGGCATTTTCTTCTCTGAAGTGGCATTTTTTTATTTTATTTTTATAACTGTTGCTAAAGTAGGCCACTATGTAGTCCTGTAGAAACTCAGAGCAGAGACTCACAATGTCGATTAATTTAAACCCTGACTAAAATTCACATTTATTTATAACTTCATATTCCTTGGGGTTTCATTGTATACTGTTCTTTGTTGCAGTGTTGGATTTAAGACGTTACAAATGTCCTGTAATTACGTAATATTGGACAACTTTGTATTTTTAAATAATACTGTTTTCAATACATTTCTGTTCTATATACAATTGTAATTAGCCATGGTAATTTGAAACCAAATCTTTCAATCTTACAAAAAACAAATGTATGGACAGACGGACCGATCAATCGATTGATTGGTTTCCCAGCACTGCTATGTTCCCTGACAACTGTTAAAGACAGACGAAAAGAAGCAAGTTTAATTTGCACCTCAGAGACTGCACATTATACTAGTGTGTGATCTCTTAGACTGCTCTGAACATTGTACTTAATTGAGGGTTTTAACATAATGTCCACATTTATTTTCATGACAATCATGTGTTCAGATGAGCCAAGAGAATCAGACATTGAATCATTGTTTCTTTCTAACCCCTCAGATTTGGAAAGCATTCTCATGATGAAATATCTATCTTGGTCCCTTTGACTCAGTGCTGCAGGTAATATCGCCTTTCTTCACACACACTAAAATGTTTCTTGAATCAAAGCAATAACCTCCCAACTGAGAGAGTCACCGCAGTGCAGTACTTCAGTAAAGCATCGGCACAGCCACATCCTGCTTTTTGCTGTGACCAAATGCCTCTGATAGTGAAGTTTTGTTTGTTGACTATATCCTTGATTATATTACTTTTTTGTATATGTACATTGGTTTTATCCTCGAAGAGATGGTTTATTGCCAGAACAATCTAAAATAAAAAAAAATATGTGGCAGTTCACTGGTAATATTATGGTTCCAAATGATTATCTGTTTCATGTGCCATAGTATTTACCAATGTTTTGCTAAAGAATCTTCAATGTTGCAATTGTCCGCCATTTTTTTGCAACAGAAAATATGACTGAGAATGGTTGCATGGCATTATAAATGACACCGAATTCATGCCACATTGAAATGCAATTACATTAATAGACAGAAACAATGCAATAAACTCATGACATTGCTTTTCATTATCAACTTGTGGAAATTGCACCACATTGAGCAAATGAAGCAAAACCTTCATTACTTATTTTGTATGCTGCTTATCTGTCTATTGAAAAGCAATATGTGGATAGTAATATGTGGATTTGTTTTTTAAGAAAGAAATGCTTAATTCATGCCATACGGAAGAATATTCACACCTTGAAATGTGATCCGCTCTGCTAAATTACATTCAACTGAGTAATGCTTTAAATGTTAAAAACGTCATCGCAATTTAATAATGCCACATATATAACAGAAAATAATAAAAAGCTAAACATACATTACTGTAATCAGTGATTGATAGACAGTGTCTGTGCAAAGCTTGTAACTTTGGCCACACCCACAATTCTGTCCAGGCCTGTGACTGGATAGTGATTAGAGGAAGACCGATATATCGGTTTTACCGATTAATCGATGTCGATAGTTGCTTTTTGGAACTATCGATTATCGGTACATAATCTATTCTATTAATATTATTATTCCTCTTTTTTATTCCTCATCAATAAACCTCATCTTGTGAAATATTTATATACAAAACTACTTATCTGGTGAATATATAGGCTACAAAAAGCTTAATTTGGTAAATACTTACATATAGAGCATTGAAACGGAGCAAAGTCCCATGTTATGCACCAAATCTTCATATTTTTTTTGGTTATTATTTGGATTTTGGTTGAACAACAAAGTTTTGGAGAAGTTTGGACTCTTGTAGCCTCAGTGTCTGTGCCCGGCAAAGTAAGACATTTTTTTTTTATCACTCTATCAATCAATTAATCAATTAAAAAAAAAAAACACTCTGCCAATTAGAATAGAATAGAATCCTTTATTTTGGTCACACACAGTTTTTTGCATATATACAGTGAAATGTATTAGTTTTCACATAGCCCAGCTAAGCTGGGGTCAGAGTGCAGGGTCAGCCATGATTGGTTGTTCGAGAGCTCCATTCCTGCTGGGTTTCCCATCGAAGGCCCCATGCTGAATACACCTGCTCTTTCTTAATGAGATCTGCTGGTGAAAAGTCATAATGTTGTTAGTGTTACATGACAGTACACGTATCTTCAGTCTCATTATTCGATGATATTTCGGTGGTTGCTTGAGCACAGGTTTGAGGGAATGAAAAAATGATTGAACTTTTAGTGGAACTAATACCAGGTGTTATACAGTACAACGACAAACAATAAAGCTCTTCCAAGCATTTGAAATTCCGACATTCCAAGGTGAATGCAGTATTAGAGGAACAGTTCACCCAAAAATCTAAATTCTGTCATCACTCACCTTCATGATGTTCCAAACACATATGAATTTCTGCATATATACAGTGAAATGTATTAGTTTTCACATAGCCCAGCTAAGCTGGGGTCAGAGTGCAGGGTCAGCCATGATACAGCACCCCTGGAGCAGATAGGGTTAAGGGCCTTGTTCAAGGGCCCAACAGTGGCATCTTGGTGGTGCTGGGGCTTGAACCCCCGGCCTGGTCAGTAACCCTGAGCCTCAACCACTGAGCCACCACTGCCCCCGGTTATTAATCAGTTATCTGTCTTTTCCACCACCTTAGCTATTGGTATTGTCAAAAATATTAGTCGACCTCTAATAGTGGTTACAGGTTCTTAATGAAAAGCAATGTCACGAGTGTATTGCATACAATGTTGTTCCTCTTTTATGATTACATTTTAATGTGGCTTGAATACTGTTTCATAATTATGTGCTGTGTTAGCTCAAAAAGCAAGCGCAAATGCATATTTAGGAAATCCACCAGAAATAGTTCGCCATATGGCCACTTTGACTCACTTTTGTCAACATAAAATGGTTTGGGACCCCATGAAATCAAAAGAGTTTTGTTGCCTTTAGTCTTTGTCCATTTCTTTTCTTTTCTAGTGTACTCTCGAAAAGTTTACAAAATACCTGTATACTTTTAGCTGATAAACATATATACAATTTTGCATTTTAAAAAGTTTTTCTCTTCTGGAAATACTTACCTAAACAAAACTGATGACTCATGCTCCACTACACAAACTTTTGTCCAATCCTCCAACTGAAACCACCTCCAACCAACTAGTAAGAAGCTTCATAGCTGTGCAGTAACTAAAGGCTATTGGCTATTAAAACAAAAAGGAGGACCTCTTCAATATGTCCCGTCCCAGCTTCCTGTTTCAATAGGAAATACATCCCAACAGGACAGAAAACTGCACTCATCAAGCTATTTCAGGGGTCTTTAATGCTAAACTGCTATATTATATTGTAAAGATAGTTTGTAAATTAGAATTCTACCACTTTGTCAATTACAATTCTTTACCAATTACCACATTTTTGCCAATTACCATTCTCTTTCTCTCAGAGTGAAGAGGTCGACGTACCTGCGGCTGCAGCTGTTGGCTAAAGAAGAGTACCAGCTGAGCTCTTTGATGTGGGAATCTCTGCTGCAGGATCAGCTTACCCCCATCCTCATCCAGCCACACCTGCAGGCCATGGACCGTCGTTTACGTCTGGTGCTCAAGGTGCTGGCCGACTGTGTGGAGAAGGAAGGCTTCTCATCAGTGGTGGAGGATGACCTGGACACACAGCCATCCTCACACCACCACCAGGCACACAGAGGGAGGTAGTGAGGCCTGAACCTTGGCCCTCGCTGGTCAAACCCCCACCATGAGCCTCCAACCCCACTGAGGCTTGTGCTTGATACACTCTCTGAATTCAGTGAATTCCTAGACTTGCCACCAATGCCTCTGAGGAGCCTCCATTCCTGAAGATGTGTATATGTGCAGAGACACTGCTATGTGTTTGGCATCCGAGGACCGCTGGGACAATAAAGCTGTTTATTTAGTTTGATTGTCTTTTGATGCACTGCAAAAATTCATTGTCTTGATCACAATGTTTGTCTTCTTTTTTCCACTAAAAATATCACATGCATATTTACTGATTATGAAAAGAACAAGGGTAAATGCCCACCATGATGCATTAGAGACAGAAAGCTATCAAAGCACTGAAACTTTGAGATGCAAATACAACTTTGCAAAGTACATATGGTGACTAAGTGTAAATAGGCCCTAAACATCCTTAAATTTACATGAGAATCAAAATTAAGAAAAATAAGGAGACTTGTTTCTTCTACCCATTGACAAATTGTTTTATTTTTTTCAACATGCGGCTTTCAAATGTTCATGTACCCTAAAATCAACCCCATCAACCCCCCCAAATTAATCAGAGGTTGTATTTTTGCTCCTAAGATTACATTTATATTCCACAGACGGTTACGTTTAGGGTTGGGGTTTGTGTTAGGGAGTACAGTTATACATTAATATGCATTCCTGTTTACTGTATTACAGTTACAACCAGTGGCGTAACTTAGGTCTTGCGGGCCCTATTGCAAAGAAACTGTTGGGCCCCCTGGATGGGGGGGGGGGGGTCCTCACCCCTCGGTCCCATGGTTGACCAAAAGAAACCATAAAAATGACCATAACTCAAGGGCCCTAAGGCAGCCTCCCACCCTGTTCTCCCTCTAGTTACACCCCTGTTTACAACTAAAAATGCAAATCGCTTTTGGTGCCACCAAAAAATTTCACCTGGAAATTTCACCTCAATTATTTGCCAATAGGGTAAGAAAAATTAACCGAATTCAATATATATTCTCTAAAAGCGAGTTTTAATATGCAAGTTTGCTTCTCAAGTCCCTACCCCCCTATATATACAGATACAATTAGTTTTTGTGGCCAAAGCTCAAAGCTACAGTACAGTCATCTTAGCTGCACCTTGATTTGTTTGAGAGGTTTGCTGAAATAATTTATCAGCTTTTTGCATATTTATCCCCAAAAGTCAATGAGTGTACAGAACATATCTCCTTTATAGAGGGACCAAAGTTAGAAGCAAGCTAGAACAGAGAAATAGATGAATATTGTTTTAGTACTAATGGCACATACAAGCTTTAATCACAGTACTGCAGTGCTCATGTGCAAGACGACTTTCATACATACACAGTTTAACGGCACTTCCCACCATCCAAACTAACCGCATCAAAGAACCTTCATCTAAAATGCATATTGTGCAATCAAACCTTCAATCATTGTGTCAGATCCTGCACATTTGTTTCATTTAGGGTAATTCACTGGTGAAGTGCACCCTTCGTTTAAGGTTATTCAGAAGTGAAGCACATGTTTATTATGGACTCTATGGAGAATGAGAGAATGAAGCTGATTGGTTGTTCGAGAGCTCCATTCCTGCTGGGTTTCCCATCGAAGGCCCCATGCTGAATACACCTGCTCTTTCTTAATGAGATCTGCTGGTGAAAAGTCATAATGTTGTTAGTGTTACATGACAGTACACGTATCTTCAGTCTCATTATTCGATGATATTTCGGTGGTTGCTTGAGCACAGGTTTGAGGGAATGAAAAAATGATTGAACTTTTAGTGGAACTAATACCAGGTGTTATACAGTACAACGACAAACAATAAAGCTCTTCCAAGCATTTGAAATTCCGACATTCCAAGGTGAATGCAGTATTAGAGGAACAGTTCACCCAAAAATCTAAATTCTGTCATCACTCACCTTCATGATGTTCCAAACACATATGAATTTCCCTCTGCTGAGGGACACAATAATAGATGGGGTGGCTGTGGCTCAGTTGGTAGAGTGGGTCGGCCACTAATCGCAGGGTTGGTGGTTCAAATTCAGGCCCACACGACTCCACATGCTGAAGTGTCCCCAAGTTGCTCCCAATGGCAGACTAGCACCTTACATAGCAGCTCTGCTGCCATTGGTGTATGAATGAATGTGTGAATGAGTCACAGTGTAAAGCACTTTGAATACCGTTAAGGCTTAAAAAGGTGCTATATAAGTGCAGACCATTTACCATGATACCGTAGCCTCAGTCAGAATTGGGGTTGGGGACCGAGAACCGGTTCTTATTAAGAAAACAGTTATTTTATTAAAAAGTTATTTTTTAATAAAATAACATTTTATTAAAAATACCAGAACTGAAGGATTCTCAAGACTTCCAGTTCATTAACGCTTCTTGATTGTGCATTCGTCCATTGATGTGAATGGGAAACCGTGCTAAAACCCTCAGACAGTGTTTCCTGTTTTACCATTCAGTGGCACTGCAACCCTGCTACTAAATCAGCAGAGTGAAACATACAGCGTGACCAGTGTAGTCCGATTCCTGAACGAATGGCTCTTATGAGCCAATTTATTTAAATCTACAGGGTGCATTAAACAGCGCAAATTACACTTATGAGCCGTCCATTTGAATCTACTTTTTTGCGTCCAATCTAATCCGATCTCTGAACGAGTGACTATTATGAGCCGGTTCTTTTGAAACATATATGGTATTAAACGCACAGTGTGACCATTGTAGTTTGACTCCCAAACAGTTGACTCTTGTGAGCAGGTCCTTTGAAATTTACAGCGTGAAACATAAAGCACGACCAGTGTAGTCTGATTCCTGAACGAATGACTCTTATGAGCTGGTTCATTTAAATCTACAGCACTAAACATACAGCACAAATGACTCTTATGAGCTGGTTCATTTAAATCTACAGCACTAAACATACAGCACAAATGACTCTTAGGATCTGGTTCTTTTGAATCTACAGCATGTAACAGACAGTGCCACCAGTATAGTCTGATTCCTGAACTCTAAAAAGCCAGTTTATTTCAATCTACAGTGCAAACATAAAGCACGACCAATGTAGTAAGATTCCTGAACGAATGACTCTTATGAACCGGTTCTTTTGAATCAAGCATGAAATGCACAGCGTGACCTGTGTAGTCCGATTCCCGAACAAATTATTATTATGAGATGGTATTTTTAATCTACAATGCGAAACATACAGTGTGACCAGTGTAGTCTGATACTGAAAAGAATGACTCTTCTGAGCAAGTTTATTTGAATCTACAGCGCTAAACATACAGCGCGATTGACTCATGAATTTTAAATGAAGTCTAAAATGGATGGCGCGACCATTGTGGTCCGATTGACGAACGAATGATTCTTATGAGCTGGTATTTTTTTATCTACAATGCGAAACATACAGCGCGACCAGTGTAGTCCGATTACTGAATGAATGACTCTTAGGGTTTTGGTTCGAAACAACATTAGAGTGAGTAAATGGTGACAATTTTCATTTTTAGGTAAACTTTTCCTTTAAACATGAAAAATTGGCTGTTGTGGCATTGCAAAGAATTTTTGCTTTCATTGGGGACAAATTGTAGCGAAATTTCGTGCCAGGTTAGGACATGGTGTTATGGTGACCGATGATTTTATAATATGATTTTAATTTAATTAACATTGAATTTCTTTTTCAACTGTTTTCTTGATTTTTCAGTGCCAGTCTCATGAATGCTGTATACTGAACATTCAACAGAGGTTATTGTTACATTGGTCTGTATAAACATGTTTTCCGCTCTCACTTATTTTGTATTGTGTGAACAAAGGCCAATAAGGCAATAGAGTGCCTTTCATTAGGAGCACTAATCACCGATTCACTCATAGCCATCTATCATATTTTTAAAGAAATATATGTTCAACGATCTGTTACATGTTGAAAGCTTGCATTGCTATTTATTAAGAAAGAGTTCATTTGTAAGGAAATGTTGAGGGCTTTTAGGTCTTTTTTTTAGATTGTTTAGATTTAAATGAAGTCCCTGTTCCTCGCAGACATTGTATAGATGATTTGATAGTCTGACTGCTCTGTGTAAAGTGTGACTATATGCCTGAATCTCTGAGAGGGGCACGTGTTGTGTGTTTAACCCTAGTGCCTGTGCAATGCTCGAGAAACTGAAATGTTTTGGGATTATTCACACAATGGCTTTTTCGTACCCCGTGGACTGGACTTCAAGGGTTTATGGGATCGTCAAGGCTTCTTTGGCCAAACAGACTCAAAACTTCCCCCATTCTGTCAGTGTGTCTATGTAAATATCTATAAATATAAATATGTTGATCCAGGAGGCTGTTTTTGGAGCAAAAACACAAATAATTCCTTTTCTGTCTTAGGCATTGTTACTGTGAAGACCTGTTTGCAAAATGATACAAGTGTGCAATAAATGAAGCTATGTTGTTGAACTTTTTCTATGTGAAATGCAAAGCAAATATACATTTATTTCAGAGTGTTTCAGGTTCAATATAAGTTAAAGATATAGTTCACACGAACATGAAAATTCCACCATTTTTTCCATGTCATTTCAAATCTGCATGACAGGAGTTGAAAGATTGAAAAAAGCTTTGCATAAATGTGGTTCAAAGAGATTGTTTCATTATACATGCAATCTATTATTTGACCATTGGGTGGCATTACAACTGCTATGTAACAGCTTCCACAACAATGACCTGACAAATTGACAAATGACACATTTTGCTTGGTTAGTCCTTCATACAGATATTGAAATAGAATAGAATAGTTTCAGAACAAAACAACAGAATAAAATGTAATCTAATAGTTCAGAATAGAATGACATGATAAAATAAAAAAGTACAAGAGAACAGAATAGGACTACAAAGTGGGAGAAAGTGGGAGCACGGGCTGCGGTGGGAATGTGGGAGCACGAGGCGATCGACTGTGTTCTGTGACTGTTACCGGGTCCTTAAATAACACTTAACAAGCAAGTAAGGGCAGATGGTGCAGATTCTGGTGGCAAATTACAAAATAAAACAGAACAACATAATAATATAGAATAGAAATGAATAGAATCAAATAGAATAGAACAGAAAAACATAAGAATATAGAATAGAATAGAACAGAACAACATAATAATATATAATAGAACAGAACAACATAATAATATAGAATAG
Organism: Xyrauchen texanus; assembly: GCF_025860055.1. NCBI lineage: Eukaryota > Metazoa > Chordata > Actinopteri > Cypriniformes > Catostomidae > Xyrauchen > Xyrauchen texanus. The sequence continues at coordinate 8,919,915 of NC_068283.1, forward strand.
AACAGAACAACATAATAATATAGAATAGAATAGAACAGAACAACATAATAATATATAATAGAACAGAACAACATAATAATATAGAATAGAACAGAACAACATAATAATATAGAATAGAATAGAACAACATAAGAATATAGAATAGAATAGAATAGAACAGAACAACATAATAATATATAATAGAACAGAACAACATAATAATATAGAATAGAACAGAACAACATAAGAATATAGAATAGAATAGAACAACATAAGAATATAGAATAGAATAGAACAGAACAACATAATAATATATAATAGAACAGAACAACATAATAATATAGAATAGAAAAGAATAGAATCAAATAGAATAGAACAGAACAACATAAGAAAATATAATAGAAAGGAAAATAATAGAATACAACAGAACAACATAATAATATAGAATAGAAAATAATAGAATCAAATAGAATAGAACAGAACAACATAAGAAAATATAATAGAAAGGAAAAGAATAGAATAGAACAGAACAACATAATAATATATAATAGAATAGAACAACATAAGAATATAGAATAGAACAGAACAACATAAGAATATAGAATAGAAAAGAATAGAATCAAATAGAATAGAACAGAACAACATAAGAAAATATAATAGAAAGGAAAATAATAGAATACAACAGAACAACATAATAATATAGAATAGAAAATAATAGAATCAAATAGAATAGAACAGAACAACATAAGAAAATATAATAGAAAGGAAAATAATAGAATACAACAGAACAACATAATAATATAGAATAGAAAAGAATAGAATAAAATACATTAGAATAGAACAACATAAGAATATAGAATAGAATAGAACAGAACAACATAAGAAAATATAATAGAAAGGAAAAGAATAGAATAGAATACAACAGAACAACATAATAATATAGAATAGAAAATAATAGAATCAAATAGAATAGAACAGATCAACATAAGAAAATAGAATAGAAAGGAAAATAATAGAATAGAACAGAACAACATAATAATATAGAATAGAAATGAATAGAATCAAATAGAATAGAACAGAACAACATAAGAATATAGAATAGAATAGAACAGAACAACATAAGAATATAGAATAGAAAGTAAAAGAATAGAATACAACAGAACAACATAATAATATAGAATAGAAATGAAGAGAAACAAATAGAATAGAACAGAACAACATAAGAATATAGAATAGAATAGAACAGAACAACATAAGAAAATATAATAGAAAGGAAAAGAATAGAATAGAACAGAACAACATAATAATATAGAATAGAAAAGAATAGAATCAAATAGAATAGAACAGAACATAAGAAAATATAATAGAAAGGAAAAGAATAGAATACAACAGAACAACATAATAATATAGAATAGAAAAGAATAGAATCAAATAGAATAGAACAGAACATAAGAAAATATAATAGAAAGGAAAAGAATAGAATACAACAGAACAACATAATAATATAGAATAGAAAAGAATAGAATAAAATACATTAGAATAGAACAACATAAGAATATAGAATAGAAAGGAAAAGAATAGAATAGAATACAACAGAACAACATAATAATATAGAATAGAAAAGAATAGAATCAAATAGAATAGAACAGATCAACATAAGAAAATAGAATAGAAAGGAAAATAATAGAATAGAACAGAACAACATAAGTATATAGAATAGAAAGGAAAAGAATAGAATAGAACAGAACAACATAATAATATAGAATAGAAAAGAATAGAGTCAAATAGAATAGAACAGAGCAACATAATAATATAGAATATAAAAGAGTAGAATAAAACAGAATAGAACAACATAATAATAATATAGAACAATACAATAGATTAGAATAAGAATAGAATTGAAAATGTAAATGAACTTTAGGAAAATGTATATGGAATTTAATTGATATGTTCTTGTTCTGAGAAGATGGAGTCTTTCATGTGTGGAGTGCTGAAATGGACCATTCTAAACCTGCTTCACCCCGAACAGATTAGACGGCCAACTGCTGTCTCCAGGCAACAGATTGTGCCACACTGTGAGGCAATACCTGACATGTAAACAAAACTGAGACGTTGATGTTGTTTTCATCTCCTATTGTTAAACAGCAGGTTGCATTTCAAAGGGAAAAATCCTTTTCACATTTCCTCTGAAATTACAAGACTCTTTCAGCAATGCCTGATCTCGAAAAGTTGCAAGAAATCTGAAATATCACTCAGGAACATATAAAGAGACTTGCGTTATTTCCAACAGCACTTCTGGTCTACATATCATTCATAAAGGTCATTACCAACATGTAGCTGTGCTTTACCTAGTTACATTTTCCAAAATGAGATCTAGATTACTATGCAGGGCAGTGCATTTTCTTGTCTAGTATAGATTAACGTTTGCATCAAAAGGCATTTTAAACACAAAAGAGTGTAGAGAAGTGAAACTTCACAAAATGTACATTTGTCAACAACATCAAGGTTGCAAGCCAACTTGGTGAACAGTGGAAAAATGATGTATTTATGGTTTCATTAATCTCTCAAGAATGCAATATTTGGCTAAATTTGCTCTTTGATGATTTAAAATGCCACCATAGGTACTTCCTGAGCATTCAAGTACATATGCAGATTCTGTACTACTGCATTTTAGCTGTACACCAACAAACCAGCATACAGTACTGAGCAAATGATTCGACTTGTGCCAGCATGACAATGAATGCTTAAAAAAGATTCCTAACTTATCACATTACCATTTAATCAGTATACCAGATCAAATAAATAAATAAATACATAAATCAGTGCCTTATTATTTGAAATCAGTTGTGGCTTATAAGAGCATGTTTGTGGAGACTGTTAGTATTGCAACCCAAACGGAAATCAATAATGCCTAATTAGTCTCTAATTAGAGACATATTTATTCTTGGGACCATTTTCTTGGAGGAAAATGTGGACAAGATGGGTCATCTTGTCCTTGTCCCAATTCTATTTTTTCCTAAAAAAGAAGGACTGTATTTAAAATGTGTGTATCTGCTAAATGTTTATTTGGTCTACTTGTAGGAGTACACATTGCAAATCAATGGCCTCTAAAAGCCACAAAACTTCCATTTTGATTTCATGGGATCTTGTCATACAAATCTATCAATTAAAAATCTCACCATTTGCATTTTTCTTAATGTCGCATGATATTCGTTTGGATTTGAGCATAAAATAAATGATCACCTATTTCGTTTCACGTTATCTATTTCATTTATGTTTCACTGTAAGTGTTTATTTCATGTATGAGTTAAATAATCGTCCATAACCACAAGCCTGCATGCAGTCAGTTCAATTTCAGAAAGTTTGGGCATTTTAGTGACGTGTGAGTTTAATATAACATCATACAGAGCTAATCAGATTAATGGAACAAGAAACTATATGGGTTACAACACAAAACATAATATATGGATCAAAATTACTTTAATGTGAAAATCTTTGTCTTTTGACTTCATCTGCCTATTTATGTGGCTAAAAATGTACAATTAAATTGGGGAAAATGTTTGCTGCCTTCACTCGTGTTTGTTTCGGCTAAATACTAACGTTTTCAAAAATGACACTGTACTCATATTAAGTGCATTTCCATTCTTATTGCACCCCTGCATGGAACTACAGTCCATATTAGCCTTGTTCTCATGTAATCAATGGCACTTGTCATGCATGTACACTAGATGGAGGTAGAAATCAGCTGAAAGAACACAGGACTCTTTCCCAGTCAAACATGATTTAGAATAGTTATACCTCTGACTCACCGCTAAGTGGCAGCGTTTATAGTTATTATGAGGAGATTTGGTGTTGAGCTGTCTATTATTGCAGCAGTGACTGTCTGAGTAGTAAACATAAGATTATTCCTACACAACTGTCAAATGAATAACCATTTCCATCTCTTTCAAGAATCCCAGAAAATAAATGTATTTTAATTTGACTCAACATCTTAATGAATTTCATTTCGTGATAAAAACATTGACCTTGCACATTAGATTGTGGATAGTGGAATCGCATTGTGACTGATCAGCTCTAACTTACTTTCCACAAAGGTTCAATACAACCAGTTCCTCTTTATTTTCTGCAACCCAAATCTTATTTTCATGCACACCAGCGCCTGTAACCTTTCCCGTATGAGCATCCCTCCTGCCCAATGGTGATGTTCAAGACCACTGTCCTCTCGTCTCTATGGTAACAGTGAGACACCCTCATCCTCCCCAAATCACCCACACAACACACACACACACACACACACCTTTCTCTCCATTGATCATGAGCTGCATGTGCTCATGAGAGCATCTGACCCAAAGCTCTCTCTCTCTCTCTCTCCTTATTCCAGCGCTCATTAACATGAATCCTCTGTGTCAGGCATCTATTCACAGCTAAAAATAACAAGTAAACGGTGAAGAAGAAAGAAACAGACATTCATTAATTGCTATGCGGTGGCCTCATTAGTATTTCCCAAGAAGAAAAGAATATGTGACAAAATCTCCCCCCTCAACAAGCCATTAATGAACCTCTGTCAACCTGCTCAACAGCTCCCTTGCTCCATCTATCTATCCATCCATCCATCCATCTACCTCTCTGTATGTCTGTCTGTCTGTCTGTCTGACTTTGTGTCTATCAGTGTGTCTGTCTGTGTGTCTGTCTAACTGTCTGTCTATCTATCTATCTATCTATCTATCTATCTATCTATCTATCTATCTATCTATCTATCTATCTATCTATATATCTAGCTATCTATTTATCCGTCCGTCCGTCTGTCTATTGTCTGTCTATTTGTATGTCTTTCTCTATCTGTTTGTCTGTCTGTCTGTCTGTCTATCTATCTTTCTGTCTGTCTGTCTGTCTGCCTCTCTCTCTCTCTCTGTCTGTCTGTCTGCCTGCCTCTCTCTATCTATCTGTCTGTCTATTTGTCTATCTATCTATCTATCTATCTATCTATCTATCTATCTATCTATCTATCTATCTATCTATCTATCTGTCTGTCTGCCTGTCCGTCTGTCTCTATCTCTCTCTATCTGTCTGTCTGTCCTATCATCTGTCTGTCTGTCTGTCTGTCTGTCTGTCTCTGTTTACCTGCCTGTCTGTCTGTCTATCTGTCTAACATCTGTCTGTCTGTCTGTCTATCTATCTATCTATCTGCCTGTCTGTCTATTTGTCTGTCTGTCTGCCTATTTGTCTGTCTGTCTCTGTCTGTCTGTCTGTCTTTCTGTATCTATCTTTATGTTGGTCTGTCTATCTGTCTTTCTGTCTATCTATATATCTATCCCACTGAAAACAATTAATGTAGACTTTTATTTAATCTATGGTAACATTTTGTTAACATCTATACATTTTTGCATTAATATTTTAGACAAGATTACCATTTTTACATCAGAAAAGATTTCGCATTTTTGAGTATTTTCTGATTTGTTATTCTAGATACAAAATCTGCATGTAAAGCGTTATATTGGTCTTTTGTCATCAAGGTCACACGGTGATGTGTGTCTGGAGAGAAATGAAATCCCAAATCAATCACTGTACACTGCTAGACACTGACGGTATACTTCAAGGGGGAAATATACTGGCAGGCAGTGTCAGACCACAATCACTAATGCAGCAATCTAGTCATTTAATATGGTTGGGTGTTTAATATGGTGGTTGCAACACTGACGATTAAAATGAATAAGAAATGAAGGTTGTTGTGCAGTGACATTGCTAACTGTGTTCCTGATTCAGATTTGTTGGAGGTAGATTGTATAAAGAGGTGGACAAGCAATATTAGAGGGATAAACATATAAGACAGATTTTGTCTTATTTTTGTTCATGGCTCAACCAGTGCTACACATCTGGGAGAGCACACTCTCAGAGTCATAGTCAGTGTTACAGTCCCTCCACATCATAATAATAATAATAATCATAAAAATGTATCCAATTAAAGCAAAATATTATCAAGAATATTTAAGAAACAGAGGTACAGAGAAATACTGTACTAGTAGCCGTCTGGGCCAGGATCTGCTAGTGCTCAAAACAAATAGCTTAATTTAGTTGATTTTTACATTTAAAGTACAATTGTGGTTAATTTACAGATTGTTTTTTCAGTTTCTTGCGCAGGAGCACCACATTTTTCGACATCATTGCTGCATCTGAAATAGCATGCTATCAGAGTATGTACAGTATTTGATGAAGGACACACCTCTCGGCCAGTAAAACAGTACATTATTTACATCATCTGAAGACGTGTGGTATTAACCAGAGACCTGAATATATAACGTAATAACAATAACCAGGAGAGAGAAAAATCTAGTCTGGTTTTGTTAAACAAGCAATATTTAAGAATAAGACAAAATATGTCTAGTTATATATCTCAAAAGGGGCACATTAACGCATTATGACGCTTACACTAGCTGAAGCCCAGGGGCCCACAACTCCCATGGGGCCTAGCTCGCGGTGTCCACCACCCCATTTCCCCTATCCATGTTCACGAGAGGAGCGCATTTAAATGCTTTCAGCAGGAGATGCAGTTTTTTTTTTTTTTACAAAGATTCAGGTCTATTCCATTCCATTAGGCATACAATAAAAAAACTCAATATTTTAAGTTTTAATAATGTAATTTAGTTGAATTTAACTAAATTAAATTATTAAAACTTAAAATATTAAGTTTTTTCTTTTATTTTATTACACATTACTCAATTGAATTTGATGGATTAAAATGTGTAAATCTTAAACTAAAAATTTGAACGTTAGCACTACTGTTTCTTGTGCTTAAAACGATGCTTCTTTAACAAAAGAGTCAATTATTTTCGCGGTTGTTGTTACTACGTCATACGTGTACCCTTCAAGTGGACTCGGAAATATAGTAATTATGAGCTCCGATGAATGACCCTGCGAAGACAGATCAAGTGGGAAACTCAGAATTTATTTTTTATTTTTTTATTTTTTGTGGGAAACTCAGAATTCTAGATGGTACTCGAGTTTCCGTGATGGCAGGAGTCCTAGACTTTCAACATAGTGGAGGAGAGTACAGTTTCTGTCGTGAATGGCATGTTTTGCTCATTTTTCTAAATACAGCTAATTGTCAGCAACCATTCTATGCATGTTGTACATTTTTACACCGTGAAAATAGCTCGTATTTGACCCTAATTCCATTATCGTCAGCAAGCTAACTGAGTGATGTAGCGCCAAATTATGGTGCCAAAATAAAAGTTCCTCAAGAAATATGTATGACTGAACCTAGCGTTGTCCATGTTTCCTGTTCTTTTCGACAACATAGCACATAAAGGCAGCATATGTCCGTAATATATTCACAAAGGTGCAAAAACCATATATGCTCTGTATGCAATGCATAGGGCGCCATATAAAGGGGGGCGCCGGCGTCACACTGTCAGGTAAAAAAGAACGTCAACTTTTAAAAGCGCGTCTTAAGACACCTGCGTTCTGTTGTCTGCATTGCGCTGCGTCCACAGTAGCTTTTTCCAGCGCAAGAACGTGTTCCGTCTGAACGGCCCCTAGACAGCCGCTCTAATGAGCAGTCGCTAAACTGTAAGACAGTCTATGCTCTTTCCCCTATATCTCTCTCCTCTCTCTCAGCTAGAGCAGGTGGTCTCCGATCTACTGCCCCCTTCACAAATCAGCATTCACAGACACACACATTCTCTCTCGCTCTATCCGTCACTCACTGGTTTGCGGACGAGCCCCCCTGAGCTCATTCCATTATACATTCCGTCTGGAAGTAAGAGAGGACTGCCCTCTAATTGCTTTCTTATCCCCTGAGTCCCCCTTCTCTGCTTTTCGCTACTCTCGTCTCCTCGCCCCCTCTAAATATCGCCCCACTCCCCGCCCCGCACAGAACGTGGCAGCAAAGGGGAATATAGAGAGAGAGAGAGAGAGAGAGAGAGAGAGAGAGAGAGAGAGAGAGAGAGAGAGAGAGAGAGACGAGTCTGCCACTGACCGGGAATATCTGCTATTTTTCCACGTTGCAGGAGGCTGCAGGACCGGGATCCAAGCTTAGGCACCACCACAGGTACAGACGCATGTTTATCTGCATTTAAGGGTCTTACTGTCAACGAGAGTGGATGGGTGGATGCGGGGATTGATGGATGGATAGATTGATGCAGAGATGGATGGATGGTGGATACGGAGATGGATGGTGGATGCGGGGATGGATGGATGGATGGATGGATGGATGGATGGATGGATGGATGGATGGAGAGCTGCGCTAGCTGTTGACTCTCTCCAGAGCTGCATACGGAGACAGGGGGGCGTGTTAAATAACACACTTACCCATGTGTTTGCGGTTACATGAGGTCTGCGCATGCTTCCTTATGAGTAATAAAATAGAATTTTACTGGTAACATATTCTCATCATGTTATACAGAAGGCACTACAGGTCTATGTTATGTAAAAAGATTGTATTAGTGTTTAAACCATGATGGGGCCGTTCACACCGAACGCGTTTTACATCCGTCTGCGCTGGTTTTCATTTATTTTCTACAATGTAAACATGTTTTGTGCACGTAACCTAAACATATGCCAAATGTGGTAACATCTAAATTAATGGGTGTTATTCATGTCAAAAAATGTATTTAATCTGACTTAAATTTACTTTTTAAACATTTGTTTACTTTTATAAACAAATGTTTATGGGGCAGCTTAAGTATAAATAGATCACGATTACGATTTGTTTAAGTGTTACACATGCGCAAGGCGGACTTCTTTGATCGTTGCGCCGCGTTTAGCTGATGTTTCAGCGTCTCGCGCAGGAGCGCCATGTTTTTTAGACGCCGTGTCAGGTGTCAACTTTTCAAAACGCATCTGTTCGTGTTTTAGTGGTTGCGTTGCGTCTAGCCTTTTGTATTTTTTTCTGAACGGCGCCTTATATAGTTCACATTTTATATTTAAGTATGTCAGCACAAATAATGAAAATTGGATCCTTGAGGTAACAACTGCAAATAGCTATTTTTTACAGTAAACATGCGCCAAACGCAAGTGTTTGACCATAGCGCGCGCCGCGTCACACTTACTTTTAAGCCTCTCGTGCAGGAACGCCGCGTTTTTTAGATGTCGTGTCACTGTCAGGTGCCAATTTTTGCGTCTAAAGACACCTGCGTACTCTTCTATGCGTTGCACCGTGTCAAGCTTCTTTTTTTTTTTTTTTTTTCTCTCGATTTTGAAGCGTACTGTTTGAACCGCCCCTTAAGTAAGCTAGTTCACATTTATTTATTAAGTAGCCTTTGTCAGCACAAATAAAGGGAAATAGATCTTTGAGGTTACCACTTTTTACAGTGCTTTGACCGTTGCGCGCGCAGCGTCTGGCTGATTTTTCAACGTCTCGCGCTGTCAGACGTGTCAGATTAAAAGAACGCGCAGGCTGCATTTGTCCACGCGCCCGCAGTTGAAACGCGTGGAACGTGGGATATATTTGGGTCCAGAGTCAAAAACACTAGCCATGCATGAGCAGACGACACAGAACTTAAGCTTTCATGCCAGGCTCAACATGTGCTTGTGTTTATGTTGAAGACGCATGTTGTGTATTCATGAAAGAGCGATTATTATGTGATTTTATACAGAAGGAATTAATATATGTTGAATGATCACAGAAATAAACCTTTTTACACATACAGGGTCTGGCAGTGTGTCTCAAGGAAAATCGCAGTGTGTGTGCGTGCGTGCGTGTGTTATTTTGCATGCACCATGCCCTTGATCAGGGAAGTGCAGGGGTAAAAGACAGCTCTAACCTATTAAACGCTGCACTGAGACTGCAGTGTCACAGCTGACTGATATTGATGATCTGGACGGCCCTCCTCTCCGCAGGAATCCGTTTAGAGAATAGAGATGCGCGTGTGTGTGCGCAGCGAGTGTGACTGACAGGTGGAAAGACCTGTGTGTGTGTGTGTGTGTGTGCGAGAGAGAGAGAGCGAGAGAGAGAGGTGGAGAGAGAGTGGAGGGGGGGACAGAGAGATTTGCGAGGGATACAAAGGCAAGGGAGATGGAGAGAGTAAAAAATAGAGGGATATAATGTAAACATGAGTGAATTAGAGAAAGGGAGGAAAGACTTATACCATCTGCAATAACATTCTAGATATATCAACAACAAATGTATATATAAATATATATAAACACACACACACACACCGATCAGCCACAACATTAAAACCACCTGCCTAATATTGTGTCGGTCCCCCTCGTGTCGTCAACAGCGCTAAACCACAGATGATATTCTTCTCATCACAATTGTACAGAGCGGTTATCTGAGTTACTGTAGATTTTATCAGTTCAAACCAGTCTGGCCATTCTCTGTTGAAGTCTCTCATCAACAAGACATTTCCGTCCACAAAACTGCCCCTTACTGGATGTTTTTTTTTTTTTTGGTACCATTCTGAGTAAATTCTAGAGACTGTTGTGCCTGAACATCCCAGGAGATCAGCAGTTACAGTAATACTCAAACCAGCCCGTCTGGCACAAACAAAAGACATCCAGTGAGCAACTTGTTGATGAGAGTTCAACAGAGAATGGCCAGACTAGTTTGAACTGTTTAGATTGTAAATACATGCATGCACACACACACACACACACACACCTGGGCAGACTGATTTCACAATAAAATCAGAAATGGTAGTTTGACTTTTCCTGTGCTTACTGAAATTCTGAACACTGCCCCCGGTGGACAAAGCGGTAAGTGTTGTTGGTCATTTCAGCAAGTTTGAGCTCCATTTTCCCTGTGAAATATCCACAGAGGGGCTCCAAAAGTGAGCTGTGAAGCTAGTTGTTTTTAGATGTACAGGCTGTAATACAGTGAAAAGGAATGCATATTTTCTTAACTGTAACTCCCAACCCAAATCCCAAACCTAAACCTAACCATCAGTTTAGTAAAAACTTAGCGTTAGAGGGAAAAATGCAAGCTCTGAATTGCGCTTGTCACTGACTTTTATGTATGGGATTACGTCCTGGGTTCAATGCGGTATCCGAAGCCGGGTCTCCCACGCTGCTTATGCAACGTGCTTCCAGTCGCACCACAGTGGAAGGTAAACACGCTGAAACAGATGCAAAAAAGTCTGATTGGAGATAGCGCTTGTGAATCAGTCGGCATAATGTGGCCGATCCTAGTACTGGAACGGTACGGAAATAACATGCCGACTTCACGTTGGCTTGGGTGAGCTACTGTGTATGGCCAAAATCTTACTTCATGGAAACAGTAAACAGTATATCATGATATAGTTATTCTTTTCTTGAAATTCAATGAAAAATTATAGTAATGCTTTACAATAAGGTTCCATTCGTTAGCATTAATTAATGCATTAGGTATCATGGACAAACAATTAACAATATATATATATATATATATATATATATATATATAGTTTTTTTGCATTTATTAATCTTTGTTAATGTTAGGTAATAAAAATAACAATTTTCATTGTTAGTTCAAGTTAATTCATAGTTCATTAACTAATGTAACAAATACAACTTTTGATTTAAAAAATGTATATATGTTGAAATTAACATTTATTAGATCAAGATTAACAAATGCTTAATACGTATTGTTCATTGTTAGTTCATGTTAACTAATGTAAAGTGTAAAGTGATTTATATTTTAAATATGCAATGCCAATTATCGAATAAAACAAAAAAAGGACTTTAACTCATCTGAATATTTTCTCTATTAATTGGAAACTTGATGGACGCAAACCAACTTTAATAAAAGACTAGTCATAACATGTGAATTATAAGTCTGGCCTTAGTGCAAAAATAGCTTCTAATTATGCAACACTTGTATTCAAGAGTCTAAAAACTGAAGAGACTAAAAACAGTGAAACTATTGCTATAAAACAAATAGTGCAGACTCTAAATTCTGATAGGATGAGCTACATTCACAGCTGCTGTGAAATAAATTAATAAGCCAATCAAGGCTGTGCCTTACAGTGATTTTAACCAAAGTCTTTCTAGCAAGTCAGTCCACTGGCAGCCATCTTTGGAAACCAGGAGACCATTTTCAGTCAGGACAGTGCAGCTCCTATATCTACTTGAATGGGGAAAGACCAAAATCTCAAAAAAAGTTGTTCAAGATTATGATCAAAGAACATATTTCAAATCAGCTATAAAATGTGATAATATTGGAATCACATATTGTGATTCTTTACCTGATATTACGCTAGAACACAATTTTCCCAGCTTGTATATTTAACGCGCATGCACATCAGCGAGTTGATTGACAGGTGATGTCTGTATCTAAAAGGTGATTGTCTCTTTTACCTGCAAGGTGGGACTTCCTTTATACATCCGTTGACCATTGGGAACTAGACCTCCTTGGTTGGGCATTCCAATTTCTACCATTAATTTAAATAGAAGTGGCCCGTCTCTGTTTTAACACAAGTAATAGGGTTAAAAATCACTGTAACGCACAGCCTCGACTGGCTTATTAGTGATTGCTTTTTGTTGATGAAAGACTAAATGCTCAATGAATAGTTAAATATTATTCAGCCAAGTAATTGAGTTCAGTAGCCTAAAGCCTAATTTATACTATGGAAAATAATTCTCTTTGACAAACTAAAATGTTTATACTATGTGCTGCATTGTTTGTTGAGGGTAATGTCACTGTGTATAACGTACTGTTCCAGCCACTGAAGTAATGCCAATAATGCAGGCCTCTAAAAATCTTCTGCTGAAGAAAGAATGTCACACACATCTGGGATGGCTTGAGAGTGAGTTAATGATGAGAGAATTAAACAATTTTGGTGAACTATCCCTTTAAATTTATAAAAGCTTGAGCAGCCATTATGAACTAAACTCCAATTTGTGTTGTGTCTAACAATCTTAAATAACAAGTTCTTCCTCCATCTGACTAGATTGGGACACGTTCCTCTCTCTGTATTTTCATATTACTCAACATTTCGTCATTGCTCTCATGTGTAAATGACGTAAAGCAGTCCTGCCCTCTGATCGTCAAGCAGTATATTTGCAATGGTATAAATATTGTAAAATCTGTGATTTCCACTGTTGCACAGCATATACTGTCATACCACCAAGCATATATTGTATATTTTCAGTTAATATTTCGAATGTGTGTGTAGCATATGGCTGATGCAATCGCATGAAACTGTCTCACACCTGAGGGTCAGTCACAGCACAACCATGAGATAGAGAGATCATATAAGAATGCATTTATCCATACTGGGATAAAATGAGTGGTTGAGAGAGATGCAGTAAGAATGAAGAGAGAAAAGTGATCAGAAATCACCAGTTCTTTCAAGAATAGAAGGTGATAGAAAGAAATTACATAATGCAAAAAAAGAGAAGATGAACACAGAGAGACAGAAGGATATGAGCAGGAGAGAGGTAAGACAACTCCGCTCCCCTCCCCTTCTACTGTTTTCTAGGTGAGAGTCCTAAGCAACAATCTGGTACGGCACAAAACAGGTCTTAAGGTCAGGACGGGGCAGAGCACTCATGGGAGGAAGAGAGGAGAGTAGAGCGATGGAGGAATTATTTATCTCCAGATGCTGCTGTCTCTGCAGCACTAGGATCAGCAGTCTCGCTCTGAAGAGCAGAGAACAGGAAATGAATGGATGAAGAGAAGAAATAAACTACAAAGTCAACGGTCAGAGGGTCAGACATATGACACTGCTATAATGAATCAACACCATGGAAACATTTCACAAATGCGCCAGGCTTAGACGCATTACCGTGCAAACTAGATGAGGGTGAAACCACCCCACGATACCGCAGATTTCACATTTAGGGAGTACAAATATTGATTCATTTGGAATGCAGGATTTAGAATTCAGAATGGACATAGAATTCAGTACAGAAGATTAGTGATTCAGAATATTAGAATTTAAAATAGAATAGTGATCCAAACTAGTTTAGAACAGAATTCAGAACAGAGATCTGAATAGAATCCAGAATAGAGATCAGAACAGAATAGGGATTCGAATAGAATTCATAAAAGAGAGTATTTAGTCAAGAATTAGAACCAGTATTGTGATCTAAATAGAATTCTGAAGATAAGAATTCAGAATAGAATTACAATTCAGAAAAGTGGTCAGAATACAATTCAGAACAGAAGAATAGTGATTTGAATAGAATTCATAATAGTGAAAATTCAGTCAATAATTAGAAATCAAATATTGTTCCAAATAGAATTTAGAGCAGAATAGTGATATATATATATATATATATATATATATATATATATATATATATATATATATATATATATATATATATATTCTGAATTCTAATTCTATTTTGACGCTTTTATTAATTCTAATTCTATTCTGAATACTCATTGTCCTGATTTATATATATATATATATATATATATATATATATAAATCAGGACAATGAGTATTCAGAATAGAATTAGAATTAATAAAAGCGGTCAAAATAGAATTCAGAACAGGTGATTAGTGATTCAGTATATTAGAATTTAAAATAGAATAGTGATCCAAACAAGTTCAGAACAGAACAGAGATATGAATAGAATTCAGAATAGTGATCAGAACAGAATAGGCATTCAAATAGAATTCATAAAAGAGAGTATTTAGTCAAGAATTAGAAGCAGAATTGTGATTAAAATTCAGAACAGAATTAGAATTCAGAAAATAAGTCAGAATACAATTAAGAACAGAAAAATAGAATCCTAATATAATTCATAACAGAACAGTGATCCAATTAGAATTAAAATAGTGAGAATTCAGAACTGAACAGAACAGTGATTCAAATAGAATTCATAATAGTGAAAATTCAGTCAATAATTCAAAATCAAATAGAATTTAGAACAGAATAGTGATCTATATAGAAATCAGGACAATGAAGATTCAGAATAGAATATGAATTAATAAAAGTGGTCAGAATAGAATTCATAACAGAATAGTGATCCAAATAGAATTCAGAACAGAACTTGGATTCAGAATATTGAGAATTTGATTTTAAAATACAGATCAGAATAGAATTCAGAACAAAATAGTGATCCAAGTAGAATTTAAAACAGAATACTGATCTTACAAGAATTCAGAAATATATAAAAATAGTGACCCAAAAAGAATTCAGAACAGTGAGAATTCCAAATGGGATTAAAATACAGAATAGAGATCAGAATAGAGTTCAAAACAGGATGGTGACTATGAATAGAATTTAGAACATAGTAATGATCCAAATAGAACTCAGAATAGTATGAATTCAGAATAGAATTAGAATGCAGACTAGTGAACTGCTTAAAGGTGAAATGTACAATTTCACCACTTGCTTTACACAAAATTGCACAAATTATGACTGTTTGCAAACAGATTTTCTGGACACTCCTGCTTTCTTCTATTGGTTGTCAAACAGTCCCATTCCAAGCATGCCCCATTTGTTGAGTCAATGTTGTTGTGTCTGGCTGGGTGAAATTCTGTGATGAATGTCACAATGTTACCAATTTTCGTGGGGGGATCAACCTACAAATGGCTTATGAATAGTTGTCCCTGCATATTAAGCATTCATTTGATTAAGAATTATAACTAAGAAGTATAAAGAAATTATTTTAACATGGAAAAAAATGTCACACTTCACCTTTAAATTTTAAGATGCATTTGTGAAATGGTTTGGAAAAGAGAGTGATCCGAACAGCTTAATGCAGTTCTATTTAACAAGCTAAAAACAAACATATTCACAGCCGTATAGAGACTGTAACTGGTAGTTAGCATAGCGTAGAAGACTGACCAGAGACCACCTCACAGTGAGCGAGCATCCTCAACAAAGACAATGTGACGCGGCAAACCGTCTCAATCCCAAATCAGTTATTATTTAACTGCAGTGCACCACTGACATGGTTTTATGTGAGGCGGAAAAAAGTCAGCTTTGGACTATGGTTTTTAAGGTTAATCAGAGCAAATATAATTATTTCTCTGCTCATATTGACGGCTAACAGTACTAATCAAGATCAATTAAATTACGGGTTACATAGCTGCGGGTTTTAAATTAGGTGTAGTCTGTGCGGCGTGTGTGTGTGTGTGTTGGTGTATTACTGTGTGTATTTGGATGTGCTTAGTGAGCTTGTGTTTGTGTGTTTGTGTTAACAAACACCCCTCATTTCAACGTGTGTCTGAGTGCACACATCTGAGTGCAATTGAAATGCATGTCGTCGGTAGCACACCACACAGTGAAATCACTTGGATGTCATCCAGCTCAGCGGAAGGTCATCTAGCATTTCTCCAAATAGATCCAGCTTTCATTTCCACTCCACAGCCGCTATATTTACTATTCCACTGGCCCAGAACACTTGTGCACACACGCATGCGTGCACATATACTGCTGCTTGCTGCCACACCTCACCACTGACATACCGATTGCAGAGGAATGCATCCTTACTAAAAAAGGTGACATTAGTTTTATGTCCTTTGTTCTAAAGGAAGTTCTAATGCCTCCCGTTTCCATTTTGGGTCAGAGCCAGGGACTAGCAGGTATCGCTCTGACACATTGAGCCATGGCACTCATGTGGGCAATGCAAATTCACGTTTGCCTTGCAACCATTGGTCTCTCTAATTATTGAGCGTCACCTGAGCAATGTATATTATATATATATAATGTTTCAAAGAAATAACATATTTAATCAAGTAATTATTCAAGTAAACAGTGTAAATAATGAGTATAAAGCATCAAATATAAACTAAACTAAAAAATTAGCTATAAAAAACAAAGAAATGAATTATAAGTGAGTTTTCTTTTTAATATTGTTTATATATATATATATATATATATATATATATATATTGATCGATTTATTTTGTGCTGTGTCATTCCCCTTTTTTTCCATATTTATCATAGCTTGTAGCTTCATTGTTAGAATATATTATTCTAGCGCCACAATGCTAGGATGTTCTGGGTGGTTGCCACAGAGTTGCTAGGTGGTTGCTAGGGTGTTCTGGATGGTTGCTAGGATGTTGTCAGTTGGTTTCTAGGGTTACTAATATGAGTGGTGGCCAGGACATTGCTATGCAGCTAGTATAGTGTTCTGAGTGCTTCAAGTCTTTTTTCAGATTATTTTATTTTCTTCTGATTATTATTGATATTTTGGTTGGACCGTAAACTGCATCTGGGATTTTAATCATTTTGGTATAGTCTTTTAACAGTAAGAAACTTTTTTTTGCATTCAATAACTTGCAGCCGATTAATTGGTAGTCTTTTCCACCACACAGTTATCGGTATCGGCAAAATCCAATATCGGCCGACCTATAGTTTAAGCACTTTAATATTAGGGGTGTAAATCGGGCGTTTCATCATGATACGATCCTATATCGATTCTCTTGGCATGCGAGCCGATATTTGCAGATACTTTATAGTCTGCCGCGATACGATTTGATTCGATTCAGGGCCCTGCGATCGATATTCCGATATCATGTGCCTATTTTACACAATAATTTTTTTATTTACCCTCAAATGCAACCAAAATACAATTTGAATAGTTTATTGAGCTCTCTGAAAAGGGCAAATTTTGTGTCCACATTGGGACATCCACAACAAATAAGGTACTTCAGATGTTGAAAACAATTCACCAATCATTTGATTACAGCTTATTTTTCAGTTTAATCCAATTCAAAGTACTTACATACACTTGACTTGTTTCCAACTATCTGTGCTATCTGTTTTCTTGGCTACAACTTCCACAGTTGTAATGAAAAAATTTGTTTCAGTTAACTGGGATGAATGTTAGTATGGGTGTTGATGTGTACATGCGTAAAGTCTTATAACTGATGCTGGAGCTGAGCAGGTGTTTCTCTATCCCTCATTAGTGCTGTTCAGAATGTCGGCATTGTCAAGATGTTTCACGTGGTTGAACTACTCCAAGGTACTTTAAATAGCAAATTCTCATGTAAAATTCAAATGGGTCGCATGCGCAACGATTTCGATGGAATTCTGATTAATCACGCATGTGAGCAACTCTACATTTGTAATGGAAGCTCACATTTTAAGGAGCGCCGATAGCAGATAGCAGAGCACAATTTGGCTTCACAGAGCCTGCGCACATTCTTGTCCCACATGAAAAGCGTATTTAGCGCTCATAAAGTGAAATGAATCTTAATGAATTAATTCACTGCGCATATATATAGAGAGAGAGAGAGAGAGAGAGAGAGAGAAGAGAGAGATATATATATAGATATATATATATAAGTCCCTCATTACATCTATTGTTGATTGTTCAATTGGAGAGATGTTGCCACAAAGAAATCATATAGTTGGCACTTTAATGTATCCCTTTTGCAAAATCCTGAATTCCAACAAATGCTAAAGGCTGAAATCAGTGTTTATATGGAGACCAACTGGTCCTCAGAATCCTCTGTGGGTGTGGTTTGGGAGGCACTTAAGGTGGTTAATTCATCAAAATCCAAAACACAAGATCTTGTGGAGTTGGAAGGGAATATTAAAAGTGCAGAGGCAGAGCTGAAGTGCAGAATGTCGTTTGATAACCTCGATTGAAATACAGATATAATATTTTGTCACAGAATGTGCAGTTCTGGCTATACATGGCAAGACTTTTGGTTATATATATAAAGCAGAGAGAGAGTCATTTCTACCAATCCCTCATTGAAATATGCTGGTGGTGAAATATTTACCCCAGCCATTGATATTAATAATGTTTTTAAAGAATTCTATCTTGATCTCTATAGTTCCACATCTTTGTCTACTGATGAAGACATTAGAAACTTTGTGGAACCTTGGAGGAGCTTGGCAAGGTAATTAAGGCTTTGCCTACAGGCAAGGCTCCGGGGCCAGATGGCATTGCCGGTGAATTTTTTAGATCTTATGCTACAGAACTGGCTCCAATTTTGTTAGAAGTTTATACAGAATCATTATAATGCATTAAAGAATGCAAAGCTTCCGCCAACCAAGACACAAGCCTGGATCAGTCTGATTCTTAAAAAAGACAGATCCAAGCGAGTGTAAAAGTTACCATCCAATTTCCATCATCCAGCTAGATGTAAAAATATTGTCACACATTCTGGCTAACCAATTAAGTAAAGATATGACATCTCTTATGCATACAGATCAGGTTGGGTTTCTTCGGGGCCGCTGCTCTTCTGATAACGTTAGGTGTTTCAACAATATCATGTGGTAAGTGGTGAATGATCAGACTCTGGTCGCT
The DNA here is from genome assembly GCF_025860055.1 of Xyrauchen texanus. Classification (NCBI taxonomy): domain Eukaryota; kingdom Metazoa; phylum Chordata; class Actinopteri; order Cypriniformes; family Catostomidae; genus Xyrauchen; species Xyrauchen texanus. The sequence continues at coordinate 8,939,041 of NC_068283.1, forward strand.
GCCATCTCACTTGATGCCGAAAAGGAATTTGATATGGTAGAATGGGATTATCTTTTTTAAATTTTGGAAATATATGGGTTCAGGAATACTTTTCTTGGATGGATTAATTTACTTTATTGACACCCGGTAGCAGCAGTACAAACAAATGGATTAATTTCAGATTATTTTACTCTGGATAGGGGCACTCAGCAGGGCTGCCCTCTTTTCCCGTTATTGTTCTGTTGCCCTGGAACCATTAGCAGCCGCGATAAGAAGGGAAGATGATTTTCCATGGTGGTGGTGGGAGGTGTGGCGCATAAGCTTTTGCTTTACGCAGATGATATTTTATTATTCTTCTCTGATCCCATTAGATCTATGCCTTGCCTCCATAGAATTATTCCTTTTGTAAGTTCTCAGGATACAGGGGTAGATTGGAAGGGTTGGGGCTATGGAGAGAGAAATGTTGCTTAATTATGTATGTTTAGTATATTTTCTTTTTTGTTTTGTTATTTGTGTGTGGGTGTAATATTATATGTGACCACAGGTGTGTTCGTTGAGGGTCAGGTTGGGATTGCTGATTGGGGAGGGGTTTTAGTAGGGATTAATGTCAAATGTTGATTCGATGTATGTTGTGTTTTTTTTTTTGTGTGTGTACCTATGAATCAATAAAAAATGTTAATTGGAAAAAAGGTGATTGGCACTTTTACCTGTAAGGTGGGACTTACTTTCTACATCCACATCCGTTGGATGCTAGAGCTCCTTGGTTGGGCGTTCCAATTTCTCCAATTCATTTGAATAGAAGTGGCCTGTCTCTGCTAAATAGTCTCTGGTGGTATTTAATGTATTGCTGTGTGGTAGCTAGTATGTTTTGGGTGGTTACAAGGGCATTATTAAGTGGTTGCTAGGATATTCTGAGTGGTTGCTGAATGGCCCAAGTCAGAAGAGTCCACCCGCAAGTCTTTATTATATTAAGGTCCCTAGATGTGGCTCAATCCCTCCTTCAATGGAAGTGTATAGAATGTTTTCATCCATTTATCATCATCATTAGGTGAAAATTGTAAGTCTGATCAATTAGAAAAGTAATAGCACACTTTCTTCTCCTCAACATGAAGCATGATTTGTATCATTAATGTTTGTAGCATAAACTGTTTGGGACAAGCAACATGTTGAAGTTGAATTATTAGGGTCAGGACTTTAGAGCAAACCCCTAACCTTAAGGATAAGCAATAATAATAGTGATGCTAACCTTAGCAAGCTGCACTAAGAATTTTCAGAAAATGTGCACAAATCTTTGCATGTATGGCAGAGCTAAAAGCTAATGGTTACAGGTGCCACACATGGAGCTGCAGGTTCAAGCCTCCGCTAAGACAGACAAAAGTATTTTCTGAATGTGATCCATTCCACCTCCCCTCAGGAGACAGCAGCTGCAAAGACCCATTTACCTCCTAGCATTAGCATATCCTGTGCTAGCTAGCAGGGAAACGAGTGTGTGATACTATTGAAGGCCCCTACAGATAGCTGCTTTAGTGTGTATTTGATTTCATGTGGTGTTAGTTGATTTTTGTGGCTCTATTCGAAGCATGGTTTGACACGTTCGAAGCACAAAATGGCAGTTAGCATGATTTTTCAGACACGTTGATGCTTACTTACCTGACGCTAATGGTTGCGTGACAGAAACAGCTCCAGAAAAAGACATTATGAGTCAAAGAAATAGGAAAGAACATATATTATTCACTATCTATACACTATGCAATTGTTAATTGAATGCCTATTAAAGTTTCTAATTTGCAAGCTGTTTTCATTAAGACCACTGCTGAAGTGAACATGTATAAGCGGAGTTGTCAGCACTGGTAGCAATGGACAGGATGGACCAATTACCAATCTGTTTGTGATTACAGGAAAGGGCATTTGATTTAATCATTTTCTAGAGACTGCAGGGGCAGATGTCCATTTGTATCTAATGTAAAGTCTGTGGAATATATAAAGCGTACTTTTTCATGTACAACTGTCTTCTCAAGATTTGAAAGTGACCCAAATTCAATCTTTAGGCTGCTAAACGCCCCCTAAAGGAAGACCCCATGGAAACAATTATTGGCAGCAGCATTTGGTGCCCAATGGACTCTGCACTGTTGTGAGGGGGATTGTGTAGGATTTTTAGCAATGCTCATGGGCCAGTGTCAGATGAGGGGGATTGTGATATTAATACATGCTGTTGCAGATGCATTTTCCTTGCCATGATCACAGCAGCTCAACGGAACAAGTTCTTCTGGCTTCAATAAGCCATTTGAATTATATAACCATAGGAAGCAGAGAAAGAGAGATGATGCTTAGCCTCACTATAATAAGGACCACACAACAAGGCGTTGTTTTTTACAAAAAGGGGTCTGCGTTTGAAAATAGATCCATTGGGCTCTAAGAAACAATAAGACAACGAATGAAAACTGACAATAAAAGCGTTTGTTTGAATTGCATGTTTGCGTAAGTTTAATTAGGTTTGATGTCGCCATGGTCAGAAAACCCCCAAAAATATTTTATTGGCTAGAGCAGGGCTGTATTTATTTAGGCGTTAGCACTGGCGGTATTCAGCTGTACGGCCGTACGCACCGTGCATACCATAAACGCTCCAACTGATCTGAGAAACATTTTCTCTCAGAATATTTCAGTACTAACGACATGTGTCTCGTCTTTCTGTTGGCTGTTTAAAAGAACTATCGATGACTGATTTGCGAGTCATTCTTTTGAGTTGGTTCTTTTCAGTGGCTTGGCCAAACGGGCTTGCAAAATGGTCTGAACTGATTTGTGATATATATATAAAAGGCTTCTCTCAACGACACCAGAATTGAAAGGTTCACACCGGGGGTATCATGCCCCTGGACTGGACCAGGGGCATGATACGCTGGTGAGATTTCTTTTCTCTGAATACTTTTGTCAGATTTAAGTGTTTACCCTCAGATGAAATGCTGCAAGCACCCATAGTTGTAGTGAACTAAAAAACAAATCATAATTAGCACAAATTTACATTTATTAGCACATTGTAGAGTATGGGCGGAATAATTTCTTGTTGTTTTTTTGTTTTTTTACTATTGATACAATTTACTATAAAAATTTGCTTTATATATATATATATATATATATATATATATATATATATATATATATATATAAGGTACCATTCAAAGGGTAACCATTTTCCCATAATGCTGTGCGATATTCTACTTTCTTTTTTCACTGTAATTTGTTGTGTTGTGAAAGAAAATGACCAAGCCTGCATTGATTTTATTGTAAGAAATTACTGTTAAATCTTGTAAAATCCTGGCAATCTTATTTTAAAATGATGACAGGCCTAAAAATAACCTTTTTAATTCTGACATATGGATATGCAACCCACATGCACAGATTACGAAATTGACACCAAAAAGAATCGCAGTGCTATTTTTGCCTGTGCTCTGGTATGTTGTCCACATGGCAACAACATTGCACCTATCATCTGTAATGATAAAAAAGACAATTAAATCCTCAGAAAATTAAAGCACATGAGTCCATGGGAACCCTAGTTCACTGTAGGTGACAACAACAGAAAATAAAAGCACAAGAAACAAAAGCATTACCCTCTATGGCAAACAAACAGCTCTGTCGTGTGTATGTGTGTGTGTGTGGCTATAGGCCCACTGCCAACAGGAAACAATGCCCTTGCCACTTCACCATTGGCAAAGACAATGGGCACGCCGTGCCATCGGCGCTGATGGGCGCAGGCATGCTGCTGGCACTCGCAGTCTTTGTCAAAAGAGCTAGAGAAAGCGAGAACGCCACAGATGAAGGGATGCAGAGCTGCCCAACCCAATGTAAGGAAATTAACGATTCTAACTCTGATTCCACTTAATGGAGCCTTTAATAATTCTAAGTTCTTTTGTGGAAGCACCAAATAATTGATTGTAACTATATTTCACATCACTACACATTTACAATAATTGATTCTGATCACATTTTCAACAATGACTAGTTGGATGTACATTAGATAGCCTACTTATTTAGGGGAGACTGGGGCTAGTTGTCACATGGAGAGTTGTCACAAGGGCTATGTCTTAGTAACAATAAGATTTGGAGTCATAAGTTGCGGAAATGTGTGTGTTTTCTCTAGGTTTTATATGTTGGTTTCAAACCCCTCTTAAATTAAAATCATACTTATTTTTAACTCTTAGGTGAACAAGTAAATATCAAACCACCCTGGCATACGTTCAGGCAAGAGTCATCTGTATTATGAAGGCTGACTTTTTACCGAAAGTCGTTTAAATGCGTTCTTAGAATAAAAGGCATTTTTCATGAAAGTCAGGTCGGGGCATGTAGTCACATTTTTTTCGGGGCAGGTTGTCACATGTGTTTTAAATGTCATAAATCTGAACAAAAAAATTACAATATTTGTTGGCCAAAACAATGTTTTGATATTTGTGTTCAAATATTGTTAAAGAAAAGGCTATATTAGGCTGTTTAATCCACCTGTAGATTTAAACAGTTTAGCAGAGGTATCTCTTGTATTCAAATTAATGGGAGAAATTGGAACACCCAATATGGCAGATGTAGAAACGGAAGTCCCGCCTTACAGGTAAAAGAGCCAATAGAGAACGTGCAAAAAAAAACGTGTGTTTTGAAAAATAAATTATGATACCAGTGACGTAAGATTTGACTGCTTATTTGAAATATGTTCTTTGATCTTAAGCTAGAACAACCGTTTTAGAGATTTTGGTCTTTCCCCATTTTCCTGGAAAAGAATGGCGAAAATGTTCAGTAGCTTTTTTGTTTAGGTTACAAACTGGTAATTACAATGATATTATGCTATAAATGTGGTTTATGAGGACATTTCTAGTATCCCCATAATTTACATCACTTAAAAAACATACTAAATTAAGTTTTATTGAAAATGTAAAATGTGAGGGTTAGGGTATAGAATCTATAGTTTGTACAGTATAAAAATCATCATATCTATGGAGTCATTATGAGGATAGATGCACCAACACTCTCTAATGCCCCCCCAGCTCTGTGTGTGTGTGTGTGTGTTTAGTCAGTTAGAGCTTCTATCGCCTGGGAGGGCCCGTCAAAGCGGACACCACAGAAGCCAGACTGACAGAAACACACCCCTCCTCCACAGAAACATGCGCATGCACACAAGCTAGTCAGGGAGCGCGCTGTCACACCACAAACTGCTCTGGACCGTGTGACGCTCACTACCCGCACTTCCCGGACACACTCGTAATGCAGTTAGCCTGGACTCATTCGCGCACACACGCAATGACATGCACACTGAGTGTCTCATTTTCTCTCAGCCGAGTCCTCTCTGTCCCGGCTTGTCTCTGGACTACTAACACCCATGTGCATCTAAAGGCAATCAGGTTGTACACTATCTAGATTACTGCACTGAACAGGTTCAGAATAGTGTGCTACCATACTACTTATAATATTTCTCCTGTATGCAATATGTATACTGTGAGCAGTTGGTGGGTTTTCTGTATACATGTCTACATGGAAGTTAAAGCCCGAACCAGGCAGCTGCCTGTATACTGGTAGAGACTGTGATTAGTCACGGCATCACGTGTGCGTGTGTGTCTGTGTGTGCGTGCGCGTGCTTATGAGTGCATGTGTGTTTGAAGATATGAATCATTTTCTCTGGTTTTCTTTCTGCAAGGTGTTAAGTGCGCACACACATGCAAGGACACACCCAGACAGACACCTTCAGAACCACTGTGTATATTATGCACGCACACACAAATGCTAAGATCGATCAGGTGTGATCATATAGAAATAGATGGTTTAAATATACCCACACTGGTATGCACACATACATGGTCTGAGTCGCATGCATATTCACACACAATCACACACAGCTGTGTGCGTTAGAGAGAGTAATGGAGGATGGATGAGTGGTGTGTGTCTGTTTGTTTGCGCATGTTGTGTGATTGTGTATGTGTTATTATGGTAAGGTGATGAGCTCTGTTGATAGATCTCCCACCTGCATTTGAGTCTGTATGTGTGCGTGTGTATGTGTGTGTGTGTCTGTGTGTGTCTGTGTGTGTAGCTGTGATGAGGGAGAGGTGAATCAGGGCAAAATTAACAGTGTGTGAGAGTGTGTGTGTGTGTGTGTATGTGTCTGATGGGAGAGGAAGGGAGACAGATGGGGGTCTAAATGATTAGTGTGTGTATGTGTGTGTGTGTCTACAGAGGCAGGTTGTGGGCATGGCTGCAGTGACTCATACAGAAGCTGCACAAGTCAATACTACAATAATGAACACAAACATCATGTTCCTTCTCACATATTCACATTCACTCTCACACACAGACACATATATGTTGGTCTACCTATCATTATGAGGACTTTCCATAGACATAATGACTTTTATACTGTATAAACTATAGATTCTATCCTCTAAACCTAACACAACCCCTAAACCTAACCCTCACAGAAAACCTTCTGCATTTTTACATTTTCAATAAAACATTGTTTAGTATGATTTTTAAGCGATTTGAATTATGGGGACACTATAAATGTCCTCATAAATCACATTTATAGCATAATAACCTTGTAATTACCAGTTTGTAACTTACAAAATTGTCCTCGTAAATCACAAAAACACGCACACACACACACACACACACACACACACACACACACACACACACTCACTTAAAAAAAAGAACGTTTTTTAATGGTTTGTTGCAGCAAACCATTAAAAGTTCTCTTTATAATTTTAAAGGGATAGTTCACCCAAAAATAGATCCCAAAAACTCCAAAACTCACCCTCATGTTGTTTCAAACCCATATGACTTCCATTCTTCTGTGTAAAACAAAAGGAAAAATCTGAAGAATTGTCACAAGTTTATGCTATGTAATGAAAGTGAATGGTGAATCGGGGTTGTCATGCTCCAAAAAAGACATAAAATAACCACCAATAGCAAAAAAGTAGTTCTTAAGATTGAAACATGACATCAAAACTGTCCAGTAGTCATCATATTCTATTTGCCCGCTACAAATAAGAATTTATAAATTATTTGATTTGAACTTTCATTTCTGATCTGTTCATTACACAAAGTTATCACATGGCTTCAGAAGACTTGGGATATAGTGCAAAAGTTTTATCTACTACTTTAACTGTGGTTTTATGGTGTAGGGTTAAGCCCAAAGCGCACTACAGTTTTGACGCAAAAGGCTTGTGTATGCGTACTGTAGAACACGCAGTCTTGCAAAGTGTTCTGCATTTACTGTACACACATACACATGCGGTTGGCACATGTGCGCTATGACTGCTATGAGATACTGGACTGTTTCTCTACAGGAGTTTGAACAGAAACTCATAAAAATATCTTTATATTCCTTCAGACTCAAGTTATACAAACACAAGTATCTCCTGATCTCCTCACACATGTGCTCCTGATGTGCACATCCGCTGGTGTTGTTTCCAGCTTCTTCTGTTGTTTAGCGGGGATTACTTCTTCTTGACAGCAACAGGTCACTTGTGAGTGCTGCCACCTTGTGGAACCATGAAATGTGAATGTGCATTCTACATGTCCAGTGTAGGAACAGTTAGAAAAAGCTGGCTGCACACATTCAGTACTCGAGAACTCTGCTAATCACGAGATTTGCGTCACGTGTCCTGACTGAAGTATACTTTGGGCTTTAGAGTTAGTTATACGGGTTTGGAAGAACATGAGCGTGAGTAAATGACAAAATGTTCTTTTCTGGGTAAATAAGTAACCCAAGCCTTCTTGGGACCATTATAGAGTATTGTAGAGACTTTGGGGAAGGATATATTAACTTGGACCAGTTTGCAACTAGTTAACAACCAACCAGAACACCCTAGCAACCGAATAACAACACGCTAGCTACCAGCCATAACCCTACCGTCAAAGCAGCAAGGTTGATACAGAAAAGCAGTGCTCACATTTTCTTCAGAAATAACATAGAATCGAAATTACTTCAGTATGCTATGAAAAAATATTATTGGAGCTTACTGCATCTAAAGCCATTTATTGTTAATTATGTGAAATATGCTTATATACCAATCAGTTCTAGCCACAAATAAAGCATTGAATGCACTGTGTATTGTGTATTGATTTTTATTCACCCTCTTAGCACACAGGCACAGTCTGACGCTTGTGCACTGGGCTACGTGAGCTTGACAGCCCCCGAGCAATTTAAAAAGAGAGAGGATCTTTGAGAAAGTGAATCTGTCAGATGTCTGTGTGGGTGTGATTGTGTGTGTATAAAGGGAGGTAGTTATGGAGAGATGTAAGCTGCACACAGGCTGTGTCTCGTTTGGAAGGCTGCGTCCTCTGGAGGTCGCATTTGTCGGCCGCATTCGTCATCGAGGCTGTCTCATTTCAGAAAAGAGAGTAGGACACTTCGAATGCAACCTTATTCCACGGTAATTCAGAGGATGCATGAGGTGGATCCTTCGTTGGCACTCATAACCCACAATTCTTTGCTTCAACGGAAATGTCTAAAAAAAATTACGCCAATTTGCCCGGAAATATGATGTTCAAAGGCAAGGAATGTTAATTCCCAAGTAACTCAGTAGATGGGTGCAGAGTATAATATGTATAATTATATTAATATATAATTCAAATGAAGTATTAGACTAAAAGTACACCTGTAAAATCAATTTTATTTTCTCTTTACATCTTTATATCTCTCCTAAAATTTACTTCATACATTCCTTCTTAAGGGACTTTGTTCCCTTCTCACTCACGCTTGTTAAAGAGTGGCGTGCTGTCATAGCAACCATGTTACATTCCGTTTCTGTTTGTCCTACGAAGACCGTCTCGTTTAAACGAGGCTTGTTTAAAGGAGGACACTTGGTATACTGCAACCTTCAAAGGACGTGTCCTACCTAGCACAGCCTTTGAAACGAGACACAGCCACAGACTCTTATACAGCCGAAAACAGCACCTCCACACCCGTCTATTTTAAAACCACACATCTTCCCTTTCACAATCACTGTCTGCGTCTCCCCCACTGTCGATTTGACCCTTTTGTTCTCCGTTTCCTTCTTTCTCTTTATCCATCTCATTTTCCCCATTTCTGTCTATTTTTGTGCTAACAATTTCTCTCACGTACCCCTCTCTCTCTCTCTCTCTGTCTCTCTCCCGTGTGCTCTCTCTATGACCCTGTCTCTCTCTCTCTCTCTCTCTCTCCTATGTGCCAATTTGAACACTAAGCATCGTTCATGTGCACCCTCCTCACCATCTCTCTTTCTGATTCATTCCTCTCTTCCTCTTTCACTTGTCACTATCACACAGTTCTAAATGTAGCTCTGAATCCCTATCACCCCAATATGGCGGATAATTTATTCTTAGTTATGTTGAGAGGCACACTCTGGTCTCAGAGCAGAGGTGGATGATGAGCATAGAGATCCACTGTAGCTTTAACACACAGCAGATCATCTCAGGGCAACTCTTAACAACAATAACCTGAGTTCTTTTGAAATAACACAGAACCAATACTTTATTATTCTAAGTAATGGTGAAAATAGTGAAGTATGGTACAGTGTTAGAATTGTTTGGTATAGTAAAGCATAGCATAGAATATAGTATAGTGTAGTATAGCATAACATAGTACAGTAATATATGGTATGATATGATACAGTGTAAGTAGACAATAATGTACTATATCATAGTATAGTATAGTATAGTATAGTTTGTGTAGTGCAGTATTGCTATCGTAGTGGAGTATGGTATGGTGACTGTTGCATACAATTTTTTGTATTGTATGTTGTAGCATAGTATAACATTGTATAGAGTAGTTGTATGTACAGAGTAGAGTAGTTTTGCATAGCATAGAATAATGTAGTATATTATAATGTAATATAGTACAGTAGAGTATGATAGGTAGTAAGTATATATGATGTACATGATATATAATAAGTATTAAGTAGTGTTGTATTGCATAGTCTATTGTAGTATATCATAGTGTAATGTGGTGTAGTGCAGTCTATAGTAGTACAGTATAGTTCGGCATGGCACTGTAGTAAGTATACAATAGTGTAGTATTGCATTGCATAGTATAGTTGAGTCGAGTATGTCATAGTATAGTATAGTGTAGTATACTATAGTATAGTATAGTAGTAAGTAGTGTAGTAATGCATACACTATACAACTTTGGTGTAGTATACCATAGTGTAATTTGGTGTAGTGTAGTATAGTACAGTATAGTACAGAATAGTGATAAGTATAGAATAGCATAGTATTGCATTGTTTAGTATAGTGGAGTGGAATATACTATACTATAGTGTAGTATAATATACTATAGTATAGTATTAAGTAGTGTAGTATTGCATATTTTGGTGTACTATACCATAGTGTAATACGGTGTAGTGTAGTATAGTACAGTATAGTACAGAATAGTGGTAAGTATAGAATAGTATAGTGTTACATTGTATCAGGGCCATAACCACAATATACTTTGATGGGGACAAGTCCCCCCAATAATTGATATCCTTCTTGCTGTTCTGCTGCAGTTCATTATGCACAACTGTTTAATTGTCATTAAGTTGTTGCAGGAATAACATAATGGTTGAAACATTTTTTAGAAAGTTAGATTTTTAGTGTGCTCAGTAGTCTAACACCACTTGTAAATGTCATATGAGATAGTCAATCAAATCGATGAAGGCGGGACTCAAATTCAAAGTTTGGTCTGTTACATTTTGACACGTTTTTGCCATTTTGCATGTCACCATCAAGTAAAAGATATTCGTTGACTAAAATGTTGTCATTTTTGTCAGAGTAAAACTGACTAAATGAATATGACATGGCAAAATATTGACTATTTTTAAAGGACATTTTCGTCAAAAGACAAAAAACTGAAAAAATGAACACAGCATTTTTTTATTGCAAACATAAAATGAGCAATAATGGGGATAAAATGATACTTTATTAAACATGAAAATAATATGTACAAGAAGTCAATTTCAAAAGTCATACATACTAGTAAACATGCACAGTAACTTTCCCTGACAACCCCTACTAGACAACATACTGTATCTAATTCCAAGCATTATAGCAGGTAAACAACTTCGCCAAAGGATAACAGATAAACTGAACTGTGTGATTGTGACTGACTGAACTGAACAGCATCCTCAGCCAGAACATATGACAGCCGGCACTTCTTTCCTGTGTTTACGGACATAACATCATGATGCAAAGAGGAACGACATAAGTCTGTGCCAAATCCGACCCGACATCTCAAAATACAAATAGTTTTTATAGGCTTACCGAAATGAATCGGAGTAAGGTAAGGACATTGTTTTGAACACTGATTGTTTATGTACTTTTAATCAATAATGGCAATTTGTACATAGTGCAGCTTTAGGAGCAGTAACATGCAAACCTTTCTTTTCCTGCCGCTCTGACATTAACTTGCGCCTCCACTCACGCCACTCTCGCTAGCACATCAGCGGCTGAATGCAGCAGCAAACAGCAGGATAATGTCATTTTTCTAGGTCTCTCTGTGTGTCATTAACTGTCTATGGCCAGCTGCGTCTTTCAACCATTAGCGTTCAGTCCAGTCTCTACGCCACTGAGAACCAAATGTGAAAAAACATCCATCATTGTTATTCTTAGACAGACAGACAGACAGACAGACAGACAGACAGACAGACAGATAGACAGATAGATAGATAGATAGATAGATAGATAGATAGATAGATAGATAGATAGATAGATAGATAGACAGACAGACAGACAGACATAGATAGATAGATAGATAGACAGACAGACAGACAGACAGACAGATAGATTAATTGATAGACAGACAGACAGACAGACAGATAGATAGACAGACATACATGGACAGAAAGACAGACAGATAGATAGATAGACAGACAGACAGACTAATTGATAGACAGACAGACAGAGACAGACAGACAGATAGATAGATAGATAGACAGACAGAGACAGATAGATAGATAGATAGATAGATAGATAGATAGATAGATAGATAGATAGATAGATAGATAGATAGATAGATAGATAGATAGATAGACAGACAAATAGACAGACAGAGATAGACAGACAAACAGACAGACATAGATAGATAGATAGATAGATAGATAGATAGATAGATAGATAGATGATAGATAGATAGATAGATAGATAGATAGATAGATAGATAGATAGATAGATAGATAGATAGATAGACTGAAAAGACAGAAAGATGATAGATAGATAGATAGATAGATAGATAGATAGATAGATAGATAGATAGATAGATAGATAGATAGATAGATAGATAGACTGAAAAGACAGAAAGATGATAGATAGATAGATAGATAGATAGACAGACAGACAGACAGACAGACAGACAGACAGACAGACAGACAGACAGACAGATAGATAGACAGACAGAGATAGACAGACAAACAGACAGACATAGATAGATAGATAGACATACAGACATAGATAGATAGATAGATAGATAGATAGATAGATAGATAGATAGATAGACACAGAGACAGACAGACAGACAGATAGATAGATAGATAGACAGACAGACAGACAGACAGATAGATAGATAGACAGACAGACAGACAGACAGACAGATTGTGCCTTATTTGCATTAATGGACAAGGCAATTTCTATATATTTATATATATATATATATACGTACTTCACACACCGAATATGTGAGCACACAGCCACCCATGAGAGCTAGTGGATAATTATACACTGATTAACACATAGACTGCCTCAGGAGGGGTGGGTGGGTGTGTGTGTGTGTGTGTGTGTGTGTGTGTGTGTGTGTGCGTGTGCGTGTGTTTCCAAGTGGCCGCATTCAACTTGTTTCAGAGGATTCGGTAAAGCCTCAGTTATCTTTAGACATTACAAATGTTTGAAGGATGCAAAATATAAAAATAGCTAGAACAACAATATGGCCAGATATTTTTAATGACTGTATGAATTAAATAGGGCTGGTTATCACCAACGACCTCACAATACAATGCGCATTGCAATATTTTTGTCATAATTCAATACATTGCAATATATCAATATTCGAATTGGATCACAATTGAAACTGCGTCAAACGCACATGAGAGATGTGGCATGATCAGCAGGATCCATTCTAATCCAATCTTATAATTCTAATCACTGCTTTGCTTTTTTTTGCTACATGACGCCTCATAGGAGCTGCTCTAACTGTTTTCACAGTTTGTGCATATTACCTGTTTCTGTAGGAAATGATATATATGCACACATACATAAGCTAATAATATCACTAACATCAATTTAGCATGCTAACATACAATGGTGTAGTAGTGTCTGAAGCGGTGGGCATACTGTAAATATATTATGAAATATTTTCAGCAAATGAATGTATTTAGGGTACACAGTTGGATATTTTTTTTAAATAGTCAGACTAACTGGTAGACAAAGTCTTTAATTATTGGCTATGTTTATGCAACTGGCCCCAGCTTACAAAATGTATATCAGGGTAAGTTTCTTGCTGGCATGGTGTACAGTACACTAGTAAGAACCATGGTATGGTAACTTGATGTTAAGTGTGTATTTTAAATAATAGGTGTCATTAATGTTTACACTTAGCAAGAAAATAAATGTATAGCACAAATTCTGGTTACTCCAGGGATGCTTGTACATCAGCACTAGATGCTGTAAATGTCCCACCTCTTACTAAAACAGAAAATATGATTGGTTAGCAAATATCCAGTCGCGTCTGAAATGAACGTTCTGATTGGTTGATCAGTTTAGTCGGACTGTCAGTCTTGTTCATGCCATCAGTTTCACTCCTGCCTCTCGCAGCTCTGTGCACATTCAGAGAGAATCTCTGTACACTTTTTTAAATTTAAATAAAATCTGAATTCACTCAACGGTGCTGCGGCATCGCATTAGCAGATTGACATAATTCCGGGTCAAAAGCCTTCTCTTTTTTCTGGCGGCATCATCACTTGTTTTAGGTAGGCATATGCAAAATCCTAAGAAAGATAAGTGGGCATAGGGCATATGTCTGCATATGCCCTAGAGACTACACTAATGCTAACATACATAACACAACGCACACGCTAGCACATGGCAAGCTACCATAATGAATATGTTTCCTAATGAGACTGTGTAGGTCTGGTGTATTTACAACCTAAAAGGTGCAGTTTAAGAGGGCAGATTTTTTTTTTATCACTCTCTCCCTCTCTTTATTTTCCAGCATCTACAGTCTAAAGGTGTTGCTGTCACTTGGACTTCTAGTAGATTGCATTTAAAGTGTAAAACATGCGGTTTGCAGGGTTATCCGTTTTTCCCAATGCTGTTGGAGAAAGAGAGACATTCTAGTATTGCACAGTTCATTTATGGCTCCGCTTGCTTGATTGCAAGGTTGTGTGCATTGGAGCGCAACAGCCGGGTTCCAAAAGTACAAATCCCATTATGTTTTTGCATAGGCAAAGTAATTTTATTTTGATAAACATGATAAAGAAAGACCTGCCGTGAGCTCTGAGGTTGTTATTCGAATGCATATGCTTCTGTTGAATCCCTCACACCACGTTATTTCAACATCATGTCTTAGAAATTGTGTTTAACCCCTTCGCAGTTCGCACGTACGATAAAACCAGTGTGATTACACTAGGCTGGCCTGAGAGGCGTATGATCAAACCAGTGTGATTACACTAGGCTGGCCTGAGAGGCGTATGATCAAACCAGTGTGATTACACTAGGCTGGCCTGAGAGGCTTATGATCAAACCAGTGTGATTACACTAGGCTGGCCTGAGAGGTGTACGATCAAACCAGTGTGATTACACTAGGCTGGCCTGAGAGGTGTACGATCAAACCGGTGTGATTACACTAGGCTGGCCTGAGCGGCGTACGATCAAACCGGTGTGATTACACATGCTGGCCTAAGAGGTGTACGATCAAACCGGTGTGATTACACTAGGCTGGCCTGAGAGGTGTACGATCAAACCGGTGTGATTACACTCAGGCTGGCCTGAGTGGCGTACGATCAAACCGGTGTGATTACACTAGGCTGGCCAGAGAGGCATACCATCAAACCAATGTGATCTGCATTCATGCTGCTGTTTACCAGCAGAGAGGGACTGAATGCATCTACGTGTATTTCATCAGTTAATTTGGGATGACTTCAAGGACTTTAACACTAAAATGTATAGTTCAAACAAAATAATTTTGTTTAATCATTGACCCACAACACTTACTTAGTTTACTCATTTTAACCACTAATAGTTCTAAACATAAATAACTAATATTGGCACTGTTTCGGACTTTGATCCAGCACTGCTGTGATGTTTTCTGACATCAAACAAAGAATATATAGAATAGTAGTCCACTTGAGCCTTCTCCTATTCCGTCCGTTATGCTATGATGAATTGAGAATAACATGCTGCATTGCAATATAAACAATAAATGGCAATCACATTCGAGATCGCGATCATAATCAATCACAATAAACATCTAAAAATCACATTATATGTTTGATCATATATAATCTGTCCTCCAGTGCATCTGCTGTGAATCGTCCGTTGACATTTATTTCTTTTTTTAATTACAGCACGCATTAAAGGACTCGCACTTGGGGATCAGTCAGTACAGGAGAAATTGACATATGAAAAGTTTAATGGCAGAATGCCTTTTAATGAACTACACTACCCATGATCCTCAAGAGAGATCCACCAATCAGAGAATCATGGCCAACAAATCGCACCAAAAGAGCTCTGCAACGTACAACCACTTCCATTACACACTGTGAATGATGCAATTAGTCTTTCTACTCTATCTATTTACTTGCATATTTGTATATACGGGAATATTTTGCAATAAAATTCTATATATTGTTTCTATTCTTTTAATCAACAAATCAAAATAAATAGTTTTATATATTTCAATCTTTGTAATTCGCCAATGGCATCGTAGTTCATTCACTCGTGAAAGACATTACCTTTGTCTTTTTGACCGATTTTCAAAAGCTTTTGTTATTGGGCTTTTTGTGCGTTTGTAATCTTATGAGTCGCCTTGGAGCTGTTTGGTTTGTTAATGGCTTAGAACCCTTTTATGAAGGATTTTATGAAATTCATATGGAAGAAATGAATGGGAAACATATTTCCAGAACCAAGATGTCACAACCAAGATGTGACATAAAAACTGCCGATGTAGCACAATGTTTGGGTTAGACCGCTACTTGTTGGAAAAAATGGCTTGTTACTGGAAAAGCTACATTATTTTGAAAACAGCAAAGCTACTGTCCAGCTTAGACAAGAATGAATTTCCGTGCAGTTCCAAAATGGTTTATTCTGGTTATTGCTGGTACAGTAACCAGCATTGTTTACCAAGACAAAAAAAAATCTTATCTTGAAAACCATTTTTTGCATTGCAGGAAGCTTGCTGGTTAAGCTAGTTAAGAAGCCATGCTATGCTGGTCTTTTCAACAGGGAGAGTCACTACGCAACAATGGGTGGCATGTACAAAAATACCAATGTGCGCAAGGTGCATTACATCATCTGTACAATGATCTCATCTCTCTCTCTCTCTCTCTCTCTCTCTCTCTCTCTCTCTCTCTATCTCTATCTCTTTCTCTCTCTCTGTTTCTGCCCTTCTCTCATCACATTGATTAGATCACTTGATTTTTCTGGCACTGCACAATGATACTGGAACTTTTGAAAACTGTATTTACTGTAGATGAGGTAAAGAGGTGGATCACTGCAGAATGAGCCCAGAGAGAGGAGAGAGACAGAGCGATGTGAAAAGGTGGGGATTTTGTTGTTGAGCGTGTATGTGACAGACGTTAGCATGTGTCTGTTGCTAACATAAGAAAATACGCCTCCCTGTGAAACAAGAATCTGGATGACATCACTTTCCTCATAGATGAGAGCTAGAGTGAGACCGAGAGCGAGCGAAGGGAGAAAACAAGTCACTCTCATACCTCTTTAAGCATTTGTCCTCTCTCCACACCCTCTGCTCCTCACATCAGTGATGGAGGTGAATTTCGTGACAGGATTCTGGCTTACAGAGCCTCAGTTCAGGCTCTGAATCTTTTCACAGTCCTTCCTCAATATCCATTGCTGACAGACCCAAGGTCACTGTCGAAATGTCTGTCTCTCTCTCTCTCTCTCTCTCTCTCTCTCTCTCTCTCTCTCTCACAAACACACTTTAATTTCAACCTGGTTTCATAGAATCATGTTGTTATACCTACATTTTTGGTAAATGATTTTTGTGTGGCTTGTTGCTCGTATTACGGCACATTCCTGGTAAAATGAGTTCTATCGGGAAGACACGCAGGCTTGAGTGAAGTTTAAGATGCCATTTATTTGATAAATGTAAAACAGAAAGTAATGTCTCTCTCTTTGGCGTAGGCCCCATCCGGTGGTCCGAGGGAGTTGTACCCGGAACCATCATGTCCTGCCGGAGATAGGAGGCAGGGGCTAGGAGCCTACCCCCGTCTCAACTGGTGGTGGTGGGGTGGTGGAGGTTGCCGTGTAAGCACACTGAAACAGCAATGTGATAGATTGTGAGCAAACTTATAAAGCAATGGCTTACATGTGATTGGCTAGGAATTACCCAGCTAATGATGTGATGTACAGCTGCTAGTCTTCCCGCTAGAACTACTGTGCTGGAGAGAAACAACTCTTCAAATACATCAAATAGCACAATCAATCAGTCAATGCATCTGATGCAGCAACCGCTCCACTTTAAAAGTATCAGGAAACCTACCTAGTTAGGGCTGCGAATCGATTCCAAAAATAATCGACTACTCGATTCTGAGGCATTGGGAATCGACTTGAAGAATTGACTCGAAAAGTTGGAAGCTGCAGTCAATTCCTTTTCAGAGAAAAGAACCACTGAACTACTACACATTTCAGAAGCCTAACAGCACTAAAACAATTGACAAAATAATTATAAATTACTACCTTTTGTAGTCTGTCAGCATCTGTAAATCCACTCCATTTGTTGATCTGTATGATCAAACACTTTCCCGGACTTTCAGTTTCATCATACCACGGTGGTGGAATGACCTTCCCAACTCAATCTGGGAAGCTAACTCACTCTCTATCTTCAAAAAACGGCTAAAAACACATCTTTTCCAAAAGCACTTAACCGGTCACAAAAAAAAAAAAAAAAGTGTTGCATTTAAATCTGTTTTGTATACTATTCTGATGATAGTGAAACTTTGTAATATGGCACTTTTTGTACCACTGTCTCCCTAAGATGATTCGCTGATGTTTTTCCTCTTTTGTAAGTCACTTTGGATAAAAGCGTCTGCCAAAGGAATAAATGTAAATGTAAATGTATGAAGTAATCACACATGCCCTTCAACACATCTGCTTTCCAGTATAGTCTGCCGGTATTTTAATTTGGATTAAACTTCAAACTTGTGACAATAAATTGGCATACAATAACAACTTCCCCAATATTACAACACAAGCCAACAGCAATGGCAGAGTTGAGTTAGCTTCCTAGTTCACATAAATAAATCGGTATGTTAAAATTTAAGTGATTAATGTGCTGCACTTATAAAGCAAGTATCTAACACTTCTCTACTTGTTCTCAACATTTTTCAGTGTATTAAAACCTTCTGGAAATTGAATGAACTTGTGGAGGTCCACAATTTATTTTCACAATAAAATTTGTGGGCCGCCACAAGTCTGGTTCATCCTTCGGAGAAATTTCCAAGCACCTGAAGGTACCACATCTGTACAAACAATAGTACGCAAGTATAAACACCATGGGACCACACATGCCATCATAATGCTCAGGAAAGAGATGCATTCTGTCTCCTAGAGATGAAAGTAGTTTGGTGCAAAAAGTGCAAATCCCAGAACAACAGCAAAGGACCTTGTGAAGATGCTGGAGGAAACAGGTAGACAAGTATCTATATCCACAGTAAAACGAGACCTATGTCAACATAACCTGAAAGGCTGCTCGGCAAGGAAGAAGCCACTGTTCCAAAACTGTCATAAAAAAGCCAGATTACAGTTTGCAAGTGCTCATGGGGACAAAGGCCTTACTTTTTGGAGAAATTTCTTCTGGTCTGATGAAATAAAATGGAACATTTTGGCCATAATGTCCGTCATTATGTTTGGAGGAAAAAGGTTTGCAAGCCGAAGAACACCATCCCAAACGTGAAGCATGGGGGTGGCAGCATCATGTTGTGGGGGTACTTTGCTGCAGGAGGGACTGGTGCACATCATAAAATAGATGGCATCATGAGGAAGGAAAAGTATGTGGATATATCCTAACTGACCTAAGACAGGGAATGTTTTCTACCATTAAATGTCAGGAATAAAAAATTAATAATTTGAAATCGAGTTTAAATGTGTTTGGCTAAAGTGTATGTAAACATCTGACTTATATCTGAGATATATATATATATATATATATATATATATATATATAAAGTCTTATATAAGCTTTCCAAGGAACTCAAAGACGCTTTACAAATGAAACAATCAATGGTGAGAGTGGTATTATAGATTGTAGGCAAGGTGAAACAGATGGGTTTTGAGCAGTTTTTTGTAGGTGGTTAGTGAGTCCGAGTTTCTGATGTGGATGGGGAGTGAGTTCCAAAGGGTGGGGGCAGCGATGGCTGAATGCTCGGTCCCCCAAAGTTCGATGTATTGATTTGGTGATGGGTTTGAGAAGGCCTAAGTCGGCAGAGCGGAGGCGTCGGTAGGGGCGGTGATGCTGTAAGAGGTCTGTGAGATATGGAGGTGCCAAGTTATTGAGGGCTTTGTAAGTGATGAGCAGAACTTTGTAATGGATGCGCTGTTGTACAGGGAGCCAGTGAAGCTGTTGAAGGACAGGGGTGATGTGGTCTCTGGAGCGGGTGTGGGTGAGGAGGCGGGCAGCGGAGTTTTGAACGTATTGCAGTTTTTTTATATCAGAGGATGGGAGACCATATAGGAGACTATTGCAGTAGTCGAGTCTTGATGTAATGAATGCATGAATGAAAGTTTTCGCAGCAGATGTGGAGAGGGTAGGGCGTAGACGAGCAATATTACGTAGGTGGAAAAAGGCAGTTTTGGTGATATGACGGATATGGGGCTTAAATGTGAGTGTGGGGTCAAAAATGAAACCAAGATTTCAGATCTGGGTAGCGGTGGTAACTGTATGGCCATCAACGGAGAGAGTGAAGTCTTGGGAGGAGGGGAGGAGTGATTTGGGACCAATGACGATGATTTCCGATTTATTGCAATTTAGTTTAAGGAAGTTGGCGTTCATTCAGGATTTTATTGCAGAGAGGCAGGTTGTGATGGTTAATACTGTGGCAGGAGTGATGGATCTGGTGCTAAGGTATAGTTGTGTGTCGTCTGCGTAACTATGGAATTTTAATCCATGCTTATGAATGATAAGTCCAAGGGGAAGCATGTACAGGATAAACAGAAGGGGACCTAGCACCGAGCCTTGAGGGACTCCGTGATTGACAGGTATGGTGTGAGATGTACAGTTGTTGATGGATATGAATTGAAATCTGTTGGTAAGGTAGGAGGTGAACCAGGAGAGAGCTGAGCCAGAGATGCCAAGATGTTGTAGGCGTTGTAAAAGGATGGAGTGGTCAATGGTGTCGAGGCGGCAGAGAGGTCAAGTAGGAGGAGGATGGAGAGGGAACCAGAGTCAGAGGCGAGCAGGAGGTCATTTGTTACTTTGAGTAGTGTAGTTTCAGTAGAGTGATGAGTACGGAATCCAGACTGAAAGGTTTCGTAGAGCTGATTTGATAGGAGGTGGTGTTTTAGTTGAGAGGCTGACTGAGCGTTCCAGGATTTTAGACAGGAAAGGTAGGTTAGAGATGGGGCGGAAGTTGTTGGGGTTGTCAGGATCCAGGCCAGGTTTTTTAAGTATTGGTGTGATGGCTGCAACTTTGAAGGAAGAAGGAACTGTTCCAGAGGTGAGAGAAGAGTTGATGATAGCCATGATGAGTGGGCTGAGGCAGGGGAGGCAGTGCTTGACCAGTGCAGATGGAATGGGGTCCAGTGGGCAGGTTGTGAGGTGGATTTTGTTGAAGTGGTTAGTGAGATCGGTTTCTGTAATGACTGATAGGGAGGGGAGAATGATGTGAAATGGAATGGATGAGTCAGATTGAGGGTCTGTGCTGGGTGAAATGTTCACAGAGAGTTCTTGGTGAATGCTGTCGATTTTGTATTTAAAGAAGTCGATGAAATTATTGCATTTGTCCATGGTGAATAAGTGAGTGATGTTGTCAATGGGTTTGAGTAATTTATTAACTGTGGCAAACAGAGTCCGAGGGTTGGAGGATCCAGAGTGAATGATCTCAGAGTAAAATGCTGTGCGGGCTGATGTGAGCTGATCTATAATGATGGCTGTGATCCTTGTAGGCTTGTAGGTGTACAGTGAGTCCAGTTTTCTTATGTAGGCGTTCCAGTTGTCTGCATTCTTTTTTGAGTTTGTGCAGTTCAGGAGTGAACCAGGGAGCAGAGCGAGAAAAAGTAACTGTTGCAGTTTTCACTGGTGCGAGAGTATTGAGGCTTGATGTGAGCGTGCAATTGTAGTGAGCTAAAAGGTCGGCGGTGGTTGAGTTTTCAGGGATGCTGGGTATGGAAATTTTGTTTGTGATATGGGAGGAAAAGGCGGTGAGACAGAGGGACTTTAGATTTCGGTAAGATATGGTGCGTGTCTGCTTGAAGTGAGGGCTGGGGAGGTTGATGTGAAATGATATGGCGAGATGATCGGATATGGCCAGGTCTGTGTGTGTGAGAGTGTCAATATTAAGTCCAGTTGAGCAGACCAAGTCCAAAGTGTGTCCACGGGTGTGGGTGGGGAAATCGACATGTTGTGTGAAGTTAAAACTGTGTATAATGTCCATGAAATCCATGGTGGGTTTGGAGGTGGAAGAGCCGATATGGAAATTGAAGTCACCTACGAGTAATTTGGTTAATGAAGTTGTGCAGAGTTGAGTTATAAATTCTGAGAAATCTGACAGGAAGGAAGGATTTGGTTTGGGAGGGCGATAAATTGTTGAAATAGTCAGAGGAGTGGGGCCTAAGAGTTTAAATGAGAGGTGTTCAAAAGAGGGAACCGATGGGATGGGGAGAGGGCGAAGCTTGAGAGTTTGTCTGTGGATGACAGCAATACCACCACCCCTGCCTTCAGGACGAGGTTGGTCCATATATGAGAATCCAGTCGGGGTGACTTGGTTGAGGGAGAAATAGTCATGAGGTATTTGCCAGGTTTCAGTTAAACAGATTAAATCTAATTGTGAGTCCAGGATGAATTCATTGAGAATGATGCTTTTATTGTTAAGGGATCTTATGTTCAGTAGCCCAAGCTTGAGAGACTTTTGTTTTGAAAGGGATGATGCGGAAATGGGAACTGACCAGAGGTTGAAATGGTTCACGTGACGTTGGCTCTGATGACGTTGTGCGTTGCTGTTTTGATGCCGGGACGCAGAAGAGAAGCAATGAGGAAGTGTTTCGCCGAAGCTGTCATTCCCGGTGGATATGTGTATTAAGTTTCTACGGGAGCCTCTGTGGATGTAACAGTGGCGTTGAAGTAGTCCGAAGGTTCTTATTTCAGCGATGAGCTCCGGAGTAGCCGATGGATAACAGTTTAGCTGGAGTAGCTGTTTGGCTGAGTACCGGAAAACCATGAAGTTGTTAGTGGATTTTGGCAACCAAGTAGGCAGAATGAAGAGCAGAAAAAGAACTAGGACCAGGTACTGCATCGTCCGGGAGGAAAGATTGAGTCGTCTTGGGCAGGAGAAGTTTGCGTAGCCGCCCGAAAGCGCGGGTGTTAACCCGATCGATCCAGCGGCGTTGCCAACTATATGATCCGTAGTCCCTAAACGCAGCCGAACCAAACTGGGTCGGGTCCTTCGGCAGCAGAGACGTGCAGGTGAAAAGGTCCAGGTAAGTGCTGAGGTAGTATTAATTCAATAAGAAGGTTTGTTTTGATTTCCCGGAGGGAGAAGCGGCAGCCAAAAAACGCGCCAGCGTCCTCTCCCAGCCAGCCAGTTGACTATTTTTTTATATCTTTATAAAACTTTAATATATATTTATATTAACTAGCCTACATTTAAAAAAATATTTTATGAAATCAAATTCAAAGACATCAATTTTAAATACACCTTGTAAAATTGTTAAATAAAACTGAAGTGTATATTTTGGACATTTTATTCAGTGCACAAAAGGTAGTGGACAATTACTGTACATTATAAATTAAACCTCTTTCTAAACAAGAACTCATGAGTGGTAACAGACAATTATAATGTAGGTTACATGGTGCTTTTAAGATTATTTGCGATAGCTCTTCGAAATACAGCTGCGTTTACTCAAACTTCCCTGAAATTTAACTCATGGGATCGAAGCATCGCGCTTTGGTATGTGTATATCCAACTTTTTCCTGAGGGTGTTACTATGGAAACTAATGTGGGTGGGACTTCCGCCGGAATTCTTTCTATAGCATTCCCTAGCTCTGTCTGCAGTAATTTTAGACCCTGTTTACAGCTGGTAATAAGACAAGTTTCGGATGATCAGTGCTAAATATAGTTGTAAACGGGGTGTCAAATGTTTTGTGATTGGATCACAAAAAACACAACAGAAGTAGTCAAAAACCACGTCACATTTGAGGTTCAAAACGCCGTCCTGATGCGTCCCTGATGGCAGCGATGCACCACCTCTCACCAGTCAATCACCCGCCAAACAAAAGTTTAAACTAATGTGCGGATTTAAAAGGAAATAACTGTAAGATTGGAAAACTTGAAAAAGCGATTACACACCTAAGGGCAAAAACTTCACGGCTCTTCCTCAGTGTGTCTGTCTGATTTGAACATGCAGGGTGAAATGATGACAAACACACACATATGAAGCTGAACTAACACAGGTTATACATTAAAACAACCAATTATTTTTGTGCTTAGATTAAATCTCAACTGCATCTGGGAGAAACAGCGTGCCAGTTTTGTTCTTAATCTTAATGACTTTTTTGCAGTTTATTATCGTTCAGTAACACTGATATAGTGATTGATGCATGTCCTCATGAAATCATACATTCACTCCTCAAAATCCCAACACTGCAACGAAAGAATGAATGGACGAACGCCGCAACAGCAGCTGTGTTTACTAACGGAATTAACTCCTACATTTCTCGCTAAGCATCATGGTACATAGGAAAAAGGTGGATAGGCCCTGTTTTCATTTTAGAATGGACCTAGTAATATTAAATGCTGTTCATGCTATTATAAACAGTGCAAAGAACAGTTTTTAGTGAGCTATTTTTTGTGAGATTTAACTTTACCTAACTTTAAATGAGTCTTCCATCAATTCCAAAACCAGGAATCGGAGTTGATTCCCACATTTCTGGAATCGAACAGCCCTATACCTAGCAAAGCCCCAATTTCTAATGCCTCAGACTGTGATACCTAAGACTGGGTGGCAAGAGGAGAAACGGAAGCAGGTCAAGAGCTTCTTCCAAAAACACACACACAACAAAGATGGCTGCTGAACCTCACATAATGAGTGGAGATGAAAACAAAAGAGTTTGGGGAAGGATATTAATCATGGAACAAACATGTGAAGAGGTAGGGCGATAGAGCAGTTTGCAAATCTGCAAAAAAGATTTAGTAAGGGATTTTATTGGTCTACTTCAAAACAAAGCCCTGATTACAAGATACCTACCTGCTAAAATGGCCACTTCTGAGGAAGAACTAGGTGCTGGATTTGCCAAAGTATGCGAGGCTCATGGTATCAAGTCTTTTTAAGATATTAAAAAATGTATTGAGACTATCATAAAAGCAAGTAAATGACATATCCTTGGGGGACATCTGTATAGTCTGCTTTGCTCTCAGAGTTGTGTCTGATTTCAGATTTACCAACCGAGAAATGTCACATAAAATCAAAAGAACTGTGGTTCATACTTTTACAACAGTCAGACTCTTCCTGTCTTAGTGGGTGGGTCTTGGACAGAATTGGCTGTAAAGTAGACCTCGATGACTTAATGTCAATAGTCAAAGGTCTGGCTATGCAACACTATATTCAGCCAACCAAGGTATTATTTATTTCCTCAGCATGGAAGCTCCCTTGATGAACATTTCATTTTAGTCTTATCTAATTTCCGGATTTATATTTGGTTTCTAACATTAGCGTCAACAGATAACTAGCATAACCCTTTACCGTAACTATTGAGATAGGTCGCCAAATAGATTTAGTATTCAGGTGGGGATCCAGTGCGTCAATGGGAGACGGCGGTGTGATTGCGCTGATATGAGGCTTATTAGTGGGAGTGTTTGTGTTTAAACTTCCGCCTCCTCTGCTGGAGTGAAAGGAGCGTAATTACTGAACCGCAAACCTACTGCACTCCCAAATGCCTTTCACACATGCTCACACACTTGCCAATGTATGTGTGTTTGAGGTAATGTGTGTGTGTTTTTTTAATCACTGTCTACATGATCCAGCCTGCAGGCGTACCCAACATCAATAAACACACCCTCTCTGGATCGATTGTCAAAACCAAAAGCAGAAAAATATAGTGAAATGAATGTGCTGAAAAAAGGGGAAATCAACTTAAACCTGTTTTCTTGTCTTATGTGATTCAGTTTGTTGGTCAGATGGTCTCCCAGACTGACCAGCTGAAAATGCCCAAAACCATCAAAATTAGCAAAACTAATTATATTAAGTTTCTCCTTACAATTATTGTGGCATTTCGGAGGTGAAATGTCCACTGTGTGGCGCTAAAAGAGAGTAAAATTCCTCCCAAATAGATGAGGTCATGAAGGTTAATGCTTTATCGAATTTAAAATCAACAAAACTTACCTCCCTACCCAAAAGCTTAAACCTAAACCTAACCGTTAGTGTCATATAAAGCAAATGCGAGATCAAAAATGCAATTGCTTAGGCAACCAAGCCATTTTGTGATGCTTCTATGACACTTTCAGCTCACATGTCGACTTGCATGCTCTCCAGGATTCGTTCTCTGGTCCTGGCAAGTGTTTGTGTTTTGTGCGTAATAAGGTGAATTTATCTTGTTTTAAGCATGTTTAGACATTTTTACTAGAAAATAAGACAAACATACAGATTAAAGGCCTCGATATACTTCCTAAGATATTGAAGAACGAACAGGTGTGACGTCATTTCAAACAAAATCTGGCCAAAATGTGTTTTTGCATTAGTTTTGGAGGTTCGTAAAAGCTAGCTGGGGCGAACATTTAGGAAAAACTCTGACCAGCTGCTAAACACCTCACTGCCATTGGTCCATGTCATCGGTATGTGTGACCTGGAGCTCCACCTACCATGAGGTTGATGGCTAATTTCATTTACGTTGTTCAGTGAGTCTAAATCAGTCAACATGAACACATTGATGTGCCGAGTTATTAGCGAGCTGGTGCAAATGTACCTACATCTGTACGATCATTTGCTTGGAGCCGTTTTCCAAAACTAAGTCACATGATTGTTTTTTCAGTCTACTAAAGGAATCAAATCTTCTCAAATACTACACTTTTAACCATTCGTTTTTGCAATGGTATCAGTGTCATAATTAATTACAAACCGGCACATATTATGTCCGCGTATCACATGTTAGCGCATTAGCATCATGAATTCATAATGTAAACAAGACAAATTAAACATTTTCTACTGCATATCTATAAATTTAATTCCTCATTTAGTGGTTAAAACAGCTTCTTTAACTGAGGTCTTTTGACCTCATGTGAATTCTACTCAGAATGAGGCATAAAGTCATTGATAACACATTTTTAAGGTTTTACATGTAGCGTCCTCATATTTAAATGTACTTCTAATTCGCCTCCCACATCGGTGTGGCAGGTGTCTGAATGTTTGGAAACAGTATACCGTAGCTCACCCTTACAAAACTCCACGCTTTATTTTCACATGCAAATGAGCTTGTGATTCGCCACAAATGTTTGCCAGAAGTTTGCAGCTCTTCATCGCTAGTGGTGAATCTCTGGCAAACTTTTAGAACTTCGTTTTACCCCTGAACATAGAACGAAGAAGAAAGTCTACAGAAGTATATCAAGGCCTTAAGAATGGAATTTTGTAATGTCCTCTGCTAGCATCCTTTTGAGAATCAAAATGCTCTCTTGTGGATATTTAAATGAGATTTGGAGACTGAAAATACTAGCTAATAATGCTAACGTAGCAGTTAGCATATGAGGCTGCCTTGCCTTGGGGGTTGCAGAGATGGCTGGGAATATATCCTAAGTCATAAGAACAACGTGCCAGCTTATTGACTTATGCCTGCTCCAGCCTGCCTCAGAGCTTTATAACTGTCCACCCCTCCTTCCCCTGTCCTCTCAGATATTACAGAGAGAGAGAGAGAGATCACTGAAGAGACGAGGCTGTGCTGCTTGGATGGATGGACAGATGCATTGATAAGGACTGCAAGCACTACAGCAGCAGCAGCACCCTTACAAAAAATGTTAACTAGCCGCAAATTTGCTGCTCGTTATTTCCACATGCAAATGAGCTTGTGATTCACCGCAAATGTTTTCCAGAAGTTTGAAGCTTTTCACCGGTAGTGGGGAACCTCTGGCAAACCTTTAGCAACAATGGACAAAGCTCATTTGCATGTGGAAATTATCTGTGGCGAATATGCGTCAAGTTTGCAGCAAATTTGAAGTGAACTCTCAATTTTTGTAAGGGCTGCTCTGAATGTCCAATCACTTCTCTCTCCCTCTGTCGAGTTTCCTCTCATCTTTCATCCGAGTGGTCTCTTTTTCCCCCCTTGCCTCCTTTGTCCTTATATATATATTATACACCTCTTTCTCCCTGCTCTTGGTACTCCCCTCTCAGTTTTCCTGGGCTCTGAGTGCTCTCAAATGTATGTCCATTAGAAGGTAGGTCGAAGCATCATACTCTTTAGCGTACCAGATCAAAACCGGTCTCCATTTTTGAGGAGTACATTTGTGTTAGTTTAGAATAAGTAGTGATGTTCAGGTTTGGACATATTAAACCATAAAGCACTCGACTGCGGTGTTACACTGCAATATATCATTTTTTAGTGAATATTTTTGTATTGGTTTTGTCTTGTACCCCAATGGGGTGAGAAAAATAAGCTTGTTTTCCTATTGAATTAAGTGTTTTTCTTCTTCTTCTTCTTTTAAGCACAGCCTTCATTTTGATGGATTCCCATGAAAGCAATACTTAATATCTTGTGTAATTTTACTTCTCAAGTCAATTCATTTAGCTTTAAGGATGCTTCGATATGTAAGTAAGAAATTTACTTTTTGCCGTGTAGGAGTACACATTCATTGCTAGCAGCCATCATTCGGTCTAAAATGTTTACAGTCATACAATTGGTCTGCTTTGTTTTGCAAGTTTTATCTACCTATGATACCACTTTTATCAACCGCCGATGTTTTTGTTTGCAATATTTTTTTATTGCATTCCCATTGAAAAATCAGTGACATTGGCCTTGAAACTTCTTATTGTCTTGCCTCTAGGACAGGCAGCTCGAAATGAGCTCGCCGGTTGCTATGGTTACCTCCCCAGAGATGCGAGTGCACTTGTTTATCTCTGGCCAGTGTGCGCGCTCGAGACGCTCAGCGCGGGGGCAGGCGATCCGAGCAGATGTGAGCACTCGGCTAGAGGAAATGCTTTAAGAACCCTTAAAGAATGTTAATAGACGCTGCATTCACCTGAACGCATTCAAAGTTTCTAAGATAATTAGTAAAAGGCAATGAGGATGGAGAGCACCCGTGCATTAAGACATGCTCTGTTACTACTATGTATGATTCAGCCAGCCAGAGAGTGTAAGGAGCTCGCGAGCGCTGACGTGTGCAGACAAAAATAAGCGCCGTATCAAAGGAGGAGATGCAATAACCGCAGTCAGCTCATACTGCCATTGAGCGTGGGGCTGCGTCGCTGTCTGGAGGCAATATATGTCAGATGTCAGAGTGTGTAAGTCTCAGGGTTGACTGAGCACAAACCCAGACTTTTTTGCACGTCTAGAGCCTCTAGTGCTTTCAATTACACACTAAATTTTGCGACAGAGAGAGATAATCATGATGAGATGAAAGAATGTAATTTTGCCACAGACAGGAAAGAGAATGCTTTTGATTTGAATGTTTTATGCATCAGCTCTCCTGATGCTTTGAACCAATTTCAATTAGTATGGTGCTTTGCATGCCAAAATAAGAAAGAAGGCCTTCTTGCAAAAGTGTTCGGCAGTAGTTAAAGGAATGTTCCAGGTTCAATACACGTTAAGCTCAATCAAAAGCATTTGTGGCATAATGTTGATTACCGCAAAAAAATTAAATTCTACCTGTTCCTCCTTTTCTTTAAAAAGAAAAGTTAAAACTGAGGTTACAGTGAAGCACTTACAATGGAAGTCAGAAACCAGTCCACTGGTCAGACGAAAAGATTGCCCACCCTTAAAGGGGTAATGACATGCCTTTTTTTTAATCATTTTAATATGTTCCTTGAGGATCAATTATAACATTAGTAGTTTTTATACACACAAAATACAACCATATATTTGAAAAACATTATAATTTTCCACCTTTATTCTGACCTTGTGTCAGAAACACTGTTTTTGTGCTGCTTCTCCTTTAAGACATCCTAGTAAACACCCACTGTTCTGATTGGCTCTCTGCTCTTGACAGACATGATCACTCATTGCCACCTCACTGCTCACCGCTACTGGGCAGGGCTACAGAAGTGATAAGGTAAAGTTGTTGTGGAGGTTGTCAGATGCAAATATGTTCCACAGTGTGACATCACAATGTGGAGGAAGTAGAGAACGAGTCATTTTGGCAGCTTGGTTTTGGAACAAATGCTCTTTTTGCAGTGAGGATGAAGTTTTGAGTTCTGAAAATTACTGTATGTTTTAATTGTACAGTGAGCTCTCATTTATTAAAAGATCAAGGAAAATTTGTATCCTCCTGTCCTGACCACTTCAAGATCAAAACTTGTTGTGGATTACTTTTTGAGTAATTTACCCAAAACTGCTCCTAATCTCATTCCTCTCTCATTTGTAAGTCTGATTCAGACTAGTGAATGATTCATTTGTTCATATAACAAGTTCATATAAATGAATCAATGAAACAAAATTATACAAAAAAAAGATTTGCAGCACAACATTTTTGGTCTTTTTATTTACAAATAATGGAAGCAAAATTCAGATTACTGCCATTAACAAGCATAAAGAAATGCCCTTCTATTTCCTTCTGCTTGCTTTTTAGAGAAATACCTGTGAGGTTAGCTTCAGAGTCACCCTCCTAAAAATAACCAGCCTGCTGCACGGTAGGTCCTCCCACAGGAACATCAGGAACAACAGACCTGTCCTACTGTGGCCCAGCTCCTCATTGCTGCCCTAATTCATACACACACACATCATACTGTGCCTCACACACACTCTACCAACACAGCATTAAAGGAATAGTTCAATCTATAATGAAAGTGCTGTCATCATTTACTCAAGCTCACGTACTTCCAAACCCAGATGACTTTCTTCCTTCTGCAGGACACAAAAGGTGAATTATTGCAAAATATCCTAGCTGCCCTTTTTCATATAATTGAATGGGGACTGATCTGTCAAGCTCCAAAATGACAAAAAAGCACAATTAAAGTTTCATTGTACAACCCCAATTCTGAAAAAGTTGGGACAGTATGAAACATGCTAATAAAAAGCACAACTACAATACAGCACAACTGTATGGGGTCTTCGTTGCTGTATTGAGCGCTTCATAATGCACAACGCATTCTCAGTTGGAGATGGTCAGGACTGCAGGCAGGCCAATATAGCACCCACACTCTCTGTTTAGCCAGTATGTCGTTTGAAGTTGTCCTGCTGAAAATTCCGGGACATCCCTGGAAAAGGTGGTGCTGGATGGTGGCAGTGTTGGGGGTAACGCGTTAAATGTAATGTGTGTTATGCAATTTGATTACTATTTTGAGTAACGAGCAAAGTAACACAATATATTTATTTTAGAGAGTTACTTTTTAAACAAAGTAACGTGTTGCTTTTGTACACCTCTACTGTCCCTTTATTGCGAGAAATCATAAAGTAAAAGTGTGCAAACTTCAGGAAGGAGACGTAGTGCATGATTGGTATTGTAGTTCTACAGAGTGTGAGGCCAGAGACTATTTAGCCAGATGAGTCACTTCTAATTAAATGATGGGAAACTGGAATGCCCAACCAAGAAGCTCTAGTACACAACAGTCAATGGATGTAGAAAGGAAGTCCCGCCTTGCAAGTAAAGAGCCAATCACCTTTTAGAAAGACATCGCCTGTCAATCAACTCACTAACATGCATGGGCATTTCGTTCGTTCGTTTTAGAGTATTTTGAGGTCAACATTCGATTGAGTGAAACACGGTTGATTCATGTGTAAAAACACATTGCATTAAAAATCAGTAAACGCGTTTAGGCAGAGGGATTATAAGACTCATCTTCCACTGGTCATGACATGATACGCAGGGTGAAATACTCGCTCCATTCACTGACTTATGCAGCCGAACTGCACCGTGTTACAGCTCCCCGTAACTTGGAGAATGGGATGAGAAAAGCTGACTCTGGATCAGTGGCTCCGAACAACGTTCTACAACGATTGTGTATGCAGAGAAAATGTCTTAGTTTCTAAAAATATTCTACTTTTTTGTTTTATAATAAACGGGTATTTTGATTCATGAAACAAACCTTTTTTATGACATTTTGTTAGCATTAAAAATGATTCCATTTAAGTTGTATCAAAATGCACCTTTTAAGTTGTGGCGTCTGTATGCACTGTGGGCATTGTCGATGGGCACAGCACATGATGACGTATATGATGCAGGTTCAAGCGTTGGACTTTGCTGCTTTAGGTAAGACTGTGGTTATCCTTCATTATTAATATTGGCTGCCATGTTGAAGGAAAAGCAAATCATGCATATTCATGTTATTGATTCTTTATTATAAATATGACGTGAAGACCTACTTTCTAAATATCTGTTTGTTTGCTATGTTGTTTTGACATGTGCTGTACAGTAGCTAGCATGACCTGTAATGTCTCTTGTTAGGAATGCATGGCTTATTTGAATGGAATGCATAGCAGAAGAGATAGTGACTGTGAGAAAAAAGTAACGCAAAAATAAAGTAATGCTTTACTTTCCATATAAAATTACTTTTAATTTACTTTAAGGAGAAACGCAATATTCAAACGAGTTACTTTTACTCTTAAAAGTAACATTACCCAACACTGGATGGCAGTATATGCTGCTCCAAAATGTTTACATATCTGTCTGTATTAATGATGCACTGACAAACCCCTGGCCCATATAGACACTGGCTTTTGAACCTGGCACTAATAACAGCTTGGATGGTTCTTTTCCTCTTTGGTCCAGATAACATGATGGCCATGTTTTTCAAAAACGTTTTGAAATGTGGACTCATCGGACCAATAAACACAGTTCCACTGTTCTACTTTCCATCTAAGATAATACCGAGCCCAGAGAAGTCGGCAGCACTTCTGGACAGTGTTGATGTAGGGCTTCTGCTTTACATAGTAAAGTCTTAACTTGCATCTGTGGATGCAGCGGCGAGTGGTGTTGACTAAAAAAGGTTTAGTAAAATTATCCAAAGCCCATGTTCATGATATCCATCAGTCAAATTGTTATTAGTCTTAAAGGGGTCATATAATGCCATTTTTGTACAAGTTAATATGAATCTTTAGGGTCTAAATGAAAACTTTGTAATATACTTTTATTAAAAATTCTCATTAGTATTTTAAGAAAACACTAATTTTACCTGCTCAAAAACAGCTCTGTTTTCATCACGCCTTTTCAGTGCATATGACTTTAAATGATAATGAGCTTTGGTCACCCCGCCCATCCGTACACAGTTTTTAATAACACAATAACCATAACGTTGTTCATTATAAACGTGGGATTATGAATTATATTGAGAACGTCGTAACGTTATGGAAAACATGCCGTAATGTACCCTGAGTGTAAACATTAGCCACATTCATTGTGAAGCGTGCAAGCGATTTGCAAAGATTAATATAAAGGTTAATAAAACGTTACACTTACTTCTTCTGGAGGTGCAGAGGGAATATAAATAGTTGGTACCGAATCTTTTTCAGCAGCAGCTTCTTAGCAAAACCAGCTTTATACTGACCCTCGTTTATAAAGCAGTCTGGTGAAAAATGATTAGCGCAAACATGAACGCATTGACGTTGCTCGTGGGGAATATTCCCATCGTAAACAAAACTCAGCCACTGCGTCTTCAGCGGTTCAGATTTAGGAACATCAAAATGACTGCTGTGTTCGTTATTACACCGAAGAACAGAACACCACAATCGCTTAGGCGCCATTCTGCTCCAGTGTATCAACAATGATGACGGACTTTGATTGACAGCTCGCTCACGAGCGAGGGCGGGTCTGTGTTGAAACACTGCTGTCAATCAACAATCCTGGGAGGTGTGTCCGACCGTGTGACGTCACACGGTCGAACGGCTCGATTTGAGGCAGGAGAAAATATATAAGGAGATTAAAACAAAAACACTGGATGGATTTTTATCATAATAGGATGGTTGTGTACAGGCACAGCCAACACACATTTCAATACAATCAACTTGAAAAAGTGCATGTACCATTATATGACCCCTTTAAATTGCCCCGTCTCAATGTGTGTGTTGAAATGACTGTACTATAAATCTTCACTTTCACTTTCACATTTTTGCCAAATTGGGAGCAAAAGGGGATAAAATATAAAAATATAAATTACAAAATTTAGCTTTTGTGTTCCACTGAAGAAAGACTGGTTTGGATTGATATGAGGGTAATACAATTCCTTTAACAAGCAAACACTATTCTGTGTTCTCTCTGCATGTTTTTGTCTCTTGCCCTCTCTTTGCACCACATACTCCATTTTATGACCATGCTCCCTCTCCAGAACCCTCTAACAAACATCCATTAGTCCCTCTGAGGTGTTGTCAACCCTGTTACCACCTCGTAGCAGCCACCCTGAACAGAGATGAAGCCGATAACAGACCACTTAAATGTGGCTAGCACACTGGTCAGCTCTTATTGTGTCATCTCAATGCCAGGTGGGCAATTCACTGCAGATGCCGCATGATGTAGCAGCCAAGCTAAAGTGTGCAAGGTTGGCATCAGCTCCAGCCTCTGTGCCCAGGCGACGTCATAGTGGAGCCAGAGAGGCATCAGTATTACACGCTTCCTTGGTTCATCCCCATAGACGCGGGCGACTAATTGCACACATGGTGCCAGCATAAATGAGGAGTGATTTGGCACTGATTGGGTGGGCTAATACTGGCGAGCTGGAGGTAAGGGAGAAAATCAATGAGCTTTAGGTCCAAGAGAGAGAGACAGAGTGAGACAGCCGCCCACCACTAAATTGTGGCCTCTGCATGCCTAATGCTGTGAGTACACTCACCAAAGTCAGAGTGACAGAGTTTAAAGGCAAACAAGCATATGTCACACTTGTCTATATTACAAAAAAAAACATTTTATTCACAGTGTATTCAAGGTATACAGTACATTTGATCAGTATGTGTCCCTGGGACTCAAACTCACACTTTGGCATTATCTACTATCTGAACTACAAGCCGCCTGTTACAATTGTTAGTGTTCAGTCAACACTAATTGTTTTTTTGTTCTGCAGTGTCAGTGATTTGTTATAAAATGTTTAGTGCCATTACTGAATGCTGATCAGTCGATACAACATTTCAGCGGTGCTAAAATACACAATGCAGTAATAGCTAGGGATGAGAATCTTAAAGAATATAGCGATTCCATGTCTGATTCCGAATCCTCTTAAAGAATGTATTTTTTCTACAGTTCCATTAAGGATTCTGACATATCAAGAAGAAATATTTGGAAATAAGAAATGCAATTTATTATGCAATTTCAATAGACTAAATATAGAAAATCAGAAATAAATTTAATAAAATGATCAGAAGTACACTGGTTGCACTGTATATTCAAAAGAATGTAGTCTGATTACTAAACGAATGACTCTTATGAGTCAGCCATGAGAGTCATTCATTTAGGAATCGGACTACACTGGTTATGCTGTATATTTCACACTGTACATGGAAAAGAAGTGGCTCATAAGAGTAATTCTTTCAAGAATTGAACTTCACTGGTTGGGCTGTGTTTCAGGCTTTCAAGACCCTCCGAGACCTTTTACAGTGCTGGATGAACTCGCACTGTCCTCTCTGGTTTTCTCTCTTGCCCCTGGCACCGTTGGGCATCGATGTGCATTTATGGAAGCGCAGCATAGTTCTAGCGGGAAGACTAGCAGCTGTACATCACATCATTACCTAGCCAATCGCATGTAAGCCATTGCTTTATAAGTCTGCTCACAATCTATCACATTGCTGTTTCAGTGTGCTAACACAGGCAACCTCCACCACCCCACCACCACCAGTTGAGCCCTGTCCCGCACGGGGGTAGGCTCATCGCCCCTGCCTCCTATCTCCGGCAGGACATGACGGTTCCGGGTACAACTCCCTCGGACCGCCGGACGGGGACTACGCCAAAGAGAGAGACATTACTTCCTGTTTTACATTTAGCAAATAAATGGCATCTTAAACTTCACTCAAGCCTGCGTCGTGTCTTCCCGATAGAAATGGAAGTTATGGGTTTGGCCCCACAACTGGGCACTCTTTTACAGTCCTTCTCTCTTCCTCCATCTGAGTTGGAGGAGCATGAAAGTTTACATATGCTTTGCCTAGTTTGGGCACCGAGTTTATGTTGACCGTACTAGCCAATGGCATTTATCAGAGCAGTTCTTTTTGTCCGTTGGTGGCCGCAACAGAGATGTTTCGGTGTCCAAGCAAAGACTGTCTCATTGGTTTATTGATGCAATTTCAAGTGCTCATGAAGCACGCAGGTTACCTCACCTTCAGTTATTCGAGCCCATTCTACGAGGTCTTTGCGTCTTTGAGGGACATTTGTATGGCTTAAAGTTTGTTCCTCTCCACATACATTTGTTCGATTTTATAATCTGGACGAGGGTTTGACTCCTGCTTTCCAGCGCAAGCTCCTACGAAAGGGAATGTCTCGGTTATGTACGTAACTTTGGTTCCCTGAGTTGGAACGAGATGCTGCATAGCTGGCCATACTCTTTAGTAGAGATGTGAATCCTCACTGGCCTCACGATTCGATTAAATTACGATTCAAAGGGTAAAGATTCGATTATAAAACGATTCTCGATGCTTCACAATGCATCTTGTCCTTCAATTTCTTTATTTTTTCAGTTTCTTCAAAATGTATTTTTTACTCTCTATTTTCCCTTTCAGCTTTTTATTTAACAGCTGTTTTAAAAATCAGAACAAGTCACATTACATATACTGGCCTTTTACATTCAGTTTGAAGTATGAACTAAACATGGAACATCCACAAGATTAAATAAATGCTTCAATAGTTTAAAAGAGTATCTCAGTTTTTCAGTTTCTTTCTTTAGAACCTTATAAAAAATCTCTTAAAATCACAAAACAAATATTGGTTCTCCATCAAAACACACTGAATACTATTACTTCAACTGATTAAATGTTTGTTTTTATTTTTGTTTTAAGCATAGTAAATCATTTAATAGTATTGAATTATTATTTAAA
Source organism: Xyrauchen texanus (assembly GCF_025860055.1). Taxonomy (NCBI): domain Eukaryota; kingdom Metazoa; phylum Chordata; class Actinopteri; order Cypriniformes; family Catostomidae; genus Xyrauchen; species Xyrauchen texanus. Next base: position 8,975,537 of record NC_068283.1, read on the forward strand.
ATGAATATATGCCATGCTATTCATTTACATTTTTAACCACAACTGGAATTTGCTGGTCCAGGATGAGACATATATCAGCTTCTCCTCTCCTCACCAGCACACGTGATAGTGAAGCGCTTTAAATAGCGCAGTTGTTGTTTCAGAAATGTATCAAGCGTCTTGTATGCACTGTTCAATCTGATTGCTCTGTAAGTTGAAGATAAAACCTTTATCCTCAGGTGTGCGCACTGTCCTGACAAACGAGTGACCGGCAATAAAGCAACAGCCAAAGAAATGGAGAGCGCAAGAGTAGAGAAAAGCATCAGGGGGAAAAAAAAAGAATTAAATGAAAACATCACCACCATCTCCCGAACTGCTGCCTCGTCATTATTTTCTTCTGTGTTTTCCCCCGTTGTGTGCAAATCAGTGCAATAATGGGTGTGAGCTCATCTGTCATGTTGTATGTTGGCTTGGTATCACTAATAAACTCTCCCGTTGCTATGTGCATGGGCTCGTAGTTTCATTCAGGTCATACAAATGGTCATGTGTTTGATACAGCTGGTCTGTAAACAGTTGCGTTTGTGCACTTGCCTTTAGTGTATGCACTTAACTCGCAACTCTGTTTCGACATCAGTCTTTGGCGTTCACCACTGCTCTGCTGTGATTTAAACTCAGAATTGATTCTGATTCTTTTGAGAATCGATTCAGAATCTTTTGAGTATGAATCACAATGAATCGCTGAAATAATTTTTCCCCTCTACTCTTTAGTAACTGCATAGGCTTGTGCCTTCTTGCAGAAAATCTGACTTGATGGCGCAAAAGCGAGTGCATTTATGGAGCCCTTGATGTAGCTCCCTAGGGTCGTCACTTAAGCGCCATCAGCCAATAAATTGGCGTGATTGTATAAGCACTTCACACCATGTGACACTCGGACGGTGTCCCATAGTGTTCATAGGCAGCAAACCTTGGGCAACAATGGATAATTTGCTGCAGGTTTGTCACAAAGCCCATTTGCATTTGAAAATGATCAATGGGGAATTTGTGCCAAGTTTGCAACAAATTTGCCATGCACTCTTGATTTTTTAGGGGTGAACAGTGCTGCAAGAACCACTGTCAAGAGTATTATAATAAGGTGTCTCATCCAAAATGCATGTTCAAGAACCTTTAATGCAACCAAATGTCATGAAAATCAAATGGTTCTGCAATTTTTTCAAATGGAACTGGTTCCGAATAAGAAACAGTTCTCAGTTCCCACTCCAAAGACAGCTATGACATGATCTTCATCTAGCTACTGTGTACATAACTGTGTTGCATCTATAGAGGCCATTGTTCTGTTTGTATAACCACAACAAGGCACTTGAGCTCATGCTTTATTGTGAATGTAAACAGCTCCACTGCGCGACATGCCTAACAGCGGCACATATTCACAATATAACATGGCCTTTTCTACCTAATTGCTTAATTTTCATCTAAATTAAATGGTACACATTGTATCCAAGCACCTTCGTGTGTGTGTGTGTGTGTGTGTGTGTGTGAGCAGGGGGAGGGGAAGCATCCTTGCTGGAGATGGCCGAGTCTGTAGGGGGGAACTGAGGCTTCAGAGCGAATCAATGTGTTTGAACTGAGGGATTGCAGCGGCGAGCTGCCACAGCAGCGCATAGCCAGCTGGAGCGCGCACACACACACACACACACGCTCATACACGCCGTCAGCCCGTGCGCTCCCACTCTCCCTTCACTGTCACCCCTTCTCTTTCATGCAGACAGCGCAGAGAAAGAGAATTTTAATGGAGGTCTCATCTGAGCTCTCTGAGGTGTTAGCTATGGTCAGGGAGATAGACAGAGAGAGAGGAGGCTCCTATGACACTTGATGAAAAGACTTCTCTCTTCTCTGCTCTATTCTCAATGGAGGAATGCATATCTCCTGCACACAAGTCCTTTCTTTCACCACATATGCATGTAAATCAAGCATCCTATGCAAATGGAGCGGGCAGGGAAGGGCAGGGGGGGATCTTGAAACCTGCTGTGCCTCCAGTTTCCAATCAGTTATTCATGACACACACTGGAGTGCACCTGAATCCACGGGTGAATGGATATCCTGCTGCAGTTCTGCAGTCAGCGCTATGCCGTTCACCTCACTGCACCGCTGATGATCGTCGTTGTTGCTGCTGCCAGTTGCTCTGCACATTAGTTTCTGGCATCCGAGTCTGCTCCATGCCCTACAGTGGCACCATTGTCACGGCCCTGAAATGACTGTGTGTGATGCCAAGCTGCTTTCTCCAGCACGGCTGTTTGCGCCTTCTGGTGAGAGACTTAGCAGGCCGACGGCATCATTTGCTTTCACGCCTCAGAGCCCCTCCACAACTCCCCCCACCACATATACCTCTCTCTGTCACATGTGTGAGGCTGGGGATGTTGTGAGGAGGAAATAGTGTTCTCCGGCCTCAAAGCTCCGAGCTGTCAGATAACATGTGTGCAGACACAACTCCTGCATGGCACTTGTGACCAGAATATGTCTTTTTAAAACCTTTTTCAGAGCAGACCTACATTCACAAGAACAGATTTGCAAGGATAACATACTGTAAGTTGAAATATATTCACCACATTTACATGCACAAAAATATTCCAATTAAAATGTAGATAACCATATTGAGGTTATCTATGCATTGTGTAAATGTGTTTTTACCATAAAGTGATTAAGCTAATATTCAATTCAATAGAAATCGAATTAAGACAGCTGGCATTGGCCTGTATTAATCTGAATTTTGGATCATTTAACTACCTTATTCTGAATATCCACTGTAACAGAATATTTATTTATATATGTATTGCTGTTCAGTACGCTTTTGTGTGCTATTGTTAACGGTGCAGTGTGTAATTTCTACACCACTAGTGGAGCAAAACGGAATTGCAATCGGTTTATTTTAACCAGAGGTGTTACTGTCCATTCTTAAATTGCAACTTTAAAAGACAGGAATAAGCTGATTCAATTACTGAAAATACAGAGTAATAAAAAATTTCCATATTTTTGTTTATTTTAAATATGTTAATTACCATGTATACAGGATACCTGTGTTCCAATAGCTTTGGAGCATGCAAACCTCTTTTTCGGAAATGTAAATGCTTATCTATAATATGAATCTTAATTAGATAATAATGTGCATATAAACATGGTCAATATTGATATCTTTATGTTACCTGCCCACGGCACCAAGACATGCATCATTAAAGTCACATGTAAATACTAATGTGAGAAAGCGTTTGGAATATTGCTTGGGGTAAAATGGTTCCACATTGGTGATACTTCTCCGGGAGGCTCAGCAGTCCTGGTCCACTGGTTAAAACACCCAAACAGCAGTGAGTCAGGAGCCTGCATATGCTGAACTACTGAGTTCATATCCTAAAACAACTTGTCATGCACCACACACACACACATGTATCACCCATGGCTCATATATATATATGAAGACATAGTGCTAGAGCAAACTACTACACACACAACACCTCTCCTGAAAGCACACATGGTCCATATCAGCAACAATCCCTAGTAGCATCTAATTGCATCTTGTCCCAGGCACCAAAATGAGTGCAAATCTCGAATGTCGTCTTTTCAGACTGATCACACTGTGAATTCTGCAACAAAAATGTTGACAGGGGCCAAAGAGTAAATGATATAATACAGTCAGCAGCCAAGCATATTTTATAAACCCCAACCCTTAACCTAACCATTAATAAGAGAAAATATACTGTAAGGGGGTTACGATAGGCAAGGAAGAGGCGAGAACCGGCTTGTCAGTATAAATAATATTTAATTAAACTCAAAACCAAAACACACAAACATAAACACACACATGATGGACATGCCCGTAAATGATCTCTCTCTCCCGCACGATCCTCTGCAGTCGACCTTTATCCCTCACGGAGGCTTAATTAGCCTAATACGGGACCCGGTGTGTAGGATCACGACCCGGCCCCGCCCTCCGCCCTGCCACATATACATTTAGGGAGGGTTGAACCAACCAGGATTAATCTTAAATTTAGATTAAATCAAGTTGTATCTGATAATATTGTCACACCAAACTTTAAACCTTGTTTAAAAATAATCAGGGTTACATTTGAACCATCGATTTAATGCTGATTTAAATTTGACAGTAAATCTGAATTAACTTTAATCCTGTTGCTCCAATACTATAAAATCTTATTTAAATCTCAGTTGGGGATTAACGTTAAATTTACAGCTGATGTGGTCTATTATTGATGTTTATTATGGTCTGAAATGTTGGGCCGTTGGCCGCAATGTGCGCTTTCAAATTCGGTGTGCGACAGCTCGTATCGGTGGCAGCACGATTACCAGCTTCCTCATCCTTTACATGCAGAGACACTGGACAGAGACGGGTCTCTTGAGGAGAAGCGAGAGTAGAGTGTAATTCCGGCATTTCCCGAGAGCGGTTACAAGCGACCGGTGTTCTTTATTGCTGCCCACCTCTCTTATACTCGTTTCAGTCGATAGCATGGGCTGTTTAATTTTGGACACAAAAGTGGTGCTGACGAGGGGAGGCGGTCGATCCGAGACCCATGTGGTCCTTTTTGATGCCATATTTAAAGCTTGTGACATTGTACATGCTGCTGTGACATTTTCTTAACCTTCTCGATCGGCCCTGTGTACTAACGATCTACAGCTGCTAAATTCAGAATCCATCATGGCGGACAAAATGAATCGCAGTTGACCATTTGAATCACATGTTAAAAGTTGAATCTCTGATTCTAATCCTTATTGGTGCAGCCCACCCTTAGAGTGAAAAGGCAACCACTGAATTGCATTCACAACTGTTTGTGTGCACACGATTACTTCCTGGTTCTCACAGGACCAGAACTCACGCAACATGCTATCAGTAGCGCTAAAGGAAAATATGTTTACACTTGAATTGATGCAAAAATTCGAAAGCAATATGTCGATTTCCCTTGTTTCTGTTTAAGTTTGCAGAAAAAGCTAATTTTGAGCAGATGGGCTATGTTTGGAAAAGCATACTACCGTAGTACTCTTACTATTTCTGAAGTACTGTATATAGTATGTATTCTCTGCAGAGTATGACAATTTTCTCTATCCGTAGAATAACCGGATGACCAACTACATTTGTCAAAGTGTCCAGCATACAACAGAGAGCAATGCACAAACAAGCTGCACGAACATAACAAAGCTCTTGATGTGTCTGCATTCATGAACAGCTCTAAATGCTGTATTCATCTCGCCTTCCACCAAAGCTCATCTCTGAGAAAACAAATGCTTTATAGTCTTCAAGGATGGTAGGCTACCTAAAGACAAAAATCCTAGCGCTGCTCATATGAATGGTTCTTGAATATGCTTGGGGGTGGTATTTTGTGCGCCTGCTGTACCAACATCAAATCAATAGCATCAGTCATATTTCTTAAAACACTTTGGTGCACATAGACATGGTTGAGCATTTCTGTACAAGAAATTGGAAGATTTCTAAGAAATCTGTTGGTGAAAGAGAGAGAACACTAGCAGAAGTCAAGCTCTGCATCTGAAGCGGATAGAAGGCGACAGAACAAGACAGGCAGATTAGAGACAGAGAACTGGAGTGCTATTGTGCAGACTTTACCCAGGTGCAGGGCACATTGTGGCAGACAGCAGCCACAGCTGACTGCTCCTTTTTCTGAGTGCCACGAACACCAGTGTCCTCTATCCACTCAAAACTAGGAGAGAGAGAGAATGTGGCATTTTCCCAGTTAGAGGACATGACCTTCAGTCTATCCCCTCATCCAGCCCCTTACGGTCGCAAAAACACAGCCTTATTAAACCGCTGCTCTTCGCTCAATTATGTGGCAAGTAATTTGTGTGGTATTGGAGATTAAAGTTTAATTAGGGCGACTGGAGTAATTTAGGTTTGGGTTTAATATAATCATGGCAAACTGTCTGCTCGTGAAGCGCCCTGATGTCAAGTTGAGGTAGAGGAGATCCAATACCGATTTTCATCAACAAAGAACAAAGAATCTAGACTGCCCTAGCCCACTGGCTTGGCTGATATCCACCAGCACGTTTTCACACACCCATCCCTGTCCACACTCCCCCTCCACTCAAATACAGTACACTTACAGCCCACCAGCATACAGCGGCCCAGAAGATTTGGACTGAGAGATCTGGAGAGATAAAGGAGAGCGAGGGAATGAAAGAGAGTGCGAGAGATAGTGAGAAATAAATATGCCAAAGCCAAGCGTGTCTTTGTCTTAGACCTCATCCACAAAGCTACGGACTCTCTGAGCATCAGAGAAAGCATTTCTGACAATGTAATCCAATCTGTGGGCACTTTTCTAAGAGCAAATCCGCCCCGCTACAACCCACCCCAGCTTTGGCAAGATAGAACGACTTGTACGCTCTCTGTCAAAGAGCAAAATGGATGCAAACACAAGACGCGTGTGGAGGCGGTCAACATTTGGGTCTGGAAAAGCCAAACAATATATCCTAAACAGGATTCGATAAGTCTCATACGAGAATCACTCCACCGGATGAGGATGCCACAAAGAAAAGAGGAGAAAAATCCCTGAGAATACTGGCTGACAATAATGATTACCATCCTTTCTTCAACCATCCTTCCCTCCCTTTCTAGTCTTCTATCTCGTTCTTTCTTCTCATGCAGTCTGTTCCTTCATCCTGCTCTGAGTTCATCCGACCTGCCAGTGGATTGCTGAAAGACAGGCTTTTAGTGTCAGCGCATCTGAATTTACAGAGAAAGAAAATTCTCCTGCTCATTCCTCAGGTAACTGCAGAGTAGTTGATAAGGTGGAAAGTTGGTATTACATTCACGGAGCATGAAGATACAGGGGAATCAGCATCCGGGAATCGTCCGGGGTTCTGTCGCAAAATAAGCCCAGCATGTACACCTCTACTCCTCCCAAACCTTGCCATATAAACTTCCATTTGTTTTCACCCTGTATGTACTTTTCCCCTCTAATCATTTTATAATGTCCTTTATCTCTCATTCTCTATGTGGCAACCTTGCATTCGGGCCAGTACCTTCACTCATCCAGCATTTACTATATAAGGGCGAGAGCCCAGCAAGTGTCCATGTCAGCTATCATTGCCACAACAGAGTTCTGTTCTCTCCGATGGTATGCTTTCCTAGGGACGTGAGATGAAATGACGGACTGTGATGCAAAATAGATCAAATTGGCAAGATCCTGGTACCGAGCTTCAGAGGAGCATAGATTTGTCGCTCATACTGTGTACTGTGATTGTGGCTGTCATGTCCTTCCACTAAAAGCAACAGTTTGGTGATTATGGCAGGGAGGTAAATAGATGATATCTTTGCCAGGCTGGGAGCTGATAGCGACAGAAGAGTACAAAGCTGCTCCATGGGAGGTGTGGTGGAGGGAAGTACAAAGGGGAAAGAGGTGTTTTAGGGACATAGGCTGTCTCAAAATCTAGTGACCTGCCTGCCATGACAGCATTGTTGGTAATCATATGTGTTTGCAGCATTTGTTTTGCATCACATGAGTGCAGCATTTTTGAGGATCATAGGCAGTATTGGGCATATTGTTTGGGAATCATAAGTGCATGAGTTCTGAGTCAGCTAAGATAGTGAGCTGCCTATATAGACAGGATTTTTGGACATCATACAGAAAGTACGTTCCATGTCAGATGAGCAAGTGAGCTACCAACTGGGAAAGCATTTCTGGAAATCACTGAATCATTTTCAGGCATCATAGGTGCATTTTGAGTCAGCTGAGCTAGTAAGCTGCCTACCTAGACAGCATTTATGGGCATCATAGGCACATTCATAGACATATTCAATGGATGCTAAGCTAGTGATATGCCTACGTAGACAGCAATTTTGTGAATCATAGAGGTATACAGCATTTTTGAGCATCGTTAAGCAGTGTTGGGAGTAGTTAAAAAACACTACTAAGTTAATTAAATTTTTCAGTTGTGTGACAGTGTCTCAAATATGTTCACAATATTGTAGCTTTTCCAATAACAAGCTATATTTCAAAACACTGCATTTGTCATATTGTATTATGAACGCATCAATGGAGCCAAGGAAGTAAATAAACATGCTCAGCTAAAATGTCCTCTCGCTCTCTCATCTTGTGCTGGAAAATCTAAATGATTTAGATGATTTGGTTCTTTCCAGTTCATGTAAATGGACCGGTTAAACTAAATGAATCCCTTAAATTTAGTGTTGTAATGCTGATTCGTTTTAATGAGGCGTTTTTTGGGGGCAGTTCATGTAATGAACAAGTTCACATACAGTAAATGATTCACTGACTCTCTTGAGATCTGTGCAACCTTAAAGGGATAGTTCATCCAAAAAGGAAAGTTCTCTCATCATTTACACATATTTCGGCTCTGTTGGTCCTCACAATGCATGTGAATTGTGGCCAGAAATCTGAAGGTCCAAATTTCACAAAAGAAATAATCCATGCGACTCCAGTGGTTTACTCAATGTCATCTGGATCGATCCAATCTGTTTTGGGTAAGAACAAACCAAGATATAACTTATTTTTCACTGTACATCTTTTCATTGCAGTCTCTAGGCACGATCATGATTTCAAGCTCGATTACACTTCAGTGCTTGACTTACAGGTGAAACTCGAAAAATTAGAATATCGTGCAAAGGTTCATTAATTTCAGTAATTCAACTTAAAAGGTGAAACTAATATATTATATAGACTCATTACAAGCAAAGTAAGATATTTCAAGCCTTTATTTGATATAATTTTGATGATTATGGCTTACAGCTTATGAAAACCCCAAATTCAGAATCTCAGAAAATTAGAATATTGTGAAAAGGTTCAGTATTGTAGGCTCAAAGTGTCACACTCTAATCAGCTAAACACCTGCAAAGGGTTCCTGAGCCTTTAAATGGTCTCTCAGTCTGGTTCAGTTGAATTCACAATCATGGGGAAGACTGCTGACCTGACAGTTGTGCAGAAAACCATCATTGACACCCTCCACAAGGAGGGAAAGCCTCAAAAGGTAATTGCAAAAGAAGTTGGATGTTCTCAAAGTGCTGTATCAAAGCACATTAATAGAAAGTTAAATGGAAGGGAAAAGTGTGGAAGAAAAAGGTGCACAAGCAGCAGGGATGACCGTAGCCTGGAGAGGATTGTCAGGAAAAGGCCATTCAAATGTGTGGGGAGCTTCACAAGGAGTGGACTGAGGCTGGAGTTACTGCATCAAGAGCCACCACACACAGACGGGTCCTGGACATGGGCTTCAAATGTCAAACGTCTTACCTGGGCTAAAGAAAAAAGAACTGGTCTGTTGCTCAGTGGTCCAAAGTCCTCTTTTCTGATGAGAGCAAATTTTGCATCTCATTTGGAAACCAAGGTCCCAGAGTCTGGAGGAAGAATGGAGAGGCACACAATCCAAGATGCTTGAAGTCCAGTGTGAAGTTTCCACAGTCTGTGTTGGTTTGGGGAGCCATGTCATCGGCTGGTGTTGGTCCACTGTGCTTTATTAAGTCCAGAGTCAATGCAGCCGTCTACCGGGACATTTTAGAGCACTTCATGCTTCCTTCAGCAGACAAGCTTTATGGAGATGCTGACTTCATTTTCCAGCAGGACTTGGCACCAAAAGTACACTGACACTGACACTTGACACTGCCAAAAGTACCAAAACCTGGTTCAATGACCATGGTATTACTGTGCTTGATTGGCCAGCAAACTCGCCTGACTTGAACCCCATAGAGAATCTATGGGGCATTGCCAAGAGAAAGATGAGAGACATGAGACCAAACAATGCAGAAGAGCTGAAGGCCGCTATTGAAGCATCTTGGTCTTCCATAACACCTCAGCAGTGCCACAGGCTGATAGCATCCATGCCACGCCGCATTGAGGCAGTAATTAATGCAAAAGGGGCCCAAACCAAGTACTGAGTACATATGCATGATTATACTTTTCAGAGGGCCGACATTTCTGTATTTAAAATCCTTTTTTTAATTGATTTCATGCAATATTCTAATTTTCTGAGATTCTGAATTTGGGGTTTTCATAAGCTGTAAGCCATAATCATCAAAATTATATCAAATAAAGGCTTGAAATATCTTACTTTGCTTGTAATGAGTCTATATAATATATTAGTTTCACCTTTTAAGTTGAATTACTGAAATTAATGAACTTTAGCACGATATTCTAATTTTTCGAGTTTCACCTGTATGCACAGAGTGCAAGCTGGCGCTATAGGAAGTGCAATCGAGCTTGAAATCAGGATCGCCAAGGAGAGAGAAAAAGGAACATCATTTTGGTCTGTTCTTACCCAAAATCAATTGTATCGCTTCAGAAGATATGGATAAAAGCACTGGAGTCATATGGATTCCTTTATGGTGCCTTTTTGTGATATTTGCACCGTCAAAGTTCTGGCCATCATTCACTTGCATTGTTGTGGACCTATAGAGTTGAAATATTGTTTTAAAATAATTTGTTTGTGTTCAGCAGAAGAAAGAAAGTCATTCACATCTTGGATGGCATTCGTTTTGGGTGAACTATCCCTATAAAGGACATTGCCTTCTTTTTAAAATGTAATGTTAATTACTGTTATAGCTTCAATGCAGTTAGCTAATTTTTGTTAGCAGCTTGTAGTATTGCTAACTACAATTTTTTTAAAGAGCATCTTGATTATTGGGATTAGGCATGCTCTGTTATAGCTAAACTAGTGAGCTGCCTACCAAGCAAGCTGCCATCCTGGACAATATTCTTGTGCCTCAGGTGTGTGCAGCCATTTTGGACATCCATTTCACATTCAAAACCAGTATGTGTGTATAAGCTGAGCTGACAGGGAAGATACCTATGATGCTCAAAAATGCTGCATGTGCCTATGAAATGCTGTCCAGGTATACAGCTTACTAGATTTTGATTTCTGCATCTCATGAATGCAACAACACATGCCTTGTCTCAAGGCCACCGCCAGCATGTCCTCTGCTTCAGGGTAGCAAGGTTAATCTATAGTTAAGGTGGAGCCAAGATAGGACAGTGCAGGGGTGCAGTACAGAGATATGAGGCAGAAAGAGATTATGTGTGAAAGAGAGAAAGATATCGGTAGCGTGAGCGACACAGCGACCGCTTCGCATCATCAAATAGCCGAGCTGAATGGCACAGAACATGAGTGAGCAAGAGTGGCGTGCCTTACAGGGAGAAATAAATGACTGTGCCCTTATTGAGAGCAGAAAGGCATATAGCATTTCAGGCCAGTAATGTCATTGTGCCTTTGTACTGGCTTTATTGATGAAGTCTGTCTCAAAGAAAATAATTCCTTGGCATGCCAGCATTTGAGACCTCTCATTCCGTCTGAAAGATCAACGTAAGAGATCTTTGGGACAGAAAATATACCAGGAGGACGAAACGCAGCGAGCATGAGTGCAAGTTGCCATTTAGAAAGCATGGTAACAGTGGAGCGCTGCAGCAAAGAGGGTGAGATCAAAGCCGAGTGCTGCTTCACTGGAGCGCATCACTGGGAGACACCTGCTGCAAAACCTCCCTCTCTCTCTACATCTGCTGCACCTCACCCCTCGGCTCTGCTAATGCCCTCTCCTACACATGCAAGCCTGCTGAAGAATATCAATCAGCCTCGCTCCCCAATTTATAACAGCTCTTGCTTTCAAATCTAGAGTTAAAATTCCCTAGATACTATGTGCCTGGTTATATACGCATGTACAGGCATGTTCCTCATTGCCACGGTAGCTGTATCTGTCATTCCCCATATCTAAAAATGGAAAGATGTTATTTGCCATCAGCAGTCCACATTTATGTTTCTTTAGCCCACCACAAAGCAGCTTAAAGCCTCTCTTGGTAGTGCAAACATGCACTTCAATCTTATTTAGGTGTTATTCAGGTGTTAGTGCTCTCGGAGTGAAGCTTTATACCTGATTTACCTGCTCAGACACACAGGCTATGCGACTTTTGCTTAGTCGATTGCGTGGGGAGGGCTCTCACTATGCCCTCCCCAGCACCCTCTCTCAACAGCTCTCATTTCAGACCCCTGAGGTGTGATGCCTTGGGCACCGCTGACACAGATGAAATAGGCACTAGGCACTTTTCGGCAGGAAGGGCAGGTCTGCTTTCTCGCTCCCCTTTGCATCGCCATGCCAACGGCTGGAAGTTTTAGCATTTAAAGGGCATTCTCTGCAGGCTTCTAATAGAGGAAGCAGTGAGATTGCTCAGTGCATTCTGGAAGAGAAAGTGATGAGTGCGATTCAAAGATAATTGGTGGGGCTGTGTCATCTGCGCAAGTCATTCAAAAGTATCGCCCGCATCCGCAGTCAGCAGCAACCATTATCACATTGTTGATATTATGACTCATGTTGTCTGAATGATGTAGTTGTCAGTAAAATGCCAATTGCATTATGTTGAAAGTTGCCATATCTGAGAAGATCTTACGTAATCCCTTATTGCACAAGTTTTAAAAGCTTTAGGAAATAGCTTTAAGTAGTTGTATCTGATTAATGTGCATCATTAAGGAAATGTACGGTAATGCAATTCTCACAGAGCAGAAATAACAGACTACCTCTGCTTTTTGCCTAGTAATACTTAGGCTTATATTTGCTCTACGTTTTGGGGGTAAAATGGCGGACAAACAAACTACACTTGAAATGCCACAACGAATAACAGAATGTTCTAGAAATCAAGGTCTCCCAATCTTTATTCTTCAGAGATCACTGTTTCTCTGTATGGTTCTGTTCTTTCAAAGGTCAGTAAAAGCTGCAACACTGTCAATCAAACTGACATCTCAGAGAGATGAGCCTCACGCCTGGCCAAGAAAGACAGTCCAGTTGAAAGCCTTCGATCTGATTAGCATCTTTCGAGACCACGGTGAACCATTCAAAGCCATGTGAGACATCTCCATCAAACAGACAATCTTATATAAGAAATGTTTATCCTCAATTATTCCTCGAAGTTTACTATTTTTAGGTGCCTTTGATGCCTGCTCACAATGTGACTTACATTTTTAGTCAATGAATTAATTTTACCTCTGCTTGTTTGTGCAGTTCTTGCAGGGAACAGATTAAAATGGACTGTGCTGAAATTGAATCGACCCCCTACCCTGACCTTCACTCCCACCCCCTTTCCTTCCTTCTTTGGCATCTTCATTCTTGACTCAATGTTTGCTTTGGTTGAAGGCTCCTTATGTGCAGATTGTCTTTCTTGCACCTTGTGCCCCTCAATCTCATAACTAAGCTGTTTTATGAAAGATTCTGAAATGCCAGAGAGCTGTTTTATTGGTTGATTATTTCTCATATCCATCAGTGAGATTCCTTCACTATTATTTTTTATCTTGGCTCTTTTGCAAACTCTAGTGAGCTATATAGTTGCCTATATTGCTGCAATATAGGGAACTACCTTCTAAGGCAGCAGTCTAACCAAAATAGAACTTCATATGTTACTTTTTTAAATGCTCTAAACAAGAAAGCTTGTGCACGAGACTTAGCTAATGCTAATAGCTGATTCAAACAGATGATTACTTAGAGTTTGATGTTAGCATGTGTTGCTAAGCTAATGACATGATACCCTAATGAGTTGAAACATTTCTCTTCAGGGATCTTTCCACATTTCTGTACAAGAATACTTAAGTCATTTGGCTGCCCATTGCTTGCCCTGAGAGTGAATGCAAAATCCTCAATACAGAGGCCACCAGAGGTGATCTAATCAAATAAAGGTTATGTGAGATAAGAAGACATGCAGATCAGTTAGAGAGCATACTCTGTTTGTACATGCAGTCACTCTACTGTTAATTAATGATAGTAAGTTGCATTTTGTAGTAAAAAATCGGGGAATTGGGAATTCTGCCTTAAAGTACATAGAAGCCTGTTGAGCTCACAGCTGGCTTAAACATATCACTCCACAGTCTGTGTTTCTGCCTCAGCAAGCCCCAAAAATACAATGTGGAAAAGAATTATGACAAATAGCTCCAACAAATCCAGAGATACAGAAATATAATTTTCACCTACAAGTTCTACACAATTGCTATCAGTCAGCAGCAGCATAACGATCCACACCATCTTCCATTGTAGCAGTGTGGAGGTAAGGTTTAGAAACAGATTGCCATAGATAGAATCATGGCAAGTTCTATAGTAAGGGTACCTTTGTCATTATTAGGTACGCCAGGTGACAAATTCTGCCCTCTCAACAGACAGAAAACTTACTGTATCATGCTTTCAACAGATCTTGGGCTGTAAACAGTGGATCTGTCACGCAATATGGTCGAGCAAGATGATCCGAATGCCAATGATTGTAAAATAAAAAGTAATTCTACGAGCAAGGGCGGGCACTAGGGGTGGGATTCCAGGGTGTAAGCCACGAATGTTTTCAATAAAGCCCTAGATGTTTTTATCATCATTGAGTAATATCAGTGCTTTGTTACAAGTTGATACTAAAAAGGAATGAGACCCCATGTGGTGTTTTGTTGGTGGCTGCTGTGTTTATGAACGCATGTGAGAAGAGCACCCCTGTCTCATGATTGAGGCTGTGTGTGTGAATAGTCAGAATTCCTTGGTGAGATACGGGAAACTGTGTTGAGCTCTTGATGCAGTAAGCACCAGATATTTTGGTATATAACCTTGGAAACAAAGAGTAAGGTATTTGCAAACTTTGAGTCACTACCCAGGATGTTTGCCTTTTTACCAAATTGTTTTTTTTTTCGGACACAATACCACAGGGCTCTACGCTAACTTTTTTCTCAAGGAGTACATGCGCTCCTAAATGAAACAATTTTGGAGCACACAAAGAAATTTAGGAGCACAGTGAAAATTAAATACAGAGTTTATTAACAAACAATTTATTACATACATATTTATACTGCGTGTATGAGTGTGTGTGCGTGTACTAAGGGACACACATCTGTGGAACAGTACATACCTCCCAAATCACACATTGAACCCATGCCTACTAGAATCAAAGGATATCAGTTGTCCAGCTGCTTTTGTATGTTGACTGTCTGGCATACTTAGAGGTCAGCCAGCAATCTCTCATTATGTCAGCAATTTGACCGATCATCTCCACACATTGTCGTATGTGGGATTCATGTAAACTCAGTTTTTGTGGTGGAGTCTGATAAGCGGCCCAAATTTGATGAAAGGTTCTTCTTCTTTCACAATGAAGTATGCAATGTTTATCTTTATTTTCAGCTGCTTCCTCTTCTCCTCCTCAGGCTGTAGCACTTACCTCCTCAAGACTGCTTACACAGAGCCTGATGGTTTCTCCGGTCTCATCCAGAGCACTGGATATGCCGCCATGAGATGTTTCGCTACACTATCTCTTTTCAGATTAGCTATGGGCATTCCGGCTCTTTTCATAATTGGTGTTAAAACAATTCTAATTAAATTATTAAATGAAATTATACTTACCTTAACCACAATTTATTTAAAAATGCATTGATTTGTTAAGAAAAATAATACTATTAAACATTTGCATTTAAAGTATAACTTATTGTATATAAACAAAGTGCATATAAATCTAACCAACCAAAATACACAGGGCCACCGCTGGTCAAATTGATGCCCTACACGTGATATGAGCGTGAAGCGATCGTCTGTGTTGTGCAACTGCTTTCGGGTCCTTGAATAACGTATAGCGAACGAGTAAGGGCAGCCGGTGGACTTTCTGGTGCCATCCTAGGGTTAGATGGTGACCCCCTAGGGAGTTGATGCCCTACGCAAACTGAGTAGTATGCATGTAGGTAGCGGCGGTACTGATAATAGAATAATGCACCATATCAAAGAAAAATAAATAATTTGCAAAACTGCAGCATCCCACAAATTGAAATAAATGTAAAAAGAAGGATGTTATTTCACGTGTGCATTTAAAGTATATCTTTTCAATGTACATAACAAAGTGCATATAAATGTTACAATGCAAATACAATCTGAACAACATAAGTTGGCTCCGCCCTCCCTCACGCATCTTTGGTTCATTGGTTGACACTGCGTGTCTGATTGACAGGAACAACAGGTGAGGCTTTTAGTCTGAGCGGACAGTCAGAACTAATGTGTGCGCTTGAGCATTGAGGCCTATATTATTTACTTTATTTTTTTCGTTATTTTTAAATCTTTTGATTATTCGTATCTTAGCTTGTTTTTAAATATTTTTATAAATAGATTCTGATATGAGAGCCGGCTCCCAACGTTCACCTACAAGAGCTATTTCAGATGTGGGTTTCCTGACACGAAGGACGAGATGCCCACCTGTTTCTGCCCTCTACAATATTTGCAGAACATGATGTTGTTTTCAAACTCTAGCCATGGGAACATTTTGAGCCAATTTGCATTGAATCTATATGTTCTCCCTCCACCAGCTACAGTGGACGTTGAAGTGACAGCTGTGGTCACGGTAGCTTTGCTACCAGCATCCCTAATGTTAGCCGTCTCCAGTAAACCTTGTGAAGAGACTTCGTTAGTTGACGAAGGCAACATATCCAGAAAGGTCTAGGCTTAGCCCTGAATATTATCTGACCCTAGAACTGCCTCTGCCTACGAGAACAAATTTGTGTGTTTACAGCGGTAGTTTGCCCAAAACATGAAAATTCTGTCATCATTTATTTATCCTCATGTTGTTCCAAAGACATATTACTTTCTTTCTTCAGTTGAACACAAAAGGAGATGCAATGCAAAATAATAACCTCAATCAGAATTCACTTTCATTACATGGAAAAAGATGTAATGAAAGTGAATAGTGACTGAGACTAACATACTACCTAACATATCCTATTATGTTCCACAGAAGAAGTCATGCAGGCTTGGAACAACATAAGGGTGAAAATTATTAGATCATTTTTGGGTGAAATTTCCTCTGGGTGAACTTTCCTCTGGGTGAACTTTCCTGCTCTCGTAAGATGGGTTCAGCATGTCCATGAACCAAGCACTATTATTTAGTTACAATGATGCTTGGAAGGAAAAGAGTGATCCATCATGTCACTTGCTCACTCTGGCCTGCTTGTACATTTCACCACATAATTTTTAAAAGCTTAAAGAGTAGATTCCGAGTGGTCTTATTTGGGTCATTGTGTAAATAAGCAGAGAATCAAACAAGCACTTCTGAAGCAGGAGTAGATAGTGGGGCCTTCTGAGAGGCTGCTAAGAGGGAAGTATGATGCTTTTGGGCCTGATGGCTTTAGACAGTGTGCTAGTGAGATGAATAATATGCATGTCTGATGGGACTGGGCGGCCATCTCTCGACAGGCCTACAGCACTGGAGTGGAGAAATGGAATCTCCATCTTTGCCCACAAAACACACAATAACTACTTTTTACTCACTACTGAGAGAAGAGTATATTAACCAGAGTATTTTACTGCCAAATGATGATAGATGCAAATAACACAGTGAGAACAACTTTTGATTAACAACAATAACAGCATCTTCTTATAGTACAACATTTAATTTATCACTGGTTTAAATGAATGAAACACAAATGCTTCAATGCTGATTAAATACTTTGTTTGTTGGCATGCATGGTCCTCCTAAGTACATCTTGTGAGACATTCTTGTGTCGTTTACAATATTTAAGCTGGACCTATAAGAGGTATTCACTGTAGAACATACTACCACCAAAAGATGGGTTAGTTTAATCTAAGCTCAGATTCCTAGATTCAATAAACACAAAAATGATTGATTGCAGCAGCAGTAAGTGAGAATTAAATTTTATAGTGCTCATCTGGAGATCTATGATTTGATTTTATGAATGACTGAGTATGTGTGCAATATGATTTGTCTTATTATAAAAACAGCAGTGAATTCAAATTAATTGAATGTGAGAATGATCTCTGATAAGAAAATGAAGGCACTAAGAACACCCTCTCTCTCTCTTTCTATTTTCTTTCTTTCTTTCCAAAGAGCCCCCTAGCTGGAGTCATGCAGTCCTTTAGAGAGCGGAGTGGTTTCCATGGCAACCAGCACTGCTACCAACAGGAACCCCAAGAATTATCACGCCTTGAGAGTTATAGACAACATCACAGCCAGTCCAGACAGGGCTATGAGGCACACTCACTAGCTGCTGTGGGGATGTCAACAGCGGGAGCGAGTCCTAAAGACTGTTATGGGCAGCAGACCTATCCCGTCTACACCAGCAACAGTGCTAATCAGACTAAAAAACCTTACAGAGGAGCTAAAACTCCAAACCAGCACCTGCAGGCTGGCTACAACAATCA
This sequence comes from Xyrauchen texanus, assembly GCF_025860055.1. NCBI lineage: Eukaryota > Metazoa > Chordata > Actinopteri > Cypriniformes > Catostomidae > Xyrauchen > Xyrauchen texanus. The sequence continues at coordinate 8,993,667 of NC_068283.1, forward strand.
CATGGGCCCTGGATACTCAGCCCAGTATATGAGTGAAGGTCACTTGCAGCAAAAATGGGATGAGTCCAATCAGTTGACCCAGTTTGAGCAGGACATGGTGGGACGGCTGGAGTCGGGGGTCAGTGGGTCATCTCAGTACCTAGAGCAGAACATGCTAGCTATCTCTCAGAGTCAGTGCCATCTCCCCTCCCAGTCCCCTGCCCCTGCCTATACAAGCCCCCATCAACAGGGCCTCCCACCAAATCCTGCACAGTCTCCTTTAATGTATCCCCAGGGCCACATACATTTCCCTCAGCACTCTCAACCAACTTCCTCCAGCTCTTCATCATCGTATATGGAGAAATGTAATCCAATGCCCCATGGCTACAAAGGCTATGGTATTTCACCTCATGCACAGTATGGAAGACAACACAGTAATCACGGCAGTCTAAAGCAGAGTGGATATAGACCTCAGAATAATTATGGTTACCAGCAGACTCCCTCAAGGTCTGGATTTGAACAGGGCTCCATGCAAGGTATGTCTGGTACACCGGAGAACCTTCAGAAATTTCAGCACTATAATCAGCCTCAGCAAAACTACTGTATAACAGACATTTCTGTAAGGTCTCCAGAACAATACTATCAGACCTGCAGCCCAAGTTCGAGTCAGTCACCTGCCAGGTCTGTGGGAAGATCACCCTCATACACTTCCACACCATCCCCCTTAATGGCAAACCCTGATTCATTCCAATATGGCCAGCCTCCCATCAACCCTGGGGCTTCCACATCCACAAGTCTACAAGAACCAAACATGCTGATGCCCCCTAATACCCACACATCACCCAGTGTGAACCACCAGTCCCAGAGCTATTCTAGCTCCATGAAAGAGCGATTCTCTGAAAAGCTCCTGTCCAACCCAAGTTTGTGGAGCCTCAATGCCCTGACATCTCAGGTTGAAAACATCTCCAACAATGTCCAGCAGCTGCTTCTCTCTGAGGCCCTTATGGCTAGTAAAAAGTCTAGCAAGCGAAACCATCCGAAAAAAGGAGAAGACTATCAAGGCCAGTTAAAGAGTATGGAAGATTCATCTTGTCCTGATAACCAACATGGTCCTCCTCCATCTGATGCTTACATCATTCCCAGGTCTATGACAGCAGAACTGCAGGAGGGAGGATACTCCAGCAGTACTGAGGACCAGATGGACAGGAGCTATTACTATTTTGGTCAGGACAAAGGTCAAGCACACACCCATACCCACACACACTCGCGGCTCAGCCTCGATGCAGTGTCTTCCTGCACTGTAAACTCAGCAGATGATATGTCTGTCAGGTCAGGTGACTCAGTTCGAAGTCTACAGAGTGTAGCCTCTGATGACAATATCAATTGTGACCCCAGAGTACAGAGAGAAATGACTGGAGAGGAACCCAACAGCTCTCTCATGTGTATTAGAGATGAGAAGTCTCCCATGTGTGTAACAGCCCAAAGTCCTATAAAGCAGGAGAGTAATTCACCACCAGACATAAAGCGTTCAGAAAGTACTCTAAAAGAGAACTTTGAGGAGTCAGCATGGACTGAGAGGATGGCTGATGAGGAGGATATTGAACGAAGAAAGCATGAGTGCAAAGGAAAGGTCATTGAGAAGCCACAGAAGTGGTTGGAGGATGAGAAAAGTCCTTCTCTTTTTCATAAAATAAATAAAGCAGCATTAGAAGAAGGTTACTCATATGAAACAGAAGTCTACCAAGGGCTGCAAAACAAATATTATTCAGATAAAGGAGACTCAACAGACATGGACTGTTTACCAGACCTTAATCACAAAGGAAATGAAGGCACAGAAATAAAGTTTAAGAATTTCAAATCAGAGCCACAGCCCAATGTTGAATCTCATGGAAAAATATCAACAGGCAGTTCAGGCACTGATCTGTATTTGCCAGAGAAAGAAGAAAACTCAAAGGATGAGAATTCAGTAGAGAGCATTATAAGCACAGAGGAACCAATGAACACCCTGGAGGAGCAAAAGTCTTTCTCCCATAATTCTACTGAGGTGAGAGATGAGAAGGAGAGTCTTACAACCTCAGTGGAGGACATTAATAATAAAGAAACACCACAGGAGTCCTTTGCAGTATTGTGCAGTACATTTGAAGAGACGGAAAATGTGCCCCAAGCCAACATTGAAACTGCAGAAAGCTTTGCCCAGGACACACCATACAGAGGCAGTGAAAAGAGGTCAGCCTTATGTGACATTGCACCTCATCCTCACACTGCCATGAGTGGCTTCTCAACTCTCAATGAGAAAATAACACCTCTGGCTCAGGCTAGAGAACATCACATTGATCGCAGTGATGCAAAGGTACTGGAGCCTGACTCTCCTCAATTGCCAGGCAAGTCAATACTGCATTCATCACCATCCTGGGCTGACACCCCACCCTCCCCCAAGAAAGGGGATGAGGACATGGAACTGGGTATAAGCTGTCCCAGCGCAGTGACTCCCTCAGCAAAACCAGGGCCATTGGCCCCATCTGCACATACAAGAATGTTTGGTAAGAAGCATGCACGGGGCCGGAGGAGACTAATGAATTCAAGCGTAGGGATCAGAACACAGCTAAGTGTGGAAGGAGACAAATCAACACCTTCTGCCCAAAGTTTGCTCTCCAGCAAAAGCATGCTTATTCATGATCCGATGGAAACTGCCCACCAGGATATTAGCAGTCAAACACAAAAACTTTTGGCAGACAGTTTGCCATCACGGATGTGCACTCGTTCTTATGTTTCACAAAGCAACCCAAAGGTTTGCCCTCAAGAGAGAAGAAAACCAGGTCCAAAGCAAGGTTTAAAACTAGTTATGAAGCCAGGTCCAAAATCTGGTCCAAATTCTGATTTAAAACCAGGTCCAAAACCTGGTCTAAAACCTGGACCAAAACCTAGTCCAAAATCTAGTGCTAAAACTGGTCCAAAACCAGGTCCAAAATCTGAAGCTATGCCTAATGTAAAGCCTGATCCTAAACTAGGTTCAAAAAACACAGGGTCTACAGAAGGTACAAAGACTGGTTTACGGCCTGGCTCTAAAACTGGTCCAAAATCAGGGTCTAAACTAGGTTCATATAATCTTCCAAATCCAAGTCAAATTACTACAGAATCAAAACCAACTGAGCGGCCAAAGTCTAAAGGCCCTGGTCGACCAAAAGGCCTCTCCTCTAAGATCAAATCAAGAAAACAAAATACACATTTTCAGATTACAACAGACCATACCAAGGACACAAGCTCTACAAGCAAATTTATTCAGCGAGATGTGACTACAGATTTAACTCTGGACAAATTTGTTGGGGTTGTGAACACCTCTATGGATGAAACCACTTTGGAATCTGCTCAAGATAGTACTTGTGTAAATTCTTTAGTAAAAAGTCAAAAGTCAATGGTGCTGAGATCACGGAAACAAACAAAGGAAAAATTGACTGAAGAAAAAGAGAAAGAGAGTGATAAATCTACAGAGACACCATCAAAAAAACTCACAGGAACACAATTGCAGGACGTTACTGTAATTACTGAATTACTTGAGGAGGATGTCTCTACAGACTCACTCCAACAACCAAATGAAGACATAGTTTCCATCAAAAGAAAATCTAGTTTACACTCTTCAGAACACCCAAAAAGAAAGAGAGGTGTGAAAGCAAGCCAAACGAAGACACGGGGACCTCCATTAGAAACGGTCATGGAAGTCTGCATTCCAAAGGGAAAGTGGAAGAGAGGGCAGCATTTGCTTACAGAATCTTTCAGCAGCAATGTAATAACAGATAACCCTCCTACTGATAGCATTGGTGACATGCCTCCTGTGCCTCCTCAGTGTCCCACTAAAACAAAATATTTGCCTCCTCGGAAAGGCAGGGGACTTAAATATGAGGCAATGGTTCAGAAAATCACATCCCCAGGATCCAAAAAGCAACCTCTAAATATCCAACCAGATGTTGTGCCAGAAGAATCAACATCAAAACTAGCACCACAGGAACCAGAGCAAAGGGAGACAATGAATGCCCCAGAGGTGGCACACGAGGAGGACGATAGCACAATGAGTACACAAGAGGTCAAAACTACAGCAGTAATTCAAACTCCAAGGAAGAAGAGGAGAAAGTGGGCCACTGTAGAGAGCTACGATATACCAGAGGTAGCTTTGGAAGCTGGGAGCCTTGTTATCAACACACCAAGGCTAGCCAAACAGAGAGCTATTAAAAACAACCACGAGATGCATCTGAAGCAACGAAAGAGGAGAAGAAAAGGCATTGAACCAGCAGAAAGCATTCCCAAAGTGGAGCAACAGCAGCCTGTACAGCCTGATATTCCACTCCCATCTCCACCATCATCTTCTTTGCCAGAAACAGGTGAACAGACACAGTATGATAAGCCACTAACAGAACTGTGCCCACCAGTAATAAAAGCCAAAAGAAGCAGGTGGCCATCATTCAAAAAGAAACAGGAGGAAGCCTCAAGTCAAACAGCAGATGACAAAATACAGGAGAAAAGAAAGGCTGAACCTAAGAAAAAGATTCAAATGAATTTTAATGTCCTCAAAGTTGTAGTGAAGAGACCTAAACTGAAGAGGAAACGTACTAAGGATTTCTCTCCAACAGTGAAGGGAACATTATCAGACTTATATCCATTGCAGAGTGATGGCAAATGTTCTTTCAGACCATATGTACACATTGACAGCTCTTTGGAGCCAACGTCCCTTTGTACCATCATCAACAGGCCTGAGGAAGAGCATCTGCTCACCCAGGCAAGAAAAAAGTGTGCCGCTGAAATAAAAAATCTAGTCACAGTTACCGAGGCAATATCAAACACCTCAGTAATGCTCCAGGGGCCCTTAGTTAACAAAAGCCTAATTGACAGGTGTCTAATGTGCTGCTTGTGTGGAAAGCCGTCAAATTACAGAGAGCTTGGGGACTTGTGCGGTCCCTATTATCTCGAGGATGGCGTACCGCGGAAAATGCTGTCTTTAACACACAGAAGTGATTTTGTGCAAAGCAGCAACATTGCAAAAGAGACAGAAGCTAGCTCCAGCATAGAGCACATAAACTCACAGAGTGCATCTGAGAAGGATGCACATCAGGAGGGGATGAATGAAGGATGTACCAGGTATTCCAGGAGGGGGAAAAGGGCAATTAGGGGACAGTTAAGAACCCGCCCCACCTTGTGCAGGAGATTCAAAAGACTGCTGCTGTTGCAGAGCAGAATTAGTGGACCTGCTCCCTCTGATGGTGAGGAGAAGAGTAAAACAACTCTGCAGAGATTGCAGGTGGAGGCAGAGGCTAAAGAGCACTGGGCTCATGAAGCTTGTACTGTCTGGACGAAAGGCATCATCCTGGTAGCAGGAAAACTTTATGGGCTGAAAGAGGCTGCTCAGAGCGCTGCACATGCAGTAAGTGTCTCATTAAACACAATCCAGTAACCATTTCCTACATTGTAAACAAAGAGCCAACAGCAGAGCCATGTTTGTAATAGCATACTCAGATGTGCAATACACATCCCAAAATGCAATGTGGTTGTATCAAACATCATTTTCCCACCTCTGGACACATTATTTGTTGGACTGCCAACATACATTTAACTGTATTTACTTATGAGGTGATTACTGGTTGACAATCGCTGAATGAAACATGCAAAGTAGTAAGATCATGAAAACAATGCAGCACCCGTCTGTGTGAAACATTGCGTTGAATACTTCTAAGCACTAAACTAGTATTCCATTCCAAACATAGCCAATGCTTCCAAAATACTGATAGTATAACCAAAACGTGAGAACCGAACTGCTTTGATGTTATATTATATTATATTATCAACTGATTATAATTGCATACAAATGAAAATGGCTGTGAACTGGCTTTGAATGTAGTTAGTCAAGAACTGTCTTAGCTCACATCAGCAACTGGTGGAGGCTCAAGGGAATGAAGGAGTCACTGTTTCAGAGAGATACTCCTCAAGGTCTCTGTCTCATCACAGAACTGCTCCAGGTGCCAGAGTGAGGGAGCTTCCATCTGCTGCAGCTGGAAGAGCTGCACCGAGAGTTACCATTATGTCTGCGCCAAAGAGATGGGTAAGAGTTCTGACACTTAGAGGTGTGATGTGTGTATGGTCCATTATTGACTGTCTATCTAATGGCTCCATTCATGGAACTCTGTATAGGAACAAAGCACATTAAGCAGACATACAGTTTATGATTACTAGGTCCTCGCTAATCTAGCTCTACTATAGAACCAATGACTGCCCACTTTACCTCAAAGGGTCATCTGATCAACAACATTTCTCAGTAATTTCCAGATCCCCCAATTGTTCTGTGTCTTTCAATGTCCTGTCACACAAAAGGCAAAAATTCCTTTAGAATAAAAAAAAACTTTTCATCATAGAAATTGGTAGTCATGCCACTAGATATGGAACAAGAGGGCAAGCTACAGTATTTCAATCTCTTGCCGTGCATTTTCCGGGACACTCTCTCTCACACACATTCACTCCTCTCTTTTTCTTAAACAGGTTGCACGTTTCAAGAAGAGACCTTCTCAGTTAGGTGTCCTAAACACAAGGTAAGCACTAGAATTGGTTTTGCACTCAGCAAAGGACATCTGATCTAAAAGACACCGCTACTATAACATGCATGTCAGTGTCCTTGTAATATTCTACCACCTCCCTAACAACAACAAGGAGTGAAGCTAGACACTAGAGCACAGTTCCACATCAGCACCATCTCTCCAGGCAACAGACAAGCCCACAGCATATCTCACCCTTATCTGTATGCTATTGACTGGGCAGCTCTGCACTGACAGCTCAAGTTAGTTAAGAGATGTTAATTAGACATTCTAGGTTCTCAAGTCTCCTTGTATTCCTCTAGGTGTCAAACTGTAAAGAAAAGAAAAGATAAAAGATGTTTTGAGGTGGTGCCTGATTATTGTGTGAAATCTCCATGTTTTCAGTTAAGGTCTTGGATCTTGCTTGAAGCACAATAACAATATTTCACTGCTAAATTCAAATCTCATATTGATATTTTGCCTAAACGTTCTGTTAAACTTGTAGAGTCTACTGCAGTATTTCAAACAACATTTGTGCTTGCTTAGGTCAAAGTCAATGCCACAATACAAGAGTGTTGTGAGTGGTTGCCAGGGTATTGCTATGCGGTTGCTAAGGTGTTCTGTATGGTTGCTAGAGGCATTGCTATGTGTTGTTTACTAGTGTTCTGGGTCATTGGCAAGTGGTTGCTTAATGGCCCAAGTCAAAAGATCCCTGCCTTTATGATATGCTGGTCCCTAGATATCACTATGTCTATGGGATTTATTTTCTTTTTCTTTTGGCTGTTTTATAGTTTACCAGGTAAAAATCATCAACAAGCATGGTTCAAGATGAGTTAAACACTTAGTGTTATAATATTTAACACTAAAGTTAATCTACTCAATGAAATAAAGATAAACTCCACAAAAGTAATAGAATTAGGACTGACAATAGATTACAATTTTTCATAAAATTAATTCCATAATATGCAGATTAACTGATCTAATTAATCACTGTGACGTGGAGGAGGGCGTGGCTGGTACGCGATGGAGCACGATTCATATTAAGTTCATTTATATCATTAAAGTTTATGTTTACTGTTCAGCTGGTTCCCGTCTCCTCCTTGCCCGTCCTGATACTGTTACAGTGGTGCTGAAACCTGGGAAGGGGAGGCGTGAGCTGGCGTCCACCAGAGGGCGGAGGAGCGGTTGAGGATCAGGCGACAGCGTGTCCGGGAGCTGGCAAATAAGTTCCTCTCTCTCTCCTCTCTCTCTCTGTGCATCTCCGCTCGCCCTTTCCCTCTCCCCACGCATCCCCTCATCTCTCCCCCCAGGTTCATAGGAGGAGGGTTGGGCCATCGGCTGACGGAACAGCCGGAAGGGCAGTGGGTGGCGCCCCAACACCGAATGGGGCGGGGGAGGAGTGTGACGAGGAGTAGGGCGTGGCCGGGCCAGTGATTGAGCACGGCCAGTGCTGAATCAGCTGATCAGCGGGAGAGCGAGATAAGGGGCAGATGGAGACACCGGTTCGAGAGAGAAAGACACACATGGCCGCGTTGCAAGTGTGTCGGTGTCCTTATGTTCTATGTTGTTTTTAAATTCATTTATATAATTAAAGTTTATGTTTACTGTTCAGCCGGTTCCTGCCTCCTCCTTGCCTGTCCTTATACTGTTACAATCACATATATCAATATTTGCCAAAAAAGGCTTCAAATGACAATAATTCAACATGTATGAAATATTACATTTAAATAGTTATAAATATAATATAGGCTATTAAATATAATAATTAGGCTTTAATAGGCCTAATTATAATTCAATATTATTGAACATAACCCAATTGTTGGCCTACAGTTCACAGCAATCAATTTTGTTATTGAATTCGCCAGTCTGCCCGAGAAAGACTTATTATAAGACTTTAATAAATCTGCGTCTATGTATACATATTAGCGTTGAATAAACACAGTGTTTTTTTAGTACTCAATTACAAGTTAAAACATAGTTTGTAACTTAGAATAACACGTTACTAATACCTCTGCATTCGGAGTTGCACTCCGGTCTAGCTGTGTTTAAATGTAAGATTGCATCCTCATCTTGTGCTGTCTGATATCAGTAAGTGTGGTTTGTTGTCTGTTCAGCTGCACATTGCCTGTACAACTGGAGTTGTGCTTACTGCCCCCTGCTGATTGGAACCTGCAAAAACATAAAGGTGGTACTTCAAGCTTGGAATTCTCTGGTGGTAGGAATATTCCTTAATAAATTACCTTTATTTATATTCCTTATAAAACAATAACTCTATAAGAACACTGGCTAATGTGAAATACTTAGGGGTTAATGGTTTCCTAACCCTATATATGAGTAAAAGCATTAGTGATTCTTGCCTTCATTAATACTAGGAATTTCTAGATGCCGAGAATGTTTTACCAATATGTTTCACCACATAGCCTGTGCACACCACCACCTACAGGTAATCTGCGAACTACAGCTGAGGAAGGTAATGGAGAGGGAGAGAGGTAGAAACCAAGCAAGAAAGATCCAGAAAATGGGCTTGACACAGAAAGAGAACAAGAAATTATATTCAGCATTAGCTGCTGCTTCTCAGAGACAAAAACTTGGCGAAAGATCAAAACATCCCACCCTTCTCTCACCATCTCTTCCACCTCCCTTCCTCTCTCCCCCTCCCACGACAAAGGCAGAAGAGAGCAGAATGAGATGGAGAATGAGACAGACAAACAGAGCAAAGAAGAAAGTTCAGAACAGCAGGGGGATCTAAAGGCTTTGGGGATGCCAATTTGCCACTTTAATGAAAGCGAGCTGTAGAGACACCACCCCCGTCCAGGTCTCCCAAGAAATCTCCTCCTCTTCTTCATCTTCCTCATGCGCACTCAGTGGCGAGCCTTTTTTAGTTCAGCTTCAGGTCAGGGCGAATGGGGGCGGCGCAGCAGGCAAGGCGATTTTTTTTTGGGGGGTCTGTTTTTCTTCTGTTCCTGGATGTGTGGGAATACAAGAAAAACTAGATTTGCATCTCCTGAAGAATATAGCAATGCCTAAACTGAATGTTTGAGGAATATCAAATCAGTGCTGCCTTGCAAGAACTGTATCAAGGCCTGCTGTCTCGATGAGAGAGAGAGAGAATGGCCCGAGAACAGAGCAGGGAGAGAAAACGAGTGCAAAGGCAAGAAAGGCTGCTGCTAAAGATATGCAATTCGAAAAAAGAAAAGCCTCCATCGAAGTGCAATTAGGAGCGGTCCTGCTGCGTGTTTGAGAGAGCGGGTCGGCTGCCGATCCCTGCTCGATGCGGCTTTCATATGTCCGCAGCGATGACTGCTCCAGCACAGGCAATTAATGCTAGTGATGCAGAGTGCCACACACAAAAACACAGTGCTGCGCAGCCCTGCAGCCGCATATGCAACACACGTGTCATGCACATGCATGCACATTGATAGGCTCGTTTGAGATGAGCAAGTTCTGCACAGAACCAATCACCAATGATCACCGGCAGGTGCATGCTGGTTAGAAATCTGTCCGACTTGCTGTGATGTCATGATGACGCATGTCGAAAAACGACTTGATGACGACAGCTTAAAGCTCATTGGCTTAAACAACCGTGAGGTTTTGTTCTCTACTAAATGTTCGATTTGTGTGTGAATATTCCCAACACTCCAACAGTGTGATCTCTGTATGGGATAAGTGATTGTTATCAAAAACAAACAAAAAAACACATGTCCTTATTAAACAAAAAATGGATGGGTTAATAACAGGTACATTGGGCAACTTGTTCATCGTATTCATTTTCATTTAAAAGCAACAGAATTTAAATTACATCCACTTTATCAGCAACAAAGCACATGAATGCGAATCATGCAACATCTGCATCTGATCTAGTAGGTGGCTGATCAATACAAATTGTTATATTTTTTAACCCTCTTTTGATGGTTTGAATTGTGATATTACCGTACAGATTTCTGTTATTGTATCAAACAGAATGTTTTAGAGTGAGACGAGTGAACTTAAACCACAAAACATCATTGAATTCATCAAACGGGCTACAATGCTGTTTATGATGTCGTTTTCCCGCCCAAAATGATGTTACTTTCTGGAGGATAATGTCATTATGGCGCTAGCTTTTTTAAAAGAGATATTACAAGACTGCCATGATGGAAAATAGAAAACTTTGGAAAAACTAAAGATTTTAATTAGAGAATGGAAAAAAATTAAGAAACATATGAAATGTCTTAGTAACTTAGCATTGTTTTATTGTAAAAATTTGCATAGAGCCATTGGTAATGGGGAAATATTGCAATATCCACTGAAATTATTGAATGTTTTCCATTCACTCATTTGAAGGGGTTTTTTACAAACAAAAAAAAATGGTGCCAGTCCTTAAAAGTTCAAATACACTGTTTCAAGTATAGCCATTAGATGCACTTGATTGTAGTGTGATAAATCAGTTAAAGTTATATCCAATAATGCAACTTCATTGCCATGACAACCTAACATGGTAAACCCCCACTAAATTCATGTAGAACAGAGATTTATTACTCTAAAATCACACATAGTGTTTACGTCTTGTGGCTATACTTTTGAAACAGTGAGTATTTAAATGTTTACAGATTGGCCCCCATTCACTTCCACTGCAAGTGCTTCACTGGGACTAGTTGCAAGTAATTTCTCCAGTAACCAACATCATGCTGCAGATGCAGCCTAACTGAACTCTAAAGATTCCTTTAAAGAATGACCCAAAATTGAAAATTCTCTCATTATTCATGATATCCCAGGTGTGTATGACTTTCTTTCTTCACCAGAACACATTTGAAGAAAAATAGAAACATTTCTCAGCTCAATAGGTCTTTAAAATGCAAGTGAGTGGAGATTTCTCTTTTGAAGCTCAAAAAAAATATCAGAGACAGTCAGCATAAACGTCATCCATACGACTCCAACAGTTAATGTCTTCTAAAGTGACACAATGACTTTTGGTGTGAAAAAGATAAATATTGAAGTACTTTTAACTCTAAGTCATGCTTCCGTTCTTCAGTTGTACACGCGTGTCGTAATGGCATTGGCATTTGAAACGCGAGAACTGACGTGTGTCACAGCTGGAAGAGCAGTGCTGTTTACAACTGAGGAGGAATGCTGAACGGTAGCTTGGTTGGTTTTGGTTTAGATCTGTATTTGTCTGTTTCTTTACTCACAATGGTGCATTTGTGTGCTGATCCTAGATGTCTCAACCGAGGAGAGAACGTGAGATTACGTTACACGAGAGGCCGCTTGGATTCCACCCTCTCGTGAAGCTTATCGGTAGAGTTCAAAAGTACTTAAATATTGATGTTTTTCACACCAAAAGCGTTCATAACACTTTGGAAGACATGAATTTAACCATTGGAGTCGTATGGATGGTGTTTATGCTGACTCTCTGTAATTTTTGGAGCTTCAAAAGAGAAATCTCCATTCACTTGCATTTTAAGGACCGGCTGAGCAAAGATATTATTCAGTTTTTCTTCAAATGTGTTCTGGTGAAGAAAGAAGGTCATACACGGTCTGAGATATCATGAGGGTGAGTAAATAATGAGATATCAATTATCCCTTTAATTGTTATATTGTGATAAAATACTGACTAATATGATTTCCAAGTATGTTGGGGGCATGAAAATGTGGGAATATTTCAGGGAGCCTAAATTCACTATTATGCAACGGATCTATTTTTCAGGCAATGTAAAATGCCGGTGAATGAGGACTGGTGAAAACAGAAATGCAAAAAGGACAGACGTCTACCTGCGTGCTGCAAGTTGCTTTGGACACCTGAGACAGAGGAATAAATTGGTACTGTAGCAATACTGACCATTTCTCAATCCACCCGGACTGGTCTAAACACAACACCCTTCATAACAAAATACTGAAAATGGGAAAGACACTTTTGTTTTGAATCCAAATGTGCCATTCTTCCATTTTTTCTGTAATCTGGAGCGGATGTTATCAGTCGAGGACACCTGGTGGCAGATTTGGATGGCTGCCGCGAGCACTGGCTGGCACAGTCATATTCCCACTGTTGAAGGGGATTGAAATTTGAAGATGTCATGCATCATACACTCAATGGATGTATTTCAATGAACACTTACATGCTACTAAGAGGAAAAAAAATGAAATCGTACATGTTGTGCTTTACAGGTCTAAATATTCTGATATCATGGAAAAAATTATACAAAAGCATTATTTTGATATACCGCTAATCCAGGATGTGGGATTATTTTGATGTGCATTTGAAGACAAAACAGCACCACTGAAATGTTCAAGTGTGTTTGGAGAAAAAATATCCTGCACTTATATTGCGTGTATAAGCTGTTCGGCATTAAAGGCATAGTCTCCCCAAAAATTACAATCCTGTCATCGTTTACTCACTCTCATCTCCTTCAAAACCCATATGACTTGCTGTCTTTAGTGGAACACACAAAAAAGGATTTACTGTATCTTCAGATTAAAAGACTCATGATGCACAATTTTGGAATGTTCGCATGCGCTAATGAGATTTTAGAGCTACGGCGCAAGGGAAGATTTTAAGCAAATAAAGGCTTAAATTTCAGTTTGATTCTCAAATAAAGCTATCGTATGGCTTCAGAAGGCTGGAATATAGCGCACAAATCTTATGGACTACTTTTATGTTGCTTTTTCTTTCTTTTTTTTTTTCATTTTGGAGCCTGTCAGTCTCAGTCCCTATTCGGTTTCATTGTGTTTCACTCCACGAAAGAAAGTCATGCAGGTTTTGAATGACACGATGTTGAATAAATAATGACAGAATTGTCTTTTTTTTCTTTTTCGTGAACTGTGACATTATGATAGCCTCAATTACTGAAGAAGACTGACACATTTTTAATTTATGTTCATTTAATGGTGAAATGATGCAGAAGACGACATTGAAAACTTCATAGTAATTTAATCAGAGATGTAAATGTAACTAACATACTATAGACTTCACTCCACTGCAGTATTACAGGTAAGAGCGCACATGGAGATGACAGAACCGTCGCGTAATTATTTGATTCCTAATTCTAAGTAACTGTGTATATAAGTATTTGATGCTGTTTAAATGTAAGATGTGATGTACTATTATAATTGTGTATAGTATTTCTTAGAGATGTTTATTTTCTATAAAACAAATATGTTATTGCTTACAAAAGTTATTAAACTGATGAACTCAAATGACATTTTTGGAATTGTATTTGTCCACCATGCCCGCAATGCAATGTTCCTGATATTTTGGAGATGTTTTGATTTCTTCTTTTTAAATGTAAAGCTGCAGTGAAATATAATAGATTTGTGAACGCAAATAGCTGTCTTTAAATTGAAGAACAAAATTACATTTTGTTTACTTTTGGAACTCAAAGTAATTCAGAGCCATTGTTCCTGAAGATGTCTCTGTATTGCAGCCAGTGGTCCGAAATTACATCAGGAGGCATAGAGAAACAGATCTACACCCAATTACCTTCTTTTTTAATTATTATTTAATAAAAAATAAAAAAAGTATTAATTTTATCCCCTTTACTCCCAATTTGGAATGCCAAATTACCTTAATAGGTCCTTGTGGTGGTGCGGTTACTCACCTCAATCCGGATGGCAGAGTTCAAGTCTCAGTTGCCTCCACTTCTGAGACAGTCAATCCGCGCATCTCATCACGTGACTCGCTGTGCATGACACCGCAGAGACTCACTGCATGTGGAGGCTCATGCTACTCTCAGTGATCCATGCACAACTTACCACACGACCCATTAAGAGTGAGAACAACTAATCGCAACCATGAGGTGGTTACCCCATGTGACTACCCTCCCTAGCAACCGGGTCAATTTGGTTGCTTGGGAGACCTGGTTGGAGTCACTCAGCATGCCCTAGATTCAAACTCACGACTCCAGGGGTGGTGCCTAATTGCCTTCTTAAAACCTTGATTTACTTTGCTGGTGGCTTCTTTTAGTTCAAGCTTAAAACAAGGCCATTCTGTTGCAAGTTAGAGTTTTTAACTAATGTTCTGTGCAGCTGAAGCAAATATCCCAACACCAACCACTAGGACACATGACAACACATTGCACATTTTTTTTTTATTATTATTATTATTGTTACTTAGTCTAGTGTTAAAAATGCACTCAGTAATTTTTTCAACTACTACCTCAGAAATATGTTTAATTGTCATTTTGAAACATATGCATGAAATCATGAGCTCTCACGTTAGATGAAGACTCAGTTTCCATATAAAAGCGGTTCTCTTACGAGAGGTTCTCTCGTATTGCGTAAGCTAGCTTACGCTACGGGAAAGATTAATCTTTTCTGAGATATTGAAGCCAAAAAATTATCCTTAATTTTTGTATCCATTGTCAACGCAGTGCGGCAGCTGCAGACCTTGAGCGGGCTAGCTAGCGAGCTCATAGGTTGCTCTGCGGCAACTGCTGCAGCCTATAGACGAGCTTGGGCGAACTCGCATCCAATGAGAGGCGTCCGCGCGCTCACTGCAACAAAGCCCGCCAAAATGGGCGTGACTAGAGTGCATATAAGCGTAGTTCAGTAGGCTGGAACCCTGATTTTCATCTCTTCAGCGAAGCTCTTCGCATCTCTGAACTGGAAGCCGCGTCGCCGTTCGAGGGGCATCAAGCAAGCGTGGACAGCGCTCGAAGAAGCCGGCCGTCTTCGCCACCTGCAGCCGTCCTGCGAGCTACGCCATCCGGCGACGTATCCTTTTTAAAGCAAGCTAGTTCTTATGAACTTCACAAAAGAGTACGAGCGTCTTTTTAAAGATGCCTCGCTCCACTTGCGCCTCATGCCGCGCCCTTATCAGCACCGGAGACCGCCACGTCATCTGCGCTCTCTGCCTGGGACTGGGGCATGCAGAGCTCGCCCTCGCTGAAGGCGGATGCGATCTCTGCGAGGAGCTTCCGATGTCAACCCTGCGGGCTCGACTCGAAGCGCTCAGGACCGAAGCCGCCGCGCCGCCTTCCATTCAGCCGCGCAGTAAAAAGCGCCGCTCTCAAAGGCTGCCGGAACCAGTGGTAGAAGCGATTGCCTCGCCGGAGCCCCTCCCTCGAGCATCGCCTTCACCCTCCCCGCCCACCCGGGACGCGCAGTTGCCGCCGAGCGGCTGCACTGCTGCCATCTCGGATGAAGAAGCGGAGGATAAGGGCTGTTCCATCGTGGCTTCGGACAGCGAGGAGTGGTCAGGCTCACACGCCTCCTCCTTGGCCCAGGAATCCAGCAGGACCCGCGCCGGAGTCGAAGGGGAACTAACGCGCCTCCTCACACAGGCCGTCGACCGCCTCGGGCTCGAGTGGTCACCGCCCCCTGAGCAGGCTCCCAACAGACTCCACGCCGCACCTTTGCCCGCCCTCCGCGAGATGGCGGTCTAAGCTGGTGCTCCCGTCTAAGGCCTGCAGAACTACTTCCGCCTGTGTTGGCCGCGCCTATACCGCCGTCGGCCAAGCCGCATCTGCTCTGCATTCCATGGCCGTCTTACAGACAGAGGCTGTTTCAGATCTGACTAGCCGACTTGGGAGAAGCTGAACGCACTACGCGCCGCTCTCTCTGTCCGGTCTCTTCGGTTCCGCGGTGAGTGGCATTGTTGACCGTTTCTCGAAGCTCAAGCCATGAATCTCTTTCTGCCTCGTCGCGCTAGCTCCTCTGCAGGCCGCCCACGTGACCAGCCTCCTGCACGAGCCTCTTCACAGTGCCCAGCTCAACAAGCCAGACTTCTCAGCGTCGACAGGGCGGCCGCCCTCGATCGCGCTCAGACAGCCGCAGCAGACCGCCGCCCCCCTGCGGGCCTCGGCCTAAGATTGTACTGAAACCTGAGCAACCGAAGTCCTCCTAGCGTTGTTGAGAAAACGACGGCTCAGTCCCGCCACGGCTGGACCACCGTCAAAGCTTCGCCCCCTGTCAGTCCCCTTCTCTCAGGCTACTGCAGTCGTGGATTCAGCAGCCAACAAGCCGGTGATACTACCTGTTTGCCTGCACTCAAACGCCGTTTTCACGGCGACCCAAAGAAATCTTGTAAAGAGTAAACATGCCTTATGTGTAGAAAATGTGCCCACAATCCAGTGATCACCCCTACACACAAGCATTACACATCCCGTGTCCCTATCAGAGCACACTCACATAAGCGGTTACGACCCGCTCGAGTGTTAGAGTTAATAAACGCGCCCACGAGCCCGTGCGCGTGCCCCTCCTCTGCCCGCTCTGTCACACGGCCAGCTGTATGTAAGTCCCGTGACGCCCCTGTCAGTCCCCTTCTCTCAGGCTACTGCAGTGGTGGATTCAGCAGCCAACAAGCCGGTGATATTACCCGCTTGCCTGCACTCAAACGCCGTTTCCACGGCGACCCAAAATAAAGCCTTATGTGTAGAAAATGTGCCCACAATTCAGTGTTCACCCCTACACACAAGCATTACACGTCCGTGTCCCTATCAGAGCACACTCACATAAAGCGGTTACGACCAGCTCGAGTGTTAGGGTTAATAAATGCACCCACGAATCCGTCGCGCGCCCATTCTCTGGCCGCTCTGTCACACGACCAGCCTTATGTGTAGAAAATGTGCCCACAATCTAGTGTTCACCTCTACACACAAGCATTACACGTTCCGTGTCCCCATCAGAGCACACTCAAAAGCGGTTACTGAACCACTCGAGTGTTAGAGTCAATAAATGCGCTCACGAATACGCTGCGCGCCCATTCTCTGCCCGCTCTGTCACACGGCCAGCAAACACTTCTCTGTATGTAAGTCCCGTGCCCATGGCTATGCTTACGCATCACTTAACAGACGTGACTCTTTCCCCATTCACCTCAATCGGAAGTCACTCACAGAACAGCCTGTCCATGCTGTCTGCGAGCAGTCCAGCATAAGCACAGTAAGCGGCTCACACATTCTGTTCAGCTGCTGTGTGCGGCAATCAGAGCGATTTGGCCATTCACTCTCTAACATTACGCTTCAAAGCGTGGGAAGATATTCCAGGGATATCCGAATGGGTGTTAAGCACAATAAAACAGGGCTATTTGCTACAGTTCGATCGCCGTCCTCCTTGCTTCAGAGCTGGCTCGAAACTACTTTGAACACGGAAGCAGAGTGCATGCTTCGTTCAGAAATAGCAAACCTTCTGTGCAAAAGGGCCATAGAGAGAGTGCCGCCTCCCTGAGCGAAGTCGGGGTTTTACAGCCGTTATTTTCTTGTCCCCAAGAAAGACGGCGGCCTCAGACCAATATTAGATCTCAGGGTTTTGAACAAAGCGCTTGCAAAAAGACCGTTCAAAATGCTTACAACCAGCAAACTCCTCGCGCATGATGCGCCAGGGGACTGGTTTATTTCTCTCGATCTGAAAAATGCCTACTTTCAGATTCAGATAAATCCCGTCACAGGCCATTCTTGAGATTCGCCGACGGCCAGGTTTATCAATACACCGTCCTTCCGTTCGGCCTGTCCTTAGCACCCGTACTTTCACGGGCGCATGGACGCGGCGCCGCACTCCCTGCGGAGTCAGGGTTTGCGAATTCTGAACTATTTGGACGATCGGCTGATTTTGGCACAATCACATACGGAGCTTCTGTCTCACAGGACAGTTCTCCTCAGTCATCTGAACAGTTTGGGCCTTGCAGTCAATTGGACCAAGAGCTCACTACAGCCCAGTCAGGCAATTTCCTTCCTTGGAATAGAACTAGACTCAGTGGCAATGACGGCTCGCTTATCTACACAGCGCGTGCGCCGTGTGCAGCGACTAGCCGCGTCATTTCAGATGAACAGCCTCACACCTCTGAAGAAATTTCAGAGAGTGCTAGGCTACATGGCCTCAGCCGCAGCAGTACTTCAGCTGGGTTTACTGCACATCGCCCGCTTCAGCATTGGCTAAACACCCGCGTCTCGCCGGGCTTGGGCCACAGGCCGCCAGCCCATCAAGGTGACTCAGACCTGTATTTCAGCTCTGCAGCCCTGGACAGTGGCCGAATGGTATCAGCGGGGAGTGACAATGGGAGCTGTATCTCGCCGAAAAGTCATCTCGACAGACGCGTCCAACACGGGTTGGGGCGCGGTCTCGCGAGGGCTCTCCGTTTTCGGCCTATGGTCAGTTCAGGAAAAGCTCCTTCACATAAATTGTCTGGAAATGATAGCGGTCGAGCACGCCGCGTGCGCTTTCTCCGGTCATTCAGGGTCACCACGTCCTGGTCTGTTCGGACAACAGATCTGTGGTATCCTACCTAAACCGTCAGGGCGGTGTCAGATCCAGGAACCTCTTCCATCTGATCGAAACGCATACTGAGTTGGTCCCAGTGCCACCTGCGCTCGCTGAGGGCGACGCGCGTGCCAGGCCACCTGAACAACGGCCCGGACAGACTGTCCAGAGACAATATTCCCCCAGGGGAATGGTCCCTGCACGCTCAAACAGTCCAGACGTTATGGCACCTATTCGGCAGAGCGGAGATAGACCTCTTTGCGTCCAAAGAGAACTCTCACTGCCCAATATTTTTCTCGAAAAGCGAGGACGCGCTGGCCCAGGACTGGCCCAGACGCCCACTTTACGCCTTCCCTCCCGTCTCGCTATTGCCACAGGTAATGCAGAGGATCAGGGAAACGCATCACCCGGTGCTCCTCATAGCCCCACGTTGGGAGAATCAGACATGGTTCCCGGAGCTTACGCAGCTGTCACTGACAGCGCCGTGGCCCATCCCAGTGAGAGCAGATTTCCTCTCTCAAGCTCGCGGCACAATCTGGCATCCCCACCCAGACGCTGGGCGCTGCATGCGTGAGTGATCAACGACTACCCGTCGCTCTGCCAGAAGGAGTAATAAACACCATCATACACGCTAGAGCCCCTTCCACGAGAAGACTCTATGCGTCAAAATGGTCTGTGTTCTCAAAATGGTGCACCGACCGAGACCTGGACCCGCGGACATGTGGGGTGTCGTCGCTGGTCGTATTTCTACAAGAGCTGCTGGATAAGGGCAGATCCCCATCCACGCTCAAAGTGTATGTGGCGGCCGTTGCGGCGTTCGCTGAACCCCTGCACGGCCAGTCATGGGGTAAAAACGAGCTGGTCATCCGCTTCCTCAGGGGAGCTAGAAGGATGAACCCCCCTGCGCCCCCCATCGGTTCCTATCTGGGATCTTTCTATAGTTCTCGAAACTATGAAAGCCCCCCCTTTCGAACCACTTCAATCCGTGGATTTGAAATACCTTTCACTCAAAACTGTTTTTCTGACTGCCCTGTCATCAGTCAAACGTGTGGGAGACCTTCACGGACCAAGTGACTCCAAGGTCATTTTAAAGCCTAGACACGGCTATGTTCCCAAGGTGATCGGTACTCCTTTCAGAGCACAGGTCATTTCCCTATCGGCGCTGCCAGCACCCGATAGCGAACGCGACACCAATCTCCTTTGCCCGGTCAGAGCACTGAGATTGTATACTGCGCGCTCCGCCGCTTTCGGACGCTCTGAGCAGCTTTTCGTTTCGTTCGGAGGGCGCACCAAAGGTCTCGCCGCTCGAAACAGACACTATCTAGATGGATAGTGGACACTATTGCTGCTGCATACGCGTCAAAAGACCTGCCATGCCCGTTGGGCATTAGGGCTCACTCCACTAGAGGCATGGCATCCTCGTGGGCATGGTCCAGCGGGATTTCCATTCACGACATATGTGTGGCAGCGGGATGGACTTCCCCCTCCACCTTTGTCAGATTTTACAATATGGAAGTGCCCGCTCTGCAGGCAAAACTACTAGCGGTTTAATACGCTACAGCTCCCCTGGTGAGCTGCACTGATGGGACACATTCCACACAGACCGGCACCGCTGCTCTGTTGTTCCCTTCCCACTAAGTGCTTATGTATTACACAATCAATGACCCGCATTCTTGCCGGCCAAATATTATTTCCCCACTCATAAGGGCTCCCCCGGGTCCCCCCTTAATTCCCTGGGGCTAATACAGTGGATGCTTGGTGCGCACGGCGTTGACAATGGGTTCCCATAGCGTAAGCTAGCTTACGCAATACGAGAGAACCTCTCGTAAGAGAACGTATCGGTTACCTAACGTAACCTCGGTTCTCTCTAGATGAGGGAACGAGTATTGCGTAGCCGGCCGTGCTTCAGCGCCACGGCGACTTTCGCTTCATTCAATGAAAACCAGGGTTCCAGCCTACTGAACTACGCTTATATGCACTCTAGTCACGCCCATTTTGGCGGGCTTTGTTGCAGTGAGCGCGCGGACGCCTCTCATTGGATGCGAGTTCGCCCAAGCTCGTCTATAGGCTGCAGCAGTTGCCGCAGAGCAACCTATGAGCTCGCTAGCTAGCCCGCTCAAGGTCTGCAGCTGCCGCACTGCGTTGACAATGGATACAAAAATTAAGGATAATTTTTTGGCTTCAATATCTCAGAAAAGATGAATCTTTCCCGTAGCGTAAGCTAGCTTACGCAATACTCGTTCCCTCATCTAGAGAGAACCAAGGTTACGTTAGGTAACCGATACGTTTTATTCCCCTCATGGGGGCGGCCATGTTAGGATCACATGATCAGCCAAACACTACTAACCTAAAGGGCTAGTTCACCCAAAAATGAAAATTCTCTCATCATTTACTCACCCTCATGAAATCTCAGGGGTGTATGACTTTCTTTCTTCAGTAGAACAGATTTAAAGAAAAACTATATATATATATATATATATATATATATATATATATATATATATATATATATATATATATATATATATATATAAACAGCTCAGTATGTCCTGTGGAGATGGCTGAAGATGGAGATTAGACTTTTGAAGCTCCAGTCAGCACAAACGTCATCCATATGACTCCAGCTGTGTATAAACAGTATTTATATATAGAACATTTCCACCGTTATTGTCTAGAAAGAAGCTACAAAACATGTTGAAAATATGTGAACATGCCCCAAAGCAGGAAACAACAAGAACCTGCCATGAAACAGCGAAAAATACAAAAGATAACAACAAACTGTCAGAGGCCGGTTGTATTAGTGGGAGGGACATTCAAACTCTAGAGAGCATTTGATTGGACAAAACGCTGCAATATACAAGATGAGTCATCAATATTTTTGGTCTGTTTTTATTTTAAATACGAATAATATAGCTGCTTATTTTAAATATAGATGACCTCAAAGCTTATAGACATGAGCTACAGAAATAACATTTAGGTCATAACATCATGAGAAAGACACAATGAAGGATTTCATTACAAAAGACTTTTATTTACATTTTGTAAAGAATAAATCAGAGACAACAGGATATACTGTATGTGCGTAGCAAGTTTAAACACATTTTGTCTTTGAGACTTGATCACAAGCACTACAGAAAGGTTAGCGTACAAGTCATGAATGTCAATTGCAAATCTCTCCCAGTTACTGCGAATATAAAATAGGTATATTAATCAGAGTTCATAACGGGGCTAGAAATAACATATAAATATGGTTCTCTTCCTAAAAAGAGCTGCAGGTATATCCTCGTATCGGTTTTGAATCTTTGGATGAAGATATTAACGCTGATGCCTCTAACATTCGATGCAGATGAAATTCACTGGAAGACTTACAACCGTCCCGGTTGGAAACACAACCTAAATATTGGATTCAATGGCAAACGCTGGGCTTTTTTGTCTGTAGGCGACCAAGCAGCCCACTCACTCAATAGTGCAAATGGACACAAATCCAGTGACCAACATCATTCGGTGGCTGCAGGTAGATATTTTTCGTTTCGGCTGTTCCGAGACCAGTTTTGCTGACAGAAATCATTCAAGCGGTCTTAAGTTCAGCAAGTTCTACCATTACCCTTCTTTGCAAATACTGCTCACCAACAGCATCAGACAAACCATAAATACACTTATTTAAAATATATACAAAGAAAAAGAGTTTATTTTTTTATAAAGCCTTAATTCTCACGAAACCAATATCATCCCAGACGATAGCATGCAGTGAAGCAGGAACTAATTTAGCTTTTCAACTCATGTTTGTGTCTCCTCGAAGACATCTACACCAAGATATCAGGATATTTCAAATGTTTTTTTTCTCTAAAAGGTGCTCAAGTAGAAAAGGTCAACAATACACATCGAATTCGACCAACCAGTCAAACCCGCCAGCCAAAAATGTAATCTAATAGCCGGATTAGACAGTGCATAGTTACACAAGGCCATTTCACAAAGGAAATGGAATAAAAAATAACTTTTTTTCAATCTTTTTCAGGGCCGATAAATAAGTTAAATAATTCATGTCATATCAAAAAAGCCAACAAAATACTTCAAAAGAGGGTCCCACTGTTTACCCTGCCTTTCTATCTTGGGATTTGATATGCCGTCTTGAATGGGGAAGAGTGGAACGATTTGAAAGCCAAAACCCTCGACTAGTCTCTGACTTCCTGTTTCACCGTGACTGAATCAAAAGCTTGCCATTCTCTACTGAGAGATCATGGGATGTGTTCGTGAAAGTGCTTTTAAGTGTGTGTCTGTGTGTGTGGTTGGTTGGTTAGGTGGATGTGACTGTGGTTCCGCTGCCTAGTTTGATGATCATCTGTTGGCAGTCGTGAAGGGTGCGTTTGTCCCCCAATTTCTCCAGTGTCCGGGCGGCATCGACCAGCATGCCCACCCTCTGCCCTGGAGCTGACAGGAAGGAGGGGGGCAGATACCGGCATGCCAGCATCACGGCCTCTGCCTGTTCTCGCTGTCCTGGCTGCATCTCACACTCTTCTGTGAAAACACACACACACACAAAGTAATGTAAACAGGGTCCAAAATAAACACTTGCCAAATAACAAACTAAATGTAAAATTGGCATCATAATATATGGTGCAAAACATGGTTTCTATTAAAATGTAAGAATAATGATTATTGGTTTTACCTTAAAAAAAGATCAGAAACAAACTTAAATGCTTTATACAAATGCAGACATACATAAATGGAGAAACAAACAAAAGTGTGGCTGTCAAAAGAGAAATACAGCTACAAATGTCTCCGAAACACTCCGTGCACACACACGAACACACTAGCTGCATATTCACCTGTTCTACTGCCAGGTGTGGCACGGCGACGCAAGCTGCGGTCCAAGAGCTGGTGTGTGCGTGTTGGACTGGCTCCTGCCATCAGCCGGGCTGTGGCTTCATGCAGGAACAACTGCAGAAAGAAATGGATTGGGTTATTCAGGCAAGCAGATCTACTGCACCTACACTGGACAATCACGCCTGCAGAATCTCATTCTGTTAAACCCATTCAAACATTGAATGCTGAACTTCAAACAATGGAAACAAACAAACAAAAAAGACAATTTTATAAAAATAAACAAAAAAAAAACATGTATATTTTCCATAAAATTATATATATAAAAAAATACTACATGAAAATGTAAGATATACAATTATAGAATAATAAAAAAAATAATATATATCATAATAAAACTAAAAACTAAAATATTTACACAATTTAAAGGGGGCAAATCAAACATTTTGAATCATAATAAAACTAAAAACTAAAATATTTACACAATTTAAAGGGGGCAAATCAAACATTTTGAATCATAATAAAAACAAAAAAAATAAAATATTTACACAATTTAAAGGGGGCAAATCAAACATTTTGAATCATAATAAAACTAAAATATTTACACAATTTAAAGGGGGCAAATCAAACATTTTGAATCATAATAAAACTAAAATATTTACACAATTTAAAGGGGGCAAATCAAACATTTTGAATCATAATAAAACTAAAAACTAAAATATTTACACAATTTAAAGGGGGCAAATCAAACATTTTGAATCATAATAAAACAAAAAACTAAAATATTTACACAATTTAAAGGGGGCAAATCAAACATTTTGAATCATAATAAAACAAAAACTAAAATATTTACACAATTTAAAGGGGGCATATCAAACATTTTGAATCATAATAAATAAATAAAAATCCTGAGGGACACAAATAGAATATTTGATAAATTAAGGCAAGTTAAAAAATTTTTTTATAATTTTAAATTAAAAATTCAAATTAAAAAAATATTCAATAAAAAAATATAGTACCATTACAAAACAATTATATATTTTTTTTACACAATTTAAAAGTTTTCATATCATACTTTTTAAAGAAATGTTTTGTTTTTCCCTGAGGTTCAGCTGATGTTAGTCAACTTTTGTTTGGGACTAAAACCAGTTCAGTAATTCAGGACCATATTCCATCATCTCTTGGACCCTTAGAATTAAACAAATGAGAAACTGAATTTTTCAGAAGATAGTCTAGAGCGGGAGGTGGTACACACATCCATGAACACCATATGGTTTTCCAAACTTCCTCTCATTTTACTCTGATTAGCTCTTCTGGGGCCTAATGAAGAACATTTGTGTAGATTTCATACTAATAGTGTGCGTAGTGAACAAAAGTCAGATTTTGTGTATGGACAAAGTTTTTCATATGTAACCATAAAACCGTATGTACCTGCGCAAATTCCCTTTATAAATCCCACTGTGCGTCCATGCACATGATTTAATCCCCATCCCGTCTCCTCCCCAAAATAACCATATATGGAACATACAACACCTGTATTTACTATGAACATCCTACAGTCTAATCTACATATAGTTTCCATATGCATATTGCCATTCAGACACATGATACTACGGTGTTTAAAGGGATGAATAATGATAGATGATAATACAGCCTGAAGACTACATGTTGCATGTGAACAGACACTGCTGCTGCTGCTGCTGCATGTGCCTTGAGGAAACAGTTTTTAATCTTTTTCTTGCTTTAGTGTAAAACTATCCAAACATCCTTTAAACAAGATCAATTTACCCGCATAATTATAAATTGTTTCACAGATCATATCTTATATTATTATTCACACTACTGGGAAATTATTTATGATTGACAGGCAGAAAGCACAAAGTCTTCTGAAAAATGTGCCCGCAGTCCACGGACACGTGTTTGTTTGCTGTGTACACAGTCTAGAGAAGTCACAGAGACCGGCGAGGTATTTCAGGACACTTATCTCAGAGATTTCTTTCATGCAGTAGTAATATTTTCTTTATTAATTAATCATTCCATAATTCGTTTTGGAATCATAATAATCATGAGCCAAGAAATCCTCGCTGTCATTAAAAGTGCGTTCACTCGGTACGATGCCATGGAAAAGTCTTCCATAAGCTTGGTTCAATAGGTGGTCTGGACTGGGGAGGAAATCTGATTTCCAAAAGTTACATTATGTTTCGCATTACAATGAACTCTTATCTCAAAAGATCAAGGAACATTTGATTCCTCATCAAAAACCAAACACACGCAAGTAGGTTAGTGCACTATCTGCAACAGTTTGCTTAAACTGGGACATTTCTTGGTTCAATGAACCAGAGACAAAAATATGGCCACGTCTCATTTGTCGTCTGGACTCTGTCCTCTGTGTGTGTGTGTGTCTCACCCTGCGCATGGCTGGTCTGAAGCTCTGTGCGAGTTTGCGGAGAGAGCTCAAGTCCTGCTGGAAGCCCTGCAGCTCTGCGGGTGATGCGGCCGTCGGAGAGCTCTGCTGTGACACCACCTGCTGCTCCCTCCACACGTTAGTGCGTGTCACCAACAACAGATCACACAGCAGCAACTGCACCAGCTACAGCGGAGACACAAAATTGCCCAGCAATTCGTTTTTGTGTAGGATAATTGTTATTTATGTTTTTCTTAGCCCATACATGCTACAGTAGTAAATCTTGGGGTATTATCAGAGGACTCCCTTGGCTTTTCAGAGATACCAGATGTTTGAGAGTTTGGCCATGATAACTTCCTCTCCTTGGTCTATAAATGTGGATTGAAATGTCTCACAGTATCAAATACAATAAGAATGTTTTTTCTTTTTTTTTATCATATGTATTTTATGCAACAAACACTACACTGACTTTAAAAAAAAAGGGAAATTGTAAAACATTTTTCACTGGGTCTCAGAAACTTATGGTAAGATGACATCATCATAGATTGTAATGTAAAATAATGAGATTTTATGTTGACAGAGCAGGCTACATACATGGAAATACACAGAAATATTAGTTCACTCTTTAAATATATCTTGTAAAAAGTATATGTCAGAATTTTCAAAGCTCTTGTGAATATTTTGTATTGTGGGCATGAATGGAGTGTAATGCTGATTGAGAGAGATGCCTCAAAAGCCTGTTGTATCATATTTGATACATGTCAATTCAACATGCTTTTTCAATAAAATAATATACAACATTTTAACCAAGCACAAGTTGCTTATATTCAGCAAATACGCATTTTAAAATATCATTAGCAATATAATCATTACTGTTTCTTTTACTGCCATTTATCCCAACATAAGTGTAATTTTTCCCACAATTCTGCCACCATTTTAAATAAGTCGATATAAACATTGAAACCGCTTTTATTCACAAATAACCACTAGATGGTGCCATAAACATGTGAAACTTACATACCATATGTCTTTGGGCTTTTCAGCTTGAACAGTGTGAAACAGGACATTATTTTTTGTTGTAAAATTAACAAAATGCCACAAATGCTGTCAATTGAGTTTAACTGGAACCCGGAATAGTCCTGTTTTTTTTTTCGTTTTTTTTTTCTTCTTTGCAAATGAACTAATGTAATAAAAAAATCTGGAAAATATTGAACGGCAACAAATAAATATATGGGTAGTTGACATGAAATTTCAAGAAGTGTCCTGCAGTGTGACATGCCATGTTTTGTCTAAAATAAAAAATATATTTTGAATAATTATAAAATAAATTGTACTGATGTATTGTATAATAAATGTATAAGAATATACAGTATATTCTAATACAATATAATTCTTGATTAATTATTATTCATGCAGTTTTATATAGAATGTTTGTTCTTAAAATAAAATTATAATAATAATTTGTCACGTTGCAAGTCAGCTACAAAAAGCTAAAAATTATTAAAAAAATTGTAAAAAATAAAATGTAAACCTTAAAAAATGGTGAACAGTTACCACATCTAATGGATTATTTAAATCCATTTACAACAACCCTAATTAAAGAATTTAATGAAAATACACAAACTCTTTGGGATCCTGTAAATAATACACAGTGTGTGTAATAGAGGCACTGCGGATCAGCTCTGTATTGCACTGCAGCAACATTGCACAACTCAAGGCACATGCAATGCAACTACAATGCACTACAGCCCTGTCCAAGAAACAACACACACCTGCATCATATCGCAAACACCGAAACTGAGTTTATAAAATAATGTGATTAGAACTGGCAAGATTGACCCCTATGTACTTATTATGTAGCTAAATGTATACACTAACACACCAATCTTTGGATAAAATTGACTGAATTTCTATTTCTCGTGATCTTAAACTTTCGACCAAAAGTCTTCCGCTTAAATGCCTGAAATTGGGTTTGTAGACAATATAAATATTGTGCTAATATATGCATTTCTTAAAACGTATATATATACATACATACATATATAAAAATTGGACTAAAATTAAGAATATTTCAAGTAAATGGTGACCAAAACTTTGAAGCTCCAAAAATGACAAAGGCAGCAAAAAGTAATCTATCAGACTCCAGTGGTTTAATCAACGTCTTCAGAAGTCCTTTTATTTTACAATAAATCTCCACTTTCACATTCTTATTTAGTTTTTGCCGATTCACATTCTTCGTGCAAATCACGACGTACTGGGCTGGGAGGAGAATTTCTAGTATAAAAATGACTTAAATTTTGATCTTTTTCTTACAAACATCTATCAAATCGCTTCTGAAGACATGGATTAAACCAGTGGAGTCTTATGGATTACTTTTGTGCTGCCTTTATCTGCTTTTTGGAGCTTCAAAGTTCTGGTCACCATTCAATTGCATTGTATGGACCTACAGAGCTGAAATATTCTTAAATAGCCTTAATTTGTGTTCAGCAGAATAAAGAAAGTCATACACATCTGAGATGGCATGAGGGTGAGCAAATGATGAGAACATTTTCAGTTTTGGGTGAACTACACCTTTAATTAGAAACAGTTGGTTACTGTACATAACTTCTATTTGAGTCATTTTTTTTTTTTTTTTAATTATGACTATTACTATATATACTAAAGAATGAGTAGTGTCCAAACTTTTGACTGGTAGTGCGTCACACACACACACACACACACACACACACACACACACACACACACACACACACACACAAGTACACACACGTACCTTGTCTAGAGTGTTGGTGTTGCAGTGTGGCCCAAGGTTGAGGCTGTCTCTAAAGAGGCCGCTGGCTTTCTCACAGTAACTGAGGCTGAGCTGGTAGTTCTCTGGTTTGGCCAGCAGAGTGCGCATGGCTTTAAAAGTGTTGAGACAGGCTTTGGGCAGTGGACTCCTGCAAAATAAACAGGATGTACTAAGCACAGACCGAGCTAAACGCAATAAAGCAACACAAAAAGCACATCAAAACGACGGTGAATTCCTGGGCTGTATCAACAAACGGCCTGGCTGATGTGATGCCAAGAGAAGGACCACTCTGATCAGAAGAACAGATAACACATGCAATCTCTTTTCAACGGGTTTGATCTTTCCTTTCTTCTGGAAATAATATTCTTGAAAGCAAATATGGCTTGAGAAAGATGGGCTGTTGCATTTGGGTGTGTGTCAGTTTAATAAAAGTGTTTTGTTAACACAGGCCTCCATTATTGAAGTTTCCTGGAGATGCACGCAGAGCAGTGATTCTTAACTGGTTTTGCATCAGGGCCCAGAGTTAACATTGGACATCACGTGGCAACCGAACAAAAATGTATGCATGAGTATATGGTTTATTGCATTTTAAAACTTGGATGTAGCTTTTCTTTTTTCCCTGCTATCCTGCTGTTTATTATACCTGCGACCAGGGCCGTAGCAAGGCATTCTGGGCCCCCTGACTGTATATTGGTCTGGGGCCCTTTTGTATAAAAACAAAAAAACAAAAATACAGTTAAAAATTTGTTGTGGGCCCCTAGAATCATTACCACCTTTCACCCCATTAGCTACGGCCCTGCCTGCAACTCATGTTTCAATCAGACCAGACCCGCGACACTTTTGGGTGGTGACCCACCAGTTGGATAGCTGCCATAGAGTGTCCAGTGTGTATTTGTGTACATCACTCACTCTGCGGACTGAAGACTGCGTGGTAGGTGTTCCACCGCTGGGTAGAGTCTCTCAGCTGCCACGTCATCTCCCTGGAGCCAATTAATGATCACCACAGCGACCGACGACCACCATTTCGAGTGAGTGTCACAGCCTGAAGGTCAAGGACACAATCACGATCACTCACAAACTGTTCTTCAATCAACCAGACTAACATCTGTTTCAATGAAAACATGCTGAGATGAACACTGTGATGTCAATTACAGCAGTGGTTCCCCTCTCTGCAGTGACCAATGTTTTTGACGCTCTGATACTGATACTGAGAACCAAGGTTCCAGGAGTATACAGCATAAAACAATCAAGGGTCAAAGCAAAAGCTAACTGAAAGAAAAGTGAAACTGACCTGTAACAGTGGCCATGTTGGATCCAATGGCGAAGGATTGTGTTGTGGCTCCGGCTGCGTCTGATGCGCTGGTGAGTAACTGCAGGTATTCCAGAGTGTCAGAGTATTCTCTGTTAAACAACAAACACCACTTAATTATTATTTAAACCATACATAAACACTTCATGTGTTCATTCATACATCACTGCAGTGTAAAAGGTGGAGAATCTAAAATTGGGTAAAATAAATAAAATGTAAATAATCAAAAAAAAATATATTTTAAATGTAAAAACAATTACGTACGATTTAGCAACAATTAATGTTGATAAACAGATTATATTTAATTAAAATATATTTATTCATTATATAATACATAGATTACCGGTATATCTATCTATAGATATATGCTTATTTATAATCTAATAAATAATTTATATTTATTTGATATGTCTAAATTAAGATTCAACATTGACATTTAAGTTACACATTTAGAAGTAAATTTAGGTTTAGCTTTAATAGTAATTAGTAACACTTAACAATAAGTTTGTATTCATTAACTTTTTTTATATTTATTCATCTAGTTTAATTTAAAATTGAACATATTAATACTAATATTTGTATATATTAATATTTTAAATATACTAGATACTTTTTAAATTACACTATGCAAATTGTATATATGTGTGTGTATGTATATAAATAATTTATATTTATAATTATATATAAATTATAAATATAATTTATATTTATTTGACATGTGTATACATACACACACACACACACACACACACACACACATACATACATACATAATGTTTATATATATATATTATTTTTTTCAATGTATATATATATATATATATATATATATATATATATATATATATTAGATTTACATTTACATCTACATTTATGCATTTGGCAGACCCTTTTATCCAAAGCGACTTACAGTGCACTTACCTGGCAAATTTTAGATATGTCCGTAGCTGCATGTCAAAAAGGGCCGCTATGATGTTCATGCACTCCATGATTTTATCTCATTTTACCTATTGTTTGACTACCTGGTCACAAGCTAGCAACACTTCTCTTAAACCATTATTATCCCTATATAAGAAAACTCTTAAAGTACTCGATAGGAAATCCATATATTATCATCATTGTCATGTTTTAAAAAAATATAATTTATTGAATTTCGAAAACTTGATTATATATGCAGATCTCTGTCTTCTGTACAAAATTCAGCATGGACTGGCTCCTCCAGTATTGCGCCAGTTTGTGAGCACAGCACCAAATGCTCTCAGATCTACAAGGAGTGAAGCAAGAGGTGACTGCATTGTCCCGTTTAGGAAGAGTGCGCTTGGTCAAACAGCTTTTTCAGTAAGGGCTGCTCGTGAATGGAATCACATTCCCATTCAAATTAGGAATTTTAAATCGTACGTTTCTTTTAAACATAACTTGAAGAAATGGTTATTAGATAGTCAGGACTGTTTACATTACACTTGACATGAAATCTTACTGCTGCACTGTCTTCCTTGTCCTGCCTTTTTGTTTGTTTGTTTGCTTGTTTGTGCCTCTTGTGCTATGCCAATGTGGTTGGCTGGCTCATTGTGTTCTTTTGTGTTTAGATAGGTGAAACCTTTGTTGTTAATTATTGTCCCAGTTATATTATTTTTTATTTTTTTTTAAGATGTGACATATCTTGAACACACTTCGTATTCAGTACCACACACCGACATGGATATTTTTACTGACAGAAAATAGCAGATAATTATTTTTAATGTTATGGTCCACAACCAATATGATACCGTGTACCTTAAATTATAAATATATCCTGCTTTGCTGTTTTTTTGTATTGGTTTAAACAATTTTCATACTAAAACTCAAATGGAGAATTTAAGATTAAAATCCAGAAAACAAAACATTTTAAAATGTACAGTAAAGATGGATAACCATGTAATTTTGAAACCAGTTAACCATCAGAATTGGATTATTTGCTCCCAATAGCAGCCCAAACGGACTGATGCGATGAACGCTGACATAGCCCAATAAAACACATATTCCTATTTCCTACTATAGGCTACATTTAAAGAGGTACTTGCCCTTCCCCATCAGTGAGGGTGTTATCACCCTGCGGCTGTGCCACACAGTACAGGGCCTTCTCCAACAGATGCTCACGGAACGCCTGGGTCACTTGAGCCAGCGGGTCAACTACAGACAAACACAAAATCACACAGAAAGGTTGAGACTGGGGAAATCACTATTGGCAACACATTCGTAACTAGAGAAAATGAAGAGTGTTAGTAAGTTTGCAACAAATGAGCAAAGATCCTTTTAGCCCTCACAAACTGAAGCCTTTGATAGTCCTGTGGTAATATGATGCTGACCTGAGTTTCCTGCCTGGCTGTAGACGCTCTCTTTAGGGGTGCTGCGTATGGACCATTCTCCATCCACAAAGAAGCGATGACCAAGAGGGTGACACAACCACTGCATAGCGGGAGGGACACTGCCACTGGGCGAGAGACAGGCCTGTCGAGCGCTGCTCAAGAACACTCGCTATAGGAATACCCAGACAGAGACAAGAAAAGTCATATCTCAACTCACCACATGCTCTACAGAAACAAAACACAGATACATATTTAACAAGAATGAAAACAATTTCACAAGCAACATTCAAATATCTGCACAAGATGAAGGAGGAGACTGTGGCTCTGTGGCAAACCCTATGTAGGCAGCACTTAAAAGCATCACACTCACAGTGGTGAAGTGAAGCAGACGGGGTAGGCTGGTTTTGACTCGGAGGGCTGCAGACACGTTGATTTCTGCCAGTGTTGCAACAGGGAGACAGGCTGCTGCACACTCGGCCAGATTGAGCGCACTCAGAGCCATGTGGATCGCAGAGAGATGGCTGCCACCAAGCTTGCCTGCACACACACACACAACAACATCATATATGTACTTGCTTAAAGGCCCCCAAATAATGGTAATTCGGTATAAGTCAAATAATGGCTTAATATAATAATACAGGTAACCCAAAGACATTATTGTGGCAGATGAGTATAATACTGATTATACAATAGCAAAAGTTCTTTAGAAGTCAATATAGTGTTTTTTTTATTACTGAATTTACATCAGTGTATGCTTTAAATCAACATCCTTAGTTTTTAGCTGTATCCCCCAACCCTACTCACCAGTCATGTGGAGTTGATGTAGACGGTGGTAGACCAAGGCAGCATCACGGCAGCTCTTGCGGGCGTCCTCCTGTAGGGGCCGATTGGAACGGAGGACTCCAGCTCGACTGGCCAGCCAGCGACCGACCCACACTCTCTGCAGACACAAACGCAGAGCGGACCACAGCACAGCACAGGTCAGATCCAGCTGAGAGGTGGGCAGAGGACGGCCGAGAGCTTTGAGACACGTCCACAGGTTCTGAGAGGCCTGAGCAAAGTCTCCCTGCAAGAGGACCCACAAGACCATTAGAGAAAAATCATACATTATATGCAAATGGGACTTGATAAACTGACTGCCACGTAAAATACAGAGCTTTGTGGTTGCGAGTGTGATTTTACCCTGGCTAGGTCCAGGTCTGCCTGTTTGCGGTGTCTCCAGAAGAGGACAGATGATTCTGAGTGGGGTCTGGTCACAGGTTCTCCATACACTAGCAATCTGATAAGAACTCCAGCAACCAGAATACCGTTCAACAACCACACCAGTAAAGTGGGCAACAACCAATCCATCAAACCCCATGAATCTGCAGCATACACACCACAAAATAAAAATACAAAATTTGATTGTCAAACAATTTAGATAGTGAAGTCAATATGACATCAAAACTGACCCTCTTAACTGTCTTCCTACATTGTCCTGATGTTTGTGAGTAATTCATCAGTGAACAATATTCCAAAGAAGAACAAGTTTTGATCTAACTCATAGCCAGCAGCCATATCACCCTGTAGCTCAAGACTGGTTGCCCACTGAAACTAAGCAGGTTTGAGCCTAGCCAGTACCTGGATGGGAGACCTCCTGGGGAAACTAAGGTTGCTACTGGTAGAGGTATTAGGAAACCAGCAGGGGGGTGATCACCCTGCAGTCTCTGTGTGTCCTATTGCCCCAGTATAGTGATGGAGACACTAGAAAAAAAAGCACTGTCCTTCAGATGAGATGTTAACCTGAGGTCCTTAAAAATCCTAGGACACTTCTTGAAAAGAGTAGGGCTGTAACTCTGGTGTCTTGCCAAATTTCCCCCCATTGGCACTAATCACTCTCCTCTCTCCTGCCCACCAATAGCGAATGTACTGGCACACTATGGCTGCGATCTCATCATCCAGGTGGATGCTACCTGACTTTTGAGTTCTTTTGCCTTCAATCAAATCTCTCCAGAGTTGACATGTGAGTATCAGCACCTGCTTCCGGCACTGCCAGCATACTCCTGCTTCCTGCATGTCCTGAGACAGATGCTCCAGAGCTGCTCCAGGCCCCACACAGCAGAGATGCCAATGGGTTAAAGGACAGGAAGAGGAGGGTGAAAGCGCACAGAGCCATGCGAGAGCGGTCCAGCATTCCTCCAGTCCTCTCAACCACCGGCTAATAGAGAGAGAACAAGAAAGAAAGATGGCAAAATTTGTTATTGTGTTGTGGTTATTCTTCTATCCTCAAGCAATCGAATTACCCACACTTTACTAAAATCACAAGAAAATTATTCCATTATGGTTAAAGGCATGAAAGTAGATTTGGATGACTTGATGGAGGACAGGCCCACCTTGCTGTCTTCTCCCATTGGGCTGTCAGGTTCTGAGTCGCTGCTGTGATGGGAGTAGGGTCCGCTGGACTGTGGGGAGCCAGCATCTGAGGATGGAGGGGTGGGAATCTCTGGTTTCACATCCACCTCCATGGTCACAAGATCTTTCAGAGACTCTGTAAAGACAGAGTGACTGATCAACGCAAAGAAATGTTTTCTGGGAACATACTGCTATGGCAGGTAGATCATTTTAGAATAAGCTTCAAGTCAGCCCATTTACTTCCATAATGTCATGCTTTTGTGAATGAATCGTCACCAAGAAAAACTAAATAAGACGAGACTTGATTTCATTCATTAAAAATAGATCAGATTTTGGAAAGTGCCCATTTCACACCAGAAATTCACAATCAGTACCATCTTGATATATCCCAATGGAAATGCTTGTTTTGCAAATCTATCGATATTTGCTATTTTTTGCTGGAGACTTTATTATATTAATGTTAAGCTAAAAAAACAAAAAGCCTAAATAACTACTTGGCTATTGGCCTAAGCAATATCAGCCAAAAAGGGAAGTCATTTCAAAGGCAGGCTAACACATACAGTAGATTATAGCAAACTAATACATTTTAATGAAAGTTTACAATAAAGTGTGCTGAGTTACGCAAAACCATGGCCAGAAACATGTATTAAGATAGTAAACAGGGTTAATATTGGTTTAACGTTGGCTTTAGAGCAGAGCAAGGTACTCTGGACGTGCTTACTGTTATTCTGGATGGACATTTTGAGAGCCATGTTCTCCTGCTTCAGTTTTTGGTTGGACTTCTGAAGGTAGCGTATGTGATCAATGACTTTCCTCAACACTGCTGACTTATTGAGCTGCGCAAGAGACAATCTTCAATTAAAAGTGATAGCAAGAACATATTTAACCCTTCTCACTGGCTACAGGTAAGACCAGAGCTGCACAAGGTAGTTTGAGTAGCTCATATCATCAGGTCAAAGCTTTCAAACACATTTTGCTGGCAGTAAGGATATTCTCCTGGTAACTGAGCAACCAGACCAATGTAAAAGTTGGTTTTGACAAAGACAATGGGGGCCAACCTTAGCTTCTGTTCCCGCCACCAGATCTTTGAGCTCGATAATCTTGTCGTTGATGGAGGAGCGGTAGCGTTTCTCAATGGCGTTGTGGGCAGTGCGTTTCTCACCCTTGTGCGGCTGGCTGCCTGGTTTCCCACTGATGGTGATGCGGTTGATGGGCATTTTCTCCGTGTCCATTACTAGTGGAATGGTGGTCAGGATGGTGCCGCCACTCATCAGAGCCTGAAACAGAGATTGATTGACTGAATAGAAAAGTGAGAAATTACAGAAAAAAAAGATTCAAACATGCCTTGTAAGAACGAAAAGAGCAAACAATGGCAAATAAAAGGCAATCCATGGTTTAAAAAAGTGATTTTAATATCAAATGTCTAGAACATTGATAATAACTGTAATAATATGCCTAGTCTGTTCACACAAAGAGCCAAACAAAAACAGCAAACCCAAATGCTGACTAAAGGCCTATTCACACCAAGAGAAGTGAAAAAGCACTCATCAATCACATGCTTGAATGCAAGATGAAACTCATCTGACAATACAAATTACACTTGCTTTAACCAGTGATGTAGGAATTGTACTACAGTATTTATACTGTAATAAGTCTAAGACAGAAGATATGAATAAGAGTCAGCTCATGGAAAGCCAGTTCCAGACACCTGACCCAAAATCTTATTGGTCAGTGAGTTTTGTTGCTAAATTATTGATGAAAGATGAAAAAAAAAAAGAAGCCAAACAAAATCCACAAAAGACAAAACACAAAAAACAAACAAACAAATAAAAAAAAAACTAAATTAAACAAACAAAAACAAACCAAACCCTTTCCAAGCAAAACCAAATTATGTATGACACGAAACAAACAAAACAACTCCCCTTCCCCCGACCCCCCCCAAAACATAGCCAAACAAAACCAATCCACAAAACAATACAATAAAACCAAATACAAAAACAATAACACAAACAACTCAAAAACTATATAACACTAAACAAAACAGTGTTGAGAATGTGTTGTGTACCTGCAGTGAGGTGTTCTGGACCGGTGCAGTGGATGTAGCTAGTGATGTGATGCAGGGTGTTGCTACTGTTGTTACTATGGATACTTCAGGTTTCAGAGTAGTTAGCAAGAGAGACTCAGCCTTAATGAACTGAGGCTGCAACAAAAACTGCAACACACAAATACAGAGGGGGTCAGTAAGAAAATGTAAGTCACAACTCAAAGAAACATGATGCTAATATGAATGATTGGGCATGTGCACATCAGTGATTCAAATGAAAGCACTTACAGGTACATGCTGAACATGAGGGGAGATGGTCTGTGTGTGTGGGCTGGAGGAGGTGGTCAGGACAGGTGAAGTCGAGAGGCTCTGCACCTGAGCTTGAATGGCAATTGGCTGAACTTTCTTGGGAGAGGCGGGGAGACTCATGATTGGCTGAGGGGAGATCTGCTGATTGACAGCTGCAAGAACCAATGAGATCATAAGGGGAAAGCAATGGCAAGAAAAAACTAATAAATTAAAATGTAAATCAAATGTTTTCATATCTGAAATCATAAACTTTGTTACAATTTAAGGAAATCTTGTTCTGTTGACAATACTGTAATCGCACCCAATAAACATGATGAACGTACAAACATTCACAGACTTATCAAAGTGATTCTCATTCATTAGCTATAGTAATAAATTGTTCATGTCACTTGAATGAACTTTGATCTACGCTAGTGTGATGCTGCATTCTCTCTTGGACCTGGAGACATTACGTAAACTTCGATAAGGGAACATACAAAGAAAGAATGTGGGTGGTGCTGCACCATACATGAAAACTCTACTACACAATGTGTGGTAAAAGGTCACTAGGTTTCTAGGACTAGAAAGAGGTGACATCACGACAGTCTGCACCTTGACCTCAGACAAACACTGCCTTTATTTCATAACAAACCCTCATATCAGGGCTGTCTGGAGTGAAATGTCAGTGCTGACATATCATTGGTTAGAGAGCGATCAGGTGACGTCCCATTACTCATTGACACAATATAACATAAATAATCTTAAAACACAATAATTATAATAATAATAATAATAATAATAATACACATCTAGAAATCCAAAATGTAATAATACCAGGGGAAAAAATGGTTGATCCAAATACTATTGCCAAGTTTGCTCTACTTTTGAAATGTTTGTTGTACAGGAATTAGACGCCACACTTATGAAGCTGCCATAGTCCAGCTGGAGATTGAATACCAAACTAAGCTTGTATACTTTAAATATCCTTAATATGCCGATGGTCAAATGTCTGGTTCTGCAATGTTAATAGTTCAAGCTCACCAGTGTAGCCATTCTGGTTGGGGTAAGTGACCATGGGCTGCTGCTGCGGTTGGGGTGTAGGCGAGCTGAAGGGAGTCTGCTGAGTGGAGCCAAGCACTGGGCTCTTCCCAGCTGGGGTGGAAGGATGGAGGCTGGGAGATGGAGCAGGCTGAGCTTTGGGTTGCGTAGTCTGCAGTGTGGTGGGGTTTCCTGGGGTGGAGGTCACCTGGGCCAGCGGAGACTGCTGAAATGTGTAAGGGTGGAACCCCTTGTCTGGGATGGAGGAGCTGCGGGTGATGGGGGGGCCAAGCAGGGCGTCCAGGTGAGGGCTGCTGCTGAGGATGGAGGAGGTGGTGGTGGGCACAGAGGAGGTGGGTGGAGGAGACGAGGGGTTGGAGTAAGGCAGGCCTGAAAGGTCCGGTGTGGGGGCAGGGGGAGCGGGGAATGGAGCGTGATCAAACAGCCCTCCGAACTCCATGTCTTGGTTACTGATAAGCTGGAGCATGTCTGTCAAAACAGAGAAAGAAAGAAAGAAAGAAAGACAGAAAGAAAGAGTGAGCAATGGGTTTCTCAGTGGTTTTCATGTATCATAATCAACTATTGCCAGTTAAATGATGGAAAGAATAAAATAATATTGGATTTTATAATATCGAATCATTAAACAGGTTCATGGCACCTGTTCCAATAGTGAAAATGTAAGCCAATCCATTCTCGCCAGGGGAGTAAAGTACTTGTACTTAAGTACTGTTGACACAAAATACTAAAAGTAAGTACTTTTATGTAATCGTGCATGTAAAAAAACTAATTGGTTACCTAACGTAACCTCGGTTCTCTCTAGATGAGGGAACGAGTATTGCGTAAGCTAGCTTACGCTACGGGAAAGATTAATCTTTTCTGAGATATTGAAGCCAAAAAATTATCCTTAATTTTGTATCATTTGTCAACGCAGTGCAGCAACTGCAGACCTTGAGCGGGCTAGCTAGCGAGCTCATTGGTTGCTCTGCGGCAACTGCTGCAGCCTATAGACGAACTTGGGCGAACTCGCGTCCAATGAGAGGCGTCCGCGCGCTTACTGCATCAAAGCCCGCCAAAATGGGCATGGCTCAAGTGCATATAAGCGTAGTTCGTTGGCTGGAACCCTGGTTTTCATTGAATGAAGCGAAAAGTTGCTCGTGGCGCGAGCACGGCCGGCTACGCAATACTCGTTCCCTCATCTAGAGAGAACCGAGGTTACGTTAGGTAACTGATTTGTTCTCTTACGAGAGGTTCTCTCGTATTGTGTAAGCTAGCTTACGCTCACGGGAACCCATTGTCAATGCCGTCGCGCCAAGCATCCACTGCATGAGCCCCGGGGTGGGGGACCCGGGGAGCCCTTGTGAGTGGGGAAATAATATTTGGCCGGCAAGAGTGCGGGCCAGTGTGTGTGTAATACATAAGCACATAGTGGGAAGGGAACGACAGAGCGGCGGTGCCGGTCTGTGTGGAATGAGTCCCATCAGTGCAGCTCACCAGGGGAGCTGTAGCGTATTAAACCGCTAGTAGTTTTGCCTGCAGGGCGGGCACTTCCAGATTGTAAAATCTGACAAAGGTGGAGGGGAAGCCCAGCCCGCTGCCACACATATGTCGTGAATGGAAATCCCGCTGGACCATGCCCACGATGAGGCCATGCCTCTAGTGGAGTGAGCCCTAATGCCCAACGGGCATGGCAGGTCTTTTGATGCGTTATGCGGCAGCAATAGCGTCCACTATCCATCTAGACAGTGTCTGTTTCGAGGCGGCGAGACCTTTGGTGCGCCCTCGAACGAAACGAAAAGCTGCTCAGAGCGTCTGAAAGAGGCGGAGCGCGCAGTATACAATCTCAGTGCTCTGACTGGGCAAAGGAGATTGGCTTCGCGTTCGCTATCGGATGCTGGCAGCGCCGATAGGGAAATGACCTGTGCTCTGAAAGGAGTACCGATCACCTTGGGAACATAGCCGTGTCTAGGCTTTAAAATGACCTTGGAGTCACTTGGTCCAAACTCAAGACACGCAGCGCTGACAGACAGCGCGTGAAGGTCTCCCACACGTTTGACTGATGACAGGGCAGTCAGAAAAACGGTTTTGAGTGAAAGGTATTTCAAATCCACGGATTGAAGCGGTTCGAAAGGGGGGGCTGTCATAGATTCGAGAACTATAGAAAGATCCCAGATAGGAACCGATGGGGGGCGCGGAGGGTTCATCCTTCTAGCTCCCTTGAGGAAGCGGATGACCAGCTCGTTTTTTCCCAGTGACTGGCCGTGCAGGGGTTCAGCGAACGCCGCGACGGCCGCCACATACACTTTGAGCGTGGATGGGGATCTGCCCTTATCCAGCAGCTCTTGTAAAAACACGAGCAGCGACGACACCCCACATGTCCGTGGGTCCAGGTCTCTGTTGATGCACCATATTGAAAACACAGACCATTTTGACGCATAGAGTCTTCTCGTGGAAGGGGCTGTAGCGTGTATGATGGTGTTTATTACCCCTTCTGGCAGAGCGACGGGTAGTCGTTGATCACCCACGCTTGCAGCGCCCAGCGCTCTGGATGCAAGATTGTGCCGCGAGCTTGAGAGAGGAGATCTGCTCTCACTGGGATGGGCCACGGCGCTGTCAGTGACAGCTGCGTAAGCTCCGGGAACCATGTCTGATTCTCCCAACGCGGGGCTATGAGGAGCACCAAGTGACGCATTTCCCTGATCCTCTGCATTACCTGTGGCAATAGCGAGACGGGAGGGAAGGTGTAAAGCGGGCGGTTGGGCCAGTCCTGGGCCAGCGCGTCCTCGCTTTTCGAGAAAAATATTGGGCAGTGAGAGTTCTCTTCTGACGCAAAGAGGTCTATCTCTGCTCTGCCGAATACGCGCCATAACTTCTGGACTGTTTGAGCGTGAGGGACCATTCCCCTGGAGGAATATTGTCTCTGGACAGTCTGTCTGGGCCGTCGTTCAGGTGGCCTGGCACGTGCGTCGCCCTCAGCGAGCGCAGGTGGCACTGGGACCAACTCAGTATGCGTTTCGTCAGATGGAAGAGGTTCCTGGATCTGACACCGCCTTGACGGTTTAGGTAGGATACCACAGATCTGTTGTCTGAACGGACCAGGACGTGGTGACCCTGAATGACCGGGAGAAAGCGCGCAAGCGAGTACTCGACCGCTATCATTTCCAGACAATTTATGTGAAGGAGCTTTTCCTGAACTGACCATAGGCCAAAAACCGGAGAGCCCTCGCAGACCGCGCCCCAACCCGTGTTGGACGCGTCTGTCGAGATGACTTTTCGGCGAGATACAGCTCCCATCGTCACTCCCGCTGATACCATTCGGCCACTGTCCAGGGCTGCAGAGCTGAAATACAGGTCTGAGTCACCTTGATCGGCTGGCGGCCTGTGGCCCAAGCCCGGCGAGACGCCGGGTGTTTAGCCAATGCTGAAGCGGCGCATGCGCAGTAAACCCAGCTGAAGTACTGCTGCGGCTGAGGCCATGTAACCTAGCACTCTCTGAAATTTTTTCAGAGGCGTGAGGCTGTTCATCTGAAAGGACGCGGCTAGTCGCTGAACACGGCGCACGCTGTGTAGATAAGCGAGCCGTCATTGCCACGGAGTCTAGTTCTATTCCAAGGAAGGAAATTGCCTGACTGGGCTGTAGTGAGCTCTTGGTCCAATTGACTGCAAGACCCAAACTGTTCAGATGGCTGAGGAGAACTGTTCTGTGAGACAGAAGCTCCGTATGTGACTGTGCCATAATCAGCCAGTCCTCCAAATAGTTCAGAATTCACAAGCCCTGACTCCGCGAGGGGTGCGAGCGCCGCATCCATGCACTTCGTGAAAGTACGGGTGCTAAAGACAGGCCGAACGGAAGGACGGTGTATTGATAAACCTGGCCGTCGAAGGCGAATCTCAAGAATGGCCTGTGACGGGATTTATCTGAATCTGAAAGTAGGCATCTTTCAGATCGAGAGAGATAAACCAGTCCCCCTGGCGCGTATGCGCGAGGAGTTTCCTGATTGTAAGCATTTTGAACGGTCTTTTTGCAAGCACCTTGTTCAAACCCTTGAGATCTAATATTGGTCTGAGGCCGCCGTCTTTCTTGGGAACAAGAAAATAACGGCTGTAAAACCCAGACTCGCTCAGCAAAGACGGCACTTTCTCTATGGCCCTTTTGCACAGAAGGTATGCTATTTCTGAACGAAGCATGCAGGCTGCTTCCGTGTTCACAATAGTTTCGAGCCGCGCTCTGAAGCGGGGAGGGCAGCGATCGAACTGTAGCAAATAGCCCTGTTTTATTGTGCTTAACACCCATTTGGATATCCCTGGGATAGCTTCCCACGCTTTGAAGCGTAACGCTAGAGGGTGAATGGCCAAATCGCCCTGATTGCTGCACACAGTGTGCTGAACAGAATGTGTGAGCGCGCTTACTGTGCTTATGCATGACTGCTCGCAGACAGCAGGGACAGGCTGTTCTGTGAGTGACTTCCCGATTGAGGTGAATGGGGAAAGAGTCACATCTGTTAAGTGATGCGCGAGCATAGTCACGGGCACGGGACTTACATACAGAGAAGTGTTTGCTGGCCGTGTGACAGAGCGGGCAGAGAATGGGCGCGCGCACGTATTCGTGAGCGCGTTTATTGACTCTAACACTCGAGCGGGCTGTGTCCGCTTTATGTGAGTGGGCTCTGATCGGGACACGGGAAGTGTAATGCTTGTGTGTAGAGGTGAACACTGGATTGTGGGCACATTTTCTACACATAAGGCATGTTTGCTCTTTACAAGATTTATTTGGGTCGCCGTGAAAACGGCGTTTGAGTGCAGGCAAGCGGGCAGTATCACCGGCTTGTTGGCTGCTGAATCCACCACTGTAGTAGCCTGAGAGAGGGGGACTGACAGGGGCGAAGCTTTGACGGTGGTCCGGCCGCGGCGGGACTGAGCCGTCGTTTTTTTTTTTCAACAAGGCTAGGAGGACTTCGGTTGCTCAGGTTTCAGCGCAACCTTAGACCGAGGCCCGCGGGGGGGCGGCGGTCTGCGGCGGCGGTCTGCGGCGGCTGTCTGAGCGCGATCGAGGGCGGCTGCCCTGTCGACGCTGAGAAGTCTGACTTTGTTGAGCTGGGCGCTGTGAAGAGGCTCGTGCAGGAGGCTGGTCACGTGGGCGGCCTGCAGAGGAGCTAGCGCGATGCGGCAGGAAGAGGTTCATGGCTTGGGTGGCTTTCTGGACTTCTGAAAAGCGGTCAACAATGCCACTCACCGCGGAGCCGAAG
Organism: Xyrauchen texanus; assembly: GCF_025860055.1. NCBI lineage: Eukaryota > Metazoa > Chordata > Actinopteri > Cypriniformes > Catostomidae > Xyrauchen > Xyrauchen texanus. The sequence continues at coordinate 9,037,036 of NC_068283.1, forward strand.
AGACCGGTCGGAGAGAGCGGTGCGTTGAGGAAGGTGGAGCGCTCTGCTTCTCCCATGTCGGCTAGCGTTAGCCACAGGTGTCTCTCGGTCACAGTCAGCGAGGCCATGCACTTCCCTAGAGCTTGGGCTGCAGCTTTGGTGGCGCGAAGGGCGAGGTCCGTCACGCTTCATAGATCTGTAACAGCCTCTGGGTGCCTGCCTTTCTCATCCCACTCCCGAAGAAGGTCCGCTTGGAGGATCTGTAAGACGGCCATGGAGTGCAGAGCAAATGCAGCTTGGCCGGCGGCGGAATAGGCGCGGCCAACATAGGCGGAAGCCGCTCTGCAGGCCTTAGACAGGAGCACTGGCTTAGACCGCCATCTCGCGGAGGGCGGGCAAAGGTGTGCTGCTACCGAATCCTCGTGTTGCGCAGCCGTCGAGTCTGTTGGGAGCCTGCACAGGAGGCGGTGACCACTCGAGCCCGAGGCGGTCGGCGGCCTGTGTGAGGAGGCGTGTTAGTTCCCCTTCGACTCCGGCGCGGGTCCTGCTGGATTCCTGGGCCGAGGAGGAGGCATGGGAGCCTGACCACTCCTCGCTGTCCGAAGCCATGATGGAACAGCCCTTATCCTCTGCCTCGTCCTCCAAGATGGCCGCAGTGCGGCCGCTGGGCGGCAACTGCGCGTCCCGGGGGGGCGGGGAGGGTGAGAGCGATGCTCGAGGGAGAGGCTCCGGCGAGGCAGTCGCTTCTATCACCGGTTCTGGCAGCCTTTGGGAGCGGCGCTTTTTCCTGTGCGGCGGAACGGAAGGCGCGCGGCGGCTCGGTTCTGAGCGCTTCGAGTCGAGCCCGCAGGGTCGACATTGGAAGCTCCTTGCAGAGGTCGCATCCGCCTTCAGCGAGGGCGAGCTCTGCATGCCCCAGTCCCAGGCAGAGAGCGCAGATGATGTGGCGGTCTCCGGCGCTGAGAGGGGCGTGGCATGAAGCGCAAGTGGTGCGAGGCATCTTAAAAAAGACGCTCGTTACTCTTTTGTGAAGTTCGTTAAGAACTAGCTTGCTCTAAAAAAGGATAAGTCGCCGGATGGCTGAAGGTGGCGGAGACGGCCGGCTTCTTCGAGCGCAGTCCAAGCTTGCTAGATGCCCCTCGAATGGCGACGCGGCTTCCAGTTCAGAGATGCGAAGAGCTTCGCTGAAGAGATGAAAATCAGGGTTCCAGCCTACGAACTACGCTTATATGCACTCTAGCCACGCCCATTTTGGCGGGCTTTGATGCAGTTAGCGCGCGGACGCCTCTCATTGGACGCGAAGTTCGCCTAAGTTCGATCTATAGGCTGCAGCAGTTGCCGCAGAGCAACCAATGAGCTCGCTAGCTAGCCCGCTCAAGGTCTGCAGTTGCTGCACTGCGTTGACAAATGATACAAAATTAAGGATAATTTTTTGGCTTCAATATCTCAGAAAAGATGAATCTTTCCCGTAGCGTAAGCTAGCTTACGCAATACGAGAGAACCTCTCGTAAGAGAACATATATTTTATTCAGACCCTTAGCACTCTTTACCAACATTTTTAGCAGGTTCTCAAACTTAAATCTTTAATATATTTTTCCGCATCTCATTGGCATGCCAACAATCAAATCACACTCTCACTTATTAACTTCAAATCCATTTGAATGTAGAATGTAATTAGCCAAATATTGTAATGAGCCAAATAAACAAACCCACAAGGGTGGAGCTATATTCAAATCCAAATCAGCCACTGATGAATTTCACTTTCCAATTGCGCTCAAGTAGGCCATTGGTCTTGGTTTTTGTATGCTTCAATTTCTGATACTTGCATTCTTAATATATTTTGTGTATACTTTTATAAGAGAATATTTTCTCTGTACTATTTTTTTTACCTCTGGTTCTCACAGAGAAAACAGTCAAATAGGCCTATAGTCATCCAAATAAGAGTTTCTAGAAAAACTCTTGTATTTGAATATGCAATATGATTAAAAAAAATGTAAAAGGGAAACATTTTCACGTCAACACACTAAAACACCAGATTTATTTACTCACTTTGCTCAATATTTTGGATTTCCATGTCAAAAAGAAGGGGTATATGATGTGTCAACACCTGTAAAGTTGGCACCACACTAGCAGACTCCAAACAACTTGATCTTCCTCACTGTTTTGCTGAGATCTCGCTCTCTTCAGTCGGAGGTATGACACACTTGCCGATTAATTGAGGGGTGACAAATAGGGGGTGGGTAAAAATATTGTTTTCCAATTAATTGCGACCTTCATTTGAATGATCTTGATATCGATTCTTAAATCCCAAGATCGATCTGTCACTCAATGCGTAACCTCCACTACAATGAGAGGAAATCCCTCACAAATTTCACGCTATGTGACTGAAGTGAATATATGGCAACTGGCAGGTAAATGTTTACATTTCACTTGCCAGTTGTGTAGTTTAGTCATGAAGTGTTCATGACTAAATCCTTTCAGCAGAATTCTTTCACAGCGTGCTGAGAGTAAAAGTTGTTCTGTGTAATATGTGTCCAAAGACAAGATTCACGCAACACATTTCTCATTGATTAATGTCTCTTTTAATACCCTTTCTGTTCTTTACAGTCAGTTATTGATCAAAACGACAACAAAAAAAACATTTAATTCAAATCATGCATCGCACAGATGAGGTAGGCTAAAGCTATTCGAGTACTCTCTCGTTTATATGAGCTCATTTAAAGACGCTGCCCCTTTTTGTTAAAAGAGACGGTACCGGTTTTAGCACATGTTCAACAAATCAATGTAAATACTTGTAAATAGTACAAATTATGCAATTTAACAATAAATATGTAACAAAAATAATATAACTTATTAATTGATTGAATAAATGTATTTGTAAATTTTTTAAAAGCCAAAATGTGACCAAAATTATGAAAAAGTAATAAAATATAACCAGTAAAATTTATATTTTCTTAATGTACCTAGTTAAAAGGTCCCCTGTATAATGAACAGCATTAGCAGGGAGATGATTTATTTTATATGTAAGCAAAAGGGACATTATAACTTAAATAAACCCATATGAATCGATATTGTATCAAGAGCTTGTGAATTGGATCGGGATATCTGTATCAATGCCCCAAAACATACCGACTCACCACAGCTCTCTTTGATTCCATGTCACGTGGAGCTCGCCAAAATTTAGACAGCAATTCATACTTTGTAAAAATGTGATCGTGTATTTTCCCCTCAAGGCTTACTGTAGAACACGTATGTCCATATGCATTTTCAGATTTTAATAGTCATTTAAAGCAGGTGAAAAATTCAGGAAAAACGCTTGGTGACAGAATCACTTTGGATTACAATGATATACAGCGGAATGTGACGAAAACAATCCTCAGGTTGAGGTTTTGTCAGATTTTCAGTAAAAGAAGAAGCTCGTTGGTCACTTGACGAGAACACAAGCGTGCATCAGCAACAGAAATAAAAACTTCAAGCAAGCTTGATATGCCTTTTCAGTTTTTGAAGCCATTAACTCAGCAGGGAGTCCCGACGGTCAAGTGATTAACAACCTCCCGATGGCAGACGCTAATGCATGATTTGTCTTCCTCCACCTGTCCGTTGATTGGACATGAAGCTATCACTTAAAAATCACTTGAAATAACGGCTAGTGTGGCGCCGATTAAGATGAAAACAAAGCACAAGTTAATTGTCCACTCACATTAGATCTGATCTGGTCTTTCACCCAAACCTCTGCCATAAAGCATGACAAATGTATCCGATGGCTGCAGAGAGCTAATTCGCTTATTCACACAGGATGGAGCAAGTGATCTGACTGCAAAGAGTCACATTACCGAGTTTCAACATTCAGAAATCCTCTTGCACAAGGACAGAGACACAGCCGCAACCTCAACACTGAGCCAGATGAATACACGCATAAGAGAAAATGCTATCTCTGATGATTTTTTTACTATGGGTTTGGGTTATGAAGCTTATCAATATAAAGTTCAAAAACCTGCAGGCTACAGAAGCAATATTAATAGCTATTAATTAATGCTAGTGCTGCTGGCCATTTACCAGGATCATATGATCACATTGATCGAGTTATGCCATCATAAGGACAATTTTAAGGGCCTACCTTGTATTTAAACATGTAATGTACTCTAAGCAATAACATATGGTGGGCAAAATTACTCAATGTAATAATTAAATAAATATAAGTCACAATTATAAATACATTACGAAATTGTTAAAAAACGACATTTAGAATTGGAACATTATGTCACTTATTAAATCAGTAAATGTCCCTTGCATTTCGTTTTAACCTTAGTTTGCATTCATTTTCATTTTAGCATAACCTTTGGGTTGATTTTTCATTTGAGCACAAGATATTTAAAAATATCTTTTCATTTTTAAAGTTACGGCTCTCGACTCATCACTCAACGACAGTGGCCTTTTTCATTTTCAAACATATTTTACTGATTATTATATTAAGGAATGTATAATGAAATTCAAGCACTTTATATACAGAGAACAATTATAACAATTATTATTTTAGTATTGTAATATTTTACCATTTCTACTATTGTGTATTACAATCAGAAAGAGATAAGTTTTAAATAATAGTAGTAATAAAATAATATTTTACTGTTATTTTTATTTATTACTAAAGATTTTATAATCATAGATCGTTATTAGATATTTTATAAATAATAATAATAATATGAGCAAAAAAATGTAAAAAAATCCAGCACAATAATATGTATTGATAATAATGTTATTATTATAGTGATTATTTTATTATTATTATAACAGTGAGACTACTCTACTGGAGAGTTCACGACAGTGTAAAAAACTATTTTATTTGCTCCATATTTCTTCTCCATAAATCTGAATCCATATTTACACACAAGACTTCGGCAGTGTTTATGCACAGACATGGCGGCCAGTGTATTTTTATGAGGCGATCGCCCTCGACCAATCAGAGCCCGAGAAAGCGCCTCGCTATGCCGCGCAGCGCGCGCGTGCTTTAAACGAGAGGTTACTATCGGACACCTTCCGCTCTAGCACAAAGGTTACTCTCGGTCAGTTCACATTTTAACACACAAAAACTGAGGATGCACTTTCAATTTGACCGTTACTAAGATGAACACTAAATCATAAAATAACAAAAATCATTGAAGGATTTTAACTGTCGAAGATATATATATATATATATATATATATATATATGTAAACAAATAAATGAACACTTATCGGTATTTAATATAGATAAAATGAATGAAACGTAATCTTGATATGTTATGGAATTTAGAAATAAAATGAAAATAGTGACAGAATTGTGCTGGTAGGCCAACATATGTCAGAACCTTATAAGAGGGAAAGCCCGACAGTATGCTTGAGTGACGTTGGAGGGGGCGTGGCTGTTCCTAATTCAACTTCTGCTGATAGACAGTGAACACTGTCCACCATCCTAATGACATGATGCATTTTATCTCTAATCGCAAACATTTAGGGCGCTATTAAGCATGCGCAGATAAAGCCCCAGCTAGCTGTTATGCGTTTTCCCAGCCGACTTTACAATGCATTTGTTTCTGACAGCTTGCACTGTATCACATTTCTGTCAATAAGACTGATTGTTATGTTATGAACACGTGTATGTGTCTGACAGCCTTCACAAAAACACAAAGCAACACTTTGTTCAACTTGCCAACCAGCGATAGAAGTGTAAACAAACGCTCTCTTACCATCGATGTCATTGAGCAGGGCTGTGTCAATATCACTCGGATCGTGTAAAGACAAACTGGAGTCTAAGGTGTCCAGTGACGGGTCGTCAAAAGAAAGATTCATTGTCCTCCTATGCTTTTTCAAGCTAACTTCAAAAGAGTTTCAGTCCATACACGCTCAAACAAATGTTATTCCATGTAAACTAGGCACTTATCAGGCGAGTCAATATGCAGGGACATTTGTTGCCGTAAGTTTCGCAGCACGCGTCCTCTTTAATGTCGATAAATTCAACTTTGTTGCCGATTCAGTCAGCTACCTGCTCTCGTCCGTTTCCACGCTGCCGCACACGGCAAAGTTGACTTAAGAGTTTGCTTTGCACAATAGCATGCTAACAGGGAGAGCCAAGCAAACCCGAGGCTGCGGGCGATTGACACGCCCTACGACCAATCAGAAGACGACATTTAAGTTAACGCTGCTTCACGTGGTCAGAAATCGCATTTAATTATTATATGGACAATCAAATTGCAGTTGATTTGTCACATACTTGAGATTTGATTTAAGAGTGATGTTTGGACAAACCACCGTAAAGTAGCTGTTTTGTTAGTCTTAAGCGTTTAACTGCGATTTAAACATGTGTGTAATGACACCGAATTTTTAAAATATAAGCGGAAAAGAAAGATTTGTTAAGAAAATAACTGTACTAATTTTTGTGGCACTCAATTCATATATATATTGTTTTAATAAATACTTAAGTTTTGTTGACAAAATCTCCTTTGGCAACAGCATGGCCGGGACTTCAGTGGGCTTGTCTCCACCAGCCAATCAGAGTATAGCAAAGGCGGGCAATGGACGCTCATGGTTGTCTGAGCGGCAGCGATGACTCCGCTTGTAGAACCAGAGAAACCGACCAATGGGGACGCGGAAAGCGAGTGGGGTGATATGACGTCACAAATGTGGCTCCCGTGATTACATCATGTATTTCTCTTAGAATAATACGGATCATCAAGCAAAAAGGGGATTCACATGATATAAAACTCAAAACTGAACACCGGATATGAAAATGTAGCTATCAGAAAATGCATCCATTAAAATAAAATAAAAAAAGGTGAAATTAAATCCAATAATTATAAGCATAATTATATCACTTTCCCCTTAAAATCTGTACATAATAAATACATAAACTGATTTAACCTAAACAATTAGCTAATGTTGTTTAAAATTGAAGTATTCTACATGTCACCTAATTCACACATAGATAACAACATGAAGAGGTGAAGTAGGCCAATGACCAAACAGACACCCAGGGGCATAGATTCCAGGGGGTATGGGGGGAGGTAACCCACCAATAATCAAAACAAGCAAGTACAACCCCCACAATATTTATACCATGATCAATGAAAACATGTAAATTCTTTACACAGTAACCCCCCAATGTTCAAGTCAAATCTACACCCTTGCAGACACTCGCTTCCTGACTGCAGGAGAATGGGTTTGTTTTGGCATGTTTCTAACAACATGGATGGTTTGTGTATGAGTGTGTCAAGGCAGGCAGTCCTTTGCTAGAGGCATAACATTTCTATTTAAATGAACATAATGCAATAAACACCCATATTACATCAGGAAGTTATTGAGGATTGTTCTTTCAATTTGCCACCAAACCCCACTATAACATCAATACATTTAGTTCCATTACATTTTATCCATTATAGGCCAATTTCACGGGACTTTCTTGAAAACAAAAAGGTGCACACAGTAAATATTAAATCGATTTGTTTAAAAAAAATGGATGGATAAGAAATAAACAGTTTTGTTGTTGCTTTACATACAGTAAAAAAGCAAACATTTGAAATGATGCATAATAGAGGACTTATTTGATAAACTTGTTAATAAATCACATTTGGAGGTGTTTGCCTTTAGCAAATAAATCAACTGAATAAAATAGTTTGGATTAAACAACAAATCTGACAAAAAGGTAATTTTATTTCACTTCATAATCCTAAAATACATCATAGACATTATTAGATAAATAATCAAAATAGTTAAGATTCTAAATGTCACATGGCAACATTCATTTAATCAGTTAATCCAAATAATGATTGCCATCAGATGAAAGCAGAGCTCTTTTTAGGACAAGCAATGTATTACTAATACACTTTCCTTCTTACAAGTAATTAGTGGAAGGCTGAAAACAAAAATAGAGATATTTGACACTTTGCAGATCTAAATTAATCTATTAATTATTACATAATGGCATAACAAATGCTATTCATAGATATCTTTAAAGGGCCTTGGCTAAGAAACCCGAGGAGCCCTCATTGATTAAGATCTAATGCTTTGAAGATGTTTCAGTTACTTTGACTTGCAGCCTCATATTCAAGTAAAGCCTAAAGCATAAACTCCTACAGTGACTTACATATTTAACTGCTGCTTTCACTGATTTATGGGGAAAACACAAGGTTGAAAAAGGTTAGATTTGGCTGGTGATAAAGATTAACAAAAGCCCTTCCAATCGTAATCCTTAGGATTTTAAAATGTTGAGGTCTTTGAGTGTAATACATATAAGACTGAAGTGAACGTCTTCCCAAAACATTCAGCTCATGTTGTTGGGGCGATAGCAGTGCAACATTTAGCATGATTAAATAAAAAGTACACCGACTGGAATTAAACCGAATAGAGATTCCGCAAAGCCATGAAATCACATGGAATATAATCTAACATGACAAATAACAAAAAAAGAGGGACCCAATTAGACATTTATATTAACATTACCCTTAAGTATTATACACATTTTTCTAATGTATGCATACTTATTGATACATATTATACAAATGCCATTAGGCTAACATACTCTTGGTGAGGGCTAGCATAGCAAAAAATAATAATAATAATAATAATAATAATAATAATTTCCATCTCTTTACTATCTTTCATTGCTAAATGTGCTTTAGCAGATTTCACCCTTAACTTACTAAAATCGATCGTTGCATCCAGGCAAGATAACAGAGGAGACATAATTTTCTTCCAAAAGGTGCGTTCACCCTGACAGCGATGAATTCGCTGGAGGTCACCAAGTCACTAATGGTTGTTTGTAGGCATTCCTACTTGACTGTAGTATCTGAATGTTTAAGGTCAAGGATTACATTATCTCCACGGTCTATACTCCAACTGGTAGTCGCCGTGGCTGCTCATTTGTAAATACTATTAGCATATAGCATCACTTGTCATTTGCATAATACGAACGATTTCCAGTTGCATTACCACTGCAGATTTAATTTTTTCCCTAAACAAATGTCTTGCATTTTATAATCACTGAAACTGAAAAAAGTATACTTTGGTTTTCCGCATGCCAGAACGTTCGGTATGTCTCGCGCACAGTGCACATTCATTTTCAGGCACATTACACTTTGTGCTCCATTCACTCCCGTTCATACACATCCAGACGAGGGAGACCAGAGATGCAAGCTCGAACTAAAGTCTTAATTAACGAAAGTCCAAAGAATACTTTGGTTTTCCACATGTCGGTATGTCTCGCGCACAGTGCACATAAAGGTGTGGTCACATAACAATGGCCGATGACCAAGCAACGACGTATCGGAGAACCAGCGAGTCAATTTTATTTTTTACTCCACTCTCTCTCCCGCTACTGCTCCGCATTGGCCATTCCCTCTCACTTTCAATATTATTATTATATTTTTAGTTGGGTATAATCACTGTTGTGGTGTATAACTACCGTGGGGTATTTTGATCTTGTTGTTTGTTTCCCTCCCCCTGTACCCTCCCAGACACAGGAAGGCAGAGAAGACCTGCCGGTAGACGGGCTGGAAGGGCACGCCTCCCACCAGGGAAGGGGGGGGGGGTACGTCATGCTGAGGGACCCCAGCCCGTTGAGAAAGAGGGAGGAATGTGGCAGGGCAGCCCGTGCAGAATCACTACCCGGCCCCGCCCTTCGCCCTGCCACACTCCTCCCTCATTCTAATTAGGCTGATGAAGCCTGAGATGGATAAAGGCGAACAGAGACGGCAGTGCGACAGAGAGAGAGTTACGGACAGCTGTCCGACACATGCATGTGCGTTTGTCTTTTTGGTTATTAAAATATTATTTATATTATAAAGCCGGTTCTCTCCTACTTTCCCGTTTACCTCGTTACAGTTGGTTATTAAATGAGAATAAAGTTGATTCAGGGCTTTTTAGCTACAGAAGAACATGGTTTAAGTATGCAATCTCTGTGGATACAAGGTTTAAACAATAAGGTGATGTTTAGATCAAATGTGCCTGTGCATGTAGGAGAGAGATATTTAAACCTTTAGGGATAGGTTTTATATTAAGAACACGTTTATTGAAAATATGTTATTTTATATAGGGTACTGTATTCTATGCTTGTTATAATTTCTATGCTAATAATGCACCCAAATGGTAAACACATTTGATAAATTATTTTAACTTATTTTGGGTGCGGAAAGTCGTGAATTTTGAGCTTGTTTTTCCAGATCAGGTCACTTTATTCTCATGTGAGATCTTGCAACACTGCAACTGGTATATTATACACCCTTAGCAGAGTACTGTCATTTGAAAAAGAATGTTATTAACTGTTCTTTTATTTCATTCTATTTGAGTACCAATTGGAAAGGAGGGTGCGGAACTTCTAAGCCCGAAGGAAAACATTATGTTCCTGCTCTAGTCCCTGTTAGAAACACAAGCTTTTGCTGAAAATTTTGCATACTGCTGCACACCAAAATTTGGTGAACTCTAACCTCAAATTAAATTCAGACGACGAGAACACGCGGGAACAATAGAAGATAAAAACGTCACGCACTGACCTCTTGGCTCAATACAAAGATTACATTTTTCAAAGATTCATGTCTTGTTGCAGGAAAGTGAGTAGACAGATTATTTTAACATTTTAAATAAACATTACTTGTGATTTACTATTGATTCAAACCAGAAGTCCTCGAGTGTGACATCATATCCTGTCCTTTGTGGTGTCCGAAATAATTTCGAATGCTCAAACCTAGTGTGACTGTGGCTTAATGCAAATTTCGTCAATATGTGCCTGCCGTTAGGTGTGCTAGAAGCGTATAATCAAGCAGTCGTAGTGAGCATGCGTCTCCGTCGACCAAGTACACTTTGAAACACTGAGCGTTCGACCGTGTGCGAGACGTACCGGTACGCGGGAAAATGAAGGATACCCTTGCATTTACAGTGACATAGACCAAACCTCAACTCTTTGGAAAAAGTTAACAAATTCTTTAGTAAAACGTTGTCCATTGAAAACAAGTTTACTCGAAACTGTCTTTGGTCTTTTGCACATGGTGATTACAGGAATGTAGTTATTTTCCTTCATCAGACCCTCGTAATTATGTATGAGACAGCCAATCACAAGCAGCAGACCGTGTGCAGACTTGTCTTCTTGATTTTCTCTTGGGCTTGGCACAGTTGTCTCTGTGCTCCTACACTTGATTAGGATCTCATGATTTTCTATGCTCTGTTTACCACCAGGACAGGTTGAGTTAAAACCATATTTGATTCACCATCTCACCTGGCCGCTACAAAAAATTAGCCCACAGGATTTAGCTAACAATAGCAAAGAGTTCATCTCACTGAATGGCAAATTTTAAGACCATTAGTTTGATAATAAATGCAATAAATGCAAAACAAAACAAAACGGCATTATTCGATTGAGCATCTGTTATTGGGCAGGAATTAAACAAATTAGCTTAACGCATCACGCAATGAGCAATCTCAACCTCGTAATTATTTTCGGCTACATATTCTTTGACGTCATTGCTCCACTATCCCGTCCCACTACTTGAAGGTTGCGGTAATAGTCATAACCAAGTGGTAGCCTGATTTTACAGTGCTCTATTAGCTGTGCTCCAGTAGGGCATGGGGGATATTAGATGGGGGTCTTGTTGCTGTATAACATCAGGACAGGCTAGAACAGCAAGTGTTTGGAAGGTGAAGCTGGAGGGAATATGTTTGCAGACACTGGGGTGAAGCTCAGCCAACAGCGAAGAGTATCTCTCCCTTCAATGTTCTACAAAGCAAAGAGATTGTCTTCTGTCCGTTCCGCCTTCTTGCGGCTACTGCTAGGTGCACTCACGGGAGGTCTGGGTTCTCCACTGGGAGCCATCGGTAAGGCCTTGTCCGCAGCTTTGGCCCGCTCCTCTAAGAACTTGTCAAACTCTAAAGAAACGTCAAGAGAACAATTGTCAACTGTGTACTGGTCGTTGTTTCTGTTACAGTATGTGTAAAAAACTGTTTCATTACTCAAAGTCAACACGAAACAGCATTTGCAACCCGTTTTAATTGCGTAACATGGCATAGTCATGAGTGAAACCCATTGGGGCTGAAAAGTGGGTGTTACATACCAAAATGGAACCAGATCTGAATGACAGTTTCCAGTGGATTGTGGCAAAGCCTCCACTTTTGAGGGTTTTATCTTTTTTGACCATTTCAAGTGAACCCTCAGGAGCATCTTGATGCATGGTAATGCATTTTTGTTTTCACTGTTATTTGCAATTATTGCTGTAAAATCAATTGCCATAAAGCAATATATATATATATAATTTCAGAAGGGAAGCAAGTTAATATATTTCCATGAAATATTAAGAAGACAATTTTGCTTCTTTGGAATAATTTTCAATAAGACTAGGTACATGTATTGAGAAAGTATACAGGGTCAATTTCATGTTTTCATTGATTTCATGTTGACTTTAAAGTGATTAACCAAATTATTTGCAATGCAAACTTGTTTATGTAACTTTTAGCTGTACCTTCACTTGTTACTCCTTCTTCAGCCTCTTCACCTTTCTGTTCAAGACAACAAAGAGAACAATATGGCAATTATTATGACAGATTTGTCACTTTTATCAATTATACACCATTATGTGACAAATAGAATGTACAGTCAACTACAGACCATTCTGCTGGAAAACCACTTCACAACATAACATTGTTGTAACCATGGGTAGACACATATGTATGCATTTTCCATACTATTTATGACAATGGACCAGTGTTGGGGAGTGACTAACTTAGAGTAACAAAGCTAAAACAGTACTACATTTTTAAACTATTTATAAATATATAATTGAAGTCAAAGAATAATCTCTAATATTCTGGGTGGACCTGGGTCTAATTTGGCTGGGCCCACCCTCGGCTACGCCACTGGTTGTATTACACTACACAACTTTTAAAATACATTTGTGCAGAAACACACACCCTCCTGTTCTAGGAGCCGTTTGACAGATGTAAACAAACATGGACACGGGAGTTGCTGTTGTCGTCACTGCTACTCTGTTCTGAGTTACAAATGCGGCAAATGCATGAGTGTGGTCTTGGGTGGAAAGAAGCAACCAGTATGGAATCTAGAGACTGCAATGTGAGGCGAGTGGCGTATAAAGTTAAACTCCTTGTCAGTCCTTGTCTTCCATGTCCATTTCGTCACCCCGTATGCTAGATTTCCACTGGCTGCTCACCGTATGACTTCAGATTTGAGTCGTGGTGCATCATAAACTATGAAATTTCCCTTTGTAGTCGTGGAGAGTCAGTCATTTCAAAAAGGGTTAGAAATCAATGTCGGATCCCATCATATTTTACATGATTTTCTAAGACTTTCTCAAAATCTGCAGGATGAAAATATTGGCTAAAATTGTCAAAGTCATGTTGTATAATCTAGCCTTTAGCCTAAATATCTAATAAACAAACAAACAAGGGGTGGGGGAGGTGTAGAAAGTTTGTGAATGATATGTTCCAATTCTGTGGAACTCTGCAAACATTTCTGAGGAGTTCTGCGTGCACAGATTGAATATGCTCATTTGTCTGCACTGGGAAGCAGGGGCGGTACTAGGTTGTGATCTTTGGGGGTGGGGGTGTTGGATTTTGATCTTTAGGGTGGACAACATTTTATCTCTTTATTGGGCTGGGGGTGCTCCTCTTTTAGACTTTTACTTGGGTTGACCCCCCTTGATCGTGTATTGCCGTTGGTCCAGGGGGTGTCAGAAGCCTCAGAAGGGGCCAAGGAAAATCTTCCCCCCTTAGACCAGGCCAGGCTGGGTAGTCCAACTCATTCAATTTAGGTCATCCTCTGGTTCAGACGGTTTGTTTTAGCAAACCAGACGGTCCATTTTGATTCATAGGAGTCATCACTCAATAATATTCACAAAAGTATGAATATGTTCATTTAACTTCCACAATTTTGTATTTCATTTGCGTCCATTAAAAAATATCTACATTGGTATTACATCACCCATCGACCACCATGCTCTCCAGATATCTGTATCAACCACTAAAAAGACCCACATCAGTCGACCACTAAGTTTAAATACTTTAAAATCATGAGTATTTTGGCAAGCTAGATTCAAAGTACCTTCCCCAACACTGTTCAATGGACATATATCACATCACATTAACTGAGTTTAACAAGTTGCAAACATTTATTGGAACATCAGTACAAACACAATACAATAACCAACTTCGTAATGACATTATAACAGATTAACAAAAGCACCCAGCACCAGTGAACAGCAACAGTCAACAAAATCTCTCTTATCTGAATTTTACTCCAACACCGAACAACAAACATTCTGGAGGATCTTTAATTGGTGATAACTAGGGATAAATTAATGTTCATTAGTATCATGTAAACGAGTGCCATAAGGTGGACTGACAAAATGATTGGTGGAAATTAAGGATTAGTACTATTGAGATGGAAAAGTCAAACATAGAACAAAACAGCAAATTGGTGAAATGAAAGTGAGTGTTACCATGGCAACAAAAAACAGTGAGAGTGAAATCAAGATAAAGAAGTCTCACCACATCAGCACAGAGCCACTCCTCAATGTCATCCATGACAGAGGACTGGGATACGGGGATCTATGGAGCAAAGCCACGGACAAACCAAAGACCCCCAAAGCCACAAACGAAAAAAGACACACCAAACAAACAATAAAATCACCTAAGTCTGATAGGAATAACAACAACAGAAATATGCAATCAGCTCCACACACTAGCGTGCACACAAGCACACACACACACGCACGCATGCATGCACACAAACAGCATACACAGCATACACATAGATCTGGAGCAACGCTGTTTTGCATGCTTTGAGAGTGACAAATGAAAGGAGATTGAAGGAAAGATGCAGTGGGAAGTGTTTTTGGAAGAAGGCATAAAGATGAACCATTTATTCATATGAATAAAGTGGAAAATAGTCTGTTAGAGCAATGATCATTGCCTCTGAAGTTTGATATCAACATAAAAAGGCATTATAGAGGATGGCACAAGGGCTCCCCCTTCAGACCACATCTGCCAGACAGGATTCAAGTTGCTTTCAGGATTGTCGTGTACATTATGTATTTTTGAACACAAAAGCATATTTTGGCGACGAGAAGTTTGCAACGAGTTTGGAAGTTTGATCTGAGTAAAACAATCTGAATTAAACCTTGTTCAAAGGTGCTTTTAAAGGAATCTTGATAAGTAATACAGTGTCGTGCATGAATTTCTTTCTAAACCCAAAACTTTAATTACAGGATCGATGGAATATGCTTCAATACTGTTTAAGAAGCATCTCAGGATGCACCTCGTGAAGATAGTTGAGAGACTGAGTGCAGAGCTTTAATCTACAGAGTGGTTACTTTAAAGAAGATAAAATATAATATTTGTATTTGTTTAGCCTTTACTACATAATTCATATACTTAGACTTATGTTTTTTTCCTAGTTTCGATGACTTTACGGTCAGCTTGGACCAGTCTGGTCATTCTCTGTTGACCTCTGTCATTAACAAGCCGTTTTCGTCCACAGAACTGCCGCTCACTGGATGTTTTGTGTTTTCCGCACCATTCTCTTTACACTCTAGAGACTGTTGTGTGTGAAAATCCCAGAAGATCAGCAGTTACAGAAATACTCAAACCAGCCCGACTGGAACCAACAATCATGCCACGGTCCAAATCACTGAGATCACATTTTTCCCAATTATGATGGTTGATAGGAACATTAACTGAAGCTCCTGACCCGTATCTGGATGATTTTACACATCACCATGCTGCCACATGAATGGCTGATTAGATAATCACATGAATAATTAGAAGTACACGTGTACCTAATAATGTTGTCGGTGAGTGTATATATATATATATATATATAAAAATGTACATTATATATACATAACTTAAACTGCACAACTAAATTATAGAGTCAATAAATAATGACAATGGCAAAAAACATACAGATTGCTGGTTGTACTATTACGCCTAATTCAAATTTAACCCTCGCCTCCTACTTTTCATTGATGCAAAACCATTGACTTTGTCATATCTACCCAGCAATCACATGGTTGCTACTTATTTTCTCAAGACCACTGAGGTGATCCTGTGTCATGGTGTACCTATACTGATGATCATGGTTATCTTGTGTTTGTTCAAAATGCAATATTGCATTATGAAAATCCATAATCCTAACCATATAGAGACTTTAAGGCTGAGTAGCCTGTCAGGAACAACTCAGGGCACCTTCCTCCCATCGCAATCTTGCGAGCTCTTAGTGGGGTGACACGATTTGGGGCACCTTTCACCCATCACGAGCCAAGGCGGCAAAATTTGGGGCACCTTTCTCCCATTGCAAACTTGTGAGCTCTGGGCGGGGGCAGCCGATCAGGTACCCTGTTGTGCCATCCTACAGAGCATTGCTGCCCTATGTGCCTGCCTATATCGCATATGCCAGGATCCACTACTGATGATGGACTCTTCAAATGAGCAAACTGAATGTTTGTGAATTCAAACCCAAAATGTAAAATTCAAATGCAAACAAACCCACCCAGGGCCTTTAATCTGCTTTAAGGTGCTTTCTCTGTCTTGCTTTTCTTTCTATCCATCCATCCATCCATCCATCCATCCATCCATCCATCCATCAGTCTGTCTCTATCTATCTATAAGGAATCATAAAAGTAATCCATACAACTCCAGTGTTTTAATCCATGTCTTCAGAAGTGTTATGATATGTGTGGGTGAGAAACAGATTAATATTAAGTCATTTTTTGCTTTAAATTCTTCTGCCAGTTGGGGGCGGTATGCATGACCAGAAGAACAATGTGAAAGTGAACTGTTTCTCACCCACACCTATCGTATCACTTCTGAAGATATTGATTTAACTACTGGAGTCGTATGGATTACTTTTATGCTGATGAATGTGATTTTTAAAGATTCCAAATTTTGGCACCCATTCACTTGCATTGTATGGACCAAAAGAGCTGATATATTCATCTAAAACTCTTCATTTGAGTTCAACAGATGAAAGAAAGTCAAACACATCAAGGATTGCATAAGGGTAAGTGAATGATTACAGAGAATTGTCATTCTTGGGTGAACTATCCCTTTAAGTCTCCTAAAATAAAAGTTGAGCATTCATTCATTTCAGGTTAATTGGTTATTTTTTATTTTGATTAAAAGATAGTTAACATTGTTAGAATTGTTAGAACAGAATGCAAACAAGGTGAGACGTTATAAGTGATAAAGTCAAATAAAGGTTCTGACTGCACAGCTGCTTGGCTCGTTGTTCAACATATGGACCTTTTATGAACTACTGGATAGACCTGAAATACTGGAGAACTAAACATTTGAAAATCTGATCATAAATTAGAAGTATTGTCAGCAAAAATCTATTTTCTTGCAGAGCGCAGCTGTAGGATCCAGAAACGTCCATGAGCTAAGAGCTGGCTGTACTTGTGTTAACTTAATGTTAAAGTCCAGGGTCTAGCTAGTGTATGACTGATGAAATCTACTGCTTTTCCTGGGATAAAGCAGGTGTTTCCTACCTGTGATGAGCAGAGGGAATGGAGGTGATGAGATCATTCACAGTAAAAGGGACAGAGAAAAAAGAAGGGCCAGAAACGACCCTGGAGCCTCACAAAGTTCAAAGAGTTCAAAAGTCTTAGTGACTTCTTCAGGTTTATTTCACGTTTCCTGAAACTCTATTTGCTTCGAATGAGTTAAATAGATTATTAACAAGAACTAAAGGATTAACAAAGAAGAATTTACACTACCAGTCAAAAGTTCAGGCACATTTGATCTACAGACTTAAGCTTAAATGTTTAAAATGAGTTTTGTAGAAAAATAAATTGTGCTCAAATATACATTTCTATAGAAATAGATTTTATTCAAATGAAAGAAAATATTTTTAATGGATGATTTAGACCAGATCGTGAAGGAAAAGCAGCCAGCAAGTTTCCAGCGTATTTAAGAACTCCTTCAATGTTGTTTAATAATAGTCTCAGTTGTGTTCCTCATGTAGCTGGTGTCCAGAGCTGTAATCTATACAAAGTCTGGCTGCTTTGAAGACAAACTGAAGAATTCCCATACTTCCATTTGTGTTATTTAATCATTTTGATGGCTTCACTTTTACTATACAATATGGAAAATAATCATATTAATAATAACAACAAAATTATTATTATTACTCATGATAACAAATAAATAAATAATAATAATATTGAAGAGGATTGAGTATGCCAAATTAATAAATAAATCATGAAATGTGTAAATAATATACTGTATGTGTCATTAAAAATAATTAAATATGTCAATAAATAAACAAACCGTGGAATGTGTCAATAAATAAATGACATATTAAATACATCTTCCTTTTGAAGTATTTATGGGCATTATTTCTAGACACATTTCAATATTTATTTATTGAAAGATGTATTGGCGATTATATTGATAGATTTAAGGAGAGATTTATTTGTTAATATGGCACACTGAGTCTTGCGTAATAATATACAGTAGGTAATGCAATAATAATGAGTAAGTGTATCCAAACCTTTTACTGATAGTGTTTGTGAACAATTCACAAGAACCAAATGATTAATTATGGAAGAACATACTGTACTGGTTTATCCACAGAGGATCAAGGCAGGGTTTGAGAGGTCTGCTCTCCCTTTTACTGTTTTGAGTGGGAGTGTTTTAGTGGTGGTGGGAGAACAGGAATGGACACTGTGATAGGGGTGGGTCAGGGCTGAGTGGACGGACGCGGGTGGACACGGAGGGGACAGTGATTCTGGTGATATCCTCACCATTCCTTGGGTAATGAGCCAGCTGTCTATGGGCTCCAACTCTGCGTTAGGATCTTTTACACTCAGCTAAATCAACAAAAGAAAACACCTTACACACACGTGAAGAAGAGTACAGCACCCTCTCCAAACAAACATAAAAACATGTGACCCCCCTCCATCTTTAGCAGAACTGAAGAGGGTGTCGTTTATGGCAAGAGAAGTAGAGAGAGGTTATTCTGAGTCACTGAACTAAAGTAGATGGAGTGGGATAAATCAAACAAAAAGAAAAAAGGGGTGTAAACTTTGATCCATGGGCTGATTGCATCTCTAAACTGTGGATGTTCTTCAATCTCTTTTCAGACAGTGGATTTCAACACACTGTATGATATCTGGCACCGAAAATGGGACGCAATCAGTCCACGCTGATTTCCTAATATCACTTAAAGATTTCATAATACCTCTTCGTGCTGAGCTTATACAAAAAAAATTCTGTCTGGGTCAACTATTGAGCTAAAGCAAATATTTCCTATATATTTTCATAGAAAATCCCTTACAGTATGCCACTGTATTCATTGTTGAACAGATACCATAGTTACTAAAGCTATAGTTACTAGAGGTCAACAGATAGTGGATTCAGTTATACATGAATGAATGTGGCGTCATCAGTTGAGTGCGCAAGTTCTAAACATGATTTTTCGAACTGCGCGTCATTGAATGTGTAGAATGCGCATGTGCCAGAATTATTTGCACTAATTAGTGGGTCCACAAGGTGGCAACACTCACATTTGAGCCGCTGTTGTCACGAAGATATGCTAGAAGATGATGTAATCGCCGCTAAACAACAGGAGATGAAGCTGGAAACAACAACAGTGGATGTGCATGTTAAGAGCACGTGTGTGAGGAGGTCAGGAGATACATGTAATTTTGAACTCGAGTCTCAAGGAATACAAAGATCTTTATAGGTCTAAACTCAAAATAGTCCAGCATCGTTGGGCCTGAGTAGCTCAGTGGGAAAGACACTGAGTACCACCCCTGGAGTCGCGAGTTCGAATCCTAGGATGTGCTGAGTGAATACAGCCAGGTCTCCTGAGCAACCATATTGGCCCGGTTGCTAGGGTGGGTAATAGTAAATACTTCACATGGGGTAACATCCTCGTGGTCTCTATAACGTGGTTCACTCTCGGTGGGGCGCGTGGTGAGTTGTGAGTGGATGCCAAGGTGGATGAGCATGGCAGCCGCCATACTCGCTAAATCTCTGCAGTAACGCGATCAACAAGCCATGTGATAAGATGTGTGGGTTGATGTCTCAGATGCGGATGCAGCTGATGCTCCACCACCCGGATTGAGGCGAGTCACTACGCCACCATGAGGACTTGGAGCACATTGGGAATTGGCCATACCAAATTGGGGAGAAAAAATTTCAAAAAATAAAAAATAGTCCAGTATCGCATAGTATTCGCCAAATACCTGCGTATGCGTGCGCAGTCAGATGGAGTAAACTTTGACAGGCTAGCTAGCATTCGACAGTACGCAGATGCTGAGCATTTTCGTCAAATCGAAGTATACTTTGGGCTTTATTGGATTGTTGGAAAACCACGTACGAGTCAACACATGAGCCGAATGTGTCACAGTTTTGTTGATTTAAACTCAATAGCGCATTGACCTTATAAACCTCATGTGTTTGAGAAAAAAACTGAAATATTATTCATGTTCATAGTGGATACAATTAGGGACGAGTCCTACGCTGAAGATTCTATCTTACAGTTTGTGATGTTGAAATATTTTAGCAACAATTACTTTAATAACTATGGTATTTGGGCCAGATTTTGTTTACCATGGGATATTTATGTCAGGGATGCACACAACAATTCAGTCTTGTGAAGACAGCAAAAAGATTTCTCAGCCACACCTAACCAAAGTTAATGTGGCAGAACTCTTCCAGTTAAAACTTGGTATTAACAAGCTGTGACATGTTTAGCTGAAGACTAATAGTAAATCTGTCATTTTGGGATTTGACATGGAGCCCTCACAGTGCCAATATGTGAGTGATACATGCAAAGCCTGAGGACTAGAAATACTTCCAGTTTGCCATTCAAAACCAGCGAGTTCCCATCGTTAGGAAACAGTGAGGTCTACAGCACACTAAAAATAATCACATGCATAAACGAAGCATTCAGAGAAAGAGAATGTATTAGTCACCAAAACCACACGTTCAATGTAGACAGAACTACTCGCACACTAAATGCTGTAGGAAACTCACCCCAGTGGTGTTCTGCTGTCTGATGTCTAAAGCAGATGCCAGGCCAACCAGAGCCTGAGGGTCCTCATATTTAACACTGTAAAATAAGTGAAGAATAGAGTTCAGAGCTTTGTTGGTCCTTCTAGTAATGGTGTCAAAGTGGGGAGATGGACACATACTTTTTTCGCTGGTCAGCCAGAGAGCTGGACCTGGTGTTGGCGAACATGTCAAAGTCATCCTGGGGGTTGTGAGCAGAGAGTGAGCCGAGAGTGCCACTAACGCTGTCTGCACCTACATCTAACGGGAAAACAATGGCCACAAGTGATGTTTCTCTATTATAATCTTATCAAGGAGAACAAGGACAGACCTGAGGGTTCGTATGTGTTAGAGATTTTGTGTGTTCAAATGTATTAAGAGGAACAGGAAACTGAAATGGGTTTGTGTTAACAGCAGTGTTGGGGTGTAGCTAACTACAAGCAGCAATACTACAAATGTAACTATATTTGTCAGTAACATGATAGTAGTTTTTCTAGTAACTAGCTAAAGAGTTTTGCTCTACAAATAATAGTGTAACTTGACTCAATGCTATATTATCATGGTTTAGTATGTTGCATTATATGGATGGAATTCAGTTTGTTGAGCTTGTTAATCAAGCGAACACACAAAGCGCAGAGTGTGCCGAGGAATAGACTAGGCAAGGTATTGAGCGAGGTTATCATGGGTTTGGATACTTTTCACATTTCCAGGCTTGAAACTTGAAAGTAAACTACAGTGGGATAAACGTATATATCATTGAAGGGAAGACCACTGCAAATATACATTTTGCATTTCCATTTGCTCCAAAAAAATCCATTATTTAGTTTCAACATCCACAGAAAAGAGAGTGGTGGATAGCAACTGTATCCACCACTCTTATTTTTAATCATTATTAGTTCCAGGATCATAAAAGACAGACAATCAATTCAAATAATGAAATTTAAAATGTAAAATGTTATAAAAATAACTTGAGAAAATGAAGGTGAAAAATTGGAATGTCAACCGATGTAGAAAGAAAGTCCCGCCTTTCAGGTAAATAGCCAATCACCTTTTAGATACAGATATCACATGTCAATCAACTCGAGAATGCGCATTAGCTAGACAAGCTGAGAAAAAGTTAAGAAGTAAAATGTTTGATACCAGTGTTGTCTGATTTTACTTCTGATTTTAAATATGTTCTTTGATCATAATCTTGACAAACCAAGATTTCGGTGTTCCCCCATTCAAGTAGATAGGAGCTGAAATTGTGTGCTTTTACACATAAAAATTAGCTGCCCAGTCTGCCCGAGAGCATTCCAAAAATGGTCTCTGGGTGATCTAACTTGCTAAAAACACTTTAATTAGACACGCCCCCTCTTTCCATGACCCTCACAACAAAGATGACATTGAGACCAACATTGAGCAGAAGAGCAGCATTTGTGCATGTTCCCCAGCCATCAAACAGAACAGTAGAAACATAGCACCCTTAGAAGACAACTACTATAATTCTGAATATGGCATTAAGCCTCAATGATCCGATTAAACTACAACACTATGAGAACATGCAAAATGATTGACAGGCAGAAAGCTTCAAAGACCAAACATTTTTGTTTGCTCTTTAAAGAGTCTAAGGCTGTCACAGAGACCATTTATATACCAGTGATATATTTTAGGGAGCCTGATCATTTTATGCATACCATAAAAAAAATAGCTTACAGCACCTTTACATTATGAGTAGCATGTAAAAGTACAGTTATAGAGTAGCCTCCCCAACACTGATCAACTGTGTATGTGTGTGATCCTCACCAAGCCCTGCCAGCTGTGTGGAGAGGGAGGCAGTACTCGCAACAGCAGAAGCAGCAGGAGGCTGCATGGTGGATGCAGGTGTATGAGTGGGTCTAGAGCTGACCCGAGGAGTGACCACTGCCAGAGAACCAGAACCCAGATCTATCAGGTTATCCTCCTCTGATGCCTCATTCAGGACCTGTGCGTTCAAAACACACGATCACTAAAGCACCCCCTGAAGTCCAGCTGAGATATCAGTCAGGAGCAATAAATCTCTTTATTACCAGTGATAAGTACTGGCATAACATAACATAATAAACTAGACAGATCAAGTTTGCCAAGACAAACTTTGATGCTGGCTTGACAAAGCTTTGTCTGAAATTTAAAACATTTAAACTAAAAAGTTTAAGTTTGATGGTTATACAGACAAAGGAAGACAAACAGCCAGTGACATAGAGAGAGAGTGAGAGAGAGAGAGAGAGAGAGAGAGAGAGAGAGAGAGAGAGAGAGAGAAAAAAGAGTGAGCGAGAGCAACTAAAAGCAGAACAAAGGCTGTTTGAGTTTGTTTATGTTTGAATTTTTGAAATTTGGAGTTTGAATTTATGAGCATTCCATTAGCCCATTTAAACATTCAGTCAATGTAAGTCAATGTAAGAGATTTTTACATTTTTTGATTGTTCAAAATAAATGAAAGTCTGATTAGTTAGAAAAGATGTGGCACACTTTTCCAGAATGGTCTGAAGGTCTGTGCACAGTTTGGTGCTTGTAGCTTGACAGTTCTATTAAGAGTTAGTGTTAGAAATGTTGAAAAAACCCTAAACCAAGTCTGTAGAAAAACAGTATGTATAATTAATAAAAATAAGATAATTTAAATTCAAAGATATTTCAACATATAATATTTAAAAGTCATTGCTTAATCTAGATATAATTAAATAAGACATTAAGATGTAAATCAATCCTTTTAAAAAAAAAAAAACATTTAAAAAAAAAAGGGTGAAAATGATTTCTATAGGTACTAACTAAAGTACCACAAAGTATAATGGTATTACCATGTTCTTTTCTTGGACATTGCACTGCTAAATGAGAAGGCTATTTGGACATGTACCATGGTAATACCATTATGTTCTTTGAAGAGGTACCTTGAAGAGCTATGGAAATACCATGCTATAGAAATGCAGTAATCATTCAGTACCATGGTATTACCATCACTAGAACCACCACTACGTTTTTGTGAGGGAGACCTAAGTTTTAATGTAAATCATAGGGCATGCAGAGAAGACAAGCATTTGTGTTTACTATGGTGTCAATCTCACCCCGTTGTTCTGTGCAGATCTGCCAACTCTGTATCTCTCGTACCTGTAAGAACAGAGATTTGGTGAAACATCAAAAACACTCGTCAAAATCCAGATGAAAGAATTGTTCATGTGTTTTCGAGCCATGTGTGCTCTGTGTGGCTCTGCTCTAAAGGAAAAGATGAGAGGGCATCTGTAAGATGATAGTTCACCCAAAAATGAAATTCTATCATTATTTCCTCAGCGTTCGCACTGCAAACTAAAGCTGCTCAATGATTTGATTCGAGAGAGTCTGTTCACCACATAAAGGGATCATAAGGCTTCACAAGACTTGGAATATAATGCACGAATCATATCGATAGCTTTTACTGTTGTTGTTTTTTTGCTTTGTTAGCCCCGAGTCACCATTCACATTCATTTTGGCAAAAAAGACTTCATATTTATCCTTTTGCGTGCCACGGAATAAAAAGCCATAAGGGTTTTTAGTGACATTATGGTGAGTAAACAATGACAGAAATTTCATTTTGTGGTAAACCTTTAAGATGCAAAGTGTTCTGACTGCAAGCTTCTCTTACCTCTCGTAGCGCAGGAAGACGTTGTTTAAATCATCGTTGACGTGCAGCAGCTCTTCGGTGATCTCCTCATTTGCAACGCGAGAGATGAGCTCCACTACCCTGCGCTGCATGACTCGACAAGTCCGGTTCAGCTCCTAAATACACACACACATGCATAATATTGTTCAAATGCTGCTGTTATTCCTGCTTGATTCAGTTTGAATTGAGATGATCCCAAATCAGAACATAAACAAGCACTTGACTACCTGATGTGGTTCCTTTGCTCTCCACTTTTTAAACTCTGTATTACATCGCCCCCTTGTGGTGGCGAGTAGACTCTAGAGATAATTTAGGACTTTTATTTGTTTTCATTTTTGTCCATTATTATAGAGGGGAGTATAAAGATGATGGAAAATGAATGGGATCTGGAAATATTTCAAGCCGGATTAGACCCGGCGTTGCCCAAATGAGCACCACAGCTTTCAATAAGTATGTGCACTTACCGCTAAGCCATGGCTCTCAAGTAAAAAGACATTATGGCATTTTAAGGTTCGATTTTTTTATTGCTTAGCTAATAAGTGATATATACTGTATGAACCAAAGTTTGATTTCATTTGCGCTATGCAAATATGCACCATAATATACTACAGTATTTGCATGTTCTCTGTAAAGGAGTGAGTTTAGCAGGAAGCATTTTGACCTGGAGTAGTTCAAGATCAGAATTGTCCTCTTGGCCCGGCACCATCTCTGTCAGCATCGCTGACATCACTTTACTGTTCCCACGCACAATGTCAAGCTCACTTCTCAGCCTTGCGATCTGTTAACACAAACAAAATATTGCAAATCAAACCACAAACAAATACAGGGTTGGTTTCCTGAGAGCACATTAATCTTATAGGGATAGTTCACCCAAAAAAAGAAACAGCTCATTTCAAATTTATCATTTACTTAACTTCATGCCATCCCAGATGTGTATGACTTTCTTTCTTATGCAAACACAAATTAAGATTTTAGCAGAATATTTCATCTTAGTAGGTCCTCACAATGCAAGTGAATGGTGACCAAAACTTAGAATCAGCATAAAAGTAATCCATAGGACTCCAGTGGTTTAATCCATGTCTTCTGAAGTGATATGATAGGTGTGGGTGAGAAAAATATCAATATCAAAACTCGTGCCTAACAACGCCTTAGCTGTTCTAAATTCTCTGTAAATTCTCTGTTTCACCCCCATATGCTCTCTACTGTACCTAACATTAGAAGAAAAAATGTTGCCTTGTAACCTGTTGCATATGCAGCTGTACATCTGACCAGACTTTGTTGACAAGACCCTCAGGTGTATTTGGATTCAGTGCTGCAGACTGCTTGATTTTCTGAAAGTCTGCCTACGTTAATGCCGGATGGTGGGATGTTTTGTCACGTTCTTCTCTGCGAAGATTTTTCACTACTCCAACGAAAAAGTTGTTGCTAGTTATAAACTCGGGATCTTTCAACAGACACCAGTCCATGTAACGCTATGTACCGCTTAAGCCTCGCACATAGGCCAGACATAACTGCTGAAACCGTAGGGTTCACCTTTCCCGTCTTTCACAGTGACATAAAACAGATGGAGAGCCTGGTTTAGGTCAATTTTGGTAATTGTTTTCAAATCAATATCCAGATCTTTCTCGGCACACCAATTCTGAAAACAGCGAACAGACCACATAGTCTGTTTAACGGTCCCAGCTTCATTTCTTGACTTTTCCAGCTCTTCAATTTCTCTCTCATTAATTTCAGAGTGTCTGCTTTGTTTTTATCTTCTTTCACTTTCCTGACCATCTCTTTCCACCACTCATCCATGCTTAGACCACACAATAAGTCAAAATTGACAACATAATCTGTCATTTTGAAACAATTTATTTGGCGCAGTAATACTGAATTGTTTTACAGAATCACAAACGGCAGTTGTGCAGTAATACTGATGTAATGTGGTCACAGTTGTTTGTTGAGTAATTTACACCGGCTTTGAACGTGGTTCAACCAATCAGAATCAAGGACCGGAAAACTTCTGTACACTTCTTTTGTTTTTTTGTCAATACGCATTCTTTGTTAATATCGCCACCTACTGGTTGGGGCTGGTCAAAGATGGAGAGTTATAGCAAAAGGCTTTAAATACTGACAATTTCTCAACCACATCTATCATATTGATTCAGAAGTTATGGATTAAACCTCTGGAATATTATGGATTACTTTTATGATGTCTTTATGAGATCTTTAAAATTTGGTCACCATTCACTTACATTGTATGGACCTACAGAGCTGAAATATTCTTCTAAATATCTTAATTTGTGTTCAGCAGAAGAAAGTCAGTCATTCACATCAGGGATGGCATGAGGGTGAGTAAATTATCAGAGAATATACATTTTGGGTGCACTATTCTTATAAAGTGCATACTAAACCACACACTTCTGCACTATTGTAGAGCATTTTGTAGTGTAAATATTGCAAGTAGTAAGTTAAAACTGAAAAAAGTGTACTATGAGTACCCCTGGATGATGCATGTCTTCAAGACAGCACCTTACAAATGTAAGTTGTATTACTTCCGGAACCAGACTGTTGCACTCTATTGATATTTATAAGGACATGTTGGCTTTACACAACTCTTAAGTAATAACCTATTAATAACCTAAAGTAATTATCTAGTTTCTTAACAAAATACCCATCATATTGAACTGCAAATCCATGACTTTATAGTTAAAAATTCCAGGATTAAATAGCATTTTCTATGCAGATTAGCAGATTTTACACATAGCATTGTAGTGTTGAATGTATGAAAATCAACTCTGAGGTGAGTGTGTGTGTGTGTGTGTGTGTGTGTGTGTGACCTGCTCTGGGTGTGCTGTAATGGGACCCGATACAGTTGGGATCTGAGTGGGCTCGAAGTTTTGGGTCAGAGCAGCGATAGGTTTAGGTGCCATCTGAGATTCTGTCTTGGGCTGGGAGGGCGCGCTGTACATATGAGTGCCTGGATCCACCTCTAGTGCGCCCTAAAATGACACACAAGATTAAATGAAGAGAAATGAAAGAAAACAGATATGCAAGTGTGTTTTGTTGAGGGTTACTCACCCGTTGAGGTGTGTGGATTGGTGACAGAGCATCCAGATCTGCCATGGGAAAATCAATTCCTTTCCTCTTCAGCTCTTCATAAATATGTACAACTCCAGTGAGGTCTGGGCTACTCCTGAAAGCATCTGCCCAAGCCTGGAGAAAAGACACAAATGCAGAGAGATGATTGGTTACTGGACAGTGGACTGGAAGGCAACGCGGCATACTTTAAAATCTGATACGGAACATGGATAAACAAAATATTCGGTCTGAGACCGTCAATCTGCACATCTTATCACGTGGCTTGTTGAACACGTTACCGCGCTATTCTCAGGTTTATTCAGGTTTGGTAGTCAGCGTCTTTACTTGCTGAGGTACCCAGGCCCCACCGAGTAACATCCTTTTCATGTAATTCGATCACAAATTGGTCACTGATCACTTTATTAGGAACACCTGTACACCTACTTTTTCATGCGATTATCTAATCAGCCAATCATGTGGCAGCATGGTGATGTGTAAAATCATCCAGATATGGGTCAGGAGCTTCAGTTAATGTTCACATCAACCATCCGAATGGGGAAAAAATGTTATGTCAGTGATTTGGACCATGGCATGATTCTTGGTGCCAGTTGGGCTGGTTTGAGTATTTCTGTAACTGCTGATCTTCTGGGATTTTCACACAGAACAGTCTCTAGAGTGTAAAGAGAATGGTGCGGAAAACACAAAACATCCAGTGAGCGGCAGTTCTGTGGACGAAAACGGCTTGTTAATGACAGAGGTCAACAGAGAATGACCAGACTGGTCCAAGCTGACAGGAAGGCTATGGTAACTCACATAACCACTCTGTACAATTGTAATGAGCAGAATAACATCTCAGAATGCACAACATTTCGAACCTTGAGGAGGATGGACTATATCAGCAGAAGAACACGTCGGGTTCCACTTCTGTCAGCCAAGAACAGAAAACAGAGGCTGCGGTGGGCCTACCAATTGTGTACTTCAGCCAGACCAGGCTATGTTATTTTTTTCTTCTTCAATCGTCTACTGTCCAGTTTTGGTGGGCCTGTGCCCACTGCAGCCTCAGTTTCCTGTTCTTAGCTGACAGTAGTGGTACCCGAAGGGGTCTTCTGTTGCTATAACTCATTCACTTTAATGTTCGATGTGCTGTATGTTCAGAAATGCTTTTCTGCATAGCACTGTTGCTATTTGGGTTACTGTCTCCTTCCTGTCAGCTTGGACCAGTCGGACAAGTTGTTTTTGTCTGCAGAACTGCCGCTCACTTGATGTTTTTTGTTTTGAGTAAATTCTAGAGACTGTTGTGTGTGAAAATCCCAGGAGATCTGCAGTTACAGAAATACTCAAACCAGCCGTCTGGCACAGAGATCACATTTTCCCCATTCTGATGGTTGATATGAACATTAACTGAAGCTCCTGACCCCTATCTGCATGGTTTATGCATTGCACTGCTGCCACACGATTGACTGATTAGATAAATGCATGAATAAGTAGGTGTACCTAATAAAGTGGTTGGCGAGTATATATATATATATATATATATATTCATTATATGGTATGTCTCGCCTGACCCTTTGGGATCGCAGCACCCGAGAATGATCTTTATTCAAGGTGTAAACAGGGCTAGTCTCACCTTAGTAAGCAGTGGACAGGGCACATGATCTTTATCCAACCCAGGCACATACATATTGAATAGCCCTTCCCTATGATTAATTAACCACTGATGCCAAAGACCACTCTTAATAAATACAGCCACTGGCAAGCACTGAGGTTCAAGAAGAGGGGAAAGAGGAGAATATGACCGAAATTGGCAAATTTGGCAGAACAGATGCTCTGGATGTTAGGGACACACTTGTTGTCCGATAGTGGCAGTTATAGAGGGCCTGAAATTTGATTACATTTCTGATTCTACTCATGGCCGGGTCTAGGGGGGGTATTGCTCCTCTATGTTTCCCTTGTGCAATGTACTACACAGATTTGTGGAAACAGTCAGAAGTGATTCTGCATTGGCTTTCGTTCAACTGGAAATAATGCAATTACCAGCTGCCACGTAGACTAGATTCACCAGAGTGCATAAGATGACCTTTGTTTAAATGTTTTGGTGGTGAACTTTGGGCCAATTGTAGCTCATGGTGATTGTCACCGAGAGTTTTTCTGGAATCCTCATACACTTACAAGACAACTAAAACCAGAATGTGAAGGCAGAACTGTAAATATTTTTTTATAACTGAAGCGGTGTATGAACAAAAATAGTCAGTTAGTGTAACATCCTCGAGCAAAGCTGTTTCGAGTCGGGTAGTTCCAATGCCAGCTTTATAGCTCAGGCAACTGTGATTCCATGCTATTATTGTCGAAACAAATGGAGTGTGTTAACCTCACTTTGGCCATTCACCTGAATCAGTGACAGCACTTTGTCCTGTACTATGGCAGGGGGGTTGTTCTTTGGAGTGATGACCTTCACCATGACCCCTTCGATGAAGTCTCTGTTAGCCACAAGGACGTGAAAACGGTGGCCGCAGTTTTTCACACAAGTTTCCAACACCTAGAGGATACAGAGGATGGAAAGTAGTTGAGATTCTTCATCAAGACAAGTTTAGAGGCTCCCAAATGACAATGCAGCGTCACAAAACACATTATTTAAAAGTCAAAATAGCTTCTGGCTTTCCTGAAGTACAAGTTTACTAAATATTTAGTCACTTTTATGGTGCAGAGCATCACAGACTCCAAAATAGATTTTTTTTTCCTAGACATTGTACACAACACTATGAACTAAAAGATGTATCGCAACATAAATCAACTCCATATGGACATACAGTGGCCCCAAAACATCTATGAACACTTAAGCCACACTTCACAACAACATATCAAAGCAAGTGGCATCTGCAGTTAATCACATTAACTATGGACATGGTCCACTAACATTTGACAACCACAATGTGTCCAAATATTTTTAGTCTTCATTTTAAACAGTAAGTCAATTGTTTTATCATTTAAAACCTAACAAACTTCTTCTCAGCGGTTGAATTATTCATTTTCTTTAAAATAAATACAATTTGGCGGTGAAGTTTTGTGACGAAATGTCAATTTTCAGACATTTTAAGCGCAGCTCAAGTGTCTAAATACGTTTATGTCCAGTGATCGGTCACTCACAGTCATAGTCAGCATCACTTCCCGGAAGTTCCTGTTGCCGTTAAGTCTCTTCTTCACCGCACGCATGGCATCTTTGGGCCTGTGGGCAAACGCAACATAGAAGACTTGAAGATAGCTAAAAGAGCTTTGGATGCAAATGAAATTCTGACATCCAAATTATGAGCACCAAATTATTTATACATACTTTATACTACATTGCAGTCACATTATTCATTATCATTACTTTACGACTCTGTCAGCAAGTTGCTGTTAGACAAGGATGTTACTCTTACACATATCACTTATTTCAGATTCGGTAAGCTGAGGTTTTGAAGTGAAGCGTAATGGTGATAGCTCATAAATCAACCATTGTGGTGTCTGATCAAAACTGGTGAAAGACCAATATATATTGGCCAGGCAATTAATTGGTTAACATTTGGCCATTTTAAGATTATCGGCTTCAGTCGATAATTGTGCTAGATTGGTCCGTTAACAAAAGTGGGCATTCTGCCTAGTATCAGGTCTAAAATGACAGCCTTGTTGATGGATGATCAACTAATCCAGTTTCCTTTTTTTTTTTTATATATGTGTTAATTTCATACCAGCAATTTAGTGTAGATCTCATTTGTTTTCACTTGGACAACGTACAATATTGTGGACTACTTGGATTTGTGTAAATGAAGGCCATTAGACTGTAAGTCCAAGTCTGCCAAGTAAAGTACACAATTTGGGACAGGGGCCAGGGCCACAAACTATGACTCTACATCACAGCTCTACATCTTTTTGACTACTCACGTCATTACAAAAACCCCACATACAGTACAGTAGAGTACTTCCCAGATCTGCATAGCACAGACGTTAAAGGGATAGTTCACCCAAAAATAAAAATTCTCTCATCATTTACTCAGCCTCATGCCATCCCTGAACACAAATGAAGATTTTAAGAAAAATGTAAATGAATGGTGACCAGAACTTTGAAGCTCCAAAAAGCACATAAAGTCTGCATTAGATTAATCCATATATTACTCTAGTGGTATAATCCATGTCTTCAGAAGTGATATGATAGATGTGGATGAGAAACAGATCAATATTGAAGTCCTTCTTTTCTATAAATCTCCACATTTGACCAGCCCCAACCAGCAGGTGGCAATATGCATTAAGAATGCAAATTGCCATAAACGGAGGAAGAATGTGAAAGTGAAAGTGGAGATTTATAGTAAAATAGGACTTAAAAGAATTATGCGTTTCTCAACCATACCTATCATATCACTTCTGAAGACATGGAATTCACCACTGGATGTCCTGGAAATCCATATGGATTACTTTTATGCTGTCTGTATGTGCTTTTGGAGCTTCAAAGTTTTAGTCACCATTCACTTGCATTGTATGGACCTAAAGAGTTGAAATATTCTTCTAAAAATCTTCTGAGAAATGTTCTGCACAAGATAGAATGTCATGTGGAGGAGGGGGTGCGGGGGCGTGGCCGGGCTGTAACGATGGACGCCAAGTGCTGAATCAGCCCAATCAGCGGAAGAGGGATAAAGAGGAGCCAGGTACGGCAGTTCGAGAGAGAGAGAGATGTACACGGCCACACTGTCTGTGTGTTTTATGTTATGTTTAAGTTCAGTTATGTAATTAAATTTATGTTGACTGTTCTGCCGGTTCCTGCCTCTTCCTTGCCCATCTTTACCTGTTACACACTCGTGGACCATTAATATTAATAAAAGAACAGCAAAAAGAAAACAAGAAAGCTATTCACTCCTCTTGGCTGGGTAACTTCAGCAACTTTACTGTAAATGTATATAATGTGTGCAGTGAAGACCAGTTATTTAATGTTTTTTTTTTATGCTGCTCTTTTTCTGCTTCTTCCATATAAGAAAATGAATGGACACTGAGGCTAACATAATCTTCAATTGTATTCCATGTAAAAAAGAAAGTCATTTGGGCTTAGAACAACATGAGGATGAGTAAATAAATAGATCATTTTCCTTTTTGGGTGACCTATACCTTTAAGACAGTACAATGACAGAACATATTGTTTGTCGATCCCTCAAAGCCTCATTTTCATTTGTGTTTTATTGCGTACTTGAAGGTTTAAGAGAGAAGAGGAACTATACAGTAGTAATAGCCTCTTGCCTAATAGGAAGTTAGGACGATATGACAGAAGTGAAACATAGAAACTGCAGGGACAAAAGGCAGCTGGCTATTTCTACATTAAATAGCAAACTTAAATGTCACATTACATCAATATTTCAGTGGAATCAGGAAAGCCCTTTATGTGGTTACAAAAACCCAATAAAACTCCAAATGTAGGCTTAGTGGGGCGTTTATGCAAATGACTGGATACGTCATTAAAAACAGGAAATAAGGTTCAAATTCTTGTAAACTCCCACAACTTTAAATACAGCAGGGACATTTCAGCCCAAACAAAGCAGAACACAACAGCAGTGTTCTCACAAGCAGAACAGAGACAAGCCTGTAGTGCCAGTTTGGTGTGTGTGTGTGTGTGTGTGTGTGTGTGTGTGTGTGTGTGTGTGTGTGTGTGTGTGTGTGTGTGTGTGTGTGTGTGAAAAAGAAAGGAAAAAATAATACAAATAAAAAAAAAGGGTAATGTGAAAGGGCATTTCCAAATGTATTAATAGGATGGTTGTTTCCTCTAAGAGTCGTACATCACTGGAAAAGTTTAATACCTTCTGTTGGTCGCACTAATTGACTGTTGCATTACAAATGTGATGTGGTCACAAACTGGTGACGTGTTGGACCTCATTTAATTCTGTTATTAGTGCCATTTACGTACTTGTGTTCGAATCACCAAAAGTGGATGTTAAACGAATAGTTCACCCAAAAATAAAAACATTCTGTCATCGTTTACTCACCTTCATGTTGTTCCAAACCCAGAAAAATACAAATCCGCCCCCAAACTCCGCCCACACATAACCACCCAAAAAAATGACGTGGACGCCGTGCTAATCCACCACCGCGTACACATCATCTATCCATCATACGCCCCTTGTTCAGACAAGTAAATCATATGGCATGCCACAATTAACTTCACAATTATTGTTGCACAGTTAGACATAAATACAATGCCCCACCAAAGCAGATCTACCACCAAGACTTGTGTATTGCTGCTGCTCAAAGAGCCATGAGCAAAGAGTGTTTGCTATAAGTATGCCTTGTCCTGTTTGGCCAGAATGCATAACGCTAATGATCTAAGCCTCGATGTGTTTCTGGGCCTGCTTGGCCAAAAGGCTTAAATGGCTATTGACCTGATTCATAAAGCGTATCTGGAATAGAAAAGCCCAGGGCTTATTAAACTAGTGACTTAGCCTAACTATGTGTGGAATTATTTAAACTAATGACCTAAGATAGCGATGTGTGACTTGGCTAAGGCCTTACCTTGATAAAGATGTGTTTCTCTGTGTCATGGCAGACCTTACTGTACAAGCTGACCTTACTTCGCACCTCCTGAGCAAATAGCATTTTCAAAGAAAAAAACTTTAATAGCATGCTGCAGAGAACCAGCTTACTTGCAAACTGAGCAAATTTAAATGTTAGGTAAAGAGAGAGTACGCAAGTTGACTGGCTGCACGGTTACACGTCAAAGGACCTATCATGGGAGCCAACTCATGCGAGCGAGCTGATTGGCTGACAGATAACAAGCTCAAAGAACCTATAAGAACACAAATAAGATTTAATAACTATGGCAAAGGGGAAGATTATTTATTACACTACAAAAATATCAGTCCTTTCTAGAGGTCGATCTGATATATTGGTTTCACCGATATATTGGCACAGATAATTGCTATTTCGAACTATTGGTTACCTATAAAAATCTATGCTAATAATTTTTTTCGCTATTATTCCTATTTGTTGTTCAGTAGATTTAATCTTTTATTTTTATGGTGTTTTTTCATAATTTTTGGAGCTGAAAAGCCCTAGTCCCCAATCACTTCCATTGTATGGAAAGAAACTGCATGAGGGTTGTTTTGAGTCATCAGCAGATGATGTGTGTGAGTGAGTGAGTGTGTATGTTTATGATGGTCTCTCACCCTTCCTCGGTCTCATTAATGATATCACAGATCTCCATGTTGAGCATCCAGTCTTCATTCTGCAGGGAGCCATCTGTGGCTTTTTCTGTGAGAAACAAATCACACCCAAATCAGCAGGCCGTCTCATTTACGGACACATAAACAAACTCACTCAAGACTAAGCAAAGGAAAAAGCA
The DNA here is from genome assembly GCF_025860055.1 of Xyrauchen texanus. NCBI lineage: Eukaryota > Metazoa > Chordata > Actinopteri > Cypriniformes > Catostomidae > Xyrauchen > Xyrauchen texanus. The sequence continues at coordinate 9,072,108 of NC_068283.1, forward strand.
TTTAATCCTGTGGTAACAAACTCAATATTGAATTCCAGTCACATGACCAGTGTCTCGAATCCAGTGATGGAGATGAGATTTCAGTACTGCAGCTTGCCAAGCATAACTTAACGTAACATAACTTAAAGCAGCGTGAATAACTTAAAAGAGTTACTTTACATTCAAGCTACTCTTTTAGTAGTGAGATAGTTAGCTACATTGCAAGTTACTAACAAAAATTATTATTATTACGTTTCTCTGTAGGCTAATAATTGACTCTGTCAATCGTGACATTCTGTGGTCAAATATATTTGAATAATGACCGCTAAACTGTACATTTGACTGCTGTCCCAAGAAACCAACATAGCTGTGCTAGTATGTCTCTTATATCATTCCACTCTCTCTTTCTTCTCACATAATAAACACTGTGTCCAAACCAGACACAACAAGGTAAGATTCCAGAAACATGCAATGTTTCTTTCCACACTGGACGCAACACTGCAGAAATAGAAACTAAGCAATCGACAGAGTGTCCTCGGTTGTAAATATTACCAATAACCAACTTTTCCAAAATGGGAATTTTAAAGACATTATTTCAAGGGGAAAATGCTACATGAAATCAGTAATCAGCAGATTTCTAAATCAATGTTGCCTCCCAGGTCCACAAGAGGGCATAACAAATAAATATAAACCCGCCTGTTAATATAAGTACATTACATTTTTCACTAATGTGCATACAATTACAAAATCAAACATTTCAACCAGTTCAGATTCTTCAATCTTAAGTAAAACAGGAACATGAGAAAAGAAACGACAGTTCTGTCAAGGTTCATCGATCCATGTGTTCATTCCGTCATCTGTTGGTGTGTTTATAGGTGTGTGGGTGTGTGTGTGTAGTGCTCGTTTGTTGCTTAGCACCAGCTGATTACTCCACTGCCGTCAGCTGCTACTAATCACTACAGCTTGTTAGCTACCTTTATCTAGCTGGTAATTGTCATGCATGGTGTCGGTTCGTTATTCATGTTTGTGCTTTGTTACCCAGTCTTGTGTCCTAGTTCCTTACGGGTGCAACCCGATTTCCCCTTTACCTCCAGTCTACTGAGGACTCCTCTAGGAGTTTGGTTCCTGACGCTGACCTGTGTTCGCTCTATATTCCAGCCTGCTTACCTTTTCTCGAGAGTGTCACTTCTAGAGCGCCCGCCTGCTCGCGGCCGTTGTAGTATTTCCCTGTGCTGTCAGTCCTTAATAAACTGTTCACTTGCACTTGGATTTGTGACTCATCATTGTGACAAGTTCTATGTGATCTTCCATACTAATTGAAAATGCATTGCATTTGCCAAGTCTAATCCACACTGGAGCAACGTTTTTTCTCCATAAAAATGGAGACTTTCGAAAAAGCTCTCATCACTCTCAATTCTGGTGGAGGACAACTCAGTTGAAGTGTGGATGAAAGGTGCAAACTAGGGCTGCAACTAACGATTATTTTGATAATAGATTCATTTTCGATTATTTCTCGGATTAATCGGATAAATAAGCAAAATTTTATTTCCTATATTTTATTCAAATGTATTTATTGGGGGCCTAGGTAGCTAAGCGAGTAAAGATGCTAACTACCACCCCTGGAGTCACGAGTTCGAATCCAGGTTGTGCTTAGTGACTCCAGACAGGTCTCCTAAGCAACCAAATTGGCACGGTTGCTAGGTTGGGTAGAGTCACATGCGGTAACCTCCTCGTGGTCGCTATAATGTGGTTTTCGCTCTCTGTGGGGCGTGTGGTGAGTTGTGCGTGGATGCCGTGGAGAATGGCGTGAAGCCACCACATGTGCTTTGTCTCCGCAGAAACATGCTCAACAAGCCACGTTATAAGATGTGCGGATTTATGGTCTCAGACGCGGAGGCAACTGAGATTCATCCTCCGCCACCCGGATTGAGTCGAGTCACTACACCACCACGAGGACCTAGAGCGCATTGGGAATTCCAAATTGGGGAGAAAAAGGGAAATAATAAAAAGAAAAATATTTAAAAATATCTAAAAATCCTTTAAAAAAAAGATGCATTGACCTAAGCAGCATATCAGATATTTATACTTGCTTTTGGAGAATAGATCTTGAATATAAGTATATTTTGTCTTTACTGAACTCGCAGAAGTATAAAAAATACACCTTTATACAAAATACACATACTGTATATTAAAGATACATTCTCTTAAAGCAAGTCTAAATATCTTATATGTTGCTTCTCATGTAAATGTATCTTGTTTTAAGGATTTTGAGATATGTTTAAATGGAACAAAAGACAAAAACACATGATAACAAAAGGATTTTTTTACTGAATTAAACTTAATAATATTTTCCCTATATTTCTGTGAATGTCCTTTAGAGGTATTTTTAAAGGATGATTTAGTCTTTTTTTTGTTAGTAAGCACGTTTAATACAACATTTAAGCTGAATAATCGTTTAAGAGCTAGCGATTAATCGTTGCAGTAATTGCCAAATAGTAGTTCAAATAATCGTTAGATTATTCGATTATCAAAATAATTGTTAGTTGCAGCCCTAATGTCAAATTTGATGAATATTCAAAAATAATAAAAAAAATAGCCAAAGTAAAAACTCAGGAAAGTCCCAAAACTGCTAGAGATGTCTCATGAAATTAAATCAGTGATTAGAACAGGTTCTCTGAAATACGAATGAACCAACTCGCTAAAATGACCACACCTTCTTGACAAAAAAAAATAGCTTGTTACTGGAAAAGCAACAATTTTGAAATTTTGAAAACAAGTGACTACTGAAAAATGTTAGTTACTCCCCAACACTCCTCAATGCAAACCTGAATTATTGTAAGAGAAGATCTGTTTTACTGCCGCCCATCTGTAAGGGAGGTTTGAACTGAACTCACCAGGCCAGGATAATTACTCAATTGTCATATGTCTCTTTCCTCATGGCTTGCACAACAGTACAGCACAGATAAGGTTACATGTCCGACTGCATGTGTTGTTCTCATTGAAAGTATTGTAGAAGTCAAAAACTAGATTTCACACAGTTAAGGAACATTGAGATATAAAAGTAATACTTTAAGCACAATTCACAAGTATGAGCTTGATTGTTTTGTTTACAATGTGATGGTTTTATTAAGAGTGTGATGAAATGAACTGCAAAATATAGTTATGCGTCACAATCTTTTCAAAATCAGGGTGATGTAACTTGGGTGTGATTCTCATAAACAAGAGCTTGCAGCTAATATGTGCTTTTACGTGAGGAACCAACTTTTGAGGCCATTTTTTGGGCAAACAGCTATAGAATGAACCGACTAAACAACATAGTACAAAACAAAAGTAAACTTCATCATCTGACACATACAATCCCAGATATGTGACAGTAACATCGGCCGAGTCATTTTTATGATTTGCATTTGGATTAATAGGAAGGATAACCACCACATATCCGTGCATTGGTCTCCATTATAGTTAACACGACAACCATATTTAAAGTACAAACCAGACTGCTCTCTCCACCCACAAAGCCTAAGGACATTGTCAAGCTGATGTAGAACTTATGACATTTGTTCAAATAATCCTGAAACGTTCCAAAATGTACGTGTAGACTCGAAGATACAGATTATGCCAAAGCGCCTCATAAAACTGGGCCAAAACTCCCATCAATCCGCTATGCTGGACATCAGCTTGGCAGTGCCAGTGGACTTTCACTCAACAAACTGGCCAGTGTCTGGAACATAATGACACTTTCATGGCTAGGTGTGGCCTCTTCCTGTAGTCTGCTGAGCCGCAGCAAATGCTCCATGCCTTAGTCACACTCTTCCATCAAATTCACACATCTGACGCGGCTGAGCGAAGACCGCTGCTACTATCTGCTCGCTCACCAATCACTGGAGAAGAAACAGTGCCTATATCATCTCGGTTGTTCCTCTGCTGTCCTGTCCTGGGACATGCTTGTTTCAACTGTGCGGTGGCTGTGAGAGGTCTAGGCTAGTTAATAATGCATGGGGTGAAAAAGTTGTGGTCCCACTGCGAGAATGTTTACAGGCAAGATGCAAAGTGCCTGACCACAACAAACACAACTTGAATCCTTCTGCTGTGTTCAAAAATGACCGGCCCACTAAGATTGTTTATAAATCTCTCATATTGCATATATTATCACAAGATATTGCATCTTTTTATCAACTTCTTTATAAATCATTATGACAGGTTTGGTACTCCTTTTTTGAACATATTTAAAAGTATAAGTTTTTATTAGTGCTGGGAAATTTAACGCCTTAATTTCTGCAAATAATAGTTTTTGTTTAACGCTTTCAGGTTGTTCCTGGCAGGCTACTCAGGATTAATGGCTCCATATGGTTAGGAATAGAGTAGGGGCGAGTTCAGGGCACCTGCTGGATCTGGATCAAACACCTTTGTACAATTTTAAAGCTTAGAATCTGGACTTTACAATGCATATAGCTGATCCTACCAATTCATAAATTCTTAGACTATTGGCATCGACCAAATGCCATGTCAGCTCGGCCAATTAACAGAACTGTGTCAGTTCCAAAATCTACATTGGCAGCATGTCCTATTCTCAAATTCTTTGTGAATTCTGAGTAAATATTGTGTGAAATAATTGTAAAATAATGTAAAAACTAATTGTAAAAATAGTACTCGTAATGCTTGCTTTTGCAAATATCACTAAAACGTATGGACGGAACAGTGTACACATTTGCATGTCCAATCAAAGTTAGTTAGCACTGAGTTTGCAGATTAGCATGTCAGTATTAGGTTTGGGGACTTGACTAGCAACTTCCAATGGGCTAATCTCTTGAACAAGATTTGTGAGTGGAAGACAGAAGGCTAGAGAGAAAACAAACAAGTGCTAATGATTAAGAAGTGCGAGAATCAAAAATGTTACGATTTTACGTCTAGAAAATATAATATAGGGCCTACATGGGAAAAAAAGAGAGAAAAAGTGTGAAAAAATGGGCAAGTTTCTCATACAGGTGGCTCGTTGTAGATGTGGACACGCTTGGCTGGGAACAACAGCCCGCAGCAGATGACTCTTGAGTGCTCGGGCCAGCTGCTCCAGCACTGTGAGCAAGAGGGCTAGTCTGGATCACGTGAATTCAGGCAATCAGCCGGCCGTACCATCCTCTGCCAAATGCCACATTGCCATTCAGTCACACACATCTGACGAATCAAGAAAACCACAGCCCAAACCTTGGGGTTTTTCCAGCATTAAATATTTGCTTCTGTGGTAACCGAAGCAAATGTAAGATCCAATTTATTCCTCCTAAGATAATTGTGACTTCACCTTGTGTTCTGCTTTTATAACAGAACCACAAACCATCATCTTTTTTGCATTAGCCTACTTTGCAATGCATTTGCATTCCCTCAAAATAGCTTTATTCATCCCTTATTTTTAGTAAAATCATCGTAACCATTCAATTTTACTATGGTTTTAAGACAGTAACTAGTCATAATTCATTTTTATGACCATAATTTCAGTTTTCCTGTATTATTACTATGGTTTTACCATGTATATCATGGTTAAACTATGGTATTTGTAAATGAAACCATGATACATTTTGTTTTTATGGTTTTACTACAAACACCATAGATGAACTATAGTTGCTGTAGTAAAACCATGGTAAATTGTGTGGTTAGTATGGTATTACTACAAAAACCATAGTTTAACGATAGTTACTGAATTAAAACCGTTAGTACATTTTTGTAAGGGATGGATAAAGGTATCGCATGGGAACCCAAAATAATAGCAAGCAACACAAAACAATTCTGGGGGAACAGGAACTATTGCGAGGAAATGCACAACTATTTCAGAAAGAAAAAAATCCCTCCCTGTGCTCTTAGGCTTTAACAATGTGTGTTTAGGAGTAGCACACTTACTATTTCATTAGAAGCACAGTCCCAACATATATAAAAAAAGTGTTAAAGGGATAGTTCACCCAAAAATGAACATTTTCTCATCATTTACTCACCCTCATAACATCCAAGATGTGTATCATGTTCTTTCTTCTGCAGAATACAAATTACTTTTTTAAGAATATCTCAGCTCTTTTGGTCCATACAAGTTCCAAAAATCACATAAAGACCAGTGGTTTAATCAATGTCTTCAAAGGCGATATGATAGGTGCGAGTGAGAATCAAATCAATATTTAAGTCCTTTATTACTATAAATCTGTAACCAAACAGTAGGTATCTGAAAGTTAAAGTCCCTTCCACACCAGAATGTGGAAGTGAAAGTAAAAGTGTAGATTTACTATTTAAAAAATACCTAAATATTGATCCGTTTCTCACCCATCATATTGCATAAAGAAAGTCATACACATTTGGTATGGCATGAGGGTGAGTAAATGATGAGAGAATTTTCATTTTTGGGTGAACTATTCCTTAGTTAGTTTGACTTCCCATACCACTTTGTAGTATAAAATAGGAATACCAATATATCGGTTTTACCGATTAATCAGTGCCAATAGTTGCTTTTTGAAACTTTTGGTTATTGTCAAAAGTCTATGCCGATAGTTGAAGATGTATGCTCCGGTGGACCAGTTTCAACCCTGAACAAAGTCCACTTCAGTCTGGGAGGAGGAGACATAACACTTAAACCATTAGCCTTAAATCTCCCTCAGGACAAACACAATAACCTTGTCGCCACATTACCAAAGAAACCTTATAGAACATAGCCTTTGTGCTGTGACTCCCTTTAGTTGGTAGCTACAGATTGACAACAAGATGTAAAAGAAAACTTGATGAGTTGAATCAGGTATGTTTGATTAAGGAGACATCCAAAATATGTAGTGTTGGGGGGTCTCCAGGTCAGGACAAAGCCAATCTAAAATCACATTATCTACATCTGTTCGTCTGACGAGGCAAAAACAAAAACGGTACAATTTCAGTCGGGTCTAAAGCCTTCACATGACATTTTAAAACAACAAAGAGCGTTATTGGTTTAGTCTGCCTGAAATCGAAATTGAAGAGCATGTAAATGTACTAGGTACGATACATCGCGGTTAAAAATGTGACAATACGCATTGTGGAGATTTTACAATATTTTAAGTATTTTACAAGCATCTGTATCCATAAACACAATGTCCTACGCCTATGTAACGAAGGCATACACATGGAAATCGCTTCAATGCACACAAGGAGCTCTATAATGCGATTACTAGCTGAATCTGCAAGAATTTAAAGTTAAACCATGTAAGCAAATGTAATACAGGGAGTGGGAGATAGAAGTGGCTTTTTAGCCGTGAGGAATCTGGTGTCCATCTGATGCGCGAGATCAAGAAATCTGCTCTGACAGTGCGAGAGAAAATGAAACTTTACAGAGGTTTAATGAGAGTGCCATATTAATCTTCTACATCTAATGCTGAAAATGTATAATAACGCTTTGCCAAATGTCTTGTCATGATTTGATTTCTTCAGTACATTTCAGTAGGGCTTTAAGTAGGGACGTAATTAACTGGATGACCATGCATTTCCATTAAATGTGTATTTTTGAAAAGAATATTTAGATGCATTGGTTGAGAACTATGTTTAGAATTAGAAAAATACAGCTTTAATTTAAAATATTTTAAATGTATGTAATCAGCGACAGTGTGTCACGATTCACTGTTGTCTGTCCTGTGTTTTGCCTCTGTCATCTGTTCCCCATGGACTACGCTTCCCATAATTCCCTGCCCTCATCATCTGTAACGAATAGGAAGGAATTTCAGGAAAAAGAGTTTAATGAACAGAAATAAACAAGTACAAAATAACAGGTAAACACAGGAACAAATAAAACATCCATGATGGGAAACATAAAAAGGAGAAAACATCCACGACGGGCACGGGCAAAACACAGTAGGGCAAAACACATTCAGGTACAACAACTGACAAAGAACAAGCAACCAACAGGGCATATATACAAAAAGACTAATGAGTAAATGAAACACAGGTGAGGACAATAGAGGACAGCTGGCAGTAATGAGGGCAGGGAATTATGGGAAGTGTAGTCCATGGGGAACAGATGACAGATGCAAAACACAGGGCAGACAACAGTGAATCGTGACAGTGTGTAAGCAGCATATGTATGTAACATTATTTCATATTTTCAGCAAAGCTAATTATTAGCTAATATTTTCATTTAGTGTCACCATTTCCCTGTTCTAGGCATAGCCCCAGTACATCTCTGCTGGATCATATAGCACTTTTAACAACAGTGCTAAATTTAAAATGTTTTGACCGGTAGTGTATTTATTTCAGATATAGTATATTTTATGGCACAGGAAGTGAAAGAGGAACAGTGAAGCATGTGCTGTTTATATACAGTTGAAGTCAGAAATTTACATACACTTAAGTTGAAGTCATTAAAGCTCATTTTTAATCACTCCACAGATTTAATATTAGCAAATTATAGTTTTTAGTGTTAGTCTTTTAGGACATCTACTTTGTGCATGACACAAGTAATTTTTCCAACAACAGTTTACAGACAGATTATTTAACTTTTAATTGATATATCGACATAACCTGAAAGGCTGCTCAGCAAGGAAGAAGCCACTACTCCAAAACCGACATAAAAGCCGGACTACAGTTTGCAAGTGCTCATGGGGACAAATATCTCAAATATCAGAGAAATGTCCTCTGGTTTGATGAAACAAAAATTGAACTGTTGGCCATAAATCATATGGATTATTTTAATTCTGACTTGTGTGATTTTTGGAGCTTCACAATTTTGACTCCCATTCACTTGCAATGTATGGACCAAATGAGCTGAGAAAATCTTCTAAACATCTTCATTTGTGTTCTGCAGAAGACAGAAAGTCACACATCTGGGATGGCATGAGGGTGAGTAAATGATGAGGGAATTTCCATTTTTGGGTGAACTATTCCTTTAAGGTGTTTTTGGTGATCCGATCAGCGGTCAGCACTAAACACAGGTCTAAAGTTTTATGATCGGGTCACAAAAACGGATTTGTGGTGTAAACAGTAATCCGTCCTGAACAGCAGCAAAGCACCACCCAAAACACAAAACTTACGTGACCCATTTTAAATCAATTTTTTTACCTTAAAGTGCTATGTAGACAGCCCATTATTCTAACCACCACTGGGGGTGAAAAACAGCTAAAACAATGTATCATGTGCCAACAGTTACGTGTCATGTAGTGGTGGTGATTTTAGTTCATTTCAAATGTAACTGCAAATGTACGAGTGTAATGTAGCAAGCTGGTAGGTAGCTGTGCAGTGTGTAAACCTCACTCCCCTAGCCTCAAGAGGCACACTAGCGACAGACGCTAGAGGCTGTATCCTTTAGCCTCCTCGTTAGCATGCTCCACTCCCATGCCAGAAACCCCGGTTCAAATCCCGCTCAGAGTGGGTTGAGCAGGACCGGTAAAACACAGTTAACGTGTAACTGTTAAACTGTTTAAACGTGTCTTAGTGCATTTCACCCGTTTCTCTCCTTGTTGAATGCGACTGACTCACATGCCCAACTGAACAAACTACATGCCTCCTCACGTTCAATTGTTCAGCAGATCCTCATTCCCGAATGAGATGACTGAGTGAGTTAGCTCAATTGTTTTCTTTTGTTACTTTAATGGTCAATATACTGTATGGCAGTCACAGCAGCAATGTCAATTGCAAATCATTCAACACAATCCAGCCTCTAATTCCATTATGAGAGACACACACACACACATACACACAAAACAGCTTTCAAATACCAATAAGCTACCATTTCTGCAAATAACTGCTCACAACACTGCTCAAGTAAAACAAGGGAAACCCCAGACCAGGTGGGGTTAAAGATGCCACTTGTGCACCAGTCTGCACACCCTGCAACGTCAACAAAGAAGAGTTATTGAATGTCAGATGACTGGATCCTATACCAGCAGCTTTATATATGATGACTGCAACTGATTTCAGGACCAGACATGTCAGCACAAACTGGTTTAACATATGCTCTTCCTCTATCAGTGAATGTAATTGTAACTATTGCAGACATGGACATTATCTTTTAGCTTGTTTGTGTGTTAACATAATTTTAAGTTAAAATTGTTATGTAGGCCTATGTATGTTTATAGTGAGGATATGCAAGAATACAATAAATGCTTGAATGTAGGGCATGTCAAACCACACTACTCTGCTGTCACTGCTTGACATGTCAAATCAACTAACCACCTATTGATCAACTATATCCCACAATTAAAAACTGCAAAACAGACAACATAATGAAACTAATCGCTTATAAAACCTATAAGCACCTAATAACAGGACGTATGTGAATTACACTGATCTAATCACAGCACAGCGATAAGCGTTATGATTCAAAGTAATCAAAATGAGATAAACACACAGTGAGAGGCCATATCTCCAAGCAGACTTAGTTAACATTTAACTAGTTACATTTTATGATGATGAAACTTAATCTTACAGATGGTCTTCTCCATCTATTTAGTCATATTCAAACTGTTGCTCTCTGAAGATTACTGGTGGGTCAGTTAGGAATTACCCAATCATAAAAACACATGATTTGAGTTGCCTTGCAATCTCTAAACCAATATTAGAGGACGCTGGCTAGCACATCATTTCATTTAGCTAACATTGTTGACCGTTCACGCGCCTCCAGGATGCTGCCGGTTATTAGACACATTTAGTGCCCGAAAAGGGTATGACGAACAAATTTGATCCGTACTATTCTTTAAAGTTGTATTATAAGACATGGTATTGAAGAGGAGGCAGTCATCCGCCGTTAACTCACCAATGCACTGGCCAACGGGAGAGCTGTACGGGTTCCCCAACAAGAACTCCATCTTGACGACAACAAAAATCCGTCGAGAGAGAGAGAGAGACTGACAGACAGCGCAATCAAGCCCCGCCCATAGCACTGTGTGATTGGTTAAAACACGACAAAACCTTTCATTGATTGATTAATACCACTGTCAATCACGGAAAATTCTTAAAGATGGAATTCTTCATTTACTCAAATTTCTTAAATGTATTTTGTCCGCTTTAATCTCGTTTAACGTCAGCTCTTGCTAAGAAACAGTGTTGGTGTTCAGCTGGCGAGTCCGTCCTCAGTTATATATTTCCAAGCAGGTCTTTTATTAAATATACGAGATTTTTTATTAAACTAATGATCTCATGATCTCATAATCATTGCAACTGGTGAAGGTCCGCTGTAAAATGTTTTGGCAGCATGATGAACCGAAAGTGGTGGATGAGGAGATGATAGAACAGGAACCTCAAGGGCAGGCTGGAAACATTGCCAGGGCGGAGGGCATCCGGTGTAAGGAGGTGCTTCAGCAGGAGGAAGAACATCACTGAATGATCGTTTCAAACTTCAGCCGTTATCATTGGAAACTGTGTGGTATTGCTTAGTACTTTATTAAGGTCATTGTGAAGTAAGAGAGAACAAACCTAAAATGTTTAGGATGAACACCCACAAATCAAATAGAAAAATACAAGGTTACATGTTTTGCATAAAGAAAATAAATCATGTTTTTCATTCATTCATTAATTCATGTATTTATATTTTTGTGTTTGTTTATTTATTTATTTTCTCATCCATTTATTTGTATATTCATGCATTAATTTACATTATGAATATATTTAATTATTTATGTATGTATACATTCATTCATTTATGTATTTATTAATTAATGAATTCTTTCATTCATACATACATGTATTTATGTATTTATTTACTTATTTGCTAATTTATTTATTTATGTATTCATTAATTCATACATTTATGTAATTATCTGTTTATTTATATATTTATTAATTTATGTATTTAGTCATTCATTCATTTATGTGTTTATTATTTACACATTCATTTATTCATGTATTTATTATTTACTAATTTATTCATTTATTTATGTATTAATTCATTAATTCCTTCATTCATACATACATGTATTTATTTACTCATTTATTTCTTTATGTATTTATTTATTCATTCATTTACTAAATCATGAATTCATTTATTTATGCATGTATTTAGTTAATTACTCATTTATTCATTTATTTATGTGTTTATTCATTCATGTATTTATTTTTTTATTTGATCATTCATTTATTTATTTGCTCATTTAGTCATTCAGTCATTCTTTATTTCATTCATTCATTTCTGTATTTATTTACTCTTTCATTCATTTATTTATTTCTGTATTTATTTAATTATTTATTCATAATTTTGCTTATTTGTTTATTTATTTATTTAGCATTGTGACATTTTCATTGAAAGTTAAGCTCATTTTCCCCTTTAAAATGTCATTATCGTAATGCATCTGGATGTTTTATGGTTGATTTTGTCAAATAATTCTCATTCTGAATGATGATTCTCATTTGATTCTCAATAATGTATTAAAAATCCTCCTATCTGGGAACAATAATTTGTATTATTATTATTATTATATCAACATACTGTGAAGGCATTACAACTAATACTTCCATGATGTATCCTGTAAATACTTAAAAAATATATATTTTATATTTTGCATTACAGATTGAGATTTATTTGCCCTTTATTGCCATGAAAATGATGTTCAAAAACAATGGTATATACAAAAAAATACCAATTTCATTTTCTTCATTCAAACAATAATTTTTTTTATTTTGTGGTGAAATATATCTCTGATTATGTTCTTTTCAGGCTTTGTGAGATTCACCCAATAATAGATCTGTTTTTATGTTACTATATCAACTTTTTAATTATTATACCAAACTAGGAGTGCATTTATCAGGAAAAGAAACTTTTGCAAGGATACAGTCACAGCTCTCATCTGAAGTTTCTGGCATTTTAGGGCTCATGTCTTTCTGCAGACATCCTGAAGTTTTGCCACCTGGGGCATTTCAGCTCTCTAACAAATCTTCAGCTGGATAATAATGTCATCGAGAGGATTGAAGGGTTAGAAAACCTCACAGGGGGAGTTTGTTGTTCTAAATAATCAGCATTGGCACACACATTTTCTATCAGTGCATCCCTACTGGATACCTGCATGTCCTAATATTGTTCCTTAGATTGATTTGGTTCTGTTTTTAAATAATAATAATGAAACTAAATGAATACACACACACACACACACACACACAGTATACACTCACCTAAAGGATTATTAGGAACACCATACTAATACTGTGTTTGACCCCCTTTCGCCTTCAGAACTGCCTTAATTCTACGTGGCATTGATTCAACAAGGTGCTGAAAGCATTCTTTAGAAATGTTGGCCCATATTGATAGGATAGCATCTTGCAGTTGATGGAGATTTGTGGGATGCACATCCAGGGCACGAAGCTCCCGTTCCACCACATCCCAAAGATGCTCTATTGGGTTGAGATCTGGTGACTGTGGGGGCCATTTTAGTACAGTGAACTCATTGTCATGTTCAAGAAACCAATTTGAAATGATTCGAGCTTTGTGACATGGTGCATTATCCTGCTGGAAGTAGCCATCAGAGGATGGGTACATGGTGGCCATAAAGGGATGGACATGGTCAGAAACAATGCTCAGGTAGGCCGTGGCATTTAAACGATGCCCAATTGGCACTAAGCGGCCTAAAGTGTGTCAAGAAAACATCCCCACACCATTACACCACCACCACCAGCCTGCACAGTGGTAACAAGGCATGATGGATCCATGTTCTCATTCTGTTTACACCAAATTCTGACTCTACCATCTGAATGTCTCAACAGAAATCGAGACTCATCAGACCAGGCAACATTTTTCCAGTCTTCAACTGTCCAATTTTGGTGAGCTCTTGCAAATTGTAGCCTCTTTTTCCTATTTGTAGTGGAGATGAGTGGTACCGGTGGGGTCTTCTGCTGTTGTAGCCCATCCGCCTCAAGGTTGTGCATGTTGTGGCTTCACAAATGCTTTGCTGCATACCTTGGATGTAACTAGTGGTTATTTCAGGCAAAGTTGCTCTTCTATCAGCTTGAATCAGTTGGCCCATTCTCCTCTGACCTCTAGCATCAACAAGGCATTTTCAGCCCACAGGACTGCAGCATACTGGATGTTTTTTCCTTTTCACACCATTCTTTGTAAACCCTAGAAATGGTTGTGCGTGAAAATCCCAGTAACTGAGCAGATTGTGAAATACTCAGACCGGCCCGTCTGGCACCAACAACCATGCCACGCTCAAAATTGCTTAAATCACCTTTCTTTCCCATTCTGACATTCAGTTTGGAGTTCAGGAGATTGTCTTGACCAGGACCACACCCCTAAATGCATTGAAGCAACTGCCATGTGATTGGTTGATTAGATAATTGCATTAATGAGAAATTGAACAGGTGTTCCTAATAATCCTTTAGGTGAGTGTATATACTGTATATATACATATTAATTTGTATATAAATACATATTTACCATATACATATTTTGGTAACACTTTAAAATAAGGTTGTATTTGTTAAAAAAAGGAAACTACATTACTTAACATGAATTAACAATAAACAAGCACTTTTACAGCACTTGCTTATTACAATATAATAATATATTATCATTATTTGGATTATTATAACTAATGTTGTATGTGTTACATTAGTTAATGCATTCTGAACTAACATGAAATAACAATGAACAATTATATTTTCATAAATTTACATCGTTCCACTTTATATAATATGTTTTTTTACAACTATGTACTAACATTAAAATACATTCAATACATCAGAGTCACGAGTTTGAATCCAGGGTGTGCTGAGTGACTCCAGACAGGTCTTCTAAGCAACCAAATTGGCCCAGTTGCTAGGGAGGATAGAGTCACATGGGGTAACATCCTCATGGTTGCTATAATGTTTTAATGTTGCTGTCAGTGGGGCGTGTGGTGAGATGTGTGTGGATGCTGTGAATAATAGCATGAGCCTCCACACTCACTAGGTCGCTCAACAAGCCACGTGATAAGATGTGCGGATTGATGGTCTCAGAAGCGGAGGCAACTGAGATTCGTCCACCGCCACCCGGATTGAGGCGAGTCACTACACCACCATGAGAACTTAGAGCACATTGGGAATTGGGCATTCCAAAATGGGGAGAAAAAGGGGAGGAAAATAATACATCCAATACCATGTATTTTTTGTGTAACCACATGTTGTTCTGCAAAGTTTTCACAAGATTCACATTTGCTGCTACTGAGGTTGAGGTATGGGATATTTAGAAGCAGGGTTAGGGGTAATTTTAACAGTGTACTTACAGATGTAATTAAATGCAGGTACTTTAAATGTAAGTGCAATGCTACTACAACACATTTGTAAATACATTAAATACATAGTAGTTAAATAAACCTAATATAAAGTGGGTCCATTTACATTAACCAAGATTAGTAATTGCTGTAAAACTTTGTTCAAATATTGTTCATTTTTAGGTCATGATACCTAATGCATTATGTAATGTTAACAAATAGAACCTTCCGGTAAAGTGTTACTACTTTTTAGTGAAATGGTTGTTCCTGTGCTATACAGTAAACTACAGTAAAAATTAGTTTTTTGATTTTTACATGGTCACTTCTAATCTTGAATATTTGGTTACATGTCAGTTTTATTAGATTTGATACAAATATGTAGCCAAATATATGATCCTATATACAGTATATACAAATTTTAATATACTGTATTTTGTAGTAATAATACACATCCTTCAAGAAATTTTTACAAATGTGTTTTCTTTTTTTCTTTTAAGGACATCATCAAAGGCTTTGAGAGGAACATCCCGGACATGGTTGGAGGGTTCATTAAATATGTGCGAGGGATATATCCTGTCAGTCAAAAAATGAGGTAGAGGAGGAAATGCCAGATGATGTGGCAATGGTCAGGATAAAAGTGTGTCATTAAAAGCTTCAATGTGTTTACTATTCAGAAATGTTTTACAAAGGATGTTAAAACCATGGTAATGGTTTGGAGTCTAGAGACTTACTTGAGTGTCAGTATTGAATGCTCCTTTGACCTTATTCCATTTGCTGCCCTGTAGCCCTTTTTAGACAAGGACACAGTGACCAGTGCAGCCAGGGTTCAACAGGGAGGATGAGCTGCTAGCACGAATCAACACCTGGATGCTGAAATTGGTATATAATGTAATATAATATAATATAATATTTCTGTTTGTGTAAATAGATACATGATGATGAAAATGCTGCCATCTACAGAGAAGATAGTGGTGTTGCAGAAATGTCCAATTTTGGGCAGTAAGAGAGAGAGAGAGTGTGACACACATAAAAGGACATTTCAAATGGAAAGTTGGCAGCTATAAATGTATGTGTAAATTAATATTAAAATGATATATCTAATATTATTATATAAATTACCACAGCGAAAGACAACCCTGTGGCCAAATTTCAAAAGTACAAACCGTAATACATAAACCAACATATTAAATTAGTACAAACAAAAGTGTTTTTAATTAATTTTTAAATGCTTCGTGATCATAATAAGATCGTTGAAAATCTTTAACTGATTAATTTATCATTTAGAAACGTTTAGCTGTCACACCTTTAACGTTGACGGCTCCTCCAAATAGAACTACAAATCCCAGCATGTCTGTCCTCAAGCGACCAATGAGCATTCAATATTTTGGTCTCCTGAAGTCCGCCATCCAATCAGAGAATAGGATGCTGGATCACATGACGCGGGGCTTGAGCGCCTACATTCTACGCCGAGGGACGTAACCGCGCGTCCTGCGGGAGAAACTGAAACTCACGCACCGCGCTGTCACTGTCGTGTTTTATGCTCTTCCAGTGAGCTTGATACGCGACGTGAGGCTGTTTGTGCTCGGGGATTGCCCCGCAGAAGCGATCAAACATGCCGGTCCGTATCGACAGCTGTCAGGGCTCGTCGCTGGCCTATTTGGCCTCGGCCTCTCTCGTTCCTCCCCCGCCGATTAATACCCATCAGCCCGGCGTCAACACCTCTCTGCTTTACAGCGGCTCGCAGTTTCGCGGCCACCAGAAGAGCAAAGGAAACTCGTATGATGTCGAGGTGGTTCTGCAGGTAAACTCTTTGGTCACTCGGGCTGTGTTGCAAAACCTAGTGAGCTGTCTATCTAGTATGGAGCTTTTATGGGCTTCAACGCGCATACGCGCTGCTCTTGTGATGCCCAAAACATTTTGTTGAGGCAGATGTCTTACTAGGTTTTGAGACTTACGGTACCTAATAATGTCTAGACTAGCAGTTCTCTAGTTTTAAGGCAATAAGACCGAACAGTGTTGACTAGGTCGGTAGATCTCTAGGTTTTAAAACTATGGCATCTGAAAATGTAGTCTAGGGAGGCAGCTCACTGGGTTTTGATGACCAAAACAGCTGTCTAAATAGGCGGCTTACTAGTTTTACAGGCTACGAAGCTCAAAACATTCTGTCTAGGTTGGTAGCTCACTAGTTTTGACAACCAGAAAGCCAAATCATTTTGTTTATGTTGATAGATCTCTAGGTTTTGAGAATATGGCATCTAAAAATGCAGTCTAGGTAGGCAGCTCTCTGGGTTTTGAAACTCTGATGCCCAAAACAGTTGTCTACTGAGGTATCTCAGTAGACCTTATGATGTTGTAATGATGCTTTGGTAGGTAGATCACTAGATTTTGGAACTAGGCACCTTACTAGCTATATAGGCTACGAAGTCCGTAAACATTTTGTCTAGGTTGGCAGTTCGCTAGATTTTGAGACTATGAAGCAGAAGAATGGTGTTTAGGTCGGTAGAGCACTAGGCTTTGAGACTGTAATGTCTAAAATGACAGTGTATGACTTATGCAGAACACAAATTAAGATTTTTAGAAGAATATTTCTAGTAGGTCCATACAATACAAGTAAACGATGACCAGAACTTTGAAGCTCAGAAAAGCAAATAAAGGCATAAAAGTAATCCATAAAGGCTTTCCCTATTAATTTTCAATGAGATAGAGTCAGCAGGCTGCCAAACGGAGGTGGCAGTCGAAGTGGCACCGCTTTCCAAGCTGGTTCACGAGAGTCCTGCCGCTTTGGCAGCATAAGAGTAATCCATATGACTCCCGTGGTTTAATCCATGTCTTCTGAAGTGATATGACAGGTGTGGATGAGGAAACCGGTGCACGACTGCTTGCGGTGTGATGCATACAAATGGGCCATGGACTGTATACTTTAATTTTCTCTTCCGCAGCAGGTGTCTGAAATATCAACTTTAGATAAACAGAAAATACAAACACTTACATGAAAACTACTACAAAATGTACAGACTCACCTCACAGACGCAGTAACTGAGCTGAAGCAGTGAGTAACATTATTGCACTTCTGCTGGCGATTTTCGTATCGCTTCTTGTGTGAATGGAAAATGGCTGTACAAACGAGAAGCGGGTAGATCGCAAGCAAAGCCTGCCGCCACTGCGTGCCATGTAAATCTGCCTTAAGACTCCAGTGGTTTAATCTTTTTTTAGTATACATACCCCTCCCTGCCAAGTAGGGGCGATATGCACGTAGCCTACAAATCACCAAAATGAAAGAAGAATGTGAAAAGTGAGTGTCGATTTATAGTAAAAAAGTACTTAAACGTTGATCCGTTTCTCACCCACACCTATCATATCACTTCTGAAGACATGGATTAAACCACTGGAGTCGTATGGATTACTTTTACACTGACATTATGTGCTTTGTGAAGCTTCAAAGTTCTGCTCACCATTTACTTGTATGGGCCCAAAGAGCTGAAATATTCTTCTAAAAATCCTTATTTGTGTTCAGCAGAAGAAAGAAAGTCAAACACATCTGGGATGGCATGAGGGTGAGTACATAATGAGAGGATTTAAATTTTTGGTTGAATATATTTGGGTGAACCTTTAACTAGTTTTTGAGACTATGACGTTTTTTTGTCTAGGTAGGCAGTGTCTTCACCGATAGTGTATGTCAGTGAATCTGAGCAATGACATTCTGTAGCGGTCTTTCCATAATCAATATAGATTAAGTACTAAATATGAATTAAACTATAGTGCATCATGAGGGTCGCATCTTTGTGCCCAGAATAATACCTTGGGTGGTTTTAACAGGTTTGTCATTGGATGTTTTTGCTTTGGCCCACATTTGCTGTTCTTTCCCAGTATTCTGGAGTTTAGCCAAATGCCTTTGAGTGATTTAATTAAAAAGCTGCTTGTTTTTGACCCTCAGCACGTGACTATGGAGGACTCATACCTGTGTGGATACCTGAAGATCAAAGGTCTCACAGAGGTGAGACAGTCAGTGACCTCACAGGCTTCTGGGCCAAATGACCTAATTTTAAATGATGTAATCAGCCTGTGTGACCTGTTTACAGTTTTTTCAATTAGAGGAACCTTCATTTTAACCAAACAGCCATTGCAGCGGATTACATGTAGATTCAAAATCTTTCATGTCAGAAGTAAAATACTTAAAAAATCTACAGTAGTTAATAATCAAGGCATGTTTTTCTTCAAATGAAGACAAGGAAGCATCAATATAACAATACATGGTAATAAGCAGCAATGTTTACCTACATATAGTTTTACGTAAACATTTTATAACATGACAAATTGCATGTGGAGACTTTCATGAATGTTTTTGCATGATTGATTAAGAGTTTTGAATCGATTCGTTTAATTTGACAGTTTGAAGTGATTCTGATATCCATAGGAATATCCCACTCTGACTACATTTTTTGCCGGGGAGATCATAAGCAAGAAACGTCCCTTCTTAACCAGGAAGTGGGATGCGGATGAGGATGTCGACCGTAAACACTGGGTAACAAATCTAGACTCATTTAATAACGAGTCATTAAATAAGTTTGTATAATGCTGTTGTATGAATCACGATTGTCACGACTAAAAAGTGGGTCTGTGTGGTTCACAGTTGTGACTGATTGGCTAAATAGATCTTTCTGTCATCTCAGGGGAAATTTCAGGCATTTTATCAGTATGCCAAAAGCTTTAACTCAGACGACTTTGACTATGAAGAACTAAAGAACAGTGACTATGTTTTCATGCGGTGGAAGGTACTGTCAACCAGTTCCACAACCTCTCAGGCCATATACAAATCTAGTTAAATACATCTAAATAATCAAATAAATGTGCTGTACAAATGTTGCAAAACTCTGTTTGTTTCTTTCAGGAGCAGTTTTTAGTTCCTGATCATACAATCAAAGACATCAGCGGTGCTTCTTTCGCTGGCTTCTACTACATCTGCTTTCAGAAGTCTACAGCCACCATTGAGGGCTACTACTACCACAGGAGCTCTGAATGGTACGTCTGTGCTCTCCAAGTGGCTACATAGACACCGATTAACTGCAATCTTAGGCCAAAAAGTGCACTTTTGTACTGAGGGCTTTTTTGGCCTAATATTTGGCTTGAGTTGGCATCCATAAATGTCTTGGGTATCAAGATATTTTTGTATTTGCTCTGAAATTACATAAAAGGGTGGTATTGTTTTAATCAGAGTAACCAGTATTTTGACCTCATATTTTTTTACTAGAACATTTTAAAACATGTACTACTTTGAGCTACTTTGAAATCTCAAGCTCGTATAACGTAAAGTAGTTAAACTACAGTTTAGCTACACTACAAAATGTTGTTACGTGCTAACAAAAAGAAGCTATCTACATTGAAGCTATTTAAATATTTTTTTTTTTATAATAGTATAACAATTGGATGTGATTGTAGAAAAAATTACCTGATAATTATATATTTAATTAGAGTGACATTACCTTGTATATACAAATGAACCATGGTTTTACTACAATAAACATACAGTAGTTTAATCATGAGATTTGTAGTGTAACCATTGGAACCATAAAATGAACCATGTTTACTACTGTCAGGTTACTACTATATTACTGTAGTAAACCCATGGTTACTTTATCAGGGTTCCCATGCGTCCTGGAAAACCTGCAGTTTTGCAATGCAGTTTTCCATTCATGGAAATACCTAAATGTCCTGGAAAATAATTATTTGTCCTGGAAAATATTTCAGTTTAATAAAATGGTTTGACAGTATTGCTAGCAAGGATTTTGTTACATGTACAAAAACATGGTAACGATCGGTACTGCGATTTGGCAAATACACAAATTAATATCGTTTTGCCACTGTCGGTGGCTGCGCTTTGTGTAACAAGGTCAACGGTTAAGGACGCTTACACTCTCATGATTGACTGCAGCAGCAGCCAATTGCATGCTTGGCAATCACGGTCCAACCAAGGCAGATCACTTGATTGGTTACAGCTACGGCCAATCGGGTGCTTGGCAGTCGCGGCCCAACAGAGGGAGATCGCTTGATTGGTTACAGCTACGGCCAATCGGGTGCTTGGCAGTCGCGGTCCAACAGAGGGAGATCGCTTGATTTGTTACAGCTACGGTCAATCGGGTGCTTGGCAGTCACGGTCCAACAGAGGGAGATCGCTTGATTGGTTACAGCTACGGCCAAACATGTGCTTGGCAGTCGCGGTCCAACAGAGGGAGATCGCTTGATTTGTTACAGCTACAGCCAATCGTGTGCTTGGCAGTCGCGGTCCAACAGAGGGAGATCGCTTGATTTGTTACAGCTACAGCCAATCGTGTGCTTGGCAGTCGCGGTCCAACAGAGGGAGATCGCTTGATTTGTTACAGCTACAGCCAATCGTGTGCTTGGCAGTCGCGGTCCAACAGAGGGAGATCGCTTGATTTGTTACAGCTACGGTCAATCGGGTGCTTGGCAGTCGCGGTCCAACAGAGGGAGATCGCTTGATTGGTTACAGCTACAGCCAATCATGTGCTTGGCAGTCGCGGTCCAACAGAGGGAGATCGCTTGATTTGTTACAGCTACAGCCAATCGTGTGCTTGGCAGTCGCGGTCCAACAGAGGGAGATCGCTTGATTTGTTACAGCTACAGCCAATCGTGTGCTTGGCAGTCGCGGTCCAACAGAGGGAGATCGCTTGATTTGTTACAGCTACGGCCAATCATGTGCTTGGCAGTCGCGGTCCAACAGAGGGAGATCGCTTGATTGGTTACAGCTACGGCCAATCATGTGCTTGGCAGTCGCGGTCCAACAGAGGGAGATCGCTTGATTTGTTACAGCTACAGTCAATCATGTGCTTGGCAGTCGTGGTCCAACAGAGGGAGATCATGATGTTAATTCAACCTCGTGATGTTAATTAATTTTCAATAATTCAACAATCAGTGTCAGCTTATACCGCGGTTACCACACGTAGTACATGGAAAAAACTGAATGTAGTCATATAAATGAGATTAGCATTAAAATGCAGAATGTCATGGAATATGAAACATTTGGACAAAAATGAATGTTTGAATGTACAATTAATCAAATTAAAATAAAAATCCTAGTGTAATAAATGAAAAAAATTATTTGATTCAACGGAATAAATGCGTAAAAGTGATGCACGCTTCAAAATGAATGTGTAGAGATGGCCGCTCATACATTGAAAACACCTCATCATGATCATCAAACCTGCTTTTGTTTGTGAAATGACAGAGATCACTCTGAAGTGCGCAGCACATACAGACTGTATTTATTTGAATCACAGCTTTACAGGGATTAATAATCACATTATTACGTTATCATAATAACACATGTTTGATTATTCCCTCAGCTCAGTTGCTAAGTTTGCGTGACAAATTTATCATTTTGTGATGGTACAGTGATGCTTGCTAAAACAATTATCTTACTACTGGAAAAGCTGCACTATTGTGAAAATTTCTTATGTCTCATTCGGAGCTTCATCTCTTTTTGCTTTTTTACAGTGGGAATAAAAATAGCGCTCTGTCCCTTTATGAGTGCGCATGCATGTTATCGGACAAGTGACCGTTCTAGCAACTGGCCCGAAGCTCTCTCACACTGGCCCCGGGCCATCGGGTAGTCCTTGTTGTCAAGCCCTGCTTCTAGTCCGAAGTGAATAATATACATAATTTATTCATAACTGATGTCGGACGGGTAACACGCACCAAAACACATATGCTTACACTTAAACAGATGAAAACTTCAGTCATAAAGACGGTAATAGCTTTAAAGTTCCCTATTCGGAGTGTTTAGACTGCTGTCAAACGCAACTCCTCACATGCGCATACAATTTAATTTCATCACATTCGTCGTAAAAACATTCAGTCAGTGAACCGGATAGTTGGTGCCCAGCTAACAGGGCTTCAAATATCAGAAATATTCACAGATAGACAGACGCTAATGTTAATGAGTAGAATACAACAGGCATATTGTTTAACTCACAGACTAAAAGTGTTTTGATTATGATTTTGACCAGGTGCGACTTAAATTTTGGTGTGACGATATTTCTGGAAAATACGGTACTTCTTAAAGGTGCACTCGGTAATTCTACTCCAATACACTTTTTTTTTTTTGTCAAATTCTGCACATATCTCCTCACAGTCTGCTAGCTGTCCGTTCTGTGGGTGGGCTGAAAAAAAACCTAGTATTTGTACACAGCCTTGGCTCTGTGATTGGGACAAAACAAAGTGGATCGGAGCGATCCACACAACACTACTCCAGCCAATCAGCAACAAGGGGTGGTTCTTGCATGTGCACAGGATGGGGGGTGGGGGCAGAGTGAGAGGGAAATTCATTAGAAGAGCGATGGATGATGTGAACTTTCTAAACTCCGTGGAGGACAAATGGCTGAGAATCAGACCAAGAGAAAAAGGCCAGACGAATATAAACTAAAAAAGAAGGGTTTAAGGTCGAGGGCTAGGAGCCGTGTCAACATCTGCGAGGCTTTTCAGTGTTTGAGAGACCTCCGAGAGGTAAAGGTCTTGAAGACGGATGCAGATGTTGCTCTTTTTCTTCTCGATAGGTGGGTAACAGAAATGTTGCTATGTTTCACAGAACCCATATATGCTGTTGTTGTGATGTTAGATTTAGTAGCAGGAGAGTTGTGAGTGTCTGGAGCTGGTGTGCATAAAACCATCTTGCGTGCATGAATTTGGGGGGGCAGAGCTTCCAAAGGAGCACTGAAGGGAGAGGTGTGTTTGTTTTGGCAGTTGAGTTCAAATATCAACATTGTTTCTCTGGAATCGCTTAGTGCACCTTTAAATGCAGCATTTTGAACTTCACTAAGCGTTCATAAATTGCATGAGTCATATGGACTACTTTAATGCTTCTTTAATGGCATTTTTGAGCTTGATCGTAACGACAGTCACTAACACACTGTACCGGATTTCGATCAGGCTCATCGGACTGATCCCCGATCCAATTAAAAACGTCAGTGTCCGAGTCGATACTGACCCAGGTATCGGATCAGTGCATTGCTAATATCAACCAGCCTTAGTTGGAATATAAGAACCCAGTTTAAATTTGTCCTCTTTTTGTCACATTTTTCACACAGGTACCAGTCTTTGAACCTTACCCATGTCCCTGAACACAGCGCGCCCATCTACGAGTTCCGGTGACACTTAAGTCCTACCGTAGAGGGTGAAACTACAGAGGAGAGACATGAGAGAAAGAGAGGAACTGTGATTATTACGCCAAGGACTCGGCTGTCCTCTTCCCTCAGTGAAAGAATAAAACGGAGGTAGAGATAAATGGACAACTGCAAGAATTATGGATGGCGAATTCTTTCAGGAGACTGTCTACAGAAGCGAGTCAGCGAGTGGAAATCTGAGACTTGTATCAGTATTAGCGTTTGATTTTACTTTTATGTTTTTCGAGTTTTTAAAGCTTCTGTCGCACGATCATCTTAGAAAACCATTTTTATTCTTCACCTTTTGGGATTAAAATCACATTTAATTTTTCTTTGACCTGGATGCAAGAGCTAATTCTTTTTTTGATTTGATTTTACTTAAAAGAAAAGAAAAAAAAGCTATTTTTTAATCATTCTGTATGAAAAGGCTATGATGAAATGAAAATGTAAAGACTGAACAGGACGGTGTATAAAGACACGAGGGACGTCTTTGTAAGATGTCTCCAAGATTCAGCACGCATTTGAGGACGATATCCTAGAAATGATGGAAATGGAGTGTTGCTATTGTCTGTGGCTAGTTTGGCCCTCAGACGTTGTTTTTGCATAAACAAAGGTGAATCATCTAAAGTCACATAGATAGCAGCTGGGTCCTTTATTCTATGTGTGCTATATTTTTATTATGAAATGAATGGAGTTGGGTGTTTTGGAAAGAGGTATATATAAATATATTATCCCATGGTTGTAAAGCTGCTTCAGATGAAACTTCTCTTTCCAATTTTGAAAAAGTTATCTGTCTGTAGTTTTACGCTCCTTGTTTTGCTATGCAACCTGAAAAATCTCAGCTTGTAAGAATCTCAAGTATGAGCTTCGGTTTGAGAATATTCACACCTCTCACTCGCTCACTTTAATATTCACTACTCAGAGACTATTGATTGTCACTCGGCATGTCAGAAAGCAAGGCAGCAGAAGCGCGCATTGCTTTCAGTTTTGGCGATGATGTCATAGTGGATAGGACGGGTGTTTTTTTTTGTGGGCTCAGGAAGATGTAACATTTTTAAAAGCAAACAGGCCAGATGTGGACAACAACGCTGTCATGTTACGGCCCATCAGCCACGATCTCGAACAGTCATTTGTGACTGGTGATTCATGTTAATACGGCAGCTGGTCAAGAGCTGCAATCCTCGCCTCTTAAAGTCTAACAATGCACAAAATAAAACATCTGTGGCTTTGAGGAACCACCCGTGAGATATTGAAAGATCATTATTTTGTTTGATGACTACAAGCTACATGATACAAAAAACCCAGGACCCAGAAGTCCATTTAAGCTTTAGTCAAACCCTTTGCCTTAAAAGCCAGAGATTTGTCTGTTATACCACTTTTATAAGCATTCAAGTCTTTTAAGCTCTGTACAGACAGGAAGACTTTGAATGGAAACGAATGGGAATGTTCAGGTTATGAAAGTGTTTAAGGCGTTTGAAAATGAAAGAATGCTGTACCTCATCCGCCAAAACCTCCTTTTGAAAAGTAGACTAGTGAATATTTAATAACAGGATAATTCAGCAACATCTCTGCATTGTTGTTTTTTGGCTAAATCCTGTTGAGATGTCGTAATGACATTGTGGATTCAAGGTGAGGGTGAAAAAAAGAATTCCTTTTCTATTTTGGTCATCACGGGCCCAAATCTGACACGTAGTGCAGAAAGAACCACAAGATGCATTAGATGGGACCTTTTGTGAGACCTAATTCCCATGCAAAATGCATAAAGCATCCTAACAATTGGCGTTATGCAAATTTAGTAAATTGTACTTAATTTTTTCCTGTTTGATTTCTCTTGTTTTCTTAAGCAAAAGTAAAGATGCGAGAATATTTGTGCTGGATTGCACCTAATAATTTGCTTCCCTCAAGGTCAAAATTGATGCTCATTTTAAAAGACTTGTTGCTTACTACACAAACACTGTTACAGTACAACAAGAGGGGGTGTACATAATAAAGCTATGTTTGTGGTGTACATGAATGATTCAGTTCTCTAAAATTATGAGAGGTCTATTTATTGGCACAAAAGCATAATAAAGACTACTGAAGGATTCTGAATGACCTGAGTGGAGTTTCACGGGGGATTCTGCTGTTCTGGGCACATGACTTGTGCACTTTTGCATGGATTGAATTTATTCAAATTGACTTGACTGAAGTGAAATGGAAGAATGATTCATTTGCATTACTATAAAATGGTTCTTCAAAATATGGCTTTATATTTAAAATTGCATTAGCATATTGATATGTATGCATGTTTGGATATTTGAGCACCTTTACAAGCAGCTTTCTCAACCACTAGATGGCATATTGTCTCTAATTCATGGGCTATGTAATGAATGGAATGCTGGAGTACTGCATATGCTAAATACTACCGTTAATACTATGGTTAAAAAAATAGTAGGTAAAAGAGAATGCATTTTGCAATGGTAAACATGCAGTATATTCAGAATGGAAAACGGTAGCACCTACTACAGTGCGTCCGGAAAGTATTCACAGCACTTTTTCCACATTTTGTTATGTTACAGCCTTATTCAAAAATGGACTAAATTCATGATTTTCCTCAAAATTCTACAAACAATACCCCATAATGACAACGTGAAAGAAGTTTGTTTGAAATCTTTGCAAATTTATTAAAAAGAAATGAAAAAAATCACATGTACATAAGTATTCACAGCCTTTGCCATGATACTCAATATTGAGCTCAGGTGCATCCTGTTTCCACTGATCATCCTTGAGATGTTTCTACAACTTGATTGGAGTCCACCTGTGGTAAATTCAGTTGATTGGACATGATTTGGAAAGGCACACACCTGTCTATATAAGGTCCCACAGTTAACAGTGCATGTCAGAGCACAAACCGAGCCATGAAGTCCATGGAATTGTCTGTAGACCTCCGAGACAGGATTGTATCAAGGCACAGATCTGAGGAAGGGTACAGAAAATGTCTGTAGCATTGAATATCCCAATGAGCACAGTGGCCTCCATCATCTGTAAATGGAAAAGTTTGGAAGCACCAGGACTCTTCCTAGAGCTGTCCACACGGCCAAACTGAGCAATTGAGGGAGAAGGGCCTAAGTAAGGGAGGTGACCAAGAACCCGATGGTCACTCTGACAGAGCTCCAGCATTTCTCTGTGGAGAGAGGAGAACCTTCCAGAAGAACAAACATTTCTGCAGCACTCCACCAATCAGGCCTGTATGGTAGAGTGGCCAGACGGAATCCACTCCTCAGTAAAAGGCACGTGACAGCCCACCTGGAATTTGCCAAAAGGTACCTGAAGTACTCTGACCATGAGAAACTAAATTCTCTGGTCCGATGAAACAAAGATTGATCTCTTTGGCCTGAATGGCAAGCGTCATGTATTGAGGAAACCAGGCACCGCTCATCACCTGGCCAATACCATCCCTACAGTGAAGCATGTTGGTGGCAGCATCATTCTGTGGGGATGTTTTTCAGCGGCAAGAACTGGGAGACTAGTCCGGATCAAGGGAAAGATGAATGCAGCAATGTACAGAGACATCCTTGATGAAAACCTGTCCAGAGCGCTCTGGACCTCAGACTGGGGTGAAGGTTCATCTTCCAACAGGACAACGACCCTAAGCACATAGCCAAGATAACAAAGGAGTGGCTACGGGACAACTCTGTGAATGTCCTTGAGTGGCCCAGCCAGAGCCCAGACTTGAACCCTATTGAACATCTCTGGAGAGATCAATAAAGAAAAAGAAAAAGGATTCCAAAAAAAGAAAAAGGATTCCAAATATTAATGTCCCTCTCCACTGCTTTTCCCCATCAACCCACCAGGAAGGCCAAATAAGTGCCCTATTAATGCCATAAGCACACAAACTGCCCAGCCGTCTATGTGACAACTCCTCAAATGCCACCACTCTGCCCAACTCAGTGCACCACTCATGAAATGAGGGCCCATTTGGTGGTACACAGCAACTTCCATCCCTTAAGTATCACCTGCCTGCCGAACATCATGCAGGTAAGGTAAGTAACCAGTATTTGATATGATTATTTAATATATTTATACCCGCCCCATCACCCAAATTGCAAAGTCTGGTGCAGAATAAAATCTGAGTGCCCAAGACCTCACAGATAAAACTCTGAACCTCTGACCAAAACTCTTGAATCTTAGTACAGGACCAAAAAACATGGGCTATGGCCACACTAAATGCATGTGCGCGATAACGGGATGTGTCTTCTCCGGGGAGCTTGGTAGAAAGACTGCGATGGCAAGATAGAGGCAAGGACCTCCTGTTCAATAAAGATCCAGGGAGGGGCTCTCTCAGGTGGAAGCAAAAGCATAATAGTAAAACAAAATCTTGGAGAAACCTAACCTAATTTTTTTGCTCAGTCATTAGTTTAGGGATTTCTAATGGTTTCACAAAGTTTCTAATATCTTCATCAGTAGACAAAGATGTGGAACTATGAAAATCAAGATAGAATTTTTTAAAAGCATTATTAATATCAATGGCTGAGGTAAATATTTCACCACCACTAGAGGGAATGGTAGAAAAAGACTCTCTCTGTTTTATATATCTAGCCAAAAGCTTCCCTGCTTTGTCCCCTGACTCAAAATATGACGGGGGACAATGTCTTGCCCTGAAAAGCTAAAACTCCACCTTCTGCGACAAAATAGTATTATATCTGTATTTCGAGGTCATCAGACAATCTTCTGCACTTCAGCTCTGCCTCTGCACTTTTAAAATTACCTTCCAACTCCACAAGTTCTCGTGCTTTGGATTTTTTGATGAATGAGGCATACTGTATGATCCAACCCTTAAGAACTGCCTTCAGTGCCTCCCAAGCCACGCACACAGAGGATACTGAGGACCTGTTTGTCTCCATATAAACATTGATTTCAGTCTTTAACATTTGTTGGAGTTCAGGATTTTGCAAAAGAGATACATTAAAGCATCAACTATATGATTTATCTTTCTCCGTATGTGGCAACACCTTTAAACTCACAAGGGGATGATCTGAGATAGATATTTCCAATTGAGCGAACAACAACAGATGACATGAGGGACTTAGATATAAAAAAAAAAAAATCTATTCTAGAATAAATCTTATGGACTAATGAAAAGAATATATAGTCCCTACCAGATGGGTTCAAAAGTCTCCAAATATGTGTAAGACCAAGATTTTTACACATCCTTTGGAGCTTCAATGTTGCTCTAGGAGTCTTACACACTTTTGCTTCACTATGATCAAGGACTGAGTTCATCATAAGATTAAAGTCTCCTCCCACTATTATATCATGAGGGGTGCCAGCGGCTTGCAACATCTCTTCAAAATCTATAAAAAAAGCCCCCCCATCAGTGTTAGGTGCATACATATTAGTCAAAATCAACCTTTGCCCCTGAATTTCTCAAACAACAATGACTCTTCCTAATTTATCTTTAATCTGTTTGAGACATTTGAATTGTAGATGTTTATTTATCAATGTAATGACTCCCCTGCTCTTACTTGAGCCAGCACTAAAGAAAACATGACCACCCCACATCTTACCAAATTTTTCATCTTCCTGCATGGAAAGATGCTTTTCTTAAAGAAACACTATATCATATTTCTTACGTTTAAGAAAGAAATAACCTTCCTTCTTTTTATGGGGTGCCCCAACCCATTCACATTCCACGTGGAGAGAGACAATCTGCTCTTATTAACATTTGGCATTTTGACATATTAGAAAAAATTGATTGTGTCAAAAACAAAATTAAAAAGACCACATTCCAACATTAGTGCAACAATCAAACCCCAAACTTCCCCCCACATTATTGAGCTTTAAAGTTGTTTAAATCGTTATTTTTGCAGGATTACAAAGCCTCGTTTAAATATAACTTCACTCAGAAAAGGATAGTGAGTGATTTTGTTACACTAAAACTATGTTTTTACATCTTGTGGCTATACCTTTGAAACAGTATTTTAACTTTTACGAATTGGTCGCCTCACTGTATCCCAGATTTTTTGCTTTTTTTAGGACCCCACTGTAAACGCACATATATGTGAATTATGCATGTGTAGTGCAATATTCAGATTGTAATTCAACCTGTTCTTCATTACAGATTATCTACCAATCGCCATCACAGTGACTATTGTTGGATGCTGTTCAGATTCCTTAACTAATAATCACATTTCAGATGTTAACACTCCTGGATAACATCCATTCATCACCTTTAATTGCTGATGACTTGTGAAACATATGTGCAACTTTCCACACAGGTCGAAAGTTGGGAGAAAAAAACAAATTTACACAGGAACCACACATAAATAGTTCACAGTGGCACGTTGGCCTGGTCTTCAAATAAAAAAATACAAATAAATGTTTGATGTCCATATCTCTGGGAAACTCGGTCCGGTTGTCACTGCCTGTGGTTGCACCTTCTGACCAGCAGTTTTCGTGTAGTCTTCACCTGAGCTAACCACATTCATCTGCTTCAGATTGGCTGATATTAGTAGGTTTTGAACTGTTCTGGTAATGAGCATAAATTCTGCCATATCTCTCAGTGGTTTAGAACCCTCTTTCAAAGTCAGAGAGATGCCTGTAAAACATAGAGTGAACTAGAGTTTTACATTTTCAGAAAATGTGAGAGGTGTTGCCCATGCAAAACTCGTCGCAACAACCTCTATAATGTCAGTGGTCTCCAGGGCATTGCTATGCAGTTGCTAGCGTGTACTGGATGGTTGCTAGGTCATTGATAGGGTGTTCTGGATGATTGCTAGGTCATTAATGGGGTGTTCTGGGTGGTTACTAGGTCATTGATAGGGTGTTCTGGATGGTTATTAGGTCATTGATGGGGTGTTCTGGGTGGTTGCACATTGCTTACTGGCTCAAGTCAAAAGAACCCAACTCTGCTTCTGATGTTCTGGCCCCTAGATATGACTCAGGTGGCTCCTCTTTCAGTGGAAGTCCATGGGATTGTTTCCCCTTTAGTAGCAATAGTAATAGTGATGCTTACCCTGGCAAGAACCACAAATGATTAACAGAATTATACTGAACAAAATGAGTATAGAAAATATGAGAAATATGATCATATTAGCCTCATTTTATCATTGTTACATTGGCTACCTGTTAAAATTCTGTTAACTACATACAAAGATTTACTAGCAGTACTTTAAGTAGCAGTACTTAAGTGACCTTCTGCCACGCTGTATTCCATCACATTCATAATGATCACAAAATTCTGGCCTGTTAATAGTTAATAGAATATCAAAATCCACAAAAGGAGGAAGATCCTTTTCATATTTGGCTCCTAAACTATGGAATAGTCTCCCTAACACTCACTCAGTCTAAGTCTAGACTAAAGACTCATCTATTTAGCCAGGCATACACCTATTTTATCCTCCAACTCACAATTAGGCTGCTTTAGTTTAGTCTGCCGGAACCAGAAACATTGATCATGATTTATATCTCTGGAATAAATTGAATGGCATCTATGCTTATATTATTTAATTTGTTTCCCTGTCTCAACCTCGGGACTTCTATCCTGAGGTCACCAGAACCAGCTGGATCCAGCACCATGCATGCTTCGTGTTGGACTCCACTGCTACGTGTCGTTGAATGATGATGACTAAATGCAGCCGGTGCCAGCCAAACATCACTTCAGTCGATTACGATGGGCTTCAGAGGATTAACTGAGGCCAACTCCAACCATAAGACATGGGATACTTCATATGCCATTGTCTGAACCTTTGATTTAGGATGGACCACACCGAACCTCACCGAAATTACCAGCCAGGTTGAACTGTGTTTCACATCCCTGATCTCAGCCTGCATCACCTCGGTCTATTGATGGACTACGATCTTGAAATAGAATGCATAGACTAACAATTGCCAACAAAAGCCTTCATCAGCCAATTAACAATTAAGGACAATTGCATCTATGTGAACTTCTGCAGTTAATCCAGGATGGACTTCAAAGACGTTGGTCATTAATCTTACAGTTCTTACAAAATCGATGTTTAAACACTGGCCCTTAACACTTAGTTTAATAAAGTAGAAACCATGACTTTAACTATACATAAGTAATATTCATGATGTTAGCCAGAGCCATATAGAGAGAGAGTTGCGACAACGGAAGTTCTGAATGCTTGATCGTCACGTGATTCACGTAGACTTCAGATAGTTCCAGGAAGTGCTTTGGCGGGCATTTCAAACTGTTAGAGTAGAGTGACAGAACTGCGATTTCTGGTAATTAGTAGTCAATAAATCCATTTATTTTATATATTTATGTAACACACCGGCATATGTATGTAGCATGAGTATGTTGTTACAGCGATGTTGTTGAGGATTAGTGTTCGCTTACCGTTATTTGCCTCAACTTATTTCAGGCTAGGGTTTCTGTTGCCTTTTTATGTTACCTCATGTTCATTGTTTTCACTAATCTCATGGTAACTAATGTCATATTTATGACTTTTCAGATACAGGCTGGTGACAGGTGATTTCCAGCTCGCACCGCACAATGGGTCAGTTAACTATTAACTATTAGCAGCAGTTACGTAAATGTAAAATTTTGTGAAATGAAGCTTATTGTTTACAATTCTTACAATTCTGTATATAGTAATATAATTATTTATGTATTATAAATATTATATATCTAATGTATAATTCTTACAATACTTATTCATATACACAATATATTCAGCTTTAAAACAACTTAAGCATACTCGTATATAAACTGCCGTTCAAAAGTAATGAGGCTGAAAATTCAGCTTGGCATCACAAGAGTAAATGACATTTTAAAATACATTAAAATAGAAAACAGTTATTTTAAATTGTAATAATCCATCCATCCATCCATCCATCATCAACCGCTTATCCTGTGTACAGGGTCGCGGGGGGCTGGAGCCTATCCCAGCTAACATTAGGCGAAAGGCGGGGGACACCCTGGACAGGTCGCCAGTCCATCGCAGGGCAATTGTAATAATATATTACGATATAAATTTTTATTTGTATTTTTATTCAAATAAATGCAATAACTATTTACAGCAATTCATGAATACATTTCTAATAAATGAAATAGCATGCCAAGCATTTTGTATGTGTCCTTTCTTTCATGTTGTCGTTGCATAGTCTTCACCATGGTTTGCTGTGCTGCATGGGGATGCTCCAATCACACAGAGAAAGGTGTGCGAATGTATGGCTTCCCCACTGACATGGAGAGGAGAAAAAACGTTATATTGAACTAATATGCAACTTACCTCACCCTGCAAAACATATACAGTATGTTTAGACACCGTTTCTCTAATTCCAAAAACGATGGATGAAACTGAATCAAGAGAACAGATTTTACAATTAATAGGGTGTTCGTTACTAACTTTATACAGATCCAATCCCTGCCTAATCTGTTAGTTATCCGATAACATCCCTTATCTCCTAATTTAATGAGTAATACTCAACTATAAGATTTTAATTTACAAGTTATTTTTATTTAGATGTACTGATAATATACAGAATAAGATAATATTATTCTTTAAACGTCTCACCTTTTAAAAGTGCGTCGCAAACTGTTTGTTCTGCTTCATCTCTCTGTGCGGCATGTGTTTGCTGCTACTTCCGGGAACTATTGAGAGGCTCCACGAGCCGCCATTGCTGTAAAAAAAACATTCCATTGGAGTCAATGGAGTTGTCGCAACTCTCTCTCTATATGGCTCTGATGTTAGCCAGAGGGGAACTGGTCCCCACAGTGAGCCTGGTTTCTCCCAAGGTTATTTTTCTCCATTAATCTACATCTTATGGAATTTTGTGTTCCTTGCCACAGTCACTTTCAGCTTGCTCACTGGGGTTATTAATACAATTATTATTTAATTACTTATTTTTAAACACGATAAACAATCATATTTTATCTAATTACACAATGATGATTCATCGACATTATTGACATTACAGTTTTATCATCTGTTAATGCCTGATCTTCTTTAAAGCTGCTTTGAAACGATGTGTGTTGTGAAAGGCGCTATACAAAATTTACTTGACTATAGAGAAATTGTACTTTACTGTTCTCTGAAACAGGTGTAATATCTGCATCTAATTGTTCAAAGATGTACTTTTCTGTGAGTCAGTCAATGCCATTTTAAGGCAGTCATCACTTTTACACAAGCATATTAAGATGCGGGTTGGGCACACATCTGAGTGGAAGCCTTGCCTACTTTTATTTCCTTAATGCTTCTTATAACCTGACAGGAAACCATTTTCTTTAAAAAAAAAAGAAAAATACTTCCTTGAAGATCTAGACTCATAGTTATACTGACGTGCACATTGGCAGAACCACTGATTTGTAAACATGTTTGTATTTTGTTATCCATGCATCACTGATAGTGTAGTGGACTTATGTAAAGAATCATTAGCAATGTGATTATTGTGACTTTAAATTCATTGTTAACCCAAAAGTGACAATTATATAATAATTAACTCACCCTCCTATTGTTCCAAACCCTTAGGACCTTTTTTCTTCCATGGAACACAAAAGGAGATGTTAGGCAAAATGTTAGCCTCAGTCACCATTCACTTTCATTGCATCTTTTATATATATATATATATATATATATATTTACATACAATGAAAGTGAATGGTGACCGAATGACTCTGTCATTCAAATAAAGCTAATTTTGTTTCATACAGAGTTGGTACATCATGGTATTAGATGGTTATGCCTTGGTCTTTTGATATGGGCTTCTGAATTATTAACTTCATTAAATTTAGTTAACTTTTAACACTATATTTACATGGTATTCCAAGGAAATTCAAAACACGATACTACCACATTAAAGAAACAGCATTAAAAACATGTTATTACTGATACATAAAAAACAAACACACACACACACACACACACACACACACACACACACACACACACACACACACACATGTTGTGTTTCCATGTTTTATGGGGACTTTCCATAGACATAATGGTTTTTATACTGTACAAACTTTATATTCTATCCCCTAAACCTAACCCTACCCCTAAACCTAACCCTCACAGAAAACTTTCTGCATTTTTACATTTTCAAAAAACATAATTTAGTATGATTTATAAGCTGTTTTCCTCATGGGGACCGACAAAATGTCCCCACAAGGTCAAAAATTTCGGGTTTTACTATCCTTATGGGGACATTTGGTCCCCACAAAGTGATAAATACACGCTCACACATACACACACACACACACACACACACACACACACACAAACTGAATGACTTTTACCATGGGATAAGTTAATAAAAAAATATATGGTACTGCCAAAAAAAAACTTTTTACCATGGCATTTCCATGGTATTCCAATTTAATAAAAGAAATGTCATGGTACTACAGTGTAAAAAAAAAAAACTATTACCATAGTGCATGTAAAGAAACATGTTATTAGCATGATGCAACAAACATACAAACATCAAACTATGGTACAGCATTATTAACTTTTTATTGACTCTTACAATGGTATTTACCTGATATTCCAGGGTAATTGTAACATGGTAAGCTACTGTGGTATAGAATTATTAACCTTTCATTGATTTTAACCATATTTAAATTGTATTCCAAGTAAAAAAAAAAATAATAATAAGAATCAGACACATATTACCATAGTTTTAAAAAGAAATACATGTAAAAAAAAATTAAAAAAAATTTAATAACAAACTAGGTTTTGCTATTTCTTTGTTAGTGTTATGGTATGATCTGTTTTATATCTTTTTATAGGCATTATAGCTGTATTGTAAAAATGTCTGTTCATGTAATTTATGAAAGTTAGTACAAATTGTTACTCTAATGTTATTTATTTAGAAGTAAAATTATCAGCTTCAAAAATCCTTTGTTCTCTGTTTTTAAAACTCAAATTTAATTGTTTTATTTGACCCAACATTCGATTTTTACTATCTTTAATAAATGCAGTTAAAAGGCAATGTCCTGCCCGGACATTCTAGAAACACTAGAATAAGGTTCCTTCCATTCATTAATATTTGTTAACACATTAGGTAGGCCTATCTTGAACTAAAAATGAACAATATCTTTTTTACAGCATTTATTATCTTTGTCAAAAATCTAAAAATGCC
Organism: Xyrauchen texanus; assembly: GCF_025860055.1. Classification (NCBI taxonomy): domain Eukaryota; kingdom Metazoa; phylum Chordata; class Actinopteri; order Cypriniformes; family Catostomidae; genus Xyrauchen; species Xyrauchen texanus. The sequence goes on from NC_068283.1 coordinate 9,108,508, forward strand.
TTTGTTCATTGTTAGATGTTAGATGTAGCTGATAGGCTAAGTGTTAAGTAATGCTAAACTAAACAGTAAATCTTTTGTTTATGTTTTAGTATATGTTGCAATTAACATAAACCAAGATTGTTCATTGTTAGTTCATGTTTACATATGGAACCTTACTGTAAAGTGTTGTCAATGTGTTTGATGACACAATAACGGACTCTCCAGCCTCTGCGATTCCAGTCAGCGGAGCTGCAGGTTCAGTTCCCGCCTCTAAATACAGGTATATAAATCAATGTGAGGACAGCGATGAAGCAGTCAGTTATCTGTGGGAGAGCTGCAGTGAACATAATACACTTACTGCAATAAAACCTGCTCAATATGGTCGAACAAAGATTTCCCGTCAATATTCAGCTTGTTGGAGTGATGCACAAAGAGGCAGCCAAAGTAAGACACGTCTTTTTTCCCCACTTTTTTCCTTACATTGTTTAAAATGGCGTGCTTGATAATGTGTTGGAATTAGGTAACAATTAAAATAGTACTCACGGTATTATGATTAATTATGATAAGTGAATATTAGTATAATCAATTGATTCATTAATAATAAATCGCTATATTAATACAGTTTATTATAGAATAACAAACATCTCTGCACTGTAAAATTGTTTTGTCAGGTTATCTAAAAACGTGCTTCATGTGGTCACGTCTAAATGAACTGTTTTATAATATTATTTAATATTACTGTCCGAACCTGACAATATACGTTTCCATTCAAGGAATTTTTGCTAAAATTGTTTTAGTGCATCAAAATAAAGCTGATGGAAACGCAAATTATTGCTAAAATTTCACAAGTGTCGACACAAGTGTTCACAGCGCATAAACTCTATGTCAGTACTTCAAATGCCGCAACACTTTTTGTCGTTATCCTGTGTTAAACATAACGACAAGGTATCCATCAAGCCAATTTATTTCGTGATTATGGATTGATCTTAAGGGCATAGCACAGATCAGATGCCGCAAACATGACACTTCCAGGAGTGCCAACGCAAATATCTCGTATCATGCACCGGTCATCGACAAGTGCACGGAGAACAAATGAATGGACATCTTTGCAATTAACTTAATGGTGGTAGACAAGCCTTTATTTATTAAAGTTGCTTTTCCACACCACACAAAATAATAGACTGCAGTCACGGAATTAGCCCACAATACAAAAAAAACATATAATTTCTGTGCTAATAATATGTTAAAAAATAATTTTTTTTTTTTTTTAAAAGATAAATACACAATACTAGGAGAAAAGCTTCAGTGAGCTTTTTTGGAACACTTACAGCCCAATTCTTAAAAAAAATTATTGTTTATCTTACTTTTGAAAAAATGCAGGCAAAATTCTCTGTATTAAATTAAAGAAATTAATTACCAAATGACCAGATAACCTATATATCTGTTCTGTAGATGAAAAACGTAGACTGAATGACATTCTCAGAAAGTTCTGCACTTTTTTCAAGACTATAAACTATTTGAATCTATCAGAACTATATGTCCAGTGCAGAGTTCACTTTCAGAAAACTAACTTTTGAACCTTTTAAAACTTTTAAATATTTAAAATCTAACTCTCTTCACCTCGGATCGCTTTTGCTGAGCTTCTTCGAGAAAATAAATTGCATTATGACACTAAAATTAATTTTAGATGACAATCAATTTCAGTTGGTCATTAAAAGTTGCTGGACAAATATGCGGTATATATTTATAAAGTTAATTTGAATGGAAACAGGCAGAAGTTTTTCTTAACGTATTTTCACTTTGTCGATAACAAAATAGTGTGAAAAGTGGATGGAAACTATTGTGAGGTTCCACCAAACCATTTAAAGGGTTATATCAGGTAGAAATACTAGAGACTTATTTTCAATATAATATTTCACCCCAGTTGTACATGACCACTGTTCTCTGGTCGGATCAAAATGAGATCACCGTGTACAGGTCCCTCAAAGACTTCAAAACCCTGCATGTGAGTCACTTTCTGTTTCCTTTTCATATGAATACATTTTTTTAAGCATTGTTCACATTAGTTGAATACAATTAAATGTAAATTAAATTTGTATCACTGCAGAGACAACTCAAGAAGAAATTCCCTCCTTCAAACCCCATTAAAAGTTCAGGACGGATTGTTCCCAAGTTTAAAGGTAAATATTCTGCTAAAACTGTAAGCAAATTCAAGTTCAGCGCTTACCATTACGTTTTAATTTGTTTTGATTTTAAATAAAAATAAAACATATTTATTTACAGCTGTAAAAATGAGAAGAAACATGCAGAAGTGGAGCCCCAGTAAATCAGTGCTCAGACTGAAGTCTCTGGAGGAATACTGCAATGAGCTGCTGCATAGTGATCCTCAAATCTCCCAGAGCTCAGAACTCATCCGGTTCCTGCTTCCCAAACCCCAGGAGCTCAATGCTGACTTTGCAAAAAACAGGTACACCACAAAGCAAAAAATTATTAAAATATCATTTTCAACTATCATTCAGTTTCTCAGCCCAGGGTTGATTTAAACCATTAGTACTCAATTTGTGCATTGAGACCCAAAATTCTAGGTTGTATATAGCAGGGGGAAACAGTGCTTCGCACAAATAATAATTTGCTACTAATCATATAAATGTTAGGATGGTAAAATAAAGCATTCATTTAAATAATGCCAAATTATTTAAGAAAGAAATTGAAGATATGCATCCTGTTTTGTGCATCAGTATCGTGATCATGCCTTCGGAGACTTCTCTGGGCAGCAGTGGAGTTGGAACTTCTGACAACGGTGTTACTCAACCCTTTGTTACTGAAACATACTGCTGTGTCGCTACTTATGAGACCAAAGACACCAAGAATCGCCCCTTCAAGGTTGAAGTGGATGAGATCGTGGATGTGCTCTTTAAGGACAAAGGAGGTATGAGAGAATGAAAATATTAGCACAAACTTAACAACTTGGTCTTCTTTGAATTGCTTGAATATCAACATTTATTGGCTCTCTTAGAAACAGAGTCTCTATAAGTTCTCTTCCTTGTTTGTTGAAGTTGTTATTCATGATTTTGTCTTGTCAGGGTGGTGGCTGGTGGAGAATGAAGCCAGACGTCTTGCCTGGTTTCCTGCTCCATATCTAAAGAGAGCTGAGCTGGATGATGACGACGCTGACGTGATGGATGGTGGAAGTAAGGACCAGTTTATGTAATCTCGCCTTAGAGCAGTATTTTCTGGAAATAAGGGCAGTTTGGCTACACTGTGAATTGAGTCAACCTCCTTTTGGAAACCACCAGTTTATATGGTGTAACTCTGTACAATCCCAATTGATACCAACGATCACATGGACACAAATGTTTGAAGTAAAGTTTCTTGCTCTTATCAGAATATTTAATTTCTTGTTTCCTGCTTCATAAAGATAGAAGTAGAGTATAATATTTCTATGTTGAATTATTGTTCTTATTAACACAGTCATTGTAGTTGTTTAAAAGTATACAGTACATGTATAATTTGACCCTTGATCCCTTCTTGCTACATTATTGAAGTTCAGCTCTCAACAATTCATCTTGATTTTGAGCCCCCAATAAAAAGTTTCACTATTAAATGGACATTCACACCAGTGTATGGTTTCCAAATTTTCGATATGGAACATTTGAGCATTTCGGTTCAATACGGGACGGCATACACAATAAAATGCCTTCAATGTGTGACATTTTGCCATCCGCTAAAATACGTGACCAAACGGAACGTCTCCATTTTGGCCAAACAATGTGACATCCCAGCTAATATAGAAGAGTTGGCAACCCTAGCTGGGAAACCCTGGACCAGTGTTTCCTACAGAATTTTGTTGTTGCAGCGGGGTAGGCCGATAAGTTCATTAGACTGTTTCAGACCAATAACTTGTAAGTTTATAAGTCGTTTTGACTGATTGATTAAAATAACCAGCTCATAAGTGTCATTTATTCATGAACAAAGAATTTCCGGTGGCTTTATTGCTGCAAATCATTGTGCGTGTATACATCCAAGATCTTACACCGATTATTCTTAAGATTATCGACGAGCCTTAAATGGTTTTCTTTATCAGGGTGACTGATCGGCACAGATTTTTGCTCACAACCCCAATTTCGCTCTGCATGTTGACACCTTTACCGGCTTTCTTATTGGCTTATCCAATAAGCGCAAGTGTTGAGCACATGCCTGTTAACGTTTTGATGTCAAAAGCAGAGAATAACCAGATAATTTCAAATCTCGTGTAAATGTGGTTTTCTTGCAATGACCGATTTTTGATTGCTGTAAACATGCTCTGAATGCTCCTTTAAGGCTAAAATTATATTAAGAAAGGCTTCACTGACACTGTTGTTCAGAAGCTGATCCCTATTTTTTTTAATTTTCAGGTGTTCTCTACGTTGCTGCCAAAAGTTACAAAGCCATGAATAGTGATGAGATATCCATCGAGATTGGGTCTCTGGTAGAGGTGCTACAGAAGTCTGACAATGGATGGTGGATAATCAGGTAAATCTCCATATCATGTGCTACTGAAAACTGAGTCACAATATACGGCAACATATTATTAGGCATGCAGAAGAGGCTGCAAGATCTTGGCACTTGCCTTATATCCTCATATTTGTAGACAAGTTTTGGCAGTTTTTGCAGTCAGTGTATCGTCGTACATGTTTACCTCTAATGAATGGCACCGAACAGTCATTTTACATAAACACAATGTTCCATTTTAATCATCATGGACAGACATCTGAATGCCTTTGTCCATCCCTCAGATACAACCAAAAAGCTGGCTACGTACCATCTATGTACCTACAACCATACAACAACCCATGGGTTCACATAACAGCCAGGAGGGAGATTCTTAGATCCACTCTTGACCTGGTGCAGCTTCGGGTTCCTGGAAGCAACTCTATGCAGGTCACAAACAGTGAACTCTGCAAATTCCAGGGCAACTTGATTGTGCCCTTAGGAAGTGGCCTGGGCCCTAAAGATAAGCAGATGTCACGTTCAATGGGAACACTCTTGGATGCTCGTCCAACAAACCAGACCTCACCATCCATCCGTGCAGAGTTTGCCCAAAAAGGTCAGCAAGGCAGCTTGAGTGATGATGACGAGGATTATAGCTTCAGTGATGATGGCAGCTCCTCCAGAAGTGATTCGCTTAATTGCTCGGTCACAGAGCAACGTTTTCGCCAGAGTAGTACCCATACGCCTAACTTTTCTGGAAGCCTGAACCGTGACAGTGCCACCGAAGGAAAAATTATATCCAGCAGTTCAGACCCCAATCTCAACAAGATGCCCAGCACCCCAAATGTGCCACCTAGACCTCAAGCTCAGGAGATACTCAAACGCTGCACTACTATCACTCGCAAGAACTTGCAAAGAACCAGTTAGGTCACCTCAGTGTCACAGAAAATATGTTTGACTGATCCGAATTTTGATCTCCTTGGCAAGAAAGCAGATCTATTTGCTGTTGCGAAGGGTTTCAGGTTGAATGTTACAGTAAAACATTCCAGACTTGCAGTACAGGTCCAGACCAGCATAAAATAACAAAAAATAAAGTGCTATTTATTTTGATTAATGTCAATGCAATGCATAAACACTTTGGTAATGTTAATGTGATTATTTGAAGAATACAAAAAGTTGGGATGCAACAAAAAAATCACTTTTGTTCCACTATCACTTAATGTTAACACTTTAAGCTTTATATTATATTTTATTATATAAAGCTGCTCTTTGTTAAAATGTATTTCTAGTAAATTAATTTCTAGAGGTATTACTGTCTGGATCAGATGAACAAATTTATGTTAGACTATACATAGCTTTTACATACATGATTTTTTTTTCATACCATCCCATGAAAAAGTTTATCTCAGATTTGTGTATGTTTTTCTCATTTGAACAAAAAGTTTTTCCACACTGGAAAATATCTGTTGTGCCTTATATGCATTGTATACCTTTGAGCATTCTTTACCTCAGAGTCAATCTTGTTGTGCAGCTTCCTCAAGTTCTGTAACATGTGTGTAAAACATGAATTAAATAAAATGGTTGTCCTAAACACTGTGACACTCTGTTGGCCTCTTTTATTTCTATGAATATACTGCTAAAATAATCTCATTTGTAATGGTCAATCAAGTGTATACTATATTAGTCTAAAACTTAAAAAACTAAGAACCAGGCATTTGCAGGTACATTTCAGCTAATACTCATATATATATATATAGCTACAATGTTCCATGTCTCAGTCTTTACACAAAACTAAATACCTAAACAAAGCATACTCAAACAAAAAAAGTAAAAAGTTGCCATTCAGCAGCTTTACATAGAATGTAAATCACTAGTCACACAGTCCTACCACAGGCCTTCCACAAGCTTCTCTCAATAAGTTGCTGGAATTTTGGCCCATTCCTCCAGACTGAACTGGTGTGACTGAGACCGATTTGTAGGCCTCATTGCTCGCTCACGATTTTTCAGTTCTGCCCACAAATTTTCAATTGGATTGAGGTCAGGGCTTTGTGATGACCACTCCAATACCTTGACTTTGTTCTTAATCCATTTTGCCACTACTTTGGAGGTATGCCTGGGGTCATTGTCCAATTGGAAGACCCATTGCGACCGAGCTTTAACTTCGTGACTGATGTCTTGAGATGTTGCTTCAATATATCCACATAATCTTTCCTCATGATGCCATCTATTTTGTGAAGTGCACCAGTCCCTCTTGCAGAAAAGCACCCCCAAAACATGATGCTGCCACCCCCATGCTTCACGCTTGGGATGGTGTTCTTCGGCTTGCAGACCTCACCCTTTTTCCTCCAAATATAATGATGGTCATTATTGCCAAACAGTTCAATATTGGTTTCATCAGACCAGAGGGCATTTCTCCAAAAAGTATGATGTATGTCCCCATGTGCACTTGCAAACTGTAGCCTTGCTTTTTTATGCCGGTTTTGGAGCAGTGTCTTCTTCCTTGCGGAGCAGCCTTTCAGGTTATGTCGATATAGGACAAGTTTTACTGTGGATATAGATACAGTTGAAGCCAGAAGTTTACAAACACCTTAACCAAATACATATAAACTCAGTTTTGTACAATTCCTGACATTTAATTGTAAAAAACTTTCCCTGTCTTAGGTCAGTTAAGATCACTACTTTATTTTCTTGAATTTTCCAAACTGCTTAAAGGCACAGTTAACTTAGTGTATGTAAACTTCTGACCCACTGGAATTGTGATATAGTCAATTAAAAGTGAAAAAATCTTTCTGTAAACAATTGTTGGAAAAATGACTCTTGTGATGCACAAAGTTGATGTCCCCCGCTCCCCCTACCTCAGTCTTCCAGTGGTTAGACCTGAACTACCCCCACCCCCCTCCCCATCTCATACTTCTGAGTGGGAGAACTTCCCAGGTAGTAGCCTGCCTAGCTCACAAAAAAATAGAATCAGGGCGCCCACTCCGACAAGGTTAATTGACCCACTGTCCCACACGGTGACATGATATCATTAATGTGACGTGCAAATGAGTGATAGAAAACTGATTGCACAAATGTCACCATTCCGAATTTGTTTTGTGTGGGCGCCCCGTGCCGCCCCCCCAGCATTGCCGGCAAGATGCCGCCCTGGGCGCTTGCCCATGTCGCCTATACCTAAATCCGCTAGTGATGAGATGGATAGCCTGAGGGAAAAAACTGTTCCTGTGCCTGACGGTTCTGGTACTCAGAGCTCCGAAGCGCCGGCAAGAAGACAACAGTTCAAAAAGGTAGTGGGCTGGGTGAGTGGGGTCCAGTGTGATATTTCCCAGCCCTTTTCCTCACTCTGGAAGTGTACAGTTCTTGAAGGATGGGTAGGGGGCAACCAATAATCCGCAGGTTCAATGTTGTGGTGTTCCTGCTGAAGTTCACTATCGTCTCCACTGTTTTAAGCATGTTCAGCTCCAGGTTGTTTTGACTGCACCAGACAGCCAGCTGATCAACCTCTCTTCTGTATGCAGGCTCATCGTAATCCTGGATGAGGCAGATGACAGTAATGTTGTCTGCAAACTTCAGGAGCTTGACAGAGGGGTCCTTGTGGGCCCTTGGGCACTGTGCTTTCCTTGTCTTTTGTTTCCGGAAAACGTGGCACACATCCTCTTCACAGATCTTAAGTGTAGGTTGAGTAGCAGGATGGGGGAGGAGGATGGTTGCAGGAGGTGTTAATATTTGTGTGAAGTGAAGGTGTGAGACTAGGCTTTTCAAATCAACATTAAAATACATTCAGATCATCAGCCAGTTGTTGATTCCCAATAGTGTTGTGGGATGGTGTCTTGTAGTTAGTGATGTATTTCAGGCCTCTCCACATTGATGCAGGGTCGTTTTTTCAGCTTCTCAGAGTAGCTTCTTTTAGCCACTCTAATCTCCTTTGTCACTGTGTTTTTGGCCTGATTATACAATATTTTATCCTAACTTCTGTAAGCATCCTCTTTGGCCTGATGAAGCTGCCTGAGTTTTGCTGTACACCATGGTTTGTCATTGTTGAACATTAAATAAGTCCTAGTAGGAATGCACATATCCTCACAGAAACTGATATATGAAGTTACAGTATCTGTGAGCTCGTCCAGATTGGTGTCTGTAGCTTCAAAAACACTCCAATCAGTGAAGTCAAAGCAGGCTTGTAGTTCCAGCTCTGCTTCATTGGTCCATCTTTTTACAGTCTTTACTACAGATTTAGCTGATTTAAGTTTCTGCCTGTTGGTCTGATGAAGATGAACCAGACAGTGATCAGAGAGTCCCAAGCCTGCTCTAGGGACAGAGTGATATGCATCCTTTAATGTTGTGTAGCAGTGATCCAGTATATATTTGTCTCCGTTGGGGCATGTAATGTGCTGTCTGTATTTTGGCAGTTCACAGGTGAGGTTGGCTCTGTTAAAATCGCTGAGAATAATAAGTGAGTCCGGGTACTGTTGTTCTGTGTCTGTGATCTGATCTGCCAGCTGTTGCAGCACTGCACTCACACTCGCTTGTGGAGGAATATTAACACTCATCAGAATTTGGTGGGAATTTCTATGACATCCTCCTCTTAATTATCCTCATTGGACACATGACCTCCATCCACCCCATTCTGTTTCTTGCCACTTAAATTGGTAATTTTAGATTCACTACCACTTTCATCTTCATTGAGAACCTCCTCACTATCTTCTGAAGTGTCCAAATCTTCCTCATCATCTTCATATTGTTGCTGAGATGCTCAAGTGTCTGTCTTCTGCACTGGTTGCTTGTCTAAGTAGAAGATGGCCTGAGGAGTGGTGTCCATCTCCTCATCGTCCAAGTTCACACTGGAGAAAAACAGACCAACCTTGATGACTGTCAAACATTGGTGTCCACGTTGAAAATCTGGGGTTAAAACTGTAATTTTCACCAGAAAATAAACTAAGCTGTCAAATTCGCTACATTGTTAAGTGAATTTGTGACACTAATCATGTCAACACCTTGCATGAGGGTAACACTTTATGTTAAGGGTCCACAACAATTAACTAGTTAAGCATGAGTAAGGCAATAATTTATAATTAACTGAATGTAGAGTAATGCTATCTTAGCCATAATTTACAACTTATTGAATGTCTTATTTTTGTGCTGAAATTAATGTTATTAATGCTCTATTTCAGTGATCCATTATAAATCAAGTTTACTAAACAACATTAAACCATGTGTTAGGGCTAATTAGTATTGACTTTACAAAGCTGTTAATAATAAATGACTAAAATCTTCAATTAAAGATAACTTGGACCCCTTTTCTAAAGTGAAAAATTACCTATTTAACTTATTAGTTTGTTTTGCACTTATTAGGTAGTTTCTTTAAATATATAAAGACAGTAATTATGACTAATTAATATTGGTTATACTAATAAATTGCTACAATTCTGTATTTAAGACAACTTGACCCCCATGTTCTAAGTGAATTATTACCTACTCATGTTACTGAATGTTTTGCAGTAATTATGTGGTATTTTAACTACATTACAACAGTGAATGAACTGAATGATCCCAAATTATTCCCTAAATAAAGACATATCAGTTATTTGCTAATAATTTATTTGGCATTTATTAGGTGTTTACAGTAATTCATTTCAGATTTATTGTTTGAAATTGAAAAAACAACAATAATAAAAAACACAGAAAATGTTAGTACCTTATTAGTAACCGATTTGAAAAGGCCAATAATAATTAGCCTTAATTACTGGCTTAGTATTGTTAAGTAAACTTGAAATTTGAACTCTAAATGAAGCATTAATTACATGACTTTCTACACAAAAATAAGACATTCAATAGGTTGTAAATTATGGCTAAGATAGCCTCACTCTATATTTAGTTAGTTATTAATTACAGTCTTATTCCTGCTAAACTAGTGCATTTTTGTGGACCATAAAATGAAGTGTTACCAAAAAAGGTCAGATTTCTTTTGCTTCCAGGGGGCACATATTAAATACTAACAAATTCTGACGTTCATGTTAATTTTGCCATTTAACTTTTCAATAAATGTAATTGTTACATGTAACGAAAACATTTCTATTTAGAAAATGCAAAACAGAAGCATTTTTACTAGTGGTTTCAGACTTTTGGACTCAAGGAAGTCAAATACAATAAAAGAATGAAGGCCATAGTTTTGCTTTTCATATTATTTCTCAAATGGTCTATTGTGCCTAAGACCCTGAGGCCTGACGTTCCCCACCCCTGCTGTAAAGGTTCATTAATTTCGTGTTTGTCAAACCAGAAGATAATCTGTCCACTGTTTCTGATATGTGAAAGGAATGTTTTACAGTTTTAAATGCAAAGTTAAGAGAACGGTTTTGATTTAAATCCAAACTTCCTGAAAGATCAGAATTCAAATGTCACTCACTTCAAAAATGGAATTCTGGATAATTGCCACTACATCACCAATAAGGAAATAAACTTTTGCAATAAAAAGGCTTTTATTTTGTACATGAAGTACGTGACTGTGGGGGGTTATCTGTGAGTGAATGTGTAAGCATGTTGCTATGCAGTTGCTGGTGTGTTCTGGGTAGTTGTTCACAGGCCTACAGTGCAAATCTATGGATTTCTGCCTGTTACATCATCAACCAGGCCAATCAAAGTCCAATCACTTAGAAATGAATACCTTTTTTACCTCTCCTCAACTAGTGTCATAATTTGAAGTAGCCTTCATATCTGTAGCACAAGTGGTACGGAATGTGCCATGTCTCAAATATTAATAATTTAGGTTAGGTTTTTTTTTTTTTACACCAAGTATAAGGAATCATAGCTAATAGCAAGCAGACATTTTTACCTGTCTTTACAACCTGTAATACGCATTTTCTGCCACATGTAATCCAGAAACATGGAGGACTGCGGGAGATGCCCAATCCTCTGCATGTGGCTCTCTGCAGGAAAAAAGAAAAAACCTTTATTATACTATTTTTAATGTAAATGACAGAAAGAATAATGGCTACATATTTGGCTACATACATGAACCGCTTTAAAATGGGTCAAAATGACCCGTACAAATAAGGAAAAGTTAAGCAGATATCTCTTTCTAATAGATCAGTAGTACTCTGTTTACCGTGTGTGTGTGTATTGGTTTGGGAAAAACGCTTGTGTGTTTAGGGCCCTTAAGACCTCACCTGTATATGGGATGAGACCCTCGAGATGCGCGCGGGCCCCTTGATACTGCAGCCGTTCCTCTGGGCTCAGGTGTGTGAGAAGCACCAGCAGAACGACCTGGGCGTCCAGACTCTGTGAATTAGTGTTCCACACCACACAGTACCACAACACTGACTCTGAATGCACAACAGATTACAGTTCCACAACAAGGCAAGACAGTCCGAATGAACCTGATGATATAGTATTTTACATGAAGTGTACAAACCTTTCCTTTCTAGCCCCTGGCGAATGTCTATAAAAGCCTATATGACTTCCTTTCTTCAGTGGAACACAAAAGGAGAAATATTAGGAATGTACTGGCTGCTCTTTTCCATATAATAAAAGTCAATGGGGACTGGGGCTTTCAAGCTTCATAAAGAAAAATGGACCATAAAAGTTTCAGAAAAGACTAGTGGGCCATATTCCAAGTCTTCTAAAGTCATATGATAGCTTCATGTGAGGATTGGAATGAAATGTGAACAGATGCACAGTGGAGGGCAAGATTTTCACTAAATAACGACTTATATTTTGGTCTGCTCATGAATAAAAACCAACAACAGACAACAGAAGACATAAAATATAGAATGGGTTGTATGGATTACATGTATGGTGCTTTTTTGGAGCTTGATAGCCTCAGTCCTCATTTACTTATTTATATGGAAATGAATAGCCAGCACTTTCTTCAACGTTTCTCCTTTTGTGTTCCATGGAACGATATTCCCTGCTATCGCTCCCTAATTCATTTATTACATCCTCTCTACTGTATCTGTCAATAGTGACAGCATGTCCAATTGTAAAAAATTAAATAAGAAATGAAACCGTTCCTAACTTTCAAATATCAATAAGTTCATTCATCATGATTGTATCATGTCATCACAGTAAATCGTGACAAAGGATGGATTTTCCAATTCAGTGAAGGGATGGAATATCTAACAAGTATTGTAGAATACACGTGCTGTATTGTGTTTACACATACCTGTGGTTTAAGGAGCATTGTTCAAATAGTCACTGAGTGAGTAATAATGAACCAAACAACATCTTACACAATCATAAGCAAACATATGAAATTAGTCCATGTCCTGTTTGTGTACGAAATTCATAAAAAATGACTTGTTCACCTTTTCATATAATTGTACATAAAAACAGGACATAAACAGAAGCTGAGGTGTGTCTCAAGTGAATTAAATATGAATGCTGCTCGACCTGCTCAGTGCCTGTTTAGGAGAAATACGTTTCGAAAGTAAACCACAGAGGCTGACTCATGCACACAACTAAAGAAAGAAAAAGCACCTTTAATAACAGAAGTACTGTGTGTGACTGACGAAGACAGATAGTGATAGCCAGAGCCTTAAGATACTTCTCATCCTGCTTCCTGTGAAGAAAGACACAATGGAAATCTATAAACAACAATGACACTACACCATAGTGATCATTTATCAACGAGATATTGATAGTATGATTATTACATTTCATTTCTCAAGAAAATGCTTGCCCACGCAATCCTGCTGCTACAATGCTAGGGTGCTGTGGGTGATTGTCAAGGTGTTATTGAAGCTGTTTAGACATTCTGAGTAGTTGTCAGCATGTTGTTAGGGGGTTGCTAAGGTGTTCTCAGTTGTTAAGGCACTGTCAGGGAATTGTGGTTGCTTGGCCATTGGTTGTTACAAGGTGGCTGTTAGGGCGTCCAAGGTGGAGACTGGGCAGTAAGGTTAGAGGAACTGTATTTTTCATCCCGCTCCTGCAGGTTTCTGTCCCACACCAGAATGCTCTTCTGATTTTTACTCCAAGTTCACCCACTCTCTGCCCGCTCCCGTTCACGCAACGCTGCATTTGTTTTCCATTTTGGGCAAACGCCATACAAATAGATAACAATTGTAAACAAAGAACGTTTTATTTTTCTGTTATTGCTATTATCAGATGATGCGTGACATGAAGCCCACCTGTCTTACCTGAGGTGATTTCTTAACACTAAATTGACAATTTTCAAGTCAGAGTTTCGCATCCTTTGACGGCACAGTGTGTCAACGCTTTGCTTTGCCATTTTTCCAATCTAACGCACCACTGACTACTTAGCCTACCATAGTCTGCTCTAAATATTGGATAATTTAGTGCACATGCTGTGTGCAAAATTCTACATCATATTTTCAGTTTATTTTTTTCAAAATAAATTAATTGTACAATAAAATGATAATATATTTTTACATATATAAATTAATACAATTAAAAAGATATCCACATCAGATTTTTCAGGCTCTTCTCCAACCACCCGCTACTGCACAAAACTCATGGGCATACTGTCCTCTCCTGAAAGAAATCTAATCAGGTCCTACCGGAGTTCCGTGGGAATGCAGACCACCTGTGTGCTTACTAGGTGCTTGTTAGGATGTCCAGGGCTTTGTTTCCCAAATGTATCGTAAGCTTAAGTAGATCGTAGATCAATCAAAGGTTGCTATGCTTTTGGGAAACACAGCCCTGGATGGTTAACAAAGCGGTTGTTACGGTGGTTACTAGGCACTTGTTAGGATGTTCAGAGTGACTATTAGGTAGTTGTTTGGATTTTCAGGGTGGTTATTAGGCAGTTATTAGGATGTCCATAGTGGTTAACAAGGCAGTTGTTAGGGTGGTTAATAGGAGGTTTGTTTAGGGTGTTCAGGGTGGATACTAGAAGCTTATTAGGGTTTTCAGCGTGGTAACTAGGCAATTGTTTGGATTTTCAGGGTGGTTAACAGCAGTGGTTAAATTGTCTTCTGTTGGGAGGGGGAGCCCTAATTTACGGTGAATGGTCATCATTCTAAATCCCGCCGTAAAATGACTTAATGTGTTTTTACACCAAAGGGGCTCTTTTTCCAGTATTAATGTGTAAGTTAGGGTTGAGTAGTTATTCAAACAAAGACAAATACTTTACAATTCACTTATATTATTATTATTTTTTATCTTGAATGTTAACAGGCAGGCAATGGATTTCACCCTCGGAAAATTTATGAAATGAACATGTTTGAAAATATTGCAAGCCAGAGACAAATATGTAAATGTATTTTTTATTTGTGCAATTTAGAAACGTTGAAGTCCCTTCGCATTTTTTTAAATTATTATTCAAACTGAATAATAAATGAACAGGGAAGTAGAGTTGGCAAAATAAATGTATAATCTCTGCCTTTATTGAGTTTTTTAATGCCTGATAAAAAGTAGGCCTATCTATCTTTGTAGAGCAATACAATTCTTCAGGCAATTGCAGAATAGTCTCACTAGTCACAGATACACTTCAGAAAATTGAGTACACAACTATTTCTGGGCTTAAAAGTTACAAAAAACAGATAAATGCAGAACATTGTACCTCAAAAGCAATACAATGTGGAACCCCATGCACTACTTAAAACCCAATGTGGCCCCTTAACCAAAATAGTAAAAAATATGAACTATTACACAATATTAAAATATTACACACCATCACCTTTACAAATTTGTTTCATGATTTTACATGAGTAAATGTAACTGTTATATTTTGACAAAATGTTTCAGTTTCATATGAAATAATCTAAAGATAGAATGTAGACATCAACAGTGGCAGTTTAAATTTCAAGATGTGTTTAAGCTAATATGTATTTTTCATAAATACATTAATTTATTATTATTACTATTATTTAAGACTAACACTGACCTAACCATGGTAATGAGGAGCCTTTCCTTCTGTGTATAAAAATTTAATATTAGGTAACAAATGGGATAATAATGGGCCCATATAAGTACAGTTTCTGTATATTTTGACATATAATGTCACTTGATGCATGTTCATGTACTGAAAAACCATGAACAAAGCTATGCAACATAAAAGGAAATGCAACTCAGGACACATTAAATACAGGTTATGTTTAATCTACGGCAGGTCGACACTTGATGTCCAATATAAAATCTGTCCTGAAGTAAAAACCAGTTGAGAAACACTGAGATAAAGTTACAGACAGGAACAGGATATATTCGATCGCTCTAGCCGTTAGCGGGTTTCCATGGTAACGTCGCTGTTATGCTTAGAATTGTGACAGTTTTCCCTTGATGGCTGTGGGCGGGGTGCTGAGTCAGCGATTAATGCATTTATGACGTCTGATAATTCCATGAAGCCTGGGTGTCTCTGTGTAGTCTTGCTAATTATTCAGTCTCATATGCCATGTATTTGTCAGGAGTCAGGAGATTAAAAATAATTCAAGTGGAATAACAATATTTGGTGCTGTAGGAGACGGAGCTGAGCTCCGGCAGGGTGTGTTGTGGACCCGAGGAGGCGGAGCTGTGCTCCGGCCCAATTTAACCTCTGGTTAACAGTTGTTAGGTTGGTTAATAGGAGTCTGTTAGGGTGTTCAGGGTGGATACTAGAAGCTTGTTTGGGTGTTCAGGGTAGTTACTAGGCATTTAGGGTGTTCTGGGTGATTCTAGGCAGTTTTTAGGATTTAGAGGGTGGTTACTAGGTAGTTGTTAGGATTTTCAGGGTGGATACTAGGCAGTTGTTAGGTTGTCCATGGTAGTTAACAAGGCATTTAGGGTGTTCTGGGTGATTCTAGCAATTTAACATGCAATTTTTATGGTTTACAGAATGGTTACTAGGAGGTTGTTAGGGTTTTCAGGGTGGTAACTAAGCAGTTGTTAGGGTGATCAGAGTAGTTACTTGGCATTTGGTGTGTTCTGGGTGATTACTAGGTAGTTGTTAGGGTGTTCAGGGTAGTTACTTGGCGTTTAGGGTGTTCTGGGTGATTACTAGGTAGTTGTTAGGGTGTTCAGGGTAGTTACTTGGCGTTTAGGGTGTTCTGGGTGATTACTAGGTAGTTGTTAGGGTGTTCAGGGTAGTTACTTGGCGTTTAGGGTGTTCTGGGTGATTACTAGGTAGTTGTTAGGGTGTTCAGGGTAGTTACTTGGCATTTAGGGTGTTCTGGGTAATTACTAGGTAGTTGTTAGGGTGTTCAGGGTAGTTACTTGGCATTTAGGGTGTTCTGGGTAATTACTAGTTAGTTGTTAGTGTGTTCAGGGCAGTTACTTGCCGTTTAGGATGTTCTGGGTGATTACTAGGTGGTTGGTTGGGTGTTCAGGGTAGTTACTTGGCATTTAGGGTGTTCTGGGTAATTACTAGTTAGTTGTTAGTGTGTTCAGGGCAGTTACTTGCCGTTTAGGATGTTCTGGGTGATTACTAGGTGGTTGTTTGGGTGTTCAGGGTAGTTACTTGCCGTTTAGGATGTTCTGGGTGATTACTAGGTGGTTGTTTGGGTGTTCAGGGAAGTTACTTGGTGTTCAGGGTAGTTACTTGCCGTTTAGGATGTTCTGGGTGATTACTAGGTGGTTGTTTGGGTGTTCAGGGAAGTTACTTGGTGTTCAGGGCAGTTACTTGCCGTTTAGGATGTTCTGGGTGATTACTAGGAGGTTGTTTGGGTGTTCAGGGTAGTTACTTGCCGTTTAGGATGTTCTGGGTGATTACTAGGTGGTTGTTTGGGTGTTCAGGGAAGTTACTTGGTGTTCAGGGTAGTTACTTGGCATTTAGGGTGTTCTGGGTAATTACTAGGTAGTTGTTAGGGTGTTCAGGGCAGTTACTTGCCGTTTAGGGTGTTCTGGGTGATTACTAGGAGGTTGTTTGGGTGTTCAGGGTAGTTACTTGCTGTTTAGGATGTTCTGGGTGATTACTACGTGGTTGTTTGGGTGTTCAGGGAAGTTACTTGGCATTTAGGGTGTTCTGGTGATTACTAGGTAGTTGTTAGGGTGTTCAGGGTAGTTACTTGGCATTTAGGGAGTTCTGGGTGATTACTAAGCAGTTTTTAGGATTTTCACAGTGGTTAACCATTGTTAGGAGTGTTACCAAATGTTGCTCGCTACACCAACTCACAAGAGCCAAACCCCAAGTCTCTATATACCTATCTCTAGATATAGATGGAGACAGATAAGGTTAAATGTGTGGACTTGCCTTTAGGGTTTAGGAACAAATGTTATGTTTTTATAGATAAGTGTGTAGGAGTCTGCTGGTTGTGCGAAAAACCTTTTGGCACCTCTGACCTTTAAAATTTTCCATCAGGCTTCTATACACTTGTCACATGTGAAATATGGGCAGAAAAGACCTACTTAAGGACTTGGACTTTTTGTTTGGCCTGTTCCTCTGCTCTACTTCAGTCACAGCCTAACAAAAAGAGAAAGACAAACAAATGACTGCATTGAAACTGGTCAGATGGTGTAGACTGTGTAACAAATACCAGCTTGCAACTGTGACCAGTTTCATGTCAACAAGCACTTTGGACAACAAAGACAATGGAAATGGTGGTTACCTAACAAAAACCTGCATGGTATTTCAATTATATACATTTGTTTGGCATAGAAAGAAAATGATGTGCTGGAGTAGGGCTTGGCGATATGGCCAAAAATATTTCATATCGTTTGATATCGATATTTATCATTATATACATTCATATTAACATATTGCACATTTATTTGAACAGCCAAGTTGGCAGAAGAAAATAAAATATGTAAATCATGAACAGTCAAAATAGTCTCTCCTAATGCCAAGTTTACACTACACGATTTTAAGCCAGATTTTCGCTCGCCGACAGTTTTGTGGAGATCGCCGACAAAAGCCCGAAATCATAGGCAAATCGGAGCTCGCTCCCATGAGCGAAGATCACAATATATGAATTATCAAAGACGCGATTTGAGAGAAGCGCAGATGCGTCACCGATGTCAGCGAAATATCTAGAATTTTAAATATCGGGGCCTGTTTGCGACTCCAAATCGTGCAATATGAAATATGTTTTGACTGAATACAGCTGCAGCGTTGACCTACAGCCAATAAGAGAGCAAGAAACGGGGCATGGGAAATTTCAGTGTGAGTCCTGGTGTACCTGCAACAGAACTTTAACTAGCATGGCTGCGGTATCAAGAAAGTCTCATTGGACCGAAGAAATGGAGGAAAAATGAGTGGAGTGTTTCATCTGAACTGGATCACAACCAGGTGGAGAAAGAGAAGAGTTGGAGAGAAATTGCCAGTTCTCTTGTACAGTCAGGTAAGCAAATAGGTCGATTTTACAGAAGGAGGTACTTTTTCATATTGTAACCAATAAAATATATGATGATTTAGGCAATTAAAAACATACACATCTACATAATCTGAAATGCATAACATATGATCATGCATTTGTTTTCGTATCTCGTATCACTTCTAGCGTGCACTCTGTTGTGAAACGTAATTTGGAGTCCAGGCAGAGTCGTCGGGGATTCGTCAATAGTGAAATGTTTTGTAATGTGTTGACCCCTGTCGCCGATTCCTCGTGTAATCTGAAAACGCTACGACTTCCACGACAAGACAGACAGATGTGTAATATGAACGGTACCACGATCCGACAAATTTGAAAGTCGTGTAGTGTGTAGGAGGCATAAACTGCACTTGGGTCCCAGAGACAGCCAGAGCAGTGGGGTCTGAGGGATTTTCTACCAAAATATTTCAATGTTTTATAGAGTTCATCAATCAAGTGCAGTTAGATATGAATGTTAAAAGATCATCTGTTCGTTTTGAAGCATAATAACAGCAGTCCAGTATTTGTTTGAATATTTTTACATTCAAATTATATATTTTGATATTTCTTTACATTCAGATACCAAAGTATGGGAGCATAGAAGCCCTTGTGACTGAGGAATGATACTGGATGGGAGTTCAGGGGTATCCACTGAGAGAACATTTAGAAAATGTAAATGTCTGAAATGAATGGACCATTTTTATATTTTCATTAAAGTGAGCAAGACTAGGCTTTCCTTGTCATCCATGCCAGAGATGATGATGACATCTGATTAATTTTCACCAAATTAGAACAGAAATCAATTTGTTTATTATTAAAGGCTCATATCATGCTGACTAATCCTCACAGTCCAATGAAATCCCTATGGATAAAATCAAGCCCTGCCCAACATTATTTCCCAAATTGTTTCAAAGAGAAAAACGTCACATTATGGTTGTTAAGTGTTGTAAATGCCGCTTCCTTCTGACTTTAAATAATACGGGATGCTTCAAATATCAGGCAGAATTAAGAGTAAAGAAATAATAATAATTTTCAGTGATATCATGTAAAAACACTGATCCTTTAAACATGCAAAATATTTGGCAGCTGTGCTTTTAATCATTGCATATTTACATTTCCTCCTTAGGCTGACATCTGTCTGGAATGACCTTCCACAGTATGATGGTGGAATCAGCAGATCCAGTCACTATCAGGTCATCTTTGATGCTGGCATGCAGAGCCCACACTTTGTCCTGGTGAGCGTCCAAGGTTTTCACACACTTTATGGTCCACAACTTCATGAGTTCATCAGAACCACTGCAAAATTACATAGAAAAAAGTCTGGGACATTTAAATGACCATTATCATGAATTAAAAATGTAAAATCGGCCAAAAGCTGCAATGTTGGGTTTAAGTATGTTAAACTGCATAAACCACAAACACAGAATCATTTTAAAAAGGCTCTGACTATTAAAAGTAGACCGATATATCGGTTTACCATTAATCGGTGCCGATTAGTTGCTTTAGGGAAATGTAATAGTTGCATAGTTGCATGTAATAATGCATAGTTCTAGCGGGAAGAATAGCAGCTGTACAAAATCGCACCAATAGCTAGGTAATTCCTAGCCAATCACATGTAAGCCATTGCTTTATAAGTCTGCTCACAATAACACTGCTGTTTCAGTGTGCTAACGCGGCAACCTCCACCACCCCACCACCACCAGTTGAGTCCCGTCCTGCATGGGGGTAGGCTCCTCGCTCCTGCCTCCTATCTCCGGCAGGATATGACGGTTCTGAGTACAACTTCTTCAGACTGCCAGACATTACTTTTCTGTTTTATATTCATCAAATAAATGTCATCTTAAATTTCACTCAAGTCTGCGTATCTTCCCGATAGAACTATTGGCTATCTGCAAAATCTATGCCGATATGTTTTTTATTTATTTATTTATTATTATTTCTCTGTGTTACTCTGTGGCCGCCTCTGGAGGATTCTACAGTTAAAAGAACTTGGTTTTGCAGTATAACAAGGTCCTCTGTAGTAACATAAAAATGATCACTGACACCTCGTGGGGATTTGCTGTATCTAAATCTGTTATCATTGATAACATTCATACATATTTTTATCCTCAATCAATTCAAATTTTTTATTTTGATTAGATAATCAAGATAATCAAGGACATGCAAAGATGTGACTATACAGAAACATGCCCAGTCAGCACATATATTGTGACTTCAACTTCATACCTTCATTTCCTCCAACTTGGTGCATTTCATTATCTGAAGAATCTGGTGAAAATAAAGGATATATATATGATAGTGCTCAATGGTATATTACCAGTTTCTTTTCTGTGGTATCGAAATTACTATCGAGATTTGTAAAATTATTACTGGTATCGGCACCGACTACTGAAATTTTGGTAGTTAAAAGTCCTGCGTTATGCACAAAATGTTTTCTGGTTGTTATTGGGATTTTGGTAGAACAATGAACTGCATCTGGGATTTTACTAATTTTAAATTAGTGTCATTATAAGGAAAGAATAGAATTATTCTAATTCTGCAGAATAATAGAAAATGCAACAAATCAGGACAAATCTAGAACAAGATTCATTACTTTCACATTAAAATTTCATGAGACGCAACTGCCTGTAAAACACATATTAAGCTACACATAACACATAAGCTACATATGTGTATTTTATCAGGCACTTTTTGAGTCTAAATAGTTGCACAACTTTCAGTAGTACAACCAAATGAGCCATATCATACTGTTCATGTGTTACACTTGCTACAGTTCACTTCCACATTGCTTCTTCATTGAATAACTGTCAAATGTAAATCAAGCCAATTACAGAAGCCACCTTGAGTAATAAATAGCATGTATAATGTCTAATATCTGTCATGACTGCTATGTTGCTCGGAACTGCAAGACTCTCACCCACTGTTGCACTCGTGTATATGGATGAGTGACAAAAAAGGGATTTGATTTGATGTGTGTACACACATAATACTGTTAATTCACAACTGTTGCACAGAAAATCAACTCAACATAGTATTTATTTGTATGAACATAGAACAAATTTATCTTGTAATAAATAAAAGACATATATATCCTGTGGTAGTAAACTTATATTGATATGAAATAATCAATCAAATATAATTTATGAAAGTGCAAAAAAACAAAAAACAAATATGATCTTCAGCACAGAGGCATTATGCCTCAAAATACCTGCAGAAAAATACAAAAACACTTAATAATCTCACCAATCAACTAGAGATGGGGATTTTGGTCATTTTGTGTACTCGAGTACTCAAGAGGCAATGACATGTACACAACTGTACTGTATATATAATAACATGTCTGACAAACATCTTTGGCTGCTGAATGTTAACGTTTTGCAGAGACAGTCAAAACATGGTTAATTTACTCTCTTTTGATTATAGTAACGATAGCATTGCAGCATGGTATATGAGATGTCTCTGACAATCAATGTATCCCTCAAAATCACAACAAAATCAATCTCTTGAGGCAGCTGAAATCATGAATGCCCCATAGTTTGATGGAGCTGTCTGCGGATGCCGTAGCCAAGACCTCTCTCCAAAGGAGAGAACTGAACACACCAGATATTCCGACTGAAGACCCCCTAACAGACTCATATCAGCCAGCGTCCAGAGTTTAGCTGTGCGATCTTGAGAGCCTGACACCAGCAGTTTTTAATTTGGAGAGATGGCCACACATTCTTTAGGAAAAGAGATTTGAGAAAGAGAAAAAACAACATAAGCATAATGCAAAATAAAATCAGGGGTGAAGCAACGAAACAAAAAGTAGCAACACTACAAACATATTTTCAGTAGCATGACCGGTTTAAAAAAAAGTTTCCATCACCATTTTTTGTCATACTGCATTATATGGGTATTTTTTACATTAGTTTAAAATGTGCATTCTTTAATTTCAAGTATTGTGATAAATTTTAGTGAATGAGTTTATTCGGACTGTTCATTTAAATAAAAATGTATAGTATATTACAATAATAATTTTAAAAAGATTAAAATATTATTACAAATAATTTAATATTTAGTGAAATGCTGCTGCCACTATGTTTTCACCTCAGTGATGTAAATTATGGCACTGTCTTGTTTTATCTGTGAAACAATATTGTTAGTGTAAAACGGATCTGTTCAGTCATTGATCTGTTCAATCATAATTGAGATCCTCATTGTTTTTCCATTGGGTTGATCCAAAATGTCGGCGCGGTAGCACGCAGCGGCCACTCCGGATCCAAAATAGTGCTATTTTTGTCACTTAGCCCGACTTTTACGGCACATGGACATTGGAGAAACCGGTGTTCGTTTCTACCATCGCCAGACACTGCTAAAATATAAGATTCATGCAACAACCAAGCTGCATGATGATCTGCAGGAGAAGCTACGCGAACTCTGCTTGCTGCGGAGACCAGACCTCCAGTCCTCCAGTCCTCGGCGTCGCCTGATGCTGGTGACTGGGGGAGGGGACGTTGTAAGTGGTGTGCAAGGAAGCGAAAGCATGGCAAGAGGGCGGGGGTCCATGCAAGGCTAAAAACAAACCCTAGTTGGCCGGCTCTCCCGTCTATCCTGCTCTCAAATGTTTGCTCCCTGGACAATAAACTGGACTACATCCAACTCCAGCAGACTACGCAGCATGAGCTTAGAGACTGCTGCATCTTTGTTTTCACGGAGACGTGGCTCAGCGACAGAGTTCCGGATGCCACCATTCAGCTGGATGGGCTTGCCTCGTTTCGTGCCGACAGAAATGCAGCTCTGTGCGGTAAGACTCACGGTGGTGGCTTGTGTGTTTACTTCAACACGGAATGGTGCATTACCTCTATGCTAGTCTCTAGTTACTCCTTCTCGCTGGTGGAGCTTGTGACTGTTAGATGCAGACCTTTTTATTTACCATGGGAATTCACCACTGTTATTATAACTTGAGTTTACATTCCCCCCTGCGCTAACGCTAAGGAACGCTCTGTGAACTGTATGGGGCTATTAGTGAACTGCAGAACGCTCATCCTGACGGACTGTTTATTGTCGCCGGAGATTTCAACCATGCGAATCTCAGGACAGTGCTCCCTAAATTCCATTAGTATGTGGACTTTGCAATGAGAGGGGCGAACACGCTTGATCTTGTTTACATAAACATCCCAGGCGCATACCGGGTGAAGCCTCGCCCCTACCTCGGCAACTCAGACCACATCTCTGTTAAGCTAATTCCAGCATACACACTGCTCCTCAGATGCACTAAACCGCTCCAGAAGCAGGTGAAAACCTGGCCAGCAGGAGCCATCTCTGCTCTTCAGGACTGTTTTGAGTGTACTGACTGGCACATGTTCAGGGAGGCTGCTACATATGGCGACTCTACCAACTTGGAGGAATACACAGCATCAGTGACCAGCTACATCAGCAAGTGCATTGATGATGTCACCTTCTCCAAGACCATCACCACACGCTCCAACCAGAAGCCGTCGATGACTGCGGAGGTGCATTCGCTGCCCAGGACACGAGACTCAGTCACTTCCAGGCCATCACCAACTACAGGACAACATCAGTTGCCTGTGGCAAAGAGGCCTCCCTTCCAGATGCGCTGAACAACTTCTACGCTCGTTTTGAGGTGCAAAACCACGTGGTGGCGAGGAAGGTGGCGACCCCTCCTTCCAACGATCAGGTGCTCTGTCTTACCACTGCTGATGTGAGGAAAACTCTATGTAGAGTCAACCCACGGAAGCTGGCAGATGTTCTTACCGACATCTTCAACATCTCTCTGAGCAGCGCCGTCGTTCCAACGTGCTTCAAGGCCACCACCATCATCCCCATGCCAAAGAAGTCTTCAGTGTCCTGCCTCAACGACTACCATCCCGTCGCACTCACACCCATCATCATGAAGTGCTTCGAGAGGCTCGTCATGAGGCACATTAAGACCCAGCTGCCACCTCTCACTAGACCCACTGCAGTTTGCGTACCGTCCCAACCGTTCAACAGAAAACGCCATCGCCACAACTATCCATCTGGCCCGCACCCACCTAGATAAAAAGGACTCATATGTTTGAATGCTGTTCATAGACTTCAGCTCAGCATTCAACACAATCAATCCTCAGCACCTGATTGGAAAGCTGAACCTGCTGGGCCTGGACACTTCCCTCTGCAACCGGATCCTGGACTTCCTGACTGGGAGACCTCAGTCAGTCCAGATCGGGAACAGCATCTCCACCACCACACTGAGCACTGGGGCCCCCCAGGGCTGTGTGCTCAGTCCACTGCCGTTCACTCTGCTGACTCACGACTGTGCAGCAATGCACAGCTCGAACCACATCATTAAGTTTGCCGATGGCATGACTGTGGTGGGTCTCATCAGCAAGAACGACGAGTCAGCATACAGAGAGGAGGTGCAGCGGCTAATGGACTGGTGTAGAGCTAGCAACCTGTCTCTGAATGTGGACAAAACAAAAGAGATGGTTGTTGACTTTAGGAGAGCACAGAGTGACTGCTCTCCGCTGAACATCAACGGCTCCTCTGTGGAGATCGTCAAGAGCACCAAATTCCTTGGTGTTCACCAGGCGGAGAACCTCACCTGGTCCCTCAACACCAGCTTTATAGCCAAGAAAGCCCAGCAGCATCTCTACTTTCTTCGAAGGCTGAGGAAAGCACACCTCTCACCCCCCATCCTCACTACATTCTACAGAGGGACTATTGAGAGCATCCTGAGCAGCTGCATCACTGCCTGGTTTGGGACTTGCACGTTTCGGACTGCAAAGCCCTGCAGAGGATAGTGAGGACAGCTGAGAAGATCATCGGGGTCTCTCTTCCCTCCATCAAAAACATTTACAAAATCACTGCATCCGCAAAGCAACCAGCATTGTGGATGACCCCACACACCCCTCACACAAACTCTTCACCCTCCTGCCATCTGGCAAGAGGTACCGAAGCATTCGCTGTCTCTCACTGTCTCTCACTCTGCCTATTGTCCTGTTCATTTTGAGTAATTTATTGTACTGTCCCGTACTTTATGCACACGTTTGCATGTGCACTTTATAAAGGTACGTTATTTAGTCTGTATCGTCTCATGTGGTTCTGTGTTTGTCCTATGTTGTTTTATGGAGCACCATGCTCCTGGAGGAACATTGTCTCGTTTCACTGTGTACTTTACTAACTGTATATGGTTGAACGAAAATAAAAACCACTTGACTTGACTTTGTGCCAGATAATTACCACTGGGAGTGCAAAATAAAAAATATAGTTGAAGTAAGAAATTACATACACTTAGGTTGAAGTCATTAAAACTAATTTTTTAACCACTCCACAGATTTCATATTAGCAAACTATTGTTTTGGCAAGTCGTTTAGAACATCTACTTCATGCATGAAATTAGTAATTTTAGAGTAAGTTTACAGACAGATTGTTTCATTTTTAATTGACTATATCACAATTCCAGTGGGCCAGAAGTATACATTCACTAAGTTAACTGAGCCTTTAAGCAGCTCGGAAAATCCAGAAAATTATTTCAAGCCTTTAGGCAATTAGCCAATTAGCTTCTGATGGGCTAATTGAAGTGAATTGGAGGTGTACCTGTGGATGTATCAGCCAAGACCTAAAAAATAAAATGGTGGACCTCCACAAGTCCAGTTGTCACACGCACAAGAAGAGATAGTCACAATGTCGGATAAAACTGCTTTATTGGCAGGAATAGCAAAAGTACAGAGGGGCAAATCCAGAGAAGCATAGTCAAGGGGAGCGTAAGGTCGAAGCCAGGGAATCAGAATATAACAGAGGGGCAAATCCACAGAAGCGTAGTCAAGGGGAGCGTAAGGTCGAAGCCGGGGAATCAGAATATACGTATAGACAAAACAAGCGAGTAGAATAGACAGGGGAAGCTAGCGAAACACTAGAGCTGGCAAAGCGAAGGGGATACTAAACAATAACCAACAAGTGTGGGGAGAAAGGGCAGTGTATATGTAGAGGAAGTGAACCGTGCAGGTGAAACTAATATTCTGGTGATTGGGAGCGAGCGTGAGAGCTAGAGGGGGCGGGGTGAACTTGAGGGTCAGAGTTCGTTACAGTACTCCCCCCTCTGCTACGGACGGCACCGGACGGCCGCGCTCGGTTGCGAGGAGCGCGACCTCTGGGAAGTGGTGCAGGACGATCGGGATGCTGGCGATGGTAATCTAGCTTGAGGGCTTGGTCCAAGACATCCCTCGACCGTACCCATGACTGTTCCTCAGGTCCGTAGCCCTCCCAGTCTACCAGATACTGCAACTCGCCAGCCCGACGTCTGAAGTCTAACAAGGCCCGGACCGTATAGGCGGGCTGACCTCCGACATCGAGTGGTGGAGGGGGTGTTTGGGATGCCGTGGGCGGGAACATGGGGCTATAAAACACGGGCTTGAGAAGGGAAACATGAAACAGAACAAATTTTGTAGCGGGGTGGCAAAAGCAATTTATAGGTGACTGGGTTAACTCTCTGAACAATCTTAAAAGGGCCGACATACTTTGGGCTCAGCTTCTTGGATGGGAGACGGAGATGGATGTCTCGGGTCGATAGCCATACCCCCTGGCCCGGGTGGAATATGGGGGCAGGTCGGTGTCGGCGGTCTGCCTTAGACTTCTGGGTCTGGGTGGAGCGTTGTATACGGTCATGGGTGGCTCTCCAGACCTGGGCACACCTCTGGGCCCAGGCATCCACCGCCGGAACGTCACTGGGATCGGCCTCCCAAGGGAAAAGGGGTGGTTGATAGCCCAGGACGCATTGGAATGGGGTGAGGTGAGTCGAAGAGCTGACCGTATTCGGCATATTCGGCCCAGGGAAGGTAGGTGTGCCAGTTGCCTTGGTTCTGGGCACAGCTGGCCCTCAGGTATTTACCAATCTCTTGGTTGAGACGCTCAGTCTGGCCATTGGTCTGGGGGTGGTATCCCGAGGAGAAGTTGAGTTGGATACCCAGTCTGTCGCTGAAGGCTCGCCAGAAGCGAGAAGTGAATTGGGTACCTCGATCTGAAGTAATCTCCTCAGGAATGCCGAAGTTCCTAAAGACGTGGTTGATCATGAGGTCGGCCAGTTGGGTAGCGTTGGGTAGTCCGGGTAGGGGAATCAAGCGGCACATCTTGGAAAACCTGTCTATCACAACCAGGATTTCAGTACGACTGTCAGAGGGGGGTAAGTCGGTAATGAAGTCCATGGCGATGTGGGACCACGGTCGATCAGGTATAGGCAACGGTTGTAGGAGCCCTGCGGGAAGGTGACAAGGAGTTTTGGACTGGGCACAGACTGGACATGAGAGGACATAGTCATGGACGTCGTCCTTGAGCGAGGGCCACCAAAATCTCCTTGCGAGTAGCTCGGTAGAACGGGTGATACCCGGGTGGCCAGAACAAAGGGAAGTGTGGACCCACTGCATCAGCTGAGGGCGAATAATGGTGGGTACGTACATCTTGTTGGGGGGGGTTTGAGGAGGCGCGGGCTCGTTGCCTTGAGCCTGCAGGATGGCCTCCGTCAATTCCCACCTAACGGGTGCTACGACGCACGACGTGGGGAGAATAGTCTCCGGCCCCGGAGGTTCAGAGCCGTAGCTGAAGAGACAAGAGAGGGCGTCAGCCTTGATGTTCTGGGAGCCAGAGCGAAAAGTAACAGAGAAATTAAAATGAGTGAAGAACATGGCCCACCTGGCTTGTCTGGGGTTCAACCTCTTGGCCGAGCGAAGGTACTCCAGGTTTTTATGGTCGGTGAAGACGACGAAAGGGAACTTAGAGCCCTCCAACCAATGGCTCCATTCCTCAAGGGCAAGCTTAATGGCCAGCAACTCTCTATTCCCGACGTCGTAGTTTTGTTCGGGGAGGATAGTTTATGGGAGTAGAAAGCGCAAGGGTACAGCTTAGCCCCGTGTGGTTGAGAGAGTACTGCTCCCACCCCCACCTCAGAGGCGTCCACCTCTACCACGAACGGGAGAGTGGGATCGGGTTGTTGGAGAACAGGGGAAGTAGTAAAGGCGTCCTTTAGAGCCTGGAAGGCCTGCTGAGCGGGTGCGCTCCATGTGAGGGACTTCGGGTTGCCTCGTGTCAGAGAAGTGAGAGGTGCGGCGATCTTACCGAAGTCTCTGATAAAGCACCTGTAGTAGTTGGCGAAACCCAGAAACTGTTGGAGCTCCTTGAGCATCCTAGGTTCCGGCCAGGACAGGACTGCGGCAACCTTGACGGTCTCCATCTCCATGGTTCCTGCAGACAGGACATAGCCCAGAAAGGAGACGGAGGAACGGTGAAAGGCACACTTCTCTGCCTTAACGAACAGGTCATGCTCTCTCAGTCTCTGTAACACCCTTGAGACGTGGAGGAGTAAATTAAAAGGTCGTCTATGTAGATGACGAGGAAGAGGTCCAGCATGTCCCGGAAGATCTCGTTCATAAACGACTGGAACACCGAGGGGGAGTTGGCGAGGCTGTACGGCATCACCAAGTATTCGTAGTGCCCCCTGGTGGTGATGATTGCAGTCTTCCACTCGTCCCCCTTGCGAATGAGTACGAGGTTGTACACGCTCCTGAGGTCAACCTTTGTGAAGATCTTGGCCTTACTGACCTGCTCGAGGGCCGGCTGGATGAGAGGCAAGGGATAGGCGAACTTCACCGTTGCCTTATTTAAGGCACGGTAATCGATGCAGGGGCGAAGCCCGCCATCCTTCTTGTCCACGAAAAAGAAGCCAGATGCTACTGGGGAGGTGGATGGTCAAATTATGCCAAGACTGAGCGCCTCGTCGATGTAGTCCTCCATAGCTTTGGTCTCAGGCAGCGTTAAGGGGTACACTATGCTCTTAGGGAGTGGGGACCCCGGAAGGAGATCGATGGCGCAGTCCACACTACGATGTGGAGGGAGACTAACCTGGGTCTTCTCGAACACATCAGCGTAGGAAGAATACTCAGGGGGAATGGAGACCGGAGATTTCACTTCGGGGCTCTCTACGGAGGTGGAGAACACCGGGAGGGAAATATAGTGAGACAGACAGTGGTCAGTCCAGCGCAACAGCTCCCCCGTGCGCCAGGAAATGTGGGGGTCGTGAAGCGATAACCAGGGGTGACCCAAAACCACTGGGTCCCTGGGTGACTGAACAATAAAAAACTGAATGGGTTCCGTGTGGAATAAGCCCACTTGGAGGGAAAATGGCATGGTTCTGAAGGAGATGAAACCCGATCCGAGGGGTGCCCCATCCAAAGAATTCACTTTGAGAGGTGGCACGACCGGACTGAGTGGGATACCTAGTCTCTGGACCAAGCCATCGTCCAAAAAATTCCCCGCTGCCCCGGAATCCACTAGGGCTGGGGTAGAAAAGGAGACATGGTTAAAAATCAACATCCCAGGGAGGCAAACCTGCTTCTGGGTAATGCTGAGTATGAAGACGTTCTAACCTGGTTCCTGGAGAGAGAAGGCTGGGGACAGACCGGGCATGAGGCAATACGATGACCTGGCTTGCCACAGTACAGACAGAGGTTCTGTGACAAGCGTCTAGTGCGCTCCGCAGGGGTTAATGTGGTGCGCCCAAGCTGCATGGGTTCGGAACCAGACGGGTTTTCGAGAGGTGGGGTTTTGGTCAAGTCAGAGCCCACTGAGTGACCTCGGACGACTACGGGACTGCGAAAAGCGTGAACGCGCAGGAGGTTATCCACCGTGATGGAAAGCTGAATATAATTTTCCAGCGATAGTGACTCTCCTCGACAGGCTAGCTCCATCTGTAGCTGGCTGTTCAAACCCAGGCGGTAGACAGTTAACAGAGCGGGGTCGCTCCATCCGCTACCCGCGGCAAGGGTGCGAAAATCTAGTGCATAGTCGGAGGCAGTGCGTGACGCCTGTTTAAGAAACACGAGGCGACTGCCCACATCTCTACCAGCTGCTGGGTGATCAAAAACCACGGCAATCTGGTGGCAAAACTGATCGTATGACGCAAGAATGGGGCTATCAGCCGTCCATAATGCGGTGGCCCATTGCCGTGCTTTGCCTGTGAGAAGTGAGATTAAAAAATGAATTCTCTCATTGTCAGTGCGTAAAAGGGGGTGGTACTTCATGTATATGCTGCGTTGCATTAATAACCCCTGGCAAGCGTCCGAAGAGCCATCAAACCTCTCGGGGGGTTGAAAACTCGCGGCGCTCGGGAACACGCTGGGTGTATCAACGGGTTCAGGGACAGACACAGGTGGAGCAGGTGTAAACTGATCAGAAATAGCACGTACCGTCAGTAGTATCTCCTGTACCTGCTGCCCCTGGGCTGTGAGCGCTTGGTCATGTCTCCCAACCGTAGATCCTTGGGCAGAAAGTGCCGCACAAATCTGCTCTAGTGAGCTTTGCAGGTTCTCGGTGGAATCCATTGTGACTATCTTCTGTGTGGTTGGTTATTATGTCACACGCACAAGAAGAGATAGTCACAATGTCGGATAAAACTGCTTTATTGGCAGGAATAGCAAAAGTACAGAGGAGCAAATCCAGAGAAGCGTAGTCAAGGGGAGCGTAAGGTCGAATCCGGGGAATCAGAATATAACAGAGGGGCAAATCCACAGAAGCGTATTCAAGGGGAGCGTAAGGTCGAAGCCGAGGAATCAGAATATACGTATAGACAAAACAAGCAAGTAGAATAGACAGGGGAAGCTAGCGAAACACTAGAGCTGGCAAAGCGAAGGGGATACTAAACAATAACCAACAAGTGTGGAGAGAAAGGGCAGAGTATATGTAGAGGAAGTGAACCGTGCAGGTGAAACTAATATTCTGGTGATTGGGCGGGGTGAACTTGAGGGTCAGAGTTCGTTACACCAGTTCATCCTTAGGAGCAATTTCCAAATGCCTGAAGGTACCACTGAGCTGTATCTACATATGAAATGTGAATTTTTCTCTTATCTCTCAACCTCCTGCTTTTTTTTCACACATTGGACAGGTAAGAGATGTCAAAAACATTATACTGAAGAACAAAAGCACTGGAACATGCTCGAGGGCATGCTTTCTGCTGTCAAAACACATCTTGTAACAAGACACACAGGGTTTAATTCAGGACAGCCCAGGTTTCACCTGACAGGAGTTTCATTGAAAGAGTAAGTGCCTGCCAACGACCCACCTTGTCATGAGCTTTCTCCGTGAGTCGTGATGTCATCAAGGCTGGTTTACACCCCGCAGCAGGACGATGTTCAGGCAGATACCACACATTAACTGTGCAGTCCAGACTCCCTGATACCAGAAAGATTTTCTTTAACCTGTGTACAGTTAGAACCAATTATTGGTGGATTGCTCCTAGAGAAATGTAAATTCCTTAAGATTCCCATTAGGCTTGGGATTGATGCCTTTTTCATTTTAACATCGATAATCAGAAAAGTTTCCTGCAAGTTTGAGTGGAGGATGCTTAAAGTAGATTGCATACCAGACATGTCTGGCAGACGACATGACATGTTCTAATCAACAGATCTTATCCACGGAGACCACACCTTGCAACTTACAGGATTTAAAGGATCTGTTGCTCTCGTCATGGTGCCAGATAATACAGGACACCTTCAGAGGTCTTGTGGAGTCCATGCCTCAATGGGTCAGAGCTGTTTTGGTGACATGAGGGGGACCTACACGATATTAGGGAGGACATTTTATTTATTTATTTTTTCTTCCCAATTTGGAATGCCCAATTCCCAATGCTCTGTAAGTCCTCATGGTGGTGTAGTGACTCACCTCAATCTGGGTGGCGGAGGAGGAATCTCAGTTGCCTCCGTGTCTGAGACTGTCAATCTGCACATATTATCACGTAGCTTGTTGAGCGTGTTACCGTGGAGACGTAGTGCATGTGGAGGCTTCATGCTATTCTCTGTGGCATCCACACACAACTCACCACGTGCCCCACCAAGAGCGAACCACATTATAGGGACCACGAGGAGGTTAACCCAATGTGACTCTACCCACCCTAGCAACTGGGCCAATTGGTTGCTTAGGAAGCATGACCGGAGTCACTCGGCACGCCCGAATTCGGACTTGTGACTCCAGGTGTGGTAGTCAGCGTCTTTACTTGATGAGCTACCCAGGCCCCCAGGCAGGTGGTTTTAATGTTGTGGCTGATCTGTAAATATATTGTAAGGGGGTTAAGATGGGCAAGGAGGAGGCAAGAACCGGCTTGTCAATATAAATATTATTTAATTACACTCAAAACAAAAATCACAAACATAAACACACACATGACGGACATGCCCATAAGTCTCTCTCTCTCGAACTGATGGCATGCGCCCCATCAGGCCGATTGGGGACCGGGCGTGCGACATTCCAGCCCGGCCCCGCCCCCCTCCGCTCCACTTATATATATATATATATATATATTTTGTCACGAATCAGACGAAGGCAGACGAGGAGTGGGGCTCTAAAAGCAGCGATGACTTTATTAAATAAAAAGGCAACACGAACAAAGGAAACATCCACGAGGGGAAAAGGTAAAACAAAACACGGAGGTATACAAAGGGTTAACAAAACACGGAAGGCTTACAGAGGGGGTACCGGGGAATAAACCAAGACAGAAAGCACGGGTAACAAGCGTCCACATACATCAAAGACCGACAGGGGAATGGAGAAACAAACAGGGTTAAATACACAAACACAATGACGACTAAACGAGACACAGGTGAGAACAATGAAGAGTGCAGGCAGTGAGAGAGGCCAAGAATTGTGGGAATTGTAGTTTTATACACAGACAGTGAAACACGGGGCGGACAACAAGGAAAACGCGACATGGAACATGATAAGTGATATGTGAAACAGAAAACACGGGGCAGACAACACAGGGACGTGACATATATATATATATATATATATATATATATATATATATATATATATATATATATATATATATATATAAAATATCAAAAGAAACATCAGAATAAATATAATTCTAATATATTTTATAATTAATATATATATATATATATGAGTTAGATGTTCTATTAATAGTTTATAATAATTGCATTTTGGAGAAAGACTGAGCTGTATCTACACATGAAATGTGAATTTTTCTCTTATCTCTCAACCTCCTGCTTTTTTTCACACATTGGACAGGTAAGAGATGTCAAAAACATTAAACTGAATAACAAAAGCACTGGAACATGCTTGAGGGCATGCTTTCTGCTGTCAAAACACATCTTGTATCAAGACACACAGGGTTTAATTCAGGACAGCCCAGGTTTCACCTGCCAGGAGTTTCATTGAAACGTACAACTTTGGACTGGCACATGCAACTCATCAACACGTTCAGTATTAAACACAGTAAATGTTAGATCGCCCCCTTGTGGTCTCCCAAAGCTTGTACGTCAAAGCTTGGGAGATTCGGAAAGCATACAAACAGGCTTCTAATTTAAATGTTGGCTAATATTAATTTATTGATGCCTTTTTATAGAGTTATAGAATTATAGAGAAAACTTGCAAATCAATAATTTATGTATCGATATTTTATGACATTCCAAATTCCCATCTCTACTTATAGAGATTTTGCAATCACAATCTTATCAAACAGAAGTAATATTCTTTCAGGGCTGACTGCATGGCTGCAGAGATCTGACCTGGAGCAGGCGATAGAGCCCATGTTATTGGAATGTTCCCTGCCCTGAGCCACACACTTCACGCAGCCGCTCTCCGGATCCATCCTCCACAGCCGCAGGGATTTGTCCTGTGCAAAATGTTACATAAAAACTCAGTTGTTTTAACAATACTGTTCTTTCAGAATTTAATAGTTTGAATGTTTGACTGATTCAGTCAAGTCCAGCTTTCAAAGGAAAAAAATAGACCTTTGCACACCTTGAACATGGAACCCTTTCGCAACACATCTATCGACAAGATGGTATCTGCAGACAGATTATCAGAGTAGATCTTCAGAAAAGATGCCAAGATAACTGTTTGCTTTATGTTGATGAGAATGTCAACAATGTAGACTGATGACAAATGCCACTTGTGGAAAACCTTAGATGTAATATTTACTTTTTGCTTTCTAATGTTTACACATGAACAATTAAAAAAACTTCAAGGAATATTTTGGGTTCAAATCAAGTTAAGCTCAATCGACAGCATTTGTAGCATAATGTTGATTACCACAAAAATATATCTTAAATTCTTAAAAAAGAAAAAGAAAAAATCTGAGTTCCAGTGAGGCACTTACAATGGAAGTGAATGGGGCCAAATTTTTTACTTTAAAATACACACTTTTTCAAAAGTATAGCCACAAGACATAAACAATATGTGTGTTAACAGGATTTTAGTGTGATAAAATCACTTACTAACCTTTTCTGAGTAAAGTTATAGCCAATTTTACAACTTCATTGCCATGATGATGTAATGTCAACAAACCCTAAAATTACTGTAAAAAGAAAATTGAAACATTTCAAATGATGCACAAGTTTTAACAGGAGATTTAATGTAAGTGCTTTTATAAAATTATAAGATGCATATTTCTGTGCTTAAAACTTTTTTAAAGAAAAGGAGGGGCAAGTCCAAATAAACTTGTGTGGCAATCAACATAATACCACAAATGCTGTGGAAGGAGCTTGTAATAAACCCAGAACATTCCTTTAAGGGTGAGGATAAATGCATGCTTCAGAGCCTTCCAGGTCTCCGCCTCTAGAGCCTCCTGAGCCTCCCTCAGCTCCGTCTCCTGAGCCTCCCTCGGCTCCGCCTCCCGAGCCTCACCCGGCTC
Source organism: Xyrauchen texanus (assembly GCF_025860055.1). Lineage (NCBI taxonomy): Eukaryota > Metazoa > Chordata > Actinopteri > Cypriniformes > Catostomidae > Xyrauchen > Xyrauchen texanus. The sequence continues at coordinate 9,143,842 of NC_068283.1, forward strand.
CGCCTCCGAAGCCTCCCTCAGCTCCGCCTCCAGTGGCTCCCTCGGCTCCGCCTCCAGTGGCACCCTCGGCTCCGCCTCCTGAGCCACCCCCGGCTCCGCCTCCAGTAGCTCCCTCGGCGCCGCCTCTTGAGCCTCCCCGGTGACGCCTCACATGTCTTCTACAGCTCCGCCTTCGAAGTCCTCCTTGGCCCCGCCTACCACGGCTCCATCTCCTGACCCACCCACGGCCTTACCACCTGAGTCTGCCACGGCTCTGCCAGCCTCTGCTCCGCCCACAGCGTCTTCCATGGCTCTGCCTGCCTCTGCTCCGCCCCCAAGGTCTCACACGGCCCTGCCTACGCCTCCTTCGGCTGCCGCCCAAGTCTTCTACGGCTCCGCCTCCGAAGTCCTCCTTGGCTCTGCCTCACACGGCTCCGCCAGCTTCCCCAGTAGCCACTCCTCCCAGGCCCCCTGAACTAGCCCTTGTCCTGTGGCCTCCTCCCAGGCCCCCTGAACCGGCCCTTGCCCTGTGGCCAGCTCCCGGACCACCTAAATCCTCCTCTGTCCTGTGGCTACCTCCCAGGACTCTTAAACCAGTCCCTGCCCGGTGGACGCCCCCAGGCCACCTGAACCGGTCCCTGCCTCATTCCCCCATGGACTGCCTGTCTGCCCTCTCGGCCTCCCTGGTCTGCCTGTCCGCCCCTTGTGCCTCCGAGGATTGCCTAGTAGCCCTGTGTACCCCCGTGGACTGTCTCTGTGCCCCTTGTACCCCGTGGACTGTCTCTGTGCCCCTTGTTTCCCCCCTGGTCTGTCTGTTTCCCCCCGGGTCTACCCCCTCACTCCTGGGTTCTTTGTTCATTTTTACTGTTTTTGTATTTTATTTTAGGACCGTCTGGAATCCAGTCCTTTTGAGTGGGGGTTATGTTACGATCCCTTGTTGTCTGCCCCGTGTTTTATGTTACGATCCCTTGTTGTCTGCCTTGTATTTTACGTTACGATCTCTTGTTGTCTGCCCCATGTTTTATGTTATGATCCCTTGTTGTCTGCCTCGTATTTTCCGTTACGATCTCGTTGTCTGCCCCGTGTTTTCCATTTCACACTTCACCGATCATATTCCATGTCACGTTTTCACTGTTGTCCCCCCCGAGTCTCACTGTCCTTGTATAAACTACACTTCCCGTCACTCCCGGCTCTTATCACTGTTGTCACTGCGTTATTGTCCGCACCTGATCCGTTATTTTGTCATCACCGTGTCTGTTTATTTAAACCTCGCTGTTTCCCCTTCCCTTTGTCATTTGTTGGCGTTTCATGTCGATGCCTTACGTTTCATGTTCTTTGCCTAAGCCTGTGTGCACTATCTCCATTCGTGTCTGTTCGAGGTATCCCTGTTTATCTCCACCCGTGTTTGTTCGAGGATTCCCCACCCTCCGTGGATATTTAGTCAATTTGTGTTTGTCTGTGTTTTTAGTTGTGTTTTAGTCTACTTTTTCCCATCGAGGACTTTTCTTTTGTTCCAGAGTTTGTTTATTTTGTGTTACTATCAATAAAGCCGCATTTGGGTTCGAACCTCCCGTCTGCCTTGTCCTGCTTCCCTCACACTCATAACAGTGTCCTCCTTTCCCAGAAACGTCACATCCAAGATTATATATTAAACATTTTCAAGCAGAGCAGAATTTTTAAATTCCCTGTTAAGTAAATAATGTACCACAATCTGATATTATATTTCATCACTCATATGAATGGACTCTTAGGGCTTCATCGACACAAAGACTGTCTCTGTAGAGACAGAGCTACATTATTTTTTAACCAAACTTGTTCTTTAACAAGTGCTTAACATGTTATCTTTGAAGGAAACAAACAAAGTGTTTCAAGTGATATGTGTAGTGTCCTTCCCATTTACCTGACCAGTGTCTGGCCATCAGGAGAAAAGACCAGAGATGCGACGGCACTGTAGTGACTCTCCAAAACACAGATACACTTGCTAGATCGCAGGTCCCAAATACGAATGCCACAATCCGCAGAGGTAGAGAAGGGCTGCAGCTTGCTGATGTCTGGATTAAGGATGCATCCTTAATAAACACAACTGTTGATTAATGCTATTCTGCGCATGAAAGAGGCGATTCATGCCCACTTGTTGACAGTAGAGTGGAGGTGCAGTCAAAACCCTAAAACCCTTAAATAACTGTAAAAATGACAATTTAAACAACTTCACAGCTCAAATAATAAATTATTTTTAACAGAAGAATTAATGTAAGTGTTTTTATAAATGGATATGCTTCACATTTCTGTGTTTAAGCCCTCCAAAAATCAGCTCTGTTCACTGTAAGTGCCTCACTGGAACCTCCATATTTGCTTTTTTTTATTTTAAAGAAAATGAGGGACGAGTCAAAATAATTTTTTGTGTTAATCAACATTATGCCACAAATGCTGTTGATTGATCTTAACTTGATTTGAGCACACAATATTCCTTAAATACATATTATATATACAGTAGTACACATACATACACATTTACACATACATTTATATCATTAATAATACATCCAACAGAATATAAGTGATTATAATTGTAAATTAATAAACAACCGGACTATATGTTTACAAATGTTTACAGGCAGTGCTGGGTAGATTAATTCAGAATTGTAATGTGGTACTGATTACAAATTACATGACTGAAATTGTTATCAGTATTGCAGTATCTGTTGGATTACATGTTTTAGGTAATCTGATCTGATTACTTTTGGATAACTTCTGATTTAACTCTTGCTTATTAGATGTCACATGCATTTGAGTAGAGTTGTACCATTTTGGCATGAAAATAAAGAGGAAGAAAATAGATTTTATTCTTTATTACCAACAAAAACCTTTTTCTAAAGATTGAACAAAGAAGAAGAATTATAGGGATCATTCAATTATGAATGATTTACTGCCACTGCATGATCATCAATAATCCATGTAAAGTAACTCTAATCTGATTACAAGTATTTTAAAATGTAATGTATTCTAATTATGAGTAACTGATTTTTGAAAAATGATTGCGTAATCTAGATTACATGTAGTCTGATACTGCTCAGCAATGTTGACAGGTATAAAGATACTTTTAAATGTAAAATTTATTGCAAAATGCACTTTTTTTTAAGAACCAGATTGCATGAATTTCATGGGAAGAATTTTTATCTGAGCAAAAATTATTTTTTTTGAAGACAGAAAGAAGAAAAATCTGCGTCATTCTGGTAATATTATCATTAGTAATTTTCATGTATACAGTTTTAGTAAATGGCACTTATTTAGGCACTTCGTTTTTAAGTTATTATGCCTCTAGATGTCAACAATGTACAAAGAATCGCAAGCAAGTCTACGTCACTTCCGCTATCCACTTCTCAGTGTCAGTTTGATAACGGTCATCCTGCTTTCACTATGCTATTCAAATTTTAACAGCTGATTCAGGGTCAGTAATTTGTATGCGACGCAGTCAGGTTGTGTAAACGGACAGTCACTTCCGCGTTGAACAGGCATGATGTTAACTGCGAGGACTATGAGTTTAACAGCAGTGAGAAGTGTATGGAATTTGACATGTCCGATGTTTAGACCTGTGTGTGTCAGTAAATGTTATAATACACGAAGTTCAGTGCTTTCACAGACCAACACACTGGTAGGTTCATTCAGTCAGTCTACACAAATATGAAATATGCATCACACGGTTTAATACAAATCATTTAAGTATGATTGAAAGTTAAGAAATGTAGGTGTCGTCTCATTTTTGTATTTATTTTCCCTGAATATATCTGTGTATTTTAATTCATTAATTATGTATCCCTGCTCATGCTCTGTATATTGCTTTGTTCCATGTTAATTGTTCTGCATTGATTTATAAATAACAAGGACACTGGCATATTCCTAATAGAAGTTCTGTAAAATGTGTACCATAATTGAAATACATGGTGTATGTGCATCTGATGTAGCATGACATTTTCAGTTATTGTACTGTGTATGACCCTGTTTCTTCAGTTTAAGACATGCAGGACCACAACATGTGTGTCCCCTGTGAAAATACAGACTCTGTCCACTCTCCCTCCACCACCCTCATCTGGCCAGGACAAATCCAGCAACAGGAAGACTGGTGTAAGCGTCCTTAAACATAGAACACACATGTGCGTCAAAAATGGCCCAGCGTCTAGTTTTTAAGATATCATTTTTGACACTAAGTGGTCTTTTGATCTGCCACTCCAAGTATTCCTCAATTGTGTCTTCTAACATGTGAAGTTACTTCTTTTTTATACATTTTTTTTTTAAAGTAAATTTGTATCACTACCCCTAGAATGCACATGTAGTCCCTATTTAACCCATATGTGTTTCCTATGGGATTCAATATCCATAACACAATTTTTTGTGTTATATTTTTTTGTCATATAATTAAATATACAGCTCTGGAGATCATCAGTTTCTCTGGATTTGCTATTTATGGGTATGTGTTTGAGTAAAAATATATATATTTTTTTCTTCTATATGTCATTTAGAGCATTTATTTAAAGAAAATGACAACTAGTCAAAATAACAAAAAATATGCAGTGTTTGCATCCTAATGCAATGAAAACAAGTTCATTTTCATTTATAAACAGCACACTGCTAATGTTTTAATTTGGGAAGAGTTCAGAAATCAATATTTAGTGGAATAACTCTTGATTTTCAGTGACAGTTTTCATGCATCTTGGCATGCTCTCTACCAGTCTTTCACATTGCTGTTGGGTGACTTTATGCCAATCCTGGTGCAAACATTCAAGCAGCTCGTCTTTGTTTGATGGATTGTGGTCATCCATCTTCCTCTTGATCACATTCCAGAGGTTTTCAATGGAGTTCAGGTCTGGAGATTGGGCTGGCCATGACAGGGTCTTGACTTGGTGGTCCTCCATCCACACATTGATTGACCTGTCTGTGTGGCATGAATCATTGTCCTGCTGGGGGAAAAAAAACATTCCACAGAGTTTGGGAACATTGTCAGAGCAGAAGGAAGCAAACTTTCTTCCAGAATAACCTTGAATGTGGCTTGATACATGTGACCTTAACAAAGATGAATCTGCCCGATTCCAGCCTTGCTGAAGCACCCCATCAGGATCATCAACAAATCCTCCACCAAATTTCACAGTGGGTGCGAGACACTGTGGCGTTAAGGCCTCTCCAGGTCTCTGTGTAACCATTAGATGACCAGCTGGAGGAGTGTCATAAAGTCACCCAACAGCAATGTGAAAGACTGGTAGAGAGCATGCCAAGACTGAAAATCAGGGTTATTCCACCAAATATTGATTTCTGAACTCTAAGTTAAAACATTAGCATTTTTTTGTTTAAAAAATGAACATGAACTTTTTTCTTTTTTTTCTTGGCATTATTCAAGGTCTGAAAACACGGCAAATGCTCTAAATGACAATATTTTATTTGGAATTTGGGAGAAATGTTGTATATAATGTATATTTTACTCAGACACATTCCTATAAATAGTAAATCTAGAGAAACTGATAATTATGCAATAGGCTCTTATTTTTTTTCCAGAGCTGTATGTCAAATACCATGTTAACATTTATATTTATGTGTAGTTTGCAAGTATAGAAAGTTGTCATTCAGCTGATGATTTTATCCAAAGTGCTTTACAGAGCATTGCAACCAGAGGTCAGATGACTAGTACATTACAACCAGAGGTCAGATGAATAGTACATGGCGAGGGCACAATGGTTAAAACTCCTGGACCACTTCTTTGTGTATTTGAACATGCAACTTTTTTTTTTTGTACGCCTCACCACTCCAAACGCCAAATATATCTACATGTCATACAGCATTATAGAGTACATAAGGTTGTCATTTTACAAGTTTATAACAATTTTTTTTTTTTTATGTGTTTATGTGGGAAGAGTTGTTGAGACATTGCACATTTTACCACAAAATGTGGAAATGGCCCATATCTTTGTTATACACTCTTTTTTACAGTTGCACCCAAAACTCTTACTCTATTTTTCAAGTGTCTGAAACTATTCAGAATTTAATCAAATAAATACATTTGAATTGCCTGTTAGAGTAATTAGTTTTATAATGCATAAGCATCTAGAATTCACCGGGGTCTTTTTTGACCCACAAATCTTTTCTAAGGCCCACAATGCATAGCTGGCTTTAATATGTATATTTTAAGACACTGTGGCAAAAACCATATGATAAAATACAATTGTGTGGTAAATTAGCATTATTAAATCTAAATTGTAATGATATGATGTCAGATTTGATTTTTAAAGGATCCGTCTAATGTCATGGTTAGGCCAGTGTATTGTTCTGAATCAATAAAAACGATACACAAAATATTATTTGAATATTAATATTAAGCTTTTGGATTTATTGCTTCTTTGACAGAAATGTTTTTCTCCCAAAACTTACAGTAAGCCATTCAGGATGTAGGGAAGTGAGTTTTGATGGCCCAATTCCTGGACGTGGTATGGTCCAAGATGGAAAAAATAAAAATGATGGCCCAACTCGCAAATGCACTATGGCGCAAAATGATGGTTTATTTATATAGAGGTGAACCTTATTTACAAGCGAGTCCCAAACTGTACAAAAATGATCAACTCTTCCACCGGCAAAAATATCTTAACTAAACAAAATAAATAAAATAAACAAAAAACTGTAAACACGTATCCACAATACCCGGTTTCACACAGCAAAACATTATTTGATTTGTTCGTGGCACCACAACTGAATGAACCCTGAATGAATATTCAGCCACTCTTTTATACTGTTGGCTCCTCCCCTATTGGAGCCAACCATTTACCAAAGACCAGGGGGAATATTAAATTTCACAGTGCTTAAGTACTACATAAACTCGCACTAATAAACAGTAAACATAAATATATACCCATAAAATACATACCATCATCACATAATATACTTTTAAGACATAAATTACCTATAGACACAAAACATTTCCCAAATCACATGACACATAATATCCTCCGTTTCAGGTGACGCCATTATTGCGGAGACGTGACAGTGCGCTATAAATAGCCCTCGATACCAACAATCACGTTTAATCTGTCTCTTTCACACCCGGAATCAACTCATGATGAACAGGTAAATCTATTTGAACGTATATGTATGCGTGTGTATGCGATGTGAGTTTATTGTATCAGGACGATGGGTACTTTGAGTTTGAATGAACAAGTGCTATGTGTCTCGTGTGCACCCGGACCATAGCGGTAACAGAGGAGCGGCAAATTTGAACGTGTGTGTGTGTGTGTGTGTGTGTGTGTGTGTGTTGCAGATCCAGCGCCAAACTGCCATCAGATTAGGTCTCCTTCTTTACACTACCTTCTCCCTCTCCAAGCTGCGTACTGCTTGGGTACCGAGACAGGTAGTCAGCAATCACATTCCTCCTCCCAGGTATGTGACGAACATTGTAGCGGAAAGGTTGGAGAGCTAAGTACCATCGAGTAACTCTGGCATTGTTGTCCTTCATAGCATTGATCCAGCTTAGGGCTCAATGGTCCGTCTCCAGGTCAAACTCTCTCCCAAGCAGGTAATACCGGAGGCTATCAAGGGACCATTTAATGGCAAGACACTCCTTTTCGATTGTAGAGTATCTTGCCTCTCTAGGCAGCAGCTTACGACTGAGGAACACCACTGGCTTCTCCTCCCCAGCAATCACTTAGGCCAGGACCGCTCCTAATCCTGTTGCAGAAGCATCAACCTGGACCACAAACCGCTGAGAGAAGTCAGGTATCTGGAGGACTGAACTGGAACAGATCCTTTCCTTGAGAGATCTAAAAGCCAACTCACAGTCCTCCGTCCATGGTAAGGGATTCCGTACTGCCTTAGCCAACAAGTTGGTCAATGGGGTAGCAATAGAGGCGAATTCTGGGATGAACCGCCTGTACCATCCCACCAGACCCAAGAAGGATCTAACTTCTTTCTTTGTTCTTGGTGGTGGGCTGCGATGAATTGCCTCTACCTTGCTGACTTGGGGTTTCAATTGTCAATTACCTAATAGGTATCCTAAATAACAGGCTTCTCGTTGTGCCCATCTGCATTTTCCCACGTTCAGAGTCAAACCTGCTCTCTGTATTCTTTCCAGAGTTTGCTTGAGTTGATGGATGTGGTCGTTCCAGGTGTTACTGAAGATGACCACATCATCCAAGTATGCAGCTGAACACTCCTCCCCACCTTGTAGGACTCGATCCATCATCCTCTGGAACGTTGCTGGGGCTCCATGCAATCCGAAGGGCAAGACAGTGAACTGGAATAATCCAAGGGGAGTCTTAAATGCAGTGTAGGGTCGAGATGCTGGGTCAAGGGGCACTTGCCAGTAACCTTTACAAAGATCAAGAGTGGTGATGAACTGGGCTCGGCCGATCCTTTCCAACAATTCATCCACTCGGGGCATCGGGTATGCATCAAACTTGGATTGGCTGTTCAATTTACGGAAGTCGATGCAGATGCGAAGTGTATGGTCCTTCTTGGGCACGATGACTATTGGGCTGCTCCATTCACTTGCAGAGGGTTCGATGATGCCCAGTTGTATCATTGTCTCAATTTCAGTTTTTAAAGGGGTTATAAGGCGCTCAGGGATGCGATATGGCCGCTGTCTCGATGGCGTAGGGTCATTTAAGTGGATGGTGTGTTGGGCTACATCCGTCCGTCCAGGCCTTTGACAAAGCAGATCTGGAAACTGATATAGAAGATGTTGCAGGTCAGACCTTTCAGGATCTTGTAGATGGGTAAAATCCAGTGGTGAGGTCTGCCTCTGAACTTGAGCTTCACAGTCCTCATCCTCCACCTCCACTTTCCTGACCATCAACACAGTTTTAGCCTCCACACTGGCCTGCTCCTTCCACTCTTTTAATAAGTTTACATGGTACGTCTGTCTTTCCTTCCCTTTATCTGGGTGGTGCACTTCATACGTTAGCGGACCCATTTTCCGGCAGATGGTGTAGGGTCCCTGCCACTTCGCCAGTAGTTTGTTGGTTGAAGAAGGTAGCAACAGTAGTACTTTTTGTCCTGACTGATATTGGCGAAGCCTGGCCTTCTGATCGTACCACCTTTTCTGGTTTTGTTGAGCCTGTTTCAGGTTAACCTTGGCTTCGTCCCTGTAACGCTCCAGTCGTTCTCTCGTCTCCAGAACATAACTCAGGATACCCTTTTCTTGAGGTTTGGAGGCAGGTACCTCCCAGCTCTTCCTCAGCAAATCAAGAGGTCCCTGCACCTGCCATCCATACAGCAACTCAAATGGAGAGAATCCTGTCGAAGCTTGTGGCACTTCCCTGTAAGCGAAGAGCAGAAAGGGTAGCCATCTATCCCAATCTCGCCCCGTATCCGCAACAAACTTCCTTAGCATCCCTTTCAGTGTTCTGTTGAAGCGCTCCACAAGGCCATCTGTCTGTGGATGGTATGGACTAGTCTTGATGCCGGAGATGCCCAACTGGTGATGAAACTGTGCCATTAGACGTGAAGTAAAGTTAGTCCCCTGGTCAGTAAGAATTTCGTCAGGAATACCTACATGGGAGAACAACTGGACAAGGGCATGGATAATCTTTGGTGTTGTGATGGTTCACAGAGGGAATGCTTCTGGGTACCTGGTAGCGTAGTCACTAATGACAAGGATGTACTGGTATCCTGCCTTGCTCCTCTCTATTGGGCCCACAATGTCCAGGGCGATCCGTCGGAAGGGTTCGCTGATGATTGGTAGTGGCTGTAATGGATTCCTGTCCTGTTGGCGAACTGCACTGGTCTTCTGACAGACTGGACAAGTAGTACAGTGTGCATGTATGTCAGTGTACATAGTGGGCCAATAAAAGCGTGCCCTTATACGAGTGTATGTCTTGTGGTGACCTAGATGCCCGGTCCATGGAACAGCGTGTGCTATGTGCATAACAAGATTGTGACAGCATGTAGGCAACACTAAACGTTTCACATCATCTGTTTGCACATACAAAATCCCATTGTCAATGACATACTGTTCTTTATACACATTAGACACACAGTTCCCCTCTGCTTTATCAAACAATGGTTGCAAAGACAGATCTTTTCTTTGCAAATCCCCAATGTTCTCTGGAATCTGCCAATTGCTTACTACCAAACCCTCAGTATTAACTTCTGGGTCTGGACTACCTAAATATTTGGATGCACGCCGCTGTCGGCGTGACTTTCTGGGGCCCTTAGTCCCACCTTGAATCAGACTATAGTGCAAGTCTGGTAAGGGCTGCAACCCAGCCTTAGCTTTGGCCCGTGTTACAACAGGACATGATAGGCGTGCTTCTGCCTTATCACCATCAGAGTTCATTGTACCTTGCAGTAAATCAGGCAATATAGGCAAATCTTTCCCTAAAATCATGTCAGTAGGTAACGATTCAACAACTGCAACCTTGAGTAAATACATTTGTTCATAAACACATACATTCACCACAGTACTTGGGTAACTTTTCACATCCCCATGTACACATTGTATGTCAATGGTGTCATCAAAACACATGTTTGCAGCATGACATGATTTCAACAAAGAAATGGCACTTCCAGTGTCCAACAACGCTCTCACAGATTGTCCATCAACAGTCACAGTCATTATGTTCTGAGAGTCACACACATTTATATCCTCAGTGTCCTCCTCTCTAGGAACATAGCAGTAACCCGTGAGTTTAGCTTTACGGATGGGACACACAGTGGCTTTGTGCCCTGGCTGTTGACAGTAATAACAATTAATTCCTTGTCTGTGCCTGTTTTTGATTCAATTGTATCCATATACTGTCTTTGTGAAGTGGTTTTAGCGTTACCTCGTGGTGGTTGAGACCGTTGACTTCCCCGATGAGCATTTCCATATTGCTGCGCCAACCTTGCTGCTGCCAGTCCGCTGGTAGGCTCGTGCTCCTTAACCCACATGCGGCTGTCATATGGCAACACTCGCAACAGTTGTTCGAGGATAATCAATTCTCCAATCCCCTCCTTCGTGGACTGCTCTGGTCGAACCCACCGACGGTACAAGTTCTGAAGCCGGTGATACGTCTCAGTTGGGGATTCTCCCGCCGGTACTGCCGAAGCCCGGAAGCTCTGCCGATACGTCTCCGGTGAGATATAACATTTTTCAAGGAGAGCCTCCCGCAGCTCATCATACACCTCGGCTTGCTCCTCATCCATAGCCAGATAGGCCTCCAACGCTCTGCCTGTTAGCAATGGCACCAGCCTACAGCTCCACTCCTCCTCAGGCCATCTCCACGTCCGTGCCAGACGCTCAAAGCGGCGTAGAAAGTTTTCCATATCCTCGCCAGCTTGGAAGACTGACATTTGTGGCTCAGATCTTGGTGGTGGTGGTGGTGGTGACCTAGACCAGCCTGGCGTCGGAAGCTCCATTCGTGGACTCGCAGCACTGCTTCGTGTAGCCGCTGCCTGAACCGTCTGCTGCATGGATTCACGTATTCCTCGGAGTTCAGACAGATATCTCTCCTCCCTCTGTTGTTGAGCACCAAGGAATTCCCGCATTAACGCCACCATCGTCCCCCTCGTTGTGACAGTGCTGGGCTGAGGTGAACTGGCTCTTGGATATTCCTCTGTCTCCTCACCCTCCGATTCACCCAGTAAATCCAGTTCCGGATCCATTGTGCTCTGGCTCCCTTGTGAACGTGGTTTCCGCCCTCTCTGTGTCTTTTTACGAGTGGCCATCCCACTTCTGACACCAAACTGTAGGGAAGTGGGTTTTGGTGGCCCACTTCCTGGACGTGGTATGGTCCAAGATGGAAAAAATAAAAATGATGGCCCAACTCGCAAATGCACTATGGTGCAAAATGATGGTTTATTTATATAGAGGTGAACCTTATTTACAAGCGAGTCCCAAACTGTACAAAAATGATCAACTCTTCCACCGGCAAAAATATCTTAACTAAACAAAATAAATAAAATAAACAAAAAACTGTAAACACGTATCCACAATACCCGGTTTCACACAGCAAAACATTATTTGATTTGTTCGTGGCACCACAACTGAATGAACCCTGAATGAATATTCAGCCACTCTTTTATACTGTTGGCTCCTCCCCTATTGGAGCCAACCATTTACCAAAGACCAGGGGGGATATTAAATTTCACAGTGCTTAAGTACTACATAAACTCGCACTAATAAACAGTAAACATAAATATATACCCATAAAATACATACCAACATCACATAATATACTTATAAGACATAAATGACCTATAGACACAAAAACATTTCCCAAATCACATGACACATAGTATCCTCCGTTTCGGGTGACGCCATTATTGCGGAGACGTGACAGTGCGCTATACATAGCCCTCGATACCAACAATCACGTTTAATCTGTCTCATTCACACCCGGAATCAACTCATGATGAACAGGTAAATCTATTTGAACGTATATGTATGCGTGTGTATGCGATATGAGTTTATTGTATCAGGACGATGGGTACTTTGAGTTTGAATGAACAAGTGCTATGTGTCTCGTGTGCACCCGGACCATAGCGGTAACAGAGGAGCGGCAAATTTGAACGTGTTTGTGTGTGCGTGTTTTTGTGATTTACGAGGACAATTTTGTAAGTTACAAATTAGTAATTACAAGGGTATTATGCTATAAATGTGATTTATGAGGACATTTCTAGTGTCCCCATAATTCAAATCGCTTAAAAATCATACTAAACAATGTTTTATTGAAAATGTGAAAATGCAGAAGGTTTTCTGTGAGGGTTAGGTTTAGGGGCTGTGTTAGGTTTAGAGGATAGGTTTAAAAGTCACTATAGTTTGTACAGTATAAAAGTCATTATGTCTATGGAAAGTCCTCATAATGATAGGTAGACCAACGCGCGTGTGTGTGTGTGTGTGTGTGTGTGTGTGTGTGTGTGTGTGTGTGTGTGTGTCAGATCCAGCGCCAAACTGCCATCAGATTAGGTCTCCTTCTTTACACAGGACAGTAATTGCAGGGACAGAGATAGGACATTGGGATTTAAGGAATATAAATTTATGTCATCATTTACTCACACTCATGTTGTACCAAACCAGAATATCTTTTTTTTTTTTTTTTTTTTTTGGAACACAAAAGGAAATTTTAGACAGAATTATAGCCTCAATCACTGCTCACTTTCATTGTATGAAAAAAAGATGCAATGAACGTGAATGGTGACTGAGGCTATCAGAATAGTTCACCCCAAACTGAAAATTATCTCATCATTTACTCACCCTCATGCCATCCCAGATGTGTTTGACTCTCTTTCATGGGCTGTATGCAAACAAATATTTTTAGAAGAATATTTCAGCTCTTTTAGTCCTCACAATGGAAGTGAATGGGGACCAAAAATCACATAAAGGTAGCATAGAAGTAATCTATATGACTCATAGTGGTTTAATCCATGTCTTCAGAAGCGATATGATAGGTGTGGGTGAGAAACAGATTCATATTTCTTTATTCTTTTTTATTATATATTCTTCTCCCTGCAGTCACCTAAATCATCACCAAAAACACAAGAAGAAGAAAGGAAAAGTGGAGATTTACAGTAAAAAGGATTTAAATAGTGATGTGTTTCTCACCCACATCTATCATATCACTTCTGAAGACATGGATTCAACCACTGGAGTTATATGGATTACTTCTATGCTACCTTTATGTGATATTTAGAGTTCAAAATGTTTGGTCACTTACATTTTGAGGACCTACAGAGCTGAAATATTTTTTTTTTAAATCTTAATTTGTGTTCAGCAGAAGAAAGAAAGTCATATGCATCTTGGATGATATGAGGGTGAGTAAATTATGAGAGAATTTACTTTTTAGGGTGAACTATTCTTTTAACTTTCTGACTAACATCTTGGAATTGTGGAACATATGATACTGTCTCTTTGCCACAGCCAGTTACATGGAAATCACTTGCTATTTCATTTGCACTGGGAGGAGGTCTTCTTCTCGGGATGAAATACTTCAAGAGAGAAAAAGAGGAAAGTAAGCACAGTTTATTTATGCATCTGAACAACAACTGCTATTGGTCAAGCTTCACTTCATTTCAAGTGGCAGTCAGCTATTACTACTGTAAGCATTTGTGTGTCTTTGGTTTTCTAGTGATTGAAAGAGAAAGAACCAAGTCGATAGGAAAACCAGCGCTTGGAGGTCCATTCTCACTTGTGGACCACAACAATAAACCCACAAAGAGTGAAGATTTCCTCGGTCAGTGGGTGCTGATCTATTTTGGTTTCACACACTGTCCAGACATCTGTCCTGATGAACTGGAGAAAATGATTGAGGTTGTAGATGAGATTGGTAATGTATCATTTCATTTTTTTAAGTGAATAGTTCCCCCAAAATTCATTTGAATCCTTCTAAACCTTTACCCAGTTTCGAGCGATTTAATCATTTAAAATAATTGTGTAATAATATTATTATATATTACATAATTTATAATATAATAAAAATACAATATATTTATACACAATAATAATTTTGGAAATGGTTCTTGTTATTTTAAAATGATTATTATTTAAGATGACAATGTCTAGTAACTGGATTTCATTTATTTGCGAAACGTGGTAATGATAGTTTTGTACATATCTGACACAGATAGAATTAAGACACTCCCAGATTTAACACCGATTCTCATCACAATTGATCCTGATAGAGACACACCGGAGGCCATGTCTGCATATGTCAAAGGTAAGCAAAGAACCAGAGGAGTTGATCATTTTATTACTCCTGAAGTGATTATATGATTTCTTCATAATTCATGTTTTCAATTTCTTGCATGCAGAGTTTTCCCCCAAGCTGATCGGCTTGACAGGCACAGTTGCCCAAATTGACCAAGTGTCCAGAGCCTACAGAGTGTACTACAGCCAGGGCCCAAAGGATGAAGACAACGACTACATAGTAAGCTTTAAGTGTCCTCAATCATGCAGTTTGATTTGTAAAAAACACTTTAGGCACTTAACTGCAAAATACACCTATAAATTAAAAACTGTCAGTAAGATATGCATTTCTTCAAGCAATTGTAATGAGTCATTTTTATGTTTATCAGCATCTTTCGCATTAAATACAGGTTGATCACACCATTATAATGTACCTGGTGGGGCCTGATGGGCAATTTCTGGAGTATTTTGGACAAAACAAGAAAACTCCTGAGATCTCGGCATCCATTGCATCCCACATGAGGAAGTACAAACATGGAAAATAAACTTTTTTGGCACTTAACCTCTCGGTGAAGATGTTGAGAGGTCAACGGACACAGCATTGCTCTACATGATGTCTCAGACTGAAGGAAATGCTTTAATTTCTATGAAAAATAGTTTAGATGTATTTAAAGTGCAACTCTGATTTGGGAAACCGAGCATTTGTGCATCATTCTCCATTTAACTGCAGTACTTTTCAATCACAGCACTTTACAATCATTGAACTTTGTATTTAATTTCTGTAAATAGTAAATGATTTTCAAAGGCTTCAAGTTCAATAAAGGACAATGTTGTGTTTTTCATCATTGCAATTCAATGTTGATGCATGGTGTGGCACCATTGTGTGTAAAAATCAAAATTATGCTGAAGGAATATAATGCATTTGAATAATGAGTGTATTTATTATGGATGTTGTTACATCATTAGTTGCTTCCTTATTTCTCTCATGGAGACACCTCTTATCTTCTCCTTTTATTGATGCAAGAGACATCATGCATGAGTGTACTTTAGAGTAAGTAACTTGTATAGTAGCAGTATATTACAGTAATTATAACTCATTTATAGTTACCTACTGTAAATATAGCCGCACCTATGACAACTTCTACATCAATTAGCCCTGGTCTCCCTATATTCAAATTATCTTTTAAAATATATTCTTTGAAAATAATAACATATTTTATTTCGTTAGGGAAGAGGAGAAGCTATAATAGGCAGAAACATGGGTCGAAAAGAGAAATTACTGGTTATGTCAATAAGGAGTCAAACTTTGGATTGGACAAAAGTCACATAATGCAGGCTGAATTGTTTTATTTTGACAAAACATGGTGTACCCATGGATGGGGAGCACATGTACAGCATGTTTTTCAGAGCTTATTAACTGAAACAATTGAAAAAACACATTATGTAACAAAACAAAGGGGAGCACACAATCACTGCTTTTGGCTCTTTAGCTGCAATAAGACATCACATTAGCACACAGTAAGGCTTAAATCTAAAGTCAACTGTACTGATCATTTTTAAGGTCAACTCTGACCACATCATCTATACATCATATCTTATAATAATTTAACTGAGAACTTCACTTATACATTTATTTTTTGTCTTTGTTGTCACTGTTGCTGTGATTAAGGACAAAAATGAAATATCATGTCAAGAACTCTTTTAATATGATTATTTAAGTGTTTAATCCACTACACATTGTTTAAAAGCGGCCTCTAGATGGGTTCTACCCATATAAATTGCCTACATTTTTAAAGGTGAAACTCTGGCTGATATGAGTTTTATTTAAGAGCCTTAATTATATTTATGTGACATTTTTCAGCCTAAAGAACAATGCAAATAAATGTTGGTAAGTTTAAAATAGGCTTCAATAAAACTGTAGAATAAAACAAGAATGAGGATTCTTCCACAAGAATGTTTCTTCTTAAAATCTCGTATCTGATTGGCTAACTTAACTAATGGCTCTGATTGGCAAACTTTTATATATATATAAGAAAAAAAAGCCACTTTTGAAACAGAAAAACAAAAAGAAAAGGTTAGAGTGGGAAAAGAAACACAGACATTGGACAACAGATAATTGGAAAAGAGTGTTATGGATCTTAACACCATTGAGCTTTTGTGGGATCAGCTAGACTGTAAGGTGCGTGATAAGTTCCAGACAAGACAGACACTTCTATGGCAAGTGCTACAATCAGGTCTAAGCATAACTAACTGGTAATCAGAAGGACGCTGGTTCGAGCCCCACAGCCACCACCATTGTGTCCTTGAGCAAGGCACTTAACTTCAGGTTGCTCCGGGGGGATTGTCCCTGTAAGAAGGGCTCTGTAAGTCGCTTTGGATAAAAGCGTCTGACAAATGCATAAATGTAAATGTAAGTGTACTTTCGCCAAGATTCTGATGTGCGGATCGACTGGACACTTTACTATCCCATAATGCCACGGAAGTGTGGAGAATTTAAAAGAATGGTGCCATTTTCCACAGCCCTTTCTCTCTTCCATGTCACGCAATCTATTGCTAAATGATACTTTCAGTTTGATATTTGGTTTGTAAATGGCAGCTGGATCATATCGGACCACAAATCATCTGTCCAGCACAGAATCAGGCTTTCCTCCTGAATTTTAATCAACATCAACAGGTAACAACCACATTCTCCAGAAACCGTATCATCCTGTTACACTTCCTAGATTCAATTTGTGAATACACTCTATTTGAAGTGTCCTAGGACTTGTCTCACAGATAAGGTATTGTCCTGGACAAAATATTTTAGCATCTAAGCTGTTTTATGGTGGCCTAACTGTTGTGTTATTTATCTCATTAAGACATTACATTCTATGATGTCCATAGGGTGTTCTATTCATTGTGAAATACGCTACTGCATTGGTGGTTAGCTGTTAAATCGTTCACTGCTTAACCCCTCCTCCACCCTCACACATTATAAAAATATACCCAGCAGGAAGAGCAATGTCTGTTAAAAACAATTGACATTTTGTTAGAATTTGAAGACTGAGGTCATCATACCATTCATAGAATACCAAATATGAATGCAATGACTAAAGTTATTGGACACTTCAATTCTCATCAAAATTATTTTTTGCTGTATAGGGAAATCCTAGAATGTCCTCTTTTCAAGAATGTAACAACTCTGTATTATGGAACAAAAAGAGTTCGTTAGTTTGTGTTTCTATAAATTAATTTAATTTAAAAAAAATCTAAATCGACTGGTAAAAGTGAAGTGTGTGACGATACAATCACTGTTAATTCTAGCCATGATTTGTGTGTCAGTAGATGAAAATTGCTAATAATACTTGCATTCCTTATAATTTAACGGCACGTACATTCAAATCCTGATGAGAACCACATTTTCTATGCTTAAAACTTCTTATGAATGTGCTGTATTTGTTTATATCACTGGCTTGAAAAGGAATTAAATATATAATAGGAATTAATGATGGTGAATTAAAACCTCAGAATTAAATTGCACTTGACCCAGCCCATTAGTGCTTTGTGCAAAAAAATGTTGTCAAATTAACTTGGGCATGCTTGCTCGAAAATACCAAAACTGCATTGCCATGTCCATTGACTTTGCACTTAGGACTAAGCGATAGTGCTCTTAAAACAGGCCCTAAGAATCTTTAACACTGTTGATGCATTTAACTATTTTTACACTAGAATGGTTTTATTTAGTTCTGTTGTATTATTTTGTTTACTGTGTGACACAAATGTCTCGGTTACTGTCGTAACCTCCGTTCCCTGTTGGAGGGAACGAGATGTTGTGTCGATGTAGTGACACTAGTGGTCTCTCTTGAGAGCCTCGGTTACCTCTTATCTTTGAGAAAAGGCCAATAAGAATTGGCGAACAGAATTTTTTATTTCCCTCCTCCGGACATACGGGTATAAAAGGAGGGAATAGTGCCTCTGTTCAGACAGGTTTTGAGCTGAGGAGCTGAGAGAAAGGTCCCGGACCACAACAGTGTTGTGGCAAGCGGGACAAGCCTGTCCGAGTGCATGCGCTGTGACCTTCGTGGCCCGCAGTTCCTGAAGCACATTGGGACTAGGACTACCCAAGTGCAGATCTCTTAGCCCTTTGGCCTGGTGGACTTGCAGGAGGACCGTAGCGTGCAGGGCGGAGGCGGCCTGTCCAGCGGCGCTGTAGGCCTTGGTCTCCAGAGACGTCAACCTACAGGCCTCGGAGGGGAGTGATGGTCGATCCCGCCAGGTGGTGGCGTTTTGCGGGCACAGGCGCACCGCAACTGCCTTATCCTGCTGGGGAGTTCCGTGTACCCATGGACCGCCCACTGTCAAGGGTAGTGAGAGCGGACAAGCGAGGGAGTCGGTTTTGGGTAGTGAAAGGTGCCCTCGACGACTTCGTCAGCTCATCATGCACCTCTGGGAAGAAAGGAACGGGGGGGGGGGGTGTTGGGCATTTCTGTGAGTTCCCACCCCAAACCCAGGAACCAATCGTCTATCCACGAGAACTGATGGGGGGGACGGAGGGTTCCAGTCCAGCCCGACACTCGCGGCGGCCCGGGTAAGCATAGCGGACAGCTCGCCGTAGGCCTCAGACTGGGCTGGCTCACCCGTAGGCGCTAGCTCAGTCGAGTTCTCAGAGTCAGAGTTCGCCAAGACCCTCTCCGATGCAGTGCTGAAACTCTCGTCCAGCTCAGGGGCTCCGAGAGAGACATCAGACTGGCCGTAAGGCGAGCTGGTCTCATCTCGGAACCGGACGGGGGCAAACGAGCGTGCTGGGGAATGGATGGTCCGTGGGGATTTACCAGCCGCGCCGGCCGTATACCCATGGGTAGAAGGCGCGATGCGGGGGGCGGCTAGTGGGATTCCCTTGGAAGAAGGAGAGCCGCGACCGCAACATTGCCATATTCTCACAGTGATAACATGAGCCGTCCACAAACGCTGCCTCTGTGTGATCTCTGCCCAGACACGAGAGGCAGCGCCTGTGGCCATCATAAGCGGAGAGGTAATGACCACATCCAGGAGTGACACAAAGACGAAATGGCATCTTGAAAAAGACATGTCTTTAAAAAGACGTTCAACGTCAGTGTGTTTACTCTTTTAGAGAAATATATACAGTACTCTTTTAGAGGGCTGTCGAAGCGCTCAGGGGCATGGTCTGTACTGGCGTGCAGATGAAGAGAAAATCCACTGAAATGCACCATATTTCCAACAGCATATGCTCTTTAGAGGTGAGTGGAACAGCAGAGGTTTTACTCAGCTCGCTGAAACACAACCGTTCGGCTCCGAAGAAAAATCTGTCCGAACAAGCGCACGATTCCCTCATTTTATACCTGTATATCCGGGGGAGGGGCATGCAATTCTGTTCGCCAATTCTCATTGGCCTTTTCTCAAAGATAAGAGGTAACCGAGGCTCTCAAGAGAGACCCCTAGTGTCACTACGTCGACACAACATCGAGTGAGTGACAGAAGGGGAACTGAGTTTTTTCTAGAATATGATTTGACTTAAAAACATGACCATAAAATACACCATAAAAGCCCCATAAAACAATAATATAGTAATCCAGAGCATTTGTGTGTTTTCAGAAGCCACATGATAGCTCTGTGTGAGGAATAAACAAAATGTAAGTCTTTATTCAATGATCTTCTTATTCATCCGCTGCACCCATAACAGTGAAATCCCCAAATTGCCACCTTAAGGAGTGTTACGACAGGTTTTACGTCAGTGATTTTGTTTAACAACATACATTTTATTCTCTACCTCACTAAAAGCTGTTGTATGTCTTGTAACACTTTAGAGTACTTTTGCACTGATTTTTGCTATTTTTTTGTGAATAATGATTGTGATTAAATTTATCTGCCTATTAATTTTTTTTGTATTGTTAAGAAATGTTTAAAGTTAGGGGTGGGATTAGTGCCTCAAATATATGTATACATACAGTATATAACAGTATATTTGAACTAAATTTATTGTTGCTGTACTTTTTTCTGCCTATTACATTTATTTTTATTTTGTTGAAAAAGGGGAGAAGTTTAGGGGTAAGGGCAGGTTTAAGGGATTTCAAATATCTACAACATATTAAAAAAATAACTACACAAATATATTTATAAAATAGAGAATTCGTAAATATTTTTATATTTCTAAAGCTGTAAATACATAAAAAGTTAAAGTTTTATATGCTGTCAATACCCCCATATTGTACATTTCAGCATCAATCCAAATGTGTAAAAATGAATGTTCAAATGTTATGCGCGATTCACGAATTGCTCTAAATATTAATTACTTAAAAAAAACATTTTAATAAACATTTTGCCATAACATAAAGCTTTTTGTTGTCATAATGCTTTTTCGCTTTATTTAAGAAGACAGCATGACAATCAGTATTTTTTCATTGTCACAATATCCTGTCTTTGAACCTCTTGTTCCCAAATGCTTTTTCTGGAAGCCTAATTTTAAGTTTAATATTAGACTGCTCACAGGTGTCGAGGACTTGTCTTACAGTTGGTGTCCTCCACCCAGGCTTTTCCACATAATGTCAAACAAAAGATCTCACAGATTAACACAGATAAAGAATGATACATTACGTCAAACTGAGCTTTGTAGGATTTATTTTTGGGTCTGGGGGAAGTTCAGGGGTATATTTATATTTATATATATATATATATATATATATATATATAATCCAGATATTTAGATTGAAATATTTTGCATTATTGTGGCAAACGATTAATGCACTGATTAGACAACACAAAAATTGGCTTTAAAAGTCAATATATAATTTGTTTATATATAATTCCACTGCCAGTTCTCAGGAGGTGTTCTTACATTCCGTCTGGGCAATTTTTCATTTTATTGTCAGAGTGCATATGTACATATGCATAGGTTGGACACTTTTAGAACGTCTTACTGGTTATCATCATAAAAAACGCTGCCTTTTTAGAAAGTTGTGTCAAATTATTAGTACAGAAGTTGAAACTATGAAAATCGCATCTCGAGACCCCTGCTTCTTCCAGCTGTCAATAACGCATCACGTGTGACTATCGCTCATTCTGTGGCTGTGTGAGGATGTTTGAGGCGTGCTGACTGCCCCTTTCTGATGTGGCTTGTGAAAACACAAATTTAAATGTAGCTTGAATTGTTCCCAATGGAAGGAAAATACATTATTTTATTAAGGAATTTACACACGGGTCAGGAGGCATGATTAATTGCGTTAATTTGTAAAAGGTTTTTTGACAATCTATGTATTTCATAGACTATGTAACAGGATTAAGTATATTTTCATAATTGTGATATCCATGTACCATCATCTTTTAATCCGTCTCTAGTAAATGTATTACAATTATGGCACTTAGGAACTATGACTATTCAAAATCAGTAAAGAATTTGACATGTGAGTGTAAAAGTGCCTTTGCAGTGACATAGAGGATGTGAGTGTTAAAAAGGTGTCCCGTACTTGTGAGGCGTTTGGATGTCAGGGTGATTATATGGCATAACCAACACACTTTGTAACCATCTTTGCACACACTATCTTTCATCTACAATTTTCAGTAAAATTGCTTCTGAAACGTGCCCACGATCAGTGTTATGATCAGCAAAATAAGAATTATGATTTTAATTTTAATGTTAATTTTGGGAGTGCATAACAAAATGGTCTCATGGAACTGCAGGCATGCACATTTAAATCCAGATCCTTGAACATTGTTACCTGATCCTGGTGACACATTCAATTAGCCCTTGAAGTTCTGAGGCCCAACTTAAGACCAGAGCAGTAAAAGATACACAAGTGTGACATGATTAAGATTTGAATAGAATTACATGCACAAATATAGAGGCTGATTTTCGCTGGTCTGACACGTGTTAATAAAAGGACTCCTTCTGCTCTGCTCAGGAGACAGTCAGCTGGTGATCACTGGTGGTAAGATCTCACATTTGAGTATTACATTCAGTTTGGGATTATTGGACAAAGTACATTTGATACAATTAAATATATTTGAATGTTGTTCATTATGTTTTTGCCATTGTTTATCTTGCAAATACGTTTTACTCTTATAATTGGTGAAAATTAACAAAGGTATAGACCTCTTTTTACACACATTTTCTGTTCTGTTCTTCCTCTTTGTGTTTCTTTCATTTTTATCATTACATTTTTATATTTGCCAATATTGTTTTCCAGTTTTGTGACATCATGAGCAGTGATGTAGAGATGGCCCAGTATGGGCCAGCCGCAATCTACCTACGCAAACCTGAGAAGGAGAGGATTGAGGCTCAAAATCGTCCTTTTGATGCCAAATCCGCCTGTTTTGTTCCTGATGCCAAAGAACTGTACATTAAAGGCATCATCCAAAGTAGAGAAGGAGGCAAGGCTACTGTTAAGACTGAAGCTGATGAGGTGAGACTCGTGAAATCAATTCTGATTGGGGCTGTCAATCAACTCATTTTTAAAATCAAATGAACTACATGACATGCCAACTAATCAAAAAAAAAAAAAAATCACAATTAACCCTATATCAATATTTGCTAAGAAATAAAGACATATTCAATAAGTAATACATAATAATTAAAACCATTTTAAATGTAATAATTCAGATATTCAGATTGAAATACAGGATATTGCATTTTTAAAGCAGAGGAATAAAGCATTGATTAAACAAAACAAAGGTTGGCTTTAGAAGTCATTATATTGTTCGTTTTAATCTTATATCATGGGGACCCATTCTTGCATTCCATCTGCGCTATTTTAATTGTCGCTCTAGGTACATCTGAGTCAGACGGACACTTTTAGAGCATCTCAGAGGGTTTTAGCATCATACAGGACGCTGAGTCAAGATAAAAGTAGTTGAAACTTTGAAAACCGCGTTTTGAGATCCCTGTAATCCAGCTGTCAAGAATGCGTCCTGTGTGACTGGCTCTCATTCTGGGGCTACGCTACTTGTGAAGTTTGTTGAGACACGCTGACTGCCCCCTGCTGATGCGGCTGATAAAACCACACTTATGTCAAGCTTGAATTGCTCAGATGGTTGGAAAATACTTTATTAAACAGCATTACACTGTGGAATGAAAACTCATTTCTATCAGAGAAAAATAAACTGGCTGCTAAAGCAATTCTTAACTGATGGGGACTCACAGGTCTGCTCTGATAGGGTCGCAGAGAGCAGGGAAAACAGGGCTAAATGCAAATAATAAAATGCGACCATCCATACAATTGGGATTAGCTGAATAAATCACGTTTTGAAAGGAAGGAGAAAATGCTTCCCATTTCTGAAAGTGTTAACATCAAAGACTGTGTGTCTAAACAGTCAGTATTTTGGTGCAAATTCATGTGACACTTAATAGAAGCTAGCCAAAAAGTGGATGCCAACATGGACATATTTACTGACAAAAAACAACCCAGACACATTTCATTCGAGTTCACTTGCTGCATGGATGAACATGGTAAGTGACAACCATCATGATTTGTATTGTAAGGTTATTGCAAAATAACAAAAATAATTTTTTTCCAATTCTGGAAATTTTGTTTACTTTTGGATGATAAACTATGTTGGTCCTGAAGTAAAACCAGTCGATAACCACTACTCCAAAGAGTGACATGACACTGTTTTCTACAGATAGTGACAGTGAAGGATGAGGACTGTCACCCTATGAATCCACCCAAGTATGATAAAATTGAGGACATGGCCATGATGACCCACCTCAATGAGGCCTCGGTGCTGTTTAACCTCAAAGATCGTTATGCGGCATGGATGATTTATGTAAGTAATGGCTAGGTCTTGAAAATGGTCTGGCAAGAGCACCCAGTATCAGTTTAATAAATCTCTGTGATTTCTCTCTGCAGACCTACTCTGGATTGTTCTGTGTCACTGTGAACCCTTACAAATGGCTCCCGGTGTATAATTCAGAAGTGGTGGCGGCTTACAGAGGCAAAAAGCGCATGGAAGCCCCACCACACATCTTCTCTGTGTCTGACAACGCATATCAAAATATGCTTACAGGTGGGTCGAACTCAGAATTTGAACAGCAGTACATAACGGAGGTAGATTTAATCAAGCAATGAGCTTTATAAGCTGCCTTATTACTTTTATAAGACACAGAGATGATTAAAGACACCAATGTTTGATGAATGATTAAATCTAGTTTATAGATTGTTGGTGGTGTAGTGGGCTAAAGCACATAACTGTTAATCAGAAGGTCGCTGGTTTGACCCCCACAGCCACCACCATTGTGTCCTTGAGCAAGGCACTTAACTCCAGGTTGTTCCGGGGGGATTGTCCCTGTAATAAGTGCACTGTAAGTCACTTTGGATAAAAGCATCTGCCAAATGCATAAATGTAATGTAAAACAGATAGTTCTGACTCTAAATTCTGATTGGATGAGCCATGTTCAAAGTCATAAAATAGCCAATGTACACACACATGTACTCACAAATAAATAAATACAAATCTCTGGCTGAGCTTGACTCAGTCAGTGGTTCCACGTGTTTGAAATGAGTGTTCTTAAATTAAAATGAACATGTAATTTCAACCTAACTGAAACAAGTAAACCCAACCAAATGTGACATGTCAGAATAACTCAAATGAAACTCTTTTAGAGATATGCTAGATATGCTAGCTAGTTTCAGAAAATGTTAGCATGCTAAATAAATTCTGGTGGGAAGCACTACTGAGTGCAACTTGGGACCCACTTTTAGGTGGCCTTAACTACTATATGTACTTAACCATTTGACACAGTGTATTTATTATGTACATATATGTTGAGCATTTAATTACATTTAAAGTACTTGTACTAAAGTACATTTGCAGATACATTGTTAACTTTACCCTTATCCCAACCCTTACGTCAAAACCTAACCTAACCCCTAATCCTAACTCCTAAACCTACCGTACCTCAACCTCAGTAGCAGTAAATGTGGGAATTTTGCAGAACAATATGTAATAACACAGTAAATACATAGTCTTGTATGCATTTAATGTTAGTATATAGAAGTTAAGGCCACCTAATATAAAGTGCCACCGCAACTTGATCACTGTATGGTTAGCTAAGCAATTGCTCAATGGATAGAGCAATATGTTTAATACTCAAAATGTATTGGTCCTCAACCAAGGCTGAAACTCAACTCTTCACCATGAGGGTAACCCCCAAAACTACAACATAACAGAAATTCTTCTAAATCTCAACATAACAATACAGTAAACATTAACAGTTATCTCCCTTTATATTCAGCTTGAACAAAGACACATATAATAACACTACATTTTAACATTTATCCTTCCCGTCGAGTCCCATGCAAAGCATGCTGGGGACGAGTTTCAGTTATCCAAACCAAATTATTTATGTTGTCCCAATGCAAAATGGATTAAGTAAAGCTGAGAGTTTTTGAGTAATTTGGTAAATGGTCTGGACTTAGATAGCGCTTTTTTAAACTTAGCGGTAGTCAAAATGCTTTACACTGTGACTCATTCACCCATTCACACTCACACACCAATGATGGCAGAGCTGTCAAGCAAGGTGCTAGCCTGCCATTGGGAGCAACTTGGGGTTCAGTGTCTTGCCCAAGGACACTTCGGCATGTGGAGTGCTGTGGGCCAGGAATCGAACCACCAACCCTGCGATTAGTGACTGACACGCTCTACCACCTGAGCCAATAGTAAAAGTGATTATCTTTTTGAGTGATATAAGTTTCATTTATTTAGACAAAATAAGTGTCAAATTTACTACTTTTGGAAGGTTATGCAAAATATAAATTTTATAAATGCACATATTTTTTGAACTTTGTTGTCTTGTATCATATTGGAATGAATAAATAAGAAATCCCCTACTTTGTCCTTTCTCATTTGTAGACCGTGAGAATCAGTCTGTCCTGATTACGTAAGTCATGATCAGTGGATTTCACTGTGCAATAACTCTACACTCTCAAATGATAGATGATGAGCTGTGTGTCTCCAGCTCCGTAACAGTGTTACTGTGTCATTCCCAGTGGAGAATCTGGTGCAGGAAAGACCGTGAACACCAAGCGTGTCATTCAGTACTTTGCGTCAATCGCAGTCTCTGGAGACAAGAAGAAGGAGGCCGTATCGAGTAAAATGCAGGTGAAGTATTGATCACGGTGTATGAGCACATAGCTGAGCTGGATTTCAAATCGAATTGTATTTAGCTGAAATCTAACATGTATGTCCCTCACAGGGGACACTGGAAGATCAAATCATTTCAGCCAATCCTCTGCTTGAAGCCTTTGGGAATGCCAAGACTGTGAGGAACGACAACTCCTCACGCTTTGTGAGTTCAGCTGTTGTGCTCTCTTTCTTTAAGAAGTTAATTAGAATTTGTTTACCTAAAGTTTCACAATCCAACAGGGTAAATTCATACGAATCCACTTTGGAACAACTGGAAAACTCGCCTCGGCAGATATTGAAACATGTAAGTCTTGTTAGAAGTAAAGGTAATGGTAATGTAACTTTGTAAGACATTTTTACACTGCTTCAACAGGGTTGAAGGAAAAGTTCATTCAACACACTGAATCTTGAGATAAGGGACAAAACATGAACAAACGTCCTATTTATGTTAAAAATCTAGAAATACAGAAAATGGTAAATCTAATTTTAATATAATGTTTTTAAACGCATGCTCTATACTTGGAAGCACATGTTACGTAACCTGTCCTTAGAAAGAGGTCACGATATTAAAATGTTAAAGTGTTTAAAAATGCAATAAATTCATAAATATAAATATCAAATGAAAGATAGGGATCTGTAAGATATCAAACAATTCACAAAGTAAACTTTATATTTTCCATAAAAAAATGTGTGTCCTCACTTTGTGTCAACCCCGTCTGATTTTGTCCATAATCCTGAATAAATCAGACAATGTCATGGCCAGCTTTAACTCTGAGTTTCCCCACTTCCTGTTCATGGTGGATGCAACAGTAGGACACGTGCTCTGGTAAGTTTTATATTTAAACAAACAATGTTTAAGTCTGTGGTCACAGCTTCAACATGTCAACACCGTCATCCCAATATGATAATTTCTGTTAGTAATTTTGCCATTTGAGTTTAGGATAAAGATGCATCTTTCACTGAGGAAAAAACTAAATGGCTCCCATGTACAACACATGGTTAAGATTTTCAGAAAAAAGAGCGTTTTTATAAAAAACGTTTCCCTTACATGGTTTGTTAGCTGAGACCTTTGCATACAAATATATCCATTTCAAATTAATTGAATATTAAAAAATAAAAACTTAGATTTTAAACATGCTTTGTCCCTTATCTCAAGAATCAGTAAAAAATAATAATTCTGTTTAAAACACAGATCCATTTTTTTTTTGTACATCTAGATTTGCTGGAGAAGTCCAGAGTGACCTTTCAGCTATCTGACGAGAGGAGTTATCACATCTTCTATCAGGTCACCACAGGCCATAAGCCAGAGCTGATGGGTGAGAGTTTCATACAAAATTCGAAATAATTACAAAACAGCTCTTTTCCCCCCCCAATTGATAACATTTCACGGTTTTCCATAGACATGCTTCTCATCACAACCAACCCCTATGATTTCCCCTTGATCAGTCAGGGTCAGATCACAGTGGCCAGCATTAATGACAAAGATGAGTTGGAGGCCACCGATGTGAGAATAACTCAGCACATTCAAGACTCTTATTCCCTTCACAGTCGTGTAGGTAGTTACTTATTTCTCTAAATCTGATTCATTAAATTCTCCAGACAGCCATTGACATCTTGGGCTTCACCTCTGACGAGAAAGGCAGCATCTATAAGTTGACGGGTGCAGTAATGCATTATGGGAACATGAAGTTTAAGCAAAAGCAGCGTGAGGAGCAGGCAGAACCTGATGGCACTGAGGGTAAGCCATATCAAAGCCCCCTTTTATAGTAGGCCTATCTATGACATCTTTTTTCAACACTAAACTATCCAAATTAGACAAATATGTTTACACTACTTCATCATTTAGCAGACTTATATGCAAAGTCCTAAGTCCAGGCTACACCACCCACACTACACAATTTGAATGAAAAATCAAATCAATTATCATGACATCACATGCATTGTGTTTTTGTGTTTTGGCTGTTACAGTGGCTGACAAAGTGTCTTTCCTGATGGGACTGAAATCTGCTGACTTGTTGAAAGCTCTTTGTTATCCCAGAGTGAAAGTTGGGAATGAGTATGTCACCAAGGGACAAACTGTGCAACAGGTACATGTCTTTTATTCATGCATCTTTGCTTTTGTGGTGGGATTGCATGAAAAAGACAGCAGTAAAAGACAGTACTTAACTGTCACTTCTAACCCCATACAGGTCACGAATTCAGTCATGGCTTTAGCAAAGTCAGTCTACGAAAAGATGTTCTTGTGGATGGTCGTCAGAATCAACCAGATGCTGGACACCAAACACCCTCGATCCTTCTTCATTGGAGTTCTTGACATCGCTGGATTTGAAATATTTGATGTGAGCAAGAATTAGTTTATGATGAATGTGTCAGGCTGTCGCAGCTGTGGGAGGCTCTGGTTATGAAAACAGATTAAATTAGGCTTCTTTAGTGCTTCATGACTTATGAAAGTTAATTTGTTAATGGCGAAATGATTCATTGTTTGATTGTTCTGAATTAGTTCAATAGCCTGGAGCAGCTGTGCATTAACTTCACCAATGAGAAACTGCAACAGTTTTTCAACCATCACATGTTTGTGCTGGAGCAAGAAGAATACAAGAAGGAGGGCATAGACTGGGAGTTCATAGACTTTGGAATGGATCTAGCTGCCTGCATTGAGCTTATTGAAAAGGTAGGCCATCATCATCAACTGGGAAGGTGCAAAAGGAAATAAAATATCAGTAGTAAATACTAGTGCTGTCAGTCGATAAAAAATATAATCGTGATTAATCGCAGATTTTGAAAGTGCTGAAATGTGACTATACACTCACTGAGCACTTAATTAGGAACACCTGTACACCTCCATATTAATGCGATTATCTAATCAGCCAATTATGTGGCAGCAGTGCAATACATAAAGTCATGTATATATGGGTCAGGAGCTTCAGTTAATGTTCACATCAACTGAATGGGGAAAAATCGGAATGATTTTTGGTGCTAGACGGAGTATTTCTGTAACTGCTGATCTCCTGGGATTTTCACACACAATAGTCTCTAGAATTTACTCAGAATGGTGCCAAAAACAAAAAAAAATCCCGTGAGCGGCAGTTCTGCAGGCGGAAATGCCTTGTTGATGAGAGAGGTCAACAGAGAATGACCAAAGTGGTCCAAGCTGACAGAAAGGCTACAGTAACTCACATAACCCATCTGTACAATTATAGTGCGCAGAATAGCATCTCAGAATTCACAATATGTTGAACTTTG
Organism: Xyrauchen texanus; assembly: GCF_025860055.1. Taxonomy (NCBI): domain Eukaryota; kingdom Metazoa; phylum Chordata; class Actinopteri; order Cypriniformes; family Catostomidae; genus Xyrauchen; species Xyrauchen texanus. The sequence goes on from NC_068283.1 coordinate 9,173,813, forward strand.
TGGCAGATGGACAACAACAGAAGAAGACCCCATCGGATTCCACTTCTGTCAGCCAAGAACAGAAAACTGAGGCTGCAGTGGGCCTTCCATCTGATTCATCAGACCAGGCTGTTTTTCCAGTCTTTAACTCTCCAGTTTTGGTAAGCCTGTGCCCACTGCAGCCTCAGCTTTCTGGTTTTGGCTGACAGAATTGGAATCCAACATGGTCTTCTGCTGTTGGTCTTTGGAAGGCAATGCAGAAATGCAAATTTTCTTAAACAAGGAACACAACAACATCTCTGGATCTTAATTGACATCTTAATCTTTCGTTGGATAAAAGTAAACTACAGTAACAATATTACCACATTCAGTTTAGGAGTACCTGAGCTGGTCTCTCTTTCAACACTACGATTATGTATGCTGGAGGCGGGCCTATTCAAATAAACCACATGCTGAACCCCACGATGTGGCCGATTTCAAAACAAGTCATTTTTGTTGAGTAGAAACAATATATACACCTTTTGATGAGGAGAGGAAGGGGAGAGGAAGTTTTGAGCTCTGAAACTCACAGTATGTTTTATAGTGCAGCAGTGCCGCCGCTACCTACACGGATACTATGCAGTCTGCGTAGGGCACCAACTCCCTAGGGGGGCACCAGAAAGTCCACAGGCTGCCCTTACTTGCATTAACCATTTCTAATACAAACATAAACATGGTCGGATTTTAAAAGCATGCTTATAATAAATGTTTGAATTATAACATAAAGACATCGGAATGTATTCTGGTGCTCTTTTACTCATCTGATGCACAATAGCACTGAATTCAATGCAAATAAGTAAATAAATTATATAGAATCTGTAAACAAAATCTTTCTTATTCGAATATTTATGTACCTCATATGTTATAATAGGCGTATAGCAACTGTAACAGCATAAGGATGGGCAAGGAGGAGGCGGAAACCAGCTGAACAGTCAACATAAATTTCTAATGAAAAACTCAACATTAAACGAATAAAATAAACCATAACACAAACAGACACACACAACGTGGCCACGTGTATCTCTCTCCCCCTAACCGGCGTCTCCGGCCATCACTTATCTCGCTCTCCCGCTGATCAGATGATTCAGCGTCAGCCATGCTCCATCACGGCCCGGCCACGCCTCTCCTCCTGTATTAATATACATTAATTAATATGTAGGCTAAATAACATTGTCTTGGCATTAAAAAATAGCACTTCAGCAATTTATTTGGACTAAGCTCGTAGTAAAATATCACATAAAAATACTTTTTACAAGCAATGTTTTACTACAATTGTGGACAAACGAATTGCTGAACCTCACTGCTTTTTTTATTGCAAGGATAATATAAGTACAATAATACACAAATACACAAAGTATTCCTATAGCTGTGCTCGTTTTCTCACCATGCACAAGAAACCCTGAATTCAATCCAAATATGCTATAATGAAAACAAGAAAAGCCTGTGAGCCTGTTTTCTTTGATGTAATTTTTATATGTTATGCATAACATTTTCTATACATGTTTTTCTTTAAAGTACATTTTTCTATGTGTATTTATATAACTGTACCTTGTCAAAATTTGTCATGATTTTGGTGTGAATAGGTCATATGATATCTTACTGTTGCATCAGAACTGGTGTGTTGAATTGTGAAATTTCACTGGTACTGGTCCTGACTAATGTCCACGACAATGAACATTTAAAAAGTAGGGCTGCAAATGAATAATTTTTTTTTCTCGAATTAATTATATGATATGTAGAATAATGAAGAACAATTGGTTTGTAATAATTAATATAATAATAAATATAATATACTGTATAATAAGTATTATAATTTAGACAAGCATTTAGACAATACAAAAAGTGGCTTTAAAAGTATATCATTGAAAATACATATACTGTATAATTATCTGCCTACTTCTCTCTGCACAACTTTTTTTTTAAAAATTGTTAGTCTATTAACTCATGCGTCATCAGAGGTACACTTTTGGAGTGTCACACTTTGGTTGCATCACTTCTCACTAGTTTTCAGCATCTCTTGTCATAAGCGCTGTGCTTTTAGAATGCTGTATCAAGTTAAATGTAGTTTGAGACTTTGAAAAACACATCTAGTGAACCCTGCATTCTGTTGTGCATTGTCCAGCTGTCTTTAAGCACTAGAGCACATCATCTTTGGAAGACTTTGCAGCCTGTTACTCTTGTTGGTTTGACGAGGCCCATTGACTGTACTGGAGTCATGCTGACTGCCCCCTACTGCCACAGATTTGCAAAAACATTAAGGTTCATTAAGGTTCATCAAGCTTGGATTGGTTAGATGATTCCTCATTACAGAATTTACGTATGTGTCGGGACATGGGGGCATGATTATTTGTGTTACTTTTAGCGCTTAATTTTTCCTATAAATTCTAAATTAATGTGCTAATTTGACAGCCCTACTAAAAAGCTATTTTAGCTATTGCTGAAGTTATTTCCCCCTCATGGTTGTCACTATTTACAGTATGAGATCACATTACCAGTCAAATTCTACTCACTTGTTTTCGATAACCCAAACACTTTCAGCTGTCTGCTCATCTGTTCCATTGGATTACATTTTTATTATTTCAACCAATAATGCATAGAATTTTGTGATATCACAAGTAGTAAAATATACAACTATGCTGCTTCTAAAACTAACCAGATGAAGGCATTTTAGTAGACAAGATATGTTGCAAACACTGGATTCGGACGTGTCTTGTTGACTTCCTATCTCCATATACATCTTGCAAAGGCAATATTTTTCAGCTGTCGGTTGCAGCCTTAGCGTACCTTCAAATAAAGAAACAAAATCTGCACTCTGATGTTATTACTCAATATTACATTCAAAGAGTTTATTTTGTCAACCTCACAGGTCTTCATTAGGTAAAAATGTTGCACTTAATTTAAATAAATAATGGAGCTGTAACATATGTGTACATGCATTGGGTCCTGAACCCTGTACCCTACATGGATTGGATGTTCATACTTTTCTAGAATTTTTCCACCTAACTCAAGATGTACTGTATGTACCAAGTCCCTTTTCCCATTGCATTTCTAATGATTGAATTGTGTTGTCTGCCAGCCCATGGGAATCTTCTCTATCCTTGAAGAGGAGTGTATGTTTCCAAAGGCAACAAACACTTCCTTCAAAAACAAGCTCTATGATCAACATCTAGGCAAGAACAATGCTTTCCAAAAACCCAAGGCAGCCAAAGGCAAGGCTGAGGCTCACTTCTCCTTAGTGCACTATGCTGGCACCGTCGACTACAACATCAGCGGCTGGCTGGATAAAAACAAGGACCCGTTAAATGAGTCTGTTGTTCAGTTGTACCAGAAGTCATCAGTCAAACTGCTGGCTAACCTGTATGCCTCCTTTGCCTCTGCCGAAGCAGGTAAATCATTCAGAATCATTTGAGGAAAAATACAACAATTAGTTAATCAATCCGTCACTTTTTTTGTTCCACAGAAGCCAGTAGTAGTGGAGGAGGAGGCAAAAAAGCTGCCAAGAAGAAGGGCGGCTCATTCCAGACAGTCTCAGCTGTTTTCAGAGTATGAACACCCAATATTAGCCCATATGGATCACTGAGGGCTTCAATATTTCCTTTCTCTTGTTAGTGTTTGAAATTTCATGAATTGTTTCACTGCTGACAGGAAAATCTAGGCAAGCTGATGACCAGCTTGAGAAGTACACATCCTCACTTTGTGCGTTGCCTGATCCCCAATGAGGTGAAAACCCCAGGTACATGAATAAGATTTATCTCAGCACTTTAAAGTCAACCAAAATGTAATCTAAGATTTTATCTTAGATTTGAACTAATTTATGGTTAAATAATTTCTGTTTGATCTGTTGACTCAAACAGGGATAATGGACAACCATTTGGTTATCCATCAGTTACGCTGTAATGGCGTATTGGAAGGAATCAGGATCTGTAGGAAAGGTTTCCCCAATAGAATCCTGTATGCAGACTTTAAACAGAGGTAATTTAAGTAGAATTATCAATAACTGTGTTCCAAAACCTAGTGAGCTGCTTGCTAAGCATTGTAAAAGATCATAGGTACACTCCCGAGACAACTTCTAAAGGTTGGCAACAATGTGATGGTGCCTTCTATGATACCTTGTTTTGGTGAAAATCTAAGGCAGCATTCCACACGATAATTTTTTTCAGATATTTCCCTTGATGTTGTAATAGTGATTTATTTTAATGAAGAATTAGAATTAGCATTAAAATACTTATTTTGTGTGGGCCATCTGCATGCCATATTAGGTAGGCTACACATCCAAACCAAGTTGAAAACTGCATTCCTGAATTACTTGTTAATTATTTATGAGTGAATCAAGACATTGACCCTCTTAGCAGCATGAAAAGCTAATCTTATATTAAAAGTTTGAATAAATGATCCACAGAAAGCATTCTACGGATGTGTCTGTGACTGCTTACAATGCTCAACCTCTACGGAAGGGGATCAGACTTGAATGGAACACTATTCATGTTAATTCATGTTAATTGTGGCAGCTGTTATTTTTATCTTGAATATTTATTTGAGTAATACTTAAGCCCTGTGCTAACATCAAACACTTTTGGAATTCATTTAGCTCTATTTTGTTCCAAATCAGTTACTTGTGAGGTTCTATTTTGGTTAGGATGCTGCCTTAGTAGACAGCTAGGCAGCACACTATGTTTAGGGAAATAACTAATTTATTGGTTCCATATCAAATGAATATTCCAAAGATCTAATGGCTATAACATCATGATCATAGGTACAGAATCCTTAATGCCAGTGCTATCCCTGAGGGACAGTTCATCGATGGCAAGAAGGCTTCTGAGAAGCTCTTGGGATCAATTGATACTGATCACACACAGTACAAGTTTGGCCACACAAAGGTACAGATGTATCGTCATTCTGGTGTCAAACTGCAGTTGCTGTCACAGTTTGTTGTTCACTTGAACATTATTACAAACATTTACAATTAGATATTAACAAAGCTTCTTTAACAGGTGTTTTTTAAAGCTGGCTTGCTGGGAACATTAGAGGAAATGCGAGATGAAAAATTGTCATCTGTAGTAACTTGCATCCAGTCTCTTTGCCGTGGATACCTCATGCGGAAAGAGTTTGAGAAGATGTATGCTCAAAAGTATGTTTTCAGGAATGGTGTGGAATCTCAAATGGAATGATTTTACTGTACTGTTGTACGTTTGTCAGATGTAAAAGGTAATCTTGTTTCCAGAGATGCTGTGTATACTTTGCAATACAACCTCCGTGCATTTATGAATGTAAAACACTGGCCATGGATGAAGCTGTTTTATAAGATAAAGCCTCTCCTGAGGAGTGCTGAAACAGAGAAAGAGATGACCACCATAAAGGAAGATTTTCTGAAGTGCAAAGAGGGTCTGGCTAAAGCCGAGACCAAACGCAAAGAGCTAGAGAAGAAAATGGTCATCTTGATACAGGAAAAGAATGACCTAATCTTACAAGTCCAAGCTGTGAGTGCTTGTGTTTCTTTAAGTATTTATCTTTAAAGGAAAATAATATGTCTTTCATTTGAAGCATCCTGTGTTTAAGAATTCATACATTTGTCAGAGCAGTTGATTAGCGCTTAGTGTATGTGCACAAATAAGAGGAGTTATTTCCCAATCCCATTCCACCGACTTTTCACCGTCATTTCCTGCCCTTTCTGACTAACAATCAGTAAAAAGTGAATAAAACAACCAAATCAATCATGTATTTCATAGTCAGTGATGGAAAAAATCCAATCTGATTTAAAGGTGAAGTGTGTAAATTTTCTTTTATGTCAAAATACATTCTACTTTCCCAGTTTGTTGTTCATTGACAACTATAAGTGAGCCAATCGTGGGTTTACCTCACCCAAAAGTATAAACAATGAGCTGCCCAGGCACTATCAAAACATTGATGTTTTTATTTTGAGCAGCCCGCTCAGCTCCACCAATTCAGTTCTAGCTCAACCAATAGTGTGACATTGGGGCGTGGCTATATGGTTCAGCCGGGGGAATATGAACAACCTTGGCGAATGTGTACAGAGGACAAGAAATTGAGGTAGGCCAAAATTCGAAGACTTGCTAAAAGACACAGAGAATGGAGTAAAACCAGAGTGAACATTGGCGTTCCATTTATAGGAAAAGGTGGAGGATGCACACGCACACACACACACACACACACCACCACCACCACAAATGATGAGATCGCTCTGGCAAACGAGTGCTCCAATCATGAGATCGCCGTGCAAGTTGCTAATACAACGCCACCTCCACACATCAACAACAGCGATCTTGCCTAGGACACCAAAATGATCAGAAGCGCTGTCATTACACTTACTAATAGTTACCAGAAGAACCATTCTACCTCTTGTGCTAGATCTCCAGGACACCTGTCTGCCTTTCAATCTGGTGATGTTATTGGATTCCTCTGCCATGCTTTTTGTATGTTATAGTGATCTGGTTATTACGACGTTTATAATTTATATTTAGTATGGCCTATTTGTTCATAGCAAATCAGAGAGTATGAAAGGGCAAGATGATTCTAAAGGGTGTTGCCAAAAGTTGTTTGAAAACATACTTTATTTTTTAAATTCCATTTGTTGCCACTAGTAGCACAGAACATACACACTTCACCTTTAACACTATTGATAATTTAAATAATATCTCATTCTACTGCTTTTAGGACAGTGAGAATCTCATAGATGCTGAAGAGAGGTGTGAAGGTCTGATTAAAAGCAAACTCCAGCTGGAAGCCAAGCTGAAAGAGCTCACAGAAAGACTGGATGATGAAGAAGAAATCAATTCAGAGCTGTCGGCAAAAAAAAGAAAATTAGAAGATGAATGCTCTGAGCTGAAGAAAGACATTGACGATCTTGAGCTCACCTTGGCTAAAGCGGAGAAAGAAAAGCATGCAACTGAGTATAAAGTGAATATTTGAATAAATTATTATTTCTGATAAATTCACCTCTTCTAACCACAAATCCTCACAAAGTAACCTCAATCAATGGTTCTTCACAGGTTAAAAACCTTACAGAGGAAATATCAAGTCAAGACGCAAATATTACAAAGGTAACCAAGGAAAAGAAAGCCCTCCAAGAGGAACACCAACAAGTTCTTGGTGATCTCCAGGCTGAGGAGGACAAAGTCAATACTCTGACCAAAGCCAAAACCAAGCTTGAACAACAAGTGGATGACGTGAGTAATGTATAACATTCACAAAAACACTTAAAATGTTTTGCTATTTGTACACTAATTTGGATGTAAATTAGCTTGAAGGTTCTCTTGAGCAAGAGAAAAAGACACGCATGGACCTTGACAGGGCCAAGAGGAAGCTGGAGGGGGACTTGAAAATGTCTCAGGAATTCATCATGGACCTGGAAAATGACAAGCAACAGTTGGATGAGAAACTCAAAAAGTAATATGGCTGTTAAAAATGTATGAACATGCATCAGTAACACTGTATATTAACCATTTCTAAAATTCATCTTACAGAAAATACTTTGCAATCAACCAGCTCTTAAGCAAAATAGAGGATGAGCAATCAATGGGTGCCCAGCTTCATAAGACGATAAAAGAGCTCTATGTAATATGTTTTGCTGTAGTTTCACAGCATTACTCTCACCTTCCTCCAGACATGACAAGGCTCTATATTTAAAATTGATCTTGCTCTCGCATTAAAGGCTCGCACTGAAGAATTAGAAGAGGAGATAGAGGCTGAACGTGCAACTCGATCCAAGGTGGAGAAGCAGAGATCTGATCTCTCCAGTGAACTTGAGGAGATCAGCGAGAGGCTGGAAGAAGCTGGTGGTGCCACTGCAGCTCATGTTGAGATGAACAAGAAATGAGAGACCAAATTTCAGAAAATTCAGCATGATCTTCAGGAGGCTACCCTACAGCATGAAGCCACAATGGCATCTCTACGAAAGAAACATTCCGACAGCATGGCAGAACTTGGAGAACAGCTTGACAACCTCCAGCAAATCAAGCAAAAACTGGAGAAAGAGAAAAGCATATACAAGATGGAGATTGATGATTTAGCCAGCAACATGGAGGCCATGGCAAAAGCCAAGGTTCATAAATTTTAGTTATTCACTTTGTACCATCTAAAAGGTATGTGAAATGGGGTTTGTCTAATATGTCTGTAAATGACAGGTGAACCTGGAGAAGATGTGTCACAATCTTAAAGACCAGCTCTCTGAGTTGAAGAGCAAGAATGAGGAGAACTTGTGTCAAATCAATGACCTCAACTTCCACAAAGCTCGTCTCCAAACTGAAAATGGTAAACAGTGATTCGACCGTAACAATTAATTTTATGTGATTTTATCTGATACATTATGTCTTGTTTTCTTGTTCACCAGTGGAGAATTCTAGGCAAATTGAAGAGAAGGAAAGCCTAATTTCACAGTCAGTAAGGGGCAAACAGGCCTTCACTCAGCAAATGGATGAACTGAAGAGACAGCTTGAGGAGGAGTCAAAGGTAATGAAATGCACAGGGCAATGTGACTACCGTGCTACCAATATAAAAAAATTGGTTTTGAACTTTCACATACTAAATAAATAATATATTTTTCCTTTACTACACTTATAGGCTAAGAATGCTTTAGCCCACGGTTTACAATCAGCACGTCATGACTGTGATCTGCTGAGGGAGCAGTTTGAAGAGGAACAGGAAGCCAAGGCTGAGTTGAAGCGTGGGATGTCCAAAGCTAACATTGAAGTATCTCAATGGAGAACCAAATATGAGACTGATGCCATTCACCGTACTGAGGAACTTGAGGAGGCCAAGTAAGACAGGCTTGATTTGTTAACAAAGTACTGTAAAGTACCCAAGTAGGACATGTTTCTAAATATCCCAATATCTTTTTTGGTCTTAGAACAACATTCCTATTAACTATTCCTCGATAAACTAAGGAACTGCAGTAACTAAGGATAGAGGAACATGTCCTACTTTTGTAAATCACATTGTGCCATGGCAACATGATCTCACTGGAAATCGATAGGCCCCTTCTGAATGTTCATGTACCTTGAAATTGACTATTCTGACAAATTACTGACAAGTGCCATTCCCCATTAGATATTTTTTGCATCAATTCTGAAATGTTTACCGTCCCCCTAAAGTGTTACTAATGGCGTGTTGCATGAGCAGTCTCCAAGACACGGTTTCTAATCTCATGTAAACAAGGATATAATTGCATTCACTCCATGACACGTTGAAACCAGAAAGAAATCACATTAAAAAGGCAAGCGTGATTCGTAGGTTGCATTTTCACTCTAAAATAAAAAAAATTCTGATGGTTAGGTTTAGGTTTTGGGTTTGGGTTAGTGAGTAGGGTTAATAAAATAAGCATTCCTATTTACTGTATTGAATCATTTACAACAAAACGCACAACTTGCTTTTGGCACCACCATGTGGACATTTAACTGGAAACTGGTTAACCACACTTGCATTTTCAGCCACTGGGGGTAGTTCTTTTGACCTCTTGTCAGATAATTTGCTGTGTGATCAGTCTGGCCATGGTGGCACTTGCCTGGTGAATAATGGTTTATTGTGCGTTCTAAGAAATGTAGGTTATTAATACGGCAATCTGTGCAGGAAAAAGCTTGCTCAGCATCTCCAAGTAGCAGAGGAACAAATGGAAGCCTCAAATGCAAAGTGTGCTTCACTGGAGAAAATCAAGCAGAGACTTCAGTGTGAGGTAGAAGACCTTATGATAGATTTGGAAAAGGCAAACAGCTTTGCAGCTAGTTTAGACAAAAAGCAGAGGAATTTTGACAAGGTAAGTAAAATATTAATTCAATTGCTTCACAACCATTTGGAAGAGAATCATAGAGAATTACCTTCTGAAAAAGAGTCACAATAAAAGCAGATGAGTTTATTAAAGAAAGTGTTTTTTGGCCAATAGTTACTCAATGAATGGAAACAGAAGTATGAAGAGTCCCAGGCAGAGCTGGAAAGTGCTCAAAAAGAATCTCGAGCATTGAGCACTGAGCTCTTCAAATTGAAGAACTCTTATGAGGAGACCTTGGACCATCTTGAAACTCTCAAACGAGAAAACAAGAATTTGCAACGTAAGTAGCTAAATGGGTTTGATTAAACATAGCACATCCTAAATAATGTGTATAACTCAATCTCCTGAAGTTGTAAAATTAGCAGTGATTCCAATAATGTCAGCATTTATCTTTGACTCATTCACAGAGGAGATCTCAGATCTTACTGAGAAGATAGGTGTGACTGGAAAGAGCATCCATGAAGTAGAGAAGGCCAGGAAGCAAATGAAAACTGAGAAATCTGAGATACAAGGTGCTCTGGAGGAGGCAGAGGTAAAGGAATGTCGGGTGTTTGTAATCAGATAGATTCAGGTGAGGTTAATGCTCCAACGGATTTAAAATTATCTGTTTCAGACATCACTGGAACATGATGGATCTAAGATCCTTCATGTCCAGCTAGAGCTCAATCAGCTGAAGGGTGAAATGGACAGGAAGCTAGCTGAAAGGGATGAAGAGATTGAACAGCTGAAGAGAAACAGCCAGAGAGTCACAGAGTCCATGCAGAGCACTTTGGACTCTGAGGTGAGAAGCAGGAACGATGCCCTGAGAGTCAAGAAGAAAATGGAAGGAGATCTCAATGAGATGGAGATTCAGTTGAGTCATGCCAATCGCCAGGCTGCTGAAGCCCAGAAACAACTTAGGAACGTTCAAGGACAACTCAAGGTGACCTTTTTATTGTAGTTGATAATGGCCTTTGACCTAATTAGAAATAATTTAACATTCACTGATGTTGGAGCCATGGCTCTGTGTTTAGTGGATGTGCCTCTGAGAGGTTGAGAATTAGTGCACATGTAGATGATCCATACAAGTGAGTTCAAGTGTGGCCTGCAATGTGTTCCAATCCCATTCCTTATCACTCTGCTCATTATATGTCATTTTCTAGTTAAAGTGTCTAATAAATGACGCAAAGCCCCTTGCTGAAAAGTCCAACTTAGACCAGCATGGTCCAGGCTAAATAAGGATGGTTTAGTGATGCTCTAGCTGGTAAACTTAGCCATGTTTTTTACCAGCAAAACTCAGCTGATAAAGCGGGTTGAATAGCATGGACTAGCTTGAAGCTAGTTGACCACGTTTAAACCGGTGGTTAAACTAATTTAGAACAACATGTGCTGGTGACCAGAATAATACAAATATGATTAGTCCAATTTGGTCCATGTTTCAACAGGATGTTCAACTGCACCTTGATAATTCCCTCAGAGGACAGGAAGACAAGAAGGAGCAATTAGTGATGTCTGAACGCAGGAGCTTGCTGATGCAAGCTGAGATTGAGGAACTCAGAGCAGCTCTGGAGCAGACTGAGAGAAGCCAGAAAATTGCTGAGCAGGAACTGACAGATGCCAGTGAACGAGTGGGACTTCTGCACTCCCAGGTATGTAAGGGCAGTGTACAATATTACCTATGTATATAAAATTCCATGATTCTTTGATGGAGTGCTATCTATCTCTCATTTTCAGAATACCAGTCTTCTGCACACCAAGAAAAAGCTTGAAGCTGATATTTCCCAGCTCCAGGGTGAAGTGGAGGACTCTGTTCAAGTGTCAAGGAATGCCGAGGAAAGAGCCAAAAAAGCTATAACTGATGTGAGTATTCATTTAGCTTAAGTTAAAATGCTCTACTCTGATCCTTTGACTTATTTCTGTCCTTATTTCCTCCAAGGCTTCCATGATGTCAGAAGAGCTCAAGAAAGAGCACGACACCAGTGCTCACCTTGAGCGAATGAAGAAGAACCTGGAGGCCACAATCAAAGACCTGCAGCATCGTTTGAATGAAGCAGAAAACCTAGCCCTAAAGGGTGGAAAAAAACAACTTCAAAAACTTGAGACCAGGGTATGTTCGGGTTTGATCATAAAATATTTATACAAACACCTGATACAACTAAATGTTTTTCACTATGTTGGTACCTGCTGTCCAGGTCTGTGAGCTGGAGAATGAGCTGGATGCTGAACAAAAGCGTGGAGATGATGCTGCGAAAGTTGTCCGTAAACATGAAAGAAGACTGAATGAGCTTACCTACCAGGTATGGAGTAGATGCAATCATATCCAACAGAGGACAGTGGTTAAGTAAATAAATCTTCGAATAAGTCTGCAATGGAACTTTGAGTATGTTAAATGTATGGTACTGTGTTTATACAGTCTGAGGAGGACAAGAAGACTGTTAACAGACTTCAGGATGTGGTAGACAAGCTTCAGATAAAAGTAAAGGCCTACAAGAGACAAGCAGACGAGGCTGTAAGTTACTTGACAGTACATCTAGATGACTTAATATATATTCAAACTCCATAAAGCACAATGCATGGTTGCATTTAAAGTGGACTCTATGCATTTTTGAAGGAGGAACAAGCTAATGTTCATCTCGGACGGTGGAGGAAGGCACAGCATGAGCTTGAACAGGCTGAGGAGAGAGCAGACATCGCTGAATCTCAGGTCAACAAGATGAGAGCAAAGAGTAGGGACCAGGGAGCAAAGGTTGGTGTAATGTTTCCCTTGAGCTTTATATGGATAAGCCCTGTCAGATGCTTTTCATAAATGCCCTGCAATGTGAGATGTGAGTGTTGGGAGGGTCTCTTACTTACCGGAACTCAATGGATGATATAAATCCTTCTTCTCTTTTTAAACAGGGGCAAGAAACCCAAATGGAGTGAAGGATTCATGATCAATGTGTCTTTCCTTACAAGCAGTATTTACAGGCAGGAGGTGAAAGCATTCACAATGGGTTTCACATTCACACCAAACTTTTAGCACCATTCAAACTCTTAAAAAGTTATGTGCCCAAGACTCTGTCCTTAAATTATTTAATGAGGTTTTGAACTACCTCATTCACCCAATAAAGGATTGTGGATGATGTATTTGAATAAGTGAATTGAATACTAATTAAATAAGCAACAGGCAAGGCACTAGCCTGGCATTGGGAGAAACTTGGGGTTCAGTGTCTTGCCAAAGGACACTTTGGCATTTGGAGTCGTGTGGGCCGGGAATCAAACCACCAACCCTGCAATTGGCAGCCGACCCAATCTACCACCTGAGCCACAGCCGCCCCATAAAATTCTAATGTATTCCCCACTCCATTTTAGCCCACTCATGTAATTACTTTGATTAGATTAATTGAACTGACACACAAGTACATATATGCATTAAATATTTGTACTCAAAATAAAATATTTGCATGATGTTTAATTTAGAACTAGCTTGTGTTGACAATTCTTAACAATCTCAATTATTTATGTACATGCAAGTCCACAAGACTTACAATATCCTTAATATTCAGTGTGTGTTAATGCCTTAAGAAGTTTCTCATACCTACATCATAACTTTTTTCAAAACAAGGTAAAGTCATTATTGAACTAACTAGGCAAAACAAATTATTATTGTCCTCACATCATCACCAATTGTCCAGTATTCATTTTCTCTGCTCTTTTCAACCATAACACAAGCCTTGGAAATGCCTCATGCTTTTTTAATTACATTTACTTTGAATTCTTAAGAGGAGAAATACAATTTCACCATTGTTTAGCATTGTCTTGACATTAAATTAAGATCCAAATTCTCAATGTTTTAATAATTGGAATGTTTCAGGTTTTTTTTGTGTTTTGTATTTTCACACACAACTTACTGTAAAATACCAGTATGCCAGTATTTATCATTTAATGATACAACTGCTGTGTATTGTGCTTTTGTACTCCATTCTCACTAAGCATCTACAGCAGTGTATGACTGATGGTGACAAGCTGTTATACTTTTGTCTTTCAATAAACCTAGAATCTCCTCTCTTTCAGTGACCTGTGCCATGATATACAGGATAAATAATGCACATACCAAGTTTAAGAGTTTTTAATATATGTGTGCCTTTAAGTAGTCCATATAAAGTTTACATACCGGTACATTTACATGGCAAAACTTTTACCAAGTGTCATCTATAAATAAAGTCCAGCAGTTTCTCTGCAGCTTTCTTAATGTTCACCCATACAAATTGTAAGTTGAAGCATTCTTCATGTATCCTTTAAGAACACTCTAACTATTCTAGAATAAATAACTTCTGCCTTCACATACAAGTTATGAGTCATATGCTAAATGGTGAAATTGGTTGATTTTAAGCTTGTCCTTAGAAGGACATTGTCCTTGTAAGCTTGATGTCAACCCTGATTTCTCCTTTGTAAACAACATAATGCACAATAGTTACCAATCAGATTGAGATGACTCACTTTGCCCACACAATTAAAGCAAATTACCCAACTGAAGATGAATAACCAGGCCCAAAAAACTCTAAATGATTGATTGACAGAGGAATGGTTGCTTTAATTTGAAGTCAACATGGACAGAAATACTTCATCTTCCAAGGATTGCCTCTTTAACACAGATGTTTTACCCATGTAGCACTGAAACAGATCCCAATGCTCAAAACTCGCTTTCCAGCATCTTTGAAATCCTGGATCTGTTGTTTTATCAAGTGTGATTTAGACACACAGCTTTAATCACTGGTGCAGCTGTTCTCACCTTCAATTATGATTGTGTTAATTAAACTGCCGCCAAGTTTACTTCCGAGTACAATGTCACAGTAAGGTGACTGTGCAGCAGAGGCAGCTTTGAATCTATAGTGTTATTTTAAGCTTAGTGGGGAAAATGATACAGGAAGGCTTTTGTTTCAAACTAATTAATCGCTTGACTTCTCCTGACAGGCATGATAGTTTCACACTTGCCACAACAATTAGTCAGTGCCAACATTTGCAGGGTTTGTTGCATAAATAGGGATGCATTCAATACACTGGGACTGATCACATCAGATCAGAGAGAAAAAGCTTGAGATAACAATATGGATAACCAAACCAGTGATATAGGCAAAAAATAAACAAATAATAATAAATGCACATAAATAAGTACATGAAGATCTATGCTATGTGAAAGATACAATGTAAAAAGGTTTAACCCTCAGATGCATGGTCACTAGAGAGGACAGATCAAGCCACTTTAAACCACAAAGGGTGTGATGTGAAATCCAAACCATGGGTGATTACCTTTTACTATTGCCAAAGTCTCTTTCAAAGCAAGTCGGTCCATTCGGCGGCCATCATGGGAATGCTCCCAGGATGCTTTTTCTTTGGATACAAACGGCATTCATGTGGAGCTCTATCGACTTGAATGGGGAAAGACCGAAATCTCCAAAATGGTTGTCCATTATTATGATAAAAGAACATATTTCAAATCAGCTGTAAAATCTGATAACAATTGTTTCATAAATTGCACTTCTGTAGGACAGACCACGCAAAGTAGATTTCAGAAAAGTCAGGCAAGAAAGTATTATCTTTAAAAACTCAATTTCTCAAGCTGGTCCAGCTAATGCACATTCTCGCATTAACGGTTGTCTGAGTTGACGATATCTGTATCTGAAAGTTGATTGGCTCTTTTACCTGTAAGGCAGGACTTCCTGGTCTACATCCACCATGTTGAGCGTTTCAATGGCCATGTCCCAATACCCCAACTTGCGGAATTGGCCTTGCCTACTTACCTACTTGTCTTACATATTTTCGGTGTTTGGCCACTATTGTGCAAGTATACGTGAAGACTGCGAGTGTGTGTATGTATGACTTTTGATCGCACGTTGGGACATGATGTTGGTGCTGGTTGTGACAGCTTTTTTTGGATTTCACTCAGCAGAAGACTTTGTATATTATTTTTAGATGTAATCATGGAGAAAATACACAAATTTCATGGTGAGGTGTGGCTCCTGATCGTGATGAACTCTGGGATACACTTTACCGCTCCGAAGCGGTATTCGCACTAGTGTGGATTTAGTGTGGGTTAAGATTTGACATGTTTTAGACATGGGACAGTCTTGAACACTTTCTTCCTGTCACTTGCATGTGCTCTCAAGTGGCCAAGACCACAAGTGTGGGTGTTGGGATAGGGCCAATATCAACTGTTTATTTTAATACAAGTGCCCAGTCCAGGCTAAACAGTCTCTGCCATTACTCACATTACACACTTCTGTTTGACTCTCCTCTTCATATGTTATTGTATTTTTCAACATGGCTAACACACCAAGTACCTCAGTTATGGACATATGTGTACTCTATAAATATTAGGAATAATTAGACAGACAGATAAACAGTTAGACACACAGATAGATAGATAGATAGATAGACATACAGACAGACAGATAGATAGATATTTGTTATCCGTTTTTCTTTAAAAAAAAATTTGATTATGCACAAGTTTCTTCTATCAGCTTGTAAACTTCATCTATCTTTATTAAGCCCAGGTGCTGTTGGAATCCTAACAAGTGCTTACATCATAAGGGAAGAACTTTACTCTTTCTGAATGTCTGGTTACTCTCCCGTACAATGATTGTTGACATTAATGGTCTCCTCTTAGTTCTTAATGATGGTTTACAGTGCTGTGTTCTGTGCTTTCACTGCAGTGGGAGTATTTTGCCCACGGATA
This sequence comes from Xyrauchen texanus, assembly GCF_025860055.1. Lineage (NCBI taxonomy): Eukaryota > Metazoa > Chordata > Actinopteri > Cypriniformes > Catostomidae > Xyrauchen > Xyrauchen texanus. The sequence goes on from NC_068283.1 coordinate 9,190,303, forward strand.
GGTTTCTGTAACTAAAGAAGCAATGCTAACATGTCATGTCTTTCAAAATCCTTGCAGCTTTCATTCCACCCCATTCAGAACAGAACAGTGTTAATGCAGTCACGCTTGTTTGTGTGCACAGTACACATATGCAATTCAAGACGGATTAATATTAACCAAAATGCATTCTGTACATGAAGGGATATTTTGTCAGAATATGCTAAATTCGAGAGACAAATTCATCTCCAAACTATATCTATGTACACACACTTAAATGTATTTACATTAACAAAACCAGATGTTTTATTAAGAATATGGCTCTAATTGGAATCTCTGACCCACATTAGCATTCGAGTGTTAATATATTAGAATTAGGAGCTTTATAGTGTTCAGTTCCACAGCATATTGGTCTGTGTTGGGGAAGCTACATTGAAACTGTAGCTTCCCAAGCTACAAGGCTACTGTCACGACTGGGGTGGAAGCAGGACAAGACAGACGAGAGGTGCGGATCCAAACGCGGTTTTATTAAATGATAATAGGAGAGACACAAAACACTGGAACAAAAACAAACGGTCCACGATGGGAAAATGAAATCAACACACGAACACGAAACATCCACGAACGATCAAACATGGGCACAAGAGCAGGCATAAAACACTGGAAACATGGAACATCACATACAACGATCGACAAAGACTGAACAAAGAACCAGGTTTAAATACAGGAGGGAACAAACAAGGGAATGAGGGACACCTGGAGGAAACAATCAGGGAAAGCTAACCAATCAGGGGAACACCAATGAAACTACAGAAGACTACAAAAACCAAACAGGAAACTGGAACTAAACTTCAAAATAACAGTACAAAAACAAAAGACAACAGTGAACGTGACAGAATCCCCCCCTCAAAGGATCGGACTCCAGACGATCCTAAAATAAAAATAAATGACGAAAAAAACCCCCACAAAAAACAAAGTGAGGGCACTAAGTGCAGACAGACAGACCAAGGGGGCACTAGGGGCAGACAGACAGACCAGGGGGGGCACAAGGTGCAGGCAGACAGACAGTCCAAGGGGGCACAGAGGGCAGGAAGGCAGTCCAAGGGGGCACAGAGGGCAGGCGGGAAGTCCAAGGGGCAGGGACAGGTTCAGGAGGCCTGGGAGGTGGCCATAGGACACGGACAGGTTCAGGAGGCCTGGGGGGCGGACACAGGACAGCCATGGGGAACTCCGAGGGTGGAGCCATGGAAGACCCAGGTGGCAGAGACATGGGTGGCTCAGGAGGTTGAACCGTAGAAGGCTCTGGATTCAGAGTCATGGGAGGCTCAAGAGGCAGAGCTGTGGGAGGCTCAGGAGGCAGAACTGTGGGAGGCTCAGGAGGCGGAGCCGAGGAAGGCTTGGGAGGCTCAGGAGGCAGAGCCGAGGGAGGCGGAACCATGGAAAGCTCTGGAGGCTCAGGAGGCAGAACTGTGGGAGGCTCAAGAGGCAGAGCAGAGGGAGGCTTGGGAGGCTCAGGAGGCGGAGCCGAGGGAGGCGGAACCATGGAAAGCTCTGGAGGCTCAGGAGGCAGAGCCGTGGGAGGCTCAAGAGGCGGAGCTGAGGGAGGCTCAGGAGGCGGAGCCGAGGAAGGCTCAGGAGGCGGAGCCGAGGAAGGCTCAGGAGGCGGAGCCGAGGAAGGTTCGGGGGACTCAGGAGGCGGGCCGTGGGAGGCTCAGGAGGCGGAGCCGTGGGAGGCTCAGGAGGCGGAGCCGAGGAAGGTGGTGCCGTAGGAGGCTCTAGAGGCGGAGGCCTAGAAGGCTCTGAAGGCAGAGCCGAGGGAGGTGGTGCCATAGGATGCTCTAGAGGCGGAGGCCTAGAAGGCTCTGGAGTCTCTGGGGGCCGAGCCGTAGGAGGCTCGGAAGGCTCTGGAGGCGGAGCCGAGGAAGGCTCGAGGGAGCAGTGGAAGGCTCAAGATGCCCGGGAGGCAGAGCCTGGATGGCTCGGGAGGGGCTGGAGCGAGCTGGGAGGCTTGAGGATGGCTCGGGAGGCGGAGCCCTGGGTGGCTCGAGAGGCGGAGCCCTGGGTGGCTCGAGAGGCGGAGCCCTGGGTGGCTCGAGAGGCGGAGCCCTGGGTGGCTCGAGAGACTTGAGAGGCGGAGCCCTGGGAGGCTCGAGAGGAGCCCTGGAAGGCTCAAGAGGAGGTGCCCTGGAAGGCTCGGGAGACTTGAGAGGCAGAGCCCTGGCTCTGGAGAGGGTCATGGCTACTGGCGCTGGCTCAGGGACGGTCGAGGCTACTGGCGCTGGCTCAGGGACGGTCGAGGCTACTGGCGCTGGCTTGTTGACCGGGGCTGACGTGGGCGCAGGCTCGCTCACCGTGACAGGCGTGGGCAGGGAGACGGAAGCCCGTCTTCTCTTCCTCCTCCGGGCAGACGAAGTGGACCGTGCAGGCTCATTGACGGCGACAGGCATGGGGGTTGGCTCGCTGACAGGTGGAGCAGGCGTGATGGGAAGAGCCATGGGTGAGTGGAAGGTCACCACTGCGGGAGGTGAGGTTGGGTCCTCCTCTGTCACGCCCACAGTGAGTGGCAAGCCGCTGACCAGCAAAGTCTCTTCCACAAAATCGCGGAGCTTCCAGCCGCGCGTCGCCGGTGGCAACAGCTCCTTGAGCGAATCGGTCAAATTAGCCCGGAAGAACATCACCAGGGAGGAGTCTGGGAAGTCGGTAGCCCACGCTAGGTCCAGGAAGTCTCTAATGTGGTCCTCCACCGGGCAGCTTCCTTGCCTCAGGTTCAGGAGGCGGCAGCTTGCCTGAAGAACTGCTGGATCCATTGTGGTCGATCGTTCTGTCACGACTGGGGTGGAAGCAGGACAAGACAGACGAGAGGCGCGGATCCAAAAGCGGTTTTATTAAATGATAATAGGAGAGACACAAAACACTGGAACAAAAACAAACGGTCCACGATGGGAAAATGAAATCAACACACAAATACGAAACATCCACGAACGATCAAACATGGGCACAAGAGCAGGCATAAAACACTGGAAACATGGAACATCACATACAACAATCAACAAAGACTGAACAAAGAACCAGGTTTAAATACAGGAGGGAACAAACAAGGGAATGAGGAACACCTGGAGGAAACAATCAGGGAAAGCTAACCAATCAGGGGAACACCAATGAAACAAAGAAACTACAGAGGACTACAAAAACCAAAACAGGAAACAGGAACTAAACTAAACTTCAAAATAACAGTACAAAAACAAAAGACAACAGTGAACGTGACAGCTACAAGCTACTCATGACTTAACCTCGAGTGACCCCACGTCCACATGTGTGAACATTGTATTTTGGCTTCACTATAAGCAACGCATAATTTAAATGAATTAAAACCAACTGAATACTGTTCACAACACTCTAGAGTGCCATTTAACAGATACATTTATGGCACAGCGCGTCACGAGACACAACTGCATGACTTTGATTTCCGTGAAGAGCTCCAACTGGCGCAGCGCCAACAAAAGTACCTCTGGTAAGAACCTTTAACTGTTGCACACTGTTACCATGTCAACAACCGCATCCTCCCGCCTGAGCCCCATGGATGTTGTAGGCCCCTGGGCTTCAGCCCGTATAAGTCTGTGCATTAATGCTCCCATGTAAGGTGCATTTCAAACTGTTCTGTGACCAGTGCAGACAGACAGCACACTGGAGGTTACGTCATTCACTAAATAGGGATCAAGGGAGCAAAGGGACAAACTAAAGCTTTCTATGAGGCTAAGTGTATTCACTCTTAAAATCCAAACAACAATTCAGTTTCAGGATGAAGATGATGTTTGGACCACTCAACATGTTGGACAGACATGTGACAATGATAATCAGTAAATAGATTCAGAATTTTATTATGACTATTATGATGCTGGCCATTATTTTCCAGTGCTTTATATGAGAGAGAGGATTAAGGTGAGTGTGTTTGATTATTCTCACGGCTCCATTGATGCGTTGGCAAGGTAATGAGAGAAATTTAGCGTTTTGTGGTGCTACAGCGATACTCGCTGGAAATGTAGCTTGTTGCTGGAAAAGCTGCACTTTTGTGAAAATGGCTGAATTCCTGTCACGCTACAGAAAAATGTACTTACGTTAATAGCTTCGCTACTTTTTAAGGTAGTTGCCATATTCATTTCTTCAAACTTTGCTAAGATCAAAGTTCACTTAGGTCTTTAACATCTGGCACTTGCCAAACAAAGGCTTTTAGAAATCTGTCCAGTCCAGAAACCAGAGCAAGACATTTTTCATCTGACCCGCTTTGATGGGCTGATGAGCTGAGTGACATTCATGCTAGTTCATTCTTTCCAAGCCTTTGGCGTTTACCCTGGGACTTAGGTCATTTCATGCATGAAGGAGTGAGAAGTTCCATATGCTTGAGAAGTTGCCTCTCTTGAGACACTTGGACTGCTTTTAGATTCACATTGGACAGTATTTCGTAATTAATCTGAATTATTTTCACATTGCTGGTAAAGGCTCATTTTGAAGGGAGTGGTATGGTAAGAGCTTTAACTTCGTTTGAGAGTTACAGCAGCATATATTTGTTTTTTAAGAACGGTGTGTCTCTATCTGGATCTGTGTACACAAACCAGTTGTATCTTCATGTTCTGGATGCTGGTGCCTAGTAGGGATGGAAATCGGAAGGAATTAACAATATCAGTTCCGATTCAGGTTCCTTAACCGTTCCATTAACATTTTTGTTTTTGGAAAAACATATCCAAATAAGTAATGCAGTTTTATTATTCATTCATTTACATATTTCATTAATGCATTTATTTGTATTTATCTTTTTTTTTATTGCACTGAACAAAACTGCGGTGCCGGTTTAAAAACTCACAAGCCTTAAAGGTGCACTCAGTAATTTTTTCACCATTAAAAAAAGTTTTGCTCCTAAAGAAATTAATTGTAATTTTGATAAATATTTATTAAATCATGAGCACTCACATGAGATGAGGACTCTAGTCATATCAGTAACCTTATAAAAGCTGTTTTATTCTACCTGGGGAAGGGGCGCCCTCATGGGGGCTGCCATTTTAGAATCAATGACCAGCTGAATGCAACTCGCTTAGTCTCAATAACCATCTTGTTATTGGAAACTTTCACTGTTGGATTAAATTAATCATGGCTGATTGTGAATAGTGAATTTCTACAATGGCATCTGTAATTTGAATGATGATTTTGAATGATGCTGCATCCACACCACTAGGTGTCACTGTACGTGCACCTTTAAGTATACAACATTAGAACACAATAACAGTTATTGATTTATTTATAGCTGGACATGACAGAAGTCATACTGTACATGTCAGTGAGATTAATTCACTGACTTTCACTCCGCCTTAAGTGTTCTTGATTCACTAAAAAGTCAGTAACATACTCTAAATACATTGGACTTCTTCAGCACTGGTAGATTGTTTAATTTTTTTGACTATAAAAACTATGCCAAAGTACAGACAGTAAGACAAAATACACATGTTAAAAAAACATTCTCTGAAAAACATGCATCTTATGCAGTGTCTAAAACAATATCAATCTAATTGATCATGTTTTAAGGATTTTTAGATCTTTTTTACATGAAAATAATAAAAAAGATATTATCAAGAATATGATTTTTGCCCTAATATCAAAGGTGTTACTAGATAAAATAAATTATTATCCAACGTGAATTTTCTTGATAAAAAAACATGATCGTGTCTGGTAACATGTGCATGTAAAATGGCTAGAAAAAGCATTTTAGCTTAGCGTAAAGCTGACAATTTACACAAGGTTTATTTCTATTTCTTCTGCTCCAAACTTCAAACTTACTTCTCTGTCTGCTCATATGAATGTAACACATCTTAAGAAAGTGTTTCACCACTGTTCAAATGCACTTTGATCGCATCATTTATATGTATAAATGTTTTCCATCTGAAAGGACTAAATATTAAATGACAAAAAAAATTCTAAGAATTCTCTTCAGTAATCAAAATACTTTTTGAATATAACTTTATTCTAATTACCAATGCTTTAAACTGTAACAGTAGTGGACTACAGTTACTTATATTTGGTATTTTAAATGTGTAATCCCATTACATGTGTTCCATTACTCCCCAACACTGCTTCTTAGGAATTGGGCCAAGACAAATTCCTTCTTACGTTACTGAGAAAGTTTTGCAAGTAATCCATATAGCTCAGCTAATGAATTGAGTTTATCTTTTGTTAATGTAGTGGTTGAGCGGTCTCCCGTCCACCAGAGGGAGCCCTCACCTGAATTCTGAACAATGTACAATTGAATTCTGAACAATTCCTGTTTCCTGCCATGTCACTTTTGACATATATATACAGTATATATATATATATATATATATATATATATATATATATATATATATATATATATATATATAAGCAGTGCTTTCACACTCCCATATTGCGAAGTATTGCCAGTTTACCTGTCTTACCAAGCTGTTTCCCTTGCTCACTGTTTATGTCTCATGTTATGACCTTTTTGCCTGTTTACTTGGATTGCGTCTTTTGATCACTGTTTTTGCCTTGTCGCCGGTTTGGATCGCCTGCCTGTTAATGAACAATTGCCTGTTAATTCAACTTCATCTCTTTGCTCAGTACTTTGGATTGTTTGCCTGTTTATTGTCGTTCACAATAAATACCTCTGCAACATGGATTCTAACCAGCCTCCAGTCATGGGTACGTTACAGTTAAATTGACTATTTACTCCAGCTCTACTGTTAGTAGCCATATAAACCAACTGGTCAGCATATCAGTGGCAAAATCATATTATAAATGAAAAAACACCATGCTAATACAGAGTCTAAATTTAGAATATGGTTAAAAATATGGATTTTTGGAATGGACCATCTTTATTCAGTCATGAAACTCTACATGATGCAAACTGATAGGTCCTTTGACATAATCTGTTAAACCAGCCAGCTAGCATGGTGAAAGCTGATAGGTAATGTGACGAGTAATCTGTTATCCAATCAATTAGTTGTAATGGGCTCTTAGGTCCCGCCTAGTAGGGGAATATTACAACGTTACCCTGGAAGACCTAAAAGTGACAGGATCTTAGTAATGTGTATATGTTTTAGCTTAACTATTGTATAAAATACTACAGGAATAAGAAGTGTGGACTTCAGGCAATTAAGTGTCAACACGTTGGCTTCCTGAAGAATAAAAAGTGATAACTTTAGCTCACGTTCCCACCCCCTAAACCTAATAGTGTAAGCGAGACGCCCCTACTCCAAGGTAAGTTTCACAAATAATCATCAGCTGTATTACTTTTAACAATTAATTTATATTCTTTTTGTTTTAGGAAACTGGAAATTCTTCTGAAAAGATTTGTCACAATTCTCTGAAATAAAACAATAAAACAGAAAATAACAGGTTCTGTGAATTTGTCTTATAACCTTTGTAAATCTTGACATACATTTAAGACACTTTATATTACACCCCTCAGATATAAATTCTTCAAAAGGAATTCCAATATATGGACACTTAAATTAACTCGGCAATAACACTGGATCTTATTTAACAAAACTCTGAAAAAGTCCAAGACTCTTGTAGTACAATTCAAATGATTCAATTCAAATAACTCAAGATGACTCTTTAAACTTCGTTCAGATGACATTGGTCTCAGCTTCAAATCTTATAGTTCAAAACCACAGTTCAAGTGCACAGTTCAAAAAAATCACTCAGTTTACTTCCATCTGAACTCAGTAAAATGTTCGTATAGGTGTGTGTAAAGAACATTTGTACCAGACTGTTGCAACGATGACTTTGATACGTTGACTTGTGATGACTGATGTAAGATAACTTGTAATGATTTGTAAAAATGAAACAAAACATCTGAGACAGTGACAGTGAAGAGATGTCTTCTGGTCGGCAGGGTAACAAACACAAAAACACCAGAGAAGCTCAGCACAGTTCGGGAAAACTTTCTGGAACTTTCTGTAATGTTGAAAATGGCGTGGCTCGGTCACAGCACACACGCGGCCCAATTGAATATGGTCGATCTACAAAAAGAAGAAAAATACTTCTTGAAAGCGATACTTGATCGTTGGCAATTGTCAGACAATGCTAAATGCTAGGAAAAAGGAAAAGGGGAAAAAATTACTCCGTGCAAAACTAACTCTTGTTCTAGCGCACGTTCAATTGCACTAAAGCGATTCGCCTGAAACAACGTATCACTATGACACGGTTCATAGATGACTCCAGAAATGCAGTTTGATTCAAAGAAAAACTTAAATTGTTTATTATGCCTGAAACGGCAATGTTCTGAATGAAACTCACGGCTTTAGCAACTCTCTTTCATGCTCTTGGCCAGTCTCTAACACCGTTCTCCGTTACATGCCGTAATCAACTGAATTTCCACTTCAACTATGTCTTCAGCTTCACACGATCATGTCAATGTACACTTAACTCATGAAACTTAAACTGACTGTGCACCTCCATTGTCCTTTACATTTGTCATAAAAGTAATCCATAAGTCTACAGTGGTTAAATCCATGTGTTCAGACATGATGTGATAAGTGTGGGTGAGAAACAGATCGATATTTAAGTATATTTTTGTCATAAATTCTCCTCTCTGCCCAGTAGGGGGCAATATGCACAAATAATGCGAACCACTGGTGTCATATGGATTACTTTTATGCTCACTCTATGTCAATTTTGGAGCTTCACAATTTTGGCACACATTCAATTGCTTTGTGAGGTATTACAGAGCTGAAATATCTTCTAAAAATCTTTGTGTTCATCAGATGAAAGTCATACACATCTACGATGGCATGGTGAGTAAATTATGAGAGAATTTTCCTTTTTGTGTGAACTAACCCTTTAAGCATGTGGGCATGCTGCTGCTGCACAATTAAACAAACACAAGACATTCTGTACTGAGCATGTACAGTATAACATCCTGCTGCACAATAAGTCATACACACAATCCCCATGTAGCAGATCTACAGTAGACTTTGGAGCTGGAGTGGAGGAGGGTTTCAGAGGAAAAACTGTCACAGCACGCTGCAGTGAAACCGGCTTGTATGCAAAACGTCTCTGGTTACTTAACTGTAACCCCTGTTCCCTGAAAAAGCGGAACGAGATGCTGCACTGATTTAGCGTTTTGGGAACGTTTTTAGGAATGACCAGCTGTGAATATGTGTGCAACACGTCAATTAAATTGACTAGAATTTATAGCCTCCGCCGGTGACATCATCAGGATGCATCGGTACAGGGGCTATAAATAGATGTGCCACAGGTTCATCATAAGGTATTTTGTCTGAAGAGCAGTCCTGGGGTATCCTCAGTGTGGCAATAAAGTGCAGCATCTCGTTCCGCTTTTTCAGGGAACAGGGGTTACAGTTAAGTAACCCGAGACGTTCCCTATCAAAAGCTACACGTTGATGCTGCGCTGATTTAGCGCTTTGGGAACGAGAATACCCACGCAGCCGCACTGCGGATGTCTGGACCCCTTACGGTTGTGTAGTTGTGTCAGTAGCACGAAATGTCTCAGACATGAGCTTGTGATGTTGACTCAAGGACATAAGAGCCTGGAGTGGCATGAACATCCAAACATCCATCAAATCTTATGAATGTGTGCGGAGAGGACCAGCCTGCCGCATTAAAAACATGCTGCAGAGGGACACCTCTAGCCAAGGCTTTAGAGGCAGTGACCCCTCTGGTAGAGTGAGCCCTGATCCCTACTGGCGAAGCTTGACCGCGCACCTCATAGACCAGGGCAATAGCATCCCTCACCCAATGCAACACTGTCTGCTTGGTGGCAGCCACCTCCTTGTTACGGCCCCCATGACAAACGAATAGATGCCCTGACTTATGCCACTGGCTAGTGTGGTGGACGTAAGCCTGAAGGGCACGGACTGGACACAGTCCGTGAAGTCATTTCTGATCCAGCGTTGTAAATGGCGGGGAACAGAAGGCTTCAAGAGTGACCGGATGTATGCCAGAGAAAGGAACCTTAGGCAGGTAGTCAGGATGAGGGTGCAATATTGCTTTAGCCATTCCTGGGGCAGAATCTAAGCAGGATGGCAAGACAGACAGAGCCTGCCTAATATTCGTTGATACTGACAAACAGTGCAACCTTGGCCTAGCCTGACTTTGCTCAGGGTGTTCTGAATGGACTCGATTCGAGCGGGAGACAATTGTGCCCGCATCATGATCGAATTCCATACGGTCCCCAGATAGGTAGTTTTCTGAGTGGGAGAGAGGATGCTTTTCTTGACGTTGAGCCTCAAACCCAGAGAAAGCAGATGAGCTAAGACGATATCCCTGTGCTGTAATGCCAGTTCTTGTGATTGTGCCAGTATCAGCCAGTCATCTATATAATTCAGAATGCGGATACCCTGGAGTTGCAAAGGAGCCAGTGCTGCATCCATGCACTTCGTGAATGTGCGGGGTGATAAGGCTAGGCCGAATGTAAGAATCCGATATTGGAAAGCTTCACCCCCGAAATTGTGGCAGAATTTCTATATGAATGTATGCGTCCATGAGATCGATCGTGACCAACCAATCATGATGTTGGATTTGAGACACGACCGCCTTGACGGTTAGAATCTTGAACTTGAACGCCTTGACTGAGCGATTCAAGCCTCGAAGGTCTAAAATCGGACGCACAGCCCCCCCCCCCCATCCTTCTTGGGAACCAGGAAGTATCTGCTGTAGTAACCTGACTCTCTCTCTCTGGAAGAGGAACATGTTCTATGGCCCCTTTGATCAAGAGATTTTGCAGTTCTTTCCACAGTAGACATGCTTGTTTGGTTTCATGGTAGTGGGAACCATGCCGTTGAAATGCGGAGGACGGCGAATGAATTGAATTCTGTAGACTTCTCCTACTGTTCTCAGGACCCAAATAGAAACACCCGAATTAGCTTCCACGCTGCCAGGTTCTCTGAGATGGGTATCAATTTTGATACTTCCTGTTAAGGGGATGTTGAGTGTTCTGCGTCCTGGACTACAGCAGGAAGCAACGGAACACCCAACATTTTGCTGGAAACCGCTAACTCCCGAAACATCAGAGGCGGCGGGAATGGAGAGGTTTTGTGGTGGTATCGGGAAGGTGCCAGTGAATGTCTCACGCGACCCGTCCCAAGGGGGGGCTACCCCCAGAAGTCTTGGCGCAAGACCATTAGGATGTTCTCTTCCTAGAGATAATGGTCTTGAGTCTGTAGCTGTAGTCTGGCCACCGCCCGAGTAACCACCTCGAGTAATTCCTCAGCCGCTTTATTATTGTGCGTGGAATGCTCAGGGTAGGGTAGCTCAAAGTCCGCAGACTCAAGAGATTCGATGTCCCCTTCATGAACCGAAGTTACGCCGGAGCGCGCTTCAAGATCACAAGAAGGACCCATCTCTCGCTCCTCGGCCAGATCCATACGAGAGCCCCACGATGGAAGAGTGGGCACTGACTCTGGGAAGTAAGCGAGACGAGTGCGAAGTATTTTGACTGAAAGCAGATTGCAGTGCTCGCACCCGCCCCATACCAACGCATGAGCAGCATGCTCTTCCCCAAAACACACAAAACAAAACTGGTGTGTGTCCGTTTCAGCCATAGAGCATAAACACGGGAACATACACCGCTTGCTTTGTTTATCAGTCATTTTGTATTTTTTTGAAAGAGAAAGGTTTCTGCGCACTGCCTGCCTAACAAATTCTAACTCCTAACAGACTAAAATAGAACGTTTTTGACAGGGTTGAGAAGCACAACACACACAGAATTGTCTGAAGACAAAAGACCTGACAATGCACCTGTGGCGCATCTAATTATAGCCCCTGTACCGACGCATCCTGACGTGTTCATTGACCATTCATTGACGTGTTGCTCACATATTCACAGCTGGTCACTCCTAAAGACGTTCCCAAAGCGCTAAATCAGCACAGCATCAAAGTGTAGCTTTTCTTAGGGAACTGGGCAGTTTAAATTTTAAACAAAAAAAAAAAGTGTAGAGTTGAACTTATATATAGTAATATCAACAAATAGCTGTTTGCTACAATAAACAGAAATTACATTAATGCCACAGATTTTAGTAAACATTTGCTGTTATATTCATATATCCTTGAATGTTTGCAAAACATTTATATTGATAAGGTTTGGTAAAAAAAAAACTGTATTTTATATATTTATTTTATTTCTTTATTTCTTTAACTAAAGGTAGTCTCCTGCTCTTTTCCAGCAGAGGAAATAGAGTGTGTCACTTCCTGTTGGCTGGAAAAGCTACAAGTCACCTGACGTGTGGAAATACTATGTAAACACAAGCATTAAAGGTACGTCTGATATTTTTGTGTCTTTGTGAATGTCACTATAATTGATGACAGCTCTAGTTTGGATGTGTACAGTATGAACAGTGTTTTTACTAACTCAGAATGATTTTAGTGTTACTGACTGTGTCTAAGCTAACATTATGATTAAGTTTTCTGTACAAATCTACACAAATGGTAAGCTGTCAAAGCTTTTTCTTACTCTTCTCACTCTCTGACACCCTAATACTGATAAGAAAGCCACATAATCTATCCCTTACAAAAAAGTACAGTGGCAGTACCATGGTGCAGTGATAGTATCAGGTAATACCAAGATACTAAGATATTCCATAGTCCTTTTTATTTGAAATATTCCTGTAGCTTATAATTTACATTTAAAAAGTACTTCAGATAAAACTATGGTATTAATATGGTACCATGTCCAAAAAAATTAATTCCCAAAGGTATGGGATAATGTACAGATTTGGCTGTTTCAGAAGGAAATGGTTACTTTAATTGAGCAAAGTGGCATTCAACTGATCACAAAGTATAGTCAGGACAATACTGATGTAAAAAACAGCACCATCACTATTTCAAATTTAGACCGGCCCCATTTCCAGCAGCCATCACTCCAACGCCTTATCCTTGAGTAATCACGCTAAATTGCTAATTTGGTACTAGAAAATCACTTGCCATTTTATCAACAGTTGAAAGCTATTAGGTTCGTTAAATGAAGCTTAACATTGTTTGTGTGCTTGTTTTTGAGTTGCCTCAGTATGCAATAGACTGGCATGTCTTAAGGTTAAGTCATTAGGTCAAATATTGCAAAAAAGAAACAGCTTTCTCTAGAAACTCGTCAGTCAATCATTGTTCCCTGTCTGTCTCTCACTCAATGTTGTGTCGATGTAGTGACCAATGGAAATTGGCAAGTGGAATTTGCATGCCGCTCTCCGGCCCGGACATACGGGTATAAAAGAAAATGGTGTGCACCACTCATTCAGACTTGTTCTTCGGAGCCGAGCGCATGTGTGTTTGGCCCGTCAACTTTCTGTCTGCTGCTGGAATTACGGTACATATCAGCATTCACCCTCGCACAGTCGAGTGTTGTGCTTCCCCTGGGCAACAGGTGTAAAAGAATATATTCTAAAAGACTATATTTTTTTCTCGCACAAACGACTTGGTATCTTTTTAAAGAAAAACACTGGGTGTGGCCGTTATCTCTCCCCACCGGATGGCCACGAAATCTGTATCAAGTGCCTCCACCAGCACACCGAGGCAGCTTTTTTGGAGGGATTATGCTCGCACTCTGAGAACATGACCATGATAACATTGCGGTCATGGCTCTCTTCCTTCTTTGTGAAGCAGAGAGCCATTGTGGCTGCTTCCCGACCTGGTCCGTCCGTGGGTTGAATCTCAGGTGGCTGGGTTGGCGAGCACCTCGGGCGATCTGAATGTGGATATGGGAAAATTTCTGCCGGCTCAGTCCCCGTGGTCCTCCCACCCTCCAGCACACTTGTTCTGCCCGGTAGAGTTCACGAGCGATGCAGGTGGTCCACCTCAAGGCGGATTTAATTGCAGGTCAGGCCACCTCCACACTGCACGCCAAGGCTATCCTGCAGGTCCACCAGGCCAAGGCTCTTAATATCTGTACGAGGGTATGACCAACCCAGGGCTTATGCAGGAACTGCACACCATGACCGACCTCACTCTATGGGTGATGAGATTCCGGACGATGTACATCTTGGTGGTCCAAAAGCGGCACCTGTGGCTCAACCTTGTGGAGTTGTGTGATGCCGAGAAGGTTCGCTTTCACGATGTGCCTATCTCCCAAGGGGAGCTTTTTGGCGACACTGTCGAGGTCTTAGCCCATCAATTCTCGACAGTGAAGAAGCAGACGGAGGCCATCAAACACATTCTGCCATGGCGCGACTCGGCCTCCGAAGTCCCGCACCCCGTCTGCCACTTTCCAGGGCCATCCTCCTGCGGTGTTGGCCCTGGCTCCCCAGCCATCGGAGCCTGCTCGCTGGCCTATGAGAAGAAGATCCTCCCAGAGGAAGGCAGCACCACCTGCCTGTCAGCCGGCCGCCAAGAACCCCGGATGGGCTTTGAAGCGGCCATGAGACAGGCGACACAGGGATGAGGTGACTGACTAGCCTGACCCAGGTGATCCCAAGTTTCTCACGTTCCCTTGTTCTCCATCGAAAGAAAGTTGGCGAAAACCTGCCCCAGCCGCCACACAGGGACCTTGTGCTTCAGCACCTTGACCGACTGGGGGACCAACTGTGTCAACTGGAAAAAGAGCAGGCTCTCCCCTGTGCAGAGCATCTCTTTTCTCGGTATGGAGTTGGACTCGGTCACCATGATGGCACACCTTACATAGCAGTGCCATTGAAAAGATTTCAGAGGCTCCTGGGACATATGGGATCCTTGGTGGCGGTACTCCCCCTCGGGTCGTTGCATACGAGACCGCTCCAGCGCGGGCTACAGACTCAAGTCCCGAGATGGGCATGGTGCCACGGCACACAGCTCATGACTATCACACAGATGCCTTGCCACACAGCTGGTCTCGAGGGCTGCACAAGTACGCGTTTCCCCAGTGAGCCTCGTTGCACAGACATTGTGCAAAGTCAGGGAGGATGGGCAGCAAGTCCTGATGGTTGTGCCTGATGGATGAATCGTCCTTGACCACTCCTGATTCTGACTCTTGGGATCTCTCTGTTGTCCTACCTGCCCTACAGACAGCCCCCTTTGAGCCCCTGGAGCAGGCCGAGCTCAGCACTTTGTCTCTGAAGATGGCCCACTTGGCAGCAGAAGTGGAAAGCTGTCTCCAAACAGAGGCTAGCCCATTGGATTGTGGATTCCATTTCTTTGGCATACTAATCACGAGACCTACCGTGCCCCTTGGGAGTCCAGGCGCACTCCACTATAGGTGTTGCATCCTCCTGGGCACTGGCGAGGGGCACCTCTCTAACAGATTTATGCAGCGCAGTAAATGGCCCCTTTGTCATGGTTACTGTTGAAACCTCTGTTCCCTGATGGAGGTAACAAGACGTCTGCGATGAACCAACCGCCATCTCCTTTTATACCCATATGTCCGGGGCAGAGAGCGGCAAGCAAATTCAACTCACCAATTTTCATTGGCCTTTTCTGATTAAGCTGAAAGGTGATTGGGGCTCTCAAGAGCGAACCCCTAGTGTCACTACATTGACACAACATCTCGTTCCCTCCATCAGGGAACAGAGGTTACATCAGTAACCAAGACGTTTTGAGGAATGATGGCTACAATGTATGCTTGAAATTGCCAAAAATCTAAAGATATCATACAAAGGTGTACTTTACAGTCTTCAAAGACAAATGACAACTGGCTCTAACAAGGACAGAAAGAGATATGGAAGGCCAGATTAACAGTACTGTGCAAAAGTTTCAGGCACTTGTGAAAAATGTTTTATAGTGAGAATGTCTTCAAAAACAAAGTCCAGTAAACATAAACAAGCTAAATCAATATTTGGTGTGGCCACCTTTGCCTTTAAAACAACTCAAATTCTCCTAGGTACACCTAGACACAGTTTTTCTTGGTTGTTGGCAGATAGGATGTACCAAGGTTCTTGGCGAATTCACCACAGTTATTCAATCTATTTAGGTTGTCTCAGTTACTTCTGTCTTTCCATGTAATCCCAGACTGACTCGATGTTCAGTGTGGGGGCTCTGTGAGGTTCAATGCCATCTATTGCAGGGCTCCCTGTTCTTCTATTCTAATCTTTTCTATTTGCAAAAGTAATGTTTGGGAGTCTAAAATGTATTTTTCCTATTGACACACTAAAGCTGAAGATATAAATAATCATCTCAGTGTGCCTAAAAGTTTGGTACAGTACTGCACAACTAAACAAGTCGTTTGAGAAATAGATGCATCACATGTTCTCAGCTGACGGCTTAATTTAATTCTACATGCTCAACAACAGTTTAATGTACAACAGTAAAGAGTAAAGTGCAGGCCTTATGGAAAGAATTGCAAAGAAAAAGCCACTTTTGAAACAGAAAAACAAAAAGAAAAAGGTTAGAGTGGGCAAAGAAGCAAAGACATTGGAAAACAGATAATTGAAAAAAAGTGTTATGGATATTAAATCCATTGAGCTTTTGTGGGATCAGTTAGATTGTAAGTTACATGAGAAGTGCCAGACAAGACAGCCACATCTATGGCAAGTGCTACAGGAAGCGTGGGGTGAAATGTCACCTGAATATCTAGACAAAGTGACAGCAAGAATGCCAAGGATCTGCAAAGCTGGCATTGCTGCACATGGAGGATTTTTAAGTTGAAGTAGTTTTTTCAAATTTTAATAGAAATTTTTCACGTTATTAATATCCTGACTATACATTGTGATCACTTGAATGCCACTTTGGTGAATAAAAGTACCAATTTCTTTCCATAAGAGCAAAATCTGTACACTATTCCAAACTTTTGGCCACCAGTGTGTATGTGTATGTGTATGTGTATATATATATATATATATACACACACACACACACACACACACACACACACACACACACTCACATATATTCAGTATATACTGTGTACAGCAGTGGTATTCAATAAAAGTTCCAAGAGGTCTGATCTCTAGATTTCCTTCCCAGCAAAGGTCCAGACAATAATTTACATGGTGTTAGCAGTCAGTGTAGCTATGAAATTACATAACTAATACTAACTTTATTTTTAAATAGAAGGGCTAATTGTAAATTTCCAAGTTGCCAATTATAGTACTTTGTAAAAGAAGAAGAAATAAAAAACATCAAAGTCAAAATAGTCTCTTTAAAACTGGGTAAGTATTAGGACATTGGGGCTCCAGAAACAAAGCCAAAATAGTTGGGTTTGGGGCATCTTCTACCAAATTATTAAAATATTTCAATGAGTTCATCAATCAAGAGCACTTTGTTATAAATATTGAAAGATAAATTTAACTGTTCATTTTGAAGCTGAATGATAACAGTCCAGAAGCCTTGTGACTATAAAGGAAATATATTGTTTGGGGGTTCAGGATAGAATAGACCATTGAATAGACCATTTTTATGTTTTCCTTTAAATGAAATTCTACCAACAACAAACAATGTACAGCACAATAGTGAACCTTAAAAATACTGTCAGCTAAAGTTAAGTAGGCCTATAAATTGCCAGACTATCAAATAATGGAAACATTCTCATGAGAACTCCACTATGCTACTAGGAAAATCACATTTGCTTATAAATCGCATTAAATATGTGTTCAGAAGAGTCATATGTTAAAGTTGAGAGTTTGTTGTGGGTTATTTTTGAAGAATGCATATGGATTGCTGGACTGGCGACCTGTCCAGGGTGTCCCCCGCCTTTCGCCCAATGTTAGCTGGGATAGGCTCCAGCCCCCCGTGACCCTGTACACAGGATAAGCGGTTGACGATGGATGGATGGATGGCATATGGATTGCATATTTGGAGTTTGACCACATTTTGGTGCACATGCAAGGTGTGGGTATGTAAATTTAGAATGAATCATATCTTATTTAATGATTTATAGCACAGAGTGCATTCCAGTTTTGTGAACAAGTGTAGTACGTGTTATATGTGAAAACATGTTTAATGAGAATTCTTGCCTGGTTAGAAATGCATAAAAGGCTTTGAGTGATTTAAGAATGTGTTAAATGCATAAAATACTGTCAGTGTTTAAGCATGTTTAATCATGTATTAAGTAAGCGTTGAGCTATGGGTGGGCTAATGCCCTGTTTGTGTTTTCATTTGGCATTAGCCTCTATCGTATTTCGTTGAACCATATTTTATTTTTTAAATACAATATGGCCACATCGACCTCTGTTTTTATTTATTTTTGTATTTTTTATGAACAGCCATCAGAATAAAACCCCAAAAGATATTTCTGTATCCTGCATCCTATGTTGTTTCTTTACAACCAACTAGCTACATATCGTGTGTATATATATGGTAATTAGAGGTGTTTGCTAAGGCAAGTCTTACAGTTACTATTACTTAGTGTTAAAGATTTTAACAAACCTTTAACCCCTTAACCCACACATTTTGTGCTACAATGTAAACAGTACATGGGCATGAGAAAAACCTCAATTCATGCAGCTTGTTGAGGAGAGCTGTGATATTTCTGGAGTGTAACTGGAGACTTATATTGAAGGAGAGACATATCAAAGGACCACATGGTGGGCTTGATTCTTCATTGAAAATGACCTAACACTGTTCAAATTAATGATATCAGCTAAGTTTACTTTTCAAACAGTTTACAGTTTAATTACAATCGGTGTGTCTCAATCAGCTCCCTATGTCGTGAATCAGTATAATCAGTATACAATTGTATTCATCCAATGAACATTGTGACACTTAAGACTCAATCACCTGTGACATGCTAACAAGCTTGCGCATTCAAGCTCAGCTGTTATTAATCAGCACCATCGCTGTATAAATTACACTATCCTTCATTTTCCTTGAAGATATTCAAATGTACAGTGTTATTATAACAGATAAATGACATAAATAAATGAATACAAATATAAAGGAGTGTATTTTAAACCTTTTAAGAAGTATAATATCTAAAAAAAAAATCCCTTTCATTGTAATTATGGATGACAGACATCTTCTAATGACTTGAGAGACTACAGAAGACATGATGACATTTCTAGTAAGGGAACATAGTTAGCAACAATGCTTCAGGCTGCATTTTCAATAAATATTTTACATTCTGCCTCATTCCATGAATGGAATCCACGAGAGATTGGTAAAAGAAGTTGTTTCTATCACTCAATGATAATTGATAGCAAGATACATGCAGTAGATAATGTGTAATTTGTTAATTGTGCTAATGCTAATATGATAACTTTAGCCATAGTAGCTGTTACCCTATTTTATTGTATAAAATGATGAACTATGTGAAACATACTCCATGTAAGATCATAAAAAAATGTATGTACTTGTTTTACTAAAGACCTTTATTGCTACTGCAAAGATTGGTATTTGGTGATATACATTTACATGTATCATATGAGTGTTACTATGGCAGACAGACAGGAGGATTAGTCAATAAACAAAAGAATAGTAATTAGAGGCACAGGTGTGAATGGTTTACAGACTGCTGATCCATCCAAAAATGAACATTTCTAGCATTTGCCATGTGTCACTGCATTACAAACCAGATAAATTAGCCTCCACAGTAGCATGCTGTAAGATCGCTTCAAACTGAATTAAACATAGAACATTTAAAAGATGAGTTCCAAATAAAGGTTATTTTTGAGCTCCACACATTTCAGCCCTCCAAAGCTCTCACAGTGAATTGTAAGGTCTGTGAAGGGAATAGGGATGATCATAGGGATGATCTCTTCTGAATGAAACACACCCACTGTGTTGTTGTTGTTACTATTCTTCTTCTCTGCTTTGTGTTGTGTTCGACTTCCAGCCTAAATGCACATTGAGTGGCACCTCTGTTTTTCGAAGCATGTACAGTATATATCACAGAGCCCTATTGCAGTCTGATTGGTGCGTATTCATGCTAGATGTAACCAATCTACAATCACATTATCTAGGTCTGTTAATTAGATTTAGCAAAAACTGGACGGGTACAATTTCAGTCGGGCTAACGCATTTTCGTGACATTACATTTTTACATGAGATTTACATAAAGCATTTGCAAGACAATTATTGCTTAAATCAGACTTTTAAAGTGCATGTAAACTCACTTAATAATGACAGTATCTTGAAGTGTGGCAGAAGGGTCGTGGCATCAGCATGCCATGCAAAACTAAATTTACATTGATCTGTCAGTTAAAGCTGACAGATCTCATTTTAATTTTTAATTAAGAACTGGCTAAATCTTTTCATTTTTTTTTTTTTCACTTTAGTTTAAAATGGAATACTCTTTTGTTAACAGACACTTTGCAATAATCTGTGCTATCTCTGTGGCACTTTTAAAACAGTGCTCTGAAAAAATGGCTTTGTTAGGGAAACATGTTTGAATACAATGCAATGTTTGTTTCTGCCATGTCATTTGGTGCCACTAGTGGCATGGAAAAATTGCACACTTAGCTTTAAAGGTTCAAACCGAATTTCATTGCCCTCTTCGAATTTATCAAATGTTTTGGTCTTTTCACAGCTGTTGTACCATCAGTAAGAAGTTAGTCTTGTATGCCACAGTTCTGATTCATATACCCTAAGGCTCCTTTTTAACATGAATACATAGTCTGATAAATAATATAAAAAGTTGATAAGGTATCTCAATATATCCTCATATCCCTTCTCACATACTTATACTCTGTGTAGAACCTTTCCATCTTGATTTTTTCAGACAAACCTCAGCACACTGAGGCATAATTGAAGTGAAAGTACAGTAAGTGAAATTTGTATTATCTGGGGGTTTTATGTTGCATTCAAGCATGTGCATGGTGCACCTGTCGCTTTGTTTTTATATTTAATTCTTGGTGTGAATAGACCTAAATATGTAGGACTGCTTATTTAGGATCAGGTTACACAGTCCTGATATTTTTTTTTTTTTGTCAAAAGGACATTGACGAGTGGTGTTAATGCAAAGATTTTACTTGTTTTTAAAACCTTTATGTTATTCCTGCAACACCTTAATGACAACTAGACGGCGGTGCATAATGGACTGCAACAGAACAGCTACAAGGATATCAATTATTGCGGGGGCGGCATTCTGGCCATATCTGATTATTGGGGGGGACTTGAATATTGTGGATACGGTCCTGGTTAGCTTAACAGGGGTTCGACTGTAACCAGAGACATCTCCTTGCAACCCAACTGATAAACAATGCTGTAATAGGTGTTGGATTATGATAAGACAGTATAATATACTATGTTTTATATCTGTTTCTGCAAGCATTTGTTAAACAAGCTTTAATATCATGTAATGTAGTAACTTTGACTCATTTACTCATTTTGTGCATATGCAACATTATAGTTCAGGCTCTAGGTATCTGGATAGAGTGAAGGTAAAAACTTAAAACAGCCATGCTATTTAGTGGTATTTGTTAAAATGTGCTGTGGATTTTTGTTCACTCTGAGCTGGCACCCAGCATGGTTCTCCAACAGTCTGGCACAAACCTGCCCCATGACTGCCCTGTAAACACTGACAGAACTGCCCAGAGGCTATTATTGTAGACAGCATAGACCTGTGCTGCTGTTCTTTCACTGTAAACAGTTTCACCATGCTTTGGCTCTCTTTGATAAGAAAAGACAACAACCAAAAGCCTCCTCCTTATATCATCAGCTAAATTAGTCAAGCTCAAATTTAAGCATACACTGTACCTCTTAGACGTCTGTATTAACATGTATACAGATGCTTTTCGAAAATGTCAATGTATATTACTAAACTTTCTGAGGCTGATTACCGAATTGGGTTTGCTCAAGTCTTTTTCTGTGTGGGAAAAAAAAAATACTGAATGCTTGGAATGATGTATGCTGTTTTGCAAGCGTCATCATAAAAAAAAATAAAACTCTACTGACTGACAGGAAAAATTGATAGAGGCAACTGTGTAAGAAAAATATGGTAACAATTTTCAGCTTCTTAGCTGAAATAGCTTTCACAATGCTATTTTTCAGAAACTGATTTCTTTTCGGATTGACTGTTGTGTATGTAACTGTGAACATTATTTCTTTGTCTTGGTTTAAGAAGAGCTATAGTGATGTTATTTTAATGTGATATGATGAGGAAAAAATGGTAGCTCAGGGACAGAAAGACAATATAACTGTCTCAGTCCTAATTTAGTACCGACATATTGTTCCCAATGAAATAATTTTTTTGCAATTAAATATAGCTTGCACTACCTCAGGAAATCTTGACTAGTGGGAATCATGATTAATATAACTATGCCTATATGTAACAAGCCAACCGAGAATACAAAAACAAAACCATAAATGAAACCACAAGACAAACAATAATACAATAAACAAAAACAGAACAGCAGTGTTATTCCAATGCAGAATGTAAAATATGCCCAGACTAGTCGTTTACACAAATGCTCCCGGTGTACCGGAAAGCGCAACAATGACGATACGCTGCAGATGTGTTCAAAGGCATGCACAATACAGCGTTAACACTGGACTAGTTTGCATGGACAATGCCGTTATACCAGGAAGCGCACCTAAAACAAAAACACAATATTACGACTGCTACCTTCAGCCCTTCATCCCAAAATTAGCAAGCACCCCTATATACATACCGATGATGACAACGCAGACGTACTTGAGGCATGCACAGCAGCGATAGCCATGAATACAAACAGCCGACATTCAGTTACCAAATTAAAAAAACAATTTAATCGGGAAACCAACTGCTCATACCTTTCTAAATGTCCACATCTGATGCCGGAAGAAGCAGCAATGCTGCGCTGGTGACGCAATTGTGACTTTGACAATGACACATCCGAGAGACGAATCCTTGCCTTTTTATATCACAAGGGTGACAGCTAATTGGCTTACGACCCAAATATGTTTATATGGGAAGATAGCGGACTTCCCCACTACAATCTACCCCCATTTTCTGTGTCAGCGTCTCGACGATCAAAAAAAGGAACCCTTGCAACCAAGACAGTAGATGGTTAATCCCAGGGTCTAAACCAAACTGAAATGGCACTAGACACTGGCCCTGAGGGACCCTCAACCTCCCTTTCCAACCCACTCACCGTGCGTGGAAGATGATACATATTAGAGTGCTGGCCTGCTGTATTACGCCCAGTCCTGCGTAGTGCAACTGGCCCTTCACCAATGAAAACCGAAGGTAAGCTCAAGGATATCTCCTGTTCAACAACTAGAGGATTCACCTCTCCATTAACTGGCTCCCCTGATGTTACAGCACCAGGACCTGTACCACCTAACCATAACTCTTTTGGGAACTCTGATGACACTAAATGTCCCAAACTCTCAGGTGCAATCTCTTGCGCAGGTTGCAGGGTCTCAGGCACAAACATCATCAAATTAGCATCATCCAACTCCTCATCTAGCAGGGAAACCCTTGGTCCACTAACTGGACCAATAGGCTGCTCAACAATCGCCGATTCTCTCCGGACCCAGGTCTTCAAAAGTGAACGGTGAACGCACCGCACCTTTTCCATTTCTTCAACTGGTGCAATAGTGTAAACAACACCTCCCTCCTTTGGTGCCCTAACTACCTGGTACACTATGGGGCTCCACAAATCCTGGATCTTGTGGCGACCCCTCACCCCATGATCACGGAGGTAGACTAACTGACCATTCTTTAGGGGTAGGTCACATACATGCTGGTCATGTTTTAATTTACGGTAATCTGCAGCTACCTTCAGATGCTCGCGCGCTCCCTCAAAGGCAGTCTGTAGTCGCCTCTGGTGCTCCAAGACCCAATTGTGCACACTACCCGCACATGGCTCCGATACCCTACCGAGCAAGAAATACACTGGCAATCGAGGCTCTTGGCCAAACATTAAGAAATTAGGGGATTCTCCAGTTGCCTGGTGGGGTGTAGTGTTATAACAAAAGAGCACTTGCGAGAGGCAAGACGTCTACTCCCTCTTACTGGAGCTAGGCAGTGTCCGCAACAGATTATGCAAGGTTCGATTAAAGCATTCACACTGACCGTTACCAGCAGGATGATAGGGGGTAGTACGTGACTTCTTTACTTGGTAGAACTCACACAGCTGTCGAATAAGAGAAGATTCAAAATTACGGCCCTGGTCAGAGTGAATACGACCCGGTACTCCGAATTTGTAAAACCACTCTTCAACCAACACCCGAGCAACGGTCTCAGCTCACTGATCCCGTGTCGGTACCGCCATCGTAAACTTGCTAAACACGTCCGTCATCACCAGGATGTATTCCTGTCCAGTAGAGGAAGGCTCCAGCACAGTGAAATCAACAGCAAGGACCTTGTTGGGTCTTGAGCTCAACAAATGGCCCATAAAGCCCCGAGCAGCTGGTCGAGTGTCCTTAGCAAGTTCACAACGTTCACACTCTTGACACCAACGTATAATGTCATCTGACATACCTGGCCAATAGCATCTCTTTCGTATCAGCTCACCCGTTCGCGCAATCCCCTGAACCTCCTGCCTCAGCACATCGGGTAAAACTATCTGGAAAACCTCCGGGATCCTCCGATACAGTACTCCTTCCTTTAGTACCAATCGATCCCATTGCTGGAACAAGGTCAATACTGACTTAGCCAACTGCTTACGCTCCTCTTGCCGCGGATGCTTCCCTTGCTCCAAAAACTTCAACACCACCCCAATAACTGGGTCCGCTTCCTGCAGGGAACGTAGATCTAAGACAGAATAGCCTACTCATCGTTGATACAACTGCCTGTGCTACATATCCCGCCCCAATGGCCTGATGCAACAATGCTGGAACGGTAGTACCACCCACTAAACCCTCTGGAATACCTGCAACAACCAGATTTTGTCTGGAAAGGGCATCTGCATTACGATTACTCCTCCCTGACCGGTATCTCACCTCAAAATCAAATGCAGCCAACTTGGCCGCCCACCGTTGCTCCGTGGCCCCAAGCTTGGCAGAAGCCAAATAACTAAGAGGGTTATTGTCGGTGTATACCATACACTTATGGCCAAGAAGGTACTCTCTAAACTTCTCTGCCATGGCCCACTTGAGCGCAAGAAATTCCAATTTCATTGAGCAATAATTTGACATATTACGCTCAGTGGGCCTCAGGCTGCGACTAGCGTATGCTATAGGGTGCACCTTACCTTGATGTTCTTGAGAGAGTACTGCTCCCAAGCCTCCATATCTGGCATCCACCTCCAATATAAAAGTTTGAGAAAAGTCAGCATAAGCCAGTACTGGAGCCGAGGTTAACTTACTCTTTAAGCCTTCAAACGCTTCCTGACACTGCACAGTCCACACCTGAGATAAACTCCGTCCCTTAATTTTTCCTGAGTTACCACCAATCACCTCAGCTACCAACTTATGCAAGGGGGAAGCCAGCTTGGCAAACCCCTCCACAAAACGCCTGTAATAACTCGCAAAACCAAAAAAAGTCTGTAATTCAGACACAGTTGTGGGGCACCACCACTGTGCTACAGCCTCAATTTTACCTGGGTCAGTTGGCACCCCCGCTGCGGAGATGACATGCCCCAAGTATTTTACCTGTTGTCTGAAAAACGCGCACTTTTCTAGTTTTGCCGTGAGGCCCTCCTGCTTCAATCGCCCCAGGACAACCTCCAATCACTCCACATGCTGCGCCACTGAAGAAGAATAAACAATTATATCATCCAGATAGAGAAGCAGGGATTGACGCTGTTGGTCACCAAACAACCTCTCCATAAGCCTCTGAAAAGTACTAGGGGCATTACATAGGCCAAAGGACATCCTGTTCCATTCAAATAAGCCAAATGGAGTACAGAATGCTGTCTTCAGCCTATCCCGTTCCGTGACAGGGACTTGGTTATACCCACTGGCAAGATCTAACGTAGAAAACCAACGAGCCCCTGTCAACGAATCCAGGGATTCCTCAATACGTGGCAGTGGAAATGCATCTTTCCTGGTCTTCGCATTCAGATGATGGTAGTCTACGCACATGCGCAGACCACCATCCTTCTTCTTAACAAGCACTATGGGGGATGCATAGGGGCTACTACTCTCCCTTATTACCTGCGTCTCCAACAGCTGATTAATGTGGGTCTTAACTACTTCATAGTCTGACGGCGGTATCCGCTGATACCGCTGCCTTACAGGGACATCATCCAACAAGGGTATGTCATGAGAAATAAGAGGAGCACAGCCCAAATCTCCCTCATGAGTCGAAAACACCACCTGATATTTCTGGAGCAGAGCCCTTACCTGCATTTGCTACTCCATCGACAAGACAGACAAATCAAATGACTCTATCTGCTGAGCCATGAGAGAGGCGGACTCCAGAGAATGAGATTGAACTGTAGCAATGACTGGATCAACTTCAACAACTCCTGTTGGTAAACTGATAACATAAACCTCCCTCAAACAACCTAACACAGTTGTCAAGTACAGTACCACGTCCACCGTGCCCACGTTCACGATAGGTACCCAAACAGTGCCATGGGTCACCCTTACTAGGGCTGGGGATGCCAAAAGCCCAGCTGGCAGACCTGACTCAGGGGGCTCAAATAGGACTGTTGTGCCAGAGTACTGGGAGGAGCAGGTGGCAGTGACTTAATTGTGCCCCCAGGGATACGACACACCCGACGTCCCTGTACTCGCACATTCCCTGAAAGGTCCGAACGACTCGTAATACTCACTTGTTGACAATGTTGCAATGCTTGCAAAAAGCTCTGGGACTGCGCAACAATAGGTAGCTCAAAAAGGGCAGTGCCATGCTGTCCAAAAAGTTCCTGATAACAATGGCCTAGTATGTTCATCCCCAGCACCCCGGGGATATCTACATACATACTGCCCTGAGGATCTATAACCACCAACATGCCACATTCCGAAACTAACCTGCCGCAGAGTTCAACATCCAGCTCCAGGTAACCAACTTAAGGGATCGTAAGCCCATTAGCTGCCCAAAGTTGCAACCATTGACAGGATTTAAGGCGATCTTGACCCCAGGGTTCAAAATGCTGCAGGAAGCAACTTTCTGTAATTGTAGAGACCATAGAACCGGTATCCACCAAACACGGCACTGATACTCCTCCCATACAAACAACAAGATGTGGACAAGATGACATTAGATGAGACAATGAGCGGGGAATAACTAAATTACTTGAGCCAATCGCTTCCCCAACCGGGTTGTGACTCAGCAACCCAGCGGGGATTAGTTTTCCGACAACTGCGAATTACGAGACTTTCCATTCACAATAGTCCTAGGAAAGGCATTCCCCATCGCAATCCCTCGCAAAATGCCCGGGTCGTTGACAACGTCTACTATCACAGGGCCAGAACGAGGGGAATGACTACGTACCTGGGGTGTCTGAAAACGGGCAAAACTTTGAGTAAGCTGATCTAACTGCCGCTGCTGTTGCCTCAATATTTCCCGCAGTTCAACCCGCTCTGACTGCTGTGGTGAACTCTCAGTGCCCGAAGTAGGCCCACCCCGCACCCCATACTGGAGGCCATAAGCTAATGGCATAGAATGACTACGTCCCCTCGAACCTCCCGGCAACCCTTCCCGTTCCCACCTAATCGCCTCGCCTCGAACTTCGAGTAATGTAGCGGTAGGCTGACGCCGGACCAACTGTTTAAGTTCCCGCCGCAATGAACTATCAGCAACATGTTCTACAAACTGATCCTGCAGCAAAATCTTGACATTAGAAATTACATTAGGGGAGCGACTTTTAACCCTCTCCAGAAGGCCCATCAAAGCGAGGGAAAACTTCAACAGAGTCTCCCCCTCCAGTTGCCTTCTGGAGAAAAAGGCTTCCTGCAGAGCTACATGAGACTGAGAACAGCCATATAGCTCATGCAAGGCCGCAATAATTTTGTTAGGATCTCCACGCTCAATCTCTGAACGATACCGAACCTCCTCACGTGCCTCCCCCTCTAGGTGATCGAATAAAAAAATGCTTGATCTGCGATAGACAAATGGTGCATCCTCATACAGGCCCGGGCCTCCTCGACCCACTCATCAATACCCATACCAGATTTACCATTAAACTTCAGACATTTACGATCACAGGGAATAAAAACAAACCTCTCAGGTGCAGGGGCACTAGCCATAGATAACTGAGGTGTACCTGGCGGAGCTGTGGTGGAGGTAGAAGCTGCTGCATCAGAGTCAGGTGGCTCAACTGCCATCTGAGCCTGTTGCAACCTTACATTATCAGCTCTCAATTGAGCCACCAACTCACTCCATCTTAACAAGGAAAAGACTGACTTACCAGAAATGAGCGTGGTCTCCTGGAAATTTACAAAAGGATGACGACTCATCCGGGAAAACACTGCTGTTCTGTTTAAATGCACATTTCACAACACAATTAGAAGAAAAACACAAGTTAACAAAATAAATTACCCATGTCTCCAACAAAACAGAGATGAGAAGGAAATAATGCCGACTACGCCAAATGTGGCAATAGACCTTAGGCCGCTACAAGGACAGTGTAACTATAGTACGGCACACACTTACGCCAAAGACTACGCCACCTTGGGAATTTCACCCAGGGAACAAATCTCTTACTCAATGAAAGGTTGGAGACATGAATAACATTACAAAATATTCATCTTTATTAACAAAATTTAAGACAAAACTTTAAAATGAAAGAGGCCTTAGCCAAGGTGCCACTGGAGTTTATAAAATAATTATAAACCTACAACAATCAAAGGACCTGGGGCTTTCCGGCAGGGGCGGGCTACCAGAGATTATATCACACCTATAATAGAGAATCACAGCATTCTCAAGTGCACACTCACACCCACAAATCAGGATTTCAGTGACGAGCACTGCACACAGTCACCACCCCCACTGTGAAAGAATAAAGCCGGCCTTCCTGCCTTTGGCACCCAAGTCCTGTGAACACATAAAAGTAACACATTAGTGTTCAAAGTTTAATACTACAAAACATTGGCACAACTTGGCTAAACTCAATTAAATGTATCAAAAACAAAAGAAACAATTTAAGTAGAAATGACCTACAAAATACTACATGCAAACAGTGTCACCACTCATAAGAGGTAACGTAAAGCTCAGATCACAAAGACACTTGAAATAAAGAAAAAACACATTACAATAAACAGCATTAGCCAGACCATCCCCAAGCTAACACATAGGACACTATTCAAAATAACGCACACGCACACAGCTCAAGCCAACCGAGAATACAAAAACAAAACCATAAATGAAACCACAAGACATACAATAATACAATAAACAAAAACAGAACAGCAGTGTTATTCCAATGCAGAATGTAAAATATGCCCAGACTAGTCATTTACACAAATGCTCCCGGTGACGATAACGCTGCAGATGTGTTCAAAGGCATGCACAATACAGCATTAACACTGGACTAGTTTGCATGGACGATGCCGTTATACCAGGAAGCGCACCTAAAACAAAAACACAATATTACGACTGCTACCTTCAGCCCTTCATCCCAAAATTAGCAAGCCCCCCTATATACATACCGATGATGACAACGCAGACGTACTTGAGGCATGCACAGCAGCGATAGCCACGAAAAGAACTGAAAGACCCGCACGTAAAATCCCACGGCTGCGACACATATGACTGGGAATGGTTGTCAAGCAACCAACGCTTACGATCATACAAACAGCGGACATTCAGTTACCAAATAAAAAAACAATAAAATCGGGAAACCAACTGCTCATACCTTTCTAAATGTCCACATCTGATGCCGGTAGAAGCAGCAATGCTGCGCTGGTGACGCAATTGTGACTTTGACAATGACACATCCGAGAGACAAATCCTTGCCTTTTTATATCACAAGGGTGACAGCTAATTGGCTTACGACCCAAATATGTTTATTAGGGAAGATAGCGGACTTCCCCACTACACATGGAAGGATAGTGTCTGTAGCTACAGACAGGCACTAAAAGCTGCCAGATCAGCATATTTGAGCAAACTCATAGAAAATAATCAGAGTAATGACTTCATGAATTTCTTAACTGATAAAATGGAAAATGTTTTGATTTCCAGGGCTGAGAAAGACTGTTATAAGTAACATTGCTAACTCTGTTCTACATTACAGAGAAATACTAAACCGTATAATGAGCCTTTAAAATATACATTTTATGCAGTGACACCGGCAAAAATGGTAATGATCCTGAATGTGTCGGAAAAATCAGCAAGGAGACTGTCTGAACATTTTGTTAATTTATAGAGAGAAATGCGCATTAGGGTTGTGATGTCAAACAATGATCTCGGGGATCGACAATGAGCAGAGTGATCGCCAATAGCTGATGCCTTTGATGATATCAAGACGATATTAGGCTTGTTTTCCCATGTATTAAATTATTATTATTATTAGGCTATTATTATCAAATTAATATTACAAATAATTTGCGCGTAGACACAGACACGCACTTTATTATATTATTAAGAACAGATGACAGAAAGCCGTCTATGCGCATATATGGTGTGCTGATTCGGAGGCGTGCAGTCTCGTGGAACACGTGCATCTAAAAGGTTCTCACTCTTTGTTTCTGTTCTCTGATTATTTTTTGTTGTTTTTTGCAAGAACAGTATCATCTATAAGTGCTGCCAATGACCTCAGACATCTCAGCTCAGGAGGTGTTTTGAGATCAGTTCACTTTATTTCCACAGAGCGGTTCATTGTGACCAACTCTGCAGCTTATAAATCTGTGATTAAAACATAAAATAATACAAAAACACATTCACCTCGAACCATGATTTATATTTTAGTGATTTATTATCATCATTATAATTATTATTTTTACATTTATAATTGTTTATAATTAACACATGAATTTGCAGTAATAATGAAGTAATTAGGCATGTATTAATGCATAGTAGTGCACCCGTTTTGGGTGGAAGTTCAAATACATGGCTTTGCTAAAGCACATAACTGTTAATCAGAAGGTCGCTGGTTCGATCCCCATGGCGACCACCATTGTGTCCTTGAGCAAGGTTCACTGTAAGTCACTTCGGACAAAAGCGTCTGCCAAATGCGTAAATGTAAAATGTGATTAACACTATTAGTTCATATTATAAGTTGTTAGGGATGACACATTTAATTAATAGCAATTCATATATGACTTAATATATTCAGCAGACAGATTCATTATTAGTTGCTGATGTGGCAATCATTAATTAATGGCTTAGATAATCATGAGTCATACATTAACTCAATATTATCTGGGTATTAGTTAAACATGAATTAATGATTATTAATGCACCCATATTGTAAAGTGTTACCAGATGTTCTTGTGTCCATCAGTTGAACCCTTTGAAAAAGTTAGTTTCGAAAGGCACTTTGAAGCAGTTGTTTTTGAGAACTTTAGTTTAGAATGACAAGTAATAGAATGACTAGATTGTTTTCCCTTCTAAGTGTCCTTTGGAGGCTGATTCATCCTGCATTTTAAAACACTGGGAAAGTCTTCAATAATACTTGAAAAAAATTACAGGCATGTCTGTAAGAGCAGAGTTGGACGTGGCCCCAGAATTGGATGGACATGTGGTATGTGTTACATAACAACTGACTGGCCCATTTTGAGGTGCCCTCATATTTAGACAAGATATACCATAACAATCTTATCTTCCATCTCTTAAAGAAAATCTGTTTATTAGCGAAATCATTCAAGTTTGGAGTGAAAATGAATTACCAATACCAAGACATTTGTTCTTCCAATAATGTTACTCAAACAGAAGCGGGCGAGGCAGTAGATTTTGTACCATCTGCGGAAATCTGGGCACAGTAACAGTTAAAGAAAATGGTGAAGCAGGGCCAAGTAAAACCCTCTGCATCCCACGTGACTGACTAGAAGCCAGACAAGGGCGGCTCATGTCATCAGCAATTGGGAGCGGCAAGTAGTAGGCCATATGGGCAGCCCAGTGCTGACTCCTCGTACACAGTTAGAGTTTGGTCTTGGACCAGGATTGGGATTGGGAAGGTGTTGGGTTTAAGCAGAGCTGGGAAGGGTTGGACAGAGAGGACGAAGGAAGCTGGGAGAGTCTGGGGTGCGGAGCAGTTTCTGACCAGGGCCGGGCGAACGGCTAGGAACCGAACAGCAGGTTCTGGACCTGCACTGCCATGTTCTGTAAGAAGGTGAGAGAGTGTGTTTGTTCATGTATGGCCATTGGCTTCTCATTGTACAGAGTGCTGAGCAAGCTGGTTCTTTAGACACATACTGAACATCTTTTTTATTGAAAGGATGGGAGGCAGTATACATTTCTAAGAGTAATCGTCAACAAGCACTAAGGGGCGTCTTTCACTTGCATACTGGAAAATCTTTACATACACACATGTGCTACTTGCGGACACACTGTTTCTAACACCTACTTTCACAAGGATGGTGATGCAGCATCTACATCTTTAATAACACATGCTCACACTCATAAATCTCTTTCCACACACTAACATGGATGCAAAATAAATACAGATACCTTGAAGTATCACACAGTCCCATAGATAAAACTCACATCAGCACACACATACACCCACACGCGGTGAGCAATGGCTTTGTTTTGCCGGTTATGTGGTTTGTCTCTTCTGACAGTGTGCTGCTGTTTCCTGCTTCCCTCCAATGATAATAAGCCCCTTAGTGCTCATCGCATGTACATTTCCCCCTCCTTCCTCTCCATCCTCCTCTCCGCTCAAACATACTGTACACTTGCTTTAGAAGAAGGGGGCATGGAACCGTTTGACTGAATCATTTGTGTCCTGTCATTTTAACACTTGTTTCTCTGCTGATAACTCTTATTTAAGGCAAAAAATTTAAGGGAGCACTATTATTATTGCTCATCCTTTGGATTAGGGATTTGAACACACCCCTAATATGAAGTATTAAACTCATCCAAAACTGTTTGTGATATGGACATGAATGGTACCTCAAATCATGTGGTTTATTTAGTATATTTACTTGTGATATTATATTTGTAACGTTGTGCTGGCCTTGACAATGACGAAGACGTGAAGAACCCAATTGCAGTTTATTTACATACGTGAAATCCAAAACCCTAACTATAGACATGAACTAAACTAAACATGAACAATTAACATGAACTTAAACTTGACATAAACTTGACTGAGCAAACAAGTTTTCATTAACAATACTTCACAAGAGACAAGGGCTTAAATACACAGACAGGGGATAAACAATAACAAGAAAACGAATAAACAGAGAGAATGCTAAACAAGATAACAAGACTAATAACCTTAAACCTATGACAAACTAGAACTGATAATGAGTAACAAGACAATAAACCAATGAACACAGGACACATGAACATGGAGGGAAACCGCAATCACATGACTAGGAATACAGGAACTAAACTTTTCAAAATAAAAGACATGAAATTACATGAACACACACAAAAACATTACATACACACAACCCTCCAGGGGTGGTTCCCGAAGACAGGGCATGGGGCGTGGACTGGCAAGACAGGGCGTAGACATGGCCTAGAGCTGACTCTGGCGTGGCTGTGACATGGCCTGGAGCTGACTCTGGCATGGCCTGGAGCTGACTCTGGCGTGGCTGTGACATGGCCTGGAGCTGACTCTGGCATGGCCTGGAGCTGACTCTGGCGTGGCTGTGACATGGCCTGGAGCTGACTCTGGCATGGCCTGGAGCTGACTCTGGCATGGCTGTGACATGGCCTGGAGCTGACTCTGGCATGGCGGCCATGATGTGGAACTCTGTCTTGGCGGCCATGATGTGGAACCCAGGCTTGGCGGCCATGACGTGGAACTCGGGTCATGTACATGGGCAGAGACTTGGAAACGACCTCCGTGGTCGTGTACATGGGCAGAGACTTGGAAACGACCTCCGTGGTCGTGTACATGGCAGAGACTTGGAAATGACCTCCATGGTCGTGTACATGGGCAGAGACTTGGAAACGACCTCCGTGGTCGTGTACATGGCAGAGACTTGGAAATGACCTCCATGGTCGTGTATATGTGCAGAGACTTGGAAACGACCTCCATGGTCGTGTATATGTGCAGAGACTTGGAAACGACCTCCGTGGTCGTGTACATGGGCAGAGACTTGGAAACGACCTCCGTGGTCGTGTACATGGCAGAGACTTGGAAATGACCTCCATGGTCATGTATATGTGCAGAGACTTGGAAACGACCTCCGTGGTCGTGTACATGGGCAGAGACTTCCCCTCCTCCTCTGGGAGGCCAAAGTTGGCAATGCAGACTCTGGGATGGATGAAGCTTTCAGCTCGTTGGCCGTGGCAGGCTTGGGCATTGACTCGTTGGCCGTGAGCATTGACTCGTTGAAAAAAAGTGTTTGTGGGAGATCTCATTGAAGCCTACGCCAGGATGCAGAAGTCCTCCACGTAGTCTTCTATAGAACATTTTCCTTGATGTAGACATATTAGTAGATCTGCTGGGTTCAATTTGGTGGGTCAAGTATTCTGTAACGTTGTGCTGGCATTAGCAATGACGAAGAAGATGATGTGAAGAGGAAGAATCCAAGTGCAGTTTATTTACATACGTGAAATCCAAACCCTAACTATAGACATGAACTAAACATAAACATGAACAATTAACATGAACATAAACTTGACCGAGCAAACATGGTACATTAATAATACTTGACAAGAGACAATGAGGGCTTAAATACACAGACATGGGTAAAACAATAAACAGACAGAATGCTAAACAAGATAACAAGACTAATAACCTTAAACCAATGACAAACTAGATCTGATAATGAGTAACAAGACAATAAACCAATGAACACAAGACACATGAACATGGAGGGGAAACTAAACTTTTCGAAATAATATACATGAAATACATAAACACATACATAAACATTACAATATTTCTAAGTGGTCAGACTTATAATTTTTGCCTGGCAGGCAATAAAACATCATGTAAATGTATATTGAAGGAGTGACCCAAGTCATGTCTAGAGATGGGAATCAACTAATTTAAAGATTCCAGTTCTGCTTCAATGATTCTTGTTCCGATTTCAACTCCTCTTAACAGTTCTGGTTCCTTTATGGTTAATTAACAATTCTTTTAATACTGATAATTTGAGTAAATAAATAATCAATACTAAATAAATTAACCTCTCACATCTGAAAGGTACTTCTGAGAAGAAAATATTAAATTAAAACCTTATTGGATTTGCTGCCCTCAGCAGCCTGTTACCAAATGATGAATCATAGATATTTTATTAATTTATTTATTTTGATAAAATTATTTAGAAGCTGTGTTGTAGTACCACTGAATGATATCACAGAAAATACTCTTGATACAACATAGATTTTGGGGTTGGCTTTTTTTACTTTTGATTAAGGCCAATGTTCTTGGCCTAATAGAAAATGAATCATGTTTTAGGTCCATTAAGACAATTTTTCAGCCACGGGACATGCATTTTAAGTCTAGGCCTTCATTGCGATTCATGCCATTAAGAAAACACAGTTTCACAATGAATAAGATGCCCAATGCCATATTATACATTCAACTAATAATACCAATTGACATTTTAAAAACAAGTCCATGCACGAAAGCCAGAACTTGAAACGACACTTAATGCTAAAGCAAGCCTAATTTTAACTGGAGCATGACTGTTTTGTGAAATGTTTTTTTTTTCACTTGAATCTACCAAGGAGGTCTATAATACCTGGAAAAATCTATCTAATAATATTTGCAATTTAAATGTTGCTTGCAATACATTTTATTTCATCAGGGTACACGTTTATGCTGCATTTCATTCAAGTTGGATGAGGGATATTCCTACTTGATTTCTTCGACCATAAAATTGCCCTATATTCGGAACTGCAACGCTCCCGTTAGCTTAACAGGGTGTGGCAGGGCGGAGGACGGGCCGGGTCGTGATCATACACACCCAGTCCCTTATCAGGCTAATCAAGCCTCCAAGAGGGATAAAGGCCGACTGCGGAGGATTGTGCGGGAGAGAGGGTGGAGGAGTCTGCGAGGCGAGTGGGGACTGGACTCCCCCCGACCGCCTGGAGCGATGGAGCCGCTGCCAGGGGCGGAGGAGAGCCCTGCCACACAGGGGTTTGACTCTCATTAGAGATGTATCTTAGCAACCCAGCTGATAAACAATGCTGCAGCGCTAGCATTTGTGCTTCAGGTGTACGATTGTGAAAAAAGATTATAATGTTTTATACACCTGTATCTGCAGGCGTTTGTTAAACAAGATTTAATATCATGTAATGTGGAAACAAACTCATTTATCGATATGAATTAATAAAGTGAATGTTTATCATTTAATTTGTATATCTTCATGAGTGTTGAAATTTTGTGTGACATCATGCCCCTGCATCTCAGCAAAATCGGAGTTGATAATTTCTGCGCTAGCCTACAAGTTGTAATTCTGACTTCAAGATGCATTCCATTGCACTTTTCATTGTAGGAAGTTGTAAAATCTGACTTTCCGAGTTGAATAGAACGCAGCACTATTTTTCAAACCTTGATCTATCACTGAAAGCTCCAGCAGCCTAAATTATACTTCGAAAACTCCTGATGTTGCTATAACAATGCAAAAAGCACTTACCAATTAACTTGAAGTGAAGATCAGCCCTTCTTTCCTGTTTAATAAATTAATCACACGATCATGCAGAACACCTCAGGTTTATTAATCCATAAGGATCTCTTTCTCAATGGTGTTGAGGCAGTGATGACAATCACGCACTCTTCGCTTTCAAATTATGTACATCACTTAAAGCATGATTGCATCACTCAAGGCCAGCTAGAAGGCCTCAACCTGGAAATATCCTAAAGAGCACACCCACCAAGAACAAATAAATCAATCTGATTGGCTGATGAAACTGAAAATCTGACTTTAGTTGCTCATTTATTTGCACATTTGAGGGATTCTGTGGAAATTATGAAGGCCTGAGGGGGGTGGAGCTCAAACTCACGTGTTGCATGCAATTTGTGAAAAAGTTGTCACACTTCGCTTGTAATCATCAAGGAATAAATTCTGACTGGATAAACTTTTCGTTTTCTCTATTAGTTTGTAGATTAATTAAGAATGGAAAGCAATTCAATAATACATAGGCAAAATTTTTATTGAGAATTAATGTATTTAAATAAATAATTATTTATTTGTCATGTTAGGCCGGCAGAGAAGGTTTTGCTGGCCCTGAGAATTTGCCACTTCTATATGTACATTATGGATTGTGATTTACGATTAAAATAATAATAATAACATACATTTAAGACCATGTTGTGCAATTATTGCATTTTACGAATGTACTTCACAATTAAATCTAATATATTCAGGGCCATAACCACCAGGAACATTGGCTATGTTTACATGCACTAAATTTCGTCAATCCAAATTAATTCAAACTGCTTGCAGATTCCAAATGTACTGATTATATGTTCCCTAAACTTTTCAGTCTGATACAAATATTTGTTTACATGTGCATTACATGTATTCCGAACCAAAATTCTGCACATGTATGTGAAGAGCATCAGTTGTTAGTTCTGAAGAAGTGGAGAAAGGCTGAGAAAGTGATAATGGCACCAAAGTCCATAATTGGTGTTTTTGCTTTGAGATATAAAAAAATATATATCTCATTCTACTCGTCAAATGAAGAATTAGAAGCAGCCTCCAATACCCTGTCTGACTTTACTATGTATTTGCCTGATGCCCATTGCACCTTCAATCTACCCACAGGCATCTCTGGATGCGAGTACGAAGTCAAGACAGTGGGTGAGAGTTGTCCTTAAAGGAGTTTACAGATGTGGAATGGAATGCATATGTAATGATACGCAGACTCTGAAGCTGGAGATGAACCCTTCAGGAGTTTATTGAACATGATTCTAAAAAAGGTAGGTAAGCAGGCAAGGTAAGTGTTCAGGTTTGGTATGCTATCTTTCGAGACAGTTTAGGATCAAACAGGGAACCAAGGCAGAAGGCACTAATCTACAAGAGTAGATCACTAAACTAACAGGTGCCCAAATAGGTAAATGCAACATCAAACAGGATCACAGGTACGTCACATTATGTGCTCAAACTGATAACATCAACATCAAAAAGGATCACAGGTGAGTCATGTACATCAATAGTGGAGCAGGTAAGTAAATCCTAACACAAAGAATTCTCAGTGTTTTCAATGTCACGTTCTTCGGAGCATACAGAAGTGCTCATAGTTGAACAGGTGAGTTTCAAACAGGTGAGTAGATATGCGGTAAACTAGAATATCATGAAGTCACTTATCATGCGTGTCAGAAGAGGATTGTAAACAGACAGATTAGGATAAGTAGATCAAGCGTTGTCACCAAATTTGTTAGAATAAATCCTCTAGTAATTTCCATAACGTAGCAAAGTCAGTAACACAGAGAAGTTGATATAACTGCAGCTGAACAAGA
This sequence comes from Xyrauchen texanus, assembly GCF_025860055.1. Classification (NCBI taxonomy): domain Eukaryota; kingdom Metazoa; phylum Chordata; class Actinopteri; order Cypriniformes; family Catostomidae; genus Xyrauchen; species Xyrauchen texanus. Next base: position 9,228,486 of record NC_068283.1, read on the forward strand.
GGAAGATCCGAGGTACCTCACAACAAGGCTAGATGCTGATAGAATGTGCGAGTGAGGTTTAAATACAAGTCTTAACAGGATGATAATAAGCTGCAGGTGCGCATGGTTAAAACTCGGATGAGTGAGAGCGGGTGATTGACAGTGAGGGAGTGCCCGGTGCGCTTGTAACATCATACCTGTCACGATTCCCTTGTTGTCTGCCCTGGGTTTCACTTGTCTTTGTCTAAAACTACACTTCCCATGATCCCCGGCCCTCATCAATGCCAGCCCTGTGTCATTGTGCTCACCTGACTGTCGTTTGTCATCATCATGTCTCCAGTGTATATAAACCCTGTTTGTTCTCCATTCCCTTGTCGATCGTTGATGTTTGTGCATGTCATGATAGTCTGTATGTTTAAATCCTGCCCGTACTCTCCTTTGATGTGTTTTCCCCTCGTGGTTGTTTTGTTTGTTCCTGGTGTTAATTTATTTTAGTTATCCTGTTCACCCTTTTTGCTCATCTCATTAAAAAGAACTGCACGTAGATCCTCACTCCTCGTCTGCCTCTTTCTGCCAAACGTTACAATACCCTTTTGTTATTGTTTTGTAGGTTCCTGTGAAGAGTATCACTCACTAAAATCAGTTGGGTTAAAAATGACCCAACACATAGCCCAATGGTGGGTTGATATAGCACCGACCCATTGTTGGGTTATTTTAACCCAATGTATCAGGTAGCAAAATATTGCTTTAACCATCCTAGTATTATTGGTACTATTATTATTGTTGACATTATTATTATTATTATTATTGCTGTGTATATAAGTTATAATGCACAAGTTACAAATATCTTGAAAATGCTTATATTTTCATTAATTAAGTAAATGGTTGCAATTGTGTTATCAATTTACTTCCTTTTTATCATTAAGTTACTTACAATCGTGTTTCAATTTACAAGAACCACCAAAAATGAATAAGTAATAAATAAGTAGGCAATGGTGTAACGTTGATGGCAAGGATGAAGACGATGGAGCAACGAACCAAAGTGCAGTTTATTAAACAAAAGTGAGATCCAAAAACCCTGACTAAAAACATGAAACATAAACATGAACATGTTTACACAAACAAAACATGACTTGACTAAATCTTGGCTTGGCTTGACTTAAACAAAACTACAACTTACATTAACAATACTCCACAAAGGACAATGGCAAACATGAGGACTAAAATACATTGACATGAGTAACAATTTAACAAGACCACCAATGAAAACACAAGACTGAAAACAATATAACAAGACAACGAAACATGAACCAATAACTAGACAAGACTAATAAACAAAGGAACCATTGAGAAAAAAACACATGAAACATGGCTGGAAAAGGATAATCACAAGACTATACAAGGAAGTGAACACATTTCAAAATGAAGGACCTGAAGACATGAACAGGACTAACTTTTCAAAATAAAAGACACGAAAATCAGGAACCAACAGAATAAACATGACATATCCCCTCCTCTAAGGGGCAGCTCCCAATGCCCCAACACATTAACAAAAACAGAATAAATATTCTGTCCAGTGTTGTGTATGAACCTGGGGGGTCTTGAGGCGTGGTAGGATAGGGCGTGGGGCATGGCATCAAGGTGGAGTCTGGGGGGGGGGGTTGGTATGAGAGGCTAGAGGGGCGTAGCCAAGGTGGAATCGTAGGGATGTAGCTGGGCCTGGACCCGTGAGCAGAGGCAAGCCTGGACCGTGGAGCAGAGGCGGGCCTGGACCGGTGAGCAGAGGTTTGCTTGTGACATGGTATGGAGCAGTCTGGGGTTCGACTGAAACATGATGTGGAGCAGACTGAAGTTTGGCTGTGACATGGCATGGAGCTGACAGGCATGGCTGTGACATGGCCTGGAGCTTTTTCTTTATTAATGTTTCAAGGTTCCACTTCTGAAGTGTTTCCCTCACATATGAATCCATCACATCCTATTTAAAAAAAATATAGTTAATCTAAAGTGAATTATCAACTTGTAATTTCAATTTCAAGCAATGGGCTTCATTAACAAGGCCATCACAAAATGAGCCAGGCACCTTCCTGCAATGGTAAAAGAACATCATCAAAATGTTGCTGCTTTTTGGCATTAAAAAGTCAAAATAAAAGTGATAAATGTCATGACGTGAAAAAAGTCATAACCGTCGTGAATTCAGGGGCACAGTACTATCTGAAAAGTTGCTTCTGATTAGGCTATCACCCAGTGTCATATAGATGCTGGCTATTGTGTAATGCAGGGGTCGGCTCCCTATGGCACAGGTGCCAGCATTGGCACGCGGAGGGGTAATCACAGGCCACGCCAGCAACGGCGAGAGAGGATTAGACTATATTTATATAAATTCTGCATCTACATTCCAATCTACGTCTTGATGTAATCCTTCCTCATGATTACGCAGCATGTTGTCATCAGCTGAATGGGAAGCTATACTGCGCGTGCAAGCCATTCACGAGCCAGCAGCACTTTTCTTTCGATTAATCGCGTTAGTAAATGCACCTGCTTTGCTTCGGTCAGACTGCGTGGATGACAGCCTACATTCCATGTTTCATTTGTTTCTTTTTTCTCTCAGAACAACACGTCATGTAATAAGGAAAACACCACTATTAATCCTTCATCGGCACAGCCATTGACTAGGAAAATAAAAAATGACACTCCATGTCAAAACGGTTGCTGATCCCTGGTGTAATATCTCGTTGAGTCCAATTTGTGCATTTTATAATTTAGTGCCTTGCAGATATATCTTTCTAGATAAAATGTTTCATATTAACCTTTTGAAGTATTTTAATGTTACACTGTAAAAATGACAATATACTTTTCTTTCAGTTGATGAAAAACTGCCGTGTCTGCAACACCGGTCTAAAAAGTCTAAAAGCCGAGGCGTCTTACAATTTCTTCGCACATCGACCAAATATATGAAATATTATGTATTATTTCCAAAAAAAAAATCCACTTTCTGTGTCGGGACGAACACAGAAAGTGAGGGGGAGCATCCCAATTAATAGTTTCAACGCCACAGTTTAAAATAGGCTGGCTTTATAGCAAGTGTTATGTCGGTAGCCAAGTGAGCAGCAATACAGCAGACCCAAAATTAAGGTGAAATTATTAAATTATTTAATTAATCAGCTATTATTGTATGTTGATAAAGAATATGAAAAGCATTCATATAACGTTAGGGGGTGGCTGTGGCTCAGGTGGTAGAGCGGATCGGCTACCAATCCCAGGGTTGGTGGTTTGATTCCCGGCCCACATGACTCCACATGCCGAAGTGTCCTTGGGCAAGACACTGAACCCCAAGTTGCTCCCAATGGCAGGCTAGCGCCTTGCATGGCAGCTCTGTCGCCATTGGTGTGTGAATGTGTGTGTGGATGGGTGATTGGGACACAGTGTAAAGTGCTTGGTAACCTCTAAGGTTAAAAAAAGCGCTATATAAGTGTAGACCAGCGTTTCTCAACTGGGGCGTTTGGACAGTGTTGGGGGGCGGTGTGAACGAGGCAGCAGAGAGGGGGGCGCTCAGGCACAAATGGGGGGCGTTACTCAGAGGTACTCAACAGGCGGCCTGCGCAAAAATCTTTTCAGCTCTTCTCCTTAGCCTATGTCTTCGTCTTGCTCGGATTACTGCTGCCACTTCACCAGGAGGATATGCCAGGAGAGCTGCTTCCTAAGTTACACATGCTTTTAAGAGGTGGAGAATTTTCAGCGCAAAATAGAGGCGCGCTTTCACCGGCTTTTTCTGTACATAACACGGAATACATAATTAGGCGCATAATTAGTGCTCAGGGCTCACACTAATGACCGTAATTAATAAAAAAAAAAGTGGCTGTTTTTGACGTCGTTTTTTCTTCGGTTCAGTTCAGGTGGCCGAGCTGTTGTCATCTTTGTTCGTCATTTGAAATCAAATGACCGTTTGTAGGCTATTCAAATTTGAAGCCAAGTATATATTGCCTAATTGAGTGCGCGAACGACCGCTGCTTTTTCATTGGCCATTTAGGTTAGTTACGTTATTGTTCACGTGATTGGTTCATCTTAAAAAAATTTGTGTGTGAGCCTGAATTTGTTTGAATTTCTAAATACATTTGCAATACCTTTCAAACAATCCATTTGTTTTTGCATTTTTTTCCAAACACAATATTACTCAATTTGAGGCTTTTACATGTAGTTTAAATACAATAAGAAACTTCTGTTTCAGTTTTTTTTTTTACCAAAAACTCAGGCTTCAGGTATCAGTGTTGCAATTGTTTGGCTGTAATAGTATTTCTGAAGTGTTTTTGTTTTTTTTGGGGGGGGTTTGTTCAAAAAAGGTTGAGAACCACTGGTGTAGACCATTTAATGTCATATTTAACTTACCTTTGCATCTTCTGTTGGCAGTGGCATTAGTCGACCGTTGAAATTTAAAATGTCCTCGCTAGACAAGTTTTAACCCAACTGGGTGCGTTATTATAGAAACAACCCAATAAACGTCAGGAATAACCCAACAGAACGACCCAATATGTTTAACCCATCTATTGGGTAAAATAAATAACCCAAAATTTTTGTACATACCCACCACATCTCTGCGCATGAGCGCAATGTATTTTGAATATGATTGAGAAGTATTCAGATTCAAACTTTTACATGGCAAATAGTTCTCTTTTAATTGAATTACTTTTGATCTACACCAACCCCCTTCAATCGTATGGAAATTTCATTCGGATCCAGCTCAATCGGATCATTTTTGTGTTTACATGAAGGCTTTTCAATCCGATTGAGCTATCACTTGGATTCTAAATGGATTATTTAGGTGCATGTAAACCTGACCATTGTTGTCCATTGTAACTGCCTCAATGTAACCCAGATTTTTTATTTTTCCAAGAAAAGGAGTGAATAAGTCTAAATCATTTTTTGTGTTAATCAACATTATGCGACAAATGCTGTTGATTGAGCTTAAATTTTATTGAACCCGGAATGTTCTTTTAAACATTTACATTTTGTCCCCCATATATACTATCATCCTTCATTTGCATTACAGTGATTAGCATGAGATTTGTTCACATTAACGTAGGCTACCTGTAACGCCTCCAGTCATGAGTAGTCTTGAAAAATAATATCACAATGAAAACAAAATCTTAACATGACTAAAAATAGGCTTACTTTGATGAATTTTTGCCTTTTTTTTTTTCTTTTGATTTTTGGGTGAAGTATGACCCTGCCGACATGTTCTTGGCGGTTTCTGTGAGATTCGCCCTCTTTTCTGTTGACTCTGTGCCATCTTATCTATTCTTGATTCTCTTTCTCTCTCTCTCGCTCACACCGTCACGCTTCCACGACCCCCCACCCCCTTCCCTGAGCAACCCCCCACCACACACACTCCACTCTGCATCGCTCGCCACAGCAACAGAGCCAGGCAGTCAGACTGCGTGCAGGAGTCGAGTAGAAGAGCGCGTAAAAGTGCAGAAAGAGTGAGACAGAGAGAGAAAGATAGGAGAGAGGAGGCACGGAGCCATGGAGATGGAGGAAAGCTTTGATGCCGAGGCCAGTTTTGATGATGCCTCCTTTCTTTCCCCCAGAGCCCCGGGTCCACCTCCCCGGCCAGGAGGCAGAATAAGGAGAAGGAAATTAAGGAGACCAAATTAACTGTGAGTATTGACACTAATTCATACACACAATACAGAGCTGATGTCTAATAAAGTGGCTCCATTCACTGACAGCAAAGTATGGATGCATCTATATGCTCTTAAATGCATCAGTCACTAGATTGATTAACATTAATGAATATGTCAATCGGAATGAGCCAGGATGTTCGAGTTTTGCAGAACTGCCCTCTGGAATTTTAAATCAGTGGTCTGGATGGTTCCCCAAAGTGTTTCACAGATGTGAAACATCTGCTTATGTTTTGTGCCACTCTCTTGACTGCTTTGACTGTGTGTATCTGTGCTTGTGTGTCTGTGTGTTTTATGACTGACATTGTTAGAAGTTTGTGTGTGTGCTTCAGAAGGCATTTGAAGTGTGAAGATACAGTATGACTAGATTACATCACTACTGTTTTGCAATTACACGTTTTAAAGGATTCACCATGGTAGCATTGATTCAAAGAATCATTCCAAGATCAGATTGCAATTATAGTCTCCTGAGAAGTTCATTGAACGAGACTAAATGGAATACAATGAAGTGGTATATAAATCATTTGACTTTCCTTCATCACGTTTTGTTAACGTCTATGCTTTTGGCATTCTTGCACGCTCACATTTTCTGTCTTCCCAAGAGAGTACTTGCTCTTTCAAATCTGTTGACCAACATGAGAGGCATTGTGCCAGCCACACTGAGGAGAAGGTATTTTGAATGCCAAAACATGCTGTGTGGAGACCCAAACGTGCTGTTATCTGACATGGCTGATGCTTGACAAAGGGAATCTCATGGTGCTCATAGCCACGGCATTTATTTTCAAATGATGGATGCGGCGTGAGTGCGGAGACGTGACTTTGCAGCGGTTTTCAAACACTGATTTGATCCAGCTTCACCTGGAAATGTGGCAAAACACAGCGTGCATAATGCTACAATGGATGCGCTTTCAATTTCCTTGGAAGTCAAGAAGACTATTCCGAGAGATGTTGCCTTGTGAAGAAATGCTGCAAGGAAAAAGCAGTTATTCCTCATAAAGCAGCCCAAGAAGGGTCAGGTGTTGCAGCTGCATTCCACTGCAGGTCATCTTGCAACACTTATCACAGATGTGTTCACACTAGAGAACACGTGCACAGGAAGTCCTCTCGGATTTTCCCTCACTTCAGAAAAAGTCATAACGTCCACGTTGATAACGTGTCGAAGGCTGGTTACATTTGGTTGGACAATATGTTTGATAGACAGCTCTAATTAATTAAAACATGCTGCTATTTTTATTAATATTGCCTATGATTGCATTGATTGGTCACTCTACCATATTGTATCTGAACATTTATAGCAGGCTTGTATTGGTTAGTGTTATTTATCCTGTAGTATGTTAGTAGTGAGAGGGATGCAGGAATGCTGAATGATGAGGATCACCGGAAATTCTGGCATGCGTATAGGGCAGGTGTAGTGTCCATCACAGGAGAAAGACCACCTACCAGAGAATGGGAACTAGAGAAGCCTAGAGAACAGGGGAAGACATGGCTAGTCTAGTTTCCATGGTGACAAAGGCAATAGTACAGACTAATGGGTGTTGAAATCAAAAACAGGCACACACACATGAGAGAATAAGAAAGACCGAAGTGGGAAAAAAGAAAGAAGGCAGTCACTCAGCCTGTCGTTGTTTGTACTAAGCGGCAGTAAGCAGTGTATTTTCTAATGCTGAAGTTCTGGTTGCAGGTGCAGACAGACAAGTCTACTCTAGTATACTTACGAGGTGAGTGTGTGTTAAGTAAGGGATTGTGTACAATGAGTCGGTCATTATCACAAACAATGAACCTGATAGGGTTATCATGGAAGCCAAAGCGACGCAAACTTACCAGATGAATAAAGGAACGGACATGAAATATTGTTTTGCGTTGAAATTACTTTATTAATTCTGAAGAAAGACCACAAAGTGATATATGAGACTACTAGCACAAATACCCAGAAATTCATTGCCTGGGTCAACAGTCAATTATATACAGTATTTATATATATATATACATAACTTTCAGATTTTTGGGTATTTCAATTTTCATTTTATCCCCTTTTCTCCTAATTTGGAATACCCAATTACCACTACTTAGTAGGTCCTCGTGGTGGCGCGGTTACTCACCTCAATCCAGATGGCGGAAGACAAGTCTCAGTTGCCTCCGCTTCTGAGAGAGTCAGTCCACACATCTTATTACGTGGCTCATTGTGCATGACATCGCAGAGTCTCACAGCATGTGGCAGCTCATGCTACTCTCAGCGATCCACGCACAACTTACCACGCGCCCCATTGAGAGTGGGAACCCCTAATTATCACCAACGAGGAGGTTACCCCATGTGACTGTACCCTACCTAGCAACCGGGTCAGATTAGGTTGCTTAGGAGGCTGGAGTCACTCAGCATGCCCTGGATTCGAACTCGCGACTCCAGGGGTGGTAGTCAGCATCAATACTCGCTGAGATACCCAGGCCCCCTACTTTCAATATTTAGCTAAAAAGCCTACAACCGACTGTTTAATTCGGGTGTATATTTATAGAGAGGACTAGATGTAAATTTGAAACAGTATTCGTAGTTCTCTCTTGACACACACAAGCAATTCTCAATGACAACCACTGAATCAATAGTGTGGGGTTGCTGGGTGTTTGAAAGGCTGGCCAGGAAGCTTTCACCTTTTGCTCACCTTCAGTACCTCTTGAGCATCGCTAATGTGGAACCAAAAGCATGTCAGTTTGGCTGACTGATTCACGCCCGCACTCTTTCCTGATGCACTTCACTGCGTTCGAAATAATAGGCTGTCAGCAGCTGGTTGTAGTGGCAGCGCTTTGGAAACCACTTGTAATCTACAGAATATTGTGAACCAAAAATACATAGAGACAACAAATTTATGAAGGCCGCACATTTTTGAGACATTTGTTCTTCTCGAAAACATACACTTAGAAATGGTGATGTCATCCATTATTATTATTAGTATTGCACAAATATTGTTTTGTAGTAGGGGAAAAATGGCCTTACAGGATAAGCAATTTGTTGCTTAGCAACAGAGGCCAAGTACCTCCAGTCTGAGCAATCTTTCTATGTATGTATGTGTTTGAGCATATGTTGGAGTAGAAACCTGCTGACTGGATTGGTGTTTTTTAGATTTATTTGTTTGCCTGGTGATTTTGTGTCCGTGATGCATAATGCATAATATTAGTAGGTATTTTGCGGCTGTTCAGCAGAAATGGCAGGTTTCCACAGCCATGTTCATTATGGCATTTAAAGAGAGTGGGGCAGCAGGTTCATGGGCTGGTGCCAGATATAGCTGGGCACAGTCATTCTGCTTACCCAAATGTTTTCACCTTTCCCTACATAGGCACTCACACTCATACATGCATTGGAACAAGTATTCTGTACGCTGTTTTCCAGTGTTTTAGTTCTTTGTAAACTTCTGACATAAAAGCAATTTTCACTGTTCGGTCTATGGGGTTTATATACAAAATAAAACATTTGAATCTTTGATTCCCATATCAGTTAACCACAGATACATTAAAAGAACTATAAGTAAGCCATTCTTAGATTGATATGTATCCCAGAAAATGTTAAACTCTGTGGCACTATCAAAACATTTCTCTGTTTGTTTGACCAACGAGACCAACACGACACAACCAATTGCGTGAGTTTGGGGTGGGACTATCTGTTTTCCGACCAATGTCAGACAGGGGAATGATTAGGAAACCTGTTTGAAAACAGTTATCATTTTTTAAAATATGGTTCGGCGACTAGTGCACAGAAAATACACACTTCACGTTTAAGAGCTAAATTAGCTTTGAAAGTTACAGTTATCTGAATGTAAGCCATTTCTGCATCTTTTTTATTTAATATTTCCCAAATTAAACAAGGTTTAAGAAGTGCCTTGCGATACCTTAATGCTGCCCTGAGCTGGGGTGATATAGTGACATTTTTGGAAATTTGGCCAATTTCGCCCTATTTTCAATAGTTTTGAAATTATTTATTTTCATCTTTGTGGAATTTTTGTGGAAAGTTTAAATCTGTTGGTGTACAAACTTTACTAGTCAGTTCTTGCATTTTATATACTGCCAGCTGTGAATCAACATTCATTTTGTCTGTGTGCGATACATTGTTTCACTCAATTGTGAATCAAGTGTAATTGCATTTATATCATGTTACAGAATTTGCCCCTTTTCCTGGTATATATTGTGCTTAGGGTTTGGCTTCCATTGCTGTGTAAAGATCTAAAATGTATGCAGCCTGGATGCAGCCATCTTTTCTTCATGGGCAATTCGTTTTGTGACTATATTAGAGCTTTTCTATTAGGGAAAATCCAAAGGATGTGACGTTTATGCACTTCTGAGAGCCTTGCCTCAGTTCTTCTCTACCGCTATTCAACAGAGACAACAGTCTGCAACACCAGGTAACGTTATCTTAGCGATGGACTCCAGCAAACATCCGGCTCCCAGCACAACACAGACTCCTACACAAACACGGAGTAAGCCAAAAAATAAATAATCTACTAAATCCCACTGAATCCCATCTGGCTAAGCGGGAACGTGATCGTGGTCGAGCGAAAACTAGAAAGAACATTGGTAGGGCATTTCAAATCTCGAGGGATCTTCGTTCAGTTTTGGGGATCAAAACCAACCCTGAATTGGCATTCTTCTTACTGGACAGGTAAGCTTACATAACTGCAAAGCATGTGAAATATAGTGCCATAAAGATTGATCCGTGTAATTTTAGCAACTTGATCTTGCCTGCTAACGCTGACGAATTGCAAGCTACCTTCCTTCATAACTTTCAAATAATTTCAACGATCTTCTCTTTATACAAAAAGTCAGGTATACAGTATAAATTTAAGCAAATACGCTGGTTTCTTGATCATAGTACAACACATGACATACATAACATACAATAGTGCAACATAACAGTGCAGTGCAACAGTAAACTGTCTGGCATAGTTCGATAGTATGTAGCTGTATGTGTGTGTATCAGTATGCTATGCTAGCTGATAAGTAGTTTTAGTTCAGTCTCAATGTTTATAGTAAAACATTTTTTATTTATGCTACCTCATCTGTCAGCATGATGTTGTTGAATCATGTTCAGCCTCTTTGTATGTTACGTCATTGATTTGGCCGATCCTCGCTCGCGTCCCTATGGAGTGTGTGCACCAGCACGAGCAACAGGTATCTGCTGTTCACTTAATGGCCATAGTTGTCATTTATAACAAGGGTTTCTGAATCTTACGTACTGCACCTTTAATGTGGAATTCGAAAAAAGATACTTGTGTGACGCACGACACGTGAGTAGATGCATTTTTTTAACCACAAAATATAGGTTTATTTCATTGCATATTTATCTGACCTTTATGACACAACCATTTTGGTGTTTCTACACTACTTTTGCCAGTGAGAAATACATGAAAACTGGGTTTGAATGTTATTTTAGACTGTGATGAAATTGAAAGAATGGTAATCTCAGAATGTTATTCACATACCCCCAATGTCACCTCAAGTACCCCATTTTGGGAAACACTGATCTAGAGTAATATTCCTCCCTGCACTGATTCCTCCCCTTTTTGTGGTTTTCCCAATGGTTATTTGAGTTACATTTGGAGTGAACTGAACCTCAGCACAGAGAAACTGCATGAATTTAGAACGTGGAGAGGGTTGTATTTCATGCATGTGGACAGAGGTTGTAATAAGCTACTGATAAGGGCAGATCACTGCATTGAGGAGTTTGAGGGGTGATGGGCCCGAATCTGATGAATGTGCTCATTTTGAGGAGGATGAGGGAAAGGATAAACAACAGAAGTGATTGATGTGGGGGCACTGTAATGGAAAATCTAGTGGCTGAGCGATCTTCCAGGCATGAAATGAACAAAGTGACGAGGCACGAAAGAGTAAATCACCTCAGACAGCATCAGATTAGGAAACGTCTGGGGTGACTGGATATTGTCTGATCACCCTGCATATGTATGCTCCATTTAACCGATGCCTTGATCATAATTACATGTTTTTCGTGTGTGTTCTAATGAACTGCCATGCTGCCTACTACCAACTTAGGCAGTTGTCTTCAAAGGCAGCATTCGAACCGACATAAAACCTCATAAGTGGCTAATTTGGAATTGTTATCGAAGAAACAAATTGATAATTGAAACGTAATTAATTTAAAAAAATCACTTCCTTCCAGCAGTCGACACATCAGTGACGTAAGCACTATGGTGTGTTCATAAGAAGTCGGAAGCGTGTTTTGTATACAACAGAGGAACGATGTCGTGCGAGAGAAGCAACGATTTAAAGTAAACATTTTAATTCTCAATTTGTTTTTTACAGCTATATTATTATAAGGACCTACAGAGCTTCAACAATTTCCTAAAAATCTTAATGTGTTCTGCTGAAGAAAGAAAGTCATACATATCTGGGATGATGTCACGCCCCCATCCGTCTGCTAGTCCTCCACTATCACCCACACTCATTCATCGACACTAATCCCATCATTTGTATCACCTGTCACACACTAATCAAGGACTCTATTTATACTCACCACTAGGGATGTCACAACGTGGTACGATTGTTGTCTGATAAAAAATCACGATTTCACGATTTTTACAATTATCTGCCAATTTACCTATTATGCAAAAATAAAACCCTCCACAACCATATCACAACTTCAGATTTATTGCAGCATTCGTCAGGACATGCAGTTACCATATATATTCCTACTTATAAGTTGAAAACAAGTAGGTAAAGTACTTGTATTTAAGTAGGTACAATTTTCTGACACCAAAACGTACTGCACCTTTTCAACAAAAAAGTATGTATACCCTTTCAATACATAAAAATGTAAATAAATAACCAAAAACAACTATAACTTTAACCATATGTTTAAAATAAAACGTTGTCTAGGAGAACCTTCTTTCTTTATTCTGTAATCTAACGATCAGCCGGATACTCACAGCAATTTTACACTCACTGAAATCTTATTCAAGTAGGAAAAACTATTTAGAAGCATCGCATTCACAATATAAAGCTGAAGCTAGGACTGCACGATTATAGCAAAAATCATAATTGTTGATTATTGATCTTGATATTGTAATCGCGATTATTAATGTCGATTAGCAGATTAGCAGCAGCAAATTTCAATGGTGGATATGAGCTGCGCTCCAGTTTCTTTTAAGCATCTTTTAAGCATTATATTGTATTGTATTTTATATTGTGATAATGTTTAAGGTAAGGCAAATAAAAATGTATGCGGTTAATTGTGAAATCGGGTAATCGTGACATCCCTACTCACCACTTTCCTTCAGTCAGTGTCTAGTCTCGTCTAAAGCAGCATTGATCAATCTACGTTTGTTTCTCCAAGCTAAGTGCTGCGTATTATTATTGCTAATGTTGCTAATCTCTTTGTGTATTTATCTGTGGAATCTCTAAGTTTATAATTGTCTATTTTCATCATTAAAACTCTGCATTTGGGTTCACCTGAAACCTCTGCATTCATCTTCATCCTCAAGCATGACAGAAGACTAGACCCAACATCAACAGGCCAGTGAAATCCCTCATGCCTTATGGCAAAAACCCCTGGACCCTGGCCCAATTTATTGATCTAGCATTGTTATTGAGTGGATCAGCCTTCACTGTAGGAGTGATGGAGGAGGCCAACACTCTTGCAGTAGATTCCACGGTGGAGTTCCCCATTTGGCCTGCTATGGTCCACGAGCCAGTGCCCATGCATGCCATGGTCCATGAGCCAGCACCCGTGTCTGCCATATTCCCAGAGCCAGTGCTTGGAACCTCGTCCATCTCAGAGCTAGTGCTTTGGCTCCACCACATGAAGGATATCAAAGCGTGGATCATCTGTTGGTATCTGGCTCCTCAGCCCTTTAAAATTGAGGTGATCCACAGACCGGGGGGAGCAGATGGTTGTGGCTGACATTCTCCCTGGAAATGGGTTGGGGTTTGGGGGGGGGTTGGCAGGCCGGATGAGGTGGGAAAATATGTTAACTTAAACTCAGCAGTAACCCTTTCAAATGAAATTCTAAAGAAAAATATCCTGACCTTTTTAGGCACAAATGGCATATTCAGTGCATAAAGTTCAGACCCATTTATTTACTTTTTTTCATATTTTCTTATGTTGCAGCCTTAAGCTAAAATACTTTTTTTTCCACATCAGTTTACACTCCATACCCCATAATGACAAAGAAAAAAAACAGATTTTTGATAACTTTGCAAATTTATTAAAAAGAAAAAACTGAAATATCACGTTGATATAAGTATTCAAACCCTTAACTCAGTACTTAGTTGAAGCACATTTGGCAACGATTACAGCCTCAAGTCTTTTTGGGTATGATGCGACGCACACCTGAATTTGGGGATTTTCTGTCAATGTTCTCTGCAGATCCTCTCAAGCTCTGTCAGGTTGAATGGGGACCATCAGTGCACAGCCATTTTCATTTCTCTCCAGAGATGTTAAATTGGGTTGAAGACCGAACTCCGGCTGGGCCACTCAAGGACATTCACTGAGTTGCCCCTAAGACACTCTTGCGTTGTCTTGTCTGTGTGCTTGGGGTTATTGTGCTGTTGGAAGGTGAACGTTCTGCCAGTCTGAGGTCTTGACCACTCTGGACCAGGTTTTCATGAAGGCTATCTATGTATTTTGATGCGTTTAGCTTTCCTTCAACCCTGACCAGTCCCCAAGTTCCTGCCTCTGAAAAGTACCCCCACAGCATGATGCTACCACCATCATGCTTCATCTTTGGGATGGTATTGTGCAGGTTATGAGGGGTGCCTGATTCCCTCCATATTGCTCCAATGGTCTTCATTTCAGCAGACCAGAGAATCTTGATTCTCACAGTCTGAGAATCCTTTAGGTGCTTCTTTGCCAATTTTTTGCATGTGTCTGACTTCCGTCTGGCCATTCTGCCATAAAGCCCAGATCAGTGGAGTGTTTCAGTGATGGTTGTCCTTCTGCATGTTTCTCCCATTTCACAACATGTTCTATGAAGCTCAACCAGAGTGATCATCAGGTTCTTGGTCACCTCTTTTGCCAGGTAGCCAGCTTTAGGAAGAGTCCTGGTTGTTACAAACTTCTTCCATTTAAGAATTATGGAGGCCTCTGTGCTCTTGGGAAACTTCAATGCAGATTAAATGTTGAATTTACCACAGGTGGACTCCAATCAAATTGTAGAAACATCTCAGTCAGACAAACATCAAGTTAGACAAAATTAATGATATTAGCATGTTAAATATTCAAAGTTTGGTATTGGTAGTAAGTGGCTGTATATTTGGTAAGAATAATGAACTGTAATCTTGGCTCTGTCTCTCTCTCGGCCTCCCTCCACCCCCAACAGATGGAGGCGAAGTTTACCTCCAGTACAAGCCCCGATGCTCGGCGCAGCTGTCTGAGGAAAGCTGCGTTGGAGCAGAGCAGATTCCCATGGAATTTCAGTGGAAAACATTAAATTAAGTAATTACTGTACAAGTAGTAAAAAGACGATAATTCAAGAAAAAACGGTTTTAGAGAAATACGAAAACTCAAATGTTATTGAAAAGATGCCATTAAAGTTTACTTTGGGGCTGTTTACAGAGAAAGCTTTCTTTTCTTGCTTTCCATCTGTGTTATTAGGCTGTGTCTTTAGTTGTTGTGTCGCATCATGAGTGTTGTGTTTTTAAAACGGTGTGTCATGTTGAAAATGGTTCAACGTTTTAAAATGCGTCTTGAGACCCGTATGTTCACCAGTGGTGGCCATGCATTTAAATTCTAGGTCTTCAATGTGATTCATGCCAGTTAGAAAACTAGTAATACCAATTGACATTTTAAAAACACATCAACGCATGAAAGCCAGAACTTGAAACGACACTTAATGCTCAGGCAAGCCTAATTTTAACTGCAGCATGAGTGTTTTGTGAAATTAACATCTCCTGAACAGACATTCAATAATTATAATTTATCACAATAATAATTATCTCGGAGTCCGAAGTCTGGAGTGTCTGGCTGAGGTCTCTCTTTGTCTTCTGCTGGTAGCGTGGGTGCTTTTATGCGTCTCCCCATGCTCACTGGAATTAGAGACAGGTGTTAGACATAATTTAGCTTTCTCTCTCTCTGGACAGCTCTTGATCATGCCCCTGCTGCCACAGTGGGATACTCCTACTTGATATCTCCGACCATATATGATTCCATTCCCCAATATTCGGAAGATGACGTTTAAGGAAACAAAACTGCAGCGCTCCCGTTAGCTTACCAGGTGTTTGACTCTCATTAGAGATGTCTCCTAGCAACCCAACTGACAAACAATGCTGTAGCGCTAGCATTTGTTCTTCAGGTGTACGATTATCAAAATAAATTATAAAGTTTTTGTGACAGGGCAGAGGGCGGGCCGGGTCATGATTCTACACACTCTGTCCCTAATCAGGCTAATCAAGCCTCAGAGAGGAATAAAGGCCGACTGGAAGCTGCAGTGGGACAGAGAAAGAGATTTATGGGCAGCTGTCCGACACCTTTGTGTGTTTGTCTTTTTGTTTAGTTCTACATTAAAATATTATTTATATTGTGAAGCCAGTTCTCGCCTCCTCCTTTCCATTAATCCCTTTACAGTTTTATACACCTGCTATTTTCGATATTACTTAGAATGTGTATGTGAAATAGCTCAAGGATGGGCAAGGAGGAGGCGAGAACCGGCTTGTCAATATAAATGATAATTTAATGAAAACTTAAACCAAAACACATAAACAAACACAAACGACGGACATGCCCATAATTCTCTCTCTCGAACCATCGTCACCGCCGCCTTTATCCCTCGCTACCTCATCAGGCCGATAGGGGACCGGGCGCTGATATTCTGATCGGCGCGCCCCCTCTGCTCCACACTCCTCCCGGCGTTATCTCAGGCCGGGTGCCACCGGCATGACGTACACCCCCATCCCTGGGGCGGGTGTATCTTAGCGTCCCGCGTGGTCATCCCCGCCTTCCTCACCCTGGGAGGAGAGGAGGAGAAAAAAAACAAACAAACAACAAAATAGGCGAGGGAAAAGGCCAACACGGTGCGAAAGGGAGAGAGAGAGGAGAGAGAGAAAAAACTCACTCACCGGTTCTCCGATGTACCGTCGCATGGTCCTCGAACACTCCTCCACACTCAGGCGGACGACAGCCGCTCCAACCCCGGGCAAACCGGTGACACCTTCGACCCCCAGCAGGCAGAACGCGCCTCCGCTTTTCTGGCGGCAAATGGGGACACTCCTCCGCCCCTGGCAGCGGCTCTACCGCTCGGGCGGTCGGAGAGATTATTCCTCCTCCCTCGCGGATGGCGGTCTCCCTCGACCCCTCCGCGTCTCGGGACGGCAGGGCACTCCTCCGCCCGGCAGCGGCTCCTCGCTCCAGGCAGTCGGGTTATCCAGTCCCCATTTGCCCCACGGACGACGGCCGTTCCCCACATCCGGCGGTCGGGCTACTCCGTCACCCGGAAGATGGCAGCGGGCTCCCCAGGGTGGACGGCAGTGTCGAGGACTCTGCGACGGGCATCCCTCCTCCTTCCCGGCTTTCGCACCAATGTAAAATAGCTCAAGGATGGGCAAGGAGGAGGCGAGAACCGGCTTGTCAATATAAATGATAATTTAATGAAAACTTAAACCAAAACACATAAACAAACACACACGACGGACATGCCCATAATTCTCTCTCTCGAACCATCGCCACCGGCCGCCTTTATCCCTCGCGCGCCTCATCAGGCCGATTGGGGACCGGGCGCTGATATTCTGATCGGCCGCGCCCCCCCTCCGCTCCACAGTGTACCACTTACTTTGTATATCTCCCTGAGTGTCGACATGTTTGTGTGACATCATCTCGTCAAATCAGAGTTGAGGATTTCTGCAGGAGCCTACAAGTTGTAATTCTGATTTAAAGATGCATTCCAATGCACATTACTTAGTAGGAAGTTGTAAAGTTCGACTTTCCGAGTTGAATGGAACGCAGCACTATTTTTCAAAACTTGATCTGACACTGAACACTCAAGCAGCCTAAATTATACTTAGAAAACTCCTGATGCTGCTATAACAATGCAAAAAGCACTTGTCCTGCATAAAGATCATGGCCTTCTTGAATGCTGAGGACTTCTTCCTGTACCACTGCTTTAAGAAAGTACTTTCCAGAAACTGGCAGTAGGTTTGGGAGTTGAGTTTCAGTCCATCTTCAACTCGAAAAGGTCCAACTACCTCATCCTTAATGACAGCAGCCCATACCAGTACCCCCCCCCCACCCCCCATCCACCTTCGTGGTGCCTGACTCAACGTGGTGCCCAGTGCCTATTAGTGATCCAGCCATGGGCCCATCCATCTGGTCCAAAATGTGTCTTCATGTATTTCTTTGCCCAATCTTGATGCATCAACTTGTGAATATTTTCACGTGTTTCAGCCTTCTTGACCTTGGCCGTGTCTCTGAGCACTTGAAACCTTGGACTTCTGGACACTCCAGGTAGGTTGCATTTCTGGAATATGGTGGCACTGGAGAATAATGGGTTACTGGTAGCTTCACGTTTAATTCTTCCCAAGTCTTTTGCAGTTAATTTGCACCTTTGCAATTTGCCATTTTTTACTTTTTAGTGTCAGTTAAATCTCTTTTTTGGCCTATTTTACCTGAGGTAATGAAGCTGCCTAACAATTATGCACACCTTGATATGGTGTAGGTGTTAGTTACTTTCGCCACACCCTCCCTGATTACACAAATACATACCACCTGAAAATGATTGAATCCAACAAGCATTCAAGTTTATATGGTTTGGAGTTGGAAAATGTGCATGGAAATAATGATAAGATCAGAATACTCACTTGCCTAATAAATGTGCACGTAGTATATATGTACAATATATATATGATGTACAGTATATGAAACATTTGTGATGTACCAATAAAATATATTTTAAATATGCATTTATTTGAATGAATGAAAAAAAACATGGTTATATATTACAGTAACTCATTTTTTTACTGTATATGAAAATTACAGTGTTACTGTACAATTTAATAATTTTTACACTAATATACTTCAGTCACCAATTACAGTAATGAGTAAATAACTGTAAACAGCCATTGCAGTAGCTTAATGAACCAGGCTTTTACAGTAACTAGCTGTGTTGCCAGTATGTTACTGTAAAAAAAGCATGGTAAGGTCTAACAGTGAGAGGTTGAGGCTCAAAACCTAATTGTTTGCAGTAGAGTTTGAACATACATGTGTGTGGTGCACTGAAGGGCAGTGGTAGGGAGCACATGTATGTTCAAACTCTACTGCAAACAATTAGGTTTTGAGCCTCAACCTCTCACTGCAGTGGTAGGGAGCACATCCTGTTTGGCATTGGCAAGGAGGCGGTACAGATGGTGAGCATTACATAATTGCAGTGCTTGCAGGCTAATTGGACCCAAGTGAATACTTAAACACTTTATGAGTGTACACAGTAACTGCAGTCTGATGTAGAGAAAGCCAGCAGCGTGAGCTTGGTCTTGACGTTTGTGCTTGTATGGGTTTAAAGTTGCTCTAAATAACTTCAGGTTATTTTGTGGTGGTGACAGAATCTCTGGCTATGTTCCGAATGCAATACTAGTGTACTGTTTACAGTAGGGAACAACAGGGCTCAACAACTGTTTGTCAATATGTACAGCAAAAAAAGGTGACAAAAGGTATTTTTTTAATCGTCGCAGATTTATATAGCCAATGATCCCAGAGATTGATGATTTTCATGTGATAAAATCAAACAGTTTCTCTTTAGAGCACCAGTCTGATCCAGAAGTAAAAATCAAAGTAATTTTTTCCATAGAATTGAAATGATTTTGAATGATAACTTACTAAACTTTAAAGACAGACCTACCGTGACCGCACTTTGTGAGCAGAAGAAAGGCACATTTTCCTCTTCCTTTACTTGTGCTATATACGGCATACAATTTTTTTTTTCAGTCAAATGTGAAACATTAGGTGTTATACAACAATGAGCATTTATTCATAGACAAAACGAAGCCTGATACAGCATTCTACACGGTGTGCTTTGTTGTAAACTGCACACATTTCTGCACATTTCAAGTAGTAGCTCAATCATGTATCCATACATATAGAAAATTTACATACTGTGCACATAATGCAAACGGCATACTATTGTATTTTAAAAATAGTTTCTCTCTCTCTGTCCATCCAACCTAAGGCACTTTAATAGGGCACAGTATATATGACTACTCATTCCCTTTTAAATCCTGACCTTTTATTTCCCTTACACACAGGAGCTCTGCCTCACTTGTCTGAAAATAAAACCAACATGACAACAAACACACACAGTGAACTGATCTCCCTCCCTTTTATCTCACCACAGATCAACTGCGTCACTTTCCCTGTGCCGATGTCTACGCCAGAGCAGCAGCTTCTCAAGCCCAATGAATGGAGCTACTGCGACTATTTCTGGGTGAGAGAAAGAGGACAATCATGGAAATCCTGGACACTGTGGCTGTGTACTGATAATAAACAATAAGGCTTAGTGCCATACCAAACAGGCCCCATATCACAGAGGAAAGTTGTTTATCCTGGTTGTTTTGTCTCAAAGTAATTCAGTCAATAAATATGTTTGCATGCGTTGTTACAGCAGGTTTTTGTATAGTCGAGTTAGAGTCGTCATCTGTCTGTCCAAATATGCATGACACAATGTGTCAACATCAAAAACAATGGCTTAAACGCATGTCACCTTTATTTCAAAGCATGCGCACAATGCCGACACCAACTGTGGTCCAATTAATGCATTCACATACTGGACGAGGTATGAGCTACTGGAGGTAAACTCGCATTTTCTGGGTCTGCTAGGTGTCTTATGGGGCTTTTCCACTGCACGGTACAGCTCGACTTGACTTGACTCTGCTCGTTTTAGTACAACCTCGGTTGAGGTTCCAAGCTAGCTGATACTAAATGTGACGTCAAAACCCTGTAGATCACTGATTGGTCAGAGAGAATCATCACTGGATTTACGACACGGTAGTTTTAAAGTTAGCAACAGTGATGGCAGTATTGAACGCGACTTTCAAATTGTAAAAATAAATGGCTGTGCGCAAAACCAGCCGTGGTCAATAAACGAGGTGCAGACGTTCCTCTTGTTAGCGACGAACGAAGCGATGCGAAACGAAAAAGTCTTTCAAGAAGTGTCTCAGCTGTTGGCTGCACACGGCTACCACCGGACCTACCAACAGTGTAGGGAAATGTTAAAGAAACATACAGAGACTACAGAACCATCAAGGACCACAACAGCCGGAGTGGTTCAAACAGAAGAAAGTGGAAGTGGTTCGACCAAATGGACGCTATCTATGGCAATAGACCGGCGAGCAATGGGAGGGAGAGTGCCCTGGACTCGGCCACGGCGTTGTTGGAGTCCACTATGGAGGATGGTACGTTTTGTTACATTAACTCTATATTCCCCTTGAAAGCTTCACTTTAGTTAGTTGACCATCTACTGGAAAGAACCTAAAACAACTAGGCCAATTTAACTGATACACTTGTGTAAAATCACCATGCAACAACTGCTTTATGCAGCACAATGAGCTAGTAGCTAACAGCTAGCAGTCGTGTTATTGTTTATGGTCAGTAATGTTTGTCTCGTTTAAGATGATGTCACGGCAGTAGAGGTGGCGTAACTATGACGATTAGCCTATAATTTATGCCCGACTTTAGGCAGTACTAAACTACAGTGGAAAAGCATGCTCAGAAAAGTAAAGCATGCAGAGTCGAGTTGAGTTGAACAGAAACATGCAGTGGAAAATTGCCATTAGTCTTACCGGAATCATTTGATTTTTGCAAAGTTGGACACTTTGCAAAAATCAACCGATTCCGGTAGGACTAAAGCGATTACATGACATTTAAAAAAAAAAATTAATTAGTATGACTGAAATGCATTATCTGAAGTGTATGAAAACTTATTGGCTGTGAATTAAAAACTCATAATACACACTGGGTTCAAATCTACAATTTGTAGCAAGTGCTAAATACCAAAAACTGGCCAATTGACTGGTAACTATTTTTATTTTTTTTTACATGCAATGATGAAATAATCTGTGCTGTTTGCTGAAAATATGTAATGAAAAAATGAAGATGTTAGGAGATCACCCTTTATTTTGCAACAGTGGGCGGGTGCATTATCCCGCTTATTAAAGGGCTGCTTAGTAAATAAATACAGAAATGCACATATTGGATTGAATTTGAATTGTTTTATTATGTGTAAAGACAGGGCGTGAAGTAAAGAATAAATTAGCCTTAACTGTCAGCTATGGGTGCTGTGGTGTGTTACAAACAGAAGTTCTGTGAAGAGGTCAGAGCTGTGCTTTATCATGAATAAAGCACGGCTGTTGGCCAATCAGCATCCAGGACCTGATTTATCTGTATACAAAATGTGATGAAAAAAACAAGGGTTGAAATTAACATGTACACAGAATTATATCTGTGTATAATGGCGAAATGCTAGATTATTTTACTGGGAAGTCGAGCGTGTACAGAGGTTACTTCACATCTGTTATGTGTAGAACGGCACATCAGCAACTCTTACACCTACACACACAGGCACATAATGTTAACATGGCATTCAAAGCTCACATTTCATTAGTCATACCCTGCTCGACCTATACACACCCTTCTGCGAATCACACACTCACAGTCACACCCGTAAGGGTGTACACCCCCTCACACACTCTGATTCACGCAGACCCACGGTCTGACTCACACACATGTGCCCACTCTCACGTGTTGTTGACAGTCTGTAGCTGATGACATCACAGCTGTGAGTGTGCATGCGTCTGTCTTCTGCAGGCTGATAAGAGGGACCCTCAGGGGGCCACAGTGTCAGGGTTTGAGGTGCTGCTGCAGAAACAGCTGAAGGGCAAGCAGATGCAGAAAGAGATGGCAGAGTTCATCAGAGAAAGGTGGGCCAACCTCTCTCTCTCTCTCTCTCTCTCAACATTATAACATCTCACTCTTTGATGATTAAGGCCCAATTATATTTCTAGTGGAATTAAAGAAATAACAGGTGTGACGTTATTTAGAACCCAATATGTTTTCGGGTTAAATGAAAATCTCCTTTGCATACCAGAAGCTTGAAAGTCTTCTTTGTAGTTCATCGTAAATGCATGGCAGAAAATGACCAGAACAAATCTGAAAAATGTCTCCAACAGCAGCTCTGATGCAGCTTTCAATTTACACAGAACCAAAGTCTAAAACTCAAGCTTACATATAAAACATTTACACTATTCTTGTGCAACCTTGCAAGCACTGCTGTTACCTTATGGGAACGCAAACCTAGTTATATTTAATATTTTTTTCTCTCTGTATAAGTCTCTTATTTCATTCAGCAAATCTTACAATCTGGGTTTGTTCATATTTAATCTCGATTGCTCTCTATTTCACCTATTGTTTTGTTCTTGTGTTGCAGCAATGGTGTGTTAGTCCATTATGGATGTGTTCAGAATCTTTCAGTTTAATTAGATCATGTCAATGGTTTCCGTTTGTTTCCAAATAGTATCTTGTTTTCGTCATAGCTTTGGCTGGTTTGTCTTTTTCAATGAAAACCAAAGAGAGTCTCAAATGGGGTCAAGTCATTGCATCATGTTACATGGCTGGATCTATCTTTTATTTTCCCATCTTTTCTTGATCACTGTGATTCAGGATAAAAATTGAAGAGGAGTATGCCAAGAACCTCTCCAAACTCTCACAGTTCCCAATGGCAGCACAAGAGGAAGGGTATGTACTGAGTCAGACATTGAAATGTAAAGATATTCATATGAAGGCACAATTTATATTTATCTAAAGAACTCATTTCAAGCATGAAAGGATAAGCCGTAGTTTTAACCATCCTAACTGGGTTCTGGTTTGATTTAGGACTCTTGGAGAAGCTTGGGCCCAACTTAAGAAGAGTCTAGCGGATGAGGCAGAGGTCCATCTCAAGTTCTCCTCGAAGGTTTGCACAATCTCTGTTATGGCATTTCACAATAAAGATGATGTAAGATTCAGCTGAGATTATATACGATTAAATTATTGGTTCAAACTCCAGCATTGCCTGGGAAGATAAAGTATCCTTTCTTTATTTCATTTCGTTGCTGTGCTGAATAGCTTCCTTCTCAGTGATGTTATTAGCTGCCTGTAGGTAATGAGCTACACAGTTCCCCTCAGTCTGCTGTGATTTGTCTTTATTTTTTTTTTCATCACTGTGCTTTCCCTCATCCACACAAGCATGCTCCATTAAAGCTGGTGTAAGTGATTAAATGGAGAAAGATGGGGGTGATTCTGCAGTCTAATTCCCTCAGATCATATGTGATTTACCTTCTTCTGTCCTGAGACAACAAAACACAAAGCCCTCTCTCGATCTCTGAGAACATCATAATCATTGCTGATGTGGAAACTTGCGCCTGGTCCAATTACTGTTCAAAATGAAGTAAAACTCATTTCAGGCCCCATTCACATGAGTTTCTCTGCATTTTGCCCTCCCATCCACACTCATTTTACAGTAGGCCACTGATAACCGTTTGAAAACACCTCAACAAAGACTTTCAAAAAAGACAGTATCATCTTTTTTAAAATAGCCAAAAAGAAGCCAAAGCTTGTTATGCCTGCCCTTAATTTATATTTAAATATTTCCATTTATAGTCCATTTCACAACTCATCAGAAGAAAACAAAGAAAATGTCAAAGAAAATAATAATAAAAACATGGCTAGATAAATGTATAAATGTAACCTCGCCCTAACAAATTTTGTTTTTTTTCAGATGTATTACTTTTATTGTAATACATCTATTTTTCAAATAAATTCAAACTGTACTTTTCTTAAATACATGCATATCCCTTTCAGAGTATGATGACTGTCTTTCATGACAAGCATATTTTGTACAAGCTTGTATGGTTATTTTATTGACAATATTATTAGTAAGATGAGTAAGTTGAATTGGAATCAGGGCCAGACTGGCAATCTGGTATATCGGGCATTTTCCCAGTGGGCCAACGCACTTTTGGGCCGATCAGGGGCAGACTGGCCAGTGGGAGAACCGAGCGGTCCGGTGGGTCGCGAAACGTGCCGAATGGGCCACGGTATGCAGAAAAGGACACCCCCCCCCCACTCCCACTCAACAACCATGTAAAATCCAGGGCCGATTTCTCTTCCCAGTCCAGCCCTGATTGGAATGACAAAATGGGAAATGTACTGAACTGCTATTAAAAACCACTCATGGCGCATGTTTTGTGCCAGTATTTTGAGTAAATATGGTGTGAGACCAAAATTTGAGCATTCTGGGAATTAAGTGTTGATGTATGAAAAATTAAAGACACATTTCTTTAGTTTGCATTTCGAACACTAATTACGGTCTCATTATCATAATATAGTATTATGTTTCTGAAAGCATCATGGGTAGGCTAATTCATTCTGAAAAATAAAATGTATTTTTATAACTTTTAAAGCACAGTTATATGGCTTTCTTAAGATTTCATTCTATTTCAGTTCAACTTCCTTGAAGGTACTTTAGGTTTACTGTCATTTTTTGACAACCCTAACCCTACAATAGTTACAGTACAATAAACCTTGAGTGCTACAATAATTATTTAACTTTATTATTATTAACGTATTTTAACTTTCGATTTGGCGAGAAATGTCAGGCTTTCGTCATTCGTCCTTGTGGGTTTACATCTTGTCCGTAAACATAGAAAAGAAGGTCCAATGGCTTACATATTATATATGCTACTTGAATGGTTTCTGAGATGGTGAGCTGTCCAGACTGTGTGTGGAACTGTCCTCCTAACTGATTTCAAAGGGTTCTGTTTCTTAGCTCCAGAGTGAAGTAGAGAAGCCATTGCTGAACTTCAGAGGAGACAACTTTAAAAAGGACATGAAGAAATATGACCACCACATTGCTGACCTGAGGAAGCAGCTGGTCAGCCGGTATGCTGCGGTAGAGAAGGTATGGCTGTTACGTAAGTAGTAATGTACAGTCAGCCGGTTGTTATCGCAAAATGAACCCCAGCTGTTTCATTAGGAAGCATGGCACTTTAAGTTATCCTGAAGGGGTGTATTTTGCTATAACAATCAACTGACTGTACATTATCCCGCTTATTTTATGGCTACTAACCAAATAAATATATACATGGACATGAAATATTTTTTCGTGTTGAAGTTATGCAATTATGTGAGAATTCAAAACCTCCATGAAATTCCACCTCCGGTTTGCAGTTCTGTTGGTGTTTATTCTGCAAACAATGCTCATTATCCAGCTTATTACAAGACAACTTTTCAAATAAATAAATTTTTTGACATGAAACATTGATTTGAGATGAAATTATTTTATTAGCATACTTGTTCAGATCACACAGCAATCCGAGAAGTGGTAAAGATGACCTGGAATACCTGGATGTGTGGTTGTTTCTCAGAAATATCAAACCACTAGATGGTGCCACTGACCAATATGAATCAAGCATTACAGAGAGCCGTGTAATAAACAGTGTTGAAATCAAGAGTGAATTGTGCAATTTTTTTATGTTAAAATACTCGCTCCTCTATGCCATTTTATTAAGACAACTATAAGTAAGTGTGGAGGTGAGGGTGCCCGTCTGAGGAGTGAGAAAGCGGCAAGGACATCCACCTGATGAACTGTGTCTAATTACCATCTCTATGTTCCCAGTGAGTGTCGGGGGAGATAAAAAGACGGCCAGTTCACAGAGAGAATAGAGAGACAGACCAGAGTCTTCATGTCTGTCCCTTGAGAGAGAGTCTTTTGTATGGTGAAGCTGAAAAGCGGACTGTTTATTTGAGTTGACACCATCTTGAGTTCTGAGTGAAACTGTACAGTGATTGCTGGTTATTTGTGAATAAAACAGACTCACGTGATCTGTGGAAACCTGTTCACGCTTCCTCCTTTATCTGCCCATTGCGCCCGCGGCCATCCCAGAGCTTAGGCCGTGCGCTCGAAGAGCTCCAGAAAGGCCTCCGGCTCATCTTGTGCCCCCATCTTTGCCAGTGTCACATGGAGGTTCGCTGCTGCTGGGGTCACGGTGGGTTGTCAGGTCTGCCCGCAGATCCATGAGGGCCTGGTGTTGCACCTGGTGGATGCTGGCGAGGGATTGAAACACTTCCTCCAATGGTAAAGACGACTGCATTGCAGTGTACCTTCCTCCTTATTTCAGCGTCGCTCAAATAAACAGTCCGCTTTTCAGCTTCAAAGTACACAAGAGTCTCTCTCAGGGGACAGACGTGAAGATTCTGTCTGTCTCTCTCCTCTATCTGTGAACTGCCATCTTTTTATGTCCCCCGACTCTCACTGTGAACATAGAGATAGTAATTAGTCACAATTAATCTCAGGTGGATGTCTTTACTGCTTTCTCTCTCCCCAGACGGGCGCTCGACCACGCCCTCACTTCCACAGTAAGCACAATCAGTGTGTTGACTTGTGAAAAGTGTAAACACTTTGGCTCTGTGACCTTTTAAATATGTCAACTTCTGGCTCAAATGGGTTGAGTTTGGAGCAGCACTACCTTCTTTTCTAACCAATGGAATTGGAATTGGTGGTAGGAGTGTTTGGGAACCCTGATTGGAAACAGAAATTGTTTGGCAATACCATTTGGTGATGAAATTGCTCACCTTTAAGAAGTAGTATTTTTTTTAAACTCAACAGATTTAAAATGTTTCTTTTTGCTTAGTGAACTTTGAAGGTTCTAAAGTTCGATCTGACTCTATAGAGAATTTTATTGAAACTTTTCAAGTCTGTGTATGACTTGAACAAATGGCTTGAAAAATATCCTGCATTAGCAGGTTGTCCTATATAAAGCCAATTTATCTATCAACAAGTCTGTCCAAAAGTTTGGATTGACAGCAGATGGCTGGATGAGACATGAGACAGATCACAGTGATGCCAGGAGTGATTCAGTTGTGTGCATCCAAATTATTAAACATCCGTATAGACCCCAGACTGCTGCTCATTTCACAAACTCACACAATCAATCTAGTTATTTTACTTCTAAGTGGGCAATTTGATTGGTACTGTTGCTTTATGACAAGAGAGGGTGTGTGTTACAGTCAGTGCCGATATTCCCTATACGCAACAAGTTGCGAAGAGCCTCAAACCACCAGCGTGCCCCCAAGTTGTCAAAGACGTTATAAGTAGTATTGTCATGCAAACCTAAATGATAATGTAAGCAGATGCAGCTAATAAACAAGAGTATGTTCAAGAAATTACTAATCAGCCTAGGTGAAGAAAGATATTGCAGATATGTAGCCTTAAAATGGTATATTAATGTTTACTATTTAAACCCATTTAAGATCAAGATAAAATTTTACAATTATTTTACATTCTTTTTTGTATATTTATATCTAAATTATGGCATCAAATCTCTATATATTGTAAAGTGATGTCCAGTCACAGTTGTGCATACTGTATATCTGCAATTTTACAATGGCGTAAACGTGGCAAATCCAGTCAGATTTTAGTGTTGTTTCATAAAATAATTTTACTGTCTTTTTTAATATTTAATACACTTATTTAAAAATGTCAGATAAGATCTTGATTATCATGACTGACATGTGAAAGACCAAGCTTAAGTTCAGTACAATATCATCCTCTTTTCGTAATACACATTGTTCCAAAGCAGCTTTACAAAGAATAGGTTCATAAAGGGATGGTTCACCCAAAAATGAAAATGTTCTCATCATTTACTCACCCTCATACCATCCAAGATGTGTTTGACTTTGTCTTCTGCAGAACACAAATGAAAAGAATATTTCAGCTCTGTAGGTTCATTCAATGCAAGTGAATGGGTGCCAAAGTTGCCCCTTCAAAAAGCACAAAGGCATCGTAAAAATAATCCTTTCGACTCCAGTGTTTAAATCCATATTTTCAGAAGTGATTTAATAGGTGTGGGTGTTTTGTTTGTTTTGTTTTTGTTTGTTTTTTGCTTGAAATTCTTCTATCTGCCCAGTAGGGGGCGATAGGCATAAACAATTTAAATCACCAAAAACACAAGAAGAATGTAAAAGTGATCTTTTTCTCACCCACACCTTTCATATAGCTTCTGAAGATATTGATTTAATCACTGGAGTTATGTGATTTTTGGAGCTTCAAAATGTTGGCACCCATACACTTGCATTGTATAGACCAAAAGAGCTGAGAAATTATTATGTTTAAAGTTCTAAATCTTTGTTTGTGTTCTACAGAAGAAAGAAAGTCACACACATTTGGTATGGCATAAGGGTGAGTAAATGAGAGAATTTTAATTAAATATTTATTTATTTATTTTTCATTTTTGGGTGAACTATCGCTTTAACACCCCAGTGAGCAAGTCAAAGGCAGCAATTGCCAAGAAAATCTCCCTAAAATGATTAGACAGATGCAGAAGAATCTTTGGAAGTAACAAATACTTAGTGGGGGAGCGCATCTTCTTCTGATTGGCACAAAGTTAGAAATCATAGATATTGTACATATATATGTCCATTGGCCAAGAATAGTCTTAGCAAGTCTTAGTCTGACATTCCATTACCGGATTGTGTTGTGTTTTGCAGGCACGGAAGGCTCTAGCTGACAGACAAAAGGATCTTGAGGTGAAAACACAGCAGCTTGAGATCAAACTGAGCAACAAAACAGAAGAGGATATTAAGAAGGCTCGACGGAAATCCACACAAGCAGGTCAGAGCATCAGGAGCCACTTAAAAGCCGTTCACTAATTAAAGGTTAAATTTGTATGATTTTTACCACACAAAATACACCTGACAACAACTTTATGAGATATAATATGTTACCACTGTAAATGCATAGTATTTTGAAACTAGGAGTACATTCACAATAGGATTAACACATACAAAAAACACGTTACGTTTAGGGATAATATTTTGGCCAAATAGATACATGTAGGCATGGTAATCGTAAGGAAATTAATGATTCCATTTCCTTTTCCAATTCTTCTTAAAGATTTTGATTCCTAAGAGGTTCTTTTAATTATTCTTACTTTTCAAGAAGAAATATTCAGATATAAAAAATATAGTTTATATTGCATTTACTTCCTTCATCAGCCTGTTGCCAATTAATGAGATGACTTCAGATTACAACAAAGCAGATATAACAAATCAGAAATACATTTAATGCAATTCTTGCAAAAAGTTGTTTACATAGACTATTTTAATGAATTTTCAAAGAATTTTAGGGCATAAATGCAATCCAATAATTGGCCCTACTTAGGCATGCCTCTAAATGAGCATAATAAAGTGCTGTGCTTATGCAAATTAATTAAATTGCACCCACATAGTGATTTATCAGGCCTGAATGTCATTTCAGAAATGGAAACTGCAAGAGCAAATTAATGAAATTAATTAATGAAAATTAATGAATGAATAAAATGTAGGTATTCATTTGATTTGTGCTGTACATCATGCTGTCATTGTGGCAAAAAGAAGACTTTGAGAACAGAGAATACATAGAATACCCATTGATGACACTCAATATATTGTGAGATTAAATCATTTCTTATGGTAAAAAAAAAATGAAGATTATATTTAAACTCAAAATCATTACTGATAACACATGTCAGGGTGAGCAAGAGTCAGACACAGTAAATGTGGTGTACACTTTTGGGGATTGGGAGGCTGTCCCCATGGATTCTCCAGCCCACTCCAGGCTTTCCGTCTAACTGGTGAGTGACGTCACTGTTGGTGCTCAACTGCGCTGTCTCTGCACACAAGTGCCCATGTTTTCTAACACTATGGCAGGGTGAACAAGAGACAGACACAGGGGATGTGGCGTCAAGCCTCGTAGAGGTGTTTATTGGAAATAATAAAGTGTCTATGGGGGAAAAAGTGTCCAAAATAAAGGGGAGTATGGCGTTCTCACAGTGAAGGGAGCTTTGTGAAGGATGAGGAGTGTTCAAAGGAATCAGAATCAGAATGAGCTTTATTGCCAAGTATGCTTACACATAAAAGGAATTTGTCATGGTGACAGAAGCTTCCAATGCACAAACAATACAACAACAAGATAATAATAGAATAAAAATAAAAAGTGAATAGAAAATATAACTATATATAGAAATGCACAATAAGTCAAAATGCACAATATGAGCTTTATTGCCAAGTAGCCTTGATCGAGTCTGACCGTGATACATACGTATATATATATATATATATATATATATATATATATATATATATATATATATATATATATATATATATATATACACACATGTGTGTATGTGTATATATACGCATGTATCACGAGAAACTCACAAGGCAGGGATAAGGACTGTGGAGGGCTCGACAAAGGCCAGTGGAGCCAGGAGAGGTTCGACGAAGACAGGTGGAGCCAGCAGAGGCTCAATGGGCGGAACCATTGAAGGCGGAGCCATGGGAGGTTCGAGGAGCAGAGCCAGGGAAAGTGGAGCCAGGAGATGCCTGAGGGGCAGAGCCAGGGAAGGTGGAGCCATAGAAGACTCTAGGGGTGGAGCCAGGGAAGGCGGAGCCACTGGATGCTTGAGGGGCGGAGCCATGGGAGGCTCGAGGGATGAAGCCATGGGAGGCTCGAAGGGCATAGCTGTGGAAGGCTCAAGGGGTGGAGCTGTGGGAGGGTCGAAGGGTGGAGCCGTGGAATGCAGAGCTGTGGGAGGCTTGGAGCAAGGAGCCGTGGAAGGCTTGGAGCAAGGAGCCTTGGAAGAGTGCAGTCAGTGGTCGGGGAACTGCCTCCATGGATGTAAGTGCTAGCATCGACTGGGGAATGGGAGTCATTTTCCTTCTCCTCTTCCTCCGGACAGCTGGGAGTGCTGTTGCAGGAACGGTCAAGGCTACAGGTGTCTGCTCTGGGATGGTCAAGGCTAAAGGCGTTGGCTATGGCTCATATCCCATGGCCGCTGATTTGTTTACCGTGGTAGGCGTGGGCGCTGGTTAGTTTACCATGGCAGGAGTGGGCCAGGGTTCCCGCCATAACCCACAGTGTAAGGAGAGTCTGACCTCCATGGTCGTTACCGCTGACCGTTGTGGGGAATCGATGACTGGAACTCGGAGAGGGTCAACACCCCAAAACATTTATTTAGGTGGAATGTTACCTTGGGGGTCGACAATGGTGAAAATTAAATCAATGTGCTGGTGTGTTATGGTGTGGTGTGTTGCGGGCTGGGTTTGATGGGCCTCTCTGGGCCAGAAAGTCCAGGGCTACTTTTTAGACCCAGTCTGCCGCTGCAGTGCTCGATTGATATGGGCAATGTTACACCAAACAAGTGCGCCATGCTGGCCGAACAGGGTATGTTCTCGGAGATAATGTCTCTACTCGATGGCTCGCCTTGGGCGATTCCGGACAGGAGGGACCTTCTGTCTCAAGCGCAGGGGACAATATTTCATCCCCGGCCCGAGCTGTGGAACCTTCATGTTTGGCCCCTGAAGGGTACCAACTGAGGGACACTGGGCTTTCACCTGAAGTTATCGATACCATTCTAAGTGCTAGGGCTCCCTCTGCTAGAAGTTACGACAATAAATGGGGTGTCTTTGAAAGATGGTGCAGTGCACATAATGCAGATCCAGTTAACTGCCAGATTGCTTCATTTCTGGACTTTCTGCAGGAAAAATTATCAGCAGGCACATGCCCCGCCACTCTCAGGGTTTACGTGGCCACTCAATCGGCTTGCCACGCCTTGATTGACGGGGTGCCGTTGGGAGGACATCCAATGCTCGCTCGGTTCATTCATGGAACCATGTGACTGAGACCTCCTGCTAGGACAAGGATCCCTTCATGGAACTTAGCAATAGTCATTGAGGGTCTGGTTGAGACCCCTTTAGAACCTCTAGAGTCAGCATCTGATAAACTTCTGACTCTCAAGATGGTTTTTTCTTATGGCAATTACTTTTCTAAAAAGAATTGGGGATCTACAGGCTCTGTCTGTCTTGCCAGCCTGCTTAGATTTTGCCCCAGGAATGGCTAAAGCAATTTTGCACCCTCATCCTGACTACCTGCCTTTGGTTCCTTTCTCGACTGTACATCCGGTCACATCCAGTAAGTATCAGGGCTTACTCTACCAGAGGGGTCGCCTCCTCTAAAGCCGTGGCTAGAGGTGTCCCTCTGCAGCATTTTTGTGATGCGGCAGGCTGGTCCTCTCCGCACACATTCATAAGATTTTATAGTTTGGATGTTCATGCCACTCTAGGCTCTTATGTCCTTGAGTCAACATCACAAGCTCATGTCTGAGACCTCTTGCGCTCTTGTGAGCACACTACACCAACCGTAAATGGTCTGGACAGGGGATGCCCCAGGACTGCTCTTCAGACAAAATACCTGACGATGCACCTGTGACGCATCTATTTATAGCCCTGCTACAGGTGCATCCAATGATGTCACCAGCAGAGGCTATACATTCTGGTCAATTTCATTGACGTGTTGCACACATATTCACAGCTGGTCACACCTAAAGTTGTTCCCAAAGCGCTAAGTCAGTGCAGCATCTCGTTCTGCTTTTATCAGGGAACAGGTGTTACAGTTAAGTGACCCGAGATGTTTTTCCAAAAAAAAAATTATTTACTTGTTCATTGAACAGTTGTATATAAGCAATATCATACCTGCAATCGTACTATATGGCCCTAAATCAGCACTGCTGTGATTACCTGCGGCCGAATCAAGTAGTGCTGATGTAGGGCCATATGCACTCTTGCTCGTGTGATATTGCTTAAATATATATATATATTTATATAGAGGCCTGTCTTACTACACGAATTGTCACATGAAAAACACCTTTAGCACTTTGACTGTCTGAAAAGTGCTATATAAGTAACATTCATTCATTCATCTTGTACCCTATACACTCATGCACAACTGCATAGAAAGCACACCTGAGGTGAATGAAGCTCAATTATAATATCCCAAACACATTTTTTTTTATTTTGTTTTGGCGTTTATTCAAGTGAAACTTTGTGTAGTACTTTGTAGACTCGCAATGACTGGTGAGTAAATTGCCCTCTCCATTTTAGGTGTAGTGATGTATTGACAAAACCCTTATTCCCTATACCAATTTCAGTGCTTTCCAACTGAACATAGAGAGACATTACATTTCTGTTTTATATTTATCAAATGTCATCTTAAATTACACTCAAGTCTGCAAGTCTTCCTGATAGAACTGCTGTACACTGGTCATGCTGTGTTTCAAGCTGTAGATCAAACAAATAGGCTCATAAGAGTCATTCTTTAGGGAATTGGACTACACTGGTCCCACTGTACATTTAAAAGAACCAGATTATTTGTGTAATTCATCCAGGATCTGCATTACACTGGTCTCGCTTAATGATTAATGGCGAAGATTCAAAAGAACCATCGCATTTGAGTTATTAGTTCGGGAACTGTACCACACGGGTCGCGCTGTAGGTACAAAAGAACCGACTAATTAGAGTCATTTGTGCGGGAATTAGACTACACTACTTGCGCTGTGTTTCACGATATAGATTCAAAAGAACCAGGTCGTTAAAGTCATTCGTTCGGGATTCGTTCCACACTGGTCAACTGCTCGTGATGTGTTTCACGTGGTAGAATCAAAAGAGCAAGCTCATTAGAGTCATTTAATCAGGAACATTAGTGCTGTAGATTCAACAAAACCGGCTAATAAGAACAATTTGTTTGGAAATCGGACAACACTGGATGTGCTGTGTGTTTCATGCTGTCGATTCAAAAGAACTGGTTAATAAGAATCATGTGTTCGGGAATCGGACTAAACTGTCCACACTGTTTGTTTCAGGCTGTATATTCAGTAGAGGGTCAGCTTCTGAATAGCACAGAAGAAACACTGTCAGAGTATTTTAGTATGGTGTTCCGTCCACATCGGCAAAAGAATGCACATTCAAGAACTGTTAGTGGAACCGATAGTGATGAAAATGATACAGTTCTGGTATTTTTTTACAACATTAAAACCAGTTCAGAAAAAAAAAAAAACAGGTTCACAGTTCTCTACCTATACTCTACCAGTAAATAAAAATATAAAGGTTCATTTCAGAAATGGGTTTGAGAGCTGCAGCAGTGGGGCTTTTAGTGAACAAAGAACCTTCAAATCACATCCAGCACTCTAAACTGCTGGATGCTCTCCTTAACTTCTCTATAGGATTGACTTCCTCAATAGATGTGCAGACTCCAGACTTCTGTCCTTTCTCTCGTTTCAAAACGCTTCAGTTATTATCTTCTATTTGGGATGGCTTTGCAAGTAAAAAAAATCCTCCATAATTGAGCATCAGTGCTTTCTGTGTTGAGTACGGAGCTTTTGTGTGGGGAGATCTTGTGTGGGGCACAAATTGCCTGCCATTGTTAAGCATGCCGATGCTGTGAAGTTCGGGCTGTGCTTTTGTGCACAAGGGAGAGTGGCGTGACAAACTGGATGGGAAAGAACAGTCCGGGGGATAAAGAGGACTTTGGCTCAGCCTCAGGAGTTGCCGTTTAAGAGAAGCCAGGCCGTATTGGTTCCAGACGGAGTTGGGAAATGCATGGGGTAATTATCTATTTTTGCATTGGGAAAAATGGGCCCTATTGGATCTGGCGATGAGCTTGCCAAGCCTCGTATTGCTTCAAACAAATGCTGACAATGCTGGATTTGTCCTTAGCTGGCAACATGCACATCTTAAATGTTAGAAGACCTGGTAACCTTGAGGTTCACATGCTCTGAACAGTAGGATGCATGGTGGGGAGACTTCTTTCAACCTTTGAGGTTGGAGATAACATGTTGGCCTGAGTGACTGGTGCATTATTGGTGTTTTATTCATTCTTATAGAATGACACTGTCAACACTGAGTGCCAAATGGCAAGAACTGACTCACAGCCACTCATGGACACTAAGAAGATACAAATGAAATCTAGTAGCAATGCTGCTCTTCTATGTAAATGAAGTTACCTTTTTACTCTTACTTCTTGATTCATAATCTTTTTCAGTTTGTTCTTTAATAATGTATTTCCATCTTTTGTTTTGTTTTGTTTTTATATGATGGTATGACATGTTTTATTTTTATTTGGACATGTGCATGAGAGGTTAAAGTTTGAACATAGTAATTATATACAATGGTTTTTTATTGGGTACTTCAAAGTATCCAAAAAAAAAAAAAAAAAATAAATATATATATATATATATATATATATATATATATATATATATATATATATATATATATATATACATTTTTTTTTTTTTCTTCAGTACCATGCAAATATCATACTATATACAGTAAATGACTTAAGTTCAGGCATGGGGCTCTGCATGGCGCAAGCTGATAGGTTCTTTGAACTTAATATCTGTTAGCCAATTGGCTCTCTCACATGTGATATGTTAAGCCAGTGGTTCCCAACTCTGATCCTGGAGGCCCTCCCTTTTCTGACACACCCAATTCAGGTCTTGGAGTCTCCACTAATGAATTGAATCAGGTGCGTTTGATTAGGGAGATATCCAAAATGTGTAGTGTTGGGAGGTCTCAAGGAACAGAGTTGGGAACCACTGTGTTAAGCTAATCAGATTGCTTGGAGTGAGCAGATAGGTCCTTTTACATGGAATTGGTTAGCCAATCAACTTGAGTATTCTTATTTTGTCTAACATTTAAATTGCTCAGTTTTGCAGATAGGCCAGTTTCACTGCAGCCCCTTTCAAGATTTTTTCTCTATAAATTCTATTTGCTCAGGTGGTTACTGGGTTTTTCTTCTATAAGCTTGCACAGTAAGGTCAGCTTTTTAGTTTTGACACATAGCCATCTTTAACATGGTGAGCCATATCTGGCACTAGCACACAAGGCTTCCTTAGGTCATTAGATTAAAGGAGACCTATTATGCAAATTCACTTTTACATTAAGTTTCTACATAAATGTGAGTCAGCAGTGAGTGTACACAACAACCCAACAATGTTGTAAGTCCACCCACTCCTCTTTCTTATATTTCTATTAATCAAAAACAGTGTATCAAAATTAATGGTTTTCTTTTCTGCTCTAAAGAGACGTCATGTTAGAGCAGGTCTCGACTGGTGACAGACTCTACCGTATTACCATAGATCCTCCCCTGAGTGATCTACACACAGTCCGCCATTGTTTTCCACACTGCAGCAGATACAGTGAGAAGAATAATGTCTCAGTTTCATAGGCGTAATAAGTGTTCTGTTGTTGTCTGTAAAAGTGAACATAAGAGTCTTCATGTACACCCGGCATCAGAGCCACTGAAGACGCAGTGGACAATTTTGTTTTTGAAGGAAATGTGCCCCAAAACATACAAAAATGCAAATCCCAAACTGCTTTGTGACTAAGTGTCAATATAAAGCAGGATTTAAAAAAATTTTGATTCTCAAGCATGGATCAGTACCAACTGCTCGTGTTCTAGCTTTATATCCTGAAGATGTAAGTATCGCACTTTATATTTTGTGAATGTTTGAAAATCGCCTTTCCGAATGTGCTTGTTAGCTGATTCCATGGCTAATGCAGCTAAAGTTACTATTGTATCTGACTGTATTCACAGAGACCAGATATACATATACTGTATATATTCATACATATATGACTGAACTCCGGTATTTACGCTGTCAGTCTTATTGGTTCTGATTTGTTGTTGCTGTAGTATCCAAAGCACCAGCTGTAAAGCACATCCCTCATCCGGAAAGGGGGCGGGGAGCAGCAGCTAATTTGCATTTAAAGAGACACACACACAAAATCAGCGTGTTTTTGATTCCACCCAAAAAGAGGCATTTATAACATAGTATAATAAATTATCCATGGGGTATTTTGAGCTGAAACTTCACAGACACATTCTGGGGACACCTGAGACTTATATTACATCTTGTAAAAAGGGGCATAATAGGTCTCCTTTAAATAAATCCAGACATAGTTAGGCTAAGTCACTAGTTAAATAAGTTCTGGGCTTTCCTGGTTCAGGTACACCTTATGAGTCAGGTCACTAGCTGTCTAAACCATTTGGGAAATCTGGCCCAGGCATACACAGAGATTTAATTCATTGTGTATGAGTTGTGCTATTTGGCCAAGCCACGCTAAGCTAGCATACACTCTGTGCACGTGGCTCTTCAGAGCAGCAGCAGTACACAAGCTTTGGTGGTAGATCTGCATGATTAAAGGCCAAAATCCTATCAATATGTCATACCCACATTAACATGCTAAATCTTTCAGAGAGTTGTCATGGCTGAACAATCGTAATCTTTCTGTACCCATACCAAGTACCATGGTATAAATATCAGATACCATCACTGTATTGTGGTAAAGTTATTTTTTGTAATTGTTTAGTGACAAAGAATTAATAATTATACAAAGAATTAATTAGTGGTGTTCACAAAGGTAAGCAACTCTGAATCACGGTATAGCAATATGCTGATAACTACCAAAAATCAGCTTATTCAAAAACAATGCAAGTGTCACACTTGAGGAATGGGAAGACAAGAGGTGCGGATCCAAATGCGGTTTTTATTTAACATATAATAAATAAAAGGGTAAACACAAAGCAAAGTCCACGATGGGAAAAACAGGCAACTGAAAACACAATGAAACTGATCAAACACGAGGGAATAAACACTGGAGCAAATAAGAAGTCCACGAGGGGAAAAGTAAACCAACACAAACTAACACAGAGCGGAACACGAGACGACAGGGCATCCACGACGGGCTGGGAAAACCTGGAGAAAGCACGAGAGGTTACACATAGGCATAAACATGAAACGGTAACATTCAACAACGATCGACAAAGACTGAACAAAGAACCAGGGTTTAAATACACGGACAAAGTGGAGACTGAACGTGGCACAGGTGAAAACAATGATGAGTGCAGGCAGAGAGGAAGGCCGGGAATTGTGGGAAATGTAGTTTAGACAAGGACAGTGAAACACGGGGCGAACAACAAGGAAAACATGACATGGAGCGCGAACGGTGAGGGGTGAAGTGAAAAAACACGGAGCAGACAACAGGTAATCATGACAGCAAGGAATCTGCTTTTACATGAGAATCATGCACACGATTTATGATAAACTGGTAAGAAAGACAGTAAATGTGTTTACATGGAATATAAAATTGGGTTAATGAGCAAAAATATATGATATGATAAATTATATTTAAAGTACCTGCATTTAGTTACATCTGTAGTGACAATGTTAACCTAA
Source organism: Xyrauchen texanus (assembly GCF_025860055.1). NCBI lineage: Eukaryota > Metazoa > Chordata > Actinopteri > Cypriniformes > Catostomidae > Xyrauchen > Xyrauchen texanus. Next base: position 9,267,203 of record NC_068283.1, read on the forward strand.
CTCTGAACCCAACCCGATCACAAACTGTACCCTAATCCCTATTCCCTAACCCTGCTCCTAAACCTGCCAGTACCTCAAACTCAGTAGCAGTGAGCATTTTGCAGAAGAACATGTAGTCATTCAATAAACACATTGCATTGTATGTATTTTAATATTACATAGTAGTTAAAGACACCTAATATAAAGTGGAACCAAGAATTGCATTTAATATTTTCAAAAATGTCTTCCTCAAAAGCACTAAAATAATTGTTAACCGTTAAGGAACCGGAATAGTTCAGAGGAAACAGAATCAGAATCATTCAATGCGTTACGATTCCCATTCCTATTAAAAATACATTAGTAACTACTTTGCCCTGTCAGTCACCCACCATCCCGACTTTTGCAAGGTCAATCACAACTCGCATTCTGTAAGTGGTGAAAATTAATCCAGTTATAATAAGTAATTTGATAAATATGCAAAAAAAAATTAAAAATATGATACAAATTTAGCTTTGATTTTCTTTGATTGCAGCGTTCTAGATCTCTTTCAGTGCTTGACTGCAGTAGACTGTTTTTAATTGTGCTGCTGCCAAGATCTTTACAGTGTTAGATCTTTACCCCTTCTCAAGCGCCCACACACTGAGCAAGTCACAGTTCTCAGAATGAATCAATGGCCAAAGATTAAACATGGGTCAAATGCCGCTTTCCTTCAATAATCATGGCGGCTCAGATCACTAAAACAAAAGTCTTTAAAAGCCAGAACCTCATTTACATATAGATGGAGCAATCTGTTTTTCCCGCCAAGGTGTCAATATTCTCTCTTTCTGCCTCCTTTAATTATGCATATCATTATAAAACAAAGTGTGAAGCCAAGCAGTTATGAATGATAATTTAATTTTCCTGTTAAGCAGCTTGAGTTTGAATTATACAAGTGTTGATGAAGGTATCAATATTACTTGTACTGCTCCCTGCTGGTAAAGAAAAGCACTGTGTTTGAAATCTGATACTGTGCAGAAACAGTATCTGAATCACTGACATGTACAGAACTGGGGCTACCTGCCCCTTTTGTTCACATATTTAAAGGTGCCCTTTTGGTCAAGGGGAGATTTAAGCGGAAGTGCCTTTTAAGATCACGCACTACAGCACAATCCCCCGCTGACAGGCTGAACCCCTGCCTGGGGTGGTCGGTTTCTATTTCATATCCCAGACCGATTTCTCTCCCCACTCTCTCAATTTCCTTCAGCCCCTATCCCTGCTATGGTCTGTGCACGTAACATTCTGAATGATTGAAACTGGTGTCTCTGTTTTTCGTCTCATTAGGTGATGATCTGATGCGTTGTGTGGACCTCTACAATCAAGCTCAGTCAAAATGGTTTGAGGAGATGGTCACCACAAGCCTGGTAATGACAATGATTAATGGCAAGCAGCATCACTATTAATATTACTCACACATAAGGTTAGGGTTTTTCAAAAAACACATGATTTTCACCTGGCAGATGATAAAATGGGAGATTAAATTTCTACCGTTCATTCCGTGTGCATTCCTGACTGTTTAACATACAGGCTGATTACAGGTACAGATCAGTGATTGTCTGTGTTTGTGCTCTGAAGGAGTTGGAGAGATTGGAGGTAGAGCGTGTGGAAATGATACAGCAGCACCTGCATCAGTACACCCAGCTACGTCATGAAACAGACATGTTCAACCAAAGTGTGAGTAACAGCAGTACCCATGCTTAAGGCACAGCTCAGCTAAACCAGGTTTTGTCATCAAGCACTGAGGGGTTTGCATTGTTTTCAGATATTATCTGTTACAGTCTGTGCAGCGTTAAAATTTCATTACAACAGTTTTCTAAATGTCCTTTGTATGATCTGAGAATGTCATTACACGAGCTTTATCATGAGCTCTATTCTTACTGCAAGCTCTAATGTGGAGCACCAATATTTTTTACTCATCTATCAAATACATGTGTGCTAAATGGTCTTGTAAGAAACAATTACAATGAAGAGGAGGAAGCTTTTAGATTTATTCTTCTTCTATGGTCCCAAAACCTATTAAAGAAGCATCTTCAATCAAATGACCCTAAACGTTTAAGTTCAAACTAGTGTTAAGGCAGAGTGACCACAGGTGTAGTTCATCACATTCACCACTAATGTGTGATATCCAGAAAGTGTCCGATAAATTTTTTTCATACATAATGTTTTATCATTTAAAACTGAAACAAATAACAAAATAAAACTTGTGATTTTTGTGAAGTGTGTGCTTGTGCTATCTTTCTTTTCAATACACTACCCTTCAAAAGTTCGGAGACACAGAACTCAATGTTCACACCACTCACATTTTCACTCGAATGTGACACAGATATGTTAATTGGATGACATTGTGGGGGTTAGAAAGTCGTGGTGCGAAAGTATGAGTGCAAGGCGATGGTCCGTGTTTCACAACTGCTATCGGGCCCATGAATAACATATAGCGTGCGGGTAAGGACAGCCGGTGGAGTTTCCGTTGCCCCACTAGGGTAAGATGGTCCCCCCCAGAGAGTTGGTGCCCTATGCAGACATGAGTATAGGTAATGGCGGTACTGCTTAAAAATATGTTATGCCGTCTTTCGATTTGATGGTTTGTTTCACACATATGTGGACATCAATTTTTAGGAAAACTATTTGCTCAATCATTTTTTATTATTTACTAGGTTTATTAGGTGCTACTAGTTGCAAATCAAAAAGGGAAATGGAACAGCATTCAGCACACAGCAGTCATGCTCGTTTCTCAGGAGGTTCATAAAAAGGAGTGGTGGTGGCGTAGTGGCTAAAGCACAGGGCTGTTAATCAGAAGGTCGTTGGTTCGAACCCCATGACCACCACCATTGTGCCCTTGAGCAAGGCACTTAACTCCAGGTTGTTCCGGGGGGATTGTCCCTGTAATAATTGCACTGTAAGTCGCTTTGGATAAAAGCGTCTGCCAAATGCATAAAAAAAATAAATAAATAAAAAAAAATGACACTCTTGAGTTTAGATGATAATTCAATTACACCATATGAAGGCAAATAACTTTATTTAAAATAATACTTTATTCATCAAGACTGATCAAGATTCATTCTCCATCATTTACTGACAATTTATTAGATATGTGGCATTAAGTGTCTTATCCGCTTAAAACCCCAGCTAATTAACGATTTAATTGCAATTTAATTCATTATTCATATTACAGTGATGTACATGCCAGAGTTGTTTTTTAGACATTTGTGTTCTTGAAACAAACTGACATTTGTCTTCACTTCTGATACATTACATTAATTAAAATCACTACAATTAAACATTAGTAATGCTGCAAATTATTATTACTGTTGGGAATATCTAACAGTATTTTTTATATATATAAATATATATTATGCCGTTTCATAGAGGTGGTGGTAGATTACTATCTGATAACAAAGAAATGAAGATTAAGCATTGCTTTCCTTGCAAACACTGCTGAAAACTGTCCCTCGGGGAACGGAGGTTACAACAGTAACCATGACGTTTCCTGCAAGTCACTTTACCCTTGCAAGTCAAATTTTGCTTTTAGAAATGGTTAAAAAGAAACAAATCACTCTAGAAATTCATCAGTCTATTGTTCCTTTGAGAGATGAAGACTATTCCATACACTGATGTCTTATAAGAAGACAACAAACCGGTTCTAACCAGGATAGAGAGGGAAGTGGATGGGTCCGATGCATGACAACAAGAAGACGAGTACATCAAAGTCCCCTGACCACTCACAGGTCCTAAATGAGCAGATTTAATGACCAGAGCATGCAAAACACCAGTTTCATCTGCAACAGTGAAGAGGAGGCTGACTTTCAATTGGTTGAATGCCAATTGGTTTGATTTGTTTAATCATGCTTATCCATCCATACATCTTAATATGTTTCTTAAGTGTCCATTTTCCATTGACAATCCATTCAACCTAGAATACTTTCATATTGCTATGCAACAAAGTATTGAAGTTACACATGCCACAAGTGTAGAAGCTAACTTAGCTTGTGCATTAGCATTAAAAAGAATGTTTATTTTCTATTTTTGTGTCCATTAAGAAGACAACATTTACTGCTTTAACAGTTTACATAAGCTAAATTAGATGGCACATGAGGACTTACTTATCATAAGTAACACTCATGATGTCCCTATTTTGTAGCCATGTTGTATATGTTGATCTTGGCTGCACAACGATATAATTGAATAATTGGTTAACTCTCCTGCAGACACATTGGGAATACACACAGGTTGTGTTTCATGGCCTGTAACAAAATATAGAGTGCAAAAGCGAGGTTAAGTGTAAACATCTGCTCTAGAGCTTCTAGTGTGCCAGTGAAAGCTATAAACTTAACAGGAGACTTGCTGCCAACTTCACATGCTCATACAACAGATCACTGTTAGTATGCTTCAACAGATGGATCGCAAATGAGGTCTTCTGTGACACTTGATAAAGTAGTGAACAAATATGTTTTCCTCAATCTGAATGGCTTTCTGAGTTTTAAAGAAAAGTCTGTTCCTTCCTTGAAAACAGTCATTACCTTTGCAGTTTTGTGATGCTAATGCTACAGGAAGTACACACTTCACCTTTAAGGCAAGTCAGTTCACTTGGCCAGTGACAGTATAAGGACGAGGTAAAGCCTACTGGACAATTTGAGATATGTCCATGGGCAGCTAATGTCTATTTAGGAAATTGTTTACAAGCTCATCTGCTCACTTCAATAGGGAATATAACAATAATGGTATCACATGCATGTTCTAGACTTTGCCTCTATGAAAGGCAAATGACTCTTTTAATTCTTTCAACAGCCATCATATTCCAATTCAGTTTTCTATCATTGGTCTGTCTCTTCCCCCTTTTGCTGTATACATTAAAAGGTTAGCTCACCCAAAAATGAAAATTCTTTTGTATGTTAAACGTCTTCTGCAGGACTCAGCATTGTAGGTCCTCACAATGCAAGTAGTTGTTGATAAGCACTTTAAAGCTCCTAAAAGCACAGACATTTGTAGTAAAAGCAATCCATAGGAATCCAGTGGTTAAATTAATGTCTTCTAAAGTGATATGATTGCGTTTGGTGAGAAACCGGTCAATACTTAAGTTCTTTCACAATAACTGGTTACTTACGGTTGCTCTCCGATGCCTATCCACAATGGGACTCGGTTCTCTCCACCTCTCGTGTGACTTAAGCACTTTGACATGTTCACACAAGAACTAACACGATACAAGCAGAAGTGCAGCTCGATTTGCTTACAAGGCTGAGTTCCAATTCACTGTAAACATCCACTCGCTACCTCCCTAAAGCGCTTCCCCCTAAGGGGAATCCCTGCCGTCATTTTGGAAGTCTGTTCCATTTCGTTCATTGAGCGAGGGAATTTTCTGTTGACAGACCCTCAACCCCTCGATTTTGAACTAGGGAGCGAGCCTACTCTTATGTACGCTTCATTCAGCTCCATATCCCACAATGCAACTCAATTGTGATATGATAGCAGATCGCTTCATCAACCCTACCCATACACAACTCTAATGTATGATGGAAGTGAAGTTAAGTTAAGCAGTTTAGAAAAGTTATATTGAGATTTAACAGCGTAATACTTGTAGCTACCTTGAACTAACTGTTTATCACACAGTTATAGCCTATATGTTCATTGTTATGTTACAAATTTTCATTTTGATCATTCTAACAATTAATTCTAATAAAAATATATTTTTTAAACATATAAACATTTCTCAGGTGCAAACATCACTAAATAATTCCACAAATTGACATCAGCCCACAACGTGCTCCAAGTGATCATGAGCTAAGGGTATTCAAGTTAAACCCATTGCACAGGTTCCGCCAGTAGTGGACACTCACGCAGTGCAATCAGTGATGTACATCTGAGTCTGTGAGATGGAGGGAAGTTAGCGAGGGAAGGGTATACAAATTTTATGTGGAACGCAGCCCAAGAAAACGCTGTTGTGACAGGGCGGAGGGCGGGGCCAGGTCGTGATTATACATACCCGGTCACTTATCAGGCTAATTAAGCCTCCAAGAGGGATAAAGGCCGACTGCGGAAGGTGGTGCGATGAGCGAGAGATCGTTCGTTTATGGTCAGCTGACCGTCATGTGTGTTTGTGTCTTGTTTAAGTTTATAAGTAAATCTATTATTTATATTGTCAAGCCAGTTCTCACCTCCTCCTTTCCATTGAACTGTGTTACACTGGTGCCGAAACCCGGGAAGGAGGAGGGTTACGCCTTAGTAGAGTTCTCGCCACTACCGTTCACCCCAATGGAACGGCCGCCGACCGCGAGGGGAGAACCATCCGCCTGAAACTATTATTTATATTGTCAAGCCGGTTCTTGTCGCCTCCTTTCCATTGAACTGCATTACAGCATTATGTTGTCATGACAACAAAGTTGTAAAATTGGATATAACTTTACACAAAAACGTTTAGTAAGTGATTTCATCACACTGAAATTATGTTAACAAACATATTGTTTACATCTTGTGGCTAAACTTTTGAAACCATGAGTATTTTAACATTTACGGATTTGCCGAAGATCCTCACTGTAACTCAGAATTTTGCTGCTTCTTTTTTTTTAAGAATGCCTCCAATGTCTATGTCAGTTTGGGTCCTGGTATTTTGTGCCTGAGGTGGGAAAATATGATTGATTTAATGTGTAGCAATACCCTTTTCAAATGAAACAAAAAATAAACTAATTTTTTTCATACCATTTCCTGAATATGTCCCAATAATATGAAATAATTTCTTTGAATTTACCATATAAAGTACCTCTTATGGTTGTTCTTGTTGTTTTTTAGACGTTGGAGCCAGTTGACCAGCTCCTACAGAGTGTGGACCCGGCCAAAGACAGAGAGCTCTGGGTAAAAGAACATAAGACAGAGGAACTGAGACCTGTGGACATGGACATCTAGAACACACAGACCTTTGAGAAACATATACACATTATATATGAATCCACCTGCATGCATGTCTACCTGAGACCTTCAACCTCTCAGCCAAAGCCATACAGGTATCTACCTACAGAAGCACCTCTTGTTCTGTGGATTTCCACTGTTGGAAAACAAAAAAAAATTACTAAATAAAAAATGTATAGAAGAGTTTCTTAATATCACGTTCAATGGGTGACAGTAAAGATTAGCAAGAAAGCAGAAGATGCATTACGAATATTGAGTAATGATCCACTGCTGTTTAGCATATTATCCTGCATGTCCTTTGAATAACTTTAATGTACTACATATGCCTATTACTTTAAAATAATCATGGCAAATACTGTACATTTGTTTATTTAAAACAAATTTCATCCAACCAATTCTTATTTTAATTTTGTATCTTTTTGGTATTAAAGTTAAATCATGTACGCACATTGACTAAACAGCTAGTTGCACATATTTAGTCACCTAAATGAAAACTTTGAAAAAGTATTGCCATACAAAGCACTCCAGAAACTCAAAACTAAATACTGGTCTCATAGAATGAACGTTACTCTATATACATTACATGCCGTTTTCTATGTTTTGCTGCAGTTTTCTGGTGAAATGAACACTAGAGGCGCTACAACAACTGTGCGTTTTATTCACTGTCACACAAATCATGAGTACAATTGCTGATTATGACTTTATAAAAACATATTTTTCTCTTTATTACTCACCCCTGCTATGTTATGATATCAAATCACTTTTACTTTAACTACATATACACACGTATTCCTAGATTGTTAGCTTGCTTGGTAGCTCACCTGATTGAGAGTTGAACTTTGGACTTAACAACCACGGTTCAAGTCCAGTCAAAGATGCACAAAAGTGACATAGAAGCAAAATGGAATGACATGGTTGCCTCAGTAAAAGTTTTTCTTTCTTTTTTTCCTCGAATTTGCATTTTAAAACACTTCCAGTTAGGTTTAAGTGTTGGTTCAGGGTAAGGATGTCTGTTTTGTTAAACTATCATTTATCTTTTCGGACACTATTGGTTAGGTTTAGGGTAAAGTTTTAGGTTAGAGATGTATGTTTTACTTTTAATTTAATATATTAAAACCTCCATCTAATATTCACCTTAAAAACCTCATCTGATTACAACCTCATTTTGCTCGGTTTTGGCGCCCCCCGCTGGACATTACAAAGGGAAACTGCAGCCAAATGTGGAAACAAGTACATCATTTCAGTTTTACAAAAGCTTTGCAATGTTCACGTACGCTTCATGAGACCAGGCCGACTAAATAGGTTTTCAAAAAATAATATATAATAAAGGATCCTGAGGAGATGTGATGAGAAAAGGCTTAAAATATATTGTCATTTAATAATCTTAATAAATATGTATTATAATTAAAAAGATCATTTTTAGTTATTTCATTTGCTTTTTTTTTATTTTGCAACATGAAATGCAAACTTAAAGCTATTTTCACAAACTACACATAAACTGCTGGCAAATATACAACCTTCCTTCTGAAATAAAGTTCTGAACAGAATGCATGATCTATGTATGGAATTGAACTATTTTCGTATTTTTACATATTTATTTTGCAGAAAAGCATGTTGCTTTTCTAAATGTAAGACTTGTTCTGTATGGTTAATGGAAAAATAGATGTGTTACGTGAGTGGTACTGGTTAGTCCATCGATTGTGTTCATGGAAGATGTGTCAACAAGCTTGGCTTTTAAAAGACCAGGGCTCGATAGCAAAGTCATATCATTTTTCCCAGTTAAAGCCAAGAAACCCCCTTATGCAGACAGCCAGATTTACACTTTTGGCATCTACATTTGATCTATAAGTTGCACCAAAACAACTTAAAGAGTATACAGTTTCTTTAAATTGAAATTATATGGTTTGGCTGTAGAATCCAGGTATCAAAGGTGGATCAGATGTGAATTATGATGATTTGTGTTAAAATGTACACCTTTTAGTGCCTAAAGGTTTAATTGCCTTGGAATGTTCACAATCTAGTAAGTGTTTGTACATAGGTGTAAATATGTGTGTGCTGGTTTTTGTTTGTATTTGTTGTCAAGCACATCTTTAAACATGCTCATCTCTTTGTTGTCTTTGTCAGAACATGTTTTAACTGAATTTCAAATGTATATTAATAGATATGTAAACTTTTTACTGGTGGATACACTTTTTCATTGAATGCACATTCTATAGGCAGCTAATGATCACATTGTTTAAACCACACAACTCTAATAGTGGCAGATATATTTAAATTTGAAACTTTATACAGTAATAATGAGAGATCTGATACATTTCTAGAATGCTCGTTTGAAGAATTCAAAGCACAGATTGTCCAAAGCACATTTTGGTAAAAGAAAAATATATGTGCGTTCATTACAATGCCTCTATGAGTTGTATTAATTTTATATCAGTCGGTTATGTTCATGGCTGGGAACACTGTAGTGGTTCGAGTTAGTGAAATAATTTGTAGTCCAATAAAATACACTTGCTGCCTCTATTAAACTCACACAGCAAATATGCACAAGGAATGACGAATAATGTGCTCCACTAAATCTTTGTTAAACACATTTTCTTAAGAAAATTCAAATATTGTCCAATAATGTGAAAGAAAAATACAAATGCAGTTTACTTTTATTCCCGTTTGTAAGTTACTATCAATCATTCTTAACATTTTCTCATGACAACTCATAATAATTCATTCAAGATGGATAAAACATCAGTTCCCCGTCCACTAGGGGTCTCTATTGAGGGCCAAATATACCTCTGATCTATGAAAAAAGGACAATGAGAAATTGGCAGACAGAATTTGCATGTCCCGCCCCCAGACATATGGGTATAAAGGCGGGGAAATACGTCTGTTTCATTCAGAAATTTTCTTCAAAACCGATGGTCGTGTATGCAGCGAGCTGCAAGTCACACACCTGTTCCTCTTACCTCGGAGCGATCTGCTGTTGGATCTATGGCACACTTCAGTGGCTTTCTCCTTCTCTGCACGGCAGTGCAGTTTGCCCCTGGGTGCTTCAACAGCGCAAACTAAAAGAGTTGTTTGTTAAAAGAGTGATTTTCTCTAAAAGAGTATTTTCCTCTAAAAGAGCAATACACAGTGGCATTGAACGTCTTTTTCAGGATGCGTCTTTATAAAGATGCCTTTCCGCCCCTGTGTAGTTCCTGGATGCGGTAGAGTGCTCTCCGCTTCAGACGGCCACAGGCGCTGTCTCGTTTGTCTGGTCAGCGATCTCACCGAGACAGCGTTTGTGGATGGTTCATGTTCTCACTGCGAGAACATGACCATGGCAACGTTGCGGTCGAAGGAATGCCACTCCAGCCACCCTCCGCGTCGCTCCTTCTTCCCACAGGATTGAGGACGACGCCTCTGGTGATGGAGATGATCTGGGGATGGCAGCGAGCTCGGTTCTGCCGGGTACACCCTCGCAAACTGCACGCTCGTTGACTTCTGTCAGGGCTCGAGGCAACAGTGGCTCGCCTCACAGCCAGCCTGCCTATCCTCTGGAGCCCCAGAGCTAGATGATCTCGCTGCTGCATCGGAGAGCGGTTTGACATCTGACGCAGCGGTAGACCTGAAGGACACGTACTTCCACGTCTCAATATTGCCTTGACATCGACCATTTCTACAGTTTGCTTTCGACAGCCAGGCATATCAGTACAAGGTCCTCCCCTTCGGAATGTCCCTGTCCCCTCGTGTATTTACAAAGGTCGCAGAGGCAGCCCTTGCCCCGCTTCGAGAAGCCGGCGTCCGCATACTCAACTACCTCGACGACTGGCTCATCCTGGCCCTCTGTGGAAGTTTCTCCTGCTAGTTCAGGACAAACACGTCTTGATCAGATCAGACAGCACCACCGCAGTAGTGTACATAAATCGCCATGGCGGCATACGCTCCCGCCACATGTCACAACTCACCCGTCATCTCCGCCTTTGGAGCCAGCAGCGACTCACATCCCCGGCAAACTCAACGTGGTGGCGGACGTGCTATCACGACAACGCTTGCCCAGTGGAGAGTGGAGGCTTCACCACCAGTCGGTCCAGCTGATTTGGGAATGGTTCGGCAAGGCTCAGGTAGACATGTTCGCCTCCCAGGAGACCTCCCACTGACCGCTCTGGTATGCCCAAACAGAGGCTCCCCTCGGGTCAGACACACTGGCACACAGCTGGCCCACAGGGCTGCACAAGTACGCATTTCCCCCAGTGAGCCTTCTTGCACAGGTGCTGTGCAAGGTCAGGGGGGACGAGGAACAAGTCACTCTAGTGGCTCCCTATTGGCCCACCCGGGCTTGGTTCTCGGACCTCGTACTCCTCGCGACAGCCCCTCCCTGGCAAAACACTCAACAAGGAGTGTTGCATCCTCATGGGCACTGGCCAGAGGCAGCAGGTTGGGCAACACCTAATACCTTTGTGAGATTTTACAATCTCAGGGTAGAGTCAGTTTCGTACTGTGTTTTCTCAGGTCCGAGCCAGTAGAACTTGCAGTGTAACACGCTGATGGACTGACTGGGTGGATCGCTTGCACCTTGCGCCCTTTCCCTCGGTTGAGGTAAAACCGTGCACTTTTTCTCCCAGGTGAACCCACTCACTTGGCTCCTAGGATGACTCCTCCCTAGCCCTCTGGGTCCGCAATTCAGCAGAGGAATTTGCCGACCCAATCCACTGCGGGTACTCAGATCTACCCTGTACTGGAATAGGTGCTCCACAGGTCAGGGCTCCTACGTGGACTTCCTCCCTGTCTGTATTTTCCATGGTACGGTCCCCTTACAAGCGGACCCGCGTCTCCCTTGGGCAGTTCCCACTGCCCCCCGGTCGCCATGTCTGTAGCAACTCCTCCCTCTGAAGAGGCGGGATCTACCACAGCACCACTTCACACATGTGACCTAAAAGCCCATGTGGTGTATGTCACCACTCTTACCTCCCCCTCTCTGGGCAGGTGTGGTCTCCGCAGGGTCTTTTCCCCCTGAAAGAATAGGAAACTGGGTAAGACCTCCTTCCCCGATGCGTGTAAGGGCCCCAGCCACTGACTCTATGCGAGAAACATAGAGAGAAAAGAGGCCCGGCTAGACTCGGCCTGTTCCCAGACTTGGCAGCATCGCCTTGTTCCCCTGTCAAGGGTAAAGAACCAGAAGGCTTTCGACGACTTTATGGGGCATTGGGGAAGGGTACGTGCAGTCTGATACAGCTGGTCGCTTTGGCGCATTAAATACCTGCCGGATCCTGTGTCAGCAGTACACGTACACGGCTCAGCGCATGGCGTGATTTAAATTGGACACCTAGTGTCGCTTCTTCAACACAATGTCAAAGTGAGCAACAGATGGGGAACGTCTAGGTTACGGATGGAACATCTAGGTTACGGCTCATGGATGTAAGACGTTGTGTCCTCCCGGCCACATCGCTGAGCCAAGCCACTGTTGCAGCCGGACCAAAATCCTGAATGAAACTGACGTATTTCCCGCCTTTATACTCGTATGTCCGGGGGCGGGACATGCAAATTCTGTCTGCCAATTTCTCATTGGCCTTTTTTCATAGATCAGAGGTATATTCTCAAGAGAGACCCCTAGTGTCGCTTCTTCGACACAACGTCTTGTTCCCTCCATCAGGGAACGGAAATTACATCCGTAACCTAGACGATATAGTATTGTAATATGAGTTGGCTCATAGTAAAAGCTACAACAAATCAACAAACATAATTTTCAAATCGATGCAATAACATTTCTAACAAAGTCTTTCTAGCAAGTCAGTCCTCAGGCGGCCTTCTTTGAAATGCTCCCTGGAGGCTATTTCCAGTCATGAAATTGCAACTCCTATCTACTTGAAAGAAGGAACATCTCAAAAACGATTTCAATAAAAATCACAGATGTATGTCAATAACTGTAATACACTTCCCTCGCCTTGTTCCAAACCCTGATGTTTTCTTTTTTATGAGTTACACAAAAGTTATTTTCATATTAACATTGTGGTTTAGGTTTAGGGTTGGGTGAGGGGTTAGAATGAATGGGTAGTTTTTGGTTTAGGTTTGGGTTAGCTGTTAAATGTAAGAGAAATCATTTGATCATGCCCCTTTCACCTAACATTGGGTATGAGTGGTTTACATTTGTTCAGTTAAGCATGTGACAAGTTTTACTGTACTGCATTGCCCAAGCTATTCTAGATATACATGTTGCAAACATGTATACATGTTGTATTTCTTTTCTATGATTTTATCCCACATAACATATTGTTTAATAAGCTGGTCCAATACTCACTCTACAACAATAAAACCATTAAAAACATTATACAAACAATCATTAAAAATACTGGATAAAAAACCATACCACTACCACCACTGTAGTATTCTGAAGAAATATCAGTTACTTACCTGGGATAATTTAATTAAATACAAAAACATCTGTTTAATTTACAAAATCAGACATGGTCTAGCACCTCCTCCACTATGTGATTTTATAAATTTTAGATCTAGTGAGATTAGGGTAACCAGAGGGGCAGTGAGGGAAGACTGCATTATCCCCGGAGAAAAACAGCTTTTGGTCAGTCTGTTTTCTCCGTAAGAGCAGCGCAGCAATGGAACACAGTGCCTGAAAACATCAGAGAGTCCTTGTCATTCTTTTCATTCAAAAGAATGCAAACAAATAGCTTGTTGAGAGCCAAACTTGTAGGCACTAATGCTTTCTGTGTACACTTAAACATTGTGGATTTATTTATTTTTATATGAATTGTATTTTTTAACCATAATGTGTTGTATGTAATTGTATTTTTGTGATTTTATACTTGTGGTTATTTTTAAGGTTGCCTTTTTTACACCCGGCTGGGGGACTACCGATGAAAATTAGCACTTCTGAGCTAACTTGGGTACATTTACATTGTTTCAATGTTGATTAATGTACACTGTCCCCTTTCAAATAAAGAGAGAAATGAAATGAAATGAAAAAAAATGCAAAAATTGTATTGAAAATTGCTGTCAATGGTGTGAATTCTGTGTATACAGAAAACTTGTTCAGTGTTTTGAGCTAGACCTTTAATGTGTATATATATAATATGGTCTTCATCAATAATGTTCTTTTATCAACTTTATATCAACAAATTATGATGTTTATGTTGAATATCCCCAGGACATTACTACAATATCTATAAAAATAATAAAAAGACCACTAATTGTTCTCACCAGTGAGGTTTCTTGTCCAGGACAACAGCAGACCACAAAAAAATTAAGGAACATTTATTGAACAGTGGATCTCCACTCACAATAATGAGACTTTTCGGTCAGCAGCAGAGCTACAGTCCATGTTTTCCACTGTCAAAGTGTTGAAACCAGGCCATGTATTAGCCGTAGCCAAAGACTGCTTTAAGTAGGGAAAGAGGTAATCCTCTGTTCTTCAGGCTTGTCCTCAGAGTTTTGGCTGTAATCAGCGTCAACATGAAGATACACTCGGGATGTGAGCCTTTTGTAGTGCTTAAGTTAAGTATGTTTAAACGTGATCAAAACTCAGGACTCTAATCTCTACCTGAACTCAATCAGTTAATTAAAGGCCGAGCGAAACATACATTTTCAGTCAGTGTTACTGTTGTGTGATAACTGCATGTACAAACGTAGGAAAGTAACTTTCTGAAAAGAGATGATGAAAAAATCTCCAACTCTATCATTAGTGAAAGAGGATTGTAAACCATAAACAACACATATTTTAACTCATCTAAAACATCAGGCTGCTAAATTATTGTACAGATAAAAACAGTAATTTGTGAGTGGTACATTAGATACGCTTATTCTTTACAGACACAACCAGTCTTAAAACTTCTTTGATCAGAAAAGGGCTAATTGGCAAATAATTTTTGTATAAGTAATTACACATATTTATATAGGTACAGTAATTACATATTTTTATGTATATATAGTTTTGTAATAGTAATATTTCATATGTATTCCTAAAATGTTCAGATTATAATTCTCTCTACAATTCACACAACATTCTAAAAAACACAGTACAAGAAATGAATTCAATAAAATTCATTCAGTTTCCTGCTAAAGAGATTGTTCAATGTCTAATGAATTCACGTTGAGAGCTTAAATCACCTTAACCCTGAAGGGATTTAAAAAAGGAGAGCCACTGGACCCTGTGGATTTGTCTTACCCGACCTTCATTTCCTAAGAGGATTGAGAAAGCTAGAGTAGGTCTGTTAACATGAACCTAATTGCTCTTTTCAAAATTGGACTCTTAAAGCAATGGCAACAACATTGGCAAAGACATCTGGAGAATTCCTTCAAGTACAATAACAGTTATTGGTGGTCCAGAAAAGAAGTATTGTATGTGTTATAGGAACAGTTTTTCTAGTTCATAGCTGTGCTGTGTTTCTGGACTGAATGTTCAGGTGCTTTCAGAGTGCAGTCTGGAAAATAAGTCTGGGGGTTGTAGGTTGGGTGTAAAATCACTGGAAATGGGGCTCTGTACATTCTCATTTGAATGTGGCCATTAATGCTTCTTCTCCTTTAGTTTGTCCTGAATCTTCTTTGGCTCGTCAAACTGTATCAACCTCAATATGTCTTTATTTTCCATGACACCCTGAATGAATTCCTTCTCTTCAATCTTATCTATGAAGACAATAACATATTTGAATATAAATGGATTATGTCCACATCACAACCTCATTTATAGGTTGGGAAGTCCATCTTACCATCATCTTTCTTTCCAAAGAAGGTCCATATTTTGTCTGCTCGTTTTTCTGGTGTGTTCTCATCTTCTGGAAGGTTTTTCTGATCTTCAGCTGGAATCATGTTGAATATTGACTGCATATAGGGAGAATACCAAGTA
This sequence comes from Xyrauchen texanus, assembly GCF_025860055.1. NCBI lineage: Eukaryota > Metazoa > Chordata > Actinopteri > Cypriniformes > Catostomidae > Xyrauchen > Xyrauchen texanus. The sequence goes on from NC_068283.1 coordinate 9,282,945, forward strand.
TTAAAACCATTTTAAGATAATGGCACATGTTTGTGTCTTGTATAGTCAGGTGGTATAAACTATCCTGAGCTGCTTTAGCCACCTGGTCACAATTGGTGGACTGTAAAGGAGATATACTACAATTTGCTACTAAATACTACAAACACTGTAGTCTAAAACAACACATGACTGGAGAAGTGAATGCAAACAAAATAAATTTAACAATCCACAACAACATCAGTTTAGTACTCCTTCCCATATTTAATGAACAGCAAAAGTACGATACTTATATTTAAGTTAAGATTGACTTGAATATGGAAGTCATGCAATACTCACCCTGACAATTTCTTGCACCTCGTTTTTACTGATGGTCCCATTGCCATCTACATCGTACAGAGCGAACGCCCACTCGAGCTTGCGCAAGGTCTTGCCTGAAGAGGTAAGATGCAGTGCAACAATGTACTCCTTAAAGTCCAAGGTGCCATCAGCGTTTGTGTCAAAGCTGCGGAAGACGTGTTGGGCGTAGGCACTAGGGTCAGCATCAGGAAAGAAGCTGGCGTAGATGCCTTCAAACTGTTCTTTTGTAATTCGTCCAGTGGGGCATTCTTTGAGGAAGCTGGCGTACCATGCACAAAGTTCTTCCTCAGTGTATTTGGTGTTCAACTTGAGAGCATCCAGAATCTCTTTGGACAAAGCCCCACTCTTGGTGTTGCCCATATTTCCAAGTTGTAGATGGATAAAAGGGACAGTTGTGTTACACTTTAGATTCTTCGTTCTCACCCTCCTCTCCTTCACTCTGTCTCTCACCCTATTCTTTCTTGTTTTTTCTCTGACCAGAACAACTGGATGGCGTTGTGAGGAGTTGCTGGCGATGTTTCTGCTGGATTGCCCCTCTTTAGGCTTGGCTCCCCCAGACAACTCCTCTAATTGCTGAATGGGATTATGTATAACTCTATTTAAATCCAGTCAGGCTTTCTGAAAGATTAGTTAGTTACATCATAACACTTCTGATGAGTCCTACATTATGATTATTTGTTTCTTTACGGCAAGGTCTTACAGTAGAGGGATGGTAAACAAAACTCTGCTCTTTGCTATTGAAAGGACTTGTGTCATTTTGTAAGATTAGTAACGCAGTTGCACCACTCAAATAGTTGGTCTCTACATATGGGTCAGTGTACTCTACATTGGGTTTAATTTTCCAATAAGACCCACCAGCTCACAAGACCATCTGTTGTTACTCTAATTGGATTTGAACGGGACTAGGTAATTAACAGGTGGCATTGTGTTACTTGCTCAAAACATCCCTGAGTTGCCTTTATAAATTAGATGGATAAAATAAAATTCAGCTAAAAGTTATTTAATTATTTTTTAAAGAAATGTGGATGGCACAGTGTTTTTGTGTGTTTGCTCAGTAAGTACTATGCTGATGCTTTGTAACTGCTCAATTTCTTGAGATGACAAGCTCTGGCCTTATTAACACACATTGCCTATTTGTATTATCAAGGTGTCGTGGAGGTCAGAGCTGCCCTTTCCTTATTTCTTTCTAACTTTCTTTCTTTCTTTCTTAAACCTTCCCTTTTCAGTCCATCTTTGTTTTATTGATTGGACTAACAGGTACTCCCACCACAAACTCATGCCATTGATTTAGCCAAAGTTCCTTTATTTGGCAGCTCAAATAAACAGTGCAATGTTTTGGAAGTGGGCAGTGGTGCACTGTGCACAGGGATTATTCCATCATATTTCAGAGGCAGGTCTAATATTCAGCTTATATGCATCTTAACTGGTTAAACTGCCGTAGCATCAATGAGTTAGGGAACTGGGCTTATGTTTGATGCTGGGAACATCCCTGATTGTTGCACTGAAGAAATCTAGGCCACCTAGTATCAGCTAATACACAGTAGTATCTTTAGTACCAGCCTAGTAGTCAGCCTCCAACATGCCCATATACTACTTAAAGAGTCTTTGTTTGATGAGAGGACAATTTAAGTTATTTGGGCATGATTACTATTACAATTTGTACATAATATGAGTTCTCTGAGTTCAACAGTTCCATAAAACTGAACTGAGATATATTAAATCTTGTTTATGTAATCACTTGCATTCAGTCCTTTAAAAGGATTGTCTAATATTGACATTTTGGTTCCAAAATGAACCTAAAGAATTTTTCACAGACAGTACAACTTTATTTGTCACTTTAAATGAACAAAGACTAAGCCAAACTGTTTTCTACAGAATATAAAAATAATACAAAATCAATTAACTTTGTTATACAAGGATGTGCAGGTAAGTATAACATAAAGTAGTTTATGGTTTTGCATCTCTTTTTCCTGGTAGATATTGTTACAGAAAAATCTGAATCAAGTGGGCAGCTGCATGTTCATGAGATTTAAATCTTTGTTCATGCAATGTAACATTCAACCCCGTGCACAGAAACTGGTGGTTTCATGCATTAAAGATTTTCTCTGGGAAAAATGTTTGGGTTGTTTCTGACAAAAACATTCAGACACAAGGGTGAATAAATTATGGAATTTTCATTTTTAGTGAACTATGTCTTTATTTTTGTCTGTGTCATATTATATTATTTTGCATGATTTTATTAATATTTTAAAGATGAGAGGATGAAAGCAACTTTTCTATGTTGTTAGCTGCCTACTTTGGCTTGCTTCTACCATGTTGCACATTTATTTGTGAAGCATCTCCTTTTTTTCCTCAAAATTGATAATCATATTTATTTAGCTATACTATGAATCATTATACAGATAGTTCAGTTTTCATTATTTTCAGTTAGCATTGTTTTTTATTTGTTTTTGTTTTTTGTACCTGCTGGTCAGTCAGAAGTGACCTGTGAGAACCACTGACCTCCCCCTGCCTGTAGAAGAGTAACAATAGAAGCAATATAATATTACATTGTGTAAAATAAAATGCACTCATAATGAAATATTATGAAAGAGATACAGCTGTAAGATTTCATCTTACATAAAAATTCTGCTGTGTTTTTGTAACGTTCTTGACAGGCAATGACACAGGAGCAGACGATGATGTGATGACGAACCCAAATGCAGTTTCTTTACAAAAGTGATATCCAAGAACCCTAACTTAAAGCGTGAACAAAACATGAACTTGACTACACTTGACTTGAAATGACTTGACTATGAAACAACATTACACAAACAATACTCGACAAAGGCAAACATGAGGGCTTAAATACATGACATGGGGGAAACATAAACCAATGAACAAACAGAACTCTAAACAAGATAATTAAACAATAAACCAATGAAAACAAGACACATGAACATGGAGGGAAACACATGACATGAACAGGAACTAAACATTTAAAAATAAAATACTTCAAAGCAAAAACACATCTAAACATGACATATCCCCCCCTCTAGGGGTGGCTACAGAAGCCCCAAAACATTTCCATTTCCATTTATATTTATGCATTTGGCAGGCACTTTTATCCAAAGTGACTTACAGTGCACTTATTACAGGGACAATCCCCCCAGAGCAACCTGGAGTTAAGTGTCTTCCTCAAGGACACAATGGTGGTGATGGTGGGGATTGAACCAGCGACCTTCTGATTACCAGTTATGTGATTTAGCCCACTACACCACCACCACTCCCAAAACAAAAACACAGTGTTCAAGACGTAGCAGAGAGTGGAGCATGGGATCAAGGGGGGGTTGAGTGCATGAGAGGCTTGAAGGGTGGAGCCGATGGAGCTGAGGACCAAGGTGGAGCTGTAGGGATGGAGGTCCCCCGTGGAGCAGAGGCGGGCCTGCACCGTGGAGCAGAGGTGGCCTGGACTGTGGAATAGAGGTGGGCCTGGACTGTGAAGCAGAGGCTTTCTTATGACATGGCATGGAGCAGTCTTGGGTTTGTCTGTGATATGGCATGGAGCAGACTGAGGATCTGCTGTGACATGGCCTGGAGCTGACTCTGGCGTGGCTGTGACATGGCCTGGAGCTGACTCTGGCGTGGCTGTGACATGGCCTGGAGCTGACTCTGGCGTGGCTGTGACATGGCCTGGAGCTGACTCTGGCGTAGACAGAGACTCTGGAATGATATCTGTGGTTGGGGGCAAGGACTGAGACTTGGAAACGACCTCCATGGTCGTGAACATGGGCAGAGACTGGGAAACGACCTCCGTGGTCGTGAACATGGGCAGAGACTGGGAAACGACCTCCGTGTTCGTGAACATGGGCAGAGACTGGGAAACGACCTCCGTGGTCGTGAACATGGGCAGAAACTGGGAAACGACCTCCGTGGTCGTGAACATGGGCAGAGACTGGGAAACGACCTCCGTGGTCGTGAACATGGGCAGAGACTGGGAAACGACCTCCGTGTTCGTGAACATGGGCAGAAACTGGGAAACGACCTCCGTGGTCGTGAACATGGGCAGAAACTGGGAAACGACCTCCGTGGTCGTGAACATGGGAAGAGACTGGGAAACGACCTCCGTGGTCGTGAACATGGGCGACGTTTTGGGAGTGACCTCTGTTGTCATGGATGGGAACAGAGTCTCGGGAACGACTTCTGTGGTTGTGGGTGTGAACAGAGTCTCGGGAGCAACCTCCGTGGTCGTGGGCATGGACAGAGTCTCGGGAAGGATCTCTGTGGTCATGAACGCAGGCTGAGACTCAAAGATGAAATCCCTTCTCCTCCTCCTCCTCCTCCGTGAGGCCAAAGTTGGCGGTGCATGCTCTGGGACAGATGAGGCTGGCAACATTGGCTTGTTGGCTGTGGCAGGCATGAGCGTTGGCTCGTTGGCCATGGCAGGCATGGGCTCATTGGCAATGACGTGGGATGCTGGCTTGGCGGCCATGACGTGAAACTCTGGATTGGTGGCCATGTCGTGGAACTCTGGCTTGCTGGCCATGTTGTGAAGCTCTGGCTTGGTGGCCATGTCGTCGAACTCTGGCTTGGTGGCCATGTCGTCGAACTCTGGCTCGGTGTCCGCCTCCCCCACAGTGAACGTGGAACCACTGATCTGCAGGACGAGGTTAATATATTGGGCCAGATTGAGTGAAGTGCGAACGCCAGGAATCAAGGATGAGATTGACTCAATCAGTCCAAAGCAAAAAATGTCTTTGAGGGCAACTTCATTAAAGTCCACTTGGCTGGCCAGAGAGCAGAAGTCCATCACATAGTTCTCCAGGGGGCGATTCCCCTGACAGACGTTCAGAAGCCGAACTGCTGGGTCCATTGTGAAGTTGAATACTCTGTAATGTTCTTGGCAGACAATGACACAGGAGCAAAAACATGACTTGAGGGCAACTTCATTAAAGTCCACTTGGCTGGCCAGAGAGCAGAAGTCCATCACATAGTTCTCCAGGGGGCGATTCCCCTGACAGACGTTCAGAAGCCGAACTGCTGGGTCCATTGTGAAGTTGAATACTCTGTAATGTTCTTGGCAGACAATGACACAGGAGCAAAGACATGACATGACATGACATGACATGACATGGCTTACATTACACCAACAATACTCAACAAAGGACAATGGAAAAAATGAGGGCTTAAATACATGACATGGGGGAACATAAACCAATGAACAAACAGAACTCTAAACAAGATAATTAAACAATAAACCAATGAAAACAAGACACATGAACATGGAGGGAAAACAGAACATCACATGACTAGGGAAACACATGACATGAACAGGAACTAAACTTTTCAAAAACACTAAGACTTGAAAACAAAAACACATCTAAACATGACAGTTATTGATATGATGAGATTTAATCTAGTCCTGGCATTTCAAATCACCTCTAAAAATCTGGGCATTTCCTTCACCATTCATATAGTATATATATATATATATATATATATATATATATATATATATATATATATATATATATATATATATATATATATATATATAAATACAGCACTGATATTCTGACAGGATCAGCACTCGGACGCTTCACTGTGTGTGTATCACTCCGCTTGTATTTGTGCCATTCTAAACTAAGGTGTAAGAGCAGTATATATCTGTTAGGAGTGAAATTACATATGTTAGCCAGCAAATGGTGGCAAAAGATAATTTTTGTGTGTAATATGAGCCAGTTGGTGACATAAAGTGAATCCGTTAGTCATTGTTTACATAGAACAGCGCTCCATGATCGCTCGTATTACCACTACATTTCTTAAGCTAGGACATTGTTTTAAACGGCTTTAAATGAACAATTTCAGGATTAAGGCTCATTGCAGCTGAGAGACACAAAGGACTGTTTGATTACAGTGGATACACACTGTTTAAAAATGGTGGAGGCCTCGCTGTTTCTATAGTGATCGACTCTTGCAACGCTAATATGAAATAGGGAGAAACACTTCCGCTTGGACACTATTTTTCCGCTGAGAAAGCTGACCTTCAGAACGCTGACAGCATATCTGCTTGGGAGTGGCAACAGGAGACACACACGCTCCGTCTCTCCCTCTCTCTCTCTCTCTCTCTCTCTCTCTCTCTCTCTCTCTCTAACACACACACACAAAGACACATAGACATACACACACCCATCAATCCATCCATCCATCGTCAACCGCTTATCCTGTGTACAGGGTCGCGGGGGGCTGGAGCCTATCCCAGCTAACATTGGGCGAAAGGCGGGGGACACCCTGGACAGGTCGCCAGTCCATCGCAGACCCATCAATCCATCCTTGTTTATCCAATAACGTTTTAGAAACAGCACAAGCCGTGATACTATTTCTGAAGTGAACTTTTTGAATTACTAATGAAGGCTTGGACGCATCATTTGTTTTGAAGCAGCAACGGCAGGTTCTGATCTGTCACGTAAGAAAGTAGTTCCATGCGCAATCGTGTTTTTCCTAATTTTTTTAAATGTACTTGTTCATCGAACTGTTGTATATAAGCAAAATCACACTCGCAATCGTGCTATATTGCCCTACATCAGCACTGCTGTAATTACCTACAGCACTCGGCCTGCGGCCAAATCACAGCAGTGCTGATGTAGGGCAATATCGCACTCTTGCTCATGCAATATTACTTAAATATACTATATTAGACACATGACTCCACATGCCGAAGTGTCCTTGGGCAAGACACTGAACCCCAAGTTGCTCCCAATGGCAGGCTAGCGCCTTGCATGGCAGCTCTGATGTCATTGGTGTGTGAATGGGTGAATGAGTCTCAGTGTAAAGCACTTTGAAAACCGCTAAGTTTAAAAAAGCGCTATACAAGTGCAGACCATTTACCATTACCAGTATCTCTTCTTCAAAACAAAGTACAAACAAAAAGGTCTTCAAGGAGAGCAAAAAAATATGGTTTTCTTTCCAGGATAAGACTTTAGAGGTTCAAACAAACATGGTTCAGCACAAAGATATGAAAACAAAAGCCTGACAAGCAACAAAATAGGGGTTTTACATGGATGTTTCTAATTGATGACACTAATTACTAAAACTAGGAAAGAACTGCAATTGGCCAAGGCAAATTAAGGAAGCCAACAAGGTAATAATGAGTCCCTGGTAAAAAAAATATCCTCAGTAGAAAAGGAGTTAATTTCTAGAATCACTCTAGGACCCCCTCATCTTCAGCCGACTTCTGGTGGCCCAGGGCGGTTAGAATAAGCAAGGTGGAAAGCATGTATGAGGTCCTCATTCAGAATGTGACAAGCGGGAACCCAGGAGTGACATTAAGAGCCAAATCCCTCCTAGTAAACAATATATTGCAATATATCCCTCTTTCAGCCTGTCTGGAATTCACCAGTCTTTTGACTGTAGATGACAAGCCCCCACCTATGAGATAAGGAGGAGAAGGAACAGGAGCAGAGAAAGGAGAGGTGTGTCCAGGTTTTAGTAATGAGCAAGAAAAAAAAAGTTTTAAGGATTGATCCTCCGCACAACGCGAAATGGTCCAACAAATCGTGGTGACAATTTTCTGGAGTCCATTTGTAAAGGTAAGTCTTTAGAAGACAGCCAGACTCCCTGTCCAGATACCCTGGAGAAGGTCTCCTGCATCTACTGGCTTGTTTCTTATGACGAGATGTAAAACCGATGAGCATAGCCCGTGCCCCTCTGGAAACGTGCAGCAAAAGCTTCTGCTGACAGAGCTGCACTTGCAGTCTTCTGACAAAAGAAGAGTGGGGGTTTAAATCCAAATTGGCATTCAAAGGTAGACTTACCAATAGAAGAGGTCTGGGGTGTGTTGTAAGACAGTTCGGCCTAAAGCAGGATATCTTTCCAGTTGGCTGGGTTGGACGACACAAAGCATCTCAGGCACTCAGTTGTGGGTGGAGAGACTGATCACAAAACATAAACAAATTAGAGGCAAACTGGGATCCTCTGGTTCCCAACCCTGTTCCTGGAGCCCCCCAAAACTGCACATATTATATTATATATATTATTATATTAATTAATAGGCATATGATGTAATTAATTCAATAAAAAATTATAATTAATTGACAACCCATATATATATATATATATATATATAAAAGAAAGTAAGAAAATGTGTCTTTGGGGGATGGGCCAGGGTTTGTTTGTTTGTTTGTTTGTAGAGATCTGTCAATCCCTTAAAACATATTTCGAACAGCTGTTTGCCTATATCTGCTTGAAATATCCCACAAAAATAATCCAGCTGTCAAATCAGACAGGATTTGCTGTCTGTGCACACACACATATACACTTGTGCATATACACATAGCAAGAATTTGTGCACGCACAAACTTATGCTTCGTTTTGGCATCAAAAATATTATGCATTCATCTTGTGTACATAAAACCCATTGTTCAATATTCTGTTGCAATTTTACATTCTAATACAAAGTTATGTAATCTTGAAAATGGGGGAAGTCTTCACTCACTTGCTGGCAGATAGCCCTACATCAGATTGAAAATTAATCTGACTGGTAATCTTTTTTATTACTATGCTCATAGAAATAAGCTTTCAGGTTTAGGTGGAACAACAAAACCAAGGTCTCACATGTAATTTGCCCTTTGAAATGATAACAGTGGAAAAAAGTGGGGGGATGGAGGTTGTTGAGATATGGGATAAATTAGAGTAAAACATAAGAGAGACTGATAGCATTAGAGCTAGACATGAGCAATGCGGCTATCATTCGAGAAACACATCTGTTGGTAGCAACCACAGATGGCATGCACAAGCATTTGTAATACCCAGAAAATAAACCAGAGACAAAAACAAATTCAAAAAAGTTTGAATGTCTGAAGCAAGGAACTCAACGGTCGCTTGCCTGAATCCAGGATTACTCTTCTCCGATGGGTTTACAGCGTGCTCAGAGAGCATCTTTGGCTCTCATCCTCAACTATGTGGCACTTGCCATGGCAGTCTCAGCGGTCACCACCAGCTACTGGTGCGAGGGGACCAGAAAGGTGGTAAAACCCTTCTGCACTGGGCCGGTGACAGTCAAGCAGTCATACTGCATCCGGTTTAACAGCTCCAACATCAATGACACACGGCTGGTACAATACATCTACGAGACGGGAGAGGAGAAGTTCCTCATGAGGAAGTTTCATGCAGGTATCTGGTTCTCCTGCGAACAAACAGTCGACTTAACAGGTAAGACAGCAGCATCATTATCCTAGTGCCTTGCTCTACCAGTTAAGCTACAAGTGATTGTTAAAAGTGAATATTTGGACAATGTGTCTTGTCTAAATAGGTAACAAATGGTTTTATGTATATTTAGTCATTAATATACCATAACCTTTGGATCAGATTCATACTGAGTATTGCCAGCCTTACAGTTACAATATTAAAATGATAGACAATGACAATCAGAAACAGTTTGTTAGACGAATGACACTTAATCCTGAATTTTACAAATATTTATCCTTAAACAACTGTAAACTTATAAGATATTGCCAATTATATGAATTTGAACACATTCATTTTGTCAGACTGTCAAAGTAATTTAGCCTATATTGTCAGGTGGCCTTTAATTTTCAATGTATAATGGGCACATATCCAATGCAATCATAAAACAGTGCTGTTTACAAGATAATTTACCAAGTAAACCAGAAATGCATAAAGTATGTTTTGTGCCTTTAACACAAAGATGCAGATCTTTTTGCATTGATTTGTTTGTTTTGAAAATGATTTGGAGGCAGAATTCAGTGTTTTACCAGAACTTTTTCTGTTTGTAGGATTTAACTGTAGAGAGTTTTTAGAGATTGCACCTGATCATGAAATAGGTGGGTAAGTAACAAATGTCACAACTCATATGAACAATACACAATGTCAACACACAGAGCATTGCAAATGTATTCACACCCTTAACCAATTATTTCATATTACTAAATTACAAATACAACACTGAAATTTAGTTCATCAGTTCACATATTTTTATTTGAATAAATACATTAAGATTTACACCATTAACAACACAAAGCAATTTTTACAGTAATGGGAGTGACGTTGAGAAACTGAATGATTCTATGAATAATCAGACTACAGAGCATTGCAAAAAAGGGTTTCTAAGTAAAACTGTTGGTTTATCACAGAAAGTGAAATCACATTTGTGCCACCTACAATATACACCGCCTAGAAAAGGTTACAGTGTTTCTCGAAACTGTCTGTGTGAAAAGATGGAGAGATGTGAGGGAAGCCATTGAGAGGCCATGGATCACTTTAAATGGACATTTCACCCAAAAAGGAAAATGATGTCAAAATATACTCACCCTCATGCCATTCCACATGTGTACATGTATTTTTAGAAGAATATTTCAGCCCTGTAAGTCCATACAATGCACGTCGATGGTGATCAGCAATTTAAAGCTCCAAAAATCCCAGACAGTCATAGTAAAAGTAATCCATAGGACTCGTGGTCAAATGGTTCAGGCAGAGGCATATGAAGTATCCCATGTCTTACAGTTTGAGTTGGCATCAGTTCATCATAGTAGATTGAAGTGATTTGTGGATGGCACCTGCTGAAGTTAGTCATCATCACTCAGAGACACGTATCAGTGGAGTCTCACACCAAGCAGGAATGGAGCTGGAACCTCAGGATATGAATCCCGAGGTTAATACAGGGAAACAAATAGAATAATAGAATAATATTTGTATAGATGCCATTCAGTGTATTGCATAGTTATAGAATATGAGAAGTGTTTCTGGTTCCAGCAGACCAAACTAAAGCAGCCTAATTATGAGTTGATGGATAAAAGTTTAAAAGAGTTAAACTGAGAGAGTGTGTCTGAGTCCCGAAGAGTGTTTGGAAAACTATTCCATAGCTTAGGAGCCAAATAGGAAAAGGATCTACATCCTTTTGTGGATTTTGACATTCTAGGTACTATTAACAGTCCAGAATATTGCGATCGTAATGATCGTGATGGAATATGATGTGGTAGAAGGTTACTTAAGTATTGTGGTGCTAGACCATTCAAAACTTTTTATGTACCTAACAGAATTTTTAAATTAATACGAAATTTAACAGGTAGCCAATGTAACATTGATAAAATGGGGTTAATATGATCATATTTAAGTTTATTTATTAAACTTGCAGAGCATCCTCCCTGTAATGAATTACATTAATCTAGTTTTGAGGTCATGAACGCATAAATGTACACATTTTCAGTATTTCTGAGGTGGAAGAATGCTGTTCTACAAACACTGGTAATTTGATTTTCAAAGGACAGATTAGTACAAAAAATTACTTCTAAGTTCTTCGCTGTAAAAGACGATGTAACAGTACATCCATCGAGAGTCAAATTATATTTTAGTGGCTTATTTTTCAAGGTTTTTGGTCCAATAATTAGCACCTGTTTTGTCGGAATTGAGTAGAAGAAACTTCTGTCCATCCAATCATTGATTTCATTGATACACTGCTAATTTGGAGAATTGTGAAATTTCGTCAGGTTTCAAGGAAATAAAAAGTTGGGTATCATCGGCATAACAGTCGAAACTTATTCCATGAATCCTGATAATATTTCCCAGGGGAAGCATGTACTAGGAGAAAAGCAGAGGCCCTGTGTGTACTGTGAAGGCATCTGGGCTGAGTGAGGCTGGAAGATAAGTGGTGTCAGGGATGACGTCGACCTACAGGCCCTGGACGAGAGCCTCGGACGGTTCCGCCAGGTGGAGGAGTTTGCGGGCATAAGTGCACCGCGACTGCTTGATCCACCTGGGGAATCGGCGAGTAGCCCCTTGCCACCCCGCCATCGAGGGTAGTAAGAGCGGAGGAGCTCACGGATCGCGTGCGGGCAGTGAAAGGTGCCTTCCACGAGCACGTGGGGGGGGGATACCACTCCAGCCCGACACTCGCGGCTGCCTGGGCAAGCATGGCTGTCAGCGCCGTGTCAGCCTGCGACTGAGCTGCCGCACCCGAGGGTGGGAGTCCAGCCGAGTCCTTAGCGTCAGACATGACGAAGCCGCTCTCTGATGCCGCGATCGAAAGCTCATCGTCGTCAGGCGCTCTGAACGAGATTGCGGGTCCGCCGTCAAACGAACCAGCAACCTCGCCCAAACGCTCGGTTGGAGCATACGAGCGTGACCGGGAGTGGGAGGTCCGTGGGGGAATACCCGGCAGAGAGGCTCCCAATGAGGTCCCCATATCACCCCAGTGCTAACCAGGGAGCCGCTGGGGTGGCTTGCACTCTTATGAGGGCGAACCGCGATCGCAACGTAGCCATGGTCATGTCCACTCAGTGAGGACATGAACCATCCACGAATGCTGACTCCACGTGTGTGGCACCCAGACATGAATGGCAGAGTTCGTGGCCATCAGACGGGGAGAGAAATTGACCGCAACCAGGAAATAAACACAAACAGATAGACATCTCGAAAAAGACGCTTTCAGTTTGCACCACTCTTTTAGAGAAATGTTACTCTTTTTGTGTGTTTTATATACAGGTCCTTCTCAAAAAATTAGCATATTGTGATAAAGTTCATTATTTTCCATAATGTAATGATAAAAATTAAACTTTCATATATTTTAGATTCATTGCACACCAACTGAAATATTTCAGGTCTTTTATTGTTTTAATACTGATGATTTTGGCATACAGCTCATGAAAACCCAAAATTCCTATCTCAAAAAATTAGCATATTTCATCCGACCAATAAAAGAAGTGTTTTTAATACAAAAAAAGTCAACCTTCAAATAATTATGTTCAGTTATGCACTCAATACTTGGTCGGGAATCCTTTTGCAGAAATGACTGCTTCAATGCGGCGTGGCATGGAGGCAATCAGCCTGTGGCACTGCTGAGGTGTTATGGAGGCCCAGGATGCTTCGATAGTGGCCTTAAGCTCATCCAGAGTGTTGGGTCTTGCGTCTCTCAACTTTCTCTTCACAACATCCCACAGATTCTCTATGGGGTTCAGGTCAGGAGAGTTGGCAGGCCAATTGAGCACAGTAATACCATGGTCAGTAAACCATTTACCAGTGGTTTTGGCACTGTGAGCAGGTGCCAGGTCGTGCTGAAAAATGAAATCTTCATCTCCATAAAGCTTTTCAGCAGATGGAAGCATGAAGTGCTCCAAAATCTCCAGATAGCTAGCTGCATTGACCCTGCCCTTGATAAAACACAGTGGACCAACACCAGCAGCTGACATGGCTCCCTAGACCATCACTGACTGTGGGTACTTGACACTGGACTTCAGGCATTTTGGCATTTCCTTCTCCCCAGTCTTCCTCCAGACTCTGGCACCTTGATTTCCGAATGACATGCAAAATTTGCTTTCATCCGAAAAAAGTACTTTGGACCACTGAGCAACAGTCCAGTGCTGCTTCTCTGTAGCCCAGGTCAGGCGCTTCTGCCGCTGTTTCTGGTGCCTGTGCACGGTGGCTCTGGATGTTTCTACTCCAGACTCAGTCCACTGCTTCCGCAGGTCCCCAAGGTCTGGAATCGGTCCTTCTCCACAATCTTCCTCAGGGTCCGGTCACCTCTTCTCGTTGTGCAGCGTTTTTTGCCACACTTTTTCCTTCCCACAGACTTCCCACTGAGGTGCCTTGATACAGCACTCTGGGAACAGCCTATTTGTTCAGAAATTTCTTTCTGTGTCTTACCCTCTTGCTTGAGGGTGTCAATGATGGCCTTCTGGACAGCAGTCAGGTCGGCAGTCTTACCCATGATTGCAGTTTTGAGTAATGAAACAGGCTGGGAGTTTTTAAAAGCCTCAGGAATCTTTTGCAGGTGTTTAGAGTTAATTAGTTGATTCAGATGATTAGGTTAATAGCTCGTTTAGAGACCCTTTTCATGATATGCTAATTTTTTGAGATAGGAATTTTGGGTTTTCATGAGCTGTATGCCAAAATCATCAGTATTAAAACAATAAAAGACCTGAAATATTTCAGTTGGTGTGCAATGAATCTAAAATATATGAAAGTTTAATTTTTATCATTACATTATGGAAAATAATGAACTTTATCACAATATGCTAATTTTTTGAGAAGGACCTGTATGTATATAGGTAGGTATATATAAATATATATATAAATGAAGTTATTCACTTCGTGAACTTTTTCTACTGCTGAAGCGCCCAGGGGTGTGTGCTCAGCACAACATAGTGTGCGAGGGGGAGAACCGCTGGAAAGTGCCGTAAATCCAAAAGTGTGTAGAGATGAATGGAGGCGGCAGAGGAATTCAGCTTTGTGACTTGCTCGCTCGGCTCCGAAGAAGATATCTGATGTGTGTTTGCAGCGTCACTCCTTTTATACCCGTATGTCCGGGGGAGTGGCATGCAAATTCCACACGCCAATTTCCATTGGCCTTTTCTCAAGATCAGAGATATCTGGGCTCTGCAGGAGCGACCCCTACTGTCAACTCATTGACACAATGTTGAGTGAGTGACAGATAGGGAACTACAGTAATTATGCAAGGTAACAACAACAACAACAAAACTATAAAAGTTAAAAGATATGAACTTATATAACCCTTAAGCTCAATTACATTTGAATTCACACTTTTGCATGCTAACTAACGTCATTGTCGAACCTTTCCTATACGTTAGCGGTGTATCCGCATGGCTATTGCAACTTGGTGAGCAAATCCATAAAAAATTATTTGACCAACCGTACTTCATACTGAAACTTCAGCTCTAAAACACAGATAATTTCAAGCTTTCACAAGAAATTAAAAGTTTATATTCCTCAATATGCTTCCGTAGGTTGGACAGCGAGTTTTTGAAGGCTGTGATATGGTTTGTTTTAAGCAAACATTTAAAACAAAGCGAATCTTTAACATATTGTCTAAGTATGGCCATGGGTGCATGCACTGCACCAAGGAACTGGCATCTTCCATTGTGCCAACTGATCAGTGTTCAAAAAATGCTGGGAAATCATTGGCACGTGACCCTACAAGAGTGAATATTGATAGGCTGTCTGTCACCTGCAAAAAACAATCACGTTTTAGATAAGAAAAAAAATCATCCACTGATTTTCAAAGCTGCTACATAGTAACGACTTTCTACTCGAGGACCTTGATAGAAATGTAGTGGAGTGAAAAGTATGATATTTATCTTTCAAATGTAGTGAAGTTAAAGTCACAAGTTTCTCAAGTAAATACAATATATATAAAAATACAATAATACTCAAGTAAAGTACAGATACTCAAAACGTGTACTTAAGTACAGTACTCAAGTAAATGTATTTGTTTCCTGTCCACCTCTGATTTATAGTTTGTGTATGTGTGCATGAGTTTTCCTATTCTCACTTTTTCTTATTTATTTTTCAGTTACTATTTTCTATACTGAGCACAACAGCACAAAAATGTTAATGACAATTATTTGAGTAATTAAGTAGTAGATAGTAGATCATCTCTTTGGAGAATAGCATCTGTGCAATGCCAATTTTTTTATGGAAAATCTCTCTCTCTCTCTCTCTCTCTCTCTCTCTCTCTCTCTCTCTCTCTCTCAGGGGTGCTTTGGCTGTGTATTGTGGCAGAGAGTCTGTACATTTCTCTGCTATTTACTGGTGGAACTCTGATGGTGATAGAGATGTGTTCCTGCTTTAACATGATGAACAAACTCAAGCTCAATGCCTTTGCAGCTCTGTGCACTGCTCTCTCAGGTAACTCCCATACAAAAGAAGCATCAACTAAACAGCAATATAAAACACAACTATTTGAAACTCTGCACTCTGGATTTTTTTTTCTCACCAAAACTATCATTATGTATAACAAATAAATAAATTCCACCCACCCTCTGACACTAAGTATTAAACAGGCTGTTGCTACTGCAACTTTTAGGTGTAGGAACGGATATGTAAATGTGGATAGTCATATGTAAATGCTTGTGATGTAATTGGTTGTGATGTCATAAATGACTAGGTTAGTAACTCGTAAGTTATGAATATAACTATGGATCTGTGAGACAGAAGGATGACCATCACTATGGTCTAAATAGGATGATAACCTTCATTCTGCCTTCCTCGAGACCAATATATAAACAAAGTCATGCCCATGACCCCAGAGGCGGAACTTCCTGCACTATAAAAGTGGGTTGAATTTCCGGCTCGTCCTCTTACCTTGAAGTGTTCAAATAATCATCTTTCTTGGTCTCCACTTTGATTCTGTGACAATGAATGCACGTCTCACTCCTCAGAGAGTAGAAAAGTTGGAGAAGGCGTTAAGACACTTTCAGCCAGGAACAAGTGTTCAGTGTTCCGAGCGTCAAGGATAGCGGTGGTCATCCTTCGGTCTCACAGATCCATAGATATATTCATAACTTACTATCTGTTTCGACCTCACTCTTACCGTCACTATGGTCTAAATAGGATGACTCATATCAAAAGGGTCACAAGGACCCAAAATATCTACATGATCAGAACCTCACTGGGCAACAGACATCAGAACTGCATTGCTCAGAGGTGTTGCACAGGTCACATCAATTCTGTACAATTTTGTAAATGTACATGGTGTGGACCATGATGCTACAGCACAAATATCTCCCACAGTAACTCCTTTCAGTGCAGCCCATGAAGTGGCAACACTGGTTGAGTGGGCTCATATTCCTTACTGACCTGCCTTCCCTGACTGCTCCCCAACCTGTCAGTGATGCATCCGTTGTGATCACTGATCTTCTGTGAGGAAGATTTCCCAGTGGGTTTCCTCTCAAAAAGAAGCCTCTGTCTCTCCATGGGAGCAGGGCCAGTATGCAGGACTTTGTCACCTGCAACCTCACCCCTTTGTCCTTTTTTGGTGTAGATGAAACAAATTGAACCAACGCTGTATGGGACATGCCTTCAGCAGTCCCAATGGAATCACCACTGATACTGCTGTTATCAATTACAGCAGTTTCTGAGACAGAAGCTGGAGACTGCTCTTCTTCCAGTTCACTGTAAACCCCAGAGATTTAACATGGGCCAGTACCTTCTCTGTGTTCAGTACCACTTGATCTCGAGAAGGGGCACAGATTAAATTCAGAATCTGAATTTGCGCATCTGCACTGCCCTCTTCCACTGTTGGAGCAGGAGTCAGATACTTAATCACTTCACGCACACTCTCGTGGTTTGACTTATGAGTGGATTCATGATGATGATCATGCAAGTGCTTGCAAGATTGATATGACCAGTCCTGTCTAGAGGGGCAGTAAGGGGCATAAGGGGCATTCTCGATGTCCATCACGGGGTCCATCGCTGATTGGCAAAACCGGCAACATGGAGAAGCCATGATGTCCCCCACAAACAAGCCCACAGACTGCGAACAGCCGTAAAGGGTCAATTAAATCATACAAACAACAAATGAGACTGGATCAGTAAGAGAGTGTACTTAGCAGGCCTACATCAGGTAATTACAGCAGTGCTGATGTAGGGCCATTTAGAAAGATTGCGAGTGTGACATTGCTTATATACAACAGTTCAATGAACAAGTACATTTTAAAAAAAATTGGAAAAACCGAGTACGGTCATAAAAACGCATTTGTACATGGAACTACCTTCTTGCGCGACCGATCAGAATCTTCCGTTGCTGGTTCAAAACAAATGATGCGTCCAAGCCTCTGTTAGTAATTCAAAAAGTTCACTTCAGAAATAGTATCATGGCTTGTGCTGTTTCTAACAAGTTATTGGATAAACAATGATAGACGGCTGGATGTGTGTGTGTGCATGTGAGAGAGAGAGAGAGAGAGAGAGAGAGCGTGCAATCACCTGTTGCCACACCCAATCAGTGATGCTTTCAGCTTTAACAGTTGAAAATAGAGAGAGGTATTCCTGTTAGCCGTTCCGCAAGAGTCATTCACTATAGAAACAGCGATGTCCTCTGCCATTTTAAACAGTATGTATCCAATGTGGAAACTCCAATAAAAGGTAAGCTCTTGAGTTCTGTAATAAATCAGTCTGTTTTGTCTCTCAGCATGAGCCTTAATCCTGAAGTTGTCAGTTTAAAGCCGTTTAAAGCTATTTCCTAGTTTTGGTAGTAATATGAGCAATCACGGAGCGCAGTTCTATGTTAACAAACGGATTCACTTTACATCACCAACTGGCTCATATTACACACAAAAATTCTCTTTTGCCACCACCTGCTGGCTAACATATGTAATCTCCTAACAGATACACTTTAGTTTAGAACAGCATGAACGCGGAGTGATACACACACAGTGAAGCGTCCGAGTGCTGATGGTGAAATACCATCAGTGCTCATGGAAAATCTCTCTAGTCCAATCAGATTCGAGGACCGGAACTAACTGTGGTATATATTTATATAGCGCCTGTGGCAGGGCGGAGGGTGTGGCTGGGTGGTGATTCTACATACCCGGTCACTTATCAGGCTAATCAAGCCTCCGAGAGTCATAAAGGCCGACTGCGGAAGATGGTGTGGGAGAGAGAGTTTGTTTTATGGTCAGCTGAACATCATGTGTGTGTTTGTGTTTTTTGTTTGAGTTTCTCATTAAACTATTATTTATATTGTCAAGCCGGTTCTTGCCTCCTCCTTGGCCATCTAAATCCCTTTACACTGGTGCCGAAATCCCAGAAGTAGGAGGGATGCCCGTCGCAGTGTCCTCGACACTGCTGTCCACCCGGGGGAACGCCACTGCCATCCGCTGGGGGATGATGTAGCCCAACCGCCCAGACGCGGTGAACAGCCATCTGTGAGGGGAGGAGGGAAGTGACTCCCTGAACGCCTAGAGCGGTAGGGCCACTGTCAGGGGCGGAGGAGTGTCCCCACGAGTCGCCATGAACACGGAGGGGCACTCTGTCCACCGGGGGTCGTGGGTCTGACTCCGATCCACCCAGGGAGGAGTGGCTGTCATCCACCTGAGAGGGTAGAGGAGTGATCGAGGACGATGTGACGGTGTATCAGAGAATCGGCGAGTAAGTTATTTTTTCCATCTCTCTCTCCTCTCTCTCTCTCTCTCTCTCTCTCACTCCCACTCCGCATTGGCCTTTTCCCTCTATTTAAAATTTTACAGTGTTTTTTTGGGGGGAGTACTACGATGTTACAGGAAGTACCCCACCATTTTAATTATTTCTGTTTCCCTCCCCTTGTCCCCTCCCTCATCCAGGTAGACGGGGATGACCTGCCGCTACCGGCAAACGGGGCGGAAGGCACTCCCCAGGGAAAGAGGGAGGTGGGGGGGTGTAAGTCATGCCAGGGTCCCCCGGCCTGAGAGAACGAGGGAGGAATGTGGCAGAGGGGAGGGCGGGGCTGGGTGGTGATTCTACACACCCGGTCCCTTATCAGGCAAATCAAGCCTCCGAGAGGGATAAAGGCTGACTGCGGAAGATGGTGCGTGAGAGAGAGATCGTTTACGGTCAGCTGACCTTCATGTGTGTGTTTATGTCGTTTGTTTACGTTTTTCATTAAACTATTATTTATATTGTCAAGCCGGTTCTCGCCTCCTCCTTGCTCGTCTAAACCCCTTTACTGCGCCTTACCAGAATTCAAGAACACTTAACAATTTAGCACAGTTTAAAGAAGAATAACATGTTTCAGTTTCTTAGTTTTTCATAAGGAGGAATATTTCTAATAGAGGAAAAATCTATGGAGCATTTAAACCTTAATGGAGCATTTTACCTTTTTTGTCTTAACCAGTTATTAACCTTAATTTCTGATGTGGATATAAATGTGGTCAACTTTAAGAGACAGACAGACAAGCTACAACTTGAAATTGTCACTTCAGGTCAGGAATTTAACATTGTGCTTAGGTTTAGGCTATAAATCAATACACGAGAATGACGTGCGAATCATGTGATACATTAACAGAGACATTTCAATAAGTGGAAAGTGTATATGATGTCGAATCTTAGTTAATGTTACACTGGACAAGCTCACAAGACATGCGCAATTAGCAGAGATCGCAAACGAAGTCGAGACCACACCCATCCGATCTGAAATCACAATGTGCGCATTTTCATTCATAACATTTACACTTCAGAAATTTTGGCTGCACAGATTCATATTTTTTTTGTAGTTTTGGATATGTTTAATTACGTAAAGTCTCGTTCCCTTCTTTCAGGGAACTGAGGATACCATAGTAACCTAGACTTTCCCTTTCAAGTCAGTCACTTGACGTTATACCACAGCGCTAAAATACTAATTTGGCTGTGCTTGCTACCAAAAATGTGGTAGAAAGTTTGCAGAAAGACCGCTTCCACACCTAAGTGGGGAAGAGCCCGGGACAGTGAGTGACACATCAGTGACACTAAATAAATCTATCTTGCCTGATAGGAGACTATGGCAGTGGGGGCGTGGTCAAGCGTCCGTCTGGAGAGAGAGAAAGCTGTAAGGGTGCTTACACCTGAGCTAAATTATGTCTAACACCTGTCACTAATTCCAGTGAGCATGGGGAGATATACGGCCACACAACATAGAGACATAATCTGAGGGTTGCCAATTTCAACACAGAACTCGGGTGTAACGTCTGAATAATGAGGCTGACGAGGAGATGCGGATCCAAACGCAGTTTGAGTTTATTTGATAACAAAAAGACTAAATGAACAAAAGAACAACCCACGATGGGGAAAAGAAACATAAACTAGTTAAGGTAACCACGGTAGAGACAAACAGGGAACAAGGGAGAGACGCAAACATCAGGCCAACATCGAACAACGATCGACAAAGACTGAACAAAGACACGGGGTATAAATACACAAACATAGGAAAGGTGGCCAATGAAAGAACAGAACTCAAACAAGATAACAAGGTGATTAACAGAAACCAAAGGCAAATTAACAAGGGCAGGTGTAAACAATGAACAGTGAACACGAACGCTAACAAGGACTATGGAATTACATAAGGGACTAAAGTGAAAACTAAGAAGTGCAAAAGTGACAATAATGGTAAACAAGAGGGCAACAGTGAAACGAGACAGGGTGGACTATGGAGTTAAATAAGGGACTAAAGTGAAAACTAAGAAGTGAAAAGTGACAAGGTGGAAAACAAAGGGCAACAGAGGGACAAGACAGGGTAATCGTTACATAGCCCCCCCTTTAAAGATCGGATTCCAGACGATCCTAAAAAACACACAACAAAAGACAAAAGTCCATAAGAACAACATGAGGGCACCAGGGGCTAACAGACAGTACAAGTGGGCACATGGGTAGACAGGCAGACCAGGGGGAACACTGGGCAGGCAGGAAGTCCGGGGGCAGACAGGCAGACCGGGGGGGGCACAAGAACAAGGAGGCAGTCCAAGGGGCACAGAGGGCAGGCAGGAAGTCCGGGGGGGGCCACGAGGGGAAATGAGACAGTCCACGGGGGCGCAAAGGGAGATGCGACAGTCCACGGGGGGCACAAAGGGAGATGAGACAGTCCACGGGGGCACAAGGGACAACCAGGCAGTCCATGGGGGCACAAAGGGACAGGTTTGGGAGGCCGGGGTAGTATCGACCGGGCGGGGACAGGTTTCAGTGGTCTGGGAGCTGGGTCAGGAGGCCTGGGGGAAGGCCTCAGGACGGGAACAGGGTCAGGAGGCCTGGGAAGAGGCCACGGGACTGGGACTAGGTCTGGAGGTCTGGGGAGAGGCCATAGGACAGAGGCTGGCAGAGCCGTGTGAGGCGGAGCCAAGGAGGACTTCGGAGGCGGAGCCATAGAAGACTTAGGAGGCGGCGCCAAAGGAGGCTTAGGCAGGGCCATGGCAGACTCAAGTGGTAAGGCCTTGGGCAGGTCAGGAGGCGGAACAGTGTCGGGCGGAGCCAAGGGAGGCGATGGTGTAGAAGGCTCAGAAGGCGGAGCCACTGGAGGTGGAGCCGAAGGTGGCGTGGGCGAAGAAGGCTCTGAAGACGGAGCCAATGGAGGCTTCGGAGGCGGAGCCGAGAGAGGCTCGGGAGGCTCCGGAGGAGGAATTGAAGGAGGTGGAGCCGAAGGAGGCGAGGGCGATGAAGGCTCTGAAGACGGAGCCAATGGAGGCTTCGGAGGTGGAGCCGGGAGAGGCTCGGGAGGCTCAGGAGGTGGAGCTGAAAGAGGCTCAGGATGCGGAGCCGAGGTAGGCGGCACCGTGGGAGGCTCTAGGAGCGGAGACCAGGAAGACTCTGGAGTCTCTGGGGGTAGAGACGTAGGAGGCTCTGAGGGTGGAGCCGCCAAAGGCTTGAGTGGCTTGAGAGGCGGTGCCGGAGGAGGCTCGGGAGGCGGAGCCACAGGAGGCTCGGGAGGCTCTGAGGGCGGAGCCGTCGAAGGCTTGAGTGGCTCGAGAGGCGGAGCAGTAGGAGGCTCAAGAGGCTCTGGGGGCGGAGCCGTCAAAGGCTTGAGTGGATCGAGAGGCGGAGCAATCGGAGGCTCTGGAGGCGGAGCCGTAGGAGGCCCCGTAGGCAGAGCTGCAGGAGGCTCGAGAGGCTCTGGGGGCGGAGCCGTAGGAGACTCGGGGGCGGAGCCCTGGAAGGCTCGAGAGGTTCAGGAGGCGGAGCCCTGGCAGGCTCGAGAGGTTCAGGGGGCGGAGCCCTGGCAGGCTCGAGAGGATTGGGGGGCGGATCCCTGGCAGGCTCGAGAGGCTTGAGGGGCGGAGCCCTGGCAGGCTCGAGAGGCTTGAGGGGCGGAGCCCTGGCAGGCTCGAGAGGCTTGAGGGGCGGAGCCCTGGCAAGTTCGAGAGGCGGCGTTCTGGAAAGCTTGGGAGGCTCGAGAGACGGAGTCCTGGAAGACTCGAGAGACTTGAGGGGCGGAGCCCTGGAAGGCTCGAGGGACTTGAGGGGCGGAGCCCTGGTAGGCTCAAGAGGGCTGAGAGGCGGAGCCCTGGAAGGCTCGAGAGGCTTGAGAGGCGGAGCTCTGGGAAGCTCGGAGGGCGGAGCTCTGGAAAGCTCAGGAGGCTTGAGAGACGGAGCCCTGGAAGACTCGAGAGACTTGAGAGGCGGAGCCCTAGGAGGCTCGAGAGGCTTGAGGGGCGGACCCCTGGTAGGCTCGAGAGGCTTGAGGGGCGGAGCCCTGGAAGGCTCGGGAGGCGGAGCTCTGGAAAGCTCGGGAGGCGGAGCTCTGGAAAGCTCGGGAGGCGGAGCTCTGGCAAGCTCGGGAAACTCGGATGGCTGAGCTCTGGAAAGCTCGGGAAACTCGGATGGCTGAGCTCTGGAAAGCTCGGGAAACTCGGATGGCTGAGCTCTGGAAAGCTCGGAAACTCGGATGGCTGAGCTCTGGAAAGCTCGGAAACTCGGATGGCTGAGCTCTGGAAAGCTCGGGAAACTCGGATGGCTGAGCTCTGGAAAGCTCGGAAACTCGGATGGCTGAGCTCTGGAAAGCTCGGAAACTCGGATGGCGGAGCTCTGGAAAGCTCGAAACTCGGATGGCGGAGCTCTGAAAGCTCGGGAGGAGGAGCCCTGGAAGGCTCGAGAGGCGCTGGCTCTTGGACGGTCACGCCATTGGCACTGGCACTGGCTCTTGGACGGTCATGGCTACTGGCACTGGCTCTTGGACGGTCAAGGCTTCTGGCACTGGCTCTTGGACGGTCACGGCTACTGGCACTGGCTCTTGGACGGTCACGGCTACTGGCACTGGCTCTTGGACGGTCGTGGCTTTGGGCACTGGCTCTTGGATGGTCATGGCTACTGGCGCTGGCTCTTGGATGGTCATGGCTACTGGCGCTGGCTCAGGGACGGTCGAGGCCACAGGCGCTGGCTCAGGGACGGTCGAGGCTACAGGCGCTGGCTCAGGGACGGTCGAGGCTACAGGCGCTGGCTCAGGGACGGTCGAGGCTACAGGCGCTGGCTCATTGACGTTTGAGGCTTGCGGCACTGGCTCATTGACGGTTGAGGCTAGCGGCACTGGCTCACTGACGTCTGAGGCTTGCGGCACTGGCTCATTGACGGTTGAGGCTAGCGGCACTGGCTCACTGGACGCCTGAGGCTACAGGCTCTGGCTCATTGACGGTTGAGGCTAGCGGCACTGGCTCACTGACGTCTGAGGCTACAGGCTCTGGCTGGGTTACCGTGGTTGACGAGGATTCGGGCTCGCTCACGGTGACATGCGTGGGCTCTAGCTCGCTCACCGTGACATGCGTGGGCTCTAGTTCGCTCACCGTGACATGCGTGGGCTCTAGCTCGCTCACCGTGGCAGGCGCGGGCCGGGAGGCGGAAGCCCGTCTTCTCTCCCTCCTCCGAGCAGACGCAGTGGGCCGCGCTGGCTCGTGGAAGGCGACTGGCGTGGGGACGGGCTCGCTGACAGGGGCCGGCATGGGCCGGGAGGCGGAAGCTTGTCTTCTCCTCCTTCTCCGGGCAGACGAAGAGGACCGCGCTGGCTCGTTGACCGGCGCGAAAGGACGAACCACGGGCGAATGGAGGGTCAATTCTGCGGGAGGCGCTACGGGGTTCTCCTCGATGATGTCCACTGTTAAATGAGAACCGCAGATCTGTAGGGTCTCCTCAACGAACGCGTGAAGCGTCCAGTCGCGCGTTGCCGGTGGCAGCCGCTCCTTCAGCCCGTCATTCAGGTTGCCTCGGAAGAAGACCACGAGGGAGTAATTAGGAAAGTCTGAAACGTTTGCCAGAGCCAGAAAGTCGTGGATGTGGTCTTCTATAGGTCGGTCCCCTTGCTTCAGGCTGAGCAGATCGTAATTCGCTCGAAAAACTGCTGGATCCATTGTGTGGTCGATCGTTCTGTAACGTCTGAATAATGAGGCTGACGAGGAGATGCGGATCCAAACGCAGTTTGAGTTTATTTGATAACAAAAAGACTAAATGAACAAAAGAACAACCCACGATGGGGAAAAGAAACATAAACTAGTTAAGGTAACCACGGTAGAGACAAACAGGGAACAAGGGAGAGACGCAAACATCAGGCCAACATCGAACAACGATCGACAAAGACTGAACAAAGACACGGGGTATAAATACACAAACATAGGAAAGGTGGCCAATGAAAGAACAGAACTCAAACAAGATAACAAGGTGATTAACAGAAACCAAAGGCAAATTAACAAGGGCAGGTGTAAACAATGAACAGTGAACACGAACGCTAACAAGGACTATGGAATTACATAAGGGACTAAAGTGAAAACTAAGAAGTGCAAAAGTGACAATAATGGTAAACAAGAGGGCAACAGTGAAACGAGACAGGGTGGACTATGGAGTTAAATAAGGGACTAAAGTGAAAACTAAGAAGTGAAAAGTGACAAGGTGGAAAACAAAGGGCAACAGAGGGACAAGACAGGGTAATCGTTACATAGCCCCCCTTTAAAGATCGGATTCCAGACGATCCTAAAAAACACACAACAAAAGACAAAAGTCCATAAGAACAACATGAGGGCACCAGGGGCTAACAGACAGTACAAGTGGGCACATGGGTAGACAGGCAGACCAGGGGGAACACTGGGCAGGCAGGAAGTCCGGGGCAGACAGGCAGACCAGGGGGGCACAAGAACAAGGAGGCAGTCCAAGGGGCACAGAGGGCAGGCAGGAAGTCCGGGGGGCCACGAGGGAAATGAGACAGTCCACGGGGCGTAAAGGGAGATGCGACAGTCCACGGGGGCACAAAGGGAGATGAGACAGTCCACGGGGGCACAAGGGACAACCAGGCAGTCCATGGGGGCACAAAGGGACAGGTTTGGGAGGCCGGGGTAGTATCGACCGGGCGGGGACAGGTTTCAGTGGTCTGGGAGCTGGGTCAGGAGGCCTGGGGAAGGCCTCAGGACGGGAACAGGGTCAGGAGGCCTGGGAAGAGGCCACGGGACTGGGACTAGGTCTGGAGGTCTGGGGAGAGGCCATAGGACAGAGGCTGGCAGAGCCGCAGTGAGGCGGAGCCAAGGAGGACTTCGGAGGCGGAGCCATAGAAGACTTAGGAGGCGGCGCCAAAGGAGGCTTAGGCAGGGCCATGGCAGACTCAAGTGGTAAGGCCTTGGGCAGGTCAGGAGGCGGAACAGTGTTGGGCGGAGCCAAGGGAGGCGATGGTGTAGAAGGCTCAGAAGGCGGAGCCACTGGAGGTGGAGCCGAAGGTGGCGTGGGCGAAGAAGGCTCTGAAGACGGAGCCAATGGAGGCTTCGGAGGCGGAGCCGAGAGAGGCTCGGGAGGCTCCGGAGGAGGAATTGAAGGAGGCGGAGCCGAAGGAGGCGAGGGCGATGAAGGCTCTGAAGACGGAGCCAATGGAGGCTTCGGAGGCGGAGCCGGGAGAGGCTCGGGAGGCTCAGGAGGTGGAGCTGAAAGAGGCTCAGGATGCGGAGCCGAGGTAGGCGGCACCGTGGGAGGCTCTAGGAGCGGAGACCAGGAAGACTCTGGAGTCTCTGGGGGTAGAGACGTAGGAGGCTCTGAGGGTGGAGCCGCCAAAGGCTTGAGTGGCTTGAGAGGCGGTGCCGGAGGAGGCTCGGGAGGCGGAGCCACAGGAGGCTCGGGAGGCTCTGAGGGCGGAGCCGTCGAAGGCTTGAGTGGCTCGAGAGGCGGAGCAGTAGGAGGCTCAAGAGGCTCTGGGGCGGAGCCGTCAAAGGCTTGAGTGGATCGAGAGGCGGAGCAATCGGAGGCTCTGGAGGCGGAGCCGTAGGAGGCCCCGTAGGCAGAGCTGCAGGAGGCTCGAGAGGCTCTGGGGGCGGAGCCGTAGGAGACTCGGGGGGCGGAGCCCTGGAAGGCTCGAGAGGTTCAGGAGGCGGAGCCCTGGCAGGCTCGAGAGGTTCAGGGGGCGGAGCCCTGGCAGGCTCGAGAGGATTGGGGGGCGGATCCCTGGCAGGCTCGAGAGGCTTGAGGGGCGGAGCCCTGGCAGGCTCGAGAGGCTTGAGGGGCGGAGCCCTGGCAGGCTCGAGAGGCTTGAGGGCGGAGCCCTGGCAAGTCTCGAGAGGCGGAGTTCTGGAAAGCTTGGGAGGCTCGAGAGACGGAGTCCTGGAAGACTCGAGAGACTTGAGGGCGGAGCCCTGGAAGGCTCGAGGGACTTGAGGGGCGGAGCCCTGGTAGGCTCAAGAGGGCTGAGAGGCGGAGCCCTGGAAGGCTCGAGAGGCTTGAGAGGCGGAGCTCTGGGAAGCTCGGAGGGCGGAGCTCTGGAAAGCTCAGGAGGCTTGAGAGACGGAGCCCTGGAAGACTCGAGAGACTTGAGAGGCGGAGCCCTAGGAGGCTCGAGAGGCTTGAGGGGCGGACCCCTGGTAGGCTCGAGAGGCTTGAGGGGCAGAGCCCTGGAAGGCTCGGGAGGCGGAGCTCTGGAAAGCTCGGGAGGCGGAGCTCTGGAAAGCTCGGGAGGCGGAGCTCTGGCAAGCTCGGGAAACTCGGATGGCTGAGCTCTGGAAAGCTCGGAAACTCGGATGGCTGAGCTCTGGAAAGCTCGGAAACTCGGATGGCTGAGCTCTGGAAAGCTCGAGAAGCTTCGGATGGCTGAGCTCTGGAAAGCTCGGAAACTTCGGATGGCTGAGCTCTGGAAAGCTCGGGAAACTTCGGATGGCTGAGCTCTGGAAAGCTTCGGGAAACTTCGGATGGCTGAGCTCTGGAAAGCTCGGGAAACTTCGGATGGCGGAGCTCTGGAAAGCTCGAGAGACTCGGATGGCTGAGCTCTGAAAGCTCGGGAGGAGGAGCCCTAGGAGGCTCGAGAGGCGCTGGCTCTTGGGCGGTCACGGCCATTGGCACTGGCACTGGCTCTTGGACGGTCATGGCTACTGGCACTGGCTCTTGGACGGTCAAGGCTTCTGGCACTGGCTCTTGGACGGTCACGGCTACTGGCACTGGCTCTTGGGCGGTCACGGCTACTGGCACTGGCTCTTGGGCGGTCGTGGCTTTGGGCACTGGCTCTTGGATGGTCATGGCTACTGGCGCTGGCTCTTGGATGGTCATGGCTACTGGCGCTGGCTCAGGGACGGTCGAGGCCACAGGCGCTGGCTCAGGGACGGTCGAGGCTACAGCGCTGGCTCAGGGACGGTCGAGGCTACAGGCGCTGGCTCAGGGGCGGTCGAGGCTACAGGCGCTGGCTCATTGACGTTTGAGGCTTGCGGCACTGGCTCATTGGCGGTTGAGGCTAGCGGCACTGGCTCACTGGCGTCTGAGGCTTGCGGCACTGGCTCATTGACGGTTGAGGCTAGCGGCACTGGCTCACTGGCGTCTGAGGCTACAGGCTCTGGCTCATTGGCGGTTGAGGCTAGCGGCACTGGCTCACTGACATCTGAGGCTACAGGCTCTGGCTGGGTTACCGTGGTTGGCGAGGATTCGGGCTCGCTCGCGGTGACATCGCGTGGGCTCTAGCTCGCTCACCGTGACATGCGTGGGCTCTAGTTAAGCTCACCGTGACATCGCGTGGGCTCTAGCTTCGCTCACCGTGGCAGGCCGGGCGGGAGGCGGAAGCCGTCTTCTCTCCCTCCTCCGAGCAGGCGCAGTGGGCGCTGGCTCGTGGAAGGCGACTGGCGTGGGGGCGGGCTGCGCTGACAGGGGCGGCATGGGCGGGAGGCGGAAGCTTGTCTTCTCCTCCTTCTCCGGGCAGGCGAAGAGGACCGGCTGGCTCGTTGACCGGCGCGAAAGGACGAACCACGGGCGAATGGAGGGTCAATTCTGCGGGAGGCGCTACGGGGTTCTCCTCGATGATGTCCACTGTTAAATGAGAACCGCAGATCTGTAGGGTCTCCTCAACGAGCAGCGTGAAGCGTCCAGTCGTAGCGTTGCCGGTGGCAGCCGCTCCTTCAGCCCGTCATTCAGGTTGCCTCGGAAGAAGACCACGAGGGAGTAATTAGGAAAGTCTGAAACGTTTGCCAGAGCCAGAAAGTCGTGGATGTGGTCTTCTATAGGTCGGTCCCCTTGCTTCAGGCTGAGCAGATCGTAATTCGCTCGAAAAACTGCTGGATCCATTGTGTGGTCGATCGTTCTGTAACGTCTGAATAATGAGGCTGACGAGGAGATGCGGATCCAAACGCAGTTTGAGTTTATTTGATAACAAAAAGACTAAATGAACAAAAGAACAACCCACGATGGGGAAAAGAAACATAAACTAGTTAAGGTAACCACGGTAGAGACAAACAGGGAACAAGGAGAGACGCAAACATCAGGCAAACATCGAACAACGATCGACAAAGACTGAACAAAGACACGGGGTATAAATACACAAACATAGGAAAGGTGGCCAATGAAAGAACAGAACTCAAACAAGATAACAAGGTGATTAACAGAAACCAAAGGCAAATTAACAAGGGCAGGTGTAAACAATGAACAGTGAACACGAACGCTAACAAGGACTATGGAATTACATAAGGGACTAAAGTGAAAACTAAGAAGTGCAAAAGTGACAATAATGGTAAACAAGAGGGCAACAGTGAAACGAGACAGGGTGGACTATGGAGTTAAATAAGGGACTAAAGTGAAAACTAAGAAGTGAAAAGTGACAAGGTGGAAAACAAAGGGCAACAGAGGGACAAGACAGGGTAATCGTTACATAGCCCCCCTTTAAAGATCGGATTCCAGACGCATCCTAAAAAACACACAACAAAAGACAAAAGTCCATAAGAACAACATGAGGGCACCAGGGGCTAACAGACAGTACAAGTGGGCACATGGGTAGACAGGCAGACCAGGGGGAACACTGGGCAGGCAGGAAGTCCGGGGCAGACAGGCAGACCGGGGGGCACAAGAACAAGGAGGCAGTCCAAGGGGCACAGAGGGCAGGCAGGAAGTCCGGGGGCCACGAGGGGAAATGAGACAGTCCACGGGGCGCAAAGGGAGATGCGACAGTCCACGGGGGGCACAAAGGGAGATGAGACAGTCCACGGGGGCACAAGGGACAACCAGGCAGTCCATGGGGGCACAAAGGGACAGGTTTGGGAGGCCGGGGTAGTATCGACCGGGCGGGGACAGGTTTCAGTGGTCTGGGAGCTGGGTCAGGAGGCCTGGGGAAGGCCTCAGGACGGGAACAGGGTCAGGAGGCCTGGGAAGAGGCCACGGGACTGGGACTAGGTCTGGAGGTCTGGGGAGAGGCCATAGGACAGAGGCTGGCAGAGCCGCAGTGAGGCGGAGCCAAGGAGGACTTCGGAGGCGGAGCCATAGAAGACTTAGGAGGCGGCGCCAAAGGAGGCTTAGGCAGGGCCATGGCAGACTCAAGTGGTAAGGCCTTGGGCAGGTCAGGAGGCGGAACAGTGTTGGGCGGAGCCAAGGGAGGCGATGGTGTAGAAGGCTCAGAAGGCGGAGCCACTGGAGGTGGAGCCGAAGGTGGCGTGGGCGAAGAAGGCTCTGAAGACGGAGCCAATGGAGGCTTCGGAGGCGGAGCCGAGAGAGGCTCGGGAGGCTCGGAGGAGGAATTGAAGGAGGCGGAGCCGAAGGAGGCGAGGGCGATGAAGGCTCTGGAAGACGGAGCCAATGGAGGCTTCGGAGGTGGAGCCGGGAGAGGCTCGGGAGGCTCAGGAGGTGGAGCTGAAAGAGGCTCAGGATGCGGAGCCGAGGTAGGCGGCACCGTGGGAGGCTCTAGGAGCGGAGACCAGGAAGACTCTGGAGTCTCTGGGGGTAGAGACGTAGGAGGCTCTGAGGGTGGAGCCGCCAAAGGCTTGAGTGGCTTGAGAGGCGGTGCCGGAGGAGGCTCGGGAGGCGGAGCCACAGGAGGCTCGGGAGGCTCTGAGGGCGGAGCCGCCGAAGGCTTGAGTGGCTCGAGAGGCGGAGCAGTAGGAGGCTCAAGAGGCTCTGGGGGCGGAGCCGTCAAAGGCTTGAGTGGATCGAGAGGCGGAGCAATCGGAGGCTCTGGAGGCGGAGCCGTAGGAGGCCCCGTAGGCAGAGCTGCAGGAGGCTCGAGAGGCTCTGGGGCGGAGCCGTAGGAGACTCGGGGGGCGGAGCCCTGGAAGGCTCGAGAGGTTCAGGAGGCGGAGCCCTGGCAGGCTCGAGAGGTTCAGGGGGCGGAGCCCTGGCAGGCTCGAGAGGATTGGGGGCGGATCCCTGGCAGGCTCGAGAGGCTTGAGGGGCGGAGCCCTGGCAGGCTCGAGAGGCTTGAGGGGCGGAGCCCTGGCAGGCTCGAGAGGCTTGAGGGGCGGAGCCCTGGCAAGTTCGAGAGGCGGCGTTCTGGAAAGCTTGGGAGGCTCGAGAGACGGAGTCCTGGAAGACTCGAGAGACTTGAGGGGCGGAGCCCTGGAAGGCTCGGAGGGACTTGAGGGCGGAGCCCTGGTAGGCTCAAGAGGGCTGAGAGGCGGAGCCCTGGAAGGCTCGAGAGGCTTGAGAGGCGGAGCTCTGGGAAGCTCGGAGGGCGGAGCTCTGGAAAGCTCAGGAGGCTTGAGAGACGGAGCCCTGGAAGACTCGAGAGACTTGAGAGGCGGAGCCCTAGGAGGCTCGAGAGGCTTGAGGGGCGGACCCCTGGTAGGCTCGAGAGGCTTGAGGGGCAGAGCCCTGGAAGGCTCGGGAGGCAGAGCTCTGGAAAGCTCGGGAGGCGGAGCTCTGGAAAGCTCGGGAGGCGGAGCTCTGGCAAGCTCGAAACTCGGATGGCTGAGCTCTGGAAAGCTCGGAAACTCGGATGGCTGAGCTCTGGAAAGCTCGGAAACTCGGATGGCTGAGCTCTGGAAAGCTCGGAAACTCGGATGGCTGAGCTCTGGAAAGCTCGAAACTCGGATGGCTGAGCTCTGGAAAGCTCGGGAAACTCGGATGGCGGAGCTCTGGAAAGCTCGGGAAACTCGGATGGCGGAGCTCTGGAAAGCTCGGGAGGAGGAGCCCTGGAAGGCTCGAGAGGCGCTGGCTCTTGGACGGTCACGGCCATTGGCACTGGCACTGGCTCTTGGACGGTCATGGCTACTGGCACTGGCTCTTGGACGGTCAAGGCTTCTGGCACTGGCTCTTGGACGGTCACGGCTACTGGCACTGGCTCTTGGACGGTCACGGCTACTGGCACTGGCTCTTGGACGGTCGTGGCTTTGGGCACTGGCTCTTGGATGGTCATGGCTACTGGCGCTGGCTCTTGGATGGTCATGGCTACTGGCGCTGGCTCAGGGACGGTCGAGGCCACAGGCGCTGGCTCAGGGACGGTCGAGGCTACAGGCGCTGGCTCAGGGACGGTCGAGGCTACAGGCGCTGGCTCAGGGACGGTCGAGGCTACAGGCGCTGGCTCATTGACGTTTGAGGCTTGCGGCACTGGCTCATTGACGGTTGAGGCTAGCGGCACTGGCTCACTGACGTCTGAGGCTTGCGGCACTGGCTCATTGACGGTTGAGGCTAGCGGCACTGGCTCACTGACGTCTGAGGCTACAGGCTCTGGCTCATTGACGGTTGAGGCTAGCGGCACTGGCTCACTGACATCTGAGGCTACAGGCTCTGGCTGGGTTACCGTGGTTGACGAGGATTCGGGCTCGCTCACGGTGACATGCGTGGGCTCTAGCTCGCTCACCGTGACATGCGTGGGCTCTAGTTCGCTCACCGTGACATGCGTGGGCTCTAGCTCGCTCACCGTGGCAGGCGCGGGCCGGGAGGCGGAAGCCCGTCTTCTCTCCTCCTCGAGCAGACGCAGTGGGCGCGCTGGCTCGTGGAAGGCGACTGGCGTGGGGACGGGCTCGCTGACAGGGGCCGGCATGGGCCGGAGGCGGAAGCTTGTCTTCTCCTCCTTCTCCGGCAGACGAAGAGGACCGGCTGGCTCGTTGACCGGCGCGAAAGGACGAACCACGGGCTGAATGGAGGGTCAATTCTGCGGAGGCGCTACGGGTTCTCCTCGATGATGTCCACTGTTAAATGAGAACCGCAGATCTGTAGGGTCTCCTCAACGAACGCGTGGAAGCGCCCAGTCGCTGCGTTGCGGTGGCAGCCGCTCCTTCAGCCCGTCATTCAGGTTGCCTCGGAAGAAGACCACGAGGGAGTAATTAGGAAAGTCTGAAACGTTTGCCAGAGCCAGAAAGTCGTGGATGTGGTCTTCTATAGGTCGGTCCCCTTGCTTCAGGCTGAGCAGATCGTAATTCGCCGAAAAACTGCTGGATCCATTGTGTGGTCGATCGCTCTGTAACGCCTGAATAATGAGGCTGACGAGGAGATGCGGATCCAAACGCAGTTTGAGTTTATTTGATAACAAAAAGACTAAATGAACAAAAGAACAACCCACGATGGGGAAAAGAAACATAAACTAGTTAAGGTAACCACGGTAGAGACAAACAGGGAACAAGGGAGAGACGCAAACATCAGGCCAACATCGAACAACGATCGACAAAGACTGAACAAAGACACGGGGTATAAATACACAAACATAGGAAAGGTGGCCAATGAAAGAACAGAACTCAAACAAGATAACAAGGTGATTAACAGAAACCAAAGGCAAATTAACAAGGGCAGGTGTAAACAATGAACAGTGAACACGAACGCTAACAAGGACTATGGAATTACATAAGGGACTAAAGTGAAAACTAAGAAGTGCAAAAGTGACAATAATGGTAAACAAGAGGGCAACAGTGAAACGAGACAGGGTGGACTATGGAGTTAAATAAGGGACTAAAGTGAAAACTAAGAAGTGAAAAGTGACAAGGTGGAAAACAAAGGGCAACAGAGGGACAAGACAGGGTAATCGTTACATCGGGTCAGGTGAGGGAATTAATTGTTTGGAGAGAGGACTGAATTCATAGTTATTTGATTGTGGTTATAAAAGTGATCTGAATCTATGTGGAATCTAGGAGTTAATCACTAGTTTAATGATCACAGTAATTGTTTTACCAACATTGGGAAGCAATTAAGGTGAAAGGAAAAAGGCTTGCCCATGGGGAGTGCTTTTAAATATGGCAGACAGGAAGAGAAAAACCTTCCTGTGTGTAATCTAGGAAAAAATCAGTAGACTAGAATGATAGACTATAAATAAGAAAAAAGATAAAATAATAAAAAAGGTCTCGCCCTTGGGGGAGCCACTTTCTTTATAATAGACAGAAGAGAATTCCTCTCATGTGTAATCTTGGAATAAATCACTAGGGGGTAAAAAGCACTGGCCATTTGTGAGCTAAGGTGTCCGTTCCCAATTAAGGCTGGCTCGGTATGTACCACATCTGACAGTGCTCCTTTAGGGCACCAATTTTCAGAGGACTACTTGGGCCATTTTTGCGCAATCCATTGCCTTGTATCCATACCTCCTCTGGTTTCGCACACCATTTTTGTTGTATCAGATTTATAAGGAGTAAATGCGTATTTGTGTTTTGTGACTCATGAGTTAAGGTGTCCTTAGTGGAGCCTGGCTCATGGACGAATGCCTTGATGCGAGAGCAGGTCAGCTGGAAAGATTTGGCCCGGACCGATTTAAGGTATTATGACACCGCAAGGGAAGATGGTGCATCAAATTCAACATTGGACGACACCAGCCTCATTTCTGTTGTATTTTATATGTCACCAGTGGCGGGTTGTTCGTTTGAATTACACTCCTTTATACTGGAGTTCTGATCGGAATGATTTCGGAGACAGAAATACTGCCAGTTATTTTAGCCACTTTACATGCAATTTTATTCTTATTGTACTTGTTTTTGAGTTGATCATACTGTGCTTGATTATTCGAACGAGTGCTTCTTTTCAGGTATACAGTGCAGCTGAACAGCGGCGTGTGGTTAGATGCTGACGTCATTCTATGACATCACCGAGTGCTCTCTGATATGTTTTCAGAGGAATCATTCTTCACAACTTTAAGCCTTTTAAGTGATGGAGAATAAATTAACGGTGTACGTCTGCAGGCATTGTGCAAGAGAACTCTTCTCTGAGTTGACTCTCAACCTCAGTTGCCACAGATATGTGAGGAAAAATGTTTTTGTGCTTGCCACTGTAAACTGTTCACTGTGCTCAAGTTAGCATGAGTAAATATATCTCTTCCTAGTCTTTTTGAACAGAAACCTGATTAGGGTCCGATTCAGTTGACTAAAGCCCACGATTGGCCAATGCCCACTGGTTTTCTTTTAAATAAGAAAGTAACTGCTGCAAAAGCTCATAAAGAGGTTCTTCAACTCTAAGCACAGTAAAAGCGTGTCCTGCACTCAATTGTGGAGGACACAGTGCCGTTAAAGCAAGGTGGCCACCACGCATATTGAACTGTGTAACTGTACATAATGGTTTCCACCTGAAAATGCCTGGTAACGCACTCAAAGCATTTGCATGAAGTGCAATAGGGCACAGTCTTGGTTTCTGTCCAAAAATGTGTGGGTTTATGGCAGAGTGAGGAGATAAAAGAGCTCTTTTTTCAACTACAGTGCATCTCTGGACAACAGCTTTGAGTTGCGTACTCTAATTTTTATGTTTGTAAGAACACATGAAGATCATTGCTAAAATATAGATGCAGCTTTATATTTTCATCTATAAAGACCCATTTTTACTGTGTGAGAAAAAGTGTGGTTTCATAAAGAAAACATGTTAACAAATTGTAATAATTTTAATAATATTAATTGAAATTAGTTTTTTAGACAAAAATATAATTGTGCCAACATATTAATTTATTTAAACTACAATTTTATTTATTGAATTTTTTTTTTTTTAAATGGACGACTTGGACCGAATAATTAAGAAAAGCAGCCACTAAGTTCCCAGTATATAGATGGGAACTCCTTCAATATGGTTTAAAAAGCATCCCAGGGTGATACCTAAAGAAGAATTTAATGTTGAGCAAAGAGCATTTGTAGTTTCATTTACATCAAGTGAAGAGAAGTGGTTAGTGGAGGGAAGAAATGCTGAGACCAAAGAATAAAAGCAAGTTGGGGAGAGAGAGCAAAGGTTACGGTGGAAGGGAACCATAGGTGGGGTGAGAGGTAAGGAAGAAGGGACAGTGACAGAACTGGACTGAAGAAGTGGTCAGAAATATGTTGAGGAGGAACAAGAGGATTTTTGGAGATACAATTACAGGTAAGGTTAAGATCAAGATATTTTAATGCGCTGTGTGTTGTAGGGGTGTTCAATCTTGTAAGGTCAAATGAGGTCATAAGAGCTAAAAAGTCAGCCACTTGAGATTTGTCCAGGTGGATGTTGAAGTCCCCAAGGACCTTCCTTGGAGTGCCATCCTCAGGCAATGAGGACAGCAATACATCTAGCTCCTGAACAAAGTTGCCAAGTTGATCTGGAGGATGAGAAGTTACCAAAAAGATCATGTTAGCAGGATTAGTACCATTAATTGCATGACATTCAAAGATTTGTTATTTCAGAGAGATGAGAGAGGAGGGAATTTCCATGGGTTGAAAATGAAATAACCAGTTTCCCCATCCCACTCAGTCAGATGAGGGTTGTGGATGAAAGTGAAAAATCGGTAAAGCTGAGGGAGTTGCAATGTTGTCTGTGCCAATCCATGTCCCACTCAGAGCCAAAACATTGAGTTTCGATTGACTGATGAAGGCCGGGATGAAGTCAGCATTGTTGACAGATGACTGGCAGTTCCAGATGCCAATTGAGACAGAGAGAGTTTGTGGTGAAGCAGAACAAAGTGACCTCAGGTGATCTGTAATGCATGGCATGTGTATGTATATTTTCGCATACAGGAAACAACAGAAATATGCTTAATACACATTACTAGTGTAACAGGGAAATATAAGTAGTATAGGGAAACAGAAGAGAAATTGAGAAAAAACTTCTAGGTTACGGATGTAACATCCATTCCCTGATCGAGGGAACGAGACGTTGTGTTGGAGAAGCGACACTAGGGGTCTCTCTTGAGCGACGAATATGCCTCTGATCTATGAAAAAAGGCCAATGAGAAGTTGGCAGCTAGTATTTGCATACCCCACCATCGGACAAACAGATATAAAGGCGAGGAAATACTATGAGTTCATTCAGGAGTTTTCTGAGGAGCCGGAGATGGTCCGGCCACTACAGTGGCTCGGCTCAGTGACGTGGCCGTGAGGACACAACTTCTCGTTCCCTCCATCAGGGAACGGAAGTTACATCCGTAACCTAGACATTCCCCGTCTGTTGCTCTCTCGATGTTGTGTCGGAGAAGCGACACAATGACTGTACGTGTTCTGCCGACACAGGAGCGGGCAGGTATTTTACATGCCAAGGCAACCAGCTGTGTCAGACGGCACGTACCCTTCCCCAATGCCCCAAAAAAGTTATCGGAATCCTTCTGGTTACCCTAGATAGGGGAACAAGGTGACGCTTGCCAACCTGGGAACAGGCCAAGCCTGGCTGGACCTCTTTTCTCTCTATGTTTCTCCGCATAGAAAAAATAAACGGCCAGGGCCCTTACATGCATGAAGGGAAGGGGGTCATACCCAGTTTCCTATTCTTTCAGGGGGAAAAGACCCTGCGGAGACCACACCTGCCCAAAAGGGGTGGTAAGAGTGGTGAATGCGTCACATGGGTTTTTAGGCGACATGGCTGTGGGGGGGGGCACGGCCTGGGTGTAATAGGCCAATGAAATGTCATCCACTACCCAGTGGGAAAGCCTCTGTTTGGAGTCAGCGTTCCCTTTTCACTGACCCCCAAAGCAGACAAAGAGCTGCTCAGAACATCTAAAGCTCTGAGTGCGGTCCAGGTAGGTACGCAAAGCACGTACTGGACACAGCAACGAAGGGGCTGGGTCTGCCTCCTCCCAGGGCAGCTCTTGCAGGTTCACTACCTGGTCTCTAAAGGGCATGGTAGGAACCTTGGGCACGTAGCCCGGTCGCGGTGTTAGGATCACGTACGTGTCTGCCGGACCGAACTCCAGGCAAGTGTCGCTGGCAGAGAACGCTTGAAGGTCCCCAACCCTCTTGATGGAGGCAAGCGCAATCAGCAGGGCAGTCTTAAGAGAGAGGGCCCTGAGTCCAACTGATTCTAGCGGCTTGAAGGGAGGTCTTTGGAGGCCCGCGAGGACTACCGAGATGTCCCAGGAGGGGAACAGGCTTGGCCGGGAGGGATTTAACCTCCGGGTGCCTCTTAGGAACCTGATGATTAAGTCAGGCTTACCCAAGGACTTGCTGTCTACTGCATCGTGGTGGGCCGCGATAGAAGCGACATACACCTTTAGGGTGGAAGGGGACAGCCTCCCCTCCAGCCTCTCTTGCAGGAATAAGAGCACTGACCTAACTGCGCCAATTTGCGAACAAGCGCCACTTCAGGGTGTAGAGATGCCTGGTAGAAGGGGCTATGGCTTGGTTGATTGTGTCTACGACGGTAGGTGGTAGACCGGCTAGATCTTCTGCGTCCCGTCCAGGGGCCAAAGTGGAAGTTCCAAAGGTCTGGGTGCAGATGCCAGAGCGTGCCCTGCCCCTGAGAAACCTGCCCCTGAGAAACCAGAACCAGACCCGGGTGGGCCAATAGGGAGCAACTAGTGTGACTTGTTCCTCGTCCTCCCTGACCTTGCACAGCACCTGTGCAAGAAGGCTTACTGGGGGAAATGCGTACTTGCGCAGCCCTGTGGGCCAGCTGTGTGCCAGTGCGTCTGCCCCGAGGGGAGCCTCTGTTCGGGCATACTAGAGCAGATCTACCTGGGCCTCGCCGAATCATTCCCAAACCAGCTGGACCGACTGGGGGTGAAGCCTCCACTCTCCGTTGGGCAAGCGTTGTCATGACCTGAGTCGCTGCTGGCTCCAAAGGAGGAGACGACGGGCGAGTTGTGACATGTAGCCTTGGCGATTTATGTACGCTACCGCAGAGGTGCTGTCTGACCTGACTAGGGCATGTTTGTCCTGAACTAACGGGAGGAACTTCCACAGGGCAAAGAAAACAGTCAACAACTCTAGGCAATTGATATGCTAGAGCAGTGGGGCCCCTCTCCAACGGCCCGCAGCTGCGTGCCCGTTGCACATGGTGCCCCAACCCAGTCTGGAGGCGTCGGTCGTGACCAGGACGCATCGGGACACCTGCTGCAAGGGCACACAAAGCAGAGTTCTGTCCAGGGTTTGAATGTCTGGTGGCAGACGGGGGTGACCGTCACATGGTGCGTGCCGCAGCGCCATGCTTGTCTCGGGACTCGAGTCTGAAGCCAGTGCTGAAGCGGTCTCATATGCATCAACCCCAGTGGCGCGACCGCCGTGGAGGAAGCTATATGCCCAAGGAGCCTCTGGAAGAGTTTTAAAGGGACCGTTTTGCCTGGCCTGAACTTGGCGAGGCATTTCAGCACCAACTGCGCACGCTCGTTGGTTAGGCGTGTTGACATTGAGACCGAGTCTAACTCCATACCGAGGAAAGAGATGCTCTGAACCAGGGTGAGCTTGCTCTTTTCTCGGTGTATCTGAAGCCCCAGGTGGCTGAGGTGCCTGAGTACCTGGTCTCTGTGAGTGCATAGAAACTCTCGGGAGTGGGCCAGTATGAGCCTGTCATCGAGGTAATTGAGTATGCGGATGCCGGCTTCTCGAGCAGGGCAAGAGCTGCCTCTGCGACTTTCGTGAAGACGTGAGGGGACAGAGACATGCTGAAGGGGAGGACTTTGTACTGGTATGATGTGGTGACGAACCCAAGTGTAATTTATTTACAAAAGTGATATCTAAGAACCTTAACTTTAAACGTGAACAATATATAAACATATATTGACTATGAATCAAAGCATAGAGTCCGTTGGGGGGTGTTGTGGAGCAGAGGCGGGCCTGGACCGTGGAGCAGGGGCTTGCTTATGACATGGCATGGAGCAGTCTGGGGCTTGGCTGTGACATGACATGGAGCAGACTGAGTTTCAGCTGTGACATGGCATGGAGAAGTCTGGGGCTAGGGTTGTGACATAGCATGGAGCAGGCTGAGGCATGGTTGTGACATGGCATGGAGCAGGCTGAGGCATGGTGGTGGCATGGCATTGAGCAGACTCAGGCATGGCGGTGACATGGCATGGAGCAGACTCAGGCGTAGCGGTGACATGGCATGGAGCAGACTCTGGCGTGGCTGTGACATGGCCTGGAGCTGACTCTGGCGCGGCTGTGACATGGCCTGGAGTGGTGGTGGTGGTGTAGTGGTCTAATGCACATAACTGGTAATCAGAAGGTTGCTGGTACGATCCCCACAGCCACCACCATTGTGTCCTTGAGCAAGGCACTTAACTCCAGGTTGCTCCGGGGGGATTGTCCCTGTAATAAGTGCACTGTAAGTCGCTTTGGATAAAAGCATCTGCCAAATGCATAAATGTAAATGTAAATGGCCTTGAGCTGACTCTGGCGCGGCTGTGACATGGCCTGGAGCTGACTCTGGCACGGCTGTGACATTGCCTGGAGCTGACTCTGGTGCAGCTGTGACATGGCATGGAGCTAACTCTGGCGTGGCTGTGACATGGCCTGGAGCTGTGGGATGCTCGAAACTAAGTGTCCTAATTGACTGGGAAAAGACCTCAGTGGTCGTGAACATGAGCAGAGTCTTGGGAGTGACCTCCATGGTCGTGAATATGGGCAGAGACTTGGAAATGACCTTTGCAGTCGTGAACATGAACAGAGACTCGGGAATGACTTCTGTGGTTGTGGGTGTGAACAGAGTCTCTGTGGAGCGACCTCTGTGGTCGTGGGCATGGACAGAGTCTCGAGAATGACCTCTGTGGTCATGAACACAGGCTGAGACTCAAAAGACGAATTCCCTTCTCCTCCTCCATGAGGCCGAAGTTGGAGGAGCAGTCTCTGGGAAAGACCAGGCTGGTAACGTTTGCTCATTGGCCATGGCAGGCATGGGCTCATTGGCAATGACATGGGATACTGGCATGGGATACTGGCTTGGCGGCCATGACGCGGAACTCTGGCTCACCGATGATCTGCAGGGCGAGGTCGATATATTGGGTCAGGCTGAGAAATCAAGGAGGAGATGGGCTCATTAAGTCCGACCTGAAAAATGTCCTTGAGGAAGAGTTCATTAAAAGCCACCTGACAGGCTAGGGCACAAAAGTCCTTAACATAGTCTTCCAGGGGACGACTCCCCTGGCTCAGAAGCTGAACTGCTGGGTCCATAGTGAGGTTAAGTATTCTGTAACGTTTATGGCAGTCAATGACACAGGAGCAGACGATGATGTGATGACGAACCCAAGTGTAACACATAATTTTAAGCAGGCAGAGAGCAGGCTTAACTTGGCTGTGTAAAGATGCCTTAAT
Organism: Xyrauchen texanus; assembly: GCF_025860055.1. NCBI lineage: Eukaryota > Metazoa > Chordata > Actinopteri > Cypriniformes > Catostomidae > Xyrauchen > Xyrauchen texanus. The sequence continues at coordinate 9,324,080 of NC_068283.1, forward strand.
ACATAGCCAAATACATTTGCCAAACAATTTCATATACTTTTGAATTGTGGCTTGTCTATAATGGCCCACAAAAGACATCTTGTGGATGAAGAAGACAAGAATTACACTTAATACCTACTGACAAATCTTCCTTTTTTTGTGCCCTAGGACTTTTTGGAATGGTTGCCCACATGATGTTCACCACATCTTTCCAGCTGGCTGTTAGTATGGGTCCAGAGGACTGGAGACCTAAGACATGGGATTACAGCTGGTCCTATTTGTAAGTCTCACATACACAAATTATAAATAAATTTACCAGCAACCATTTATTTATAGCCCTTATTAACGAAGGCTGATGCATAATCAAGGTGTACAGAATTTGGAACAAAATTCATTTACGTCAGAATCTGTTTATTTGTCAATTGCCATATTTTTGTCTATACAACCATTCAAAAGTTTGGCCACATCTACTTTTTATTACTATTTTACATATTTTAGATGTCACAGTCTGTCTCCCTCATGTTTCCTCTGACTCTTATTTTGAATTGTTTCCCCAGAATAAATTTCCCAGTATCCACTGCCCTTCTCACTGCCATCCATTCCTGATTGTTCTCACCTGTTTTCCATTCCCTCATTAGCTTTTGTTTGACTAAAAAACCATTAGTTTTTCATTCCTTTGTCAGTTCATGTTTGTTGTTGTTTGAGTGTCATCATGTTTATTAAAGCCTGCACATAGATTCTACATCTCATCTCAGCAACCATTCGTTACATTAGAATAAAATGCAATAACTTTTTGTCTCTAGGCCAACATTGTTCTGTTATTTTCTGCATACTTTCTGTTACATAAATACATAAAACATTTTAACAATACACTTGTTTCATTTTATATATATATATATATATATATATATATATATATATTATACTTGTAAAACAACAAATCAATGTTAATACATAATAGCTCTCCCAAAAATGATAATTTCTGTTATCATTTACTCACTTTTCATTTCAAACAAGAACGACTAATAGTAAAGTCATCAAAATCATGCAATAACCCAAAAGGATCAATGGGGATCAAAAAGGATCGATGTTGTGACCAAAACTATATTTTAGCTTCTTCAAAGTTTAGCCTCTGTTGACTTGGCTCTGGAAGGCTTATATACTATCTAAGGAGTTGCACACCTTTTCGTTCACTACCCGATCAATCCATCCATTTAAAAATATCCAAATTAAAATTTTAGCTCTGTAGAAACCAAGAAACTTTAGAAATTCATACACATGCTCAATTTATATTTGCCTAGAAAACACATTTCAAGCATTTAGCAAAAATTTTAAGGTCAAAAGATTGATTATTTATGAGAAAAATAAATTACAACCCCAATACCGAAAAAGTTGAGGCAGTATGAAAATTGCTAATAAAAACAAATATGGGTGATTTGTAAATAGTATCTCTATATATACCTTTGCTATATTGAAAGCACTACAACTATACTTTATATGATGTTTTTCCTTGTGAATATCATTGTTTTTTGAAAATGTACAGTAATTTCAAATCAGATGATAGTAACACGCTACAAAAAAGTTGAGACAGGGGCAATTAAGACTAATAAAAATTTGACGAGTTAAAATAACAAGGCGATGTGAAATAGATGTTAAACAGATGAGGCAATCGTGCCTCCAAAAACAGCCTAGTTCTTCAAGATCAAGGATCATTCGAGACTTGACAATTTGCCAACAGATGCTTCAGCAAATAATTCAGAACTTTGAGAACAAATTGTTGCCCAGACTAAGAAAAATTGGAAAGATTTTGGGCATTTTACCCTCTACAGTGCACAATATAGTTAAAAGATTCAAGAAATCTGGTCAAATCTCGGTGTGTAAAAGGGCAAGATGAAAACAACTTCTGAATGTGTGTGATCGCTGATCCCTCAGATGTCTTAACCCTCTGGGGTCTGAGGGTGTTTTGGGCCCTGGAGAAGTTTTGACATGCCTTGACATTTGTGCTTTTTTCAGTTGCTTAAAAACACATTAATGGCTAAAGTCTGATAAAACTGTATTGAGCACAAACTGGGCTACAATAATATGTGAGCAACATGTGTGTATATGTTTGTATTTTTGAGAAAATAACGTTTATGCATGTTTTTTGAAAAAAAAAATTAAGTCATTGAAATAAAGCCATATAACACATTTGTCCACAAGACTTTTGAGAACTGGATCTTTTAGCCTAGAGTTTTTGCTACAAAATGATCTGAAAACCATCTTGATCACGCATTCATACAAAACAATATAGTAATTGAACTTTTGTAAGACACTTTTAGTGTTATAAAGGTCATATGCGAGGAGGAGTGAACTATCATGAATATTGATTGTAATTCACACCTGAGATGACAAAAGACCCCTCATCTGGGCTTATCAATGAGGAATGTGACAGAAAGAGAATGAATGTGAGGAGACTTAAAAACATCATTCATCTGTAATGGATATAATAAACATGGGCTTTGGATAATTTTACTAAACCTTTGTTAGTCAATACCACTCGCCGCTGTATCCACAGATGCAAGTTAAGACTTTACTATGTAAAGCAGAAGCCCTACATCAACACTGTCCAGAAGCGCTGCCGACTTCCCTGGGCCCGGTCTTATCTTAGATGGAAAGTAGAACAGTGGAACCATGTTTTTTGGTCCGATGTGTCCACATTTCAAAAAGTAAAAAAAAAAAAAAGCCATCGTGTTATCTGGGCCAAAGAGGAAAAGGGCCATCCAAGCTGTTATTAGCGCCAGGTCCAAAAGCCAGTGTCTGTATGTGCCAGGGGTGTGTCAGTGCCCATGGGTAGCTTGCACATCTGTGAGGGCACCATTAATGCAGACAGATATGTAAACATTTTGGAGCAACATATACTCTCATCCAGCACCGTCTTTTCCAGAGACATCCCTGCATTTTCCAGCAGGACAGCTTCAAACCACATGCTGCCCGGATTTCAAGTGCATGGCTGTATCGTACATTGGCATACCTGCAGTCCTGACCTGTCTCCAATTGAGAATGTGTGGATTATTATGAAGCACACCAACAAAGACCCCATACAATTGTATAGCTAAAGACCTACATAATGGATGAATGGGGGAAAATTCCACTATTTAAACTTAACAAACTTGTGTCTTCAGTGCCCAAATGCTTAATAGGTGTATTTGGAAGAAGTGGTGATGTTTCACAGTGGTAAACACTCGACTGTCCCAACTTTTGCGTGTACATTTTTAAAAAAACAATTAAATTCACATGGAAAAACATCATATAATGTGTAGTGCTTTCAATATAACAAAGGGTGAATATAATTTACAAATGACTACTTTTGTTTTTATTCACATTTTTCATACTGTCCCAACTTTTTCGGAATTGGGGTTGTCAGTCAAGTGTGTCCAAACATTTAATTAGTGTAAGTATGTGACTTTTTAATCAGAACTCACTGAAAAAAGATTAAAGAGAGTGGCTCTGGTAAATGTTACAACTTACAGTAGCTTTCTCCTCTATTCTGTTTCTTAGTTTGGCATGGGGCTCGTTTGCTACCTGCATGGGCTCGGCGGTCACAGCTTTAAACCGTTATACCAAAACCATCATCGAGTTTAAGTTCAAGCAGCGGACCACTGAGAAGAAACTAAGTATCAAGCAGAAGATTCTAGAGCTGGATGTGCCAGAAGACCTTTGGTACATCACTTCATTTCCAGGACAAGCAGACCAACATACTGTCCTGTCTATGAATGGCATTGAGTCATTCTGCATCAACTCCACATTACTGGACAATGAGGGCAGAGAATACTGCTGAAAGTTGCTGAAGCACAGCAGCTCTTAAAAGCAGAACTGTTTTGTGCATTTCTGTCACAGGGCTTTTCTCAGCAGAGTAGGATATGAGCTAAACAAAGTAACAGATGTTGCTGTTATAATACTGCAACTTCCGAACAGACTCAGTTAGTAGCATATTGTGTTTTAAAGATCAACTTCACAGATGGAAATTGAGCTAACACAGAACATTTTTGATTTGTCACAAAAATTGCATTTACTGTATTACAATTACAAGAGATATTGTGTGTATGGCAATACATGGTACTGTGATGAATTATAAAGTGCGAAAAGTAGGCTAAACATTTTCAAAAGTAGTCACAAACTTAAAGGATTAGTTCACCCAAAAAATACAATTTGGTTATTGTTTACACACCAGATGTTATAACCCAATTTGACATTCTTATTCTTAATGTAATATACATTTTACATTTTATGTTTATTCATAATCATATTTACTTTAAGCAGACTTATAGTCTTATAATGTGTTTCTGTGTGTATGTGACTGAACACTCCCTGCATTTCTTAGAACAGAGTGGCCTCGCACACATGCCTCCTTGTTGTTATCTGACCAGAATCTCAAACAGATTGTGTTGTCAAGGTTGAAACTGTCATGAGAGTGAAACCACCCAATAAATTTCACAAAATATTGCAAGTAGTGTTTGGTGTAATTTGATTACAAAGTAGTTAATTACTGTAATCTCATTACTTTAAGTAGTGTAGTGCATTATCATTTGAATTATTGTAATCAGATTACAATTACTGACTTTCAATTAAGTTAACTTTACTTTAATTTATCAAGGAGGTGTATAATGTGTGAGAACATGAAGAACACAGATATGTTTCAGAAATGGCTATATACATGGATAAATACAATTCAAACTTTTGTTTTCTGTCCTAGTGACATGTTTTCAAATATAAGACTAAAGAAATAAAGAAAGACATTTTATAATCATTTTAAATGATGACTGATTTAATGTAATAAAAACCCCTTTTAACAATGTGAAAGAAAATGCAAACAACAGCCATGCAAAATAGTTTTATTGCAAGATCAAAAGTCAAAGCCATCATACCAAAGCATCAAGAATTCATGTCTGATATGGAGAGGTAAACTCACTCAATTCTACAAAAGAAAAACAAAAATGAACAGTGAGCATGTTATGCATATGTAAGAGTTTGCTCCAAGGATGACACGTGAAATGGCTTCTTGGCTTCAAGGTAACGCCCCTTTTTAATTCCCACAGTTTTATATACACAATTTTATAACTCTTCTTAGACCAACATTGGGTTGGTGTAGGCACTCTCTCCCTCGAGGCTCTGTGGCTGCTGCTCTTTATATGCCGCTCTCCCCATGCTTACTGAAATTAGACACAGGTGTTAGACATAATTTAGCTCAGGCGTAAGCGCCCTTACCGCTTTTCTCTCCCGGACGGGCGCTTGACCACGCCCCCGCTGCCACATACCCCCACCGCCCGACTCAGGCCGGGTTGTCATCCGGCCTGCCTACCACTCCCCCATCATTTCTGGAGAGAAAGTCAGCGGCAGCCATCTGCACCCCCAGTCTGTGGACCACCTTGAACTTAAAAGGCTGGAGGGCCAGATACCAACAGGTGATCCAGGCCTTATTATCCTTCATGCGGTGAAGCCACTGGAGTGGGGCGTGATCCGAGCAGAGGGTGAAGGCCCACCCCAGCAGGTAGTATCGGAGCGTGAGGACCGCCCACTTGATGGCCAGACACTCTTTCTCTAAGGCGCTGTACTTGGTCTCCCTCAAGGAGACCAAGTACAGCTTCTGGCTGATGTACAGCACCGGGCGCTCCTCCCCCTCCACCACCTGCGAGAGTACAGCTCCCAGACCTCTGTCTGAATCGTCCGTCTGCAATATAAAAGGGAGAGAGAAGTCAGGTGCATGCAGAAGCGGCCCCCCACTAAGTGCAGCTTTAATCTGTATAAACGCCTGTTGGCACTGCTCCGACCACTGGACCGGATCAGGAGCCCCCTTTTTAGTGAGGTCAGTCAGCGGGCTGGTGACATCCGAATAATTAGGCACAAACCTCCTATAATAGCCAGCCAGCCCCAGGAACTGCCTCACCCCCTTTTTGGTCTTGGGTCTAGGGCAAGTCGCAATCACCGCGGTTTTGTAAATTTGGGGATGCACCTTCTTAGGATTTGCTGTGAGCCCCGCCCGCCACGGCGATCTCAGGACGGCCCTCAGATGTTGCATGTGCCGTGTGTGCGGTCTGAGGACCCGATCCATGAGTCATTGAAATGTGGCCGGTGCCCCAAACAAACCGAAAGGAAGTGTCACAAATTGGTATAATCCAAACGGCATAGTGAAGGCTGTTTTCTCACGGGACATTGGTGTCAAGGGGATCTGCCAATAACCCTTCGTTAAATCCAAGGTTGAATAAAAACGAGCAGTACCTAACCGATCGAGCAGTTCATCAACACGGGGCATTGGGTATGCGTCAAATTTAGACACTGCGTTGACTTTTCTGTAATCCACACAGAATCGAACAGACCCATCGCTCTTGGGAACAAGAACAACCGGGCTGGACCAATCACTGTGGGACTCTTCTATTACTCCCAATTCAAGCATTGCATCCAATTCTTCCTGAACTATATTTTTTTATGTTCTGGTAAGCGATAGGGGCGGCTACGAACCACCACCCCGGGCTCAGTCTCGATGTGGTGCTGTATGAGATCTGTACGGCCCGGTAGAGGGGAAAACACATTTGCAAATTCTTTTTGTAATTCTGAAACCTCTGCGAGTTGGCGCGGTGAGAGGTGATCACCACAAGTAACCGGGATGTTAAGATTGGGGTTTTATTTACCTCCGGCCCGAGCTCCGCCCTCTCCGGAACTACCGTAGCCAATGTCACAGAGGCCGCTTCTTCCCTCCACAATTCCAAGAGGTTGAGGTGGTAAATTTGACGTACGCCCCCTCTATCGCTACGTTTAACCTCATAATCGAGATCTCCTACTCGTCGTGTGACCTCAAAGGGTCCTTGCCACTTGGCGAGTAATTTAGAGCTCGATGTTGGGAGTTTATACAAGCACCTTATCTCCCGGTGCAAATTCCCATAGCTGAGCACCCCTGTCATACAGCCGGTGTTGGCATTCTTGAGCCTGGAGCAAATTCTCCTGTGTTAGTCGGCCCAGTGTGTGGAGTTTTGCTCTAAGATCGAGAACATACTGAATTTCATTTTTACTATTAGAAGGTCCCTCCTCCCAAGCCTCACGGATGACGTCAAGGACCCCGCGTGGGCATCGCCCGTACAGCAGCTCAAACGGGGAGAACCCTGTGGAGGCTCTCGTACTGCAAACAACAGGGGGTCGAGCCACTTATCCCAATTCATAGCGTCTTCGTGCAAGAATTTACGAATCATATTTTTGAGCGTTTTATAAAATCACTCCACTAGGCCATCCGTCTGTGGATGGTACACACTAGTGCAGATCAACTTAATGCTCAGCAGTTCGTAAAGTTTGCGAAGTGTCTGTGACATAAACGTCATGCCTTGATCGGTGAGGATTTCTTTCGGAATCCCCACCCGGGAGATTATCTTGAAGAGTGCCCCAGCAACACTACGTGTGGAGATGTTGCTCAGAGGCACTGCTTCCGGATATCGCGTTGTGTAATCCACTAGGACTAACACAAAGCGATGTCCGCGTGCTGTCCGTTCTAATGGCCCGACGAGGTCCATCCCAATTCTTTCGAAGGGGACCTCAATCAATGGCAGGGGGTGCAATGGCACTTTTGGGGTGGCCAGTGGGTTTACCAGCTGACATTCGCGGCACGCCACACACCACCTGCGGACGTCGCCGCCAATGCCCGGCCAATAGAAATGGCTATTAGACGGAGAAGTGTCTTCCTTTCCCCTAAGTGACCGGCCATAGGATTATAGTGAGCTGCCTGGAAAATCATTTCCCAGCGGTTCCGTGGGATCAACAACTGTGTAACTTCCTCCTTAGTTTGAGCGTCCTGCGTCACTCTGTATAATCAATCTTTTATCATAGCAAAATACGGATAAGAGATGGCGATGCCCGGCCGGAGTTGTTGACCATTGATTGCTCTCACCTGGTCAAAAGCGTGCTTAAGGGTTTCATCCCTCAACTGACATAAAGGGAAGTCTCCCTCTGGGAATTCCCTGAGAGGAGGGGCGATAGCCTCGCCCCTTCCCTCGTCATTCCGATTCAGAGCAGCCAAGGAGGTCCCCGCCTCCACCTCCCCTGCAAAAGCATCACACACCGCACATCTCTTCCTTCTCTTGCAGGACCCATCCACGCAAATCTCCTCTAACATGTTCCTAAAATTCTGCCAATCAGTACCCAAGATTAGCGGATGGGTGAAGCGGGAACTAACCACTGCCTCCACACTATGTTTGCGCCCCCGGAATTTGATTGCCAAAGTCACCATGGGATACCTGTGAACATCCCCATTCACAAACCTCACCCTCACCAATTTAGCTGAACCCAAAGCCCCGGGTTGAACCAAGCGTTGGTGGATGGTGGTCTGATTACAGCCCGTATCCAACAAAGCTTGGTAAGTACCCCCTTGATCCTTACCGGAATCCGGTATGCTCCCGCCCGATCGGGGGCAGCCTGCGGAACATCAGGGACCCGCACCACCGCCCCCACCTCCATCAGTGGACACTGATCCCGGAAGTGGTCCGGGTCCCCGCACCTCCAACAGGCCGGCCCAGGCATCACACCTGTACCCGTGTTTGCGGGCACCCCCACCTGAGGGGGAGAGCGACTGAAGGAAGGGGAAGGGGTAGGTGCGTTCTCCCACGGCCGGGGTGCTGGTCTCTGGGATACTCCTCGCCTGTGCGGGGCAGGAACGGGCCCTGGGGAGAGAGCAGAGCGAGAGGGCATGGGGAGGGGGAGAGAACAGGGGAAAACATAGGGGAAGGAGCGAGAGAGAGAGAGGACTCATCCACCCTCAGTATCGCCGCCATGTGGTCCTCCGCAAGCTGGACGGCTGCCTCCAGCGACGCCAGCAGTGGCACTGGACCCACTCCGCTGTTCTCCTGGGCAATTGTTGGATGAACTGCTCCAGTACCACCTGGTCGACAAGTCCCTCGACGTCGCGGTCCCCCACAAGCAGCCACCTCCGACGGAGCCGTTGGGCAAATGCAAACGGGCGGTCGGACTTTTCCAGTTTCATACCTCGGAAGAGCTGGTGATTTTCTTCCGGGCTTCGACCAACCTGTTGCAAGATGGCTTTCTTTAAATCCGCATAAGCCAGGAGGTTTGTTGCCGGCAGTTGTTGGGCCGCGAGTTGAGCTTCCCTGGACAAGAGAGGGACTAGGCGGGATGCCCATTGGTCTTGCGGCCAACCCCAAATTTCCGCTGTGCGTTCAAAAGGATCAAGGAACGCCTCTGGATCGTCTGCCGCCCCCATCTTCTGTAACGCAGGCGGGGGCAGCGTGGCGCGAGTGTCCGGGGTCGCAATGGCGGCTGAAGAGGCCTCCTGGCTAAGGAGGCTCCGGATGATCTCGAAGAATCGCCGATCCTGGTCCTGCCGGAGCTCAAGCAGGGATTGTTGGTGGCTCTGATGAAGCGTAGCGAGGGACTGGAGGACCTCCGCCAGCAGGGAGGACTCTACGGGGCGACCTTTCTCCATACTTGGACAAATTTCCCAATTATTTTCCCGGGTTTCTGCACCAGTGTAAGAGTTTGCCCCAAGGATGACATGTGAAATGGCTTCTTGGCTTCAAGGTAACGCCCCTTTTTAATTCACACAGTTTTATATACACAATTTTACAACTCTTCTTAGACCAACATTGGGTTGGTGTAGGCACTCTCTGCCTCGAGGCTCTGTGGCTGCTGCTCTTTATATGCTGCTCTCCCCATGCTTAGTGAAATTAGACACAGGTGTTAGACATAATTTAGCTCAGGTGTAAGCGCCCTTACCGCTTTTCTCTCCCGGACGGGCGCTTGACCACGCCCCCGCTGCCACAGCATATTATTGGTCCAGTCCAAGGATTTGATGGTCAGATAACTGCTAATTTTAAATGTTTGATCTGATTTTTTGTCAGTAGGACTGCTCTCCAAACTCCATCTGTAACTGATCTTCCATTGACTGTCCAGCTGACATGCAGCAGAGCGACAGAAATCTCATCAGGTAGACACACAAGTGTCGCTTTACACTCCTTCAGTTCCTCAGTGGATAGAGGGAGGAGTGTCACAAAAAGAGGAGAGTGAGGAAAGTCTGCAGAGAACAGTGAACACATGAATGAAATACATTTAAAAAATGAATACATGATAGACTTCAACTATTAATTGTGCTAATTGTACATTAAATTTGAGATGAGATATTATGAACACTTGCAGGTGAGAAGAGTGCAGAAAGTGCAGAATATAATTAGTAAAATAGCCCACCAGTTGTTTTTAAAAAGCACAATTTGTTTTATCCTGACCTCTGGTGTTAAGGTGGATCAATTACGTTGTGTCTGTTTTCTGTCAAATATGTAACACGTAATAGTCAAATGTACTAGCGTGTGTGCTAAATGAGTGTTCTGGGCAATATGTTTGTTTGTTCTGCTTTGTGGAGTTTTTACGTTTGTTATAGGCTTAGATGTTTTCACGATGTGGTGAATATGACCTGATTACTGTAATTCCAACTGAACTTGGGAAGAATATACATGTGTTCATCTGGCTCAAGAAAAACTATTGAACTCACTTCCGTCTCACACAACACAATCTTTAAGACATATACAGTGCATCCGGAAAGTATTCACAGCACTTGACTTTTTCTACATTTTGTTATGTTACAGCCTTATTCCAAAATGGATTAACTTCATTATTTTCCTCAAAATTCTACAAACAATACCCCATAATGACAACATGAAAGAAGTTTGTTTGAAATCTTTGCAAATGTATTAAAAATCAAAAACAAAAAAATTTACATAAGTATTCACAGCCTTTGCCATGATACTCAATATTGAGCTCAGGTGCATCCTGTTTCCACTGATCATCCTTGAGATGTTTCTACAACTTGATTGGAGTCCACCTGTGGTTAATTCAGTTGATTGGACATGATTTGGAAAAGGACACACCTGTTTATATAAAGGTCCCACAGTTAACAATGCATGTCAGAGCACAAACCAAGCCATGAAGACCAAGGAATTGTCTGTAGACCTACAAGACAGGATTGTATAAAGGCACAGATCTGGGGAAGGGTACAGAAACATTTTTGCAGCATTGAAGGTCCCATTGAGCACAGTGGCCTCCATCATCTGTAAATTGAAGAAGTTTGGAACCACCAGGACTCTTCCTAGAGCTGGCCGCCCGGCCATACTGAGCGATCGGGGGAGAAGGACCTTAGTCAGGGAGGTGACCAAGAACCCAACGGTCACTCTGACAGAGCTCCAGCATTTCTCTGTGGAGAGAGGAGAACCTTCCAGAAGAACAACCATCTCTGCAGCACTCCACCAATCAGGCCTGTATGGTAGAGTGGCCAGACGGAAGCCACTCCTCAGTAAAAGGCACATGACAGCCCGCCTTGAGTTTGCCAGAAGGCACCTGAAGGACTCTCAGACCATGAAAAACTAAATTCTCTGGTCTGATGAAACAAAGATTGAACTCTTTGACCTGAATGGCAAGTGTCATGTCTGGAGGAAACCAGGCACCGCTCATCACCTGGCCAATACCATCCCTACAGTGAAGCATGGTGGTGGCAACATCATGCTGTGGGGATATTTTTCAGCAGCAGGAACTGGGAAACTAGTCAGGATCGAGGGAAAGATGAATGAGAGACATCCTTGATGAAAACCTGCTCCAGAGCCCTCTGGACCTCAGACTGGGGTGAAGGTTCATCTTCCAACAGGACAACGACCCTAAGCACACAGCCAAGATAACAAAAGAAGTGGCTACGGGACAACTCAGTGAATGTCCTTGAGTGGCCCTGCAAGAGCCCAGACTTGAACCCGATTGAACATATTCTGGAGAGATCTGAAAATGGCTGTGCACTGATGCTCCCCATTCAACCTGATGGAGCTTGAGAGGTCCTGCAAAGAAGAATGGGAGAAACTGCCCAAAAATAGGTGTGCCAAGCTTGTAGCATTATACGCAAAAAGACTTGAGGCTGTAATTTGTGCCAAAGGTGCTTCAACAAAGTATTGAGCAAAGGCTGTGAATACTTATGTGCATGTGATTTATTTTTATTTTTTTTATAAATTTGCAAAGATTTCAAACAAACTTCTTTCAAGTTGTCATTATGAGGTATTGTTTGTAGAATTTTGAGGAAAATAATGAATTTAATCAATTTTGGAATAAGGCTGTAACATAACAAAATGTGGAAAAAGTGAAGCCCTCTGAATACTTTCCGGATGCACTGTACCTCACCCCATAGACAGGACTCTTTGGTCTCTTTTCTTGGACAACATGGACCTGTTGCTCCAATATGATTGAAACTTTCCTCTTTCTGTCATGTTCCTGTTGAGAACCCTGCAGCCAGGCAGTAGCTCTGCTTCATGTGACTTACTTTCATACCTGATCTTTGCTCTTCCACCTTCCACTCTTGCCACATCAGATGCCAACTGATAGGCCTGTCCACATGCTTTCTCCATTTTTTCACATAATCCTGATGAGATGATGTTTGGTCACTGGGTGAGGTTAAATATAATATCAATGGGGCACCTTGGGTGATGTCCGAACAGCAGGTAGTAAGGCACAAATCCTGTTGCCTCATTGCGTGTGCAATTATATGCATGAACGGCTTGTGCAAGAAAGCTCTGCCAATTCGCCTTCTCTCTGTGTGAGATTGAATCACTCTAATTGCCCATTCCCCTGTGGGTGATTGGGTGTTGGGTGTTGTTCTTGATCCTTTAATACCACAGTTTTGTTGGAGTTGGGTGATCAACTGATTGTCAAACTCCTTCCACTGGTCATCTCTTTGGGAAGTCACCAAAAATCTTTTGGGCTGGTGTCATGACTGACTTGCTGAGGCATGTGTACACATGTGCAAAGCAAGTAAAGTGGTCCACGATGACCAAGATGTACAGTACATGTATCTGCCTTTGCATCTCCTCCAGATGTAGAAAGTCAACTAAAACAAGTTTTAAGGGGTAAGTTGTTTCGATGTTGGTGAATGGTGCTCGGTTCGGCTTGTTAGGGCATTTTATCTTGAGACAATAGCATACTCTTGAGACATGATGTTCAATGTCTTTCTGCATAGTAAAATCTGTCTCTCATGGTGAAGCGTCCTCTCTACACCAAGGTGACCCATGCTCTCATGCAGCTCATTGAAAGCTAAGCTGTGAAATGTTTTAGGCAGCACCAATTGTGATCTAGGTACTGTTTTTCTGTACAGGACTCTGTGCTCATCCAGGATCAACTTTTTCCTTTCTCTCATCAGCACTAAACTGTCATCATGACCACTCCATTCTCTCTCTTTCGGCCGTTTTTCTTTTTTTGTTTTGTAGTTCAGT